>NW_026988422.1:75915000-77115000 GCF_030222135.1 Aotus nancymaae | reverse complement strand
GCCTATAATCCCAGCACTTTGAGAATCTGAGGAGGGCAGATTGCCTGAGCTCAAGAGTTCCAGACCAGCCTGGGCAACATGGCAAAACCCTATCTCTAACAAATATTTAAAATTTTTAAGAAAAAGAATAATAAAACATCATTTGACAAGTTTGTGAGGATGTGGAGAATTTGAAACCCTGGCGCATTGCTGGTGGGAATGTGAAATGGTGCAGCCACTGTGGAAAACAGTGTCCAGCTTCCTCAAAATGTTAATCATATTACAGAATTCCACATGACCCAGAACTCCATTCCTAGGTGTATACGCAAAATAATTGAAAAGACAGCCTCAGACAAATCCAAGTATACACACTTTTATAGCAGCCTTATTCATAATGCCAGAAGGTGAAAGCGACACAGGTATTCAGTGACAGATTCACAGATGAGCAACACGTGGTGTAGCCCCACAAGGGAATACTATACATCCATAAAAAGGAACGGAGTGCTCATATGTGCTACAATGTGCGTGAAACTAGAAAGTGAACTGAAGGAGTCCACATATCAAAGGTCATTATTGTATGATGTCCAAGGCCTGGTCCAAGGCCATTTATATACAATGTCCAGAATAGGTAAATTCATAAAGGTAGGAAGCAATTTGGGTTACTAACAGCTGGGTCTAGGAGAGAATGCATACAAGGTTTTATTCTGGAGTAATGAAAATATTTTGAAACTAGATAGAGGCAGTGCTTACACACATTGTAAATGTACTAAATACCACCTAATTGTTACTTTAAAATGGTTAATGATATGTTGTGTGAATTGTACCTCATTAAAAACAAAAAGTCATTTGCTCACACAATGCCTGACATGATGGAGTAAGACAGCTGATTTGAGGTCCTGGTTCTTCCAGTTACTCACTGGTGACTTGGGACACGTGATTCTACCTGTCAGAGCGACAGTTTCTGTATTAGACTGTTCTCACGCCATTAATAAAGGCATACCCAAGACTGAGTAATTTATAAAAGAAAGAGATTTAATTGACTCAGTTTCACATGGCCGGGGAGGCCTCACAATCATGGCAAAAGGCGAACGAGGAGTGAAGTCACATCTTACATGGCAGCAGGCAAGAGAACTTGTGTAGGGGAACTCCCCTTTACAAAACTGTCAAACCTCGTGAGACTTATTTTCTATCAGGAGAGTAGCACAGGAAAGACCCTCCCCCATAATTCAATTACCTCCCACTGAGTCCCTCCCATGACCTGTGGGGATTATGGGAGCTAAATCCAAGATGAGATTTGCTTGAAGACACAGCCAAACCATATCAGTTTCTTTACCATAAAATGAAGAAAGAATACTTGCCAAGTGTTGGGAGGCTAAAATAAAATGATGTCTAGAAAGTGCCTAGCACAGAGGGTGGTATACAAAGGATGCTCTGTAACAGAGTTGGAATTATGGAATTAACAGAACAGGCATAGCTCATCAGGTGATCCAAGACACTATCTCTTCGCCTCTGTTCAGTGGGGTGATGTTCCCCTGCCCCAGGGCAGATCTGTGGCCTCTCTGCTCCCCACAGGTAATTCTAACATTAGTTGAGTACCTACTATGTGCGAAGTTTTCACCAGCTGCAGTGTAGAGGCTATGGAAGTGAATGAGGCAGATTCCCAGCCTCAAGAAGTGTCTGTCTGGGGAGCTCAGAGACGTACATAAATCGCTCCAATATAGCATGTGCGCAGCCATGACGGAGAAGCAGATGCAGGGCAATGAGCACTCTCAGGAAACACAGAGCAGTTCCAGCTGCAGGAGGTGGAACGGGAGGCAGCACAGGGAGATGGGGACCAGGGAAGAACTCTGTCAGCCGGGTTTTGGGGACAAGATTTCTTTCATGAGATGGGCAGGGGGCTTTCAACCTAGCAAGTGCAGCCTGAGCAAGGTGCAGAGGCTGAGCCAAGGTCCAGGAGGACAGAGGCTTGAGCCAGGAGTTTCTGTCCTTCTAAGGCCAGGCTGTAAGCGCCCTGAGTGCAGCATGGGATCTGTGCTGCCCTTAGTCATACCAGGGGCCTGGCATGCCTTGAGCACCCCACAGAGATTTGTGGAATGAATGAAGATGTGAATCCATGTCCAATTCATTTGAATCTCTTTGAGCTATTTTCTATAACATGCAGCTGAGTGGCTTATGGATTTACTTTCTGAAAAACGGCTCTGGTTACAGCAACTCACTGTCTGGATGCCTCGAAAAGTTACCTCAATTCACTATTAAGAGAGAAAGCTAACATTTATGGAGCCTTATTATGTGACAGATACTTTGCTAAGGGGTTCTGAATTATGTCTTTCATCATTAGAACAATACCTTAAAGTGAAGGCTATTGTTTGGTTTAATTCACGGATGAAGAGACTGAGGCCCAGAGAAGCTAAGTAACTTATCCAAGGTCACACAGCTGGTAAGGGCAGAAGAGGGACTTGATTGTAACCATAGGGCTTATGCACTTGGCCATGATTTGACGTTGCTCTGGAGCTAAGTTGCTCTACTTTTGTGTCAAACATTATCCTGGAAAGAAAATGTATGCTAAGAGAAATTTTTCTCCAGTGTTGACTTTTAATTGCCTTTTTATGCTGTCAATAATATAGAAATCTTATATGTAAAATATGTAAATATACGGTTATATATGTAAAATAATGTAGAATATTAATTTCAAAAGAGGAACTAAATGACACTAGTGAAAGAACAGGCCAGCATTGTTCTGTATACAGCAGCAAACGAAGCAGACGCAGCTCTCATGAAGTTTATGTTCAAAAATAAAACAGCAGGTGAATGACAGAGAGACTGAGAGAAAGAGAGAAAAGTAAGAAAAATAACAGGCCCGGTGCAGTGGCTCATGCCTATAATCCCAGCACTTAGGGAGGCCAAGGCAGGAAGATCACTTGAACCTAGGAGTTCAACACCAGCCTGGGCAACATGACAAAACCCCGTCTCTGCAAACAATGCCCGGTGGTGCGCACCTGTAGTTCTAGCTACTCGGGAGGCTGAGGTGGGAGGATCACCTAAGCCTGGGAGGTAGAGGCTATGGTGAGCAATGATTGCACCACTGCACTCCAGCCTGGGAGACAGAGTGAGACCCTGTCTCCAAAACAAAATAAAGAAAAATATCAGAGAGAAATACATCTGAAATTTAGTATTGCAAAGTTTTAAAAAGTAACAAAAATAGGGTGAAGTGATCAGCAGTGACTTGGTGTTTACTTCAGGTGGGATGGTCAGGTCAAGAAAGGCCTCTTGGGAAGGGGAAGGTTAAGCTGAGAGGTGATGAGCAGAAGAAGGCAGCCGTCTGACCATTCCAGAGCAAGGGAAAGGCCAGTGCAAAGGTCCTGAGATGGGGACCCACTCGGCAGGTTCCTGTAACAGTGAGGCAGTCTGTGTGCTTTGTTTGCAGGGGTGGGCCAGGGGCATCATAGGGGCTTCCTGTGCTGGTCAAGGAGTCTGGATTCTGGTCCAAGTGCGGGGAAGGTGTTGGAGAGAGTTGCTGGATCTGACTTCTACTGTTTAAAGATCACGCTGGCTACCGTATAAGGAAGATGCTATTGTAGAGGACAGGAGGCCCAGGCAGGAGTTTGTGTCTGTGGTCCAGGCGAGGGATGAGGATCAGAGTGATGCTGGTGAAGAGGGAACAGCAGCCACCCCGGCACACGCTACATGTCGAAGGGGAGGTCCGTGGCTCCTCCTGTTGGAGGAGACAGAGAATATGGGAATAGGGAAGGGACAAGAGGAATCTAGCATAATCTCTAGTGCTTAATGTAAGCAACTGGGTGGACAGTGCCATTATCACAGACACAATTAGATCCAGGGAGAGGACGGTCATCAAAAAGGCTCCTTCTACCGTGCTAGCTTGGAGACCTTCACCATCCATTCTAGAAACACCAGGCAGTTGGGGAAACAACCAAGCCTGGGGGTGTCACTGGCATAGGGATGGTGCTTAAAGTCATGTGCCTGAGTGGGGGTCACCTCAGGAGAGATGGAGTTGGACCAGGTTGGGCCCAGGCGTGCAGATCAGGGAGAATCCTGGGACCGAGATGCCATGCAGAGGCTGTGCAGAGTAAGAGCAGCGTTCGGAGAATGGGAAGGGAGGCCAGAGGAGTAGGAAGGGCCAAGAGGAGAAGGTACTTCAAGAAGGAGGAAATGACCAGCTGTGGTCACCTGCAGCTCAGCAAAATGCTGGGTGCAACGCTTGGCTGGAGTGAGTTGGTGGTAGTGGGAGGAGGTACTGAAGTCAAGTACCAAGATGGTGAATCTAGACTTAAAGAAAACCTTGGTGGAACATTCAGAATTTTTGGCCCTGAAGAGCAGCAGAAATAGACTGCTCCCTGGAGGGGGATATGAGGTCAGAGGAGGACGTTTTAAAGTTTGGAGATGCTAGGCACTTTTGTGTCCTCCTGGGAATGATCCAGGAGAAAGGGAGGGAGCAAAGATTTAGGAGAGTAGAGATAATTGCAAAGTCCTTCATAGCTGAGAGTGCAGCCAACATGCAACAGGGGCCCTTTCCTTGCTGTAATAGGAGGGAAGGGAAGAGTTTGGGCACAGAGTAGTTCGGCTGGTTGCTTTGAGGTCGAGACGAAGAGGGAATTTCCATCCACTTGGTATTTGGCTGCAGCAGAGTTACCAGCAGAGAGAGGCAAGTGGGGAAACCACGTGGAAGTTTAGAGACAGACGGAAAAGAATGAAATTGTCAACAAAGAACAAAGTGAAGCGTGGGAGGGCGTGGAGGCAGCAGAGGCACCCATGTGGTCAGGCTGTGGATCCCAGGCCTCAGTGCGGTCAAGCTGTCCCTCCTGTAAACAATGCTGCATTGAACATCTTTGCATGTCAAGCCTTACGCTGAGCTTTATATTGAGTAAAAATATTTACTATTTTCTCAGAATCGAGTCCTGGAAGCAGGTGTAGATTCAGAGATATGAACATTTGAAAGACGAATGACAAATATTTAAAGCATATTGTCAAGTCGTGTCACAAAAACAGTAGTTCCAACCTATGCCAGCGACCCACGAGTAGTTCCAGCAACCCACGAGAGAGGGTTCTCGTCTGGAAGCACCATTACCAGAATGCTGCCATGTTAGTATTTTTTAAACATCCATCTAATTTGAAAGCAAAGGGTAGCATCTCCTTGTTGTGCTTACAACTTTTGCATTTCTTTGCCTCATTGGAGTGAACCTTTTTATAGCGTATTAACTCTCAGTCTTTTCTCTTATTGTAGATTTTTCTTTGGTGGCACATTTAAACAGTCTCTGGGGTAAATCTCAGTGGTATCATGGACACAAAGCTCATCAAAAACAAAGCAGGGGATGAGCTTGCAGAGAGAAATTTTGTGGCTCTGTTTTCTTGCCAGTGGCAATACCATGAAGAAACAAAAAGCCAGGAAGCTGAGTCTAGGTCACGCGCAGCGTATTTTAAAGCTAATTTAAAATAGGAGGCTTTGTTTAAGCGGTCACCTCTGCCTCTCTATTTCTTACATATGTACATACCCACACACATATGCATATGCGGGTGGCAGTGAGGAATTACGCAGAGCTATATCTCAGCCCAGCCTTTCCTGATGACTTTTATTAATTATTGAATAATTTGATAAATAATTCATTATTTTTCTGCTGCTGAAGGCATCATCAAAAATTCGTTGAGTAGAAGTCAAGCGAGCCCACCGTCTTTCTGACGGCTATATTTCCCTCATTCAAGGGTATGAATATATGTGCGTGTGTGTGTGTATAGGCACACCCCGGGGTGTTTGCCAAGTGTGGGGGCCTTTGTGTAACAAGCATGCAAGTGATTGTGTCTATGAGCATATGTTGAGAATTTTGTGCAAGGCATGTGCGTGTTCCACATGTGTATGAGCATTTGAGTGAAGGCATATCTTCTGGCTAAGTGTGGGCTGAAAAGGAATTTCTCTTGGGACTTTATATTCTGCACTTTGTTATAATTTCTTTGGTCTCTGGCAATGGCAGCAGTAGTTCTTTCTTTGTTTTGTATATAGATCCTTCTTAATAAAAATGCCCAGATTTTGAACAGAGAAAATTGAAATTGAGAATATATGTGCACTGGGGAGCAACGAGGAGCAGGACAGGGAGATGGCGGGGAATGAATAGGAACGTCTCTTCCACCAGGAGGACCCCAAGCTGGGCTTCTTAGTGCCTGGCACATAATGGCTTCTGGGCCAAGTCATTGAGGAATAAAAAAGATAAAACAAAAAGAAGTTCCTTTGAAAAGGAAAATGAACCAGGACATCAGCAGGGTTTCTAGTCTGACCACTTTGGTTGTTAGTTACTTAAAGTTTCTGGGCTTCTGCCTACAAAATTTTATTAATAAATCCCTGCCCCAAGACCACTGGAGGCTATTGTGAGAACTTTGAAGAAAAGTGGGTGCTATGTGCCCCAGGGCATCAGGGGAGGTGGGAAGAACACAAAACAAAGGTTTTGGTTCCTGTCTAGTCTCTAACACCCCCACCCCTGGCTGCAAAACAGGGACAAATTGCCTTGTTGCTCTTACGCTCAGTTTCCTCAAGTGGAATAGGGACACTATTAACTATGAGGCAAAAGCAAATGAAATAGCACAGGATCATGGCAAGAATTGCTTACCAATAGGCTAATTTGGCACAGTGTTTGCCACAAACATGGGTCATAATAATAGTTTATTCATTTCATGTTCATTCCAAGAGGCAGCATCTGGGCACTACCCAGTTTCCCCAGTGCCGCAGATCAAAGTCTATTCATAATATCAGCTACTAAGAAACAAGCATTAAAATCTCCAACTGTGATTGTGAATGTGTCTGCTTCTCTTTTAGTTTTGTCCATTTTTGCTTCATGCACTTTGAAGTCTGCTATTGTGTGCCAACACATTTATTATTGTCATATCTTTCTCTTTATCATTTGAAATGTCCCTCTTTTGCCCTGATAGGCTTTGCTCTGGTCTGTTTTGTTTAATATTAATACAGTCACATTTCAGCTTTCCTTTGTTTAGTATTTGCATACTTTATATCTTAGTTAAAAGTAAAAGGATAGGTATCTTTATAGTTAAATGGCAGCTTGCATAGACAGGATATAGTTGGCTCTTGCTGTTTTATCTAGTCTGACAATCTCTGCTTTTTAATTGATGTGTTTAATCCATTTACATTTAATATAATTATTGTTATGATTGGGTTTTGGCCTACAATCTTGCAATTTTTTTTCTATTTGTCTCAGATTTTTGTTTGTTTTTCTACTTCTCTTGTCCAGGTTTCCTTTACATTAATTGGCTTCTGACTGACCAGGTAGAAATCTGGATTTCCATAACCCCCTCTTGGGGTTAAATTAATTTGGTACAGCTCACAGAACTCAGGGAAACACATGCTTACGTTTACCAGCTTCTTTATAAAGGACATTTTTAAATATACAAATAAATAGGCAGAAGAGAAAATGCACAGGGTGAGGTATGGACAGATCCTGAGTGCAGAAGCTTCTGTCACCATGGAGTTGGGGTGCACCACCCTTCTGGCACATGAATGTGTAAGCCTCTATGCATTTGGCTATTTGCAACCTCTCCAATCCCTATCCTTTTGGGGTTCTATGGAGGCTTCATTACATAGGCATGATTGATTGAACCATTCACCATTGGTAATCAACTTAATCTTCAGCCCTCTCTCTCCTCCCCAGAGGCTGGGGGATGGAACTAAAAACTACAGCCCTCTGGGCATATGGCCATTTCCCTGGCAACCAGTTTCCCCATCTTGTGGTTTCTAGGGGTTTTCCAAAAATCATATCATTAACATAAGTTCAGGTGTTCTGGAAAAAAAATTGAAAATAACAAAAGATTGTCTTCCATCTTTATCATTCAGGAGGTACTTCAGGAACAAAGGACAAAGACCAAATATTTTAACAAAAGATCTTTTTACTACTGTAGTCACTTAGGAAATAACAAGGTTTAGGAGAGCTTAGAGCCAGGAATCATGGATGAAAACCAAAATATATCTATCATCTATCACAATGTGAAGTTTTGTTTCCATTTCTCTGCTGATATCCATCATCTGTTTACTCTATATGATCATCTTGTCCTTTAAGTCCTTGAAAATACATGTAATAGCTTCTTTATGTTCTTGTCTGCCTACTCCAACATCTGGGTTTTTTCTGGGTCTGCTCTTATTGACTGTTTTTTACATAATTATAGAGCACACAGAGGTTCAAATCCCAGCTTCTCTGCCCTTTACTTGTGTGACCTTAGGCAAATTAACATCTTTGGATCATTTCCCCTCATATATTACAGGGATAATAGCAACTTCCTTGCAGGATTGTTGTAGACATCAGGCGAGATAGTGCACATGAAGAGCCTGTTCACAGTGGGTGCTTACTGAAAGGTAGCTGCTACTGGCTTTTGAGATTAGGCTCATGAAACATGTCCCCCAAAGAAGCTCTTTCTGATATCTCCATCTGGAGTCGGTTGCCCCTTCTCTGTGACCCTCCACACCTTGACCTTCTCTCTCAACCCTACATATTGTGCTATCTTAATCCTGCTCTTGCCTGCTAGACTATGTGTCCTACAAAGCAGGGGCATGTTATATTCAGCTCTGTGTCTGTGGCTCGTGGTAGGTCCCCAATGCAGTTATTGCATATAGCTGAAGCCACCCTTCTCTAAAAAACCAGTGACACAGGCAGTGCGATGTATACAGTCTGTAACCCGGTAGAAGTTGCGGTGGTTCAGGAACTCTCCATGGACCAGTAAACCTGGAGTCCCCTGTGCCTCTAGCCCTGTAAAACCGTAATTGAAGTTTATGGTGCATTAAGCATTGCTTGTATTAGGCCTTGTGTAAATGTGGTTGTGCTTTGCTCCTAAGAAGAGACTGACACTTGATTTTCATAGCATCGATGTCTCATTATTCGTTCCCACTCCTGCTGTGAGACCATGCATACCCTGTGTGGCCTTTAGACTTCTCTCCTCATCCAGTGCTCCGTATCTGAAATTGTCCTCAGTCCTCTTACTCCCCTGTAACTCAGGTATTCAAATCCTACTTTGCCATTCTTTCTCTGTTAATAAAAAAAAATAAAAATAAAAAAAGACACTGACTCTCTTCCTCTGAAAAGAGCAGGGACTTAAGGCCAGACTTGTCATTCGAACTACACTGGTCATCTAAGCCCTCTCCCTCCTCTTGCTCTCCTCCCCTAGGAAACTCTCATTTCCATCCAGGCCTTACTCGCTATCCATCCTCCACCCTCACAGCCTGTTTCATCCTGAGTCAGCCCTTCCTTGGATGCAAATTCTGGGCTTCTTTGCTCCTTATCTCTTCCATTCTCATAATGTATGAGAGTGGGAGTCCCAGCTTCCAGTTGTCCCCACTCACTCATTCACCTTCCCAGGAAAAGGGGCTGCACTCCAGATACTCAGCCAGTTCTGACCAAGGCAGACCCACCCACAGGTGGGAGCTATGACTGCGCTTGTTGCCCAGGCCAGGAATGGTGTGCCCTGGAGCATGGCACCCGGGAGCTGCATGGGCCTTCCTCCCCAACCCCACTGCATTGGCCAGCTCTCCCTCACTTCCTCTTTCTCCTTCTCTTCCTCCTCCTCCTCCTCACCACCATTGCTAACCCTTATTGAGGGCTCACCATGTGTCAGGCCCTGTTTGGAGCATTTTTCATAAGTATATGTCATTTTGTATGGCTAGATCCCTACAGCAGTTTGAGGAATTAAGATCTAGTCCTAGAAAACCAGTCATGGTAGAAACTGTGAGTTCTAACTCAGGCAACTCAACATTGTATCCATCATGGACGGAACCTGGGACCACATCCAGCCTGCCTTCCAGAGCTGAGGCTGCTGGTCGCCAGGTGTACCTACCAAGCTAGATTCTCTTGGGCACTGACATTGCCCACACCAGCTCCAGGATCATTCTAATAATACATGGCTCCCTGGCGTGGACTGTGGGACCTGCCCTTGGGGGCCAGCCCAGCAGGCCAGTGCAGTCTGGGTTTCCTCCCCTTCCTCAAGTCCATGGCTGAATTCCCAGTCAGTCTCATGGCTAAGCCCGCATAGCTTAGGACACGAATTCTCTATGTGACCACTCGCAGTGATGAACTCCACCCAATAAACGATCAATTATTTACTTTAATTGGCTTGGTGACTGCCAGCATCTTGGGTTGCTTCCCCACTTCACCTCTTCACACTGTCCTCCGAGCCTCTATAAAAGGTGGGATCACGTGGAAACATCACGGGTAAGTCTCTTGCTGCCTTTGGGAAGGTCCATGTTGAGTCATGCTTACTTGTTAAAGCCACACAAGAAAAGCCATATTCCTTCAGAGAGAAGCTGAGGTCCTCCAAGAAGCATAGGGCGTCCCAGTTACCATGGCTGCAAATCAAATACAGTTGCATGAAACAACCTTTCGTTATGCTCATGGATTCTGTGGGTCAGGAATCAGGGAAGGGCTCAGTGGAGCAATTCTTGCTTGGAGTCTCTCATGAAGGTGCAGGCAGATGTCCCCTGGAGCTGTCATCTAAGGCAGGCCACTCACATGGCTGGCAAATGTGCTCTGGCTGTTGGCCCTGGGGGCCTTGGTTTCCCTCCATGGAGCTGCCTATGTGCTATCATGGCATGGCAGCTGGCTTCCCCCAGAGTGAGATCTCCAAGGGGCCAAGATGTAATACCTCCTATGACAGCCTTAGAAGTCAGATGCTGTTACTTCCACCATATTCTGTTGGCGACCCAGGCCAGCCCTGACCCAGTGTCAGAGGAGACTGCGCAAGTGCGTGAATGCCAGGAGGCAAGAATCACTGGGGCCATCTCGGAGGTGGCCCCAACAGGCAACATTCCCAAGGTGGAAATGGAATCGGGGTCAAAGAGAAGAGGCCACATTTGTCTCTAAGTTTCAGATTTAGAGGCATCAAGATGTCCAACCATGCTCTCCTAAACTGGGGGGACCCCACAAAAGTGCCTACCACATGAGGTAAGACTGAGGTTGACACAAAAGGCCCCTGGAGTGGAGCCCAAACTGGCAATGAGGAAATGTCACTGGTGCTTTTAGGGCCTGCCTGACATCCCCGGAGCCACCTCTGGGGTCAGCTGCGGCTCCCAAGCCTGCGGGCAGAGTTCTGCCTACAGGACCAGCCCCATTTTCATTTCCCTGCCTGCTGCAGGCTTGGCCCACAAGTAGGGCAGAGAGAAAACAAACACCTCCTAGCAATGGGATGGCAGTCGGTGAATCCATGCCCCAGCCTCCCCTCTCACAGTTCCTTCGGGGGGGTGCCAGAGAAACTGAACCCCAGCTGCCCACAGCAATAACCAGCTCGAGAAAGCCCTCCTTCTTGCCTCCTTTCTCCTTGCCTGTTCTCTCACCTTCAGAATAAACTCCCTTCACCCAGTGTCCTGCCTCAGGCTCTACTTTCAGAGGAACCCAAACTAAGATGGTGAGTTTCAGCCAGTTTGCTTGTAGGCCTCATTCTCTAGATTCACGCCATGCTCTGCTGTTTCCTTTACTCAACAGACACTTTTGAGCGCTTTATATGCAGCAGACACTGGAAAGCAAAGGCAAACCAGACATGATCTCAGCCCTCAAAGACCTTGAGCCTCCCGCCTGGCAGTCCCAGACAAAGGCATCGGCAGTTAGAGGGCATTGATGAGGGCAGGGGCACAGTGTCCCAGGATGGAACAGGACGGGAGCCCAGAAGAGGGGCCTCTAAATCAGACAGGGGTCTGGGAAGTCTTCTCAGATAACTGATGATTGGGCTGAGAGATGCAAAGGAGGAAAACTCATCAATGAGAGAAAACAAGCGATGAGGCTGGTTTGGCCAAGGGAAGTGCTTGAAAGAAAGAAAATCAAACAGTGTTGCTAAGGTGCTGCTGCTGCAGCTTCTTCTTGTTTTCTTTCTCCTTTTTTTTTTTTCTGAGACAGGGTCTCACTCTGTTGCCCAGGCTGGAGTGCAGTGGCACAATCTCAACTCACTGCAGCCACGATCTTCCCACGTCAGCATCCCAGTAGTTGAGATTACAGGTGCGCACCGCCACGCCCAGCTAACTTCCTGGGTTTGTTGTTGTCGTTGCTTTTTTAACATTTCCAGGCCAGGGGCAGTGGTTCACGCCTGTAATCCCAGTACCTCGGGAGGCCGAGACAGGAGGTAACTTGAGCCCAAGAGCTCCAGAGCAGCCTAGGCACCATAGTGAGACCCTGTCTCTAAAAAATAAAAAGTACAGATAAATAACATTTCTGGAGAGTTCTTCCAAGTGCCCAGACCTCACATGGATCATTTTGTATAATCTTCATAGCAACTTTGTGGGGCAGAGATAACTACGCCCATTCTGCAGATAAGAAAATGGAAGCAAGACTGTCAATCATTTGCCTGTGTTTGCCCAGCTATCCAATGGCAGGACCATGATTCAAACATAGGTCTGTTTCCAAATCCCAAGGTCTCACCAGAAGGAATGCACCTCCTTCTATGGTGGGTCAGGCATGGATGTGGACAGCTGGGGAGTGGGAACACAGCTGTAAGAGCAGGTGGGGGTTAGATCACAGACTGCAACAAACCAGGAGAGTTTCAATCTGAGAACGACACGCTCAGATTTGGTATTTGCCAAAGCTAATTCTGAGCACTGTGAATGAGATTCCATTCTGTGTTAACAGAGTCTAAGAGAAAGTGCCTTGGTCCATCCTGGGGCCAGAGGAGTATGGAGCAAGCAGCGCCCCCGTGAGTCTGGAGTGGGGCCAGCAGTGATTAACCCCACTTCCTCCCAGCAGGTGTTCCGAGAGAACTTTCCCGCTAAGAAATTGCCCTCCATACTCGCCTTCCAGGGTCTGAGATTTTATTAAGCAAAGTGACACTTTTCTTTTAGGTTTTTCCCCCTTGGAAAGCCTAATAAACATCACTTAATGAGCAAGGAGGGCCCCCAGAGTGCAATGGTATACGCTATGACTATTTTTGACCCACCCTGCTTTTTTTCCAGAACAATCTTAATTAAGTGGAAGGTGCCAGTAGCTCTAGAAGAATTTACCAACTGCCTCTCAAACTAACTCTGATTAATAGCAGAGGCACAAAAGTGTCGCCATAACCAGGTCACATGACATAATACAAATGACTGTCTATTGCTATTTTTAAGTAATGTTTATTAGAATCCCTTGGCACGTAATAAATTTAATTTACAGCTGCCTGCAGCCCGACTTACACATGGACTCCTGCGGCTCAGCTCATCAACATATTCAGGGAAGAGATGAGTTTTCTCTTTAATTCTCCCATTCCATTTCTCCTTTCTAATGAGGCCAGACTGTGAAACTTCAGGAGAGAATTTCTCCATCGTCTCCAATACAAATCGTCTTAAACGCTCAAATTTTTTAATTATCACAGAGGCACACAGCTCAGATTCATGTGAGATGGCTTGGGGCAGAGCTGGAGAAAGACACGGTGAATCATCCATGCTCACATGAGTGAGAACTCTCCGAAGGGAGACGAGGAGGAGGCTTTTGGATCCAAGAACTCTCCAGTTGGATATCTGGAGGCCTTTAGACAGATCCAGCTGTTATCAGACTCTTAGAGAGCAGCAGAAGAGCTGGAGGCCAATGGACCAATGGCCTGGGGTCGAATTCTGCTTCTGAGTTTGGTTTGGAAGACTTCTGAGGGCCTTTCCAGCTCTTAACAGCCTGATTCTTTCCATTTCTCGGCTTGAGGACAAAATTCAAAGACCAAATATCTCCATCAAAAAGAGCAGGAGTCAGCATACTTGTTCTGTAGAGGACCAGACCAGATAGTAAATATTTTAGGCTGTGCAGGCCGAGAGGCAGAATCAAGGATGTTATGTAGATTCTTACATAACAAGAGAGAACAAATTTCCATAAATTATTATAAATTTAAAACATAACTAAGTACAATCTTTGTTATATGGGTCTACTAATGAGAAGAACGGAATTCTTTTTATGGGATAGCATTGTGCCTAATTGTGGTTTAAAGATAATGTTCTCCATCATCAAACTGAAGAATATTCATCTGTCATAACGCTTCTTAGCTATGAGCTATATAAAAACCGGTCATAAGCTAGATTTGGCCCACAGGTCATAGGTCGCCAACTCCTAACATGGAATAGTGTCTAACAGCGTGGGCTCTGCAGTCAGACTGCCTGGGTTGAGATCATGGAGTACCAACGATAGCTGGAAGGTCATGTCATCTCTTGCATCTACGATCTACTGCTACAACCATGCTGCAAAACTGCAGTGGTGTACGAAGAGATGTACTTACTAAGTTTGCGAGTAGGTGGGATCCCCTTGGTCTAGGCAGGCTCTGCTGGTCCAGGTGGGCTTGTTCGTGTACCTGCAGTGGGTTGCGGGTTGGCTAAGCAGCTTTGCTGATCTTGGCTGGGCTCACCCACAGGCCTGAGGTTCTGCCAGGGTGTCCTCAGCTGGGATGACCCAAGCAACTCAACCCCGTTCCTTGCATCTTTCACCTCTGGTGGGCTACCTGGGGCACGTTCTTCACATGGCCATGAACGGAGAAGCAAAAGCAAGCAAATGCAGCTCCCAAGCACCCCTCAGCTCCGCGTGCCTCACACCTACCAACATGCCATTAGTCCAACACAGGGTCCAGGAGCCCACAGTCGAGGCACAGGAGGGGGCAATGCCAAGTCACGTGGCAAAGGGGTGGATGCAGCAAGGGAGCAAACACTGGGCCTGCCACCCCGCCTCACCTCCCTTGGCCTGTTTCCTTATGGATAAAATTGTGCCATAATAATAGTTTCCTTCTAAGGTTGCCATGAAGACGTAAGGCATTAATACTGTGATATCTTTAGAACAGAACCTGGTACTTAGTAAACAGCCAATAAATATTAGTCTTTACTATCAGCTGATTTACTTTCTCTGGGTATCAGCATCTTGATTCTATCTCCTGGTGGGACCTATGCATTATAAGAACCTGGAAATAAATGTACCTAGATGGAATTATTTACTCTGGGACTCTTCAAAAACATTCTCTATGCTCAGGTATGGACCATGGGTGCAAGGGAGATCTAGAGTGTGTGGTCCCAGCCTTCTATTCTATCCACGAAGGATCTGCAGAAAGGCTGAGAGAAAGGCTCTGGTCTTCCAAGGAGACATCCCTGTGTGTGCTGAGTCATCTGGTCCCACACTGACTGCATGGGATGGCTGCTTCTGAATTCGAGGTTTCTTCCGCCATCGCTCAGATCTCAGCATCCTTATCAGAAGGCTGGTATAAAGCCCTTGCTTCTCTCCCAGTGGTCCACCCTGGCCAGCTGCTGCTGTGGGGCCCTCAGCCTCCTGCCTCTCTGACCTAAACTCCACCAGGCTACTCTCTGTCTGTCTTTGCTCATCATGATTTTGTCAACAGGAGGGGGCTTTTTAAAACTCCCCCTAAGGAGGAAAGTGTCTCTGTTTGGAATATGACTGAAACGCCACAATACCAATCATTTAAAGATGCAACAGAAATTGCTAGGTGTCTGGCTGTCCCCAGCATCTATCTCTCTCTAATTCATTAGGAATGGGACTCTTGATTTTAAGCTGGACACGTGGCTGCCCCGAATAAGAAATGTGTTTCACAGCCTCCCTCGTAGCTTAGTGTCATCGTGTGATTATGCCCAGGCCAATAGGATGTGAGCAAAAGTGTCATTTCAGACTTCCAGAAAGTGCTCTTAAAGGAGGGAATGGATCTCCCTTTCTCTCTTTCTTTTTTGTGCCAGCTGGAATGTGGATATGATGGCTGGAGTTTGAGCAGCTATGTTGGACCATGAGGTGTAGAGAAACCTATGTGGTGAGGATGGCAGATCAACAAGCTAGAAAGAGGCTGAACCCTGTTCTATGGAGCACCACACAAGCCCCGGACTTCCTTTTACCAGAGAGAGAAATAAACTTCTACCATGTTTAAGCCTCTTTTCCAGGCATTATGGATCATGTCTGGTATTTACATAGTATTGCAGAGTTTACAAAACCCATTCCTATTTATGATCTCTTGTGATCTTCCCAGGCACAACAAGTAACATTATCCCCATTTTACAGATGAAGAAACTGAGGCTCAGGAGATTTGTGTGGATTGCCCAAGATCGTATGGCTAGAAAGAAGCTGTCTTTCAAACCTAGACTGTGCGACTCCAAGTCCAGGGTCTCAGCCCGAACTCAGCGCCCCGCCTTCTATCTACCACACGCCCTTCACCCTACCCTCCTTCCCAACATGCTTCCTCACTGCCAGCATGGTCTTTATGAAACCCAAATACTCAACACCAATCTCTTGCTTAAGGCTGTTCGGTGCTTCTCCAATGCCCCCAGAATCATTCCAAATGTCTTCTGAGGATGCCTCCCAAGGCCCACCATGGTGGAGTCTTTCCCTCCGCAGCCTCATCTCTTGTATGTTCCTGCTCTGTCCTCCAAGGGGGTCCAAAAACAAACAGGAAATATCAGTACCGGGAGGACTCAGACCTAGCTCTGTTTGACACCAGATTCGACACATTTTTCTCTTAAATCGTCAGCCTTCCAATTCCTCATTGATTTCATAATCACACAGGAGGTTGAAAAGAGCTGTGTAAGTGCCTAGACAAAGACTGCTCCCAGAGCAGAGAAGATGGGGCTGGCTTGGTGTGGGGTTGGGTTAGGGGAGGGGGTGCTTCCTGGGCAGAGTGAAGTGAGCCGGATTTGAAGGATGACGAGGACTTGACCAAGAAGGCAGAGGGCAAAGTCTTCCAGGCAGAGGAAACTGTACATGCAAAGGCAGGTGGTGGAAACTGCAAAATGTGTGGTTTGGTCAACCTCATGCAGAAAGTACTATTGCGCCAGGACACAGAAAGCATCAGGCTCTTCTGCTGTGCTTGTAACCTGCTCTCACTTCTGTCCCACACCATACATATTATAAGCAGCTCTTTTCTTCTCGGTCTTCCCCACCAGACCGGAGCTAGTGAAGAGAGGGCAGGGCCCCTGTTTCAGGCAATTCTGATCCCCAGTACCCACAGCCTGGCAAAGAATCTGCATTCTCTCCATGTTTGTTGAGTGCCTAGATAAGCAAATTATTGCAACTATTAATCAGGGACTATCCAGCCAAGTGAGTCCTTCTATATCAGGTGCTGAGAAAGGCATGCTCCTGGAAAAGTTGCGAAGAACAGCTGTGTGCTGGGCTGCTCAGTGCTGGTGGGAGCAGCAGATCTTCAAGTTCCTGGATGCTTCTGACATTTCTGACTAAAGTAAATGGCAAAACTCTCATTCCCTGAAATATCTACAAAGCTCAGAGCCAGACAGGTTTCCGGGCAGCGGCCATTCGGTGAAAATCCCATTGTAAACAAAAAGACACGGAGTTCAGCAAGGTCTCCCTGTGATGGAAAAGCCACTCAAACATGTAATCATAAGGCAAGACACAAAATGTAGAACTTTGTAAATTACCCTATTTCCATTCATTCCTTTAACAAATATGTACCAGGCCACCGTAGGTCAGGCGCTGCCCTAGGCTCCTGGAGTACGGTGGGTGGCCTTTTTGGTTGGGTTCTCCCGACAGCAGAGCATGAGACAGGGACTTTGGTGTAGGTGATTTGTTTAGGAGGTGAGCCCAGAAGCAGGAGGCAGGAAGAAGGGAGAAGAAGCCAGAGCAGGGGAGGCCAGGTCAGCTCCCGTTAAGGAGACAGTTACGGCTGTAAGTGATGGGACCTCAGTCCCCTTTGGGGGACCCCCAAAGAGCTGTGTAGAATGAGGTGCAGAAATGCCCCTTGATCCTGCCCTATTGTTCAGGCCACTCTGGAGGTGTCACCTCCTACACTTCTGCTTTCACCTGCTAAAAGTGGGTTCCTCAGCTCTTAGGCAGAAGAGCAGAGAGAAGCCACGGCAGGAGGTTGGGGTCAGGGACTCCAGAGGAACTGCCCAGCATGGCTGCCACCAAAACCAGAGGTGGGCAGATGGCATGTGCTGTGGAATGCAAAGCGTCTGCTCCAGGCAATGAACAAAGGGGCCTGAAACCCCTGCCTTCATGGAGCTTACATTCTAGTGAGGGCAGACACATAATAACCACAGGAAAAGAGTAAAATTAAGTGTAATTGGGAAGCGTAAGTAGTAGAGAGAAAAATGAAATAAAGTAAGGAGAATGGGGAGACCCAGTGCTGTGGGCCGAGGATTTAAATAGGACGGTCAGGGTGGGTCCTGTTGAAAAAGTGACATGTGTGCCAAGGCTTGAAAGAGGGAGGGAGTGGGCTCTGCTGATCTGTGGGGAAAAGCATTCGAGGAGGAGGGAACAGCCAGGCCAAGGCCCCAAGGCAGACTCAGGCTTGAGGGTTTGGGAAACAGCAAGGAGTCTAGAGGAGGAGTAATAGCAGATATGGAGCAGGCAGGGCTCGGGAGGCGAGGGGGACCCTTCCCTAGAGGTCCAGTAGCACTGGGCTTATTCATTTCATAACATGGCAGCAGTCACTCACAATTCTTTACGGAGCTCCTAGTACACGTTGGGCACTGCCAGATGTCTGAACTCAAAGATAAATTAAAAAGCCCCTGCCCCAAGGCTCTCACAGTTAGGAAAGGAAACGGAAGTGCAATTAGATAAAGTGGACATGATTTCCCCTGACCTGCTGGGCTCAAAGCTGGACATCCATTACTTCTTCTTCCTTTTTTTTTTTTTAAGATGGAGTTTCACACTTGTTGCCCAGTCTGGAGTGCAATGGCACCGCCTTGGCCCACCACAACCTCCACCTCCTGAATTCAAGTGATTCTCCTGCCTCAGCCTCGCAAGTAGCTGGGATTACAGGCATGCACCATCATGCCCAGCTAATTTTTATATTTTTAGTAGAGACAGAGTTTCTTCATGTTGGTCAGGCTGGTCTAGAACTCCCAACCTCAGGTGATTTGCCCACCTCGGCCTCCCAAACTACTGGGATTACAGGCGTGAGCCATCGTGCCCGGCCGGCATCCATTACTTCTAATATTTCCTACTACAGCCCAGCAAGGCGCATATCAGCAGCCTCGTTTTACAGTCAGGGACACTGAGTCTCAGGGAGGTTAAGGGAACATCCCAGATTGGACACAGATTCAAGCGACATCTAAATCGGAGTTCCTTCTACTAACACCACAGCCTGCCACCTCCCTGCCCACACGTGCTGTCGTAACAGAGTCCAGTGTGATAAGGTGCCACGAAGGAGGCGTGGGGAGGACCCAGAGGAGGGAGTCTGGGGTGGCTGTGTGGGAATTAGCCAAGCTGACAAGAGGAGAAGGGGTTCTACGGAGGGGAGCAAGGGCAGGGAGGTGGAAACGGCGAGGTGCCAGTGGGAAACCGCAGGTCAGTGTAGACAGGGGCAATGGGTGGAGTACAAGGGTTGGGTGCTCGTGTGCTGTGTTAGGGAGTCTTCTGGGAAGATTTTTTTTTAATTTAATTTAATTTTTTGAGACAGGGTCTCATTCTGTCACTCAGGCTGGAGCCCAGGCATGACTGTAGCTCACTGCAAACTTGAACTCCCAGGCTCAAGCTATCCTCCTGCCTCAGCCTCCCAAGCACACACCACTGCACTTGGCTAATTTTTTTATTTTTATTTTTTGTAGAGACGGAGTCTTGCCATGTTACCCAGGACTTCTGGGGAATTTTCAGCAAGAAAGAGAAATGGCCCTATTTGCAGTTTCTGGGTTAGGTCTATTTCTCCTTCCTCCATTAGAAGGTGAGGTCTTGGAGAGCTGGATCCATCTCCTTCCTCCCACGGCTTCTGTGTGGCCCAGCGTGTGTTGGTGCTCAGCAGAATCCAGGAGACGGAGCTGGCTCTCCCAGCTGGGTTGGCATTTGGACCTGACTGTTCCAGCCAAAGGAGCGGCTAGCCAAGCAGTTCCACCAAATGGCCTCTTGGATCGGAGCTGTCTGGATTCTCTTTCGACGTAGGAAAATGGCAACGAGCCAGGCTGTGGCCACGAAGCAAGCCCAGACTTGACAGGTTTTTTCAAAATGTTGATCCTTTTTTTAGGGTTTCAGGAAGGATGACAAGACAGAGGAGACACGGGTGGTTTTAAAGGGAAGTTAAAAATCTGGGCTTCTTTCTGACTCCCCCTGCCCACAACCTGCCTGTCCAAATTCAGAGATTTGGACCAAAGTATTCTTAGGGAAAGAACGAACTCACAGTCTGGGGCAAGGCAGGTCCGTCCACACAGCCCTGGGCGATGAATCCTGCTCAGCTCTCAGAATACTAATGGAGGTGAGGGACAAACCTCAGGACAAGTGGATGAATCCCAGAAGAGACTTGGCATTCCCCCTCCCTGACACCTGGTCAATCAGGAAAGCACCCTCTCTGGACAGACTCACAGCTGACCTCCAAAATGTGGCACTCACAAGAAGCTTTAACCCAAGTTCGGGTACTGAGCAATTGGATAATACCAATGTCTTTTAAAATAGCTGTTTATTTGCAGCATTTAAAAAAACAATTAGCCTTCATAATTTTAAGGTTTAATAATAAGTGTTCCTTTACTGGTCATTTTCTTCATTTTCTTTATGTCTTGCTCATCAAGAGCCTTGAGGCCAATTAGCACTCTTGCAGAAGAGAGGCATCTTTGCCCCTCTATCCTTCAAAATACTTAGAGATAGACTTTTTGGTTTTCTGTGAGCACAGACTAAGTGTTTATATGAAATATCTCAGCTAATCCTTCCAGAAACTCCGTGATCTAATTATATCTAATAAATACTATTCTAATCCCTGATAGAAAGGGTAAAAGAGTCAGGCCTGAAAGTTTAGGAAATTCCCTGAAGATTGTATAGTTAGTGAGAGCCAAGCAGTCTGACTCCAGAGTCCATGCTCCAGACCAGCATGAAACTCTCCCCACCTAGAACCCGCCCGTATTCACGGAAAAGTGGAGGCCAAGGAGAATCCTCTGGATTCTTAAGGAGCCTCCCCTTTCAATTATCCACAGCTAAACAGATGTTTCGGGTATACAATATGCTGGTTGCCACGGTGTTCCACTTCATCTTATGCATGTGGAGCCCAGGAAACCTCTAGGACCCTGTCTACATTTGGGTTCCCTAGAAAAGGGAGCCTGAAGCAAAGCTTATGTAGCCACACATTTTAGGGGGTGCAATCCCAGGTTAGAAAGAGCAAGGGAACTTGGGAAAGAAGGCAGAGAAAGAAGGAAAGCAAATCACGTGTGGTGCTGAAGTGGCCACAGTTTTGCCATGGAACACAGACAGTTGTTCGGTCACACAAGACATGCGAATAAGCCACGTGAATGGAGAAAGGGAGATAAATTATCCACCAGGTCTTTTCACATCCTGTCTGCCATTGATCAAAGTTCATCCCACAGGAAGTTAACCCTCCTCCACTTTCAGGTCATGGTCCTTGTTCCCCACTGACCAGCTACTGGGCAAGCCAGACCCCTCTCCAAGGTGTGGGATCTAATGAGTATAGGATTGGTGGCAGGTCCTAGGTCAGGACCCTGTGACGCTCGGGTCACAGTCATAGCTTCTTCCAGTTTAGTGGAATCCTTACTGTGTTCATTAGTGGAAGTTTTACTCTCTATAAGCCAGAACCTCTGACTCTTCTAAGTCTAAGGTTGCAGAGATAAGCACAGATGCTGCAGCTTCCCCAAGACTCCAGTCAGCTGGGCCTGGCCCTGCTGCTGCTGTGGCCCCTTCCATGGTGTACATGATGGAGGCCAGGCTGAAGCTCAGCTCTCACCTGGGGGAGCTGTGACAGACAGTAGCACCAGGAAATGGGACAGTTGTGGCCCCTTTCCCGGTGTAGGTGATGGAGGCCAGGCTGAAGCTCAGCTCTCACCTGGGGAAGTTGTGACAGACAGTAGCGTCAGGAGATGGGACAGTGGTGGCCCCTTCCACAGTGTACGTGATGGAGGCCAGGCTGAAGCTCAGCTCTCACCTGGGGGAGGCTGTGACAGACAGTAGCATCAGGAGATGGGACAGTGGTGGCCCCTTCCACGGTGTTCGTGATGGAGGCCAGGCTGAAGCTCAGCTCTCACCTGGGGAAGTTGTGACAGACAGTAGCATCAGGAAGTGGGACAGTGGTGGCCCCTTCCACGGTGTACGTGATGGAGGCCAGGCTGAAGCTCAGCTCTCACCTGGGGAGGCTGTGACAGACAGTAGCATCAGGAGATGGGACAGTGGTGGCCCCTTTCCCGGTGTACGTGATGGAGGCCAGGCTGAAGATCAGCTCTCACCTGGGGGAGGCTGTGACAGACAGTAGCATCAGGAGATGGGACGGTGGTGGCCCCTTTCCCGGTGTAGGTGATGGAGGCCAGGCTGAAGCTCAGCTCTCACCTGGGGAAGTTGTGACAGACAGTAGCATCAGGAGATGGGACAGTGGTGGCCACTTCCACAGTGTACGTGATGGAGGCCAGGCTGAAGCTCAGCTCTCACCTGGGGGAGGCTGTGACAGACAGTAGTATCAGGAGATGGGACAGTGGTGGCCCCTTCCACAGTGTACGTGATGGAGGCCAGGCTGAAGCTCAGCTCTCACCTGGGGGAGGCTGTGACAGACAGTAGCATCAGGAAATGGGACAGTGGTGGCCCCTTCCACAGTGTACGTGATGGAGGCCAGGCTGAAGCTCAGCTCTCACCTGGGGAGGCTGTGACAGACAGTAGCATCAGGAGGTGGGACAGTGATGGTCCTGGCTGATTATTTCATTGAGCAGAAGAGGAAGCAGGTAAGGCCGAGTGAATCCAAGAAGCGCATGGATGGGGCCCAGTACAGTTCACCCCTGGTGCTATTCAGAGACACTCACCCCATCCTCCTGTGATACTTGAATCTAACTTGAGAACAAAATCCCAACTATTTGAGAGTGAAGGTGCAAGTCCAATTTTTGAAGTGATCAATTGCAACTTCCTACAAAGACACAAAACGATTAGCAAAGGAAGTTAGAGTCCCACTGCTGTGGCTGGTCCTAGGGCCACAATTGTCATTCATCATCTTCCACTCACTCCTGCCTTCCATTCTAGATTTCTAGGGCCAGCTCTTCAGTGAGTCTGCGGTTCTCACCTGGAGGGTCTGTAGATGTTGTAATTGCCTGTTCATGGTTATCTCTGAGCAGAGAAACCCCCAATAATACCAGATGACCAGATGTATGTGTCAGCTCAGGCTGCTGCAACAAAACACCTCAAGCTGGGTATCTTGACCAACAGAAATTGATCTTCTCACAGTTCTGGGGGCTGGGCATTCCAGATGAAGGTTCAGCATGGCCAGTTTATGGTAAGGACTCTCTTGCTGACTTGTGGACAGCCACTTTGTCCTCACATGGCTTTTCCTCTGGGTACACAAAGAGAGGGAGATAGCTCTGCTCTCTCTTCCTCTTCTTAGAGGGACGACAATCCTAGTGGATAGGGCACCACACTTATGACCTCATTTAATCTTAATTACCTCCTAAAGACCCCATCTCTAAGTATCCCCTGATATTGGGGGTAGGACTGCAACAGATGCATTTTGGGGACACACTTCCGTCAAGAGCACAAGACATACTCTTCCTTGCACCCACTGTGTATCAGCAGCCCTTGCTCCTGATGCCACTGAAGGACTCTCGTGCATCAGCCTGGAAAATCCTCCTTTCTCTCTTGCTCCGCTGGCAAGAGGATCCCAAGGTGCCCAGGTCACAGTCACAGGTTCCAGTCTCGTGGAACCCTTGCTGTGTTCATTAGTGGAAGTTTAACCCTCTATAAGCCAGGACCTCTGACTCTTCTAAGTTTGCCAGAACAAGAAGCACAGATTCTGCAGGTTTCTTGCTGGCAGTTGGACAGAGAAGCAAACCCTACTTCCACTCCTGGGTTCCTGGACTTGCATATTCTAGCTACTGGAGACACATCTACTGACTCACACTATATCCAGGAGAGCAGTGCTCCAACCCCACAAGCTGCTGTCTCTAAGCTGATGTCACAGCTGAGCCTTCAATAGACCATCCCATCACTCAAGGAAGCCCTAGGATGGCCAAAGAGGGTCTGGGTCATCCTGTCCGGCTGACTGTAGGAGCCTCCTTGGCAACAGATGCTCTCTGGAGAGTCAAGCACGAGGCAGAAAGTCCCATACCCCTCGTGCTCATTCCCATGAGTTCACCATTTACTGTTTACTTGACCTCCATGCCCCTGGCTTTTCATTTTTGTTCTTTTCATGTCCTTAAATGATTAGCCCAGCCATTTTCCCCTGCACAGGAGAGGGTATCTTTGCACTTTGGACCACCTCTCCTACCCTTCAGTGGGAGGTAACACAGCAGTCATCTGTTCCCATCTAGCACCAATACACCACATCGACCTGTGTGTAAACGAAGCCCTGGTGCTTTCCTCCTCCATCAGATTATCACATGGAACTGTTGGGATTCACTCAGGGTGGCTGGCAAAATATTAAGGGAAATACTAGGGAAGTTATAAGATTATAGTCTTAAACCTTTTAGAAAGCCGAAAGGTTTTAATGAGACTGGATGAAGGCAGCCAGTTCTTATGTTATAGCATTAAGTCACAGGGTGAAGATCAAGGATAATAAAAGCTTCCCCAGTTAAGTCTATTTTCCCCACATCCCTTTGTCTCTACTCTGTTTACTCAAGTAAACTTTGTGCTGGATGGTCCTCTCAGGGGAAGGTCAAAGGGGAATTACCTGTTAATGGTGTTTACTCTGGGCCCTGGAACTAAAAGGTTTTATGATTCATAAAACTTTTTTAACCATGTTAATTTTCCACAAGCATGTTGACTTAGAACCTCTCTTATTAAATCTATACTGAATAAATGCAAGGAGGAACAGGGAGCGGTGGTCAGTTAGCTGCAGTCGCCCTCTGAGAGCAGCTGACAACCATCCCTAGCCCACTCAATTCACTGTATTCTGGTGTACGTGAGCGCGTTTATTCATCCATCACTGAGTCAGGGTCTGCAGGACAGACCCCCGCAGGTGGTGATCAACATCACAGGTGGTGACCCCGACATGACCAATGCCACATGGAACTCCCATCTGGGGCTAAACATATAAGTTGAGGAAGAGCTTCAACAGAGGTGGGTGACATGAGAATCTGGACCAGCTGTTTAGCTGGTGATATGTGTACATATCACTTCTATCATGCTGGGTTACCACTGTTCATGGCTGACCTAATGCCTCAGAAATCCAGCCTCCCCTTTAATCATAGGCTCTGGGCTTTGAACAATCTTAGATCATTTTCATTGCAGTAGATATCATCTTTCTGCTGTTACACTCTTGATTTTAAATACATATATATCTACACAAGTCAAGCTATGCCGCCGTTAGCTCTCCAGTTGTCTCTCTCCCCTCGTTACGTGATAATCTGTTGGCCATTAGCATAGGTTCCTATGGCTCCAGGCACCCTGGTTGCCACTCTGGCCTTGCTGACCATTTTGGTAATTATGCCCACTTTGTCTGGCATGACAGTATCCCATCTGGTTTTCACCATTACATTGATTGCTATTGATCCAAAACAGTCCATTTCCCCACCATCTCCCATCATCAAGCCCAGCCTTCAGAAGAGAACCACCACTGAATTTCTCATAGGTGCTGATGCGCTCACCAGGACTTCTTTTTTTCTGTTTCAATGAAGGGAAGATTCTCTGGGCCATCCTAGGGAATGTAGACAAGTGGTGGGTTCTCAGGTTTTATGATTCAAAGCCTCTGAGCTTTCTGGTCCTTTTCTTCTTTTTGTGCCAGAAAAAAGTTCTGGCATCTCATGTATTTTCTGAAGGCTATTGTCATTAAAGCAAGTACTATCCTGCAAGGTTCCTGCTTCAATGAGGCCATTGCCGTCCCCAGGCCAAGAGGAGCTATTCTGTTCTAACAAGCGGAAGAGAGTTGCTTCTACCTGCCAGAGGATTCGAGGAGATCGAGGTCCATGATTTTCAGGTTTGTTTACCCAAAAGTTTCCATTCCAGGTCATCAGCTCCAACCATTTTTTTTTTAAATCAAAGCTGCGACTTGGACATAAGACATCTATGTGGCTGCACATTTAGTCCCTTCTTTAGCTCTGCCACCCTTACAATCAGTCCCCAGGCTAATTTTCAGTGCAGTCTGTCTTGTAGATGTCAAGAGTGTCCTTAAAGCTTTCATTTCAAAGCATGCCTTACGCTGGTAGAGAACTTCCCTGAGTCTATAATTTTCGCTTTGCAAGACCTCCAATACCATCAGAAAAAGCCACTTAACCCCAAATGCAATGGCCATTTGATCTCATAAAGCCTTATTTTCTACCTGCATCTCATTCCAATTAGCTGCAGGTGAAACTTTAGAAATTGTACTATCACCGTATGTCAGCGATGGCCCAGGAGTGGGGCCCCTATTATAGATAAAAGAGAAATCCAACTCCAACATTCCATCCTGAAGGTCTACTTTTTAGGACCATTTGTGGTAGCAATTGTCCCTGTTCCTTAGGAGACAGAGTATTAAGCAATAGTGCTGCTTGCTTACACTTTATTGAGGGATGCAATCCTAGGGCAACAGACACAAGGGGAACAGGAAGTGAAGCAGGGAAGAAGGCAAGCTAATAAAAAGTTGTGCATTTTTGTGGCATAGGGTCTCGTGATGTTGCCCAGGCTGTTCTTGAACTCCTCCTGCCTCAGCCTCCCAAGTAGCTAGGACTGTAGATGTGCTCACCAGGTTGTACATTATTGAGCTGGTCACATCCTCAGAAGCAAACACAGCCAGTTGCTCAATTGCACCTACTGGACATTTCTTGATGGGCCAAATGGAACCAGTGCACTCCATAGGCTGGGTCCCTTCTAGTTCTTGTCCTTCATTGGTCAAAATGGTGCCCCAAGCTTTAACTCCTCTGTATTTCTGAGCAGAGGTATCGGGCCCCTGTAGGCAGACCTCATGTGGCCATGGTGTGGGTTACCATCTGATTGAAAAGGATGAGAGGAGCCATGCCCTTCCTAGGCCTCCCATGGCATAAGAGGCCTGTGAAAGAGCCTGGTCTTCACCCTAAGGGAGGTGACAGGAGGGTCAGGAGGATGTGGGGCCAGGTGACCCTCAAGAGATACATAGATTAGGTCCACTACAGCAATACTGAAGATTGGACAATGTAAGTTTTCGAATGCACAAAACCTACCTAAGTTCTCCCAACATCATGAGTTGGGGGTTAGTATTTCTGAACCCCCAGTGAGCCGCTGTGTGATTCTGGCTCAGGCACAAAGGTCTCTGAACTGCTCACATAGGGCAATCACACTTACATCACAGAGTTGTGAGAACTGAATTAAAATGTGGTGCAAATACCATTTGTAAGTGGCAAAGAGCTCCATGGATAAATGTCAGGGGCTGTTGTCAAATGTAAAGATCATGCTGAACAAAATTCCACGACTGGTTTCAGCTGGACAGGCATTCAAATAGCCAGTGTTATTTTGACCTCAGCTGACCAATAACGGCTCCATTTCTCCATGATGAGTCACCTAGGAAGCCCCTACCCCGTCATCTTCTTCCTATCCTCCTCCCATCCTATCCCACCCCCAGTGAGATATCCTCTTGTTCCCTTTTCTACCCAGCATCCAGTGTTCTCTCTGGCTCCTGCTGGTGCGCATGGAGGCTACGTATGGAATGAAGGAATGAAGGATTGAACAAATGTCTCCATTTCTTTGCACAGGGTTACCGATGCTTGAGATGTTCCTACTCCCAGGAAGCCACCCTCTCCTAGGAGCCTTTACTCAACCCACCCTCCACTCCTCAGTCTTCCGCTTTCTCAGGGCAGTGGAGTGACATGGCAGATCACAGTGGAATGGTGGGTTTTATCCGTCTCCCTGAATTCTTGGGGGAGAAGGGACAGGGTCTCATTCACATTCGTCCCTGCATCTTGCTGGTTGAGGTAGAATCTGCAGCATTTATGTGGCAAAGAGCCTTGGGGCAGCGCCCTGGCATAAAGGAGGCCGCTTAGACATTGTTCTGAAAGCTGGTTTGCAAGGTGCTTTATACTCTGCAACCAGCAGTTTATAGCGTGTGTTTATAGGAGGGGCTTAAGGGTGTCCAAATACTGGGAAAAGGTGCTCAGTAAAGGGTTCTTCCATGCATGCGCTGCAGTGCCTGACCCTCTGCTCTGCGTCTTAAGCCCCTGGTTCTCTCATTCAACCTTAAAATAGGATTGTCCAGGCCTTGAGGGCCTTCTGGAAGGCGCTCCCTATCCGTCAATGCGCTTCCGCCCCAGAGCAGAGCGGCTGCCTGCCTGGGATGCTGCTAGGCGCAGCTTGTTTGAAAGAGGTGTAACCAGGCTACTTCCCGAAGAACCGACTTGTTGATAATCTTATCTCAAACAGAGGAGTCTGCAGATGGTTGAGGAAAAGCAGTAATAGAAATGTTCTCCCCAGGGCCGTCACAACTCCTTCCAGCCGCAGCCTAGTGTTGCAAGAGTTCCTGCTGCTGGACTACAAAGGAGAGGACAAGGCCCTTGGCCCGGAGAGGGGCGGTCTGCACCTTCCAGCCCTGGCGCCCAGGAGAGCCTGCCGGGAGTGCGGCGGGGAGAGTCCGCAGGGATGGAGCGCAAAAAGGGTCTCAAGTCAGAACTCAACACCTTTCCGCAGCCTCGGGAGAGGCTTGGGGGAAGAGCAGGCAAGGGGCAAGACCCCTTGGAACTGGGAATCCTCGGCCTCCAGGGCGAATAAATAATTAAGCGCCCAATACACAATAGCCTCGCTAGATGGAGACGAGGAATCACTGCAGCGGCGCTGGCGGCGGCGGCGGCGGCGGCGAGGAGGTGGGGGGAGCGCGGGCGGGAGCGCAGCACCGGGCGGCAGGCGGGAGAGCCTCTGGCTCCGCTCACGTCTGTTTTCCTTTTTCATGCATTATTTATTTCGCCTCCACCCGCGGCTTTGCTGCCCCAGCGGGCGCTCCCTGCCGGCGCCTACTGCCGCTGCCTCTCTCGGGCCGGCGTGAGGGTCGCAGGCAGCTTGGGCACCCCCGTGCCCCGGGCAGCCGCGCGGCGCCACCGGGAAGGGCGGGGAGCCAACGCGGGCCGGGGGAGGGCTCGCGCGGCCGGCTCCCGGCGGCTTGGAGGAGACTTTCCCCGCCCTCTGCCTCCGCCTAGGCGGCCCGCCCCGGCCCTGGGCGCGGGGTGCCGCCCCTCCCGCCCCGCTCGCGGCCAGGCGCAGCCCGGAGCCACCGCGCCCTGCGCCCCGTGCGAGGACGCCGCTCCCAGTCCTCTGCTCAGCCGCCGGGGAGGCCCAACCGGCGCGCAAACTTTTGCTCCAGCGCCGGGCGCTCCTCCCCGGCATGTGAAGCCCCCGGGCGCCCGCGCAGCCGCCAGGGTGAGGACCGAGGCCCCGCCTAGAGGGCGGGGGACTGGGGAGGCGGCTGGCTTTAAATGGGGGCTGTCCGGCGGCTCGGCAACAGAGCTGCCGCGGGGGAACGCGGACCTCTTTTTCCCGAGCCGAGGATCGGCTGGGGCCGCCGCCAGGCAAGGTGGCGTGAGGCGTTGCAAGGGTGCGGGCGGAGATGGAGGCGTGGGGGGGGAAACCCACGCCCGGGAGCGGGAGATCGGGGCTGGGCGGGGGCGTGCAGAGGGGCAGCGCACGGAGGTGCCTCTGTTGCAGTGTGCGCAATGAGGCCGGCCGGGCAGTGAGGGTGCACGCAGCGTGTGATTTCTTGGTGCCGTGCATGCAGGGTCAGCGAGGGTGCGGGCAGGGGTCGGTAGGTGTGCACGGGGATCAGTGGGTGTGCACAGCTGTTTCTGTGGGTGTGCGCGCAGGGTGAGTAGTGCCCGCCGGGTTTGAAGTGTGCTCACAGTGAGAGTGAGTTGTACATGGCTGCTTCTGGGGGTTCATGGGGCTTAGTAAGTGTGCTTGGCTGTTTCTGGAGGTATGCATGGGGCCAAGGTATGCACGCAGTATCCTGGAGCTGTGTGCGGAGCTAAAGTGTACACGAGGGATTCTGGGGATGTGCATAGGAAAAGGGTGTGAATTCTGGGATTCTGGGGTGCACGAAGAGTCAGTGAAGGTGTAAGGCGGAGTGTAAGTGCAGGCTTGGTTTACTAGCGTGCCCCGGGGTGCGGGGCGTCCCCGCCCGACCCGGGCTGGGAGGTATGTTGGTGCGCTGCGCGGAAAGTGTTCGCGCGGTGTCCGCCTGACCCGAGCCTTGCTCTCCTGACAGTTCGCCCCAGGAGCGGGCGCCGCGGGCCGAGATGCTCCTCCGGGACTTGGTGCTGCGCCGTGGCTGCTGCTGGTCCTCGCTGCTGCTGCACTGCGCGCTCCACCCGCTCTGGGGCTTCGTGCAGGTGAGACGCGCGGGCTGCGCACTGGCTGGGAGGGCCTCCTGGGCGAGGGGCGAGCTGTCCCTTCCCTCCTGAGACCCTGGCTTCCTGCAGCCGCACCACTGATTGGTCCTCCGGAGAGCTTGGGAAAAGAAAAGCTGCTAGGGTCCCTGAAAAGATAAGAAACTCCGAAGAGAGGCTTCAGTTGTGGCCTAAAGCCTGCAGGACATGGCCTTGGAAGGGAAAGGGGCTCAGAGAATACCTTCCGATGATGACATTCTAGGGCAGACATTCAGCAAAGAAACAAACTTACAAAGAAAAATGGTCCCCGGGGTATATATTATTTCTTTCCCACCGGAACCACTGATGAACTTTAGCTTTCTTAAACTGGTCTGCAGCACAGGAGGGGGCCGGGTTCTTGTAGGTAGCGGAGTTGAGGATGGGGACAGATAATGCGTGGTGGCCCATCTGTCAGGACCGCCCAGGGATGCCTCTCTCACCCTGGGTCCCTTAGATCCCAGCGCAGAGGCCAGGCAGCCATTAACTGGAGTTACCTCTTAGGGTCAGAGAGGGGGTTCAAGGAGATGGTCCCTATTCCCTCCCCGCCCCCAGAATGTGCAGGGTCACTGGTACAGAGGAGAGGTGACAAGGTGGACTTTGATGTCAGCTCTGGAATTTTAGCTTCAGCTCTGTCCCTTACCAGCTGGGAGACTTTAGGCAACCTACTTGCCCTCTCTGAGTTACTTTCTTCTTCTGACTATACTAGTGTAAGAACTTGATAATGCCGGTAAGGATTACTTCGTGCAGTGCCTGGACCATGAGAACACTACCTGGCAGTGTTTGCTGCCGTTGTCGGTGGGAGTAATAGTAATACGGGTCTTCTTCCTGGCTGGCTGTGTAACTCTATTGATCACTGTGTGGTCTGTTTGACATTTTTGAATTGTTAGAGGTTCTGCTGGCTCTGGAGGACATTTTTATTGTTTTGGGCACTGAAGATCCACTCTGGGGTATTTGCAGCCTCATGTTCTCCTGGTGGCATTTTGGGGGTTGGGGACCACTCACATGGTTGCTCTGAGTACAGGTGATAGACCAAGAAAAAAAGGGATGGGGCAAGACCACTTGCCAGTCTACTGAGGTCCATGAGCTGCCCCAGATGTTGGGGCCCTGCCGGGAGCTTGCTCAGTCAGTCCTTTGGATGACGGCCTGGGTGACTGCCCATCGAGAGCGAGGGTCAGACGCTGCTCGGCGCCCCCTACTCCCAGCCCCGTCTTCTGCTCTCTTCTCTGGCTTGCCTCCATCTCGCTTACAATTGTTTTCCTTTCGGAATTGACAGCTTTGTCTAATGTGTGAAACAGCAGTTATTAAACTCAGCTGTGCCTCTTCAGGAACCAGGATTTTGTCACTTCTAAACACTTCAGGGGCTTGGGACCAGCTTCCCTGGTTCAACTTTCAGCTGAACCTCAGATATTGAGTTCACTTAGTTTTTATATTTGTTTGTTTACAGTTTTCTCTCTTCCATAAGACTTCTTCAGCTGGGGTGGAGAGCAACGTAATGAGCTTGCCAGTCTCCAAGACTAGAATTCTACTGTGTGAGCTCATAGGATCTAAACAGAAGACCCACTAGCACCCCGCACCCCCCCCAGAAGAAATAATTTTGTGAAAGCAGTTCAGTTTTTTAAGTGTCCTTCAGCCAGGCAGTACTTACACAAGCAGGTGTGTGTGTGTGTATTTCAGATGCTCTTACTCAATACAAATCAATTTTCATAAAAATCAATTAAGAAAGGAGTCCTCCAGATAAGTAGAATGGGTAAAATCTTGGCTTGAGGCTCTGGAAAAATTAATTTACAAATGATAGGGACAGAGAAATCAAGGGAAGGGGGGTTTTGAAATGAATGGATTTGGCTTTGAGCAGAGGAGCTGAATCCAGGAGAACGTAGGAGGGAAGAAAAAAATGGAAATGCATGAAGCCATGTGTTTCTCTTTAAGTGGAGAAAATAAAATCTATCATGTCATAGGAGTTTCTCTAATCTAGAGAAAGAACTCAGAGCTATCTGCCCTTCCATGAGCATTTTGCCAGGAGAACATTTGGAAGGACAAGGCCAACATAACAAAGTCCTATGATTAATGAGATCGTGGATGAGGCAAGAGACCTGGGGTCCCCCAAAGCATCAGGTTCTTAACTTGAAATCAGCCTTAAGCCTCTGGCTGCTGCTAGTTGATAAGAAACTTAATCATTAAAGTCAGACGATATTTAAATTGCCAGAAGGGTTGGTGGGAGCATTCCTTAACCTTTCCACCCTATATATTTCTTTAATGTGTCTGGAATCGAGATTTTGAGCTTCTGTGATTTAGGTTCTTCTAAGTTCACTTCCAGATGATTCCTTTTTTTTTTGCAAGGGAAGAGGATGACAGGCTGGCAAATTTATTAGGTGTGACAGGAGTGTGTCTCATCAAGTTACAGTGGTGCTGGCCTGTCTCCATGAAAGATGCCAGAAGCCATCATCTTTGTGGCTGCCCTCCTAAAGCAATAGAGAGACAGCCTCTTATCTGGCCTTATGGGTCTCTGTGTGCTGATGCGAAGCTACCCCAGACCCAAATGATGTTGAACCCTTTCTACAGTAGTCAGTGATTCGGCAGCATTTATTGGGCACCTACTGTATTCGAGGCCCTTTGTTAAGTGCAAGGGGTTTAGTGGTCTCTGCCCTTATGCACTGATAGTTTGGCACTGTAGAGCTAATTAAACGAGTCATTATCATCAAGAGAGCGCAGCAAGAACAAACAGCTTGCACCTGGGGCAAGAGTCAGAGAAGCCTCACAGGCCTGGTGCTTCAGTTGAGACAGGAAGGATAAGAAATTAGGATGCAAATGAGGGTGAGATGTCCAGGCAGAGGGCACAGCCCAAGGCCAGAGGAGAGAGGGACTTTGGAAGACCCAGGGGAAAGAAGCACCGGGTAAGGCCACTGTTGTAAGCCACTAACATAGTGTCCTGCAGTTTGGACTTGATCCTGAGGGCTATGGACATCGTTTTAAGGAAAGGGTTTTAAGTAAGAGATGACACACTCAGGTTGGTATTTTAGAAATCTCAGTCCAGGTTGGTTGCAGTGCTTCATGCCTGTAATCCCAACACTTTGGGAGGCCAAGGTGGGAGGACTGCTTGAGCCCAGGAATTGTAGACCAGCCCAGGCAACATTAGGAAACCCTGTCTCAAAAAAAAGAGAGAGCAAAATCCCAGTCCAGTTCCTGCATAAAGGATGGATGCAGGGAGGATGCAAGGCAGGGGCAAAGAGGTAGATAAGGGGAGACTGGCCAGATTTAGCAAAGAAAATACAGGAAATCCAGTTAACTTTGAATTTCAAATAAACTACAAATTTTTTTTTAAGCATATCTCCCATATAATATTGAGGATATACTTTAAAATTATTTGTGGTTTATCTGAAATTCAAATGTCATAGGGTGTCTTCTATTTTATCTGGCAAATAGAGAGAGGCGGGTGCTGCCGACTGGAGATCTGGTGGCCTGGTTCAGGTGGCAGCAGAGGAAACAGAGAGGAGTAGATGGATTCAAGGATGGTTTAGGAGGCAACGTCCGCTGGACCCAAAACTGCACCGATTCACCCAGGAGTAGGATGGTGGTTGGAGAAGAGGGAACTGATGCTGGGAGCACTGTGTCCTCAGACCCCTGCTCCAGGCACCAAATCCAGGAGACTCCAGGACGTACCTGTGGCTCAGCCCACTCTCAAAACCACAGCATTTACAGGATTCTGGCTGCAGGAGAGCACTGCAGAGCAGGGCCTGGAAGGCAGGTGATGGTGAAACTGGAATAAGAAGTGGTCCCAGGAAGAACCGATACCAGCCTGCATTCTGTGGGCTTCAGGCAAGTCACTGAACTTTCTGGGCCTCTGCTCTTTCTTAACGAAGTCCAGCTAAGAGCAGCTTATTTCGGGGGCCAAGTTTCTTCTCCTTTTGAAATTCCCCAAGATAGAAACCAACCACACCAGGTGCTGAGACAAGCTGCGGACACCTGAGGCTTCCTCTCTATTAGTCTAAATACAACACTGCGAATCAACAGAACCCCCAGGTGGAACCAGCACTGGGGAACAGGACAGGTCCACGTTTCTCCGCTGGTGAGCAGTGCACCTTTTCACTGAGCACCGACTGAATGCTGGGCCCTGGGCAACTTTGGTGCATCATTTAGCTTCGCTGAGCCTGCGGGCCACCTGTTAAGAGTCGATAGTATCAGTTACCTCTCCCAGTTATGCCCAGGGAGAAATGGGAGCATGAACCCATGAGGGACACATAGTAGGGCTCAGAAAGTCATGATTGTTCAGGATTAATAAAGTACTCATCTACCTGCCCGCCCTAAGACACAACTTAGTGTAGAGAGATACGCATTACAAAACAGCAAGGAAATGCCCCAGACAGAAGGGTTTGCAGAATTAAGCAGCAGCACTGAGCAGGTGAGTCTAATTTGGGGTGGGGGAGGGTTTAGGATGGCTTTACCCAAGAAGAAGGATTGCTTGAGCCCAGGAATTTGAGACCGGTCTGGTCAACATAGCTAAACCCTGTCTCAAAAAAAAAAAAAGAGAGAGAGAAAAAAAAATCTCAGTCCAGTTCTTGCATGAACACCCAAGAAGACTGTTCAAGAGATGGGTTTGAAGGATGGAGAGAAGTTGGCAAGTGGATATGGGGTCCAAGTAACACAGAGTCGAGGCAGGCTCAGATGCCACAGGCTTGGACTGAACCAAACTATCAGGACACGGCCGTGAGGACCCAGCCCTCAGGCATAAGGACGGACCAGACATGATGCTTTAGTGAGAACAGTTGACTAAGCAATTGTGCCTGCTCATGTTTCAGAGAGGCCTTTATACAAGAGACTGAGAACCATTACTTTTTTTTTTTTTTTTGAAGCAGGGTCTGTTGCCCAGGCTAGAGGGTGGTGGGCTGCAACAGCTCACTGCAGCCTCAACCTCCTGGGCTCAAGCAATCCACCCACCTCAGTCCATGGAGTAGCTGGGTCTACAGGTGTATGCCTACATGCCCAGCTAATTTAAAAATAAATTTGTAGAGATGAGGGCTTACTCTATTGCCCAGACTGATATTGAACCCCTGGGCTCAAACAATCTGCCCACCTCAGTCTCCCAAAGTGCTGGCATTATAGTTTTGAGCTACCGCACCTAGCCAGAGCTATCAATTTTATTTATTTACTTATTTATTTATTTATTGAGACTGGAGTCTCCCTCTGTCACCCAGGCTGGAGTGTGGTAGCATGATCTTGGTTCCCTGCAGCCTTGACCTTTGGGATCAAGTGATTCTCCTTCCTCGGCCTCTTGAGTAGATGGGACTACAGTGCGCATCACCACACCTGGCTAATTTTTGTATTTTTTTTAGTAGAAACAGGGTTTCACCAGTTTGGCCAGGCTGGTCTCGAACACCTGACCTCAGATGATCCGCCCGCCTCAGCCTCCCAAAGTACTGAGATTACAGGCGAGAGTTATCAATTTTTTCTTTTTTAAGATGGAGTCTTGCTCGGTGTCCAGGCTGGAGTGCAGTGGTGCAATCTTGGCTCACTGCAACCTTCGCCTCCCGGGTTCAAGCAATTCTTCTGCCTCAGCCTCCTGAGTAGCTGGGACTACAGGCACACGCTACCACGCCCAGCTATTTTTTGTATTTTTAGTAGAGACGGGGTTTCACCATGTTGGCCAGGATGGTCTCAATCTCTTGACCTAGTGATGCGCCCGCCTCAGCCTCCCAAAGTGCTGGGATTACAGGCGTGAGCCACCGCACCCAGCCGAGCTATCAATTTTTTAAATGCTGTGCGCTCCTTCACTCCTCCTGCAGCCTTGAAATTTGGCCCTGATTTTTCTGCCTAGAACTTCATCACATTAAACACTCTTATACATCTGTGCCTTCATATCCTCTCACAAAAATAGGTCATTGTGTCGGGCCAGGTTAAACAAATGTGCTCTTCTTGAACTCTCTCTCATAAATTGCACCTTGGAGAGTGAGAAAATAATTGCACTGGCAATGGTATTGCTTGAAGTTCACACACTTGGTAGAGTGCATTGGAGACGTGGTCTCAGAGGCCAGCTGTTAGGAGAACGAAGCTTTCTAGCAAACCCCAGGGTCTCAGAAGGTCAGAATCTAGAGGGGCACAGGCTTGATGACGGGACATCTAACAATGGCACCGGTCTAGAAGCCGGTGGATTTCCCACTGACATGTAAGGAGTTAATCGTTTCTGTAAAATAATTGAGCAGAGGCCACCATCTGACGGTATGCTCTTCCCAGTGGGAGAGAAGATTGCTTTCCAGGGTTTGAAATGCAGTCAATGGCCCTTTAAAAACATTAAAAGGTGATGAGCAGGAGCCTTTTAGCCTCGTGGATATTAAACCAGGGCTGTAAATCAGCCCACTTCCTGCTGCCACCCCAGCTGATATTACCCACATTACTTATTCACATCTTCCCAGGTGTGATGGGAGCCACCTAGCCCCAGGGGCTCTCCCAGCCACGTGGCAGAGGGGCCGGATCAGCATTCCGAGGCAGGCCACACAGGGCTAGTGACAGGGAAAGTGGAGTTCTGGTTTCTAGTGGCTCAGAGATGATACAGAAATTAACCGTGGTCGTCAGGGAGGTGGAGGGTGACTGGCAACTCTTCGTGCTTTTAAACCAGCTTGTTCCCTGGGACAGGCATAAAACATCAGACTCATGGATTTATGGTACTCTGTAGAGCCAGGGACACTGGCAGTCAGTCTAATCCATCCACCCAGTTCCCATGCTGGCTCTGCATAAGAAGTTTAACCTGGGAAGCTTAAGCAAAATCTCCAGGCCCAGCTCCACCTACAAAATTCTGATTTAATCCGTGTGGGTGAGGCTCATTAGTATTTTTTAAAACCACCAGGGAGCTTCCAATGTACATCCAGGGCTGGTGGAGCACTGCTCACTCTGGCTACACTTCCTCGTTTACAGATGAGGAAGCTGAGACTGGTGCTGGAAAAACAGGCCAGGATTCAAGAGGCGTAGATTCTGGCCCAGTTTTTCATATTCATTCATTCATTCACGAAAGATTTATCAAATTGGTGGGCATTCCCTTAAATGCTGATTTATGATAGTGACAGAGAAGGAAAAAGGCCTTCTCTGCCCTCAGTGAGCTCACAGTGCCATGGTGAAGATACGTATAAAGCAGGTAATATCCAAATAAGATTTCTGCCCCTAGAGAGGAACCTGGTGCCAGGACAGCCCATACAAAAGAATCCAGCTGGATAAAGAGGTCAGAGACATGCCAAGCTGAGGCAGGGGCGCAGCAGGGGTAGGGATGGGAGAACATTACCACCACTGGAGCAGCAATTGCAGAGGCCAGGGGCCCGGAACTGAAAGAAGAGAATGAGGGCAGAGAGATGGGGAGAGAGGTTGTCAGGGATTGCCCCTTGCAGACCTTGTAGGCCACATGAACCCATGATGGGTGGGGCAGCATCTGGGGCTTGCCGGGGGGATGCAGGTGGTTTGGTGGGGTGCCCTTCTCACAAGACCACCGGGACGCTGAGTGGAAAGCATCAAGCAGGTTGCTCGGCTCCCTTTGGTCACGTGGGACACAGGAGCAGAGGCCTCACGGGGTGACGTTTCTCCTCAAGATTGGGGGGGCCTTGCCCCAGAGTAGACACAAAAAGGTCATCAGGAGTGAGGGCTGGAGAGAAGGCCAGGTCTTGTCCTTGGGCTGTAGCAAGGAAGACAGGAGAAGTGGTTGGGCTTAGAGCACAGAGGACGTAAAGGGTCTCATTCTCCAAGTGTGAGACTCTTGGGCAGCTACTTCTGCCTAGGCCTCAGTTTACTCATTTGTAGCATGGAGAAATTCTACAGTCAGCCTTCCAGCTCTTGTCTACTTCTCATTCATATCCAGATCACTGGCCCAGGGTCCCGTAGCTGGTCTCTGGCAGAGCTAGGAAGAAAACCTCGGTCTCCAAACCAGCCAGGCTAGCACCCATCAGCACTGTCCCCTTTGAACCAATCCAACTTCTGTCAATTCTTCCTACCTTTGTCTTGGAGAGGAATCCCAAGTCCCAGCCTGGCAGGGGACAGGGTGGCCTGGGCTCGTTTCGGCTTCTAGTTGCCTTACTGTCTTCTCCCTCTCTTGGGTATGTGTGCCCATGTCCACAGGTGACGCACGGTGAGCCCCAGAAGTCCTGCTCCAAGGTGACTGACAGCTGCCGACACGTCTGTCAGTGCCGGCCCCCTCCCCCGCTGCCCCCGCCACCCCCGCCCCCGCCGCCTCCCAGACTCCTCTCTGCCCCAGGTAGGTAATGGCTCACTCCATTTTTGGGTTTCTCTTTGTGTTTTCCTGGGCCCACGAAGATCCAGTGAGCGTGGCCGAGGGCAGCCCTGCCTCCTTTGTAATTTTCCACTGGCCGAGCAGGAGGGAAGCCAAGGCCCAACTTTTCCCTGCAGTCTGCAAAACGCCGTTCCCACAGAATGCTCCTGCAGGATGGAGAAGGATGTTTCTCCATCAGTTAATCAGATAAAAGTCAATCTCCATTTGATGAGTGACTTGGCCTGGATTGTTCCGAAGGCCAGATCTTTAAAGGGGGCAGCTGCTGGGGACTGGTCTAAATAACCCCCCTCCCTCAGCACACAGTTCTGTTTCTCTATTATAATTGACATTTAAGGAGGCAGTTAGGGTAGAACCAAAGTCAACGCTCTGGGAGCAAAGTTACAAGATGCCTTTCAACCATGTGCACCGAATTCTGCTAAAACCTCTTTGACTTGTTTGCCTTGGACGATTCCATCTCTGAACAATTTGATTGCACGATCATTCAAACAAAGGAGCGTTTCTTTAGCCAGAAATGGCCTCAGCCCTGACCTCTACATGGTAAAATTCCCTGTTTACAATTGCTACTTGATAAGGTCTCTCCAAAGGAGGCTCTGTATTTCGCGTGGCTCCTTCAAGTTCCCGCCTGAAGGATGTCCGTGATCATGCTCTCATCTATCTCATTAAACACATCTCCATGGAATTATTTGGGATGTATTTTAAATAACCTTGGCACAAAGCTTGTTCTCTGGGAGGCTGCGTTTCTAGCCTCTTGGTATCCAGTCAGTGATGCGGTGTTCTGGAGGATCTTTGCAATTGATGTGAATTTCTGCATTTTGACTGTGAGGCCTCTACCTATCTCCATCCTTCCCTGACAGCCTGTGACCCAGTGTGTCTCAAAGCCTGGCCCTCAAACGACCTGCTTCAGCATAACCCAAAGCATTTGTTTTAAAATGCATCTTCATGGGCCCACTTCAAACCGACTGAGCCAGAGCTTTTGGGGTGGGACTTAGGAATTGTCACAATAACAAGTCCTGAGGTGGTTCAAATGCAAGTTACAGTTGAGAACCTACGCCTGCCAGGCCCTCTGTTCCAGGCCTCTGCCGGATCCTTCTGTCCCGAGATGCTCACTGGCCTCCTCTCTCTGGAAAGAATCCCTGGGCCTGCACTGTGGGGCCCGGCCTCGGGCACCTCCCCTTGGTGATCACTCCCTTCCCTTCCTTTGGAACTCCTCACTCTCCCATGTTTGGGTCCCAGGGGACATAGTCTCCCAGTGGTTTGTATTTGATGATCCACATTCCCCAGCTGGATCCCTTGAGGTTATCTTGTGCTCACTGAGCATCTGTGTCAGACAGGAGAAGGACTGTCCTGGCCTTCTGGAATCTCAGCTCTCCCAGGGAAGGCCATCCTGTCAGCAACCCACAAAGAGGGGCCTGAGAGAACACAGAAATGGTTTGCCAGGTGCACTGGGAATTCCCGAGTAGTTAAGCAAAACCCTAGCCCAGTAAACAGTAACACTGACAGGAGTCTTTAAGAATAAATGGGATTGTCCCAGGTTGCTAAGGAGGTTGGGGGAAAAGGGCAACCAGGCAGAAGGAACAGAGTGGACAGAGGCTTGGAAGTATGGCTCTGTGAGACTCTTCTCGGGAGTCACAAGCCCTTCAGTGGCTTGAAAGGGTGGCCAAAGAGGAGACCTGGAAGGGCCTCGTGTGCCTGGCTGAGTGGATTGCGCTTCATCCTATGGGTCCTTGTTTGCCTAACAATGAACTGCATCCAAGTACCATCTCATTTGCCTTATTTTTTCCCTTAAATAAACTCACTTTTGTGTTTATACAAGTTAATTTCCTTATCTTTATAAAACTACTGTAAATGAGAAACCGGTACCACTTGCATAAATAGAAGGTGACCATAAAAATAAATGCAATGGAAGCAAACCAAGGTTTTAAAATTTCAGCCTTCTTTGGAAGGTTCTGAGCTTGAGGCTTTCTCTCTGTTTGTTACAGAGGGAGAGAAGCAAGTGATAGAGAGATGCCAAAGCCACAGCGGCACAGCGCTGAGACCTTCTCTGTAAAGTAATTGCGAAGTCTGTGAGAATCAAAAAGAGCTTAAGTTTCTTGTTATAGGTTTCAATGTGTTTGAGTGCTGGGTTCATGTACCATCTAAAATCAGCTCTCATAGCTGCAGGGACACGGGCCTGATGCCTTAGGAAACTGCTTTGGGCAGTGATAGCCTACAAAGGTGTTAAGTGGCGAAGTGACATGCGCCTATTTTGTCTGCTTCAGAAAGATCAACTGTTTTGACAGTGTAGGTTGATTGGAGTGGATTGGGGTTGAGCGGGCAGACTGGAGTCAGTTGGGGGTCTCTTGAGATCATTCAGACCCCAGGCCATCCAAGAGGGCCTGAAGCCAGGTTGGGGGCTACAGAGATGGGAGGAGGTCAGAGGAGAGTGCTTGGTGGAGTAGAGAGGGGAGAACTCATGTTGTGTTTTGGGACTGAAGCTGCTTCTTGGGAGAGGAGAGTAAGAGAGGAGAGCTCTGTATGGCAGGACTTTCTCAGTTTCAAGTTGCAAAAACACACCTTGAAGTAGCTTAAGCAATATAAAAAATAGGGAGAAAGATGTCAGCTTGTGGGCACATGTATCAGGATGTGCAGGCAGCAGGGCTGCTAAATCCGTGGTCTAAATGATGACGGTATTGGATTTCTGTCTCTGTTGCTCTCTCCTGATTTCTCCTGGGTTGCCTTTTCTCTCAGGCTGGCTCAGTCCCTGTAGCTCCAGGCTCCAGCATTCCATCAGCCTTATAGTCAGTAGTCTCCCTAGGAAGAGACCTTCTCTTTCCCAGTGGTCCACAGGAAGTCCTGAGGCTGACTTTCACTGGACCAGCTTGGGTCATGTGCTCACCCGTGGGCCAATATGGTGACTTCTGGGATAGAATATGCTGGTTGGTCAGGCCTGGGCCATGTGACCACCCCTGGAGCTGGGATGTGTAGATAGGGGTTCAGGGAGAGATAGTTTCTTTCCCAAAGGAAAATCTGGATGGAAAGGCTATAACCAAAAATGAGATCATGGCTACCAGGCAGGGAGGGCATGTAAGGTGGATTAGACCAGTGGTGGAGAATGTGATTTATTCATTCTCTTGGTCCTCCTTGAGCTCAGCCCAGAACCCTGCACACAAGTAGTGCCCAATGAATGTCAGAGCTGTGGCCACATTCACAACTTCTGCCAATCATAAAATACAAGTGCCTGCTATATAACCCTGAAAGGGTTCATGTCTCTCAGAGGGCACAGGGCTTCAGTGCCATGGAGCCTCTGCTGTCTCTCAGCAGGTATGCACTGAGCTCCGAGTGTGGGGCATGGTGCCAGGGCCAGGGAGCCAGCAGTGAGCAGCAGACAGCTCCTGCCCTCATGGAGTTCATGGGCCAGTGGACTGTCATTTGCAGAAGGTATTCATAGGAGTGTCCTTTCCTGCCATCTCTCTGGATTCACTGGCTCCAGGCATGTGCTAGTCCCTGTCCCATTTGTTCATCTGATAGCCTTTGCTTTCTTGCCACTCACACAGGCCTCTCATTCACCTGGCAAGCATCTGCCAGGCATCTGTTCTATGTCCAGCCCTGTGTTGGGCAGCCTGAGGGATACAGAGTCACACACGGACTTGCCTACATCAGCAGGGCCCAGGTCAAGATAGACCAAGGACTTGGCATAAGAGGCTGATTCCATGAGCCTTTCTTGAGCCTGTGTTAGCATGCTAGCCCTGCTCTTTCCTCTTTGTGATTTTAAGAGAGCCGGTTAACCTAAGCCTCCGTTTCTTCCTCTATAAAACAGGTTCATGGGCTACACCCACCTCATGGGGTTGACTTGAGGGTTCCTGAAACTACTTCTGAAAACTAGACAGGCATCCATTGCTGTAATCATCCTGTGGAAAGCGTTCTGAGGAAGAGCAGCCTATGAGTGCAAGCCAGACTTGGGGAATAAAGAGGTGCTATTGGGAAAGGGATACGTAATTCCAAAAGGGGCAGGGAGGGTGGACCCGGAAAGACAGGGGAGAATTCTTATTCACTCCCAGCGCAGACCCGGGCCCTGTCACTTCCTCTCAGAGCCTCAGGTTTCTCATATGATTCCTACCTGTGGAGGAATTGTCGCAGGTAGAATGGGACAGGTGGGAGCAGGGGGAAGCTGGACAGGCCACGAAGGAGAGGGAGGGGCCAAAGCAGAGGCCCAGAATTCACAGCCCAAGTATCAGCGAGGAGGCCCCCTGCTGAAGTGACATTGATCCACAGGCATGTTGAGCTTTGGCGTGTGTCTTGGGATAAAGGGAGAAAGAGGGGAGAGAGAAACTCCTGTTCATGCAGACCTATGAAGTCCCTGCTATAAGTAATGACCAGGAACATTTGCAGGGCATCCTTCACATGGCCAGGCAGGCCTTGCTCTTCATCTAGACAGCACCTGCTGCTGCCTCACCCCTCGGGGTGACCTGCTTGTCCTGGCTGGCCCAGGCCTCTCTAGGTTTTAGCCCTGAAAGTCTCATGCCCCAGGAAACCCCTCAGTCCTGGACAAAATGGAACAGCGGGTTTACAGCGGGTCACCCTACTGCCAGACCACCCTTCTTCTGGCAAAGGCAGCAGTGGATTTTCAAGTTGTTTTTTGTTATGTTTATTTGGGGGTGTTGGTTTTGTTCTATTTTGCCATGAGTTTTTTTTTTCTTTTTTTGAGACAGAGTCACCCAGGCTGAAGTACAGTGGTGCAATCTCGGCTCACTGCGACCTCTGCCTCCTGGGTTCAAGTGATTCTTCTGCCTCAGCCTCCTGAGTAGCTGGGATTACAGGTGTGAGCCACCACAACTGGCTAATTTTTGTATTTTTAGTAGAGACAGGATTTCACCATGTTGGCCAGGCTGGTTCAAACTCCTGACCTCAGGTGATCCCCCTGCCTCGGCCTCCCAAAGTGCTGGGATTACAGGCGTGAGCCACAGCGCCTAGCAACCATGAATGTTTTGAGAGCCCAGACTTCCCTCCTCCGGCCTCATTGCTGGCGGGGCAGCTTGGCCTCCTGTTCCTCTGGGGTGGACCCAAATCTCTGCTCTGCTCCCAGTAGCCCTACCCTGAGCCCTGCCTGCCATGGAGAAAGAGCATGGCGAGGGTTCTAGTGAAGCAGAAGGTTCTGGAGCAGCATCTCCACTTTCTGCTCTTGTTTTTCAGGCTCTGCCCACAATGCTCACTTTGAGTCTGGGCATTCGACCAGGGGTTCTCCAACTTGAACTTGTATCAGAAGCGCCTGGAGAGCTCGTTTAATAACAGATCACTGGAGTGAATCCCCAGAATTCCTGACTCAGCAGGTCTGGGGTGGGGCCCGAGGACCTGCAGTTCAGTTACATTCTCAGGTGATGCTGGCATGTCGGTCATGGGAGCACATTTTGAGAACCTGTGCCCTGGAGAATGACAGTCCCAGGAAGGGGCTCTGGGGTCAGCCCAGCCCTTTCACTCCTAGCGCAGACCCTGGCCCTGTCACATCCTCTCAGAGCCTCCATTTTCTCATATGATTCCTACCTGCAGAGGAATTGTCGTGATTAGATATTAACCAGGCCATCCTGGGCAGAAACTTAAAGGTGGTGTTATAGCATGTTGGCTCAGAGCCTGGCTTCCTGCCCTCTAGACCTGGGGTCCAACCCTTGTTCATTAGGTAAGTGATTTGGGCAAGGAATCCTTAACTGCTTGGAGCCTCAATTTGCAAATCTGTGGAATGGGGTTAACAACCCCACCTGCTGCACATGGGTGGTGGGGAGCATTCGAGGCCATAAAACTAACATAGCACAGAGCCTGGAACGCAGTTATGACACGATAAATGGGAGCTCATAAGTAATTCTAATGCAAGCAGTAGACACGAGAATAGGTTACTAACCTCCAGATGGGGAGTGGCTTCAGCAGTGTTCCAGCATCTCTCTGCTGAGATAGGATCATCAGATTCCACACCCTGAGGATGAGATGGGCTCTCAGAGGAGGTGTAGACTCTCCTGGATCTTCGATAGGATAAAGGTTTTTTCAGAGTCCCACCTGTGTCTCTTCCGGGGCAGCCCTTGCCAGGTGTGTGATCCTGTGTCAGGTGTCCCTGGTGAAGTATTTCTGGGAGGCGTGGGTAGGAGTGAATGAACCCTGGCAGAGGCAGAGTCCTGCTTGTGGCCTGAACAAAAAGCCTTCAGCAGCCGCCAGAGCCCAGGACCTGGGCTTGCTTTGTAAATGTCAGCCATGGCCCAGCCGTCCCCGCCTGTGAATCAGATGGCGGAGGCCATGGAAGGAGAGGTGTGTCAGCCCTCAAGCAAAGGACGTACACCCCCTCTGTGAGACCTGCTTCCAAGGCTGATGGGGCCAAAAATAGCTGTGGCAGAACAGAGGCGTGAGCCTGCATTTCCATAGTGCCTGTCTTGAAGGAGTTCAAAGCGCTGATAGAGATTTTAATGGGGCATTTATTTTGTTCTTGGAAAAATTGGAAGGAGGTTAAGTGACTCCTCAAAGGTCACACAACAGTGGTGGAGCCAGGAATAGGGTCACCTGGTTCCTATGTGTCAAAGGAAAAGTTTCAACAGAGAAAGAGACATGCTAGACCGAGGAAGTTCAATGATGCTTCCCTTTTACTCACCCAGGACACTAGAAAGAAACCAGTACTTAGTTCCCGGGACTGTTGGAGAGAAGCTCTGCTCTCCTCATCTCATTTAATCCTCAAACCCTTCTTTGTAATAGGTGGTATTATTGGCAATTTTTATGAGGAGCTCAGAAGTTCAGAGAGGGTGAGTCACTTATTCCAGGCTGCCCAGCAGTTGAGGAAGGGAGGTTATTCAAGGCTATCTGATTAGTTCCTGCTGTGGCCCCTGCCTAACTCTCCCCTCCACTGCTGAGAGGCAGCTTCAGAGACCTCCTTTCCTTTTCTTCCCTGGGCCTCACTCCTTCCCGTCTTGAAGCCTTTGCACACACAGTCCTTCTGTCCGCCAGCCTCTCCCTCGAAGTAGAACCTTAACTCATACTGATCTCAGCTCAGATTCCCATTCCTTCTTCAGGAAGACCCTCCCTGACTTTCACACTAGGCCCTGTTCTGGTCATTTAGGGCTGCAGAACAAACTACTCCGAAATCTACACCACCAATGTATTTTCTTTCTCTCACTGCTGCAGGAGTTGACTGGCTCCACCTGGAGGTTCTTGCTTGGGGTCTTTCATGCAGCCGTAGTCTGTTAGCCAGGGCTGGGACCACCTTGAAGTCTTCCTCTGTCATGTCTGGTGGTCGATGCTGGCTGTCAGTTGGGTCCTGAGCTGGAGCTGTTCACTCTTACATCTCCATGTGATGCCGCCTTATGAACTGGGCTTCCTTACAACATGGTGGCTGCATTTCAAGGTTGAGAGGCTGATGGGAGCTGTCTCCCTTTTGATGATGCAGTTGAGGAAATCACCCAGCATTACATCCATTGCATTCTGTTTTTTAGAATCAAGCAACCACGGCTGGCTCATATGCAAACAGTGGGTAATTAGACACCACCCCTGATGGAGGAGTGTCAGAGGATTTGCTTACATTTGCATACCACCTGCCTCGACATGCACACACACACATCCATGCACACACTCTTTGAATTTTTCATTTTCCTTTGTAGCAGTTATTCCACCTTTTAAACATGTAACTAATCATTTGACCAATGCTTGATCCTTTGTTAGATGCACACAATTGTCCAGTGTCTGCTGGGTCCTCAGTGATAGCCCCAGATCTTTAGCACATGCCTGGCACATCATGAGTCCTCAGTAGCTACTGATTCACTTATCTTACAGATATTTTTGAATATCTACTATATGCCAGGCACTAGGTACTAGGTTCTGGGAATAGAGCGGTGGACAGGACGGAAGGGCCCTGCAGTCACAGAGCTTGTAGATTGATTGCTCTGTGTATACACAGGAGGGGGCACGGGGTGGTGGTATAGGAAATAAGCAAAGCAAAAACATCGCAGGAAAAATGGAAGATAACATGCTACAGAGATACAGAAAATCATGCGATTTGATAAGGGTAACTGGGTGGCCGCCTAGGTTATGTGGACAGGAGCTGGCATGTAAGCTGAGAGCTGACCGAAAGGGAGGAGCTAGTGGAGGGAGATCTGGGGGAAGAGCGTTCTCATCAGAGGCAAAAGCGTGTGCAAGGTCCTCGTGTGGAGAAGCACTCAGGGTGTGTGAAGGGCCAGCATGGCTGCTGCCTGCTGCGAGGGAAGATCGCAGGAGGTGAGCCCACAGGGAGGCAGTTCCCAGAGTCCACAGGGCCGTGGAGGCTAGAGAAGGAGTTTGGATTTTATCTGAAGTGCAGCCAGAAGCCAGTGGGTTTTGAGTAGGGGACGTGGCCCGCCCTCACGTGTACTTTACAGAGACTGGCTCTGGAGAATGGAAGGAAGGGGGAGAGTGCAGGCTGGGAGCCCAGTGAGGAGGCTGTTGCCATGGGCCAGGCGAGTGACGGTGCAGGGAGAGATGCTGGTGGTGGGCTGGACCCAGGTGGAGGCAGGTGGAGGTGTGACACCCTGGTCCGAGGTAAGATCATTCTGCAGCAGGAACTCAGTGATGGGATCAGTGATGGCTGGTTGTAGCGGGAGAGCCGAAGCAAGAATGCTGCTAGGTTTTGAGGAATGACTGCATGGAAGAAGCCACCAGATGTCACTCGGCGCTCCTTCTCCCTGGTCCTCTTGATGTCTGTGATCTGATGAATGGGATGATGAAGCGGACTCAGGTGGTGCCAGGAAGGTGGTGGCTCAATCCCTGCCCCCTCGCCCCACCACCACCAGGGTGTTAGCTGCTGCCATTGGAAGGACCCAGGCTCTGGGATATTCACATGAATCCACGGTTTAACTAGGCTTCATCGCCATCAAATGAAGTCCCTACTGCTGGTGCAAACCAGATTTTCCTAGTTGTGATGAGTTTCCGACAAGCAAAAGAAGAGGTCCAGGTCTCGTGCGCCACAAAGCTGAGCAACAGGCACAGCAGATGAAGCCAGTCCTCGTGACCCGCCTTCCCCGCAGGCGACGGGCTCCTTATGAAACCTCATGAATGCCGCTGCCCTAGCCCTTAGCTGGACACAGTGTGAGCCTGTGACGAGGGACTGTGGGCATCAAACACAGGCCATGTCACTTTGAATGTCTCCTGCTTCAAGGGCTGGGTTCATGCCCAGCTCACTGTTGCCATTGATTCGGGCCTCGGGGTGTGGGATGCTCGTCTTTTGCTGGAGCAGGGTTTGCGCCCTGTGATCCGCTTGCCTGGTCTGTGAGCAGGAGGGCCTGGAGGCTGGGCCAGGCTCTCGCTCTTTCCAGATGTGTGCTGGTCACTGAGCTTCTCTGTACTTCGTTTTCCTGTCCACCAAAGCGGGTTGTCCCAATCAGACATGCGAGGGCCTGGCCCAGCCCTGGAATGGTGTCCACTCACAGTAAATGCGATCTCTCGTCACTGTATAACCCTTGCTTGAGCAAACTTCTTATCCAAACTGGCTCAGCTCCCTCATCCATAAAATGGGCTGACTCTGCTTTGCATTCCCCTCCGTACAAAGCACAATGCAGGTATGAGCATGACTCCTGTCTCCAGACAAGTCTGAGATCCATAAGAGCCTCTAGAATCACCGGCCTTTTAAAAAAGTGATCTTTAGCTGGTCATGGTGGCGCACGCCTGTAATCCCAGCTACTCGGGAGTCTGAGGCAGGAGAATCACTTGAGCCCTGCAGTGAGCCGAGATTGCACTACTGCACCCTAGCCTGGGCAACAGAGTGAGACTTCATCTCAAATGCAAAAAAGTATCATATCTTTTTTAAGCACTGAATTTTCCTCTCCCCATGCAGTAAATGGCATTGTTTCAGTCTTCTGTTTATTTATTTGTGTCCAGCAAATAATCAAAGCTTGCAAGTTTATACAGATTTTAATTTACTCGACAAACCTTTACCTACTGATTTATTGAACATTTACCAAGGTTGTGCCATGGCAGGTTCTGGGACTGCGAAGATGGATTTAGTACAGCCCTGCCCTCGGAGCCCTGCCTCCTGGTGGACACCTGAGCCGTGGTTGCATGTTGGCAACACCTGGGGGCTTTAGAATACCTGATACCCAGGCCCACCCTATAGGGGAATTTAAAGCTGCTCATGTGAATCAAGGTTGAGACCTTTGACTAAAACCAGTGGCACAAAGCGACCTCTGTCAAAATAGGAACAGGCGAGGTGTAATGGAACTTGGACCCAAAAGGCTGGGGCGTTGCAGGCAGAGAGGTGGGGAGGACAGTGCGCCTTCTCCACGGACCCCTGCCGCCACCACTGGCACTAGGATGTTTGCAGGGTTTAGGCCAAACTCACTCCTGCCCTCCAGGAATTCCGTGTCTTATGTGGAATCTGGACTCAACACTGAGGTGGAAAACAGGAAACATGTCTCCTCAAGAGGCTGCATCCAGGCCCGGCATATACTTCCAAGGTGCTTTTTTAAAAAGACGTTAGGCTGAAGTGGGTGGATCATGAGGTCAGGAGTTCGAGACCAGCATGGCCAATATGGTGAAATCTCATCTCTGCTAAAAATACTCCACTAAAAAAGTAGCCGGGTGTGGTAGCGGGCATCTGTAGTCCCAGCTCTTAGGAGGCTGAGGCAGGAGAATTGCTTGAACCTGGGAGGCAGAGGTTGCAGTGAGCTGAGATTGAGCCTCTGGGCGATGGAGCAAGAGTCCATCTCACAAAAAAAAAAAAAAGATGTTTTTGTTGAGGTAAAATTCATACAATGTAGAATTCACCATTTTGACCATTTAAAAACATACAGTATAAAGGGTCTTTAGTATATTCACAATGTTTGCAACCATCACCCCATGTAGCTCCAGATCATGTTCATCACCCCTAAAAGAAACCCAGACCTGCCGTCCCCTTCAACCACTGATCTTCTACCTGCCTCCATGGATTTGCCCATTCTGGACATTTCACAGGAACCTGAGTGTAGGCAGCTGAGCTAGGCAGTCCAAGCCTCAGTTTCCTGATCTGCTAGTGGAGATGATGGCTCCTTCCTTACTGTTTCCAGGCAGAATTGGGGGAGGGTGTGTGTATAGAGTCATCAGCCCACTGCCTAGCATGAGGCAGGTGCTCAGAGGGTGTGGCCCCATAATGGCTGGAGATTCTGCAGGATGGGAAATGTGATCCTGGCTGAAAGCCCCTGCCTTGGGTGGGGCTCAAGGGCTAGCTCTGGCACCCCTGGAACTCTGGCCTCAGGATGGCATTGTTCTGCGATTCCCAGCATCTGCTGTGATGCAGGGAACAGTGAGTTGACATTCACCTTGGAATGAGTTTGCTGAAGGGTCAGCCAACCTTTGCTCCTGGCCAGGGCCCCACCCCCTGGTTCTGGGCCCTGGGACCTGACTGATAAACCATTCTCTAACTTCCCATCCCTTTCCGTGCTCCTCCTCTCTCCAGCAGCAGGGTCCACAGTGAGACCCCCGCTAGTTAGAACATTGTGACCTTGGGAAAGCCTCTTAACTTGGCTAACCTCGGCTTCCTGATCTGTAAAATGGGAATCAGCCTACCACTTACTCAGTAGGGTAGTTTTGAATATTCAATGAGATAGAGATATTAATTAGTTAGCCAAGGGCTTGGCATACATTGTTCTTAATAAATGTAGCTATTGTGACGTTTGCTATTTCTGATCAGTATCACCTTCTTAGTCTGGCCACCCCCTCTCTCTTTGGCACAACTTTCTCTGCCCAGAGGATCTTGTCAATTGTTGCAGAAGTTTGTCATGGCAACATGAGGTTTGTTCAAATCTTGTAGGCCACTCTGCCTATTAGTGGGCTCCAGGACTTGGTACCCTGTCATTTGTTCAGTTGTCCAGTCTCTCTGCCGTGTCCCAGGCACTGGGTAGAGATGAAAATAAAGAAGATATGGTCCTTATCAGTTAATCAGTTTGTATCTTATTTTCCTTCTTCACTTCTTCTTGTGTTGCAGAACTTAACTTGGCCATGAGCACTGAGGGCATGAAACCCGGTCACTGGTTTTGATTGTTCTGGTTTTGCTCTTCATGGGAAAAATTAAAGTGGATGTCTGCAAGGGGTCTTTGCTGGGTGTGAGGATGTAGGTGAACTCATTCACCTTCAGGGTTGAGGAGCATCTACAATTTGTTTATCAAAGGTTTGTTGAATTCTCTGTGTCATGCTGCATGTGAGGCTCCAGGATGCAGTGATGACCAGAGCAAGGCTCCTGCTGTTGCTACACATAGCTCTGTCCATGGTTGAAATCACCAGTGTGTCTGCAGCGGGCAGTGGCAAACTCCCTTGGGTGGGAGAGATGCTGGTCTTGAGGAGAACCAGGAATTCTTTGGTGCCGAGGTCCATCCCACAGACCCCAGCTGCACGACAGATGAATAAATGCACTCAGACACAAATTTCCAGTGACTGAGTGGGCCTAGGGGTCGTGAGCCACTCACAGAAAGAGATTGCAGCTACACGACACTGACTAGTTCACCCTTTCCTCATTTATTCAGTATAGATTTAGTAACAGAGGACTTAAGTCAACACACTTGCAGAGAAAAATTAAAGGCCAGGTTGTGATGCCCAAAGCCAACACTATTAGAGGGTAATCTCCCCGGTCAACCTCCCCCAAGAGGGTCATCAGGCTCAAAGTTTAGTTTTAAGACCACATGAGTAAACAAGCTAGCTAGGTAAACTACTCACATTCTTTGTATTCACGCCATAATCTCTCTGGCTCCTACAAAGAGACTCTGGCTGCCTTCAGCCAAGAACTATAAAAAAAAAAAAAACCCTTAGGCCTTCCAAAAGAGTTTGAGACTATGTTCTATAACTTTCTCTAATATTTTTCCCTTAATATTTTTCTACCACCCTGAGTGAATTTCCACACTTTGGGTATCACCTGATGCTGGCTCCTGGAGGCTAGAGTCTGGTTTCTTGTTATCCAATCATTGAGATGACTCACACTCAGAAGGGCCAAATGACTTTCTCAGGATCACCACCAAGGGAAGTCTCTGGGACCCAGACCCAAGTCTTTGGAATCTGGGTCTTGTTCTCTTTGCCACTGCTGTTACCCAAGCACATGTCTCAGGCAAGGGCGCTTTGAGGACATGTTCATTTCATTGAACCATGAGGAAGCATTGGTTTACTACCTTAGCATTAAGAATAGATGAGCATCTTCTGAAAATCTGGTCTTAAAATATCTATAGCCACTGTGCCTTGTGGAAGTGGCCTGGTTCCCTCTTTGGAGGCTACCTGGAAAGGTGGAGAAACATGTGTGGGCCTGGCTGCCAAGGACTTTTGGCTTCTCCTTTTCTTAGCAGCTTCATGTTGGTTCTGTTTTAGGTCACTACCCTCATTTTGTATATTATCCATTAAGGCAAATTAGAAAACAGTCAAGTGAAATAAATTACTTAGAAAGAGTAACTTCTGGGGAAAAGAACTTTCAGCTGGACTTTGGGGGGCTGTAGGGATGAAGCATTAGTGTTCTGAGAACTGGGGGTGCCAGGATTGGAGGTCTTCAGTGTTGACTTGGTTTCCCCAAAGTGATTGATCATTAAGAAGGAGAGGAAAAAAATATCTAAGGGACATAATTTGAAGCAAGGATACGTTCACTTCTAAGTTTCTTCCCACGGTACTGATTCAGCAGCTGAGACCTGCACTTTCTTTCCCCAAATTCGAGTGATTTGGAACCCAGGTGCCATGCTGTGGCTGTGTGGCCTAAGAAAGGAGTTTGCCCTCATGTAAACCTCCTTTTCCTCCTCGGGCTGCTGGGAGGGTCAAAAGGATTCATGCGTTCAGTGCTTACAGTAGTGCCCAGTGCAGGGTGGCCACTCTGCCAAGGTTGGTTAGCTCATTTTATTATGAAATTCATCCAGGATGCCCCACTTGTGTCCAGGATAAAGCAACCAGTCTGACCCATTAAGTGTCTGATCCGAACCCTGAGGACAGGGATGGTTTATGCCTCTGCGTCCTCAGCGACAGCACGGGGCTGGACACATGGAAAGTGCATGCTGAGTGTTTGCATAAATGAATACGCGACTGGATGACAACGATGAAAGATCAACCCTGGAAGAGAAAGGAGGTGGGGAGGGGACTCATGTTTTGTAAGAGCCTGCTATTTGCCTGGGAGTATTCGGGGCCGTGTCTTGGTTTTGGTCTCTCCAGGAACAGATGCTGAGACAAGGATTTAAGTATTAGTGGGATTTTAGAGGTGATCCCAGAAAATACCAACAGGGCGGTTGTGGGGGACTCAACAGGGAAGGGGCAGTAGCCAGTAAAGGGTGCTATGTCAAGCCAATGACCCTAGCTCAATTCCCCCAGGAACTCTGGGAAATGGTGCATACATACCTGAGAGTTACCCCACCTCGGGGGAGCCAAGGCATTTAGGTGCCACCTCCCACCAGGCACAGTTAAGAGCTGGTCCAGGAAATGTGGGAGTTTCACTTTCCTGGGCCAGAAGGCATCAGCTGTCACATTTTTCCACTGTGACTGCCATGGGTGACCTCACACCTGCTCACACTGGATGGCTCTCTCCCCTCTGGGGCTCTAGCTAGGAGTCTGAACCTCTCTGTCCCACTCAAAAAAGTGCATCGGCTTTTAAGCAAGTGTTCTCCTGTCATGGGAAGACCTAAATTATATATTCAAAGAGCAGTAAATCACTCACAAACATTTATTCATTCAACAAATATTTATAGAGCACTGAGCTTGCCAAGCACTACATTGTGGTCACAGACTGAGGGTGACGCAGTGGAGAAGACACGGTGAACCCACAGGGAAGGTGCTTGGGGGAAGATCAGGGTTCTGTTTTTACTCATGTGGAGTTTGAAATGGGGTGGGGCAGAACATGAACGAACTGCAGGCTGAACGACCCCCAGGGAGGGGTCGGCTGAGAAGAGAGGTTTCTGACCTGGGCAGGAGCCTGGAGAAAGTGCTGGCTGGGCTGAGATGGGAGACAATTCTCCAGCTGAAGGTGGGGGTGGAGGGGAGGGGAAGAAGGGTGGTGCTGCCACAGAGAGACCTGCAGGTTGGAGGCCAGAGAGCCTGGTCTGTCCTCTGAGAGATGAGCCAAAGAGGAGAGGATGGGCCAAGCCCAGCAGCCTGCAAATTCTGGACTTAGTCTCCAAGCAGGGAATGGCTGCTTGGGCCAGGAAGTGGCTGGGGGTTAGAAGGATGGGAGTTTGAGAACCCTCAGGACCCAGTGACCAACCAGTCATGGGGTGAGGGAGGAGGACCGCTGGGTGCCCGTGTCTGATCAGATCCCTGTCTCAGAGGAAGAGTGTGACTCATGGAGATCCTGAGTCCCAGGTTTTGTCACAAGGCATTGGAGGTGCCATGAGACAGCAGAGGAGGCATTGACTGGTGCCTCTGGAGTTGAGGCAGAGGCCCGGGCTAGTCCCAAGGATGTGGGGGGTGGAGGCACGAGTGCCATGCTCCGAAACCGTCAGAGATCACTGGGGAGAGTGTGAAGCGGGCGAAGAGACGGTGAGGACCAAGCCAGCAGAGGACCGGAGGGGAGAAGAGCCAAAAACTGTGCTGGGATCTTAGGAGCCAAGGGAAGGAGCTGAGGACTGGAAGTGCCCACCAATTAGCAGCCAGGCTGTGTATCCCCCCCCACCCCCACTGCCCCTTTACCCACTCCTCCCTCCACCCTCCTCAAGACCTGGTGCCTGCAAGCTGCAGAGCAGAGTGGAAGGAAGGGGAAGGGAGCAGCCAGCACCAAACAAATGGCAGCTTCGGCGGGGGCTGTGGAAGACAATTGGTGGCGAGCTTGAATAGTCCAGGGAGGCTTCAGGGAGGAGGCGGAGCTCACTGCAGGCCTGGAAGGTGGGGAGAGATGAGCTCAGCCTCAGAATGGTGAGCTGGCCTCCCAGGGTGGGCAATGGCATGAGCAGAGGTCAGGAAGCAGCATGGGTGTGGCTGGGGATGACCAGGGACCCGCAGCACTGTCACAGGCAATGTGCACTGATGGGGGATTTAGAGGCAGAGTCCCCAGGATGCTGGGAGCTGAGGCTCAGGAGACAGCTGAGGCTCAGGGCAGTGCTGGGCAGGTAGACTTCTTCAATCAAACATGTCTTGAGCATTTCTGTATCCCAGGAGCATTTCTGTATTCCATAGTGTATACACTATGGAACAAAACAGATCCTGGTTCATGTGCTGGCAGGGGGGCAGAGAGACCAGAAAGCCACGGATATGCCAGCCCCATGAGCTATCCAGTGTGCTGGAGGCAGCAAGTGGAATGGGAAAAAGGAAGCGTGTGACAGAACAAGCTGGGGTCAGGCCAGGTGGCAATCTGAAGAAAGGGGGGCATTTGAGTGGAGGTCGGCAGAGGTGAGGGCCAGTGCAGGCTGGGGAGACTGTCCCAGCAGAGAGGACAGCCAGGGCTGAGGCCTGGGGTGGCGGAGCAGCAAGAGCCTGTGCGGCTGAAGTGGAGTCGGGGACAGGGACAGGAGACCAGGATGGGAGAAGCAGACAGAGTGGGGCTAAGGCCCACAGAGGGTGTTTCTTGACTCGGTGTGAAGTGGGGAGCCTGTGTAGGGTAGGGCCGAGGATGGGAATGATCTGACTTGCTCCTAATCGGACGCTCTGGCTGTTGTGCTGAGATGAGACTGTGGGGGTCAGGGCAGGAGCAGAGAGACCAATTACAAGCCTGCTACGGTGACTTGGGGGAAAGGTGACAGCTACCGGGACCAGGTGGCACCAGGCAGGAGGTGAGGATGGCTAGGTTCTGGATGGGAGCCCACTGTACTTCTGAGTCAGCCTGGTTCTGATGGGTGGTGTCCCGGGGACCAGGACAGGGCACAGAGAGGACAGCTGGACCCTTTTCCCTGGAGTGGCCCTGGGATTGGGGAGCAGGGGCTGTGCTGGAGCCAGGACGAGGCCATCTGATTTCATCTCCCAGCCAGCCCATCAAGCAACAGCTTCAATCCCAGCAGGGATTTGATGAGGCAGCCTGTAAATGACCGGCTACTGGTGTAATTAAAAGGGGAGGGGAATAATTTCTGCATCTGCTGGGTGGGAGATGAACGCTATCACATCAGGGCTTCTGGGTGCGAAGTCGAGAGTGCTTTGTCACCGTCAGGAAGTGCTGGATTGGGCTGGGAAGCCTGCGCCAGCCCCACCTGCGTCCCACAGGGTCCCAGGACTGGCATGTCCCCAAGCTGCCTCTCAGGCTTCCACAGCAGTGCCCAGGCCCTGGCCTAGAGCAAGGCCCCCCTGACTATGGAGGGAGGTTGTTTCTGAGGATACAGAACAAGAGTGAGAGTCTGTAAGCAACACCGTGATTGTGCTCTCCTAAGGAAATCAGTGCTGACAAATGAAACAGAAAATCAGAAAGAGGTGAAGTATGCTGAGAAGGGACAGCCCTTCTTGGTTTCTGCTAAAAAAGTGCACAGCCCAAAACTCTTCTAATTATCATAGTTAAGAACTGAGAAGTGGAATCTGGATGTCCAGTGGGAGACCACTGCAGGTGGGCATGAGGTCCATTCAATCATTCATTCATTCCATGAACATCTGTTGAACACCAACTCTGTGCCAGATGCTGTGGGAGGAGGTGGGGAGCTGGGGATTCTGAGGCAGGAATAGAGATGACAGAGAAGACCCTACCTTCCATAGGGAGGGTGTGCCCGGGAAGGTCTCTCTTTGAGCTGGCTGATATTGGAAGGAAGAGAAGGAATAAGCCCCGTGAAGATGAGGAAGAGCATTCCAGGCAGAGGGAACAGCGCATACAAAGGCCCTGGCGTACAACCATCAGGGTGTGAGAAACCCAGAGAAGGTCACAAAACTGGGCACAGCGACCACAAGGGACAGTGGTATAACTGAGACTGGGGAGGTTAGTCCCAAATCATGCAGGGCTTTATAAACCATAGCTTACATAGGACAGAGGTGGGGTTTTTTGTTTTTGTTTACGAGACAGAGTCTCCCTCGGTTGCCCAGGCTACAGTGCAATGGCAAGATCTCGGCTCACTGCAACTTCCACCTCCTGGGTTCAATCGATTCTCGTGCCTCAGCCTCCCAAGTAGCTGAGATTACAGGTGCACGCCACCATGCCTAGCTAATGTTTTTTGTAATGTTAGTAGAGACAAGGTTTTGCCACATTGGCCAGACTGGTGTCCAACTCCTGGCCTCAAGTGATCTACCCGCCCTGGGCTCCCAAAGTGCTGGGATTATAGGCATTAGCCACTGCGCCCGGCCAGAGGTGGGTTTTCTTTCCAAGTGCTAAGGAAAACTGTTAAAGAGATTCTGACCATATCGATGACACAGATTTGCTTTTTTTTTTTTTTGAGATGGAGTCTCACTCTGTCGCCAGGCTGGAGTTCAGTGGCACAATCCCAGCTCACTGCAACCTCTGCTTCCCAGGTTCAGGTGATTCTCCTGCCACAGCCTCCCGAGTAGCTGGAACTACAGGCATGTGCTACCATGCCCAGCTAATTTTTGTATTTTTAGTAGAGATGGGGTTTCACCATATTGGCCAGGATGGTCTCGATCTCTTGACCTGGTGATCTGCCCACCTCAGCCTCCCAAAGTGCTGGGATTATAGGGTGGGCCACGGCACATGGCCCAGATTTGCTTTTTAAGACAATCATTGGCATCTGAGTGGAGAATAGATTGGGGTGGGGGTAGTAAGAGGGCTGGGGGCAGACCAATCAAGAAGCTATAGATGTTGCCAAGGTGATAGAAGTGGTGGCCTGGACTGGGGCAGCAATGGAAGGGAAGAGAGGTGACAGGTGACAAGTGCCAGATATAGTTTGAAGGAAGATGAGAAATTGATGCCAACAAGTGCTTGCTAAGAGTTTGGTGGCTCTGGGGCCATCTGCCAGCAAGGCCATTGATTGACCCGGCTAGTGTGTACTGAGCGCCTCCTGTGTGCCAGGTGCTGGGTGGGGCAGCCCCAGGATGAGTGAAAGCTGCTCCCTGCTCTGGTGGAGCTCACCAGCTAGGGGAGAGGGGCTAAGAAGCTGTCAGCCAGCAGGGAGTTCAGTGGGCACCAAGTGCTGTAGATGGGCCCTGAGCCATCAGGGATGGCTGCCTGGAGGAGGTGGCATTGAACTCTGCCTCAGAGAGCAGTTAGGATTCTGAAGAGCAGAATAGGGAGAAGTGGAAGTGTGGGTGGAGGAGGTGCTCCAGGTAGAAGAAGCGGCATCCACAAAGGCGGGTGGTATGGGAGGGGTTTGGGGAACCTGAGTACAGTCCCACTTGGGGGAGGTAACAGGAGTGGGAACTGTCTCAGGGTGGATGGGTGGAGGAGTCTGGCTGTGATTCTGGAAGATCTAAAGGTTTTGGAGCAGTCGAGTTAGGCAAGGTAGGACTGTGAATCTCACAGCGATGGGAAGGAGGCCGAGTTGCCCGCTCACGTGTGTGTCTGTGTTGGGTTCCTCGCTGCGGCAACCACTGATTTCGAAGATTGCGCCAAGACGTTGCCTTGTTTTGTTTCTCCCTGGCCGCCCAGGTTGTGGGGCTTGATTGATGCTGCCTCTCCGTGCGCTCTGTCTAAATATGGTCAGGCAGCCCTCAGGGACGGCGACCGTTGCCCTGCGGCAAGGGCCTTCCTTCAGCACCAGCTGTGACCTGGCTGTGACCTGGCTGTGGCATCCGTGCTGCCCTTTGGCCCCTGGAGGAGGAGCCCAGTAAAGGTTCAAGTGTCTCAGGCCAGGCTGTCTGGGAAGCTTCCAGGCTGTGAAGTCCAGGCCGGGGTCTCTGCCAAGGCCCAGAGCAGGGTGGTGAACACCACGTCCTTCCTGGAAGTGCCTCTGCCAGGGACGCCTCCCCCTCCCCACTGGTTGCTCTCGCTGGTTTATGGGGCTCCCGGGGGCAGAGCTTCCACTTGCCTTCTCACTCCACCAGGAGAATGGCTGGGCGGAGGAGAGTCGAAGCTCCGTCTGTGCTGGAAATGCAAAGTGTCCTGGAACACTCAGGGAGGCTCCTCATTGCCGCTTACAGGCGTTCTTCCTCCTCCCCTCCCCTCCCTCTCTAGCCCTCTCCCTCGTATGCCCTTTTATGCAAGTTGATGTGAATCCTTCCACGTGCACGCACACGCACACGCACATATGCATGGACTGACCCCACCCTCCTCAGCTCTCCTTCCCTTTCTCACCTTGAGCAAATTTTATCCCACCAGTGGTTCTCAGCCAGGGGTAGAAACACCCCCTAGGATGCATTTGGAAATGGGGGTGTCTAGGTTTTGGTTGCCACAGTGACTGAGGAGGAAGCACTGCTGGCATTTACTGGGCAGGGGCCAGGGATGAGAAATGTCATGCGACTGCAGGGACCGTTTCACACAACAGAGAACTAACCGTCCCTCCCCATAAGCCGATGGAGACCCTGCGGAGAAACTGCTTCGCCGCCAAGCCTCCTTTCCAAGCAGCCAGACTTCAAGTCCTAACCTGGTGCCCTGCAGAGAGTTGATTCTTTCCATATTTGGAAAATTCAGTGACCCCTGTTGCTCTCATGGAAGGCAAGAGCTGTTTGTTTTGATGGTTCTGTTTCCCTGCTGTATGGTAGTTTTGGGCTAATCCAGATCCATTTGTGAACCGTTTACTCAACACCTTCTACTTGCCAACAACAGAGAGGCAAAATATTCGAAACCCAGGTCAAGCCCACAGAGAGGGGGCCGGTAGCATCACAGACTGTCCTCGGTGGTCTTTGATGACCCCACCAACATGCAGGTCCCTGCTATAGGGTAGACCGTGGACCCTCATCATCCCTGAACCCACCCCCCAGAGTCCATTGCACAATGCTTTGCTGTGGCACACTCAGGAAATTGGTGGCACATTGAATTGGCCCAGGGACTCCACAATGGTGGCTGCTGACGTTCTAAGTGGCTGGAGGACAGGACTGTGTCCTTCATCAGGGCTCTTGTTCTGCTCTTTGCTTTTGAATGTTAATATTTCTTTTTTTCTTTTTTTGAGACAGAATCTGGCTAAGTTGCCTAAGCTGAAGTGCACTGGTGCGATCTCAGCTCACTGCAACCACCACCTCCCAGGTTCAAGCCATTCTCCTACCTCAACCTCCCAAGTAGCTGGGATTACAGCTCATTTTTGTATTTTTAATAGAGATGGGATTTCGCCGTATTGGCCAGGCTGGTCTCACACTCCTGACTTCAAGTGATCCGCCCACCTCAGCCTCCCAAAGTGCTGGGATTATAGGTGTGAGTCACTGTGAATGTTAATATTTCAGTGGAATTTTTGGTAGTCTCATGTGGTCAGGTGTTCACATTAGACAGCGTTTTTAGAGACGATGTTTGTCGAGACGTCATTCACCATCCTGTCTTTCATTGGTTCCCTGGCGGCAGGGCCGAGTGAGCTGAGCTGAGACAGGGGTGTGCCCAGGAGGAAGCTGTAAGGAAGCAAGGGAGGCAGGACAGGAAAGGGAAGGGGCGAGCCAGGGCGTGGTTTCAGCTGGAACGTTCCGTGGGAGCCCATGGAACTCTGGAGTGAGTAGCCCCATGCAGGAAGTTCTGTCTTGAGGCCAAGAGCAGCCTCCTAGGCCTCCCTATCAGAGCATCATCAGCGCCCCAAGAAGGGAACCTGGGGGTGGACACCAGCAGCGTCCGCCACGTGTCCGCTTAGAAGTGAGGCGAGGCTCCCTCCTTCAGACACAGAGTTCTCTTTAGTTTCTTGGCCTAAACACAGCAGAATCCAATGGCATTAAGAGCTACCAGGTTTATCTGCCTGCTTTTGAGATTTTAAAATATATCCCTCCATTTCCTCCCCCTTCATTCCTTTTTTCCCCATTTCTATAAACTTATGTTACCATTAAGACAAAGCCCACTGCCCAGCCCACTGCACAGACTCAGAGGGCTTGCACAGCTCCACGCAAGGAAGAGGCCAGCTGTCGCCACGTGGCCTTCAACCACAGGCCAATTGCAGGGTGAAGCCCCCTCCCTCCAGCCCCTACCCTAGGCCGAAACTCTGGACTCCTTCACAGTCAGAAATACATGAAGGATTTTCTTCTCATCTCTGAGAACATTCTGGGCCTTACAGCCGGCAAAGCAGTTTATCTTTTTAGTCAACTAATCGGAGATGCTTTCTGTGGGCCATTTAAACCCTTGGGATTAGCTGCTTCTGACGTGTCCACAGAACCGCTCATCCCTCCGAGAGGAATGGATGGGTGGGAGTGTGAGCTCAAGCTGGTGGCAGTGGCTGATGGTTCTCAAGTACAGCTGTGTCAGAGGGACAGCCATTAAGTAAGAGGACTCATTCCTTCCTTCCTTCCTTTTTTTAAACCCACGTCTCACAGATTTTCCATCCCCCCTTGGAAGTGTGCTCACTGTGTGCTGGCCCTGACAGTTCTGTCACTGCTAGGAAGCTTTCTAGATTCTTCCCTACAAGGGTTTAGACTTCAGTGACCCAAATGGGAGCAGTATTTCGCAAAGGCCATGATAAAAAGATTGGGTTTTCTTCTGCCTCTGGTAAGAAGCCTTTGAAAGGCACTGAGCAGGAATGTAATAGGATCTCACTTACACTTTCCAAAGAACCCCCTGGGTAGTTTAGGGGGCAGGCGGAGAGACTGGCAAGGAGGCTGCTGTGGGGGACATGGTTGAAGGGACCACAGAGGGGACTTGCTGCCCGATTGAACGGCTTGTCTGAAAGACCCAGGTTCCTGAACTGAGCAGCTGGGTGAATGGAGGATTGGGGGAGGAGGGTGCAGGGGAGAGGTGAAGTTTGATTTTGGACAGGGAACCCAGAGCCAGCCCGTGAACCACCACAGCGGAGACGCTGAGTCGCAGCTGGATATGGAAGTCAGGGGCCTGGGGGACGTGCCGGGCCGATGCTGCACCCATGAGAGTAGTTGGCATCTGGCTGACACTTGAAGGCATGCACCTGATCGATCTGGGGAGGGAGCATAGATAGGGCCGGGGTGGGGGCGGGGGCCAGGACCGGCAGCTGCGGGACTTTTCCTCCTGCCCACCCTAGGGTAAGATGCCCCAGCAAGCCAGGGAGAGGCAGAGGACAGCCCCAGGACCTAAGAACACTGTATTTGTTTTTTACTTTCTGTATTTTAGGATGATGGCTTCATTTCCATCCTTTATTCCCAGAGAGATAGATTAAAACCAATCCATGTCTGAGGCCACGGCCTGGGTCACTGCCCCTCAGAAGTCTGGCAGTGGCAGCCATTAGATACTACGCTAATGAGCCACGCCTAATGTTTAAAAGAAGAAAAGAAACGGTATTTAACATCAAAGGCATTTCATATTTTAAGCCAGGCACGGTGGCTCACACCTGGAATGCCGTAGGTGGCCGAGACTGGAGGATTGCTCGAGGCCAGGAGTTGACCAGCCTGGACAACATAGCAAGACCCAGACTTAAAAAGAAATCTGGATTTCTCTATTCTCTTTTAAAAATCGGCCTCTCATGGGGCTCTCGGGCTGGATTTCAGACAGCATGGGGCTAGGGAAGGAGAGAAGGAGAGACGAGGCCGCTGAGTGTGGGAGAAGAGCTTTGGGTGGGGAAGAGCGGGGCCTCGGAAGCGCTGGAGGAGTCTCTGCTCTCTGGCGTGCGTGGCGAGCCCTTCCAGGTTCTTGGTTCTATTTTACGGTTCAGGAGAGTCCAGAATTGGGAATGTCAGTTCCTAGAGAGCTTTTGAGAACCCACCTCACTTCCTGGTGAGGAGCCAAGCCAGCCGTGCCTTCCCAAAGGCCTCAGCTGCTGTGGCGCTTGCTTCTGGTAACTGGTTTTCTAAAGCAGGTGGACGCAGCTGGTTTCTGAAGCATCGCCCTGTCTGTATGAGGCAGCCCTCACCTCTGAGACCCCATTCATGTCCCTGTCAAAGGAAGGTGATGGAATGGTCGACGATGGTGACCCGTGTGGCCGGCTGTCATGAAGTGTAAAGAGTGGGTGGCAGTGACTAGGTTCTTAAGGGCTCGACGTCCACCCGGTTTTGAAATACTGTGCTCAGGGAGCCCGTGACTGTAAGGAATTAAAGGAGAAGAGCTCGTGCTGAAATGAATAAATTTCTCCCTTGCTGAGAAGTTGGTTCCCTTTTCCCTCCCTCCTGGAATCCAACGTGTGGGTGTAGCCAGCTTTGCCCTCTCTGGTCTTGCTCACCTATCACAGTCTCTTCAGTTGAGTGAGTCCTGCCATCTGCCCTTGGGAGGGGTAGGTAGAGGGCTGGAGAAGGTGGGGACCAGAGGACAGAGGTCAAGGCTCCCTGTGGCTCCCCGCTACCCAAGGCAATGTTAAAATCTATTCTTGGGCTGGACCGAGGTGCTGCTGCTAAGATCTAGTAGCAGTGGTCTCTGCCTGGTTTGCAGTGGGACGTGACAAAAGAAGATGGACTTTGGGGTCAGATTGTCCCAGAATCCCAGCTCCACAACTGACCTCTCTTCATTGAGCTTATTCTCACTTCAGTAAATGGGGACAGTGACACCCACATCTCCTGATGGATCAGGAGACTTAAATCAGATGTCACATGGGCAAGGTGCCTGACAAGTGCTTAGCAACTCTTATCGTTACGTTTTTATTAAGCGATTGGACATTCTTTAATATAAATATTTTCCTCCATAAAATTTTCTGAAACCTTAAGCATTTGCTCATTTGCCAGCACATGGCAAGTAATAATCCCTAGTAAGGGCCCAGAGACAGCCCAGCAGGCCCTGCCCAGCGGGGTGGCATTTTGCATGAGCATAAGCAGTGGTACCCGTGACTCTGTGTAAATCGCCATCATAGCATCTTGTTATGGAGGGAAAGGCTGTTCCTGGTTCGCATCACGGGATTTTGTGTTTCCTGGGGTCTGGCGGTAGGCACTCCAACTGGCAGCTGTTCTGCCTGGAATAGGTCAGAGTCGCCCTGCCCACCTACACCTTCCTTCCATCATCAAAGGAGTCCTCTCCACAAAGGGGGCGGCATCACGTCTCCACTCAGTCAAGGGTGGGTCTCCAGTGGCCTTTGGAAAAGCTCCATTGTCAGGCCTTCTGCCTGGGAAAGATGGCAAGGTTCCGCTAGCTGGGTCAGTGAGCAGCATCCATTGGTTTTGCCCCCTGCTTCCAGCGGAGAAAAATAAGGCAGTAGAAGCAGTGCCTGTTCCCTGCTCCCAAGTTTCTGTGTCATCCTTGCCAGCAATCAGAGAAGGCCAGAGGCCACTGTTTCCTGGAAGAGATGTTGGCCTACCCCCTATCCCTGTACCATCTGCCCCTCCCAAGACTGAATGGGTTCCTTGTTCTCAGATTTAGAATGAACTGGACCGTGGGTGGCAAAGGCCCATTGTCTCTGGACTTGGCGGCGAGAATTATGGATGCCTTGGAAATAATGCCTTGGCTTCTTCTTGGACCCTGTTACAGACAGTTCCACTGCACAGCCTCTGAGTAGCCCGGGGTCATCCTGAAGGCAGTTGGCTTGTAATCTCAGAACGTCCTAGCTGGAAGGCCATCCACTTTAACTCCTTCAATTGGCTGGGATTGGCGCAGTGCACTTGGGAGGCCGAGTCAGGCATTGGCTGTGCCTGTGTTGGACGCATCAGTCTCCACCAAGTGCAGAAGCCAGGAAAGAACCCTGGACATCTTCCAGCCCTGTGGCTCTCAGTTTCCCAGGGGACATCTGGTCATCACAGCTAGGGGAGAGGTGCTACTGGCATCTAGTGGGTAGAGGCCAGAGATGCTGCAAGCCGTTCTAGGATGCACAGAACAGCCCCCACCACAAAGAACTATCCAGTCCAAATTGTCCAGTGTCGAGGTTGAGGACCCTTGCTCTAGTGCAGGGTCACCACTCCCATTGGGCAGGTAGGCATTTGAGGGCCAGAGAGGTGAAGTGACTTGCAGATGTCCAAAGGGTTTCGATGACAGTGCCATAACCCAGGCTGCATGCCCCGGATCTTCAGACTGGGCTGCTTGTCGAGACAGAGAATGCAATTTCCAGGCAGAAGCTGGTTGCCAAACCCGCCCAGTCTCGGTGTGCCCCATCCTTGGACAAGCCAGTGTCACAGAAATGGCCTTTGGGTATTTCACTGGTGGAGTTCACGTGGGCCTGGGGCCTGGCCCCATTTCACCCCAGTGGCACAGCTGCCCATCGAGGAGGGTGGAGCCGGGGCTGCCTTCTGCTTTGTTATTTTCAGGAAGACATCATTAGTGCTTTTTAGATCCAGGTGTTCTACTCGCCAAGCGCGTGGCTGCTGAAAAACAGAGGGAGTGAGGGGCCCCATGTGGGGTTAGAATATGCCCTGGCATGTTTCCAGCTCAGCAGAGCGCTGGCTCGCCAGGAGGAGAGGTCTCCCCAGCCCCGACTCTGTCACTTTACTCACAGCTCTGTGACTTTGCTTCTTTGACCTTCGGAACCCTCAGTTTCCTTATCTATAAATAGTCCTGCCTTGCCTGTTTCAGGGGGAGGCGATCTGAGAATGAAATAAAAGAACCTCAGAAAAATGTGCTTTGAAAGTAGATCGCAGTGGCAGGATACAGGTGGCTGTCTCAGTTTGCTTTCAGTAGGATAAGAAAACTGCTCTTGGCCGCCTTTTTGGAAAGAGAAGCAGATCATCCCACCTCCCATCACTCTGGATGGCCCAATAAACTTTCTGCGATGCTGGAAATGGTCTGGGGCTGTGCTGTGCAAAACAGTAGCCGTCAGCCACGGGTAGCTATTGAGCACTCAGAACATGGCCAGTGCAACAGAGGAATGAATTCTTGATTTATCTAATTTTAAGGCATTTAAATTTAAGTAGTCACATGTGTCTGGTGGCCACTGTGTTAGACAATCCAGCTCTGGGCTGTCAATCTGGATCTTTTTTTCTTCAATACTGTGTATGGTTTTGTCCCACAGCCACAGACATTTCAGGTTTATTCCTTTTTTAACAAAGACCAACGGAGCAGCAGCAGCGTCAGTCTCCTCAGCCGTGTCATCATCCCTTTTTGGTCCCAACTTGGACTCAAATCATTCTTAGCTTAACCTATAGGACCCCTTTAAACGGACTTCGGCTCTGTCCAGAGAACTAGCAAAGGGTGGTCCTGGGAAAGAGTCATCTAGAACGTGGAAAGTTCACACGCATCTCATTGGGATGGAATTTCATCTCTTGTTGGATGCTTTAGACGGAGGCCAGGAGCTCACAGCATCTTGTAACCTCATGTCTGGGGTTCCTGATGTGGAACCGTTCCTCAGACCCTCACACAAGAATTTTTAAATGAAGTGCTCCCCAGGAGAGACCGAGGAGGCAACGGAGGTGGTGGGGCAGGGAAGTGGGGAAGCCGAGTGAAAGCACCCTCTCAGGCCAAGTGCTGCAGAGGCAATTGCAGCCTATAGTTGTCCCCAGCCAGGCTGTCACACTTAGCACCTGTCAGTCACTGGTGGAGGATGCTCTGCAGGGCAGGGGACATCACTCCCTGGGCTCCCCACCTTGTGCATAGCTACCCTGCAGCCCTAGTGCAGACCCTGAAGAAGGGCTGCAGGTGCCCGGGAAGTCAGACGTGTAGCTTTTCTGCCTCCAGAGCAGAGTCCCTGCGTCCCAGCCAGCAGGTGGGAAGCAGCTCCCCCAACCTTCCAGGGAATGTTGTCATCCTTTGACGATGGGAAACTGAAGCTTGCAAAATGTAAGCGCTTTGTCTGGGGGTCACTTACTGAGCATGGTGTGGCCAAGTCAGGATCCAAGTTTGTGCCTGTCTCTCTGTGGTGCTTTGCTTCCTCACCACACTGCCACCATGAAAACTCCCAGGCAAGATGGAGCCCTGTGCCACACCCCCAGAGACTCCCATCCGGGCCTTGGTGTGACATTTGGGGTAAAGGGCCTTTCTAAAAATAATGTGGAAGGAGTGGATTGTTTACTTGCAAAATACAAATCTGTGGCATAATTTCAGGTACTTGCAGACCACTCTTCGAAGCTTGTCTAAGAATCTCAGGTTACGACTCCTATAAATTAGGGGTAAAAAAACTTTTTATAAAAGGCAAGATAGTAAATATCTTAGGCTCTGCAGGCCATACAGTCTCTGAGGCAATATTCCATGCTGCCAATGTGGCACAAAAGCTGCCATGGACAAGGTGTAAACAAATAGGTGTGTCTGTGTTTCAATAAAACTTTATTTATAAAACAGGTGATGGGCCAGATTTGGCCTTCAGATCAGTGTCAACCGCTGGTCTAAGTTGACGCTGAACTCTTCTGCAAAGTGATTACAACTGATTAGACAGCACATTCTACCTGATGGCACATTCAGGAGGGCCCCGTCATGTTTGTTTTGAGACAGGGTCTTGCTCTGTCACCCAGGCTGGAATGCAGTGGCATCATCATAGCTCACAGCAGCCTCAAACTCCTGGGCTCAAGCCATCCTCTTGTCGCAGCCTCCAGTGCAAGTCCTGAGTGGCTGGGACTACAGGTATGCAGCACCATGCCCAGATAATTTTTATAGTTTTTGTCTCACTATCCCAGCTAATTTTTTTTTTTTTTAGACAGAGTCTCGCTCTGTTGCCCAGGCTAGAGTGCAGTGACACGATCTTGGCACACTGCAACATCTGCCTCCCAGGCTCAAGTGGTTCTGATTCTGCCTCAGCCTCCCACGTAGCTGGGACTACAGGCATGTGCCACCACACCTGGCTACTTTTTTGTATTTTTAGTAGAGACAGGGTTTCACCACGTTTACTAGGCTGGTCTCAAACCCCTGACCTCAGGTGATCCACCCGCCTTGGTCTCTCGAAGTGCTAGAACTACAGGCACGAGCCACTGCACCCAGCCTGTTTATCCCAGCTGATTTTTAAACTTTTTGTCTTGCCATGTTGCCCAGGCTGGTCACAGACTCCTGGGCGCAAGTGATCCTCCTGCCTTGGCCTCCCAAAGTGCTAGGATTACAGGCGTGAGCCACCACACCTGGCCATGGGCACAAGTTCTGAATGTAGCCTCCTCTAGTCACTTCTCAAAGGTGCTGGGCTGTTCTAAAGCCGGCAAGTGTGTAGGCCTTCTGCGCAGCCGTGTGTCTGCAGCCCTGGTGGGAACAGAAGGCCTGGCAGATCTGGGGAGGAGACCCAGGGCCAGGACAGAAAAGGGGAGGAATGCAGCTACTAAAAGAGAGGAGATTCTATTGAGTAACAAGGCCTTGCCTTAAGGAGTCTAACAAAGAGGGCTCTTTGGGCAAAAACAAGGGGGATGTGTTCTCTAGTTGCTACCAGAAGCGCAATTAATTCTACCAGGCAGCGACCTGCTGTTCTCGGCTCCTGCCCCAGCCTCCACCCAGACTCTCCCTCGCACCGGGAAAAGCTGAAGCCGCCCCCACCAAGAGACATAAGCCCGATTCATAATTTTCCTTTCCTAATTAGGCACAGGAATGATGGAGACAATTATTAATAATGTACTGGGTTTTTTTAAATGCCCCCTCAGGAACCGAGCCTGAGAACAGTGCCCTTGATGATAAGCAGCCAATCCACCACCACGCTGGGCCCTGCGCCCAGAGCACCAGGCAGAAATGAGTAAGTCGGGGGAGCAGGTGGCCCGCGGAACACGGGCTACAGGTTAGGAGCCACAGATGGAAGGGCACGGGGCCCCCCACCCAGGGCTCAGGAAGGGCCTCAGCCACCAGCCAGGGGGCAGAGAGACACGGGGTGCCGCTGCCTGTGTCCCCCATTTCCTCCCTTGCTGGCACCTTCTCATAGGGTGCCCCCACACCCTGTTGGGCCCAGCTTGCACGTCGCCTCCTCAGAGAGGCTTTCCTGATGCCCAGGGTGGCCCCATCACCCCTTTCCACACACCGCGTTGCTCCCTCCAGCCTCCAGGTTTCCCCCAAAGCATCTTTCCTGGCCATTTGTCATTATGCGGGGACTCGCCTGCTTTGAGTCTACGCAGGCATTACAGGTTGGCCCCGGAGCCAGACTGTCCAGGTTCAATCCCAGCTCCGGCACCCATCTAAATGAAGTTGAGCACCTTCACTTAACCTGGCTGTGTGCCTCAGTTTCCTCATCTGGCCAAGCATTGTCCTTGCTCCCTGTGGGCCCCTCACCCTTCTCTCCCTGCTCTCACTTTATCAGACACACCAGGCACAGGCCCCCTCAGGCTCAGCTCTTCCTCCTCTCCTGGAGGAGGGGCCATAGCCATCGGCACTCACACACTGACACTCTCACACTCATATGCACACTCATTCATACACATACACATTCATACACTCATACACAGTCACACACTCCTACACACTCACACATACACTCATACCCTCATTCACACACATTCACCCACATCCACATCCACACACCCTCATAGGCACTCACACACATTCACACACACATACATATACGCATTCATACACACTCTTACAGTCACACACTCTCCCCTCACACGCATACACACTCCCACACACACTTAACACACACACTCACAAGCTCACACACACACCCATACACACTCTCCCACATACACACACACTCCCCCCCACATACACTCCCCACACTCACACATACACTCACTCACACACACTCACACAATCACACTCACACACTCACACCACTTCTTGCCTTATCCTTCCCGTGACTTCTCCCACCAGATTCCGCTCCACAACGCTGCTCCCTTTTGCAGCGGAACTCGAGCCGCAGTTGTGCGTCCCCACTGATTGCATTTCCTCTCTCTCATTCTCTCTTTGACTCCCCGAATCCGGGCTTCCTTTCTCCACTCCCGCCAAACCACTTCTCAGCAGCCAGCAGCAACCGCCACGTGGCTCCATCCAGCGGCGGCTCCCAGCATCTCTGTCCTTGACCGTGTGCTGCAGTGGATACAGCTGACCTCCCCTCGTCCTGGACATCCCTTCCTCACATGGCCACAGGACCAGATGGCCTGGGCCGCCTTCCTCGCTGGCTTCCCGCCTCACCCTCCTCTGCACCTCCTCACGTTGAGGGGCCCCAGGGCCAGGCCTTGGCCCTCTTCTCCTCCGCCTACCTTCCCCACTTGATGAGCCCGTCCAGTCTCAGGGCGGGGTGCTGACCACTCCCAAATGCCCGCCTCAGCCCAGCCTCGATTCTGAATGTGGAGGCCTCCCCAGCTGCTTTCTCTCTGTCTCCTGTGGTGTGTGATGATCTCAGACTTCACACCTGACCTCCACACCCGACCTCCACACCTGTCCCAAAGCTGCACGGCCCCAGTTATCCCCCCCATCAATCGGTGACAGCTTCATCCTTCCACAGGTGCAGCCCCAAACCCTCAGTCATCCTTAGCTGCTCTCTGTATCTGCCGCCCACATCCTCATGTTCATGAAATCTACCTTAAAGCATTTCCAGACTCTGAGCTTTTCTCACCACCTCTGCTGATAACCCCTGAGTCTGAGCCCCGCCATCTCGCTGCTGGGTTATCAGCAGTATCCCCGCAGCCCCCCACCCTTCCCCACACCACACCCCCGGTCTACTCTCAACACAGAGGGACTGTGCAGACCTGTAGGTCAGAACTCACCACCCGCTCGCAAGTCCCCCCACTGCCGCCTCCCGCCTCCTTTCTCAGTCCTCCCCATGGCCTCCTCATGGCATCCCCGTGGCCCCATGTGGTCCCATCTCCTTCTAGTCTCCCCTCACCACTCCCTCTCGGCCACACTGACCTCCTTCCTGCTTCCCAGCACTCCCGCACTCACCTCAGGGCCTGCACTCGGCCATTCCTTCCCCAGATACCTGCATGATGAGCCCCCTGCCCAGGTCCAGTCTTTGCTCCAATGTCTCCTCTGGAGACTGACCCTGACCACCCTGCATCACACTGAGACCCACCCACCCCGCATAAGCTGCTCAGCTTTGACATAAAGGACGCAGCAGTGTACAGGAGGAGAAGCTGCCTCCTCTGCATCTCCCTTAAGACCAAGGAAACCACCAGGAGCCCCCAGCAGACTTTTCCTGTCCTTGCTGGAACTCTGTGACCCCCTAAACCAATTAGGGGCTAGGTCCTCTGCAGGGCAGGGGGGTACAGGAGGGGAATCGGGTTCTGCAGGGAGAAGGGAAAGGATGTGGGCGGGCAGCTGAGGGGTGTCTATGCTGGCTCTCTGATCGCGTCTCTCATATAATCTTTGCACCAGCGCTGTGGAGGTGGTTCTGCTGCCTCCCCCGATTTACAGTGGAAGAAACTGAGATTAAATCTAACACAGTCAATGACACTCAAAGTCAGGATCTGGATTTTAACTCCTGGTCCTTCTGATTCAAAGCCAGTGTGGATAACCACTGTGCTGAGCTGGGCAACTGATACAATACCCCAGGAAGCAGGGGCTGGCAGGGTGATGGCACAACTGTGATAACCCAGCAAGACCCAGCACAGGCCTGGAGTCAGGGAGAAGGTCGAGAGGGGGTTGGAGGGAGTGGTCACAAGATGAGGCCACTTAGTGGGCAGAGGGCATGCCCAGGTGCTGGCCTGAGCCAGGAGGAAGGCACTGACCCGGTGGTATTGAGGCGCTCCGGGCAAGGAGGCCCCCCTCTCTGTCAGATGTTTCCAGCACAGGGGGCCCATCAGGCTGGGGCTGAGGCCCTGAAAGGCTCTGCACACACAAAGCAGTTGCTGAGAAGAGGCTGAGGGCAGAGAGGATATTTTCAGGGCCACTCGTACAGCAGTGAGGATAGGACCCAGGACTCACAACTCTCCCTATGAAGCTCAGCGAAGAGTCCCGCCTGGCCTACCCCTTGCAGCTTGGGCTTCTCTGGAGCCCTGAGACCATCCTGGTGGCACACTGAGGTCTGACTTGCTGCCACACCACCCACCAGCAGCTGACCAAGGTGGTATGCATATCCACAGGCCCACCGTTCCCATCTGCGGTGAGTGAGAGGGGCGTGTGCTCAGTGCTGCTGGCCACTGAAGCCCAGCTTCTTGGGGCTGGAAGGGGCATGGTTGGCATGTGGGAAGCAGCATGGGAGAGATGGGCAAGAGACAGACTGCCTCAAAACAGGCCAGGACAGCATCACTCCCCTCCAAGCCCTGCCCTGGGCTACAGGCTGCAGGGCAGGATCCCTCATTTAGGCCACAGTGCCCACAATCCGCTTCCCTCCTGCACAGCAGAGAAGCGTGTGCCCCTTGTTTTTGGAAAGGCAGGCCACTGAGGCACCCCCAGGAGCTCTGTGCCCCAGGGAGGCTTTCTGTTCAGCATGGGCCAGGCACAGGTGCCTCTCACCTGTGGGCAGCCAGGAGCTTCCTGCTGTAGGAACCCTTGATTTGAGGGAGGAATTGGGGAGATTTAGGAAACAGAGTGTCGCCGTGCTAAACCCAGAAGCCTGAGCCAAATTCCCACTGGCAGAGAAGGGGATGGGGGGCCCTGAATTACAGGCGCACAGGGGCACTGTGCTTATCCAGGCACACCCCAGAGGAGATTCCTCATTTCTCTGTAGTAATAGGGGCTTATTGCCGAGGTTGGCCAAGGCACCGAGGTCTGATTTTGTATTTGTGGTTTTCAAGTGCAGCTCACGTGCTCTGGTGCCTTCGGGGTGAGGAGTGAGTGAGCAGCCGCACAGCCAGGCTAGCTCTCCAGACCTCCCTCAGCTGCCATAGGAGGTGGACACCCTGGCACAGGCCTCCCCGAGGGCACCCTGTGCCCAGGAATGGAGAGCAGCAGCCTGAGACAATGGGACCCTGTGTGGGGGCAGGCGCCACGGGAGGGTGGCCGGCCCCACCCCCACGCCACTCTTTCCTCAGTGGGCAGGGATAGGGTCATCAGCCCAGAAGCAACTGCTGAGAACCCACATCCTTTGTGGTGCTTTGTGGGCAGTTCATAAAGTGAGACTGAGAGACAGGAGGAAATGGGTCTGGTCCCTGGGCGGCCTCAGACAGGCTCCCCCCCTTTTCTGAGCCTCAGTTTCCCTGTCTGTCCAAAGGGACTACAACATAGATTCTGCATCACACACATCTTTAGCAAAGCTCTGGCCCCCACACTGTCCTTGTGAGCCAGACAAAACCAGCAGGGGCTTCAGCAAGCTGGGTGAGGCAGGGCCGAAGAGGACGCGTGCTCCTGAGTGCTTTCCAGTATCCCAGCCCTTTCAGCACGTGCCGAGAGAGTCCTGTGCATTTGCACTTTTCCCTGACATGCTGAACAGTTTCCTCAAGACACTGTGGTGGGCGGGAGGGAGCGGTGCAGAAGGGGACCCCAGCACACACTGAGGACCAGCGGTGCCAGGAGACTGTCCCTGGAGCAGGGCTGTGACTCCTTTCACCTCTGCTCCCCACGGCCGTGTCACCAGGCCAGAGAAGCAACTCCCAGCCCAGGTGCTTCTGCCTTCGTTTCCCACAGCAAAGGCTGAACTTGCCCCCAGAGGCTTGGGAAGCACATTCGCCGACATTGGCACCTTGAAGGAGACAGAGGCTGAGCTCTATGGTGCGGAGGGCCCTAGACAAGCGGCACTAGACTGCATTGACAGCAGTTGTGACCTGCCTGACAGGCCCGGAGCTGGGCTGCTCAGGAAGCCAGAAGCAGAGAGAGCAAGTGCAGCCACCACTCCCACCTGACTGCAGTCAAGGCCGGTTAAGCGCCAGGCCCTTTCCGCTCCTAGGGAACAGTCAGGAAGCCGCTCAGGCAGCCCGGAGCTTGAGTCCCCAAAGACTTAGAAACGTAGGAAAGCCATCTAACAATGCCTCTGAGGCCCAGAGGCCAGTAGCATGCCCACGATGTCACCAGCAGTACCTGGCACTCAGGCTGTGCTCCAGAACCAGGGAGCCATGTGAGCAAGCGGGCTGCCACTCACAGGGTCAAGAGGCCCCGCCGTGGATAAAGCTCCATCTCGCAATGGAGAAGCAATTTTAAAACCAAGAACATGGCTCTCACTCCCCTCTTCCAGACCCAACTGCATTCCTATTTAAAGATATCTTGCAAAACTGAGATTGTTTCCAACCTACTCACTGTCTGTTTGATTCATTCATCACTGGCTCTGTTCTCGCCTGTCGGTCCAGCACCTCCTGTGCACAGCTTCTCCAACAGCTGGCTCTGATGGGGATAGCTGTTTGCCCAGGTCAGACGTTAGTATGTGTTGAGTTAGCCGTGAGTACTGTCGCAAGGCTCCTGGCTATGAGGCCTCATTTTCTCCAATTCTGAAAGGAGAATATAACTGAGCTATGTGCCATTGTGCCTAGTAGTGCCTTGAAGTCTTTGCTACTCCTGGTACCCACAAAAATGCCTCCATCATCTCCTTTGATCCTCACAAAAACCCTATGAAGACAATAGGAGAGGCATTTGCCACCAAGAGTGCCTGGAGGGCTTGTCTGACCTCACTCACTTCTTTCATGCATTGGACTTTGGAGGGGGTCCACAAGCGCCCCCCACCCCCAAGGGAATTTTCTGATCTCCTTGGTCTTCTGGACCCCATCCAGGTGGGCACATCCAAAGCTGCCCGCCGCACCTGCTTCTTCTGCAAACAGCTATGGGAGTTCTCTTTTCGATTTATTTCACAGCACTTGCCATGATGTGTCGTCATATATTTATTGGTGTATTTGTTTACCATTGCCTTCTTCTACTCTAAGGTCCCTTGGGGAGAGACCTCACTGTCTTGTTCACTCCCTCAACTCTCAGCTCCATCTCTCCAACTTACGGAGCTGGCCAGGCCCTGGCTGGCTTCTCCCTTCCTGCACCACTGTTTTGGAAAGTCTCTCAAGGCAGTGAACTGGGCCTGTGGTAGGACTCACCTCATTTGTTTCATCATCCCTTGGGAATCACTGTCTTTAGTTGCCTGTTTTTAAAACCTCTGTTTTGAATCTTTGGTGTGGTTTTCAGTATTTCAGACAGGAGGGCAGATCTGGCCCCCGTTACTCCACCTTGGCTAGAAGCAGACATCTGAAGCTTTTAACAATGAATCTCATAACGAAAAGACAGCTGCTCCTCTGATGAGGCAAAACGCAGCTTGGGCAGCTCTCAGGCTCTTTCTGGTTGCCAGCTTCATCATCTTTACAGGCATCAGGAGTGTTTAATGAATACAGCAGACAAAGCCTCACTGAGTCTCAGGGAAGAGAGGGTGTTGCAACCCTCGAGATGTCAGGAGCGCTCCTGCCTTTCTGTTGTTGCAGAATCTTGGCTAGGGGGTAGGTGGGGTGACAGAGGAGGCAGAGAGCTCAGGCAGCTTCAGTCCTGGAACTTGGCACTCTCTGATTGTCTCAGCCTCCCTGTCTGACCACCTGTCTCTCACAAGGCATCACCCGCGCCCCTGAAATGACCTTCACCTTGTGCATTAGCAATTCATGCGTGTCTCTTCTCCTGAAGACTCCTGAGCAAAATGATCAGGTCTTAGCTTTGTAATTAATGATCCATGGGGCGGCTGGCACCAGCCCTGTTAAGGGCACCGATTACATCTGATTTATCTTTGTACTCCCAGCTCCTAGCACAGTGCCAGGCACCGAGGGTGCTCAGTTTGGAGGATGAACAAATGACTGAATGAGCACCTTCATGATGCTATCTTCTCGAATATGAACCATCAATCTGTGCACACGTGAGCTGTCTTAGCACCTGCAGAAAGAGGTGCTGGCCACACCCCATGGGAGGCAAGTTCTGGCAGGCATAGACCCAGCCTGTAGCCCAAGATCAGGGTCCCAACCCTGGCCCCTGGGAAGGTTGCTTCTTGATCCCAAACCTCCATATTCCTTTCTGAAATAACTCCTCCTAGGCTTCCTCCAGCTACATTCTCTAATTAACTCAAGCAAGGATAAACAAGGATGCATTCTTTGAACACAACAGCTGGTTTTCTGAGCAAAATCAAGAGTATGCCATGACTAGGGAATGCCTCCCTCATTTCAGAGCTGTTAGCATTTCTGCCTTCGCTAGTTTTCTCATACATGTGCGGTGATGAGTGCACCTGCAGACTATCAGAGGGGGCCCTGCGCACGATGCTGAGAGCCACGGGCTCTCTGCTTTCAGTATCAGTTACATTTGAAAAGGAATAGCAAAAGAAAATTCCCACCTAACTAACAGAATGTAAAGAAGAGAGGCACTGTGACATTTAGCGCCAAATTCCATGTGAGCCCTACAATCAATCGAGTTGATGGAATTCCTCAACAGAGGCCCTGCTGGCTTTTTTCACAGGACAGTTCTACCTTGTGTGGGAATATCCAGTTCATTGTCATTAACATCCATAGCTGCTGGGATCACACATTGTGACAACCAAAGACAGCACCCGCCCGGTATTTCCAAGTGCTTACTGGAGGGGGTGCAGCGGCCCCTAGCTGAGACCATACGCTAGTAGATTTCCCCAGCCACAGGAGTGTCGGGTGACTGTCTGTGGTTCTGGACCAGTGGCAGGCATGGCCCTGGGGTCTCGCCCAGAGGTGTCACAGCCTGAAGTAGAGCCATGGAAACCAAACTTGCTTCCCTTTGTGGTGAAAAGGAGGAGGTAGACTTCTGGGGCTTGGGGGTGCAGTGTAGACAGAACGGCCTTGGATGATCTGGCTGTATTTCTGACTCTCCAGCAGTGACTTCTGACTTCTGACTTCTGACTTAGTGTAAGGAAGGTGGGAGCATCACCTCAGGAAGACACAGCCAAGTCAGGGACAGCCCAAAATGAGGAATTAGAGGGAAGGATTTTTTGTTTGGTATTTCACCGAGAACGCATTGAACAAGTTCATCACGGGGAAAATGAGAATCCCCTTGGCTCTCCTTTTCCTTATTCTGGAGTTGATTCATATTTTCAGTGCTATATTCTGTATCTTTTCAGTGTTGAGGTTTCTAAAGTCCTGGGTCTGCCCTAGCTGAGGGGCCCAGTGGCATCCTTCTACCAGCCATCTCTCGGGAAGCATTTATTTTATTTTATTTTATTTTATTGATTGATTTTTTTTTTAGGAGTCTCACTTTGTCACCCACATTGGAGTGCAATGGCACAATCTCAGCTCACTACAATCTCCACCTCCTGGGTTCAAGCGATTCTCCTGCCTCAGCCTCCCGAGTAGCTGGGATTACAAGTGCCCGCCACCATGCCCAGCTAATTTTTGTATTTTTAGTAGAGATGGGGTTTCCCCATGTTGACCAGGCTGGTCTCAAACTCCTGACCTTAGGTGATCCACCCACCTCAGCCTCCCAAAGTGCTGGGATTACAGGCAGGAACCATCAGGAAGCATTTCTGATTCTGCCTGGCCTCTGTGACATCTGAGGCTCACTCCTGGGGACCTGGCACTTGTTAGTGGGGTCTTGGCACTGGTTCCCTGGGAAGCACATAATGGCTCCCTGGATTTCCTGAAGTAGCTGCAACAGATCAGTAACCACTCCCTTCTTCCCATCTTCTTTCTTTCTACCTTTCTTCATTCTGCACGGAATGTACGAAGGTACAAGCATTCAGGAAAAACAGCTTGGCACGTCCTTCTGAAGTTTATCATACAGAGGCCATACAACCCAGCAATTCCACTCCTAGGTATTTATCCAAGAGAAATAGGAAAATGTGTCTGTACAAAGACTTGTACACAAATGTTTATAGCAGTTCTATTCACTATAGTCAAAACTGGAACCAGCCTAGGCGTTGGTCATCAGGTGAGTGGATAAACCAATTCATATAAAGAAATAGTATTCAGCAATAAAGGAAGAGACTGCTGAAATATGCAGTAACATGGGTGAATCTCAAAAACACTATCCTAAATAAAGGAACCAAAGGAAAAATACATACTGCATGATTCCATGTATGTGAATGTCAAAAACGAACAAATTTAATCAATGATTTTAGAAATCAGAATAGTGGTTGCCCCCAGGGTGGGACTGATTCGAAAGAGGCACAGGGACACTTTCTGGGCTGATGGAAATATTCTGTGTCATGCTGGAGGTGTGGTTTCCACTGGTGCATGCATTTGTCAAAGCTCAGAGGATGGCACTTTAAAGATGGGGGGTGTATTTCACTAGATGTAGATTACACTCTGATAAGAATCATAATAATGAAGCCATCCACATTACCTTTTGGGAAGTCATCCCCTGGTTCCCCACCTACCATTGCACGCCTCAAGGTATCTATTGTAGAGTGGACACCCAGTCTGGGTGTATTTCCAAATCTTTTGCATATATTCACATCTTGGAGACCTGTCCAAAGTTAATACTGTCTCTCTGTCCATCCATCCATCCCTTCCTTCCTCCCGCATCATCCCCCTTTCTCTTTTTTTCTCTTTTCCCTCTCCCTTCCTTCCTTTCTTACTTCAATTCGTCTTGCAATTCTGGGCACTCCTTTCCAGTTGAGTCTGAGTCTTCCCAGAAGCCCTGGGATGAGGCTCTGTGATGTCTTTGCCTTTCTCAGAGGCCCTGCCTCATTGACACAAGTCCTTCAGGTCCACCCCAGCACAGCCTGTGACAAGGGAGGGAGGACAGGTTTACCCCCAGGGACTCCATGGATTGAGTAAGAGAGGGCCCTGTAGCAGCAGTGTCCGGTGCCTTGTCAATGACACTTTTCCAAATTTTGGCCACCCCTGTACAAACTGAGACAACTGCAAATACCCACCCCACGGGCTGAATCCAAGAAGGGAGAAAGTCTGCCTCTTGCAAGAAATTAGCTTAAGAAATGGACATCGGCAGTCCTCCCTTTCTTTCCTTCCTTCCTCAGCATCCCCTGTGAGCCCTGCTCCCCACCCCCGCCTGCAGAGGAACCAGATTTAGTGCCTCAGCTGAGAGACTGAGATGCTCTGTTATTTTTCATGGGAAATTAGACCTGACCCTGCTGTCAGTTAGCTCATGCTGAGGGAAGATGGATGGCCTGGGGCGTGGCCCTTACTTAGCCCCTGCTCAGAGCCCTCTAGGTCAGGGATGGAGGCACTCGGAGGCCAGCCATGATGTCACCTACTGTAGGGTGGGGACAGGGATGGCAGGAAAGATCAGGGAGCCTTCATCCAGGTGATGGATACCAGTGACCTCCCCACACCTCTGATAGTGTTACCCATGATGATCCCCCCTCTGTCACTGGCCACGATCAGCTCATCCAGGGGACACTCAGGCTGCTCCTGTCTCTTTCAGCTCCCAACTCTACCTCTTGCCCTGCTGAGGAAAGCTGGTGGTCAGGGCTGGTGGTCATCATTGCCGTATGCTGTGCCTCCCTGGTGTTTCTGACTGTGCTTGTCATCATTTGCTACAAAGCCATAAAAAGGTGAGTGCTTACCCACTGCACCCAGCTCCAAGCCGAAGGGAACCCCAGCTGGGCTTGGGGCTCCTACACACATCCCGTACCATTATTTTAAATTATAAAAGTTGTTAAGCATACAAGAGGCAGAAAGAACACGCAGTGACCTTCCACCTGCCCTTACCCCAATTCAACAGTTAATCAAGATTTTGTGGTATTTGCTGTATCAGTTTTCTTTTTCCTTTGCTCTTTTTCATTACCAAAATATTTTAAAGTTGATCTCGGAAATAATGTCTCCGTCACTTTAGGGAGTTTGATTCCACAAGCATTTGATTAGCACTAATTATATGTCGGGCCTAGCGCAACGTAAAAAATACAAAAATATTGCAAAACACCAAAAAGTAATGGGAGTTGTTAACAATATAATATTTCTAAGAAAGTTTTATAAACATTTCCTGACTCCCAAAATTAGAGGGTCCACATTAAGACCATTCCTAACACCTAAAGTATTTAAGTTTAATCTGTAAGTTGGTTGTTCTCTGTGATTTCACTTTAGTAATTTAAAAGCGGGAAGAGTAAACCATCAAGGTAAAAGTCTTAAAAGTGCACAGCCAAGCACACAGGATGGGGGACATGGAAAGCCAATAGCGGAGGGGAATCCTGGTAATGGGGCACAGGAGGGAGGACAGTTAGGGGCAGGCCCTGGGCACGGCGACTCCACACAAGACAGGCATCTGCCACCCAGCTGAGGACTCAAGCTCAGAGCCCTCTCTGCCCAAAATGCGCATGCTGCGGGGCAATCTGCAAAAACACAGACAAATAACACAGGCATAACCATAGTCAGCAATACCTCAGCCGGGCACTGGGCTCCTCTCCTCACCAGTGTTCTCTTAGTTCATCTCCACCTACATTTTCCCAATCAGCTCCATTTTGTGGAGGAGGCTGAGGTTCTAAGGAGTTAGAGAGCTTCCTGGCATGGCACAATACACAAGCAGTGGAAATGGAACCCAGAACAAAGAGACTCCAAAGCCCAGCCCTGACTGCAGCACCATGTGTCAGGGTTACTGACGAGTTTAACTCCAGTGTTGGGCTAAGCACAGACCTCGGTATTCCTGCCTGCCCTTCCTCAGGGATGCGGGAGAGGGGACACTCAGGGTTTGGTGAGGTCTGTCTGTGCTTCTCTGAGGGCAGAAGGCCCAAGTCTCCAAAACCCTGTAACTCTGGGTAGGGTCCCTAACCTTGAAAACCAAGGTGGGGACAGGCACAGTGGCTCATGCCTATAATTTCAGCACTTTGGGAGGCCAAGGGGAGTGGATCATCTGAGGTCAGGAGTTTGAGACCAGCGTGGCCAACATGGGGAAACCCCATCTCTACTAAAAATACAAAAATGAGCAGGGCATGGTGGCTCACGCCTATAATCCTGGCTACTCAGGAGGCTGTGGCAGGAGAATCACTTGAACCCAGGAGGCAGAGGTTGCAGTGAGCTGAGATCACACCATTGCACTCCAGACTGGAGTGAAAGATTGAGACACCATCTCAAAAAAAAAAAAAGAAAGAAAAAGAAAACCAATGTGGATGGTTGGATGGTTGGATGGTTGGATGGATAGATGGTTGATGGGTGGACGGTTGATCGGTAGATGGTTGGATGGTTGGATGGTTGGATGTGTGGATGCTTGGATGGGTGGATGGTTGGATGGGTAGATGGTTGATGGGTGGATGGTTGATGGGTAGATGGTTGGATGGTTGGATGGTTGATGGGTGGATGGTTGATGGGTAGATGGTTGGATGGGTGGATGGTTGATGGGTGTATGGTTGGATGGGTGGATGATTGATGGGTGGACGGTTGGATGGTTGGATGGGTGGATGGGTGGATGGGTGGATGGGTGGATGGGTGGATGGGTGGATAGTTGGATGGGTGGATGAGTGGATGGTTGGATGGGTGGATGGTGAATGGGTGGATAGTTGGATGGGTGATGGTTGAATGGGTGGTTGGTTGGATGGTTGAATGGGTGGATGGTTGGATGGGTGGGTGGGTGGATAGTTGGATGAGTGGATGGGTGGATGGGTGGATGGGTGGATGGGTGGATGGGTGGATAGTTGGATGGGTGGATGAGTGGATGGTTGGATGGGTGGATGGTGAATGGGTGGATAGTTGGATGGGTGATGGTTGAATGGGTGGTTGGTTGGATGGTTGAATGGGTGGATGGTTGGATGGGTGGGTGGGTGGATAGTTGGATGAGTGGATGGGTGGATGGGTGGATGGGTGGATGGGTGGATGGGTGGATGGGTGGATGGGTGGGTGGATGGCCGAATGGTTGGATAGGTGGAGGGGTGGATGGGTGGATGGGTGGATGGTTGGATGGGTGGATGGGTGGATGGGTGGATGTTGAATGAGTGGATGGTTGGATGATTGGAGTCTCCCAGGGGACATGGCTAGTCCAATTCCAAGGTGTTTTGTAGGTGCCCCCTGTGTGCCAGGCTTGGTGGGCATGTAAACAGGTAAGACCCAGGCTACCCGCAGAGGCCACTTGATGAGGCTGTGGGAGGTTTGCTGGCAGCCCACTGTGGCTGCCCAGAGGAGTCATGTTACATTCTGATCTGGACCATAAAGCATTTGAGCTGAGGGCCTGCTGGAATGGGAGAATGGATTTAAGTAGCAGAGCAGAGGAGGCATTCTAGGCAGACACCTGTGAAAGGAAGCAGCTAGGCCCAAGCCCCTGTGATGCAGGAGATGACCCTGGAGGAAGCTGTGAGTCTGACTGGGGAGGCTCGTCACCAGGCTGAGCAGTGACTTTGCCTGTGGCTCTAGACACTAGGAACTACTGAAGAGTAGCTTTGGTAGCTACTTTTTGGGGAAAGAGTGCACCATCAGGCCATGGCTACCAGTCTCCTTACCCTGGGAGAGACTCAATATGAATAATCTGTTTAATATAAACTCATGTTCTTACAAAAGACACCTCACCCACTTCTGCCCCCCTCCCTGCCCCAAACCTTCCCTGAAGAAATGTGCTACCTGGTTCTACCGGAGGAGGGAAAAGAGAACAAACTCACATAATAGCTCACTATGGCAGTGCTGCCCGGCCGTAGCCTGCTGAGCTTTGTTTCAGCTGAGCCGGGGGCTCCCAGGCAGGATGTGAGGGGTGTCATCCTGACCTCCTCTCAGAGCAGTTAGAGGGGCTTCCTGTTTGTCCCCTTCCACTCTCTCTGAGCTCTTGACCCCTGGGTCTGTCAGCACCCTGGGAAAAAACAGAATTCAGCCCAGATGGCTCAGCGGACCAGACTTGAGAGAATGGGCTTCTTCCAGGGACATGGGCGGGGCTCCTCTGGGGTGTGGGTGGGGCTTCTTCAGGGTGGGGCGGCATAGGCGGGGCTCCTTCAGGGCATGGGCGGGGCTTCTTCCAGGGGCCAGGCCAGGATTATTCTGGCGTTTTGGGCAGGCCCAGAGAGTAAATAGGGCAGGTGAGGCACTCAGGGACTTGCAGAGTGGGAGCGGTTAGCACCTCCAGGAGGACAAACAAGTGGGGAACTAGTGCCATGGGAACCTCGCGAGAGACTCGCACTTAGGAGAAGGCGGCCTGGCAGGAGCTGTGGTTGGAACTGTCAGAGAAGCAGCCCCAGAACAGGGAGGAAAGGTAAGAAATGCTCCCAGCTGCTCTCCACGCTTAGGTTTCCCGTGCGTGCCTCCCAATGGCCAAACCCAGGAAGCAGGGGAATCAGGACACACAGTCAGCAAGGTCGGCCTCCCTGCAGGAAGCCAGTGGAGCAGGCACACGGGTGTAAGCGGACCCTCTGCTGCGCAGCCCCTTTGCTACCCCGCGCCAGGCTCTGCATCCATCTCCGGACCAAGACCTGGGGACACGTAGGAATAGGACCCCGCCCTTTGACCTCGAGGTCTTCTTAATCCAGAGAGAGCATCCCTGGTGCAGCAGACATATTCAATGACAAGAGGGGACTGTGCTCACTGCAGGTGAAGGCAGAAATAGAGCCCAATGCTACCAGAACCCACCTAGAAGAAGGCTGGGGAGGGAGGCCTGACCCCTTGGTGGAGAGAGAAGGAGGCAGCAGGAGCTGCAACCCCACCTACAAAGCAACGTGCGCCCCACTGCCCCCAGGTGCTGACCTCAGCTGGGACTGTAAGAGATAGCATCCTCACACACACCAGCTGCCTGTCCACGTTTCTCTCCAGCGAAATACAGGATTTCTTGCTCACGGAGGATTGTTTTTGGTCAATAATTCATCTGAAACATGCCTTTTCTCTCAGGAAACAAAAGCGTCTCATGTCACTGCAAAACCATTAAAGGAAAATTTAGTGATAAACCCTACTCTTTTTTGAAAAAAAAACTCTCATGGCCTCAAGTCCTAGGGATTTCCAAGAGATTTTTGTAAATGGCCCCAACACAGCCTTTCAGAGCCGGACTTCTGGGAGGATGTTTCTAGAATTGGGTAGATCAGAGAGGAGGTGACTGGAGATACCTTGGCACCTGGGGGTGTCGGCCGCCGGGACACGGGCCTCCGCAGGGACAAGCGGACACCGAGGGCTGAGCTACGGCTGTGGAAGGAGCACCCCGCAGGGCCCTCACATCTGCGTCCAAGGCCTGACTGAAAGCGGGCTGGACCTTGGCAGGTGGAAGGGTCTCACTAGCACTTGCTGGATGAAGATGAGGTGAATCGGCACTTCCTCCTGTGACTCAGCAAACCATCCCCAAGTCCCACCTGTGCACTGGGTAGACTGTGCTCAGGGAGCTTCCACGCTGGGGGAGTTCAGAGGAGGGACACCTTGCCCAGACCTGGTAGCCAGTGGGGGGTGGAAGGTTTCATAAAGAGGTGCATTGGCCAGGCTAAGGGACAGGGCGGGGTGGGCGTCACTTGAATTTGGATGAGCATGAGCAGTGGCCCCCAAGTCCCCTGTTGATGACCCCAAACTCAGAGGGGGTTCCCAGCCATGGGCAGCCCATGCAGCATGCATTTTGGTGGCGTCACCGCCCCAGGCTTGTTATGAACAAGACTCTATCTACACCTGCATGGAGAGCAGGCCCCAGAGTCCTTGGGTGCTCTGTACCCCCATGCCTGGCACCCGAGCGTCCTCCCACCTCTAGCCCTGATGGGCACATTTCTGACAGCAGGACAGCCTGATTTGTTAAAAGAGCCCAGAACTGGGAGTAAGCCCCCAGCCTGTTCCTGTTCCCAGCCCCAGCCCAGCCCGGCTCAGCAGGCATCGTTTCCCTCCGTGGCCTCAGTATTCCCCCTCTGAAGTGACAATCTCTGGGCAGCCTTTTGTGTCCCCGTCCTGGATTGCAGGGGGACTGCTGCCACTCAGGCATTCAGCCACTCGGATGTATAAATGCAGAGACAACATGAATGTCCATCCAGGGCAGAGATAAACTTGAAACAAGTGACGACCACAGAGAGTCATCAAGATAAAGCTCCAGGGGGCAAGGTGCCCACTGCCTGGGTAGACCTCAGATCCCAGCTGGGGGAGTCCCACAGGCCTGTGTACTTGCACGGATGGGGCTATTTTCCTGGGGAGCATTTACAGCCTCTCTGAAAGCCACACCCTTCACTCAGAGAAGCACTCCTGTGTTGAAGGAAGATGATGCCCACCCGCTCCACGGAAACACGCCCACACTGGCACAGGAAAAGCACCTTGCCTCCATTGGCCATCCTTGGTGTGGGTCTGTTCCTTTCTGCTGTCCATTGCCATGAAGCCATCAGACAACCATTTCCCTCTCACAGGTGTGACTGGCAGAAAGACCAATACAAGGCTGCAGGACAGTTTGGCTGACCCTGCCGATGTTAATTGCTGACCTTAAGCAAGCGTGCTGCTTCCTAGACGTGGGCTTGAGTGTGCGTGCCTGAGTGTGCCTAAGCACCGCCTGTTGCTGGGCTCTGGCACTCATCAGCTGTTTGTAGTTGAGCCACTTTCAGTAGAACAAGTTCTTTTTAATACTCAAGGCTTTTTGATGGTGCCTTAGAAAACCCGTTGACTGGCACAGGGCTGTTCAGTATTGGTCCATTTATCGGGCACCATAAGGACAAGGGATGCAGAAGAAACAAGACGGTCCCTGTTCTCTTCCTGCTGGAGGAGGCAGATTAAGCACACACACCAGCAAATTAATAAATGAGGTGATCTTAAGACTATGAAGAGAAAAAAATACAGGATAATGGGGAAGAGAAGGAGAAAGGAGCGAAGGTTGTGTCCTTCCCAAAGGGTCAGGCATGTTGTGTATGCCTTTTGAGATGGCTTAATGATTAGAAAGTGTGGCTAGGGTGTTGCACATTTATTCCCTCCTTTTAATTTAGTTTTAATTTTTATCAAAGGAATATGTATATATACTATGGTTTAAAATGTCAAATGTGATCCCAAGACTCTTAAGAAAGACAGCAGCCCCCTCATCTTTTCCCCCAAGTCTCATTCTTGAGAGCAACTACTTTCAACAGTTAGCTGTTTCTTCTGGTATTTCTTTCCAAATGTTAAGTGATGTGTATACTGCTATTTAAATTTTCTTTCCATTTTAAGCATTATCTATTTACTTTCCACTATGGAAGATACCAAGGCCAGCACCCTTGCAGTACGGACATACAACATACTTCCCCTCTTCTCATTCTCCACCTACAGTGGGGTTCGGTGTGGGATTCTGTGCCTATTCAGTGCTTACCTTAGTGTAACAAAGAGCATACTGTGCATTGCTGAGCCACATAGTGTACTGTGCTGTTTCCTTTCCTGGGGTTAACATTGCCTCCTCTCAACAAAGTCAGATATATCAGTTCCATTTTTGTCCTTGGGGCTCCAGGCTCCTCTCCAGGTGGACTGTGGGTCTCTGAGCCTGTTGCACAGTTGTCACCCTACAATCGTCTCTCCAGCAGCCTTAGACGATCCCAACATGGCTCCTCCTTGGGAACCTGCTACCCTCAGCTCTCTCCCTCCCTCTCCAGCTCCAGTCTCTCATCTCCTTAGCTTGATTCTTTCATGGATATTTTCCCCAAGATCTTTCCTGAATCATAGACTCAAAAGAAAGTTAATCAGTGAAATTAGTTTTCTTTTTAGAATTTACATTGTTTTTGGAGCTTTATGGTAAGCCCAGAGAAAGATTAGTTCTTACTGAATGTGTGGTATATACAGATCTGGTGCCTGGGGGCACCTGGAATGCCAGGGAGGGTAGAAATGAGTTTCCAATGGAATCTGAGCCAGAATGAACCTTCATGGTCAAGAGCCAATCCCTTGTTTTACTGATGTGGGAACTGAGGCCTGGGTGGGAGAGAAATGGCTCAGGTCCCAGAGGTTTCTGCCCTCCTCCTGGCTCATCGAGTGCTCCTGGAAGGTCAGTGTCCTTCCCCTTCTTCCAGTTGAGTCCTTCCTTGCTGCTTCTCCTTGGAGACCCAACTCAAATGCCACCTCTTCTGAGATGTCATCATGGACCAGTATAGAGCTCTCTCTTCCCTGTCCAACTGCTAGAGTCATGGCTCCCCCTGAATTTACGATTCTGCTTTCTGCTGTAAGTAGGTGTATGTCGGTGCTCGTGTGCCCGCGCACGTGTGTCACGTGGTTGGATGCACACACGGTAGATGGGGATTGGTCATCTCGTCTTACTCATCTCTCTCCTGACGGTGCCTGGCACGATGCCTGGCACACAGTAACTGTTCAATGATGGTTTCTGTGGTGTGAATGGAGGCTTGTTCCAACAGACTTGCCAGAGTCCGCCTTTCAAATGGACACACTCCATTTAGAATTGCAGTAAATTCATTTCTTTCTCTGTCTGGGTGAGTGAAATAGAGTCTGCTTTTGGTGTAAATAACATGCACCCAGTTTTAAGTGTTGGGCCTCACCCCTTCACCAGTTTCAGTTTTCCCAGCCCCCTGCCATTCCTGCCCCACCCCCTCCCAGCCTCGTTTCTTTAGTAGGCCTCCTGCCGTTCTCTCCCTTCTCCATACGCTCGCTCAAGTGCAGGTACCCTGACTCAGCGGCCTCCCTCCCACCTGTGCATGACACACGCCGGTATTTCTCTCCATATGCTAAGTGATGTGTATGCTGCTATTTAACTCCCAGGCTGCGAACACAGTGAAGCAGCTCTGCCGTCTACCTCCTCCTCTTCCTCCCTGTAGGACACACCTAACTGTGCCAGGGGCCAGCCCGGCCCTCTCTCCCTCGTCACCTGCTCTGGTCTTCAGCTGATCTGCAGAATCAGGGCCAAAGGAGGGGCGTGGGGAAGAAAAGGTAGGCCACTCCCTGAGGCCAGCAGTGAGGACCAGGAATCAGGACAACAGTGGAACCTCTTTATCCACCCTCGACTCACCACAAACTTCCAGGAGCAAAAAATGCACCTCGAATGCATCTTGGTGCATTCTGCTCGCCTTATGACTGGGTTATCTCATGGGCCAAAGCCTCTTGGCCAGTTGGGGTCTCAATGCGGTTCCCATCTGTCACCTCTCCCTGCTGTTCATATACGTACCTGTAGCAACACTCCCTCCTCCCCACTGTCCCAAACCCAACCCCACCCAGAATCACCACACCTGGTTGTGCTGTGAGTCGGGTCAAAGTTATTGTACTCCTGAGCGTTGATGCGTGGCTGTGGCTGCTCAGAGACCATCCTGCGTCCTTTGGAACCTGGGCTGGATGCAGGGAGCTGGCTCCTGTGCTTTGTCCAGAATCAAGACCATCTTCTGACTCCTCGGCCAGTGTACCTTCCCCTGGGCCTTGCTGCCACTTTCCAAGCTGTCTGGGGCTTGGCTCCTTCCCTGAGCAACATACAGGTTTCTTTGGAGTCTCAGAAGCTGCAGTAGCCTCACCAACACACCCACATCCACCATCCAGGAAGAGATCAGGCCTGCAAGGGGCAGGGGCACGAGGTGTCCTGACCTGCCCTGGGCTGAGATGCTTCTTTGGGCTTATTTGTCCCCCCATAGAAACTGATCTTCCGTGATGGGTGATAAAATCCCATGCTGCCATGCGAGGCAGGAGGCAGAGATGAGCCTGCTTCATCTGCCGGCATCCTTGGTGTGGGGGGCGTGGAGCCCAGGCCTGCATACACTGTGGACGGTCATGGACAGAAGGCTCTGCAGATTGAGGGTGTGCCCAGGGCCAGCTGACAGGAGACCCAGACGGATCCCTGCTTCTTGGGGTCTTTTTCTTTTGTCACCAAGAAATTCATGCCTCTCTGGACCCGTCTCTCCAGACACCCTGGGTCAAGGTCATCGGGCAGGGTGAAGGTGGACGGGTACCCCATTTAAGAAGTCCTCAAGTGACACCCACTGCAGTCAGGATAAGAGCCAGACACCTTGCCCGGGCCAGCTGCACCCTGCAGGGACTGGCTCCCGCCCCACCGCTCCTGCTGGGCCCTTCTCACCCCCTGGACCTCGCTAACCTGTCAGCCTAGCAGGCCTCCTGCTCTTCTCTCCCTCGACACCTAGTCCTTTGCCGTCTTAGTTCGTCTCCTAATTTGCCGCAATCTGTTCATTTGTGTACTGCTGGTCAGATGACTCCCAGCCTGGTGCCAGGTCGAGGCCAGCATCCCGGGGCCATAGAGTCTGTTTTGTGCACTCAAATGAACTGAACCCACAGGACCCTGGAGGTGGAGCTACCTGTGGACAAATCCTGCCTGAGAAGAGAGGTGCCCTGTGCCTGAGGTTGGGGAGCCCGAGGGCGGGGATGGGCCGCTTCTTGGGGACAGATACCCCCTCAGCCTCCTTATTTGCTTCAGGAGCCCTGAAGCAGTGCCGGGCATCCCTATGGTGACCAGGCTGGGCTGGGCTGGCTCAGGACAGCAGAGCAGCGTAGGTTGCAGGGGAGTCCTGGTGGAGAATGGCTGCGCAGGAGCTCAGGCAAGTCTGTCCTGGAAACCCGGCCTCTAGGAAGAACAGACGGCTCTGCGTATTCCCGTTACCAGTGAAGGCCTTTTGTGACAGCAAGACAAGGCGAAGGGAGGTTTCGTGACCTGGGGCTGGTGTCCAAGGGCATGACCACGTGTGTCTACCTGTGCCCCCCTGTTCTGTAGAGGACCCCCACCAGACCTCAGCTGAAGGCCCCTCTACCCAGAGGTGTTTCCCAGCCCCCTCGTCCCTAGTCTAGAGGTGGGTGGCAGGGAGGCATTGTCTTGAAATTTCAGGGAGGCGGGTGCCCAGACCCCTAGCGAGATGGACACCGTCTGGGCCACTTCTGCCCACTGAATCCCCAGCAGGAATCTCACCCCCAGCACCCTCCTGGCATGTTGGAGGCTTGGAGAACAGTCACCACAGCCTGAGCTAGCTTGGAGGCGCCCAGTCCAGGGCTCTCTGCGTGACCCTGCAGTCCTTTCTTCAGCATCCAGGCTGGGAAGGGCTCTGCCCTAGAACAAATCCCAGAGCGGTGCTCAAGGGGAGAGAGTCACACCTGTGAGAAGGCCCTCCCTTGGCCGAGCCCTCTCTGCTCCCCTCGGCTCCGGCTCCCACGGGAGGATGTAAGCATGAGAAACGCACAGGCGCCAGTGCCGCAGCTCAGCAGAGGCGGCTAACCAGGCGATCCGGGGGATGGTGCGGGCAGTGGGTCCCGCTGGCTATGAGGACGCTCGTCAGCTGCAGGCCTGTCTCCCACTGCCTGGGCGATGGAGGCTGGACATGGGGCTGCTGCTTCTCATGGTGACACCCTCGAGGCTCAGAAAGGCATTTTTTCAGCTTCTTAACCCAGGTTTGGGGAAGTCCGAGGTCTACAGAGGAGTCTCATCATGGAACTCCGAGTGTGTGTGTATATGAGTGTGGGGATGTATGTATATAGGTATGTGTATTCATATGTATGAGTGTATTCACGTGCACGTGTGTGTGTAGGTATGTGTGTATGTGTATATTCTATGTGTGTGTTTAGGTATGTGTGTATGTGTATATTGTATGTGTGTGTGTTGAGGTGTATGTGTATATTGTATGTGTGTGTATATTGTGTGTGTGTGTTTAGGGGTGTGTGTGTATTATATGTGTGTGTATTATGTGTGTGTGTATTGTATGTGTGTGTGTTTAGGTGTGTGTGTATTGCATGTGTGTTTTAGGTACGTGTGTGTGTATTGCATGTGTGTGTGTTTAGGTGTGTGTGTGTATTGAATGTGTGTGTGTGTTGTATGTGTGTGTATTGCATGTGTGTGTGTTTATGTGTGTGTGTATTGTATGTGTGTGTGTTTAGCTGTGTGTGTATTGCATGTGTGTGTGTTTAGGTGTGTGTGTGTATTGAATGTGTGTGTTTAGGTATGTGTGTGTGTATATTGTATGTGTGTGTGTTTAGGTATGTGTGTGTATATTGTATGTGTGTGTTTAGGTGTGTGTGTATTGCATGTGTGTGTGTTTATGTGTGTGTGTATTGTATGTGTGTGTGTTTAGGTGTGTGTGTATTGCATGTGTGTGTGTATTGCATGTGTGTGTGTTTAGGTGTGTGTGTATTGAATGTGTATGTTGTATGTGTGTGTATTGCATGTGTGTGTGTTTAGGTGTGTGTGTGTTGTATGTGTGTGTGTGGATTCGTGCCTATGTACGTGTATGTGAGTATGTGCCTGTGTATGTTGCGCAGGTTCATGTGTATGGGTGTTGGGGGGGGTCTCGGGGGTGGGCGCTCAGGGCGATGAATGCGTTCCTAAGAGGTGAGTCCAGGACCTTTAACTTTCGCTTCTCCCAGGGGTGGGTGCATGAGACGGGAAGAGAGTTTCCCTTCTCAGGTCCCCAGAGCTCTTCTTTGCCTCCCTCTTCTCTATCCCCACAGAGCAGCAGGCTGAGGGGGAGGCTGTCACATCATGGTCAACAGGGCCCAAGAGGGGTACCTGGGTCCTCGGCCTCCTTGCCCAGGCCAGAGATGCTGGTGGAGGCAGGTTTCTGCAGGGCGCCTCGTGGCTGCTGGCCTGTGTGGGTGAAGCTGTCCGCACAGCACTCTGAGCAGGGAATGGGGGGGGCCTGCTGCCTTTTAAGCCCAGGGCGGGGGACAAGAAGTCTGAAGGTGGCAGAGCCCACCCTTCTACAGGCAGGAATCCTGGGTGCCACCAAGGAAAGTCTCACTAACCTCTCTCTTGGTTTCTAGGAACCATGCCATTTAGGGAGCCCTCTGTGGCCATCTCTGCCTGGACCAGGGTGAAAATGCCTCTTCTTGGTTTAGCGAGACCAGCCTCAGCTGACTCACAGAGGTGCAGAGCCGGGCTGGGTCCTAGCAGCTCTCTAGCATTTCCGGAGCCCCACAGGGCACGTGTTAGGTAGGAAGTCTGCAGACTGGAGAACCTTGGCTACTCCAGCCAGTGGGGGCAGCTCCCTGCTGACACCTTTTCCCCAGCAGTACTGAGAGCTAACAAACATTTATGGAGCACTTACGGTATTCCAGACGCTTGTCTAAGCGCTTGACATGGACTAATGCATTAAATCCTCCCAAAAAGCCTATGAAATGGACACCACGACTGTGCTCGTTTCATAGACGAGAAACTGAGGCATAGAGAGGTTATGTAGCTTGCCTAAGGTCACATGGCCAGAAAGTGGCAAAGTGGGGGTTACCGAGCCTTGACGTCCGCCTCTTAGCACTTCCGCAGCGTCACCCTGAAGTGCCCTGCTTGGTGGGACGGTGGAGCTGGGGGGCGCAGACGTTCTGGATGTTCTGGTTTAGGGAACATCCAGCTTCCATGGGGTTCCAGTGAATCCCAGAAAGGCTTTGCAAGCAGCAGTCCAGGGGGCAGAGTGGTTGGGCACTCAGCTCTGGTGGCAGGAGGGGAGCAGATCGTGTCCAATTCTCAGGAGAGCCCTTAGCTGCCACCATCTCCCATCACTGTGCGCAGGCTCCCGAATGCTCCTGTCTGGGAGCTGTCCCCGCCACAGGTGCCTTCTTTGCCAGGAAGAGCCCCTGCCAAGCCCCCTGCCTACTTTCCTGTCTGGGAAACTGGCTGAGCAGCTGAGAAGGCCCTGGGCCCCCTCCTCGCCCTGCCTTCCCGGTCCTCCTGCCAGCCTTGCATCCTGCTCTGCTCTTCTGAGCCACCTCTTCCCCAGGGCCTGCGAGTTCACAGGAGTCTCACAGGATGCCTTTAGAGCTCTCTCCTTGCCTCCTGCCCATAGAAATCCTGCCGACCTCCTCTTACCCTAAAAAGGGTAGAAAGCTTGAGCCCTCCAGCTCAGTGATTTCTAAGGGAGCTCCACGCCACCTTCTTCATTTCTTCATTATCTGCCCTAGAAGGCCCTTAAGTCATGTCTCTCATGATCTGGACCTGTTGCAATTGTTTGCATTTTAGCCTAAGCCCAACATTTAATATGCGTGAAGGAGAAATGCAGTGTGGGCTTGTGTCCAGACTCTTTTTTGCCTGTTAATATTTTCTGAAATCCTGATGCTGATATCCTTTCTTCCCCTTGTATTCATGATACATTTATCCCACTTGATCCATCAGCGGCCTCACTGGGGGAGCACAGTATCTCACTGTCCAGACCATGCGGATTTCATGGAGTTGGAAGTCACATCAGAGCTGCTTAAGGCTCCCTGGAAAGGGGTGGTGGATCAGGAAGGAGGATGAAGGGGACAGAGGGAGCAAAAGGCCCGGGGCAGCATGTGGCTTCAGAGTCCATCATTTCCCATGGACCCTGACATAAGCAAGGCAGCGCAGCTGAGCCCTGTGCACAGAGAGGCTCCAGAGAGTATCTGTTAGTGTCTGCATAAATGGGGTTCTCAGATTCATATGTGGGATATGCTGAATTAAGGCAAAAGGAGACAGACTTCTTGGAGGACTCTGCAGAACTTGGGGCATCTCTAAGAGGAGGGTGGAGGGAGGCTTTCCCAAGTTGATGAGATCCCAGAGCTCATAGGGGAATGCCTGCTGGGAATGCTGAGTAAATGGGAAGATGTTGGCATTTTGGGAGGCCAAGATGGGAGAATCACTTGAGGCCAGGAGTTCAAGATCAGCCTGGGCAACATAGCGAGACCCTGTCTCTACAAAAAATGTAAAAGTTACCCAAGCTTGGTGGCACACACCTGTAGTCCCAGCTACTTAGGAGGCTAAAGCTGAAGGATCGCTTGAGCTCAGGAGTTCGAGGTTGCAGTGAGCTGTGATGATGCCACTGTACTCCAGCCTGGGCAACACAGCAAGACCCCATCTCCAAAGTAAATCATAGTAATAATAATGGGAAGATTGATGTGGGGCCAAGTCAGTGTTAGTGGGTGGTCCAGGCCCCGCTGCAAACCAGATGAGCGTCCTTGGGCAAATCAAGCCCTCCCTAAGCCTCAGTTTCCCCATGAAATGAATCTCTTACTCCAGGCCTAGCTTCTTCAGGTGACCGCTGAGAGAAGGGACAGGGAAATCTCTGTGACTGAGAGTGCTTTGCACAAAGCATGACACACTGTGGGAGGAATCGTGGGTTTGCCTCTCGCATTCCTGGAAGACGCCACAGAGGCTGGGCTTGACCACCTGCAGTGAGTGCACCTGGGTTGCTTCGCAGGTGTTTTGAGTGACTTCTGCTGCAGGAGAAAAGGGAACAGTTTATTCACAGACTGAGCTCAGTGTGTGGTCTCTGAGTAGGCCTGATCATTCTTCCCATGAACTGCTAATGATCCCCTCACAGACCTTGCCTCCCCTGAACTAATTCAGTCAGGGCTTTATCCTGGAGATAGTGACCTGGTCACCAGGCACCAGCCCTCCTGACTGTGGCTCTGGGGACATTTGAAAAGGCAGAAGCAATCAACTCCTGGGCCTACGACAATGACCATAAATCTCCAACCTAGACAGCTCCCGGCAAGGGCCAATCCAGGTTCATCCCTGGCACCCCTGGGGACCCTGGAGGAGGCTGGGCTACAGCCCCATGGGAATGAGATAGAAGAATTGTGGCATGGAATTGGGCTACAGAGAGCATGCGGCTTAGACCAGGAGGGAACACTCAGGCTGGGGGCCAGCGCCCTCCTGAACAACTCAAGGGAGGGAGGAAGTGAGACTTGAGCCAGGCCCAAAAGTACACCGTGATTTCAGAGCCCTGGCCGGTGAGCAAGAGCCTTCTCAGAGCCTCCCTCCCAGCCTTCCTGACCCCTTTTACGCATAGGAGAAACAGACTTTTGGGGTTAAGGGGCCTCTGGAATGAGCTTCAAATGGCTCGATTTGAAGTGTTCAAGAACTGCTGGTGGTTCTTGATTTAGTGTAGACATTCACCACCATCATCACTAACACCATTGCCCTTTCTGTCACTGTCATTGCACCCCTTCATCATTACCACTATCACCGCCACCATTGCCATCTTCACCACCACCAATACCACCTCACCGTCATAACCACTGTCACCTCCACTAATATGACCTTCGCTACCATATTACCATCACCACCACCATTACCCTAACCATCACTGTCATTGTCACCTCCATCACCATTGCTGCTGTCACCGTCCCCACTGCCATCACCACCAATACCACCTCACCATCATAACCACTGTCACCTCCACTAATATGACCTTCACTACCATCATTACCACCATCACCACCATTAGCCTAACCATCACTATCATTACCACCTCCACATTACTGCTATCACCACCACCACTGACATCTCCACCACCCATACCACCTCCGCCGCCATCGTAACCATGATCACTGTCACCACCACCATTATGACCTTCACCACCATCACCAGTATCACCGCCGCCACCACCATTACCCTCCCCATCACTGTCATCACCATTATCAGCGTCATCACCGCTGTCACCACCACCGTCACCACCAGCATCACCACTAGCACCATCTGCTTCGTCACATTTTGCATTTGCCTTTGCTCACACTGAGGAAGATTCCAAATCTCAACCACTAGCACTGCTCTTCTGTTAACTCTCTATACCCTGGAATATTCATCTCTGTCTGCCTGCTCATGATCAAGAGGTCAGTCAAAGCCTGACCGTGCTAGACTGAATGTACTTCTTGTTTGTCCAGACTCATACCTGTTGTCCCTGCTTCTTCGTTAACATCTGCCCTCTTTCCCTCTCACTGTGCCCCGGCTTTGATGACACCTGAGTTAAGACCACGTCCAGCTTCTGATTAACCCCACAAGGACTAGCAGCCCAAGGATGCTAACGGAGAACAGAGTCGTGGGCTTCCTTCTGACGCTCTCACGGAGCAGGGATGCTAGCTGGAGGTTACACCCCACCATCGCTGATAACTAATGGTGTCCCTGCCTCCCCTTCCCTTGCCTGCCCTGCCCGCCCCACCCCCCCGCAACTTCCAGGAAACCACTGAGAAAAGATGAAAATGGCACCAGCATTGCTGAGTATCCCATGAGCTCTTCCCAGAGCAGCAAAGGAGTGGACGTGAACAACGCAGTGGTGTGAGTCTGCAGGTCCTGCACCCGCCGGCCAGAGGGACACCTTGGTGGCACTAGTGGACATGGGAAAGCAGGTGGACATGAGCTAACCTGAGCTTGTCCAGAACTTCATTGCCTCACAGGCCCCGAGCCTCCCAAAGGAGAAACCATTCTCTTCCCAGGCTTGCTGCCGGTCAGCCTGTGGGCCCAGGCAGCTCGGACACCAGGCCGAGCCTGGCTCACGCTGCGCGCAGCACCTGGGCAGTGTCCCCACCCCAGGCCCTCCACCTCCTCCTCCCTGTCTGGTGTCTGGTTTGTTGACTGTCCCCAGCTGCTGTCTACAGCACGCGCACTGGTGAAGCCCGGGGATCTGTGTTTCTGCTGCGGCAGGGAGGTGTCCCCCTTTAGCCAAAAGAAAGATGGTCCGGGGCCCACTCCCTGCCGGAAACCTCTCCTCCTCCCAGGAAGCCTGCCTGCTCCTCTGTCCACATTCTCAACAGAAGCCATCGGCACAGCCAGGAGACAGGCCTCCCCTTTCAAAGGTGCTTCCCACACATCTGTTCATCGCCCCATCTGCAATTGTCAATCTTCAGGGCCTGCCTTCTCCCTCTTGTCCCCACTGACACCCCACACCCTCGGCTCCTGACTGCCTGCCATGGAGGGCTGTGAGCCCAGCCTGCAAAATCCCCTCCTGAGCAGACAGAAGAGCTCGTTTACACTCGGGGGCAGTGTCTGGCCTTCCGGGGGCAAAACAACTTACTGAACCCTAGGTCCAGGGCCACTGGGCAAGGGCAGAGGCCACTGCACCTGTCCTCACACTCATTCCCACTCTTGACCCCATAGGAACCCATGCATCGATGTGAGCCAGGCCCTGCCTTAGTCAGCAGAGGCTACTACTTGTGCCAAATCCACTGTGGGCATGCTGTGCCAGGCTGATGCTGGCCAGGCGCTGGATGTCCCCACAGTCCCCTGAGGCCTGACTGTTGTACTCAGGCTCTCTGCCAGAGTCCTTCATCCTCTTCCCATTTTACCCTCCCCCAGCCCCAGTCACCAAGAAGGAGGTGTTGTTCCAATGTCTTCCTGTCAGTGTCTGTTTCCAGTGCTATAGGAGCGCTGAGCCCTCTGGCGTGGTTGGAGCGCCCAGGGATGAAATAGGACGGGAGGTGAGGGACCCTCCAGGCTGGTAACCCCTGCCCAGTTGGCCTGTCTCCCAAGTGGCTGCCTTCCCTGTGGGCCCCATCAGGAAGCCCACGAAGACAGGGTGATTTTGCATCTTCTGGAAATGAGTGGGACACTCCTGGTCCCGTGGTTCTCCCCACCGCCCCTGCATATGTGCTCAGAAGGAACCCAACGCATTGAATGGTTCCACTGTCGAGCCCTGCAGGAGCAGGTCTGCATCCTGAACTGCCAGTGTACTCCTCTGGTAGGTGTTTAAGCTACAGATGAGACTTTGAAGTCCAGGGAAGACAGACACACGTGAAAACCGGCTCTCATTTGGGCCAAACCTTAAATTGTCCATTGTCCCAGAGTCCTAGTGCCCACGGAGCTGTCTGTGTGTCATCGTCCTGCCTGGGTCAGCAAGTGCAGGCTGAGGACAGGCCCAGGGCAGACCCTCACATATAGAGTTTTTCTTCCATCCTCATGTCCTTCTATTTGAGGACTTGTTTTGGGTTTGGATTTGCATTTTGCTGTTCCTGGACACCTGGGCATCAGCATAGTGCCACCCCCCACCCCCTATCTGGCCAGTACTTCACAGTGCTCTTGCGGTACAGAGCCAGGTGACAGGCCAGAGGATGTGGGCCAACAGTGGGTCAAATGGGGCAACCTGGCAGACCCCACCCAGGGCATTCTCCCCCACTGCCTGCAGTCTCCTGGTGCCTGCCGAACCCCCCAAGCTGTGCCCTAAGCAGACACCTGGGCAGGACCCTAATTCTAAGCACACACCACCCTGTGCTGCATCCATGAGAAAGTGCCCATGCCTTGGGCTGTTCAGAAGCTCAGGAGTGATCAGAGGGCACCTTGTGCCAGAGGGGAGGTTCCTGGCTAAGGGATCATGAAGTGCTGGGCAGCCTGCGGGGGCTGGGCACAGCCCAGCTTTGCACACCCTTACCTGGTCCCACTATCCCCAACCTTGGCTTAAACCTCGGAGGCCTGGATTTTGCAGTTAGCCTAATCTTCCAGCCCCTGGTGAGTCTCCCTGGCGAGAAATCAGCTGAGCCATGACACGCTTTGGGGCCTGTATCCTCTTCCCTGAGCCACGGACACACCCAGGGCTCTGGTTTGCCCGTAAATTCCCTCTCAGTTGAGCTTGTAAAATCCCTTCTCACCCCAGTTAGCAAACACCAAGGGAAGAACCTAGTTTTTTTTGAAAAGATTCACTTAATACCCACCCCCACCCCCCTACCAAGTCCAAGACCGGCCATTCAAAACGTAAGTCTCGTGGCACAGCGAGGGAGACCCAATAGATTTTGAGCTTACGAGACTTAAGCATACTTAAAACCATGCCGGCCTAGTATTTGAGCTTAGAACTTGTATTTAAAATGAGTCTGCAGTTTCTAGACACATACCGATTCTCAGGCTAGTCCCAGCGCTGAGGTCAAGAGCGAGGTGCCCTTCCCTTCTCATTTTCTCCCAGCCGTCTGGCAGTTGAGCCCAACTTTGGAACTCAGATCACAGGATCTCCCAGAGGTTTCAGGTGTTCCTAAGCAGTTTCTCAAGGAAGTTTTGGAAGAAAGACTAATAGGTGTAAAAATATAAACATATTATATATAGCTATATATATTTAAAGAGACCTCTACATATATATAAATATAACTACTGTACTCTGCATCTGTACAAAGTATGAGTTAAATGCCCAGGTAGTGTGAGGTACATAATGCATGAATGTGAATATCCTGAAATCTGCCTTCTTAGCAACGGGCCGCGTGTACAGGGGAGGACTGTTGCTCCTGGGAGTTCTCTCAATGGGCAGATGTCCAAGGTGATGCCGTCTTATCCACCAATGAGCCATTAAGGTTGGTTTCCTGCTGAGACTTTTGTACCAGAAGCAAGACCGGCAGCCCCGGGGGGGAGTCCATATGCCACTGATGAGGAAGAAAGCGCCATGACTTTTTTATTTTCAATAAAACATAGACATGTCTGTCAGTTGTCATTTGTGGGGTGGGGGAAGGAGAAGGTGGGCCTGAGGGATGGGGGGATCCTTCACAAGGGTCCTGCTATACCCCAAGGCTGGGCTGGGAACCTCGCGTGGGGTGTTTCTGTATGTGTTATCCCAACGACCCAAGATCGGTACTTATGGGGATTTCAAAGGCCAGTGCTGTCCCTCATCCTGCCACCCACCGCCTCGACCCTTGACCTAATTGAGAATAGAGCGACCAACCTTCCCAGTGTGCCTGGGACTGAGAGATTTTCCCAGGACTTTCAGGGCTAAACCCAGGAACATCTGGGGAAAATGGGACAAGACAGTCACCTTAAGTTGACAATGCTCACAGGGAGCAGGAATCAGCCGGCCACACCAGCAGGGTGACGGTTGCCAGGGTCAGCCTCCTGTATGTCCACCCCATGTGAAGACCTCAGCACCCATGCGCTGCTCTGCAGAGCCCCCTTACCTGCCCAGGTGCACGGAGAATGGAGGCCCGCCCTGCACCTCACGCAGAGGGGCCCAAAAGGCACAGGGACCCCCAGGCTCACCCTCCCCCACCCCCTTTGTTTTCCTCAAGCAAGCCTCAGGGAAGCAGCCATGGGGAAGAGCTTCCCATCTGACGGGTGGGGAGAGATGTAGGAAGAGAGAGGAAAGTTGCCCTCCAGCATCCTCGTCCTCATCTTTGCAGTGAGGAGACAGGTCAGAGATGGAGCACCACGGCCAAGGTCAAGCACATATCAGGAAACAGGGATGGATGAGGCTGGGGGTTGAACCCAGCCTGGTGCCTCCAAGGCCCGGCCACTGGGCACAAGTGAGGGGCCCCAACCTAGACTCTCTCCGCTATTGGGGTGCTGCTGGGCCCCACGACCCCTGCCTGGGTTCCCTGGGGCTTCAGAGTTAGCTCAGTGAGAGATACTAAGAGCCCGGTATGCCCAGAGCTGGTGGGCAGGTATATTCCCCAACCCAGCCCGCAGCCCAGGGGGCAGCAGCTCAGTGCAGGAACTCAGTGAAGGGCCTGTGTCCCAAGCCTCAGGGACGTGCAAGGAATGTGGAAGTTATTAAAGGCTCTCCTATAATAAACACCCTTGCACCTGGGATTCTGTGAGCTGCTGTTTGCCTGCCTACAGTAGACACGTAGTAGAAGACGGCCATCGTTACAATAACCGTTACTGTTGTCCTTAATGAAGCAGCCTGTGTGATAGTGAGGGCTCCTCTGTCCACCGGCCCCCTCCTGAAGCTGCCTGGGAGCTGATGAGGGTTCCATGGGGCATCTCAGGCCTCACACCCAATCCTGCGCACCCCGGCCCAGGCATCCTCAGTAGCAAGCCCGGAGGCCAGCGGGGGTTGCAGCAGGGACTGGCAGGTCTGTGTGCTGAGCTCTGTCTGCTTGTGTAGGGGCCTGGGAATGGGGACCCAGGGCCAGCCTGACAGAGGAAGGTGGCGATCGGCTGAGCATACAGGCACCAGGAGCCATCAGCACAGAGCTGCAGCGTCACAGCCTTCCTGGGGGCCAGCCCAGTCTCTCCACCTCCCATCTCTGGGGACTTTGGCCACTGCTGCCACCTCCTATGACCAACACAACAAACTGTGCTCTGGCCACCTGACAGCCCCATGTCCTGCTCTGGGGTCCTGCTGCTGCCAGTGAGGAGGGAGATGCAGCAGGCCCCGGCAGGGTGGCACAATGACTGTCTTGGTTGCATGGGAGTGAGTGGTGGCAGGAAGGCTCTTCCTCTTCCTCCTGCCTTCCCTGCACACGGCACTATGGTGTGACATTGCCGAAGACGGTCCTGTGAGCCTGAGTGAGCTACTGTGCTGGCTCTGGGTGTCAGTTGGCTGGGTGATGTGGCTGTGTTGTGGCCTCACCTTTGGGCAGATTCACTCACATCACCAGGCTCATAACAGACCCCGCTGAGTCACCCACTTCCTGTTCCTCCACCATCCTCCCACTTAGGAAGTAGCTGACCAGTCATGTGACACATGGAGGACGCCCTGTCTCCATGCCTGGCACAAGTGGTATCCACAGCCTTCGCTCCAGGCACCCGTGGCTGCCTGTGTCTGGAGATCCAGCTCCGTGAGGCCCCTCCTTGCGGGGGCAGGTGGAGCAGCGCTCCCAGCCCGTCCTCCCCTCCTCTCCCGGCTCTCCTCTGGGGCTCCTTCTGCTCTCCGTCATATGTTCATCCAGTCAGTCATTCCCCAAACCCTTAAGAGGCTCTGCTACCTGCCAGGCGCCACACTGAACACAAGGTTCAGCTTCCCCCACCGGAGGCCCTAACTGGAAATCTGAGGTCCCCGGCTCCTTGAACCTGGTGAGTCCCACCTGGGCTCTCCAATCTGCTCTCCAACCCACCTCCACTCACCCAGCCCCTCCCCATACCACCCCCACTTCCACTCCCTCTCTCCACCTGCCTCAGGCTTCTCCTCATGCCATGCAACCACTGCCTGCCCAGCTGAGCCACTCAAGCCCACCCTGCTGGCTGCTATGGCCCCACCTTTAGTCTGGCTGCCCTGGGCCCCCAGGCTTCCCCACTCCTCACTGCTCACCCCACCTACACCCACCATCCAGCAAACGACACTCACTGCCAGCCTCATGTTCCCACACCCTCCCCTTGGCTGGGCTTCGCTGTCGGCCCAGCTCGCCTCTCCCTCCAGTTTCTGCCTGGCCACTGCTCATCTGCTATACAGGTCCCCCTCAGAGGCAGCCTCCCCGAGGAACACACGTGGAACATAAACCCGCACATGCACAGAGCCAGAGGAATGCCACGCAGAGCTCCCACTCTGCCCTCTCTGGCGGTTGTTTCCAGTCGGTGATCCTCCACTACCTGAGGCTGGCAGCTCCAGACAGCTGCTGCTCACTCATATCCTAGTGTCAACTGCGGACCTGTGCTGTGTCTTAGGGATTCAAAGGGAAATAAGGCCCCTGCCCTCCAGGGGTAGGTTAGTGGTGGCATCGGGCCCACAATGTGCACAGCGACGATGACACCACTGTGGAGATAAAGGGACACTCAGGGCCAGCTTCCCAGGGCTTCATACACTTTATCTCTTTAACAGTCCCCACAAGCCTAGGAAGCAGGAAGATCTCCCCCATTTTACAGATGAATAAACGGAGGTTAAGTGGCTTACCAAGGGGCAAAAAAAGCAGTTAAGGCATAGAGCGTCAATTCAGATCTAGCTCTGGCTACAAGTTTGTTCCAGGTTCTTCCAACCCAGACAGGTCCTTGGATTTTAAACAACAGTGCATTCCAGCTAGATTTATAGCCAAGTATCTCCCCTGCCACGGGAATCACACAGGAGCTGCAATTAGGGCTCATGGGTCTAACAAAATCACTTCCTAAGTGACTTCTGCAAGGCTCTTTCCCTCTCAAAGCCTGGGATTTCTCATCTGTGAAGTTGGGGGAGACAGATCAGGTGGCTCTTTTCCTGATTGCCACCTGCGGCTGTCTTTGGGCACGTCTCACCATTCTCTATTCTATCGCTTGAGTTTTTCAGTACAGCACTTCTCACCGGCTAAGAACAGTTACTGATCTATGGAACTGCCTTTCTCCTCTAATTACAATTTAAGATGCTGGGAGCAGGGACCCTATTCATCATCAAATATCCAGCCCTCCGAAGACCCAAACATGCTGGGCATGGGAAATATCTGTTAATTAACAGTGGGTTACAAATTTTACACAGTACACACAGGCATAAAGGAAAAAAATAGCATTTTATTTCATGTAACTGTCCAGAGTCCCCGCCTTGTTGGGTGTGAGGGGGGAGAGGAATAAAAACCTTGAATGTGCAAATTGGTGGCATTGCGGCCTCTTCTGGTATGACTAGTGTCTTTCGGGTGACTCTACGTCTTGTGGATAGACCCTTAGTCTTTAAGGCGTCTTCCTGGGCCTGCTCCCTGTAAGAAGCACCTGTGGGTACCCATGAGCAGACGTACCCATGAGCACCTGGGCTCAGTCCACATGGCATCTTCTGGGTTCTCACTGGTCTTTGCTGCAGAGGGGTTGGCCTGGGCTGCTTCCTGGACAGGTGACTGTGGGGCTGTGCCTGGGCCTTTCTAGGAGAAGGGTGACCGGCAGCCCCCACCATTCCAGCTGCAGGTGTCCAGGCTGCCACCTCTGCACATATTCCTGTAGTCTCAGTTCCTGGTCACCCATGGGGACTTCTGAGCTCTGTGCACTCACCTGGTTCAGGGAGGGCTGTGGATGCTTCTCTTTGAGGTTTATGTGCCACCATCTTCCAGGGCGGGCTCCCTGGGGCTTTTTCAACTGGGCATCTCTACAACATCCTTATCCCTAAGAGAGAAGGTGAAGACACAGCCACCTGGGCTCCCAGCACCCCCCGACTTTGTCTCCCTTTTTCTTTTGCTGACGATCCTTTGCGGTCCTGAAGAGATGATCTGTCCGCTTCCTCATCTTGTCTGCCACAACATTCCCTGCATCCTAACCTCCTCCCACCCCACGAAATCCATGGAACTAGACAGGGGCACGTGGTTTCCTAGAGAAGAATAAAGAACATATCCATTTATTATTTTCAAAATATTATCTCCATTCCAAGCCCAATCATGCGCTCACACTGTGCGAAGTCCAAATGCTGACAGACTGCGCCATATGGAGGAGGATTTCCCGGTTGCTCATTCAAACACAGAAATGTGGGGGAGCCGTGAGTCACCACACGAAGCCAGCAGCGTGGGAGCACCACGCTCAGAAGAATGGGAGCCAAATGCCCATTGCAAGCTGTGATTTCGTTTCAGCAAAACACCAGCTGTCACATGGCATTACAGTTTGAAGAATAAACGGCTGTGTGACTGCAAGGCGTCTAACAGAGCCAGGCACGTGTGGAGTACGGTGTGCCTCATCAAGGCTAGCTCCCATTCTTGTTTGGGATTCCCGCTCTGTGCCAGGTGTGTGACAGACATCATTTCCTTTACTCTTTACAGGAGAGGGGAATTATCATTTCCATTTTGCAGTTGATGAAACCGAGGCTTACTGAGCTCAAATGACCTGCCTGTGGTCAGAGAGCAAGTTAGCAAGAAAGTCCAGACTCCAACCCTGAGAACCGCCATGGCTGCAAAGCCCTGTCTGGGTTCTCCTCCACCTGCCTCCCCGACCTGAGCCCGGCATGGGAGCCCAGCTTCCGCACTGCAAGTTGGAGGCCCTGGGCACAGCCCACTATCCACAGAGCCCCCCTCACCCTGCACCCCCGCTGGGCAGAGTGATCGTCCTCACCTGGAGAGTGTTTCTGTCCTTGTTACTTGATTACTTGCTGGTTCCTTTCTTCTCCAAGTGGCCACTTCAAGGAGCGGAAATCAGGGCGTCTGCCAGGCAGCCCTAGGAAGCTCCCTTCTCCAACCACCTGCGGGGAGCCTGTCTGGGCTGCATAATTAAAAAGCCAGCTCTTTGTTCCCAAAACAGCCAAATTTGTGACTTCCACAAAGGTCCTGTGCACCCTGCAGGGAAAAGCTGGTGCCAGGAGCTCACCTTGCCCCACCCACCTGACCTCAGTTTCTCAGAGTGAGAAAACTCCAGTACAGTCGTGGGCTGGAGAGAACAGCCCTGGCCTGAAACAGGGTCAGGACTGACGGTTGGCATATGAAGGGGCAGGTGGGGGCAGAGGAGTGATGTCAGGGAAAGGAAGGGCCACATGGGGCAGAGAGCACGGCTGAGTGACGCTGGGTACATCCCACCCCACTTGGCCCATGAAATGGGAGAGCCAATCTAAAGCAGAGAGCAAAACCACAGGCCTGCAGAGCCAGACAGGTGAATGAATGAAGCACACCAGGCCGTATAAACCAGCCCAGAGGCGGCAGGATTTCTGCCCACCGCCTGGTGGGTTGTTCTTGTTTCCGAGGCTGAGGTCAGTGGCAGGAACTGAGCAAAGCGGGAGCCTGCATGCATCACTGGTGGTATCCAGCCCGAAAGAAGAAATTAGAAATTCAAGTTCAGCACAGAAAATATGCTCTGGGCCAGGGCCAGCCAGCAGGCTGTCAGTTGGTAACTTGTGATCTAAATGACTCTCGGTTACCTTGGAGGTCAGAAGTGTAACAGGGGACTCCCTATCATTTAACCATTGGTAATATGTAATAGATCAAACCTGGGCTTTGGAGGCAGAAATAGTCAGATTCAAATTTTGCTCTATCTCTTACTGAGTGATTCCTGCAACTGTTTAGTCTCTCCATGGCCTCCCTTTCCTCATTTCTAATATGGGGTTAATAATAGAAGTGTCTACCTCATACCATTGTTGCGAAGATTAACTGAGGTTACGCTATCAAAATTGCTGTATGTGACAAGTCCTCTTATGTGGTCTCTATGATTATAAGTAAGTTGGGGCACATTTCCTTACGGCTGGGTAAACTCTCAATAGGCCCCGACTCTAACAGAGTTTATTATCACATCTTTTTTTTTGAGACGGAGTCTCACTCTGTTGCCCAGGCTGGAGTGCAGTGGCAAGATCTCGGCTCACTGCAACCTCCGCCTCCTGGGTTCAAGTGATTCTTGCACCTCAGCCTCCCGAGTAGCTGGGACTATAGGCATGTGCCACCATGCCTGGCTAATTTTTGTAATTTTTGCCTAGATGGTGTTTCACCATGTTGGCCAGACTGGTCTTGAACTCATGACCTCAGGTGATCTGCTTGCCTAAGCTTCGCAAAGTGCTGGGATTACAGGCATAAGCCATCATGCCCAGCCCTACCATGACAATCTTCTACTCATAATTATTTTTTCTCCTAAAACTACTATATTAAGTGGGAAACTAAATGTGATTTAATTTGTAATCCAAACTTTTTTTTTTTTGCATGTACATGAATTCCCAAAGCAAGGGGGAAAACACCTATGTCAGATGAAGTGATAAACCGAGATGCCAATAAGATTGAGCCACCTTAAAAAACAAAACAAAACCACCTCAGATTTCTCTACCCCATGCTTCTGGCACATTTTAGCCAAAGCAGCCTAGACCCCAGTAACAGGGAGTAGAAATGAACATGTACCGAGCGAGGCCGTGCGTTGGAGGCAGACCGCCTTCAGTCCTAACGCTACTCTCTCCAGCTGCACGATCTTGGATAAGGCACTTAACCAGTGGGCCTCAGTTGCCTCACCTGCAAAGTGGGGATAATAATAAGGCTTATCTCACACAGGGGAAGGGGCTAAGGAGTAAAAATAATGTATGTAGAATGCTTCATATCTAGTAGATGCTCAATAAATGGTAGCTATGATTGTGTCTGTTGAATCCCCTTCACCTGAGGCTCACCACTCATTCCTGTCAGTGAAGGACTGGCCTGTTTTTTACTAATAACACATTAGCCATCTCCCGAAGGGTTCAAATTCCATAAAAACACGGTTTGGTGCTATTCCATTGGGTTCCAACCACTCCCTTCATCCTTCTGAAGAACGTTCCACCATTACTGTCAAAACACCCAATTTTCCCAATATACATATTTGCCAATCAGTTCTATTAAAGAAGTATAATAAAGGATCTGCATGTCCAATTAAAGCCAGAGGCCCAGCTCATGAAAGAGATGAGAGGACGCATCTTCTCTGATCCAATCCAGTCTTATTTGGCCTTTTGTAGCTTGGAAACAGAGACGAAGCTTCTGCAACCACTGGGCCTCCGATGAGACTCTTCGGGAAGCGATTTGCTGGAAACATCCCAATATCAGGCTGAATTACATGCTTGCTAAGAGATGGTACACAATGGAGACTGGATGCTCTTGGCTACTGCCGTGTTTGGGCTCTCCTGGATATTGTAGGTTTCGATTCTGCGGCACTGGCTGAAGAATAAAACCAAAGGAGCCTGCAGCTGTGAGCTGTCCGTCTGTGTGCTCTTGCAGAGGCAGCAAGTCTTCCCAGAGGTCGACAGATTCCCGCACACTTTCCCAAGTACCGTCACAGTTCTCTATCCATTTGCGTTTTCCATCACCCCAGGAAGATGGGCAGACAGCACCATTTTACAGAGAAGGAAACACAGAGGTTCGGGGAGGTTTAATAACTTGTCCAAGGTCACCCAACTTATCAGAGGCATGCCCATTGTGAAAAATCATTGGGAACAGAATCTACACATTTGGAGAGTGGGACTTATTTCACCCTTGGGAGTCTCACTATGTTTTGTTCACACACTGAAACCAGTAGGGTGCTATGCAAAAAGGAAAACTGAGTCTGTACTGTGGCCCTTCTCCAAGCCAGTGATTAGTGTGCTGGCCGAATCTGGATCAGGTAAATTCTGCTGAGATCTCTCCGCCCTCTGCTCTGCATCTGTGGCTGTCGCCTGCGGCTGATGTGTGCGGTGGCAGAAGTTCATATGGGCAGCGACTGGGGGTCAGACAGCCTGAGTTAAGTCCTGGCTCTGCCCCTTACTAGCTGCATGACCTTGGGCGAGTAGCTCTATACTTCTCCAGGCTTAAACATAAGAATCAAAGGAATAATCGGCACCTTTGAACAAGTGCTTACCATGTGCCACGTGTCGCCCTAAGCTCTTTTCTTGCATTCCTTCATCATCTCAACAACCCTCTGAGGTAAAATGTGTGTCACTGTCCTCATTTTACAGAAGAAGAAACACTAATATGGAAATCCCCGTGTCCCTGAGGTGGTAAGGAAAATATATCCACGGAAGGGCTGGCTCCAGCTCGGTGCCTTTCGGGAGCTTTTACATAGGTCAGAGGCCAGCACACTTTTTCTATAAAGGGCCAGATGATAACTATTTTAGGCTTTCTGAGCCATACAGTTTCTGTCGCAATCTGTCTACCGCTGTAGCACAAAAGCTGCCCTATACAATATGCAAATGGCAAGTGTGATTGTTTCCACTAAAACTTTGCGAAACAGGCCGTGGGCTCTACTGGACCTGTGGGCTGAGGTGTGCTGACTCCTGCCTTAGGCGAATGGCTTCTCCTCTACTTATTAGTGCCAATCTTGCTAAACTTCCATAAGTCCCTCTCTTCCTTTTGTCTTCAAAGTGCCTGAGCCCGACTCTTTGGAGGGTGGACGTAAGGTTGCCAAGAAGAGGACACTGGCGAGGGGCAGTGCAGCATAGGCTGGGGAAGCTCACTGTTTCTATCAGCCAGTGAAGTGGCAGGGTGCCAGCAGGGACAGCATTTGGGTCAGGTCGGCAGGGAAAAGGGTCCTGGTTCTCAAGAGCAAGGAGAGAGATTTGCCCGGGTGGGACCAAGACTCTAGGTCAAGGAAACAGGTCCAGACAGTCTGAAGCATTAAATGGGGGCCCAGTCAAGAGTGCCACGTTAAGGGTTCGTCTGCAGCTCAGGGAAGATGCAAATGCAAAGTTAAGGCAAAAGTCCATTCAGAGAACTGGGCAAAGAAGAGGGAGGGGGAGTAGAAGATGTGGGTAACTTCAGACCTTGTCTACTGGTAGGATGGGGCCACCAAGATCCTGGCTGCCTGGGGCAGGGTGGGCTCAGGACTAGCCAAGAGCCAGGCCTGCAGCTGAGCCCAGATGAGGATGTCAATAAAACTCCTCACAGGGAAAGCAGCCAGAGCCTCCTCCTCCTCCAGGAACCAATGCAAAAAAAGAGAACGTCACATGCAAAGTTCATGGTGCCTGTGAGGAGCTCAAGAAAGGCCTTTTGCTTAACTGAATCCATTCCATTCGATAGACATTAGTTAAACACGTACTGTGTGCCAAACCACGGGGAGACAGAGGTAGCACATATGCTCCAAGCTGTCACCGTTTACAAGTGAGAGAAATACATGCACAGCTTGACTATAAGACAAATGTTCACAGAAGCACAGCCCCACGTGACCAGGACAGAGTAGAGCTCTGACCAGGGAGAGGCCTTTCAGAAGAGTTTGTTGGTCAGATACAAAGAACAATCACTTCTGGACTCTCCACACTGAGCCTGAACGGTCCCCTGGAATTTGTATAAGATGAAGATTTGAAGATCCATCTGTCTTTCTAGAATTCTTATGAACAATTAAACATCAGAGGGCTTGTTTTCCTCTGAGAAGCACTAAGATATCAGAGCTCCCAGAAGAAAAGGGAAGCCTCTTAATTAAAAAAATTAAAGAAAAAAATGCCTTTTGCCCCCAGAGTCCTTCCTAGAGGTAGACTTCCAACAAACTGTGTATTCCTCGTACCAAATGCCTGAAAGAAAGCCTTTTCTTCTTCTTCATAATTTCACTTTGAAGAGAAGTTAGAAGCTGCAGATCTTTAGAAGGAATGTTTGTCAGGAACTAAACTCTAGCTCTAGAAACTGGTTTTAAAAAACCCCAGGCTCACAAAGATAATAAAAAATGCATTTAATAGCATGTTAATATACAGCTTAAATGTGTAGTAAGTCTTCTGTTAGTCAGTGCATTACAGGGATAAGGAGGAGAAATTTCATTTGGAATGCACAGTCAAATGCTAGGTATAGGTGCGGATAAATCTGGTGTTCTTACACTATTAAAATTCCGTTTTATGAAACATCACTCCAGGTGCAGGGCGCTGTGCCAGTGAGGGACGCATCCGGTCCAGTGTGCAAGCTACAGTTTGCAATTAAGTTGTATACAAGTATTAACAAAAGAATAAAATTTATTATTCACAAAACTAAAGTGGTTATCATAAAGCTTACAAGAGAGTACAGCCTAGAACGAATGAGTTGAAAAACTAGTTTTAAAAAGAATCAAACTTACTGGACAGTTTTGGAAAATGATAGTATAAAACAACGAAAACAATTGGCACAGTTTAACCACCTAATTTCTAAGTGCACTTTGTAATGTTCCTCGCAAGCTGCCACTGTTCCCAGGATAATGACAAAAAGCTTCAGTCAGGTGTCACTGGCTTATGGTGACGGGTTTTTTTATTGCATTGCCAAGAGTGGATTTTAAGAAAAAACACTACAAAGGTTTCAAAAACCCTATTTATTCTCTATCATCAAAAATAGCAACAGGGGGACGTATACAACTTTTCTGTGAGTACCCACCAGTCTATTTATTTTTCTTAAAAAAAATAGAAGTTAGTTAAAGAAAAATGATTTGGTTTTTAAAAAATAATGTAAGGAAACACTTAATCAGATAGCCCAAGGAGTCATCAGAAATATGTGTAGCAAGAAAGCTTCATTTTCGGCCCTCTCTGGCCTTTGCACATCTTTTACTAAACTAGAAAGAGAATGTACAGTACCAATATGTTCCCCACCTGCTTGGATCAAATTGTTTGTTTTTAAACCCATTATTGCTAAACCAGAGTGTTGACACTGAGCGCCGAGGAGTCCACTCATAGAGGATAAAATTGAGAGGCTGCTTCCGAGGACTGGATCTCCACCTGGGCCATTTTGAACTGAGTGCATTGCAGCCACTTGCGGAGGGCTGCCAGGCCAGCACTGCTCTGGCCCGAGCCGGGCAGCGTCCTTAGGCTGTGGTGGTTCACATGGTTCTGAATAGCCTGGAGGCGAAGCTGGAGTCCCGCGGATAAGTGCTGTCAAGAAAGGGCAAGAGGATTTAGTTTATTTCTTTCTATCATTCACGGGTGACCCAGGGAGCATCAACCCAGGCAGCTTCTTGCAAGCAGAACTCGGGCTTGGCTCAAGAGTTGTGGGGACTGAAGAAGGCACACTCTCAACTCTGCCAGTGCCCAGGGCAGGGGATTGCACCGTGTTTCTTTCTCTTTTTCTTTTTTTGAGACCGCTCTGTCGCCCAGGCTGGAGTGCAATGGTGCAATCTCGGTTCACTGCAACCTCCACCTCTTGGGTTCAATCAATTCTCCTGGCTCAGCCTCCTGAGTAGCTGGGATTACAGGTGCGCACCACCACGCCCAGCTAATTTTTTGTATTTTTAGTGGAGATGGGGTTTCACCGTGTTAGCCAGGAGGGTCTTGATTGCCTGACCTTGCGATCTGCCCACCTCAGCCTCCCAAAGTGCTAGGATTACAGGCGTGAGTCACCGTGCCCGGCCCGCACCATGTTTCCAGAGTCATCCTAGCCCAAACCCATCAGAATAATGACATGCCCATCTTGACAGACTCACTGCAATGAAAACATAAAGCTGCCACACCAGCGCTGGGCTAACACATGAACTTGGCCCCAAGGAACTATTAACAACATGGACCTGGGGTGATGGTGAAGTGCCCAGGCTCTGCTGCCAGGCTCCCTGGGTTCAAAGCCTCGCTCCTCTATGGGCAACTTTGGGAACAAGGTTTTTTGGTCTGTGTTTGGGTTTTTTCATGGGTAAAGTGGGGATAGTGACATTTAGGGGGTTTGTGTAGGACAAATGAGCTAAAAGAGTGTTCAGAACAGAACTTGGCACATGAAGAAGCTAGGATGATAGCTTCTCTTCTTTCTCCAAGCTTCTTAGGGAGTTCTGTCGGCCTCCTCCTGGCACTATGGGCAATGTAAAATCGCCACAGATTGCCATAAAACCGGGAAAGGGGTAAGAGAGGTAATTTAAAATGCTTCAAGCTGAGAGTCCAAGAAACTCACTTTTCATAGAAAAACACTAGTACCGAGAGGGAGTTTTCAGCCAGGCCCCTGCCCCTGACAGTGGCCACAAATCACACCAAGGCTGTAATCGGACCCAAAGGCTGCAGTCACTGTTGACAGCTGCATCTCTCTCTTTTGGTGTCTGGGTACCTTGACTTCACACTGCTTTCTTTCCACTAGCATTCCTCCCCAGCTCAGAGAAGAAATCCAGCAAAAAATTTTCCAGCTTTTCCTCCCCTCCCCCAACACTCTTAGTGCTACAGACAGGACCCGGTTTGGATGGAGCAGGTGACTGGCTTTGCCATCTTAAGTCAAGCCCAGTAACTCTGTCTGCTAGTCACAGCGTATGTTTGCCCCTACAGTGACAAAGCGCCACTCAAGGCAAAGCCTGGGGCTGGGAAATACATTCAGGCAGGAGCTCCCATCCAAGCTGTGGGGCCCTGACCAAGACACTCTTCCTTTTGGTTCTAAATTTCTTCATATATAAAATGAGGCAGTAGGTTCCTTGTTGCTCAATCCTATCATTTATTCAATGTTGTCCTTTCATAACAGAATTCTTTCCATGATAGAAAATCAATTTTAGCAACTAAGAAATATCATCGAATATGCCTGGGTATCCTCAAAGGGGTCGTATTCTATTCTTTTTCTTTTTTTGAGACAGGGTCTTGCTCTGTTTATATATACAGGATCTTGTTATCTGCAAATAGTGACAGTTTATTTTTTCATTTCCAACTTCTATTTCTTTGATTTCTTTTTATAAAATAGAGACAGGTTCTTGCTCTGTTGTCCAAGCTGGAGTGCGGTGGCAGGATCACAGCTCACAACTCCCGGGCTTGCAAGTGATCCTCCCACCTCAGCCTCCTAAGTAGCTAGGACCACAGTGCATGCCACCGTACTCGGTTAAATTTTTATTCTTTTGTAGAGATAGGGTCTCACTATGTTGCCCAGGCTGGTCTCCAACTCCTGGCCTCAAGCAGTTCTCCCACCTTGGCCTCTCAAAGTGCTGAGATTACAGGCAGGAGCCACTGCACCCGGTCTTGGCCTGTACTCTCATCAGTGGGTGGAGGCTTGCTCAGACCCTGGGATGGCCTCCTCCACCTGCATCCTCACCAATCTCAAGCTATAGGACAATGGCTCCTGCCGCCACCCTCTGCCTGCAGGGCCCTTACCTGGCCCACAGGTCTCCTGCATTATCAGCCCTCTAAGGCCAGAAGCAGGGTGAATTCATCCTTCTCCATGGTAAAGGGAGCCTCAACAACTCTAGGAATATTCCACATTCTCTGCAGGAAACCGAGCTTCCAGTCAGCCCAGGGGGTGACTTACCTTTATATTTGACTGAATCATTGGCAACCACATAGGTATCAGCTGTATGGAGAAAGACAAAAGCTTCATTACTATTGTTCTCTATTCTCCCACAAAGCTTCACTCATTGCAAGGGAAAACAGGCCACACTGAATCCCGTTCGCACCACGCTCGGATGTGGGCCCTGCTACATCGCTACCTGTTATCAGCAAAATGTCTTTCTGAGGCCAAACCCTGCTGAGCCAGTGGCATTTGGAGGTTAATAAGCGCCCCATGAGCGCCTGAGACACACACTTTAGAGTAAATGACTGATTGTCTCTCGAAAGCTACCAAGCGCAGGAAATTAAATGTGCATTTATTTAATTAAATCCTCACTTTCTTGAAATAGAATTTCCTCCACAGGATCCTTAGAACTGAGTGTCTGAGTGGCATGGTGACTCTATTTGCCTGTAGTCATTAAGAAAATATCTCTGGTCAGTGGTTGGAACACTTCCGTGAGTGAGAGAGACCACCCCTGGAGATGCCTGGCTATGATCTGGAAGGTGGGAGACACGAGACTGGGCCGGGTGTCTGCAGAGCATGTGAGCACACACAGCCAAGTGGAAGTCCCTGCTGGGGACCCCTGGCCCTCTGCTGACTCTCTGATGGGCCCTCACCCCCCTGATGTGGTCCTTCCTGGCAGGAGGTCACAGGGTGCCCTGGCTCAAGGACCTCCAGAAGCTGCTCCTTCTCTCTGCTTTGGTCTCTTTGCCATGTTTCAGTCCTCTAGAATCTAAGTAAATATTCATGGCCTTGTAAATCCAGAAGTCAAAGACAGAATATGGCACTTCTCAACGCGTGTTCCATGGAACTGTAATTTGGAGAGCTTTTAAATGGTGGAGGGGGACTACGATCCAATACGTTTGGAAATGGTCTTTATTTCAGTACTTCTCAGATCTTTAATATACCAATACGCATCACATCATTTCACTCCATATTCCTTCCAACCCTCCACTCAAATAAAGGAATAGTGTTGTCATGGATTGAATTGTATCCTGTTAAAATCTATATCGAGGTCCTGATCTGAACTGCATCAGAATGTAACCTTATTTGGAAACGGGATTGTTGAAGATGTAAATTAGTTGAGACGGGCTCATACTGGAGTAGAGTGAGCCCCTAATCCAATACAACTGGTGTCCTTATAAAAAGGAGAGTTTGAACACATACATACAAACACACAGAAAGCATGCTATGTGAAGATGAAGACAGAGACCTGCAAGCCAAGGAACACCAAAGACTTCCAGCAAACCACCAGAAGCCATGAGAGAGGTCTGGAACAAATTCTCTCTCCAATCCCCCAAACCAACCCTGCTGACACCTTCGTCTCAGTCTTCTTGTCTCCTGAACTTTGAGGGAATACATTTCTACAGGTTGAACCACCCAGACTGTAATACCTTGGTAGTCCTGGGAAGCCAGTACAAGGCATTCCAGGAAGCAGAGAGAAGGAATAGGCAAAGCTCATTGGTGGGAGTGTGCAGAAAATCAGGGACAGGAGAGAGTCATGTGATGCTGATATGTGAGCTCTTAGAAAAGGGTCATAAAAAACAAGTTTAGAAAAGCCGAAGCCAGGCCCTCACACCCTTAGCCCACCAGATGGCCCTAACTGCCAAATCAGGTGATCTGAATTTTATTCCAAATTCAATACAACTTCTAAAGAGGGGATGCTCCATTCACGATGAGAGGAACCGTGCTCTGTGGCAGCAGCCTACAGATTAGGGTGAAGAAGGAGGCAGAGAATGGAGGCAAGAGCCACTGTGGAGGCTGCCTCAATGGTCCAGAGAAGACTAGGGACAGTTTCTGGGGATGGGGAAGGATTCCGCCTGCAGAGACAACCCATGAGCATCTGAGGATGAGTCTGCTCTTCCAAGTAAGGAAAAGGTCAAATAGGCAGAGGTTTCTAACCTGGGCAAACTGGGGGACAGTGATGGAATGAACAAAACCAAAGAAGAAGGAGAGCCTTTTAGGGGGGACAACATGTAAATAACCTCAGAGTTCAAAGTCAGCCATAGCTATAAGCTGCTGGTTTCATTGAATTCATCACATTTGCTTTAAAATAAACTTGGGGAAGTGATAAGCTGCATTTATCTCCCTGTTTTTATTCCCAAATAAATCTGGCTGTTGTTTGACTTTTAACATTTTGTTGATGTATACAGTTCACTAATTTGACTTCTATTTACATTTACTCCTAAACATAGTGTTTCTGTTGCAGCTAGCTAATAGTTGGTCTCTAACATGAATACCGTGTTTAGAAATGGAGTATAGTGTGTATCAGAAAATGTAATGAGACTAAAGCTGAAAATATCAGAAAATGCCACCCTCTCCATGCCTGCCCCTGCCCCCCAACCCTCATAACAAAACTGTGGGATTACAAAGGTTGGTACCAGATAAGGCTGTGCCATCTGGCCCTTAATAGGACTGGCTCCTCTAGACATTCTGAATGGAAAAAAAGTATTTATCTATTCTAACTGTCTCCCCCTATAATTTCTGCACAGCAAAAAGCAAGCCCTGGGGGGTCCTGATGTTATAGACTTTGTTGACCTTTGACTATTTCATATGGAAGTGGCCCATACACCTCTTGATATTTGGGAAATACCCAAACTAATTTCCTTTTAAGAATTCTGAGGGGCTTGGGCCTCTCAATATTTGGGAAACACCCAAACTAACCTCCTATTAAGAATTCTGAGGGACTTGGGAAGGGTAGGAGCAAGGGAGTTCAGAGTACCCTGGCCCTGGGTGGACATCTTTCCCAGTGCTGCCACTAGGGCTAAGGGTCCATGTGAAGCAAGCAAGGGGAACAGTAATGTTGGTCTAAAAGGGTTTTTATTATATATGTAATCTATGACCATGGAATTCTAAAATATACCTGCAAGGGACCTTCAGGTTTCTGATTTGCAAATCATGTGACTAAAGCCATCAGGTTAAAGCTCATCATTATTGATGACATGATATAACGCAGCCATCATCCTATTTCAGGAATGTTAATTTGACTTATTGAATAACTTTCATTTTCATTCTCTTTTGCTAGTGGCTCCTACAGAACTGTCAGTAAGAATTAGATGTAATTTATTTTGGGCTCTGTAATGTTATAATGGAGTAAAGTTGGTTGTTGTTTTTTTTCCTTCTCCAGAAACAATATCCTGAAGACTGAAGGACATTTAAAAAATAGGTTATTTTTCACAAAAATAAAAGTGCTACACTCCTTCATATCTTGGTTACTGCTACAGAACAAGTGCTTGGTTGGAAGAAGGGTCATGAAAAACAAGCTTAGAAAAGCAGAAGCCAGGCCCTCATACCCTGCATATTCATTTCAGTCCTGCTTATTCCAGCCCTCAAAATTAAAATTGGTGGAGAAACTTTCTCTTTCAGCCAAGATGGAGTAACAAAGACCAGATTTACCCTCCTGCCCAGAACAACTAAAAATCCAGACAAACTATATGAAACAATGGTTTTCAGATACTGGTCATCAAGAAATGCAGAACAGAGATCACTGAGGGAAAAGAAACAAACCAGGTGAGCCCTGAAGATATTCCAGCTCACTGCCTAGAGACAGCTTTCAGGTAGTAGCACAGGGAGCAGGAACGCCTGGCAGTCTTCCTGAGTGAGGAGAGGTAGCCAGGAGCCCTGGGAGGTCAAAGTGACTACAGTTTGCAAGGTAGAGTACTGAACAGGAGAGAGTTGCAGAGAAAGACAGCTTCAAAGATCTGGAAAGCGGTCCCTCTGAGTCTCCAGCTGAGTGCTGGCCAGTATATGCAAGTTATAAAAACTACCCAATACTGGAGAAAAAAAAAATATTGCAAGAAAAAAAACCCCTGGTGATTACATGGAGCCAAGAACATTTTGTGTTCCTATTAGTGAGAGTGGAAAAATCGTGTAACTCATAGAACATCATGAGAGTACTGATAAGGATAGTGGTATACAGCAGCAGCAGTGAAGAACTACGTGCCCTAGAAAAATTGCTGCTCTGATCAACACCTAACAAAGATGAAATGTTAGTCTCAGAAGGATAAAAATATTTGTAAGTTATGTAACTATGTCACAGAATACAGCTTAAGAGTATCTTACATGAATACAAAAAATACTCATCACCCAAGAAAGTCAAAGTCACAATGTCAAGAATACAATAAAAAATTACTAGCCATGGTAAGAAACAAACAAACCAAAAAGTGACACACACATAAGGAGAAAAATCCATCAACAGGGAATAAAACAAAAATGACACAGATGGCCAGGTGCAGTGGCTCACACCTGTAACCCCAGCACTTTGGGAGGCTGATGTGGGTGGATCACGAGGTCAAGATAGATATCAACATCATCCTGGCCAACACGGTGAAATCTCGACTCTACTAAAAAATACAAAAATTAGCTGGGTGTTGTGGTGCACGCCTGTAGTCCCAGCTACTCAGGAAGCTGAGGCAGGAGAATTGCTTGAACCCGAGAGGCAGAGGTTGCAGTGAGCCACGATGGCGCCACTGCACTCTAGCCTGGCAACAGAGCAAGACTCCACCTCAAAAAAAAAAACAAAACACAGATAACAGGACTAGTAGAAAAGGGCAGTAAAACGGTTATGATAACTATATTCAATATGGTCAAGCAGGCAGAAGAAAGATTGAGCATGTTGAGTAGAGGCACTGAATACAATATTTAAAGAAACAATGGCTGATACTTTTTCAATCTAATGAAAACTATAAATGCAAAGATTCAAGAAGCTCACCAAATCCAAGCACCAGAAATATGAAGAAAATTCTACCAAGGCATAGTATCAACAAATTGCTTAACCACAGTGGCAATGACAAAATCTTCAAAGCAGTCAAAGAAAAAAGACAAAAAACATAAGAATGACAGATATCTTGTTGGAAACAATGTAAACAAAAAGACCATGGAGGAGTAATATCTTTAAAATATTGAAAAAAAAAAAACTTTGGAAACAATGTAAACAAAAAGACCATGGAGGAGCAATATCTTTAAAATATTGAGGAAAAAAGAAAAACTTTGAAACTGTCCATCTAGAATTCAATATCCAGTGAAATTTTCTTTCAAAAATGAAAGCAAAATAAAGCTTCTAAGACATACAAAAGCTAAAATAATTAATCACCAGTTTACATGCACAGGAGACTTTACAGAAAATCCTTTGGGCAGAAGGAAAGATAAAAGATGAATGTTTAGATCTATGGAATGAAATGAAGAGCACTAAAAATGACAAATATAAATATGGCAGTAATAGCAAATATAAAACTTGTTTGACATCTCTTTAAAAGATAATCAACTGTTTAAAGCAAAAATAATAATGTATGGCTTGCTTTATAAAATATATAGAAGTAAAATGTATGACAATAATAGCACAAAGTAAGGGGGTAGGAAATGGAGGTATATTATTGTACAGTTCTTATACAATACATGAGGTGGTATAATATTCCTTGAAGGCAGATTGTGATCAGTTAAAAATGTATACTATAAACACTAAATCAACCACTAACACAACAACAAAGACATATAGCTAATGAGATCATTAAAAAACACACTTCTAAATAACTTATGGGTCAAAGAAGAAACCAAACTGGAAATTAACATTCTGATCTGAATGGAAATGAGAATATATCAAAATCTGGGGGAAAGCAGCTAAAACAGTACTTGAAAGGAAATTTAGAGCACTAAATGCTGATGTTTGAAAGGAAGGAAGTTCTCAAGTTAATGACTTTAGTTGCCATCTCAGTTTATCTTAATTAGACAAAGAAAAGGCAATTATATCCAAAATTTAATCATGAAAACCTTAATCCAAAAGAAAGCACAAAAAGAGAGAACAGGAGACAAAGAACAGATGTGAAATACAGAAAACAAGCAGTAAGATAATAGATTTAAACCCAACAATATCACAAAACACATTAAATGAAAATGATCTAAAAACCCCAGTCAAAAGGAAGAGATTGTCAGATTGGATTTTTTTAAAGCAACATCCAACTTTATGCTGACTATAAGAAATGCAGTTTAAATACAAAGACAGACAGGTTAAAAGTAAAAGGATGAAAAAAAAATATGTACCATCCTAACATTAGTCAAAAGAAAGCTGGACTGTCAAAACTACTGGAATGCAGTGGTGAAATAATGGACATATGGTAAATGGTACATATTTAAAATGCAGTTTGTTAAGTCTTGACTTACATTATGCCATGTACCACAATTGAGATAAAGAACATATCTATCACCTCCCAAAGTTTTTTCAGGCCAGGCAGAGTGGTTCACACCTGTCATCCTAGCACTTTTGAAGGCCAAGGTGGGCGGATCCCTTGAGGTCAGGAGTTCAAGACCAGCTTGGCCAAAGTGGTGAAAACCCTTCTGTACTGAAAATACAAAAATTAGCTGAGCATGGTGGCAGGTGCCAGTGGTCCCAGCTACTCAGGAGACTAAAGTATGAGAATCGCTTGAACCTGGGAGGCAGAGGTTGCAGCAAGCCAAGATTGCCCCCACTGCACTCTAGCCTGGGCAACAGAGAGACTCCATTGCAAAAGCAAAACAAAACAACTAAACTAAAAATATTAGCAAAGATGACATTTCATAATTTCAATTCATTTAGAAAATACAGCAATCGTAAACATGTATAAGCCTAATAACAGAGCTTCATAATACATTAAGCAAAAATAAATCCATGTTGAGAGATATTTCAAAACTCCTTTTTCAATAAGTGATAGAATAAGTTAACAGGCATAACAAGAAGAACATAGAAGACTTGAGCAATACAATCAACAAGTTTGAACTAACTTACATAGCAAACTCCAAGCAACAACAGCAGAAGCCACATTCTTTTCTAGTACACACAGAGCATTTACTAAGATACACAGTATTCTGGGCTATAAAGCAAGTCTCAACAATTTAAAATGAGTCAAATTATATAAAGTATATTCTCTGATCATGTTAGAATTCCAAATCCATAACAGAAAAACCTCTGGAAATCCTTAAATATTTGGAAGCAAAACAATATAGTTCTAAATAATCAATGCCAGAAAGAAAGCAAAAGAGAAGTCAGAAAGTATTTTGAACAGAATGAAAATGAGAGCACAACATACCAAATTGTAGGATGCAGCTAAACCAGTGCTTAGAGGAAAATTTATAGCACTAATCACTTATATTAGAAAAGTCTCAAATCAATGAGCTCCACTTCAACTTTAAGAAACTAGAAAAAGAGCAAATTAAATCTAAAGTAATCAGAAATAAGAAAATAATAAAGAGCAAATCAATGACAGAAAACCAAGAGAGATAAATCAATGAAAACAAACAAGAAGTGTGTGTGTTTTTGTGTGTGTAAAACAAAAAGCTTACTAAAATTGATAAATCTCTATCCAGACAGATAAGGAAAAAAAAAAAATAGAGAAGTAATAAATCATTAGCCAGGCACTGTGGCATGTGCCTATAGTTCCAGCTACTTAAGAGACTGAGGCAACAGGATCACTTGAGTTCAGGAGTTCAAGGCTGCAGTGAGCCATGGTCATACAACCGCACTCCAGCCTGGGCAACAGAGTGAGCGCTCCCTACCCAGAAAACCAGAAATATGATGACTTAAAGAGGTGCATAACTATTGATCCTACAAATATTTTTTAAAAAAAATAAGGGCATGTTATAAACAACTTAATGCCAATAAAATTAACTATGTCAATGAAATTGACAAATTCTTTGAAAGACACATACTACTGAAGTGCACTGAAAAATAAACAGATAACTTGAATAACCCTATATCTATTTTTTAAATTAAATCTGTAGTTTAAAACCCTTCTGCAAAGAATATTCTAGGCCTAAGTGGCTCCACTGGTGAATTCTGCTAAATATTTAAGGAAAAAATAGTATCAATTCCACACAAACTTTTTCAGAAAACAGAAAAGGAATACTTCCCAACTCATTCTGAGGCCCCGGTACCAAATCCCTAATATTTGCCCTGATATCAAATCAAATCCAAATATAGTCATTACAAAAAAAGAAAATTGCAGTTCAGTATCCCTCATGAACATCAATGCAAAAATATTTTAACAAGTTAGCAAACTGAATTCACCAAGATATAAAAAGGATCATTCATCATGGCCAAGTATGGTTTGTCTCAGGAATACAAGTGGTTTATCACTCAAAAATCAATCAGCAAAACTCACCAAGTATACAGTTAAAAAGAAAAGTCCTAAGACCATCTTAAAGGATGTAGAAAAATCATTTGACAAATCCAGTGTCCATTCCTGACAAAAATTCATGGCAGACTAGGAACAGAAGAGAACCTTACTCAATCTGATAAAGGTTATTGATGAGAAACTAACAGCTAACATTTATATTGGATAATGAAAGGCTGAATGCTCTCTTCCTAGGATCACGACCAAGGCAGTTTCCTTCTTGCACCATTTCTATTTAACTTGTACTGGAAGTTCTATCCAGAGCAATGAAATAAGAAGAAATAAAAAGCACAAAGATTGAAGAGGAAGAGAAAAAAATGACCTTATTTGTATATGAAATTATTATCCATGTAGAAAATCTGATAAAATCTACAAAAAAATCTACTAAAACTAATAAATGGGTTTAACAGGTTGTAGCATAGAACAAGAGAAAAATAAGTTGTATTCTTAAATAACAGCAATGAACAATCAGAAATTTAAATGTAAAAAACTAAACCAATGCAATCCCAATATAATTCCCAACCCTTTTTTTCTTTTTATTTGAGGCAGGATCTTGCTCATCAGACTGGAGTGCAGTGGTGCAATCATGGCTCAATACAGCCTCAACCTCCTGGGCTCAAGGGATTATACCACCTCAGCCTCCCAAGTAGCTAGAACTATAGGCATGTGCTGCCATCCCCAGCTAACTTAAAAAATTTTAGTTGGGGATGGGTAGTGACATGGTTTCAATATGCTGCCATGCTGCCCAGGCTGGTCTTAAACTCCTGATTCCAAGCAATCCTCCCTCCTCGCCCTTTCAAAGCACTGAGATTAGAGGCATGAGCCACTGTGTCCAGCCCCCAACAATCTTTTTATAGAAATTGACAAACCAATTTTAAAATTTATCTAGAAATGCAAAGGACATAGAATAGCCAAACAACTTTGAAAAAGATGAATGAATTTAGAGGACTGATGCTACCTGAATTTAAGGAATATTAAAAAGCTATAGTAATACAGTGTGTTATAAAACTAGACAGAGATCTGGTGGGTGCAGTGGTTCATGCCTGTAATACCAGCACTTTGGGAGGTCAAGGTGGATGGATCACCTGAGGTCAGGACTTTGAGACCACCCCGGCCAACATGGTGAAACCTCATCTCTATTAAAAGTGCAAAAATTAGCCAGGCAAGGTGCTGGATGCCTATAATCCCAGATATTCAGGAGGCTGAGGCAGAAGAATCACTTGAACCTGGGAGGCAGCGGTTGTAGTGAGCCAAGATTGTGCCACTGCACTCCAGCCTGGGCGGCAGAGTAGGACTCCGTCTCAACAACAACAAAAAAAAAAACAGAGATCAATGGGGCAGAATCAAGAAGCCAGAAATAGGACTGTATAGTTACTCACTTTTTGACAAAAGTGCAAAGACAATTTGATGGAGAAAGGTTACTATTTTTAACAATGATGCTGGAATAACTGACTATCCATATGCATAAAAGGTACCTCAATCCACACCTCACACCATATACAAAGGTTAACTCAAAATAGATCACAGACATAAACTAACACCCAAGTGAAAAAATAGATAACACTTAGAATAAAACACAAATAAAACTCTTTATGATTTTTGGATTAGGCAAAGATTTTTTTAAAACACAACATCAAAAGCATGATTCATAAAAGAAAAAAAAATTGGTAAATGTTACTTCATCAAAATTAAGAATTCCAAAGACAAACCACAGAGAAAAATCTTTGCAAATCACAAGCTGATAAAGGACTTGTATCTCAAACTTCAGTAATCAGGAAAAAACCCAACCCAATAAAAAATGGGCAAATAATTTTAACAGATATTTCACCAAGCAGATATATGGACAGCAAACAAGTACATGAAAAGATGCTTAATGCCATTAGCAAACAGGAAAATGCTACTTAAAATCACAAGATACCAGTACACAACTCTTAGAATAATTAATCTTAAAGATTAACTATGCTAAGTGTTGAAAAAGATGTGGAGGAACTAGACTGCTCTTACACTGTTCATATACTGGGTGTAACAGGGCACAACAGCTTTGGAAAACACTTCGGCAAACAATTTTTTAAAGGGGAAATATACACCTGTTATATGGCCCAGACATTCTACTCCCAGGTATTTGCCCAACATACATGAAAGCATATATGTATACAAAGACATCTTCATGAACCTTCATAGCAGATTTATTTTTAAAAGCCCCAAACTGGAAACACCCTAGATGTCAATTAACTGATAAATGGATAAGCAAAATTTGGTATATTCATACAATGGACTACTACTCTGAAATAAAAAGTAATGATCCACTAATACATGCAACAATATGGATTAATCTCAATATAATTATTACAAGTGAAAGAAGGTTTAAAAGATGTATATACTACATGAATCCATTAAAGAAAATCCTAGAAAGTGCAACTGGGGACAGGAGATGAGTAACCTAACAGAAGGATTATAAAGAGGTATGAAAATAATTTTTTTTTGTTTGCTTTTTTTTTTTTTTTGAGACAGAGTCTCGTCCTGTTTCCCAGGCTCGAGTGCAGTGGCAAAATCTCGGCTCATTGAAACCTCCACCTCCCGGGTTCAAGGAATTATCCGGCCTCAGCCTCCTGCGTAGCTGGGATTACAGGCATGTGCCACCACATCTGGCTAATTTTTGTATTTTTAGTAGAGAAGTGGTTTCACCATGTTACCCAGGCTGGTCTCAAACTCCTTACCTGGAGTGATCTGCCCACCTCAGCCTCCCAAAGTATTGAGATTACAAGCATGAACAACCAAGCCCAGCCTGAAAAAACTTTTGGAGGTGATGGATATGTTCATTACCTTGATTGTGGTGCATGACATAATGTAAGTCAAGACGTACCAAACTGTGTGTTTTAAATATGTACCATTTACCATATGTACATTATTGCACCACTGCACTCCAAGTGTTGACTTTTGCTATATCAAGCTAGATATGATATATCTAACCCATTAGAACCAATGATCTTGTGCTGTTCTGGTAATAGTCGAGTTTTCCCTGAAAATGGGCTGCTTTTCTTCAGCATAGTGTTAGTGAATGTGACAAATGTTCTTTGTTGAAGAGTGGAGTTAATCAAGGAATGAAATAGCAAGTTATAAGGTCCCAAACTGATGCCCCCTGGTGGGTGGTGATGGTGGTAACGGTGGCCAAGACAATAAAAGACAGAAGTGAAAGATAAGGAAATACAAGAGATACAAGAAGAGGAAGAAGGAACAGAGAAACAAAGAGGTGGAATGATAGGAAGGAAGGAAAAAGAGGGGAGGCAGAAAGACAAGCAAAATGGGAAACCAAGTTCTCTACTCTTTCATTTTTGTATCACACTAGTCTGTTTCTGATGAGAGGACAATACGCAGGGAGGGTAGATGACAAAGGCTTGAATTAATTTTGTACCCCATATGATGATGATTTAAAATAATATTATTTGAAACTAAATTAATTTATCTTAGAGAAAGTGCCAGATACCAAGTCAGACAATTACAAACTATTTTCCTTGGTTTTCTGGATATCTTTTGCAAGGTAAGGGGATTTATTTTCACATCAATATTCCCCAGTAATATTTTAAGCTCTTGTGTTACATAAAATCACAGTCTTTTTTTTTTTTTTTTTTTTGTAGAGACAAGGTCTCATTATGTTGCCCAGGCTGGTCTTAAACTTCTGAGCTCAAGCAATCCTCCTGCCTCAGCCTCCCAAAATGTTGGGACTATGGGCATGAGCCACCATGCCTGGCCTTGTCTGATGTATTTAACCCAGGTGAAGTTGGTCACAGTGGAGACCAAGAGCAAAATTAACACAATAACCCTTTTGTAAAGGGTTGTTATGGGAGCCTGAATTCTCCAGCCCCAACTCTGAATGTTAAAACTAAATTCTCTTCAGAAAGTACCTTCAACATAAATCCACACTTGTTTTTAGCAGTAAGAAATGGTCTATAAAAATCATAGGTTTTCCTACCTTGACAAAAATAGTTGAATTGCATTCTTGCAATGCCTCCATTAAACTAATCACATGGAGACACACCATTTCTACCATCTGAAACAACAAACATGAAAGTTAATTCCATTGCCAGTGATATAGAAACTTTGCAAACTTGTTTGTAGCCACAGAAGACCGATGTCCTGTGCCCAAGAGGTCTTTCTGCGTAATGACCATAGGAGTCATTCAGTGGTGTTCATTCACCTCTGAAACTTCAAACCAGAAACAGAATTTTAAAAAGCTCCAGAGGCTTGGTAATTTTCATGCCTTCCTCATTCAACTCAGGACTGCCAATGGAAGTTAGGTATTGATCTCACTAATCTGCACTGCACTGACTCACACCAGGGGATAAATGGCTTCTGCTTCCTTCATTTCTAACTACAGAACTCTTTGGATTAAGTCCCTTTCTCTATCTTGATCCTTTCTACACAGCATCTTCATCTGCAATAACCATTTAATTTACTGCAGATCTGCCTCTGAGGCTTTATTTTCTGTGGGACAAGGCAGCCATGATTATGACAGCTCAAAGGACAGTAGAGGTGATGTCCCTCATCAGAAATGCCTAAGGCTGAATTTTAAACAATTTACCAGACTGGCTTATATGGTTTAACAACATTTTCAGAATGAAATTAATTTAAATTCTTTTGTAATATAATTTGCATAAAATTCATGTGCAACAAATTTGACATGAATTTGCAGTGATTTGAAGGAGAGGTATTTCTTGGTATCAAAAAACGAATGATAGAAGGAAAATTTTTAATCTCTAGCTTAAGTTAGCTTAAGTTTAAGGCCTCAGTTTTGTTGTCTGTGAAATAACAGAACAGACTGTTTGATCTCCAAATTCTTCATTAGTCCCAGAATCTGTGATCCAGTAAATGTAATTATTTTCCATAGCAGTCAAAACTATTCACACTCTAAGATTTTTACATAAACTTCCTTTAAATTGAACTAAAACATCTCTCTACACATAAAATTGCCTGTATCTTCTGCATCTCTAAAGAACAAAGTGATTCACTAAAGGAAATATACAATCCCCTTTCTAATTAAGAACCAAAAGAAAACCTTTCTTAGACTATTATTCAATCAATTAAAAAAATATTTCCTGACTGCCTTTTGAGGGCAGTGAAGAGTTGGGTTTCGGATACACTGATATCATCATTATGGTGTCCCTCCAGGTCCCCTGCTCCTCACAGACAAGAACTCTACTGATGGTGTCCCCATAACCAAGATATTGGTTGCAGCTTTCCCAGCTGAGAGTCCTCCTCCAATACAGGAGTCAGAACCAAAGGATTCCCTTGTACATTCCTTCCATACATCCTCCAACCTTGACTCCAGGAGGAATACTCCATGCCGGTTCAATGAAGTGGGCTTAGGCTAGCCATACCCCAGACATTTTCGAATGAGCTCTGGAGCAGCCCCTCTCTTAGTAAGCCACCTACATTCAATAGAACTGGATTTGAAGACTGGGGAGCATAGGTCCTTATAAGGCAACTCACAAAGGTAAGGCTCTTTTCAGGCTTTGAGCCCAGAGTGGAATGAACACCAGTGGTCAGTCTACTCTTAAACCACCACAAATAGATAACCTAATTGGCTAAGCTTCTTCCAAATTGCTTTGAAATCCCCAAATAATATGAATCTCACTCCTAAGCCTCTGACATTATAACATCAAACAACCCTTAAAGGCAGAAATTTCATACAACATTCATTTGCTGTTAGGCAGAAAAAAATAAAACTTATTTTTAATATTAATAACTGTATTTGTTTGCTTTTTTATATTCATATATCAATATAAAAGTATATATATACATATATGTACACACTCATCATAAAATAGCTAAATCAAGCTATTTAACATGTGTATTACCTTACACACTTATTTTTTGTGGTGAGAACATTTGAAATTTCTCTCAGCAACTTTCAATACAATATATTGTTATTAACTGTAGTCACCATGAGGTACAATAGATCTCTTGAACTATTGTTCATTTTGTTTTTAATCAAAATGCTTATACAAGCAGAACATCCAGCTTCTAAGGTAACAAATCCCCGATCCATTTATACAACCTCACAACTGAGATCTGTGATAACAGGGAGTGTGAGGACTGGGAGTGGTGTGGACATTTTGAGAGTCCATCTCAGAAGGAAAACTTGTCCGTGAACTCACCACTTTGTTATGGGCCATTAGCTGAAGGATGCTTGGTGTCACCCTACTCCAAAATTCTAGTGCTGTCAGTATCGCCGTGAAGCTGAATTCATTCTGATTTTGGAGATTTGTAGCAACGGCACTTTGCTCACAGTACACTGTCCAGAGCTGAGCAAAGATGAACGCGTGGAAGAGGGAGCACATGTGCAGCACGGAGGTCTGGAAAGGAAGAAGATGGCATCTGTGCATTGCATCCCAGCAGGCTGTGGCCCTCCACGGAGCCTTCCTCGCATGGCTTCGGTCTTGCCAGGGAGCATAGTCGAAGCACAAAGGCATTATCTCAGAGTTACAAAGTCGTGATTCATCATCTTAAGACAGTCTGCTCTCTTCTCCCCCAGTGGGAGTGTGCTCAGAGAACAAAGCATATTTTTGAAGAGAAGGCACCTTAATCTGCTGAAGAAACCTACCCACCCCCTTGCCCTTTAATGAAACTGACATTCCCATCCCTAAACTAGATTAGGGAGAATAATCATTCTGCCATCTTAGGATGTCTCCTCATCTGTCAAATGGGGATAATAGTAGCCTCTTCAAAGAGGGGGAGTAAAGGAGGTGCTATATATGAACACACTGCCCAGACTTCAGAATCAGCAGCAGCAGCAGAGATCCTCCTAGAGATCCTCCTCCTAGTGGAAAGCACGTGGAGAGAGCACCTACAACGCGCCAGAGATGGCACCAAAGGCTTTTCCTAGATCACCGCCACCGCTCCCCAACCATCCCCTCATCTATTTTACAGATGAAAATCTGAAAAGCAGAGAGGTTAGATACATTTGTCAAGCTCACAAAATCACAAGTACCGTAGTTAGGAATCAAACCCAGATCTGAGTTGAAATATTAGGAATTGACTGTCTAATTCCTTTTGCGAACATCATTCAGATCACTGGGATGGGTGCGCTATCTTATCACATCGTCAGCTTGCCCTGTCCCAAACCCGAGCTGTCCCTAGGGCCACTGTGACCTCCCAGAACTTGCCTAGGCTCTGTGAAGGTCCCCTGGCTCCTCGGGGCTGATTAGTACCAACGTGTCTGGTTTGCCTGGATGGGCTCAGGATGGGTGCCTGCCTTGGGTTTACTTTCTTCCCTTTAGCACATCATCTGTCTCTGCAATTTTACAAAGTTCCCCTGTGTAGGTCATGCCGATGCGTGCTTTAGTGAGTTCCCAACTGGCCTTCTTGTTTTCATTTTGTATTTTCTTGTATCTCTAGAGACTTGAGTTGAAAAGATGGTACATGAAGAATTAGATAGAGAATAAATCTTCCTCCATTTTGTTTTTGGTTTTAAAAACTGATCACAGAATTTTGATTATATTTCTAGCCTTTTATTTCTCTTCATTATTTTGAGACAGAAAAGCTTGGGAAGCCAACTCTTCCTTGTCTCCATAATTTATCTTCATAAAAGTAACCCAAAAAACAATTTGGGGACGGGGGAAAGACAGTCTGGGAATCTAAACAACTTTAAATGAGACATTAGCACAAAGTTGTGTTTCTAACATCCACAGGAGGGCAAGTGATAAGATGCATTTTCTTCTCAGAAGAAACATAATTGGCTGATAAGGTTTCCATTAGCAATTGTGATACATATGGTCTTAATCTTGCAGAAATCACTTACCTTTGATTGCTCTGGAAATCCAATCAGGATAACAATAAGATGGTCTGCAATATGGGAGCCTGCATCCAGAGGGATGGGCAGGCAGGGAGAGGAGGCATTTGGGCACACTGCATTGTGAGTGAGGGAACCCAGCAGCAGCCACGACAACAGCCGGATGTGGGAGACACACTCGATGAACTCTTTAGGTCTATTAGAGAAGAAGGAGTGTTAAAGAATGATCTTACGTTTTCTGTTTCATTGGGTACATAACAAATGCTTATTGAAGGACAGGATTAAAAGTGTGGTCTTGCAGGCAATCACATAAAACCAAACGCCAAGGCAATTGAGTGTCAAAAAAAGATGTATCTGTTTTTCTTGTTTTCCACTGTAATCCTGGATCTCCGCTTCTTGAGAAAAGAACAGCCTTTAGTGACACAGGATTACACAGCATTCTTCCATAAACCTGGCTGTCTCTCTGACTAGCTTCTCTTTCTAAACTCTTTCCACTCCTGTCTTTAGAAATTTCTTCTCTGGCATCCCCAGTAGAGGAGAGGAAAGAGAGGAGGAGACATTCTCTCCTCCTACCCTTCTCATTCCCACTCTACACTTTTCCTCTGGACAGGAAGGCTGACCATGCATCAGGAAGGCTCAAACCTGCCCTGAGTTCGCAAGTCAACAAACCCACACATGCCTCTCTCTTCTTTAGCCTCCCTAAAAGGCAGAATCAGGGGCTTGCACCACCTTGCACCAATTTCATCCCTGCCATAGCTTTTGTTCCAGCTACACTCTAAGCTGCTTAAAGGCAAAGACCATGCTATATTGATAGACACCCATTAATTTACTTAACTAGTTGAAATCAAGCATCAAAGTGGTAATTCTAAGCTCAAAATGTTCATTCTTCATTAGGACGATTGAGGTTTTTGTGGGAGGACAAGTTTATTTTTTGGCAGCATGTCACAGAGCGTTCTGGGTCAGCAAGTAGGTATGGAGATGGGACTTGATTTCCACCTTCCTAACCAAGTATATTCCACTCTCATAAATCTTCAATGTACTCATTAACTCCAGCCGAGCCCCAGGAAACTCAGGGGTGTTTCCTGCCTTCTTTACCCTCATTCCCAGAATAATAAGGTCTTACCCTTGCTGCATTGCAGAGGGGGGATGATAAAGCCAAGGCAGATAGCGGATCACAGCTTTGTTATCTCTGTGGTTGCCCCGTGAGATGTCCATGGCTGCAATCTGGGCCAGCCCCACTTTGAGATGTCCACCAAAGGTATCTTCATGCAGAGGCTGGGAACATGTCTTCATGTGGCTCTACAAAACCGAATGGTATTTTGTAACTCTAGCCGACACCTGGATTCATTCCAGGCCATTCTTTGAAAAGGTCAGGTTATCATTTCCACCTGTCTTATCGCCACTCCAAGCACACGACCTGCTTAAACTTCTTCAGAGCCTTCCCATTGTACTTAGGATACGGGGAGGGAAAGTTCCCTAGCGTGGCCTACAAAGCGAGAAAGATCTAGCTACTGTGGAGCTCTGCATCTCACCCCTTCAGCCTGCAGCTCCAGTGGCGTTGGCTCTCCGTGTTCCCTCCCACAGCTATTCCCTTTGTCTGGAATGCCATTCCTGCCTCTCTTCACCTAATTGTTCAGATTTTAGCTCAAGTGTCACTTCCTCCGGGAAGCCTTCCCTGACCTCCCTGGCCAGATCCGTGTTGCTTTCTACCTCTTTTCATAGCAATTATGAGAGACAAATTTTTACTGTACTTTGTGTGAAATGTTCATTAAATTTGGCCTCCACTACCAGACTATAAATTAAATGGGAGCAGCTACTGTGTCCGCTTTTGCTCATCACAGCATCCCTAATGCCTAGAAAAGTGCCATGACATTATAGGTGCTCATATATATTTGTTGGATTACTTTAGAAAGATTTCTTTGTTCGTTATGAGCTCAGTGGGAAGAGCACTGAATTAGGCGTTGAGACTGAGGTTCTAGACCCAGGTATCTCCTAGCTAGTCCCATGGCCTTAGATAAGCCACTTGCCACTTGATCCTTCTGCTCTGTTTCCTAATAGGTAAAATCAGAGGGTTAGATTATGTCTGTGTTCCCAATCTTTTGATAATCATGGTTCTTACTTATTATTTTTCCAAAGCATCTGCAAAACAACCTAAACATGTTTAGGCAATAATTGTTTCCTCTTCTTTGTACAGCAAAGTCATTTAAGTGTGGGCAATTAGATTCAGCAAGCAGTAACCGGCGCAGGAGTGAACGACAGGGGAGCTCACTAAGAAATGACTGGGTTTACATATCGTGAGATATTATCAGTTTAAATTTTGATTCTGTTTTCTGCCTGGCATTTGCAAATCTATCACTATACCAAAAACCACTTTCATCATCTGAGTAGAGCCAGGGGACAGTTCAGTGATTAAGGGACCTTATTTTTGGCTGATGAACTTCTGGGATCACTAGGTCCTAATTATCAAAAAGGAACCATCTTGTGCCAGATTGCAATTTGGCTGCTCCTTGGACCATGTTTGGATTCTCTTCTGCCCTCTGTCTAGGGCCTTCCTCAGATCTCTCAAACTATTAATCTTTTAGCTCCCTGGTTGAATCATAGCAGGAAAGTGAACCTGCATCAGCAATTCATTCCACCCTGCAAAAACTCAATAAGCTCAACGACTTCACTGGGATTTTGTCCATATGCAAATTACTTTTTGTTCTATCCCCTTTCATTAATGATTTTCTTTAAGAAAATAGCTTCAAAGCAGCAAAAAAAATAATAAATGGTGTATGCCTGCATAATGTGCTACGGTTTATGAAAGTCTCTTCACGTACATTATTTTTGATCAAACATCGTAACAGTCAGGCAAAGTAGGGATTATTAGATCCGTTCTTCCAAAGAGGAAACTGAGGCCCAAGGTAATTAAATGATGCTATGTGGTAAAAAGAGAATGAATCGAGAGTCACAAGAATCTTAGGTTCAGCCTCAACTTTACCACTTAGTAGTGTGACTTGAGCAAGTACTACACCATCCCAAGCCTCGGTTTCTCCATTTGTACAACGGGGATAGTATCTTCACAGAGGTACTGTGAGAAGTGACTATATGGCAAAAGTAAAACTATGTATGTGGCTGATGCCATGTGACTGTCCTTTCCCTTCCTCTTTTCCTCTTTGCAAAGCTGGACCCTGGCTCTTCGATCCCCCAAGACAAGGGCTGGTTCAGCAGTGCCACAGCCACCTCCCCAGGTAGTAACAAGTTCGCCATGGTCTGCTTAATTCTCTCAAAGCATCTCTATGTCGTGAACTGAGAGATGAGTAGGTGGCAGCCATCTCACCTTCAGTTTGGTCAGCGTGTGCATGTCTGCCATGAAATCCAGCACCTCGTTGATGTATTGCCTCACACACTCCATCGCTGCAGTCCCACACTGAAACACAAGGACACAGCTGGGTCACAGCTCGTTTTTGCCCTGACTGCAACGATTGCCTCACTCTGGTTTCACATTGTTTACTAAGGAGTTTCACTTTCTGCATCTCTGACTCACTCCATTACTCTCAGTATAGTCTGTGACTGTCTGCCCAGCATTTGGACAAAAATTGATAGAAGGTTTGTGGCGGAGAACAAAGAAACAGGAGAGGCCTATGGGAGATGGGACTAAATGCTTTTATCCACTGGGTAATTGGACTGATTTTGTGTGTGTGTGCTTGTTTTTAAACTGCTTTATATGCAAAGATTCAGCCTATGTAATGCCATTAGTATCAGAGTCTTTAGGACCTCATTCATCCCAAAACATAGCAACACATTCTCATTCTAGGGAAGTCTTAGCTACACATAAAATATGTGTCACCAAATTCTACCACCAGAATCTTGAATCTTTTTTCTGTCAAAAAAGTATAGAAACAAGCATCGTGCTTGCTGAAAGAGTAAAAAATTCTCATGCAAGTCAAGTCACTTGCAAATTAACTTCTCATACACAGTAGGTACACTATTAAACAGACACATGTATTACTATCAAGTTCTTGCTAGGGGATAAATAAGAGAAAGAAACGAAATGGTCATCTTACCCACACGCTCAAAGTGTGTTTGAAAAGTTTTGAAGGAAAAGAAAGCAAGCTTGTGTTTCAGGTTGTTAAATGGCATCAACCTGCTCTCCCTGAGAATGCAGTGAATTTAAGATTATAAGCAAAACAAAGGAAAATGAACAAGCAGGCTGCTATATCAAAGCCGTATGAGAGAAGCCACACATCAGGCCGGGTATCAAGTGGATCAAACGAGGCCGTCTTTGAAGCCAGATGAATACTATGCTAAAGGCCTTCCTCGGCTTTCTTTAGGAAAATCTGGAACATTATAGACTTAACTAGCTCACCCAGTGGCTCTCATTTTCCCATATTCATGTACATCTGCGCGGCACTGAACTATATCACCTTCTCTCTCTTCTAGAATGTTACGCTTGTCAGTTCTTCTGACAGGATAACAAACAGCAAAATAAGGTCATTGGCAGTCTGTCAGAGTGTTTTCCAAGCATTTCGTACTTTCCAAAGTTTTCTTCTTTTAATTTAAATCAAGTGAAGGAATTATAAAAGGTTATTGTGTTCCTGCTTTTGGAATATTAATCCTTTCGTGCAAGAAAGGATTTCCCCCCGATTTATTCCATTTTCTCTGACCTTTCACATGTCATGCAAATAAGACTGGAGACTCTGTTCTTGAATTTCTTGAAAGGGATTTGTTTCTTTCATAGGCAATATTTTATACCACTTCAACTGGGCAAATGTCACCGAAAATAATTACTAGGAGCATTATCCAATATTTGTCTTTTAAGTTTGAATCTCAAAAAATTGAGAGCAAAGAATTTACTATTACCAAGTCACTTTTGTTCTAGAGACAGCCAACTACATCTAATAAAAGCCTTAAAATTCACTGCATGGTCAGGAGAATCTTAGTGAGCCACATATACTTAACAAAACATATAATTTCCAATTTCTCCTCCCTTTTTTCTACTTTGCAAAGTTTAAGAATAAACTTAGGTGTGTTATTTAAGAAACAAAACAAAAGAAGTTAAGCTCCATTTGTTTCAGAAGACCTATATTTATTTCATAGAAAAACTGATGATTAAAAAGTTAGAAATATTCAAAACTCAAACTCATGAATTAAAGCAAATAATATCCAATTCTTCCTCAAAACCTATATTTGATTTTAAAGTTATATTTCTTAGATTATAAAAGTGACACATGTTTAATATAGGAAATTTGGAAAATACAGATCACTAAAATTAAAATTGAAATCACCATAATCCTAATTCCTGTCCTCCACCTCTGGGAAAACTACTGTTAGTATTTTCTTCCAAGTTTTTAAAAAAAATTTTTAAATGTATATAACATACGTATAATTTTTATAAGATTGAGATAACATTTTCTAACTTGCTTTTTAATTAAATGTATCATAAGCATTTTCTAATTCATTAAAATATTATTTGAAACTTTGATTTGATAGGCACATAATAGTCTATCTTATGAATGCACTTTATTTTATTTAATCAATATCCTCATGATGTTAGACATTTACTTTGTTTCCATGTTTCTGCTATTTTAAATGATGCTTTAATAAACATACTTGATATAAGCATGTGCATATTTATTTTCTCGGACATATTCCTAAAAGAAGATTGTCAAACTGCCCTCCAGCAAGGTTGGTTTTACTACCACTAGTGGCTTACAAGAATGTTTGCTTCATTTCACCACCAATAAGTCTAATCATTGAGAAAGATCTGCTGGGGAGGAAAAAAGGGGGAGGTATTAGTCAAAAGGTCCAAGGTTTTAGTTATGCAAGGTCAGTAAGTCCTAGAAATTTCATGGGAAGTGTAGTGCCTGCAGTTAGAAATACTGTATTACATACTTAAAAATTTCCTAAGAGGGTAGATCTTATGTAAAGTGCTCTTATTGCTAATGTTAAACACACAAAAGCAAAAAAACAAATAAATAGGGCAGGAGGAAACTGCTGGAGATGGTAGATATAGTCATGGCATAGATCACAGTGGTGATTTCATGAATATATACTCATTTCCAAACTCATCAAGTCACATACATTAAAGATGTACAGCTTCCTATATGTCCTTCCTGCCTTGATGAAGTGTTGTTTTTTTAAAAAAGAGAAAAGCTTGCCAATTGGCTAGCCGATTTTAATTATTATATTTTTAAATATTTTTATACTTCCTATTCACTTACAATTCATTGGTTGCTAGTGGGAGTAAAAGATTTATTTTGAATGGCTTATTGATCATCAGAAAGGGACCTATATGTTGCTTTTCTGTTGTTGTTGGAATGTTTGTCTTTTAATTACTGATTTCAATAACCCTTTTATTATTAGGGATGTTATCTTTTTTTTTTTTTTTTGAGGGGGCTCTCTGTAGCCTTTATCTCCAGCAGAGTCAGTGGCCCTCCAGGGCCAGGGATGTTATTTTCTAGCTATTGCATAGGTAGCAAATACTGAGTTTTAAAGAATTAAACAAAAAGGAAACAACCGGTATGCAGCAGAGACTGGCTGGCTACTCCCCAGGCCTGTCTTCTTCCTTGGTCCACAACTAGACTACATTTCCCATCATCCCTTGCAGTTGAGTGTGGTCACATGACTGAGTTCTAGCCAATTGAATGGGAGTAGGAAAAAAATACACTGTAGACCTGGCCTGTGAAAACCTCATGGGCCATATTCTCTTCCCTTTCCCCAACCACAATCAAGCTGATTGCAGTGGGCTGTACATAATGAAAGAAAACTGATCCCTAAGTATGTACATGGAAATTCCCCCTTTCCCTTCAGGATACCCATTTAAACTTCACATGAGCAAACAATAAACTTTCATAAGTCACTGAGAATTGGGATTTTGTCTCATAGAACCTTGTATTACGCTATCAAGAATGCTTAAAAAAACAGTCTAGTCATTCTACTTTCAGAAATCTATTATAAAGAAATAGTCTGAAGTATGGACAAAGATTTAAGCATAAAGATGTTCTTTGCATATTAATTACAAGAGAAAAATATAAAAAATAAATAAAATATCCAAAAGTAGGCAATGTTTGTTAATATTATTTTAATAGATAACATTTTCATGGCATTTACTATGTCTGGCACCTTGCTAATATGCTTTACATGCATTATCTCAATCAATCCTCAACGTATATGTTAAACTCTGTTTATCCTATTTGACAGATGATACAAATCAAAGAATCTTAGGTTAAAATACTTTCCAAAAGTGATATAGCTAGTAAATGGCAGGCCTCAAACCCTTATGTAAGTCTAAAGCCTACATTCTTAACTACTAGTCTATGAAATGTAAGTACATAGACAATGAATTTGGTCAGGACTTACTCCAGGTACAGAGGCTATCATCTGCTTGCTCAGGATTGTTGATTCAGCTAATTTGGTTCCAGCATCTGCACAAATAAACTAATAAAAAAGTGAAAGTATAATTATTTTTAAGGGTATCTGGACAGTAATAAGTAATTTATCATTTTATTAACTTGGCTTAAATTAATTAGTGTTCATTTTCATGACGATCTGCCTTGGATAGATCAGATTTGCTAATCATGATGGTTCATTCCTATCATCAGAAACTAAGAATCACAGTACTGAAATTAACACACAAAGTCTTACTTTACCCAGACTGTTAAGTGGCACTAAAATGGTACATTCAATCAAGGAAAAAATAAAAGATGTTAGCATTGTCAGATTTATGGTGAAGTCATTCTATTTACTGTTTAGTATTTCTTGACAGTTACTGTAAGCACATTTCATAGAGTTTCATGATTTCTATATTCATATCATATATTTAGAAAGAAACTAGAAAAAAAAATCAACCTCAAAGTGAGTATTCTACCTGTTTCTTCCCCACAGAGGACCTTCAGCATCTCATCTTCCTGCCCCCATTCATCCACATGTATCCTCTGTGCAGCTAAAGATGCCCACTCCTTCCCTGTGTGCCCACAAGATTTTTCACACATCTCCATTGTAACAGTCACCACATCAGACTACAGTGACTTATGAGTCTATTTCTCAACCTGCTATGAGCTCTTCAAGAGCAGAGACTTGATGCACCTCATCCCCAGCCCTAGCTTGGTGCCGGGCACCTCAGAGGGGCTCAGTGAGAGTTTATGAACCAAATCCATTAGCCAGTTATGACTTGAGATTATGACAAGAATGGATTTTCCGGATTGCAATTTAATTTGCTTCATTTGAGATTTTGACAGGTGTTTCTCACTTAATGCAACACTCAACTATTTCTTAATTGTCTGTGGGAAAATGTTGAAGTAGAGTTTGCTATGAGCAATTAGCACCTGTTTAATTTATCTTTCCTGGCCTCTGGCCAGTAGCCCTAACAACTTTCAGATCTGAAACTGCTGCTGTGCAGTGTTCAGAAGTTTCAGCACCAATTGCTCCACCTTCTCATTCATTCCATTCTCATACTGAAAGGCACAGGGAAGCTGAATGGGTCAAGACCATGAATTCAACTAGGCAGGCCCAGTCCCTGTCACACTGGGGAGAAGTAATAGAAATTGGGGTCGCAGAGTAAATCTCCAGGAAGCCTGATGAGGAGCCATGGAACAAAGGAACAGAGACCAGCATATTATCTGGTTAGTCAGAGTTTTAAATCTAACCATTATTAACAGGTAGCAGATTTTGGCTAACTGGGTACAGCTCTAAGCCAAAGGCTTCCTGAGGCCAAGGAACCCTTAGACTTCTTGCTTAGAGCCAAGAGCTGGTCTTCAATTGTAGGAGGGGTGTCCTCCATGGGAAGCACATAAGTGTATATAACTGAGTGGGGGGCAAGAGGGCATAAACAGAGCTGTCCCCAAGAGCCACATGACGGGAGTGGACATAGATCTCCACATTAACATTCTGTCATTTCCAATTGCCTCAAATACAGTTACAGAAAACTGAAGAATCTGTTTGGCCATTAACTCTGAACTTGGCATAGAAAGTGGCAACTGATAACACCCTGGGAACATCTAGCATTTTCCATGATCTCATTCAGGTTTTCTATGTCTGCTCACCTATCTTAAGCTTATTTCTAACATAAGGAAAAGTAAAAAATTAGGTTTTAAAAACTGTAAAGCCTTTAACTCCAGCCAAAACCTATAAGAAAAAAAAAACACACACAATGAAATATTTGATAGACATACATAGTGAGCAGAAGGAAGACTCTCAACCCAACCTCCTGGAAGAGATTGCATGTTTTCCCATAAAATTCATTTTAAAAAGCTATCTAGGCCAGGTATGGTGGCTCATGCTTGTAATCCCAGAACTTTGGGAGGCCAAGGTGGGTGGATTACTTGAGACCTGGAGTTTGAGAACAGCCTGGCCAACATGGTAAAACCCCGTCTGTACTAAAAATATAAAAATTAGCTGTGTGTGGTGGCACATGCCTATAATCCCAGCTACTTGGGAGGCTGAGGCAGGAGAAAAGTCACTTGAATCTGGGAGGTGGAGGTTGCAGTGAGCCAAGATGGCACCACTGCTCTCCAGTCTGGGAAACAGAGTGAGACTCTGCCTCAAATAAACAAATAATAAATATAAATAAACAAAAAGCTATCTAAGTCTTCACTCTAAGATAAACAACTAATGATTGAGTTCCAAAATTTCTGAGAGGACACCAGCATTAATTTTAATTAAGTTTTTTACAACAGAAGTGAGACTGCACAGCTAAGAGAGGCCAGAGGGAAGACAGAGCCATATCTACTATATGAGCTAAGGGAAGCACTTAGAGCTGTCTCCTTAAGGATGGTTTAAAGTCCTGGACCCTCTCAAGTGTGCTTGCATGGCCTGGATGGGCCCTTGAGGTCAAGATAAGATTTGTGAAAAAGCAAAATTTTAAATGTCTGTATCTCCCTTCGGCAGACTTTCCCACCCACCGTCCTCAGCAAAGTGCAGCACAGAGCACAATGTAAGCACGTTTCAGCATGGTTAGCACCAAGATCTGAGGTCAGATCCAACTATCTGATTTATGATAATGCTTACTAGTCAGAATTAATTAAAAATCACCCTAAAAGTAAAAGGTGCACAGAGAATCTGGCATATTAAAGGAAATAAAAGTGCATAAGCCTCAAATATCATCTATGTTTTTTGATCCATGCATTGCAATCCAGTGCATTTTTTTACATCAGATGCACAACTAAAACCTTATAAACCTTTCTGTCTTCATTTTATATGGCTGCCAACTATAAACTGAAAAAAGTCTATTATGATTTTAAAGAGCTGCTCAAAGTATCATAATAAATAAAAATCAGAGAAGGAATGATGATTGCTGTTGAAGGAAGAGTTCTGTACTTTGAGGGAAAACGGGCACTGAAATATGCATTCCTCCATGAATACAAAAGAAACACGACATCTATTATGTGTCATTACTAAATTCATTATCAAAATGATACCCAAAATAGTGTCTTCACCTGTCATCTCATAGAGTGATCAGATTATTACTAACTCAACTGATATTAATAACCCCATTCAATGGTAACTCTGTGAATTAAAAACAACAGCTGTTCCTCCACTGGTTCTTTGTCCTCCCGCCCACAATGAACCTATCTTTAAAAGAAAACCTTTCTTCAACAGTCTGATTTCTCACAACTTGAATATGCAGGTATATCTCACAAAGTGGGAGTAGTACATGCAAATTAGCAGAATATCTACTCGACGCATAATGGGAGCTAAGGAAATTCTTTTTGATTTGAACTTAAACAATCTTTATGGTGTTTTTAATTTTTAATGAGTTATCACTTATTATGAAAACTCTAATCTACCTTGAGAACAATTATAATAACCTATTACACATAAAATATCTACAGCAAATCAGCAAAAGAGAAAATATTGGAAACAAAAAGCAAAAATGTCAATAGCTCGGAATTAAAAGAATATGCTAGTGCATCTGTCCAAAACACAAAAAGAGAACTACGCACTGGGGATCAACAATTTGGACTCTGAAATGACATTTTTCTATTCAGCAAATTATTTCCTATCTCCATGCCTCTCGTTCTTAAAAAAAAAAAATCCACTTGAACATTTAAGGCCACCCAGCTTCATACGTAAATTCATGCATAAACTTTACATATGTAACTTCTTTTGTTTGTTTGTTTGTTTTTACACACGTAACTTCTTATGTAAAAAAACTTCATTAGTAAACAACAGTGGTTATGGCTAGACAACCACAATAGAGCAAGCTGGGGAATCTCCCATGATGCCAGGCCTCCAGGAATTAAAAAATAGATTGGTACCAGTTACTGCCTTGACATGTTTAAAACTTGGGTGATCCCATATTTCTTGGACAAGCATTCTATTTGTTCTATAAGGGACCTCTCTTACTGCCAGAGTATTTGGTAACACAAAGGTATGGTCTATCTATGAGAATAATAGCAATGGTTCCATCTTAGTGAACTCATTTGTCTACTATTAATTAGAAAAGTAGTAGAGGAAATACCAGGAGTTCCCCATGGGCTGAAAGAATGAATAGGAAACTCAACGTTGGAGCAATGGACTCAGTTCAGCACAGAGACCAGTGTCATTCATAATGGATCACCTAGGAAGTTTTTCCTTCCAGTTACTGCTTTTTTTAATGTTTCCAAGTTGCATTTTCAGTTAACTAGACCCACCTTCATGGGGTGACCTTCAGATGATGGTCACTGATATCCATAAAGAAAGTCCCTGTCTGCTCCTGGCAGATCATCTGTCCCTGCTTTAAGCCTGGTTGTCCAGGTGCCAGGAGCTGACAATGCCCATAGGTAATGGGGAAAGGTTCCTTCTGACTCCAGTCTAGATCCTCTGGCCCAAAAGAAGCTACCAAAGAACAGACTGTCATTTCCACTATTCTACAGAGAACACCTGGAGGACTCAGGCAGTCAAGGGCAAGAAAAAAAGCAACCTAGAAACCCTACAGAAAGAGGCACTACTAGCAACAGAAACAACATTTCTCCTCATCCCATTTGATATGATTTGGCTGTGCCCCACCCAAATCTTACCTTGAATTGTAATAATCCCCATGTGTCAAGAGCAGGGCCAGATGGAGGTAGAATCATGGGGGTGATCTCCCCCATACTGTTCTCATGGTAGTAAATAAGTCTCACGAGATCTGATGGTTTTATAAATGGGAGTTCCCCCTGCACAAGCTCTTTTGCCTGCTGCCATGTAAGATGTGACTTTGCTTCTCATTCACCTTCTGCCATGATTGTGAGGCCTCCCCAGCCATGTGGAACTGCAAGTCAATCAAACTTCTTTCCTTTACAAATTACCCAGTCTTGGGTATGTCTTTACTAGCAGCATGAGAACAAACTAATACACCATGTGTGGCCCCATAGAAGACTTCACTCCATGACTTAGGCAGGACCACAGGACAGAAAAGGGAACTACTCTGCTATAATACATGCCTCACTTTTATTTCTCTGATTAGAAATAAAAATTGCTTAAGAGTTTATAGAACATGTAGAACAAGGATTTGTTACTTTGAAATGGATTAACTTTTTTTTTGGTGCTGAAACCCAGCAATGAGCCATGCTCAACATTTTTTGTTGGAGAAGACTGAAACATTTCCATAAAGTTGTTTTTCCTAGGCATGATCTCAAAATGTCTCCAAAATACCCCTTCAATCTGAATAGTTTTACAACTTGACATTTTTTAACTTAATGATTTCAATGACAAGTCACACATTTGTTTTAAAAAAATGAAATGGCAGATGAAGATCCATAAAAGAGATTCGGAAGTATCTTTTTGTCACCTTTCTTCTTAATTTGTTTTTGTTATTTATTCACCTAACTGTGATGCAATAATCACTGTTTTCGTGCTTTCCTTAAGCACTGGGTAATTTAAACTCTCAGTGTTCTTTTGGCATCTTGTGACAAGTGCTTATTACAGTTGACTAATGTATTTCATTGAAAACCAGTCTCCAGTAGTTACAGTGTGGAGGGCTAAACCCCAAGAAGGTCAGCCACACAGATCTGCTCTGCTCAAGACAAAGGGCAATTAAGGGAATTCTGTTCAACGTCTGCAGGAAAGCACCTTCAGTGCCCTGAAGTCTAGGTGGTTTTCAGGTGGCACATCCCCAACTGCAACGCTCTCAAAAGCAAGTGACCTCCAGACACGGTCAACCTGCTAAGCTTACATCCCTCCCGGGATATTTCCCTAAGCCCTGTTCACCTGCCCTCTCCTCCAAGCCAGTGTAGATCCCATAAATCTTTAAAAAGGTCTGTTTGGGCCAAGAGCAGTGGTTCACACCTATAATCCCAGCATCTTGAGAGGCCAAGACAGGTGGATAGCTTGAGTCTAGGAGTTTGAGACCAGTTTGAGGAACATGGCCAACCCCTGTCTCTACTAAAAATATTAAAAAATTGGCCAGGCATGGTGGCCCATATCTGTATTCCCAGCTACTTGGGAAGCTGAGGTGGGAGGATCACTTGAGCCCAGGAGGCAGAGGTTGCAGTGAGCTAAGACCATGCCACTGCACTCCAACTTGGGCGACAGAGCAACATCTTGTCTTAAAAGTAAATTAATTAATTAATTAAAAATAAATAAGTAAAAAAGCCTGTGTGAACACTGCTTGTTCTCAAAGGCAATGTTGCGCTGCTATGTGAACAGGAGAGCCTGGCCAACATAATCCACAGAGAGAAATGCAAAGTTGGTCTCTCCTTAGGAGAACAGATATTTTCTGGCTGTGACTTTGCTTGTCTTACTTCTGGGCTGTCCAGCATCTTAGTATAATAAGAGCCATTTTATTCCGATGACATCATTCCCCACATCCGTTGCTGTCATTTTCCAGCAATCACTCTCTGAGAGTTCAGTGTGTCCTGGAAAGCTCTTCAAAGACAACTCAAGACCATTCATTGAAAGTACACCAACTTTTTAATTAAATTTCAAGCCTTTGAGAAAATTCAGTTCTGATCCTAATGATTAGTAGTCTCCAGAGGGGAAGCATGGAGACCAAGCAGTGGATATTCAACAATAAATGATAAGGGTTGTTCCTCCTCTTCTCTACTGGGTCAACTCCTGAAATTCTGTGCATCCTTCAAAGTCCATGTGAACTCTCTTCTACAAACACTTCCTTACTCAGTACACATCTCTACTACTGTACCTGTTGCGCTATGTGGGAATTTTTAAATTTACATGTCAACTTCAATTGCTAGATTATAAACTCTTGGAAGGAAGGGGTCATGGCTGATTCTTCTATTTCCCCAGCATGCTGCAGAAAGAGCAACTGGCCCATGTCAGGCCTCATAATGTTTCATAAGCCTTCCTCCGTCTCCCAGGCCATTTGCCACTCCTTCTGCCATAGTGTTTTATACGCCAGGTAGACTTTCAGGAGAGTAGTTGGCACATTGTCAAGATATGTCTGTCACACCTCTATATTCCCAGAAGCCAGCCCAAGATAGGTGGTCGGTAAATATTTGTAGTGGGAAATACTGGAGAAGAGTCAGATGTGGCCAGATGATGAAAGACCTGGGTAGTTCAGACCTCACGAGGCCACTCTAGGTTTCTGATGCAAGAGTGATCTGCATCAGAAAAGTGGAGTTTCAGCAAAATTCCTCTAGGCAGCCACAGGCCAGAAGACTGGCTTGGTGTGGAAAGAGATGAAGGAGGTGCAAAAAGCTAAGAGCTGTTACAGTAATCCAGGTAAGGGATGGAAAAGGTCTGACAAGGCGGTATGTCACGCCGAATGGAGCTGGACTCTGGAGTCCTCACACACTGAAATCAGGTGGTCGATACCACCTATCACTTAGGACAGCACTGTGGTCTTGGGCAAGCCACTGAACCACCACCGCCCACCACCGCCCCCTGCAATACAGAACCCATGCTTCACGAGGCTGTAAGGATTAAATGCTTAGCACATAATAGGTCCTCCATTAGTGTTCCCTTCTCTCTCATGTCTCCACATGAGTACCTACGATTCAGGGAAATCTGTCTAGTTCCTTGATACCAAGCTCCGATATTCCTTCAGTCATTTAACTCCCAATTTGTAGGCCTAGACCCTGGGACTGGTCTTAATGTTCATCAGCAAGTGCTGACACAGCTGTGATGCAATGGCTGCGCACTTTGCCCAAAGACCACTGAATGACACCCTGATCCCAGCTGTAGCTCATGGCCAAGTCTCTAAATCTAGCCTCAAGCCTTGGTGAGAGGCAGGGTCCCAAGTTACCTGAACCCCTGCTGATTCCTCCGGCACAGCCAGTCTACTTTTTCTCAACCCTATCCTCATGCCATTATCCCTAAATGTATTCCACCATCCTGCCTAACTCTCCCCTATGCTTGAAGCCAGTCAACCTCTCTAGGCTGAACCCTAATCCCAGGCAAAGATATTTGTCTGTACCCACCAGTCCTTTGTGACCCAACTCAAATGCTACTTCCTCCATGAAGTCTTCCCTGATTTCACACCATAAGGGGTGGGATCCATCCTGCTCTCAACTTCTCCCCAGGATTTTATTTACCTCTTTCTCTCATGGCACTATCATAGCCTGTCTCAGGTCATCAAAACCTGCATATCTGCTTAAGATGCTGAGTTAAGGACAGCAGGGTAGAATGCTTCAGCCCCTCAGAAGCCATACAGCCAAAAGCATAATCGTTGCCGGTTCTCCAAAGTCTGCCTTATAGGCTATAAGCTTCTCAGTCTCAGTGGTCCCCTGAGGGCTGAAGCGTACCTACCCCCTACCCTGGGTACCACTCAGCGCATCCTGCCACATGACTGTCTCTGGCCTGGCCCACCTTCTCCTTCACTTCTGCTTCACCAAGATTCAGGGACCGCCCATACTCATTTGACTCTGCAGTCAGACCTCAGCCTATTCCCCCACTTCTGGCCTCAGTAGACCTGTCTCAGCTCTGGTGACTGACCTGCCCCTCTAACCTACTGGATCATGCATTTCTTGGAGAAAAAAAGTATTGTTTTATTTTCTTTTCGACCCCCATTTTGAAATGTATATTCCACAGTTGGAACAAAATCAATACTTCTTGGACTTTTTAGCCAGTGGAAGTGTTAAATGCATACTGTTAGTTAGATCACAGTCCATATAAGATGTATTATTTCTCATCTCTGGGTAAAGATATTTGGTTTGATGCATATACTCTACACCTCTCTTAACTTTCCAAACATACATGGATTTCATGAAAAGTTTTACAAATCAGGCATATGCTTACCTGGACGAGCAGAAGAAGGTTTGTATCTGGTAACGGAGATTTGAGCTTTAGGGCCTGCAGAAGTTCTAGAACAACACTACGAGACAAGTAGAATTTATCTCGTTCCTAAAGAAAACAAAATAGAAGGAGTTAAGTGATTTTAGAAATTGAATTAGAGTAGATCTATGTCAAAAGATTCGAGGGTCAGAAATAAAAAACTATTTAAAAATGCACAGTGAAGTGTCCTTAAGAAATAAAATGAGAACTGAAAAAAAAAAAAAGCATTTTTGTGTGTGTAATGAGTTTACCGATACACTGAGTACAAATAATTTAATGGATAAGAAAAAGATAGGCTATCTCTTAAACATTGCTGCCCCAGTACTTGGTTCTTATTCACGGGAAACAGGTTCCAAGAACTGCAGCAATTAAATCAGTCTGAAAGTATTTTTTCAACACAGAATGATTTAGAGAGAAACATATACAACTCTTTAAAGTATTCTGTGACCTCTCCGAGGAACTTATGTCTGAAATGGACTATTTCAAGCATCTAGAAAACTGGAGACAATGGAATAGTGTGTGCGCCTACCACCCATCTTTGTCAGATCACATCGTTTTGGTTTATTTGATTCATCCTTTTTTTTGGAATCCTAGCTTCTTTCATTCTTTCTTAAATTTATACATAATATTTGTACATATTTATGGGGTACATGTGATATTTCATTGCATGCACAGAATGTGTAGTGATCAAGTCAGAGTATTTAGGTTATTCATCATCTTGAGTATTTATCATTCCTGTGTGTGGGGACATTTCAAGTCCTCACTTGCAGCATTTTGAAATGTATAATATACTGTTGTTAGCTCTGGTCACCCTACTCCACTATTGAACATTAGAAGTCATTTCTTCTATCTAACTGTATGTTTGTACCCATGAACCAACCCTCTCTTCATTCTCCCCCTACACACCATTCCCAGCCTCTGGTATCTATCCTTCCACCCTCTACCTCCATGAAACCAATTTTTTTAGCATCCACATATGAGTGAGAACATATGATATTTGTCTTTCTGTGCCTGGTTTATTTCACTTAACATAATAAATTCCAGTTCCATCCCTGTTGCTGCAAATTACATGATTTCAATCTTTTTTAATGGCTGAATAGTAGTAATTCATTATGTATATATATCACATTTCTTTATTCATTTCTCCACTGATAGACACTTAGGTTGACTCCATATTTTGCTGTTGTGAATAGTGCTGCAATAAACATGGGAGTGCAGGTATCCTTTTGATATACTGATTTCTTTTCATTTGGATAAATACCAAGTAGTGGCATTGTTGAATCATAGGACAGTTCTTTTTAGTGTTTTGAGAAATATCCATACTGTTTCCTATAGTGGCTTTATAATTTAAATTCCTACCAACAGGGCACAAGAGTTCCCCTTTCTCGATATCCTCACCAGGATCTGTTATTTTTTGTCTTTTTGATAATAGCCATTCTAACTGGGGTAAGATTATATTTTATTGTGGTTTTGATTTGCATTTCCCTCATGATTAGTGATGTTGAGCATTTTTTCATATGTCTGTTGGCCATTTGAATGTCTTCTTTTGTGAAATGTTTATTTAGGTCCTTTGCCCACTTTTTAGTGCGATTATTTACTTAGTGGGATTATTTATTTAGTGGGATTATTTACGTTTGTTTTCTGTTTTTTTACTGTTGAGTTGTTAGAGTTCCTTGTATATTCTGGATTAGTCCCTTGTTGAAAGGTGATTCATCCTTTTTTAATAATAAACATCACAGAAACAGCTGAAGCTACCTATACAAGTGTTCTTTTCTTTCTTCCTTTCTCTCTTCTTTGAAGTGGCCACTATTCTGAATCTGGTGCTTATTATTTTATATATGTTTTTACATGTTAACTACATATGTATGTCTCCATTATAATGTATAATATTGTTTTGCATTTTTTAACTTTCTGTAATGTTATACTGTGCATATCTTTCCTAAACTTGTAATTATTCACTGCATTATATTTTTGAAATTAATCCTTATTGATATATGTAGCTCTGGTTTTTTCAACTCAACAATCTAACAATATATTATTGTATGAATATACCAAAATTCATTGCTCAGTCCTCCTGTTGATGAAATGTTGAATTGGTTTCAATTTTGTACGCCTTTTCTACTGTTGAATATAATACATGTGCAGAAAAGTACATAAAATATAAGCATACAGTTAAATGGATTCAGATGATGTGATGCTATAAAATATATATTTGATCTTTGATCCTGTATCTGACATACACCTCCCAAAATCCTTAGGCCTCCAAACTGATGTCTTTTTGCATGCTAATGAGTTGACTGATGGCTGGCAGCCTAGGTAGCTTTAGGAAGAAGACTGATCGCCTGAAAGATCAAGGCACAATTAGAGTTGAGACTATCAGCCCCACCCCTCAATCTTTATAGAAGGGAGATGGGCAGACAGCTGGGTTGATCACCAATGGCCATGGCTACATAATGAAGCCTCCATAAAAATCCAAAATAAAAAGGTTTGGAGAGCTTCTGGATAGCTAAACACATGGGGGGTTCCTGGAAGGTGGCATGCCTGGAGAAGGCACAAAAGCTCTGTACCGCTTCCCATTGCCTTGGCTTATCCATCTCTTCATCTATATTCTTTGTAATATCTTTTACAATAAATTGGTAAATAAAATGTAAGTAAGTGTTTTTCTGAGTTCTGTGAGCTGCTCTACCAAATTAATTGAGCCAAAAGAGGAAGGCTCAGGATCTCTAATTTATAAGCAGTTAGACAAAAGCACAGGTAAAACAACTGAAGCTTGCAATTGGCAACTGAAGGTGGAGGCTGGAGGACAGCCCGTGGGATCTGATGCTATCTCCAGGTAAGCAGTATCGGAATAGAACTGTATCTATTCTGCAGAATCCATTGCTTCCTTTGTGGTGGGGAGAAATCTCCACACATTTGATCACAGAAGTCTTCGGCATTGATGACTTTGAGAGTAGAGGAAAAACATGGTTTGAGTTTGAGTTTTTCCACTCTCAGAAGATGGACTGAGCACTCATGTAATCACCACTCAGGCAAACAGCAGCACATTGCAAATGTATCAGAAGCCCTGTGTGTCCTGTCTTGATCCTTTCAGAATCAAATAAGTAGAGTCCCTGTGGGTCTGTCTTTTCTTCCTATTCATTTTCACTCATTGTGTCTTGCCTCCTCATGTGTCTGGTTATCTCTGATTGTGTGCTGGATGCTTTGTTAGGAAGATATTTGCAGAAATGATTTGCAGCCTGAAATGTTATCTTCCTTCAAAGAGCTTTCTGTTTGTTTAGTGTTAGGGCGCAATCATGGCTCACTGCAGCCTTGACCTCCTGGGCTCAAGCGATCCTTCCACCTCAGCCTTTGGAGGAGCTGGAACTACAGGCATGTACTACCATGCCCAGCTAATTATTTTTATTTTTTATAGAGATGAGGTTATGCCATGTTGCCCAGGTGCAGGGTTACCTTAATACACATATAAGGCAGGTAATATTTTACCCTGCGCTACCACAGGGCTTGACACTGAGCTATGTCCACATGAAGAAAGTTACTATGGGACTGTCTTTACTTTGTGGTCCCAGCCAAAGATGTGTGGGTCAGGAGGCATGGTATCAGGGTCTCCATTCTTGGTAGGTTCTGGATTCAGACTTTTGTCCCTCCAGCCTCATGGGGCTTCCAAAACCGAAGCCTCTCAGTCACATCTAGATTGACAAACACTCCCAGAGTGAAAATGGCCATCAGTGCTGGGCTCACAGCTCTGCATTTCTGGGCTTTCCCTGATCTTAGCCTCATAACCCTTCTCTATATAGTTAGCATTTTGAAGAAGTTTTCAGAAAATGTTTTTTCCTTTTTTTTTTTTTTTTACTTTTTAAACTAACTGAGAAAACAGGTTCAAATTATCTTGTTCACCACCATCAGAAGAGAAAATCCAGGATTTTAATTGTAATTATACTAAACCTATAGGTTATTCTGTGAGAATTACCTGTTTTTACTATTCTGGGTCTTCATCCATGAACATAAAATCTCTTTCCATTTATTTAACATTCTGTAATGTTCTTCAGTAAAATGTTCTGGCTATCTCTATAAAGTTCTTGCACATTCTTTTCTTTTCTTTTCTTTTTGAGACAATGTTTTCACTCTGTTGCCCAGACTGAAAGCTTACTGCAGCCTCAAACCCCCAGACTCAAGTGATTTTCCCATCTCAGCCCCCCAAGTAGCTAGGACTAGAGGTATGCACCACCATGACTGGCTTTTTTTTTTTTTTTTTGGCAGGGGACACAGAGTCTCATTCACCCAGGCTGGAGCACAATGGCACAATTATAGCTCACTGCAACCTCCATTTCCCAGGCTCAAGCGATTCTCCCACCTCAGACTCCCAAGAAGCTGGGACTATAGGTATGTGCCACCACACCCAGCTAATTTTTTGTATTTTAGTAGAAACAGTGTTTTACTCTGTTTTCCAGGCTGAACTCGAACTCTTGAGCTCAGAAAATCCATCCACCTCCACCTCCCAAACTGCAAGAATTATAGGCATGAGCCACTTTGCCCAGCCTAATTTTTTTTTTTTTTAATAGAGATGGAGTCTCGCCTTGTTACCCAGGCTGGTCTCAGGCTCCTGGGCTCAAGTGATCTTCCCACCTTGGCCTTCTAAAGTGCTGGGATTATAGGCATGAGCCACCACACCCAGCCATTGCACATTTTTATTAGATTCATTTTTTGTCACCACAATTAATGACATTTTAAAAATGTTTTATAATCATCTGTAGTTTAATATTAAAATTTGGTGATTTCTGGGTATCCATTTGTATCCAGCATCCTTGCTGAGTTCTCTTGTAGATTCTAAAAAGGTGTCTATAGACTCCCTTTGATTCATTTGTAATCATATCACCTATGAAAAATGAGAGTTGTATTTTTCCTTTCTAATCCTTATACATTTGATTTCTTCTTCCTGTCTTGCAGAACTGAATGGTACCTCCAGCACCACGACAAATAGAACTAGTGATGATAGGCTTTCTTGTCTTATTTACGATTTTAAAGGGATGACTCTTAGCATTTCACCATTAAATATAATGTTGGCTAGATGTTTCTGGTAGACTCACTTTATGAAGTTAAGAAATTTCCCTTCTATTCCTAGTTTGATAAGAGTTTATGATGACTACTGAATTATAAAAAATAATTTTCTTGTACCTGCTGAATAATATAAAAAGGTTTTCTCCTTTAATCTGGTAACATGGTGATATTAATAGATGTTCTAATATTTAAACATTTTTATATTTCAAGAAATTTCCAACTATATCATGAGGCCCTATTTTTAATGCATTGATTTGCTATTATTCATTCAAAAGTTTTACATCTGTGAAGGATATTGACCAATAATTTCCCTTCCCCTTATTGTCCTTCTCTGGTTGATATCAAAATTCTACTGGCCTCATAAAATGTGTTGAGAAGTGTTCCCTTTTTTATATTCTATTAGTTTGTATAAAGAAGAGTTCAATCAGTTCTTAAATGTTTAGTATAAGTTGTCTGTAAAGCTGGAATAGTTTTTGAGGGTAGGTTTTTAACTATTGATTCCATTTTTCAGACATCTAAGTGTAGTCAGTTATTTCTTTTTCTTTTTTTCTGGATGTTCTACATTATATATTTCTAGAAAGTTGCCTCTACTGTCCAAGATTTCAAATTTACTGGCATAAAGTTGCTCATTTTAAAATCTCTAATGTCTGCAGTTATGTTCCCCTTTTCATTGCTGATATTCTTTATCAGTGTCTTTTATCTGGTTTGCTTGATCAGTCTTGCCAAGGGTTTCTCTATTTTATTAGTCTAATCGAAAAGCCCCCTTTCTGTTGTATTGGTCTTCCATTGAATCTATGTTTTCCTTCCTTCCTTTCTCCTTCCTTCTCTCCTTCTCTCCCTCCTTCATTCCTCCCTTTCTTCCTTTCCTTCTTCTCTCCCTCCTTCATTCCTTCTTTTTTTTTTTTCTTTTCAAAGAAGAAGGAAGGGTCTTGCTCTGTCATCTAGCCTGGAGTACACTTGGTGCAATCATAGCTCATGGCAGACTCAAACTCTTGGGTTTAAGCAATCCTCACACCTCAGCCTCCAGAGTGGCTAGGACTACAGGTGTATACAGTTAATTGTTTTATTTTTCTGTAGAGACAGGATCTCATTATGTTGCCCAGGCTGGTACACCTGTTGTCTATTTCATTGATTTCTGCTCTTATCTTTACTGTTTCCTTTTTTTAAAATTTTGTTGTGGTTACTCTGCTATTCTTATTTTAACAAATTTATGGTTTTTAGCTCATTTAGTTTTTCTTTTCTAATTATTTAAGACAAATTTTCTTTTAAATTTCTATGCAGCTATATCTTTCAGGTTTTAGAATGTAATGGTTTTATAATTGTTTAGTTCTAAATATTTTTCTAAATTCTCATATTTTCTTTGATCTATGAATTATTTAAAAGGGAAAACACTGGGAGAAATGCTTGATGTAAGTGATGGGGGAACAGAGACTGCAAACCACCAGGCATGTGTGTACCTACGCAACAACCCCGCAGCATGTGCACATATGCTCCAGAGTTTAAAGTACAATTTTTAAATAAAAAGCATATTTTAAATTTCCAGATATAACAAGTCCCAGATACCATTAACCCATACAGCTTCATTTTATGAATTGGAAAAAGTGCAGATACACACACACACACACAAATGTATATGAGTGCAAAACCCGAACAATGATAGGAGTTTTAGGAAAAGTGACTGGGTCAGAATCTGGCAGGGGGACAAAAATCTGACATCTGACAATAGGAGGTGGTCAAGAGAAGAATCTCCCAGGTATAGCTGGGCCAGGGCACAGCCATGTACATCTGTGTGTACCAGTGATGTGTGCATGTATACTTCTCTCCATGTCTGCAGGGCCCTGAGCTGGTGTGGCTTTATGCAGGGAATGCCTCCTCCAGCTGCTCTAGGACTTAACCAGGAAGCCCCAAATTTCTACACCTGCCTCAATACTCAACAAAATTTAATACATCTCAGATGTGAATGATGTCCCCTTAGATATGGAGGCTTGTTCAGGTCACTCTTAAACATCTATATGCAGTGATGGTTTTGTTATGGATTTATAATTTAATTGCATTATGATTAAAGAACTTGATCTCCTTGAAACTGACTCTCCAGTACGTGTTAAGACTTAATTTATTGCCTACTATCTGTTCCACATTTTAAAATCTTCCACATTTTAAAATATGTTCTAAAATTGGTTGATTCAAGATTCTTTTTATGACCATTGCATCTACTTTGCTCACTGTATTGTTCAAATCTACTGTATGTTTTATCTGCTTGATCTATCCATAACTGAAAGAGATCATTAAAAATCTCCCTGTATGACTGTGAATTTATCAGTTTATCTTTGTAAGCCTATTATATTTTGTTTTATATATTTGGAGACTAATTATTAGCTCTATGGAATTTTAAAATTGTCACATTATCCTGGTGAATTGCTCCCTTTATCAATATATGGTAATTTTCTTTATAATAATGCTTTTCAACTTAAAATCAATGGACTGATTTCAGCTTTCTCTTCATTAGTATTTGTCTGGTATATCTTTCTTTAACCTTTTCTTTTAAACTTTCTTGGTGTCTTTAGACATATTTTAGATGTAGCTCAATTTTTAAAAGTCAATCTGACAATCCCTAGTGAGTCTAGTAAACTTATATTTATTGTGATTCTATCATCTTATGTGTGCTTATTACAGCTTGTTCTGATACGCTTTTTGGCTTGATTGAATTTTTATTCTTGTTTTACTCTCTGTTTGGAACTTATACATTATATTTCTGCCTTTTGGAGTTTACACTTAAAATGTCTACATGTATTCTTAAGAGTTTAAATTTATTCATTATCTCTGCTCTTCTTGTGTATAATATATAGAATGCTTTAACTCAGTCTCCAACCACACACACACACACACACACACACACACACACACACCTTACAGAGTACTATTTTCTAGTATTTTAGTGTTGTTTTTAAGCCCATCTGATTAACATTATTACTAATTCTTTATATTATCAATGATTACTAAGATTTTCACATTTTATCAATTTATTTGAGCATCATTCCTTCACACCTTTCACTCCTTCCTTCTTGGTTCACTTTCCTTCTTACATCTTTTAGTAGTTCTTTCAGTAAGAATATATTAGAAACTTTTTTATTTTCCTAATAGAATATTTATTTAACCTTCACTCTTGAAGGATAGCTTAGCTGGTAGAGTATTCCAGGTAGACAGTTCTTTGATTTTATCATTTTAAGACTTTTTTTTTTTCCAATTATCTTCTGCCTTCTATTGTGCTGTTGAGAACTTTATTGTCTGTCTTTTCCCTTGGTTGTTCTTCAGAGTGTTTTTAGAGTGTCTTTTCCCGTAGTTGTTCTTAAAATATTTTCTTTGTCTTGGCTGTTCCAACAAGTTATACCTACTCATGTATACTATGGCATGATCAGGTAAAACTTTATTTATAATACTTTTAAGGCTTATTGTTTTTCCTGAATTCAAAAATTAATTATTTTCAGCAATTCTAGAATTGATAAAAAGCCTATTTTCCTTATCTGAAATATTTATTAGATATGTATTAGAATTTCTGTTTATATTCATCTCTTTATCTCTCTCTTCTGCATTCTAGGTAATTTTTTCTGATCTACTTTCTATTTCATCAATTCTCTCTTTGGTTATGTCTAATTTACTATTTAATCTATCCATTAAGTTTTTTTATGTCAGTGATTGTTTTTCATTTCTAGAATTTCTACTTTGTTTAGATCTGTCGGGTTCATCTATTTTTTTTTAAATGACTAAATCTATTCTATTATTTTATTTGTTTTTCATATGCTTATCATTTAAAGTATAGTCATTTATTTGTATTTTTATAATATTTTAATATTTATATATACAATCTTCATATGCATATCATTTAAAGTATAGTTACTTATATATTATCATTTTTTATGATATTTTATATATATAACATTTATAGTCTCTATCACATAGTTTTAATATTGAAAGTTCTTATGGGAAATGGTCTTGCTACTTGTTGACTTTCCTAATCTATATTAAGGTGGGTTATTTCTTCATTTGTTTTGTAATTTTAGATTATCAGCTCATGTTCATCAAGATTTTAACTATAGGAATTGTGCTGAGCCTAAGTTGGAGACATACTCCTCCTGAGAGGTTTGGGGCTTGTTCTGATCTTGCTTCTGCCAGATATTTCAAGGTTATTACTTGCTCAGCACTAATGTTATTTGACTCTTCAGCTTGGGAGTTCCAAGAGCATGTAGGTATTATAAATTCAAACTCTAAACCTGTTCCAAGATAGGCCCCCGTTTACTAATTCTCAAAGGAGACTATAAATCTTTCTCCCAGTTCCCAAACTGAGACAGATACCCTTCTTTGTCACCTCTATATAAGAATGTATTCTTTCCAAACCACCCTTTTACCAAGTGTATAGCCTTTCAAGGGCTCTGGCCTTTTGCTAGGGATAACTCAGCTCCAACTCCCTGCCTGGATAGTCCCGAGACGTCATCTCCTTTCCTTGTATGGGCTTTAAAACTCTAGCCCCGGCCTGGCGCGGTGGCTCACGCCGGTAATCCCAGCACTTTGGGAGGCCGAGGTGGGTGGATCACAAGGTCAAGAGATGGAGACCATACTGGCCAACATGGTGAAACCCCATCTTTACTAAAAATACAAAAAATTAGCTGGGCATGGTGGTGCGTGCCTGGAGTTCCAGCTACTTGGGAGGCTGAGGCAGGAGAATTGCCTGAAACCTGAAAACGAAAGTTGCAGTGAGCCAGGATCACGCCACTGCACTCCAGTCTGGTGATAGAGCGAGACTCTGTCTCAAAAAAATAAAAATAAAATAACTCTAGCCCCTAAGTTACTGAGACAAGCAACACCCCCATCACAGGACTACTTATATGCTTACCACTCTGGTTCTCAATCCCACTTCGTTTTTGCCCCTTTCATTCTTATAAAGTTAGCTCTAAATTAAAAATCACCTTTATTACATTTCATCCAGCACTTCTAGTATTTTAAGTGGGATGGTTTTCAGGGTATCTAGACTATCAGATTGCTAGAAAGGGAAGTCTATACGGCTCTTGCCTTTTTGTGCCTTTTCTTTTGATTATATAAGAGAGACAGCTCAATTAGCTACTGCTATTTTTAAACTATTTATTATAGTTTCTTATTATCTGTGAGGAAGGTAGGAACACTGTGGACTGAAGTTTTCTACAAGTAATCATCATCTTGTATGGGAATGAGAAAGCGTAGACGATAATGGGAAGAGACCACTAAAGTTATGATGAATTATGAAGAGATATCATGTGTAATAAATATCTTGAATTCAAAACCAAGAATTATCTTGAATTCAAATTCTAGAAGGTCCCCTGTAATTAAAACCTATAGTGTACAACATAAAGACAATGAAGAAATCAAATGGTTTCTAGAAATAGAAAATCTTTTTGGTGCTGAAAAGATCTACTTTTTGAAGTGAAAAAGAAGAAAGAAGTTATCTTTCAAGAAGATTCTAAAAGAAGAAAAAAATGCTAACCATCTTGGTAGTTAGAAAACATATCGCTCCAGGCACAGTAATAAATAGTTTCTAATCAGAAAAAAACATAGAAAAGATTACCATGGAACACTTAACATGGCAGAACAGACACAAGTTGGTAAGAAAAGGAACAAGAATGCTTTAAATAGAATGAAAGGCTTAGTATAAAATTAGATTTTTATGAGGAAAATAAAGGGCTTATAGAAACGGACAACATGAATAAGAGACATTCTGAATGTTCAAGAGAGAACAACAGAAACAGAGACCCATTGAAAACAAACTTGGAAGATTTAGAAATTGAAAGGGTAACATTTGTACATTGTTCTTAAGGACAGAAATGCTCCCAATTTGCCCTGCCTTCTGCTTGTCCTTCAGGACAGCATCTAGCAGCTCCCCAAGGCTGCTACTGCCACGGGGCCAGCAGTACTTTTCCACTTTCTCGGTAGTGGGCCGGGGGAGCTACAGATAATGCAATAGAGAAACCATTACTAAGGCAAGATGACAAAAGGTGAGATTCCAATCTCAGAGGCCAAGAACTCAGACCTGGAGAGACAGACAAATGATGAGAATTAAGGAGCCCTTCGAAGGCTTTTACAAGTGACAAGCTGGTATTTTTCTATTTTGGGTATAAAAATAAACAAAACAGAAATCCCTATCTCCATAGAGCTTCCATTCTAGTAGGGGATAACAGACAATAAACCCAACAAATCAATAAACTATATACCATATGGAGAAAAACAAAGCAGGAAAGGTGAACTTGAAAAGGACCTTAAGGTGTCATGTCAACCATTGGCTCCTTTTATTCAAAAATACCACTTCCGTTCTAACCATATGACCGTCAGTTCTCCAAATCTGCATATGTGCATAGACTGTGTGTGTGTGTGTGTGTGTGTGTGTGTGTGTTTAAAGTGTTTCCTTACCATGATATTTATTAGACCTCAACAGAATTACTCATTTTTAACCATATGGAAGCAACTGACCTAAAAGCGACTTGACACTGATTCAAAAGAATATATTTCTGCCAGTTTTCAGTTTCACAGGAACACACATATGGAAGCTTGCTTACCTTAGTGAAAGCTCGGTAACATAAGCCACACAGCTCCACCAGGTAGGCCAGAGTGAAGACAGCATTCTGAATTACAAAGCTGAGCAGTTTTGAAAATGGTTCCAACAAACTCTGCAATGAGATTGGGGCCAAATAAAGTCAATTGCTGATCACTTCATTGAAAAAAAAAGTATTAAAGTCTTATGATACTTTAACTAATGGAATCACTTTTTATTAATTTTAAAATGTGTTACCAGGTGGCTCCTGTAGCAACCCCATTGGTCTAATAAAAACAGAACCGCACCTTCAGTCAAAGGCTTAAAGAACAGGATCAAATCATTTCATTGCTCAAAAAGACATTCATTTTTCCATGTGGCATCATTTATAAACTTACCTAACTACAACCCTGTCTTCATGTCCACCCTAAGCAATCAAGAGTGTGAGGTTTGCAATAGGATCTTACACTTTATTTTCAGAACATTTAAGTTTTTATGAGTTCATCATATTCAGATCTGGAAGCCTGTCTTCTAGGTTAAGTAGCGCAAACCATCCTTGCATGTAAGCACTAAAGTACTATAACTTAGATAAAATTCATTACAACCTAGCCTGCTGCCAGTGTTTATCAGGAAGGCATAGTCTGTTTCAGTTTCTACCCCTCAATCGGTAGAATTGAGGTAGAACTGACCCACAAAGGGTCAGTTTTAGTTCTATATGCTTTCTTAAGTCATTTAGAAACATTTATGGAGTACTTATTGAGTGTCAGATGGATGCTTTCATATAGTTTATCTTATTCAAATTTCTCATAACTATCCCAGGAGACAGTGTATTATAATATAGGTAATGACACAAGCACTAAATTCTGACACAAGGCATTTCACACTCTAGCTTACTGTGATAAGTGATTTAATCTCTCTGGAACTCGGTTTTCTCCTCTGTAAAACGGGGATAATAATGGCTTCCACCTCATTAGGGTGCAAATTATGAGAATTAAAGTAATATATGTAAAGCACTTGGTACCAGTAAGCTCTCCATCAGTGTTAGCTATGATCTTCATTATTAACCTTCTGAAGCTTTAGTATCTGTTCCTACTCTGCAGCTTAGGCAGTTAAGTAGACAAGCAATCTGCCTAAGGCCATACAGGTATGAAGTAGAATTCAAAGCCAAGTTCCAGGGCAATTTTCCAGAGGTAGAATTGTTCTGCAGAGAAGATAGGATTTTAACTGGACTCCAAAACACTTCCACGCCATGATTTTCACTACTTCTCAATATCTACAGTGCTTGCTATCTGGTTTTCAAAAGTAAGACAGGTTCAATGTCAAACTCAAGATACGTAGGAAAGGACGGATGAGGAAATAAAAATCATCCAGAGTCCTACCGCCTCATGATTACATTTTTATACTCAGTAGAAATATTATACATATACAATCTTATATTTTGTTTTTTAGTAACTTAGTATAAGAAATTCCCAGTGCCATTTAATTCTTCATAATCATCCATTTTAATGGCCACAAAGCCACATTTTACTATAAATAATACCCCAATAAATATATTTTACATGAAATTAGCATTTGTATTTTCTTCCTTGAATAGATTCCCAGAAAAAGAATGACTAAATCAAAGGATATGAGCATATTCGAGGTTCTTTTTTCTTATTGATACGAAAATGAATGTACTCTGTATTAGTTGCCCTTGAAGACAGGAATTCTGTTTTTTACTTATTTATATTCCCCACAGAAATCTATGTGATGCTTCCCATATAGAACATCTTAAAGAAACTCACAGAAATAGTCCTAATGATTCATTATTCTTTGCTCCATATAAATGCTATTGCCTTGAGGTCAGGTGTGGTGGCTCATGCCTGTAATCTCAGCACTTTGGGAGGCCAAGGTAGGCAGATCACTTGTGGTCAGGAGTTTGAAATCAGCCTGGCCAACACGGTGAAACCTCAGCTTTACTAAAAATACAAAAATTAGCCAGGCATTGTGGCACATGCCTGTAGTCTCAACTACTTGGAAGGCTAAGGCAGGGAGAATTGCTTGAACCTAGGAGGCGGAGGCTGCAGTGAGCCAAGATGACGCCACTGTACTCCAGCCTGGGCAACAAAGCAAGACTCCATCTAATATATACATACATATATATATATATATATATATATATATATATGCTATTGTCTTGAAACATTGACAATAGATGAATGGAACGGGAATGTCTCATGTTGCACTTAATGTATCCTTATTGGTCAAAAAGAGAAGCCTGAATTCAAGCCTATATGGAAACTTGCTCTTGTATCTAGAAGAGCAGCATAATTATGGGGCAATATGGCCCCAAAGGACCTATGTCGAAGTCTCAAATCTTCTACTAACCAGCTGTGTGACCCTGGTCAAGACACTTCATCTCTCTGAGTCTATTTCCTCATCTGTAAATGAGCAGACTGAACCCAGTGATATCTTTGTAACTTTCTAGCATAAACCATGAGTCTATGAAAGCACAGTCAAGTTAAATAGTTGCAGGACAGATGCATCATTGGTATATTAAACAGTAATTACAAGTTATAGCAACACCAACTATTGCACCACTGCATAGAATGCAGCCCGGAAATAGAGCTTGGAAGACAAAAGTGAATGACACACGGTGCAGAATTTCTTGAAGCTTGTGGTCTCCTTGGGACCACTTCAGGACAATGTAAGTGCTACTATAGAGAGCTCTATCAAATACTGTGGGAGCTGATACAGGAGAAAGTTGCTACGGATAATATCAACATCTTTTTTCATTAAATGGAACTTTGAAGAATGAGAAGGAGTTCACCACACCAACAAGGCCATAAAGCATTTCAGGCAAAGGAAATGGCCTAAGCAAAGGCAAGGAAGTATTAAATTGAATAAGATTATATATCTGAAGCATTAAGCACAATGTCTGCCATATGATAACAAACAGTGACTGTTGTTTCAATGATGATGATAATGCTGATTCTGAAAGTGGATAGGAGGAATGGATGAATGAGACATGTAGCCAAAGATTACACTGGAAAGGTAGGCTGGAGAGTTATGAAGTAACATGTTAGATGCCACATTAAGGAATCTGGGCATCATCCTGAAAGAAATGAGGCATTATCAGAGATTTTAAAGCAAGGAACCAATACAATAAGATCCTGTTTAGAAGGACAACCTAGTTAGTAGTATGGGGGGTGGATTGGTGGGCATGGCCCAGGGCTAGCAGGACCAATGACGAACCATGACCTTGTGAAGTATTAAACAGAGCTCTTTACACAAGGCACTGACCCAGCATGAGGAGAGAGAAGGAGGCTGAAAGGGAAGCATTCAGTATGCAATAACTATGTCTTCAGTATTGCTACAAGCCTATCTCTTTAGGTTAAAAAATAACTGACTAACCAATTGGTTATGTTTTTCTGAACATACATACCCTTGTAGCATTGGTAGAGGGGATCTTCAAGAGGCAAATCATAATTCTCAAACTGGAATCTAAAGAACACTGTGAATAAATATGAAAAAAAGTAAAGATCAGTTTTCACCTTAATATGCCTTTTGCCTCAAATATGTCCTGAAAACATTTATTTTAGCAAAAGGAAAAATCTGAAATATGACTGCTTCTCTACAGTTTCCCATGACCTAATATCTTTGTTGAAAAAAATTATTCTCATGTTGAAACAATTTTAATTAAACAATTATACAATATTAAATAATTAAATGCAGCTCCTAAACTATTTTCAAAGATATAGCCCTAAAAATTAATGAGATAGACAGTTGAATAGAGAGATGGGTGGGTGGGTGGATGGGTGGATGGGTGGATGGATGGATGGATGGATACACAATGAACAGAAATTGTTGGGTAGATATTAAATGTATCTAACTCTAAAGAGAAACACCTATTTGTGAAAGGCCATTTTAGGAAAAAACAAAAAAAACTTCTTAGATCTATTTGCAAAACCCATTAATCCACGTAAGAACCAGTTTTATCTGCCCTTTCTCTGCTATGAAGCAACATGACAGAAACCCGAGAAAATGCAGTAAAATTTCTACAAAAGAAAATCATGCCTTACCTATCTCTTTGAGTTCTATATTGACAAGATTCCACATCAAAATGTACTTTTTAAAACTGAGTTTACTAGGATTGGGAGAAAATGTTACAGCAAGAATAAACAATGATATGATTTAACTTTATAAACAGATCACAATAGCAGGCTATGGTTAAATTTCCGCAGCTGCGTACATACACATTAACCTCTTCAAAACAGTACAAACTAAGCCAGGGGTTTTCCAAGTGGAGTCCCAGAACCAGCAGCTAGAAACGTGCTAGAATGCAAATCCTCAAGCCCCACACCTCCTGAATCAGAAACTCCCAAATCAGGCCCAGTAAGCTGTGTTTCAGCAAGTCCTGCAGGGACACTGATGCACACTGATGCTTGTGATCTGCTTCTATAAACTGATGAAAACAAACTATAGTAGGTTTCAGTGGCTTATTATTTTCCCCAGAGATTAAGAGCAAAGGCAGAAGATGATCAGAGGCAGTGCCCAGATCTGCCCTAGCGGGGCAAATTCTTACACAAATTCTGAAAGTATTTCACAAGTGCCTTCTAAGGTAACCACTGGGGTCTATCTAATCTGCTCGATACTCATCGGAATTGATGTGACATTTACATTACTTTAAACCAAAGGCTGAAAACTGGCTGCTCATCAGGCCCCCACAGTGATTTAAAAATCAGAAAATGTCATTTTGTGAAAAAAAGGGAAGACAGATAACCTGGGGCCTGCGTTCTCACAGAACAACGATCAGCAGGTGTGAGTAGCCGCTGACCTCATAGGACTGGCACATTCTAGTTCCCAGCGGTCTCAATTATGCTTATTATCTTATCTCCTTTATTAATCCTGTAGGCAGGGTCCTATGGTCAGGGCTGATAGTCACAAATCAGGCACACCACTTGTTTACAGCTGGCAACACTTGTCACTCTTCTGTGCTCAAGTGAAATCTTCTGACAGTCACGTCGGCACACAGGCATTTAAATGTGCCATACCTCATACCATCCCTTCTCTTAGCATGTGCGGCTCTTTAGCAGTGAAGCCCTGATTGGTTCTCGGGTCCTAGGAGGCTCCATGTGCTTAAAATTTGTGCACTCAGTTTCCTATGTGTCGATGTACGATAGCTATACAGATACACAGTTTCAAAGTACTGACCCTCCTTGCTTGGATTTATTCAGCTACTCCAGATCTGTGGGCAAACAAGGATCATAGACCCTAAGAGGTGGTAAATATCCCTCCTCCACACTCCTGCTTCTCACTGTGACTCCAAGCTCAAAGGGGCACATGCTGAGCTAAAGGTCCCTGAATTATACCGTGTAGACCTATTAGCAGTATCTGCCCTTTTGGAAAAATGTATTATCACAGGTGGTTAATCTTTAACAAATATCTTACGTACACATCATACTCATTGTAGAAGTGGAGCTACTAATATGTACCCTCGCTTGTAAGATCAACAAGTGATTCTTTTGTTTTTCTATCAGAATTTTTTTTATTTTTATTTTTTTTTATATTTTTGAGACAATGTCTCACTCTGTTGCCCAGGATGGAGTGCAGTGGCACAAACATGGCTCATTACAACCTCAACTTCCCAGACTCATGCAATCTTCCCACCTCAGCCTCCCAAGTAGCTGGGACAACAGGTGCATGCCATCATGCCTGGCTAATTTTTAAATATTCTCTATTTGTTTACTTATTTTTGAGACAGAGTCTCTCTCTGTCATCCAGGCTAGAGTACAGTGGTGCAATCATGACTCACTGCAGCCTCAACCTCCTGGGCTCAAGCAATGAGCCCACCTCAGCCTCTCAAGTAGCTGGGACTACAGGTGTCACCATGCCCAGCTATTTTTTTTAAGAGACAGAGTCTCACTATATTGCCTAGGCTGTGGTTTTTAAAATCTTTCATACAGATGACATCTCGCCATGCTCCCCAGACTGGTCTCAAACTCCTGGGTTCAAGCGATCCTTCCATCTCTGCCTCTCAAGGTGTTGGGATTACAGGCATGAGGCGCTATGCCCTGACTGATTCATTTTGTTGCCAGTTAAATGCTTCTGTGATCTGCACAGAGAAAGCACAAAAAACCTCATGGCGCAGGTCAGGTCCAAAGCCAGCAAGGCCACTGCCAGCCACCTCCCCATACCCTGTTCTAGAGACATGAATGCCTTCAACTCACCCCTGTCGTAGAAGAGCAAAAAGAGTCTGTTAGTGAAACAGACACTGGACTGTGAGTCAGAAAACCTCTGTTCTGATCTTCACATTGCCACCACTGCATTGTTTCCGGAAGCTACACTACCTCTCTGAATTTGCAGAATTCTTTTCGAAAATGAGGGCATTGGAAAGGATGATCTTTTTAGGTTTCTTCCAGCTCTAACAGTATTGGCTTCTTAATTGCATTTACTGGGCTTCTGTTTTCGATGATCCTTGGGCCACTAGATTTCCAGGTAGGTAACTGTGTGTATATTTTTGGGGATGGTATGGTAGAGAGGGTTAACAGTCAAGCAGAAATAGCATCATTCACAAACACAGCAATCACTTCCCTTTAGATAATTCTCTAAAATTGAAACTTTATATGTCTGGGCTGCTCTTGGACAAAACTATTTATTTACTTACTTATTTAATATCTACCAGAGAAAAATAGCTGGATAAACACCATCTACTTATGTATTTCTAGCTGTTGTTGTTTTTTTTTTTATCAGCTGGAAACATGCATATTTATAATCAGCAAGCAAAATGCTCACTCTGCATTCCTGACATTCCCTAAGAGAGGACAGAACAACCCAAATAAGCCTCCTCACTCATGGCCGACGGAGGTTTCTCATTGTCCTTTGCAATACATTAAATCACCCAAGGCTCAGCTGCTTGTGTTGTTCTCTGTAAATAAACAGTCTGAAAATGGTAAGAAATTAACTGAAAATGAAATCTTCAGCTCAGCTTACCTTCAGAGGTAAAACACAAGGCAACTTGGCAAAAAATGTTTGAAACTGGTTGCTGATTGTGGTCCAGAGGCTACTAGGAGAATCCATAGGCAAAGCTTCCATGAAGGTTGCAATGTTTTCCAAACAGCGTATCATAGCACCCCCTGCTGGTAAATTCTTTTTGTTATTTAGACCCTAAAAACACAAAAGCATAGGCAATCAACTGCTGAAATAGCACGGGAATGCATAGCGCTATTTGGTGCAGGTCAGTTTAAAAGTCATATCTTCAGGCTATAAACGTGTTCAGTGCCAACTACATAGGCCAAACCCTGCGATAGACTGGAGGAATATCATGAAAAATTGACAAGTTCAGACAAACTTAAGGGGGAAAATTGGTGAGAGGTGAAATGTGAGCAAGAAATAGGAAACAGTTTCCAAGGTGCTCCATTGTGGTTCGGTGCTAAGAAAATAATAAATGAAGCTCACTGGAAATAATCCCCAGCACAAAGACTGAGCATAGAATTACAGGAGCAGCAGCTTTCTTTCTAACAGTGAGCGTCGCCCACAAGCAAACCGTGAGCGCTGACCTGCAGCGGCGCTGAGACTTGAACCCATGTCTCTTGATCCAGTGCCCATAGCTCCACCCACCACTCTGCCCTTGGAAAACTGGGTTGTTCTGTGGAGGCAAGGTCACGACTTAGCTGGGGGTGTGGAGAAGCTTTCAAGGAAGAGTAAATCCATGCAAAGCAGCAATGTCCAACTGACACTTTTCTATGCAATTCTATTTCTTAATTAAATTTTTAAAATTTAAATTATTTTAAATTTTAGCATTTTATATTATTTTTCTTTTGAGTTGGGGTATCTTTCTATTGCCCAGCTTGGAGCATAGTGTAGCGATCACAGCTCACTGCAGCCCCCAACTCCTGAGTTCAAGTGATCCTCCCCTCTCAGTCTCCTAAGTAGCTGGGACTACAGGCATGTGTCACCACCCCGGCTAATTCTTTTTATTTTTATTTTATAGAGATGGGGGTCTTGCTATGTTGCACAGGCTGGTCTTGAGCTCCTGGCCTCGAGCAATCCTCCTGCCTCAGTCTCCCAAAGTGCTGGGATTATAGGCATAAGCTACTGGACTCAGCCCTTAGCATTTTAAATTTTTAATATATATTTTCAATTCAAAAATTGTAGATTTCATTTTAAAATTAAATAACACTGAAATCCTTTCTCAGCAGTACCCTGTGGCATGACTCAAAGAAACACAACCCACAGTTGTGCTGGGGCTTAGAGTTTCGGTTGGGGCTTAGGGTGTCACTAAAGGAAACCCACCTCCAGGAGCTGACTGAGGGCCGCGATGGAGCTCAGCTCATTGAAGTCCATCAGAGATGAGGCTAAGGTCCGTAAAAAAGTCCCATCTGGAAAGTCAACAATCAGATTTAGTGTTTGAGTGTCTGGGACGAGCCAAATTTGTGGCGTCTGGATCCTCAGAGGATGAGTTACCTTTGATGGTGCTTTGGAACAGCTGTGGGAAGATGCCGTTGGGGGCCAGCTGATGGAAGAGGCAGCGCAAGAACTGCTTGGCTACCCCTGCTGCATTGCCGGGAACCATCATGCTGGAGTGGAATGGGGAGGAGAAAAGGCAAGAGGTCATGGGCCAGGGAGCATGTGTTTAGGTATTCACTTAGAATTCAAACATCTGCACACCATTCCTCTTATGAGATATCTCACTGTCATGTTCATCAGTGAAATGAAATATTCTACTCAAAGCTAATCTCTGTTAACAATAACTTTTTAGAAAGAGAGAACCATGAAATGCCAGAGTAGTCCCAGACATGTTCCAGGTCCCATAATGTACTCATGAAAGTTATAAGGCCCAGAGAGAAGAGGTAACATACAAAGGTCACATGGTCGCAGAAGGACAGAGTCCTTCTGCATAGAGAAATGCAAGTTAAAACTATAATGAAATACCCATTACACACCCACCAGAATGATTAAAATTAAAAAGATCAACAATGCCAAAGTTGGGCAAGAATATGAAACAACCAGAAGTCTCATCCATTGATGATGGTAATATAAAATGGCATAACCACTTTAAGAGAAGTTCCAGTAGTTTCTTTTAAAATTAAACATATACCTATCCTGTAACCCAACAACATCATCCCTAGATATCTTACCCAAAAGAAATAAAAACACTTGTTTTAAAAAGGGCTTTCATAAGAATGTTGACAATAGCTCTATTTTTAAAAGCCCCAAACAAAAACAACCTAGAAGTCCTTCAATAAGAAAATAAAAAAGCAAACTATGGGATACAATTCAGCCTTGAAAAGGAAACAAATTTCTAATAAAAGCAGCAACATGCTGGGCACAGTGGCTCAAGCCTGTAATCCCAGCACTTTGGGAGGCTGAGGCGGGCAGATCATGAGGTCAAGAAATCAAGACCATCCTGGCCAACATGGTGAAACCCCATCTCTACTAAAAAAATACAAAAATTAGCTGGGCGTGGTGGTGTGCGCCTGTAGTCCCAGCTACTCAGGAGGCTGAGGCAGGAGAATTGCTTGAACCTCGGAGGCAGAGGTTGCAGTGAGCCAAGATTGTGTCACTGCACTCCAGCTTGGCACCTGGCGACAGAGTGAGACTCTGTCCGCCCCCCCAAAAAAAAAAAAAGCAGCAACATGGATAAATCTCAAAAACATCATGCTGAATAAAAGAAGTTAGACACAAAAGAGCAGACGGTAGGATTCTATTGACAGGGAGTCTAGAAGGGGCAAAATTAATCCATGTGGAAAAAATATCACAACAGTGTTTGCCTCTATGGAAGTAGAGATTCTCTGGAAAGGTTCATGGGAGAACTTTCTGGGAATAATGGTAATGTTCTATATCTTGACAGGGGTTTGGAATATACAGTTATATGCATTTGACAAAACTCAAGAAATGAACACTTAAGATTTGTGTACTTCGTTGTATGTAAATTTTACAAAAGAAACAACCACAATCAATGTACAATATGGTGAGTATAGTTAACAACAATATATTGTATACTTAAAATTTGCTGAGAGTAGATTTCAAACGTTCTCACCAAAAAATAAAAAGATAACTACATGAGGTGATGAATATGTTAATTAGCTTGACTGTGGTAATCATTTCACAATGTACACATCTATCAAAACATCACATTTATGCCTTAAATATATATAAATTTTATTTCTTAATTATACCTCAATAAAGCTGGAGGAAAAAAGAAACAATGGTACAAAAAAATGAACTTGAGTTAATGCTAACTTTGCAGAAGTATGTAGGGGAAAATATATTCTAATATCTGAAATTTACTCTGAAATACATCTAAGAAATGATAGATGGATAAATGGTTAGATACATGATAAGAAAACAAAATATTTGTTTTAAAATCTAGGTGATAGGTATATAAATGTTCACTGTATAATTCTTTCAACTTTGCAGTATATTTAAAATCTTTCATAAAAAAAAGTTAAGAAAAAAAGTTTTTAAAAAAGCCATTCATCGAATAGAGCATAAGAAATAAAAACAAAGATCCCTAAAGATGTAAGTTATAGAAATGCAATGTCAACAATAATATTATCTTATGTTTGTAGGACCTGTTACAGTTACACTATCATATACATTCTATCCTCTGGGTCCACAGAAAATACCCCTGAGGCACAAGAAGGCATAGATTAGTATCTCACTTTTACAGATTAGTATCTCTCTTTTACAGATGAGGAAACTAAAGCAGAGAGATCAGTGTGGCCAAAGTCACAGACAGCATCTGTTCCTGCTCTCCTCTGGTTCTTCCTCCCCAATGCAGTCAAAGTAGCCTTTCTACGTGCTACACACACACACACACACACAGGCACATGCACGCACGCACACACCTTGCTGCTTACAAATTCTTCACTGGCTTCCCACTGCTGCTAGAAGGAAGCCCAAAATATTTACTGTGGTTTATAAGTCATGCACAAGCTGGTAGTCAGACTCAGCAAGCTCTTGCATCTCTGTGCTGTGGTTATACTGGCTTTTTCATAGTTCCTCCTACACACTGTTCTTACCATGCTCTTTCCATAACTATGTGTATATTAAGTTAAACTCCTTTTTTCTTTTTTTTTTTTTTTTTTTTTTGAGACGGAGTTTCGCTCTTGTTACCCAGGCTGGAGTGCAATGGCGCTATCTCGGCTCACCGCAACCTCCGCCTCCTGGGTTCAGGCAATTCTCCTGCCTCAGCCTCCTGAGTAGCTGGGATTACAGGCACGCGCCACCGTGCCCAGCTAATTTTTTGTATTTTTAGTAGAGACGGGGTTTCACCATGTTGACCAGGATGGTCTCGATCTCCTGACCTCGTGATCCACCCGCCTCGGCCTCCCAATAAACTCCTTTTTTCATATCTTAGTTTAAATATCACTTCTTAAGGGAAGCCCTTCCCTCCTTCTCCCCTCCTCTACCACTATCAAGACCAGACTGGGACCGCCTGTTACACCCACTCACACCATCAGCTCTCATCCAGGCTTGCTCATCTCAGCAAATGCCATGCCCGCCCACCCAGTTGTTTAGAACAAAACTTGGGAGCCATTCTTGCCTCCTCACTTTCTCTTATACCCAACATCCAATTTAGCAGCAAATTCTATTGGCTCTACTTTCAAAATATTTCCTAAATATATCCTTAATGTGACTACCTCTCACCACCTTAGACCAAGCCACTAACCTCTCACCTGCACCACTAACACAGTCATCACACTGGTCCCCTGCTTAACTTTTTACCCCCTCCCCATAATCTAATTTCAACACAGAAGCCAAAGGGATCCTTTAAAATTTTTTTCCTTAAAAAAGATTTATTTTATTGTGTTAAGAACACTTAACATGAGAACTATCCTCTTAACAAATGTTTGTGTACAATACATTACTGTTGACTGTAGGTGGAATGCTATACAGCATATCTTCAGAGCTCATTCATCCAGCTTGACTAAAACTTCATGCCCCTTGATTAGTAACTAGAGAGTGATCCTTCAAAGCAGTTGATAGGGTTTGGTTGTGTCCCCACCCAAATCTCATCTTGAATTGTAGCGCCCATAATTCCCACATGTTGTGGGAGAGACCCAGTGGGAGATAACTGAATCATAGGGGCAGTCATTCACTATTGTGGTAGTGAACAGGTTTCATAAGATCTGATGGTTTTATAAACAGGAGTTCCCCTGCATAAGCTCTCTCTTTGCCAGCCGCCATGTAAGACGTCCCTTTGCTCTTCCATCATCTTCTACCATGATTGTGAGGCCTCCCAGGTCATGTGCAGCTGTGAGCCCATTAAACCTCTTTCTTTTATACATGACCCAGTCTCAGGTATGTCTTTATCTGCAGTGTGAAAATGGACTAATACAGCAGGTTAAAGCACATCACTCACTCCAGTGGCTCCCTGCTGCGTCCTTAAAATGACCTGCAGGGCTCTACTTGGCCTGGCCCCCACTGCCTCTGCCCTCTCATCTCCTGCCACTCTTTTTCACAGTCAACCTGCTCCAGCCACATTAGTCTGTTTTCCAAATATATGAGGCGTTTTCCCGACTTAGAGACCTCATACTTGCTGCTCCCTCTGCCTGGAATGTTCTTTCTATAAATTACTGCATGGATCACTCTCTCACTTTATTCAGGCTTTGTTCAAATATTACCTCCTCAAAAAGGCTGTCCTTGACTATTATATCTAAAATACCAGCTCCATGCGCTCTCTATCTCCCAGACTTACTTGATTAATTTTCATAGCATTTAGCACTAAATGATATTAAATTACAGAGTCAGTTTTCCTGTTGGATAATTTTCTTGTTTTCTCCCTCATCAAGTAGAATGTAAGTTTCATGAGAGCCAGGATTTGATGTTTTGTTACTACTATAACGTCAGTAACTAGTAGTCACTCCATAAATAGCTGTTGAATGAATTACTGTTACACAAGTCTCTCTGTACTTTTTCTTCACAGCACTTAGCACAGTTTACAATTACAAATTCGTACAAATATTTTATTCACATTGGCTTCATGAATAGACTATAAGCCCCATGAGGGCAGGAATCATGTCAGTTTTGCCCCCAGTGAAGCCCTAAGTCTAGCACAAGGTGGGTTTAAAAGTATTTGTTGGCAGAAATAAGTGAGTGAATGAATAAAGGAAGGCAAGAACGGAAAATGAACAACTAGTGCTCTCTGGAGCTACAACTGGAGCCTAACAATATTCCTTCTATGGTGCACAAACTGGCATTTTATTTTATTATTTAATTTTTTTATTGAGACAGGGTCTTGCTATGTTGCCCAGGCTGGTCTCGAACTCCTGGGCTTGAGTGATCCTCCCACCTCAGCTTCCCAAAGTGCTGGGATTACAGACATGAGCCACTGCACCCAGCCCCACACTGGTGTTTTAGAAACGAGATGAACATGCACAGAGGAGAAAAGAAAGTGAGATCTGGGCTCACTTTAGGACCTTACCTTTCTGCTTGATTAGAAAAGGTAGTACTGGATGCCAATCTAGGAAATAAAGTAAAGAGAGTCACACAAATATCTTAGATTTTCATGATGAGATGCATTAGTAATGTGGGAGGAGGACCTGTTGAGTTTCTGGTTTAGATGGGGAGACATATATGATGTTGACAGTTCCCTTGACAGAGGACAGAGGGCCCACTCATTGGTCAGTCTCTAGAGTTAAACTTGACCCAGTCCTTGAGATCTGCTATGTCAAGTTAGACATTTTCAAGGAGAGGTTTGCAGAAAGTTGGTTTTCTACAGAATGCTCCTGCAGCCAGGTCAGACAGTGATCAGAACAACATTGGACCCCGTCCCTCTCCATATTAACTCAACTCAAAATTCATTTCTCTGTATATAACCTCTGAGACCTAACTATAAACAAATCACAAATGATAAAAGCCTCCATAAGATAGTAAAATAGATAACAGGCATATTTGTCAGCTGTTAGGCTGAAATGAGGAGAAGAGAAATGTTACATTAAGAAGAGAAATGGGCCAGGCGCGGTGGTACATGCCTGTAATCCCAGCACTTTGGGAGGCCGAGGCAGATGGATCACGAGGTCAAGAGATCGAGACCATCCTGGTCAACATGGTGAAACCCTGTCTCTACTAAAAATACAAAAAAAAAAATTAGCTGGGCACGGTGGCACGTGCCTGTAATCCCAGCTACTCAGGAGGCTGAGGCAGGAGAATTGCCTGAACCCAGGAGGCAGAGGTTGCAGTGAGCTGAGATCGCGCCATTGCATTCCAGCCTGGGTAACAAGAGCTAAACTCTGTCTCAAAGAGAGAAAAAAAAAAAAAGAAGAAGAGAAATGTATTGGTTAAGTAAACAATATATAGCATGTAATTTCCAAAAAAGTATAATTATTTGGTTCTGTATGTGTGGAAATATTCTATATGTTATCCTATGGAAAGAGAATGGACTATACTGGTGGGTTTAGAAGAACATGTCTGGATGAGTAAGATATTGAAGAAACAGAAAAGGAGAATGTTATAAATTTATTTACTTTATTAGGACTACATGTGTAAGAGTGAGCTGAGCCAAGAATCCACTTGGAGAGGAATTGAGGGTCCAGTAACCACTAACACCAGACACCACTCCCAGTTGTTTTGTTTACAGACCCTCTCATGCTAATGTCACTACAACAAATAGATAAACATTGGCAAGTGAACTAAATAGTAACAGTAATTAATGGTGCAGCAAATACGATTTTAAAGGATATACCTAGAGAAAGGGATCATTTAAGTGGGATCCAAGCAGACGGCAAAGTATGAGATCATATGGAAGAGCTTGGGTGATCGATGAAAGGGTTATGCTGAGTTTACAAACCTTTAGAATATCCAGGGAATGGCCCCTGTGGTCATAACTAGCACAAATAAACAACGTGTTTGTAAAACCACATGGCCTCATCTGTTCTTCAAGATGAAGTGGGGCATGCCAGGAAGCCCCGAATTAGCTGGCAGTTGAATCTGTTTTCATGGTAGCTTTGGTGATTAGGCTTAGGTTGCTAAGACTTGTGGCAGCTTGCACTAAATGTACTCCCTGTCTCTTGCTAGTCTACCCAAAGGAGGTAGAGATTTAGTATATGTGTATGGAAATATGTAAAAATGTATCTGCCACTGGTTTTCCCTTGCTTTTCTTCAAAGCTCATGTGTTTCCATCCTAACAGTTGGCAATGTTTGAAAATGAATTGTTCTCACTTATGTTAAAACAAAAAACCAAAACTGAAACAAACCCCTCTATATAGCCATGACAACCTAGATCATCTGTTTCAAAGAGATGATAACAGACTGGAACAATAATTCTATCTGTTCTGAAACTAAGAAGTATTGACAGTAGAAACTGTGACCTGGTATTAATAAAAACTCTCAACTCCCCAAGTGTTGAGAGTTTTTATTTTGTAATTATTATGACTAGCTCAAACTCCAGGGCTTAAATGAAGTAATTCATCCTTTCTTATCTCTCCATATCCCCATATCCATCCCTTACTTTGCACATGGGCTATTCTGAAGTCTCCAGATGCAATAGTCACACTTACCTTTATACAATCTCTGTCTATATGACTCCTAAGGACACTACCAAAAAAACTGGAGAGAGGGAGGATAAGAAAGCCAAACTCTCTTGGGATTGAGGAGTTGATAGTGCTTTCCTGTTTGTCTCCAACTTGAAGTCGGCAATTTTTCATTTTAAAAAACGGATTAAATTTTAGCTCCATTAAAATTCATTCTCTTTCCTTTCCCCAAATGCCAAAAATTTGCAGAATCCAGTTCTTGTCCTACCTCCTCCTTATAAACTTTCTTTAGGAAATCTTTCCTATATTAATCTTCTCTAGCATTTAGCTCTCTCTTATACCATTCATTACAGCATTTAATCACCCCTTGTCTTGTATGGCTAGTCAATGAGTCCACAGTAACTGTCACAGCAACTAAGTGCAGAGTACCTGAGGGCAAGAGCTCTGTCTAATGCCTGCAGCCTAAAGCACCTGGCACTGTTAGCACAGATTAGAAGTGTTAATACATTCATGTGGAGTTTAATTTAATCCTCTCCTATAGGTTGTGCATGCTAGGACTACAGTTTGTTATTGAATTTGAGCTTTCTTCATATCCATGAAATACATCATTTATCTTCTAATGCCCTATCTACCAAACAGAATGTTCTTAGCATGAACATTCTCAAAGCAGCTAAGCATAATCTCTCAGTCAGGCTGAAATCCCTGTTCCCCAAATGTGTGTATCTTTCCTTTATCTGAGTCGGAAATGTGAACCTGCTGTAATTACTGTGTGTCTCCTCACATGACAATGCCCCAAGTTTATAGCTAAATGAGGTGCTCTTGAGATTATAAATGCCTAGAAAATCCATCTCAGAACAGGTAAAGGGAAATAATAACAGCTAATACTTATGAAGTGCTTACTATCAACTGCTGACAGTTGTGAGCGTGGTTACATCCATTAGCTCATCTAGTGATGGGGAATAACAAACAGTGGGGTTTTCTTAGTGCAGCTGCCTCCAGCTTGGTTCTGACATTGTGACTCATGACCCTACACAGATGGAGAATTCAGTTGAAAGACTGGTCTATTTGGTTTTTAAAACTAGTCTGAGTTGATCTCACAAATACTAGTATCTACAAGATGGCTGAATGTTTCACTTTTGAACTGGTAGTTTTTACTTCAAGACAGAGATTGAATAAAGGACCTTCCTACCAAACAAAACAAAAGCTGACATTCACCTTCCCACAGACTGCATGATATCCAGCAGCAGCGGGGCTGCCAGGTCTGGGCTTAAGTGAATGAATGTGGAGAGGACCACGATGGCCAGCCCAAGTGTCTCTTCATCGTATTCTTCAAGAATGGCCCCACAGTCATGGCATCTGCAAAGAAAACAGAGACATGTTTTCCATGAAAGAAAGAACCATGCTCTCAAGATATAATGTACCACAGACATGGCCGTTTCTAGCAAGTCTTGGAAAAGTCTCCAAAAGGAGATGGGGGGCCCCGCTCTGGTAATCAGTAGGGGATAACAGTGCCGCCATCACCACAGATACAGAAACGGCACACATGGCGGAGACCACAAAGATGCCTCTGATTACTGAAAATGTTCTTTCAATTCCTCAGCATCTGGCCTGCACATGCATGATTGCTCTTGCTTAGAATGAGTGCCAATAGTTTGAAGCCTGTGGATGAAGGATTTGATGCATGTGATATTATTGCTGAGGAAAGTCAGTAACTAGATTTTTCATTTGTTGAAGGTAAAAATGAAAAATGCCCAGGCATGGATGGAGGCTTTCAGAAAATGTTCTATTTGTGGGTAAGAGACAGGGCAGTCAAGTCTACAGAACCATCTGGAAAGCCTGAGGAGACGAGGAAGTCTCTTCTCCACCACTCACTCAGATTAGTTTTATGAACTCACCAGGTCTGCCGAGTGTCGTATATAAATGCACAAACAATGCCACCCGCTCTTGGGTAACTTCCAACTTATTGCTCTTTGTAGTGTCCTAATGTAGGGTCCATTTCATTCAACTCAATCAAAGCCAGCTGATAAAGTGAGAAGTTTTATAAAGGGAAGGGAAAGTCTACTGGGAATAGCAGGGAAACAAGAACTACGACTGCTGTTGTGACCTTTCCTTCTGAAACCTTCCTAAATATAGGCCCCCAAAAAAGCATAAAAATTTCTTACAAATTGACATTTTAAAATACAGGATTCACATTACTAAGTAAAAAAGAAAAGAAATGGAGTGCACAGAAAGGCAACTAAGAAAGATTAAGACTTGGGGAGGGGGATAACATCAAAGGAAGAGCTGAGGAGACCCCTCTGCTAGCAACTCAGTGACCCATGTGGACCTTCTAAGGCACCTGCACAAGACAGGCACCATCGCTTCTTCAGTCAAGGCTGTCAGCTCCCTACAAATGAGTAATGGGTGGCCAGCTACAGGGATACTCACACCAGCTCCTTCCACCTTACCCTCCTCACCTTTTATCAGAAGCATATTGTATTAGTCTGTTCTCATGCTGCTAATAAAGACATACCCAAGACTGAGTAATTTATAAAGGAAAGAGGTTTTATTGACTCACAGTTCCACATGGCTGGGGAGGCCTCACAATCATGGTGAAAGGCAAGGAGGAGCAAAGTCACATCTTACATGGTGGCAGGCAAGATAGCTTCTGCAGGGGGATCTCCCATTTATAAAACCATCAGATCTTGTGAGATTTATTCACTACCATGAGAACAATATGGGGGAAATCACCCCCATGATTCAATTATCTCCAGCTGGCCCCACCCTTGACATGTGGGGATTATGACAGTTCAAGCTGAGATTTGGGTGGGGACACAGCCAAACCATATCACATACCTAATTTATCAATCAGGTCACCTTTACCAAGAAGGCTTCCTGGTCCAAGGGAATTTCTCTAAACTTGAACTCTTAAAAGCATTTTGTTTTGTTTTGACACAGTCACTCTGTCACCCAGGCAGGAGTTCAGTGGTGCCATCATGGCTCACTGCAGCCTTGACCCCCCAAGCTCAAGAGATCTTCCCACCTCAACCTCCCTAGTAGCTGGGACTACAGGCACACACCACCATACCAGGCTAATTTTAGTATTTTTAGTAGAAACAGGGTTTTGCCATGTTGCCCAGGCTAGTCTCAAACTCCTGGGCTCAAGCAATCCACATGCTTTGGTTACTCTTTATTATATTCACTGAACAAGCATCTATGTGCCAGGCAATATAATGGAAGAACAAATTATGACTTAAAAGCAAAGCATGCTTCTTCTGAAACTTTGTCACCACTGTGGTGACCAAACTCAAATTCTGTATACATGGTGAAGAAAATAACTATGCGAGCTTACTTGTCCGTCATCATTGTCGGCTGCTCATCAGTGAATTCTTCGGGTGCAGGCACAAACATACTGACTATGCTCGGTGCAGACAGCAGGCTGGATTTGGTGGCACCTGGGTAAGCAGCAAAGAAACAACCAGTGAATATAGTTGAGCTTCAAGGGGCCAAGAAAGGCCTGGTTCTCCTCTTGGAAACCCTCCAAGGATCACATTCCCTTGAATGCAATGTGGACAACCCAATTGTAATGTAGAAAGCCCTCAACCATGAAATGAAGTCAAGAAAGATTGTGATTTGTTTCCACTTGGATGAAGTGAAGAGCTAGACTTCACTCTCTTAGGTGTGCCAGCAGGGTCTGAGGACAAAGATGAAAGACAAAGGGAAATCTATTCAAGGGTACCCTTAAATGAGCTACAAACATTATTTGTAAGCATAAATGGAAACTGCCCATATAATACTGCATTTCTAAAATCACAAATGCATATCAACATTACAGTTTTGCTAATATGGGAAGGTGGTAAGATCCCAGAATTCCATGCACTTAAGCAATGGAAGATCTTTGAGCTAAGAAATATCAGTGTGTTTGTTTGTTTGTTTGTTTGTTTGAGACAAGGTCTTGCTTTGTCACCCAGGCTGGAGTGCAGTGGCGTGAGCATGGCTCAGAGCAGCCTCAAGTTTCGAGGTTCAAGCAATCCTCCCATCTCAGCCACTAAAGTAGCTGGGACTACAGGCACACACCACCATGCCTGGCTAATTTTTAAGTATTTTGTAAAGACAAAATATGTTACCTGGGCTGGTCTCAAGATCCTTGGCTTGAGGGATCCTCCTACCTCAGCCTCCCAAAGTGCTAGGATTACAGCTGTGAGCCACTGTGTCTGGCCTTCCATTTTTCAAACTGAAGTATTTATGAATGAAATATCAAGACTTTTTGAAGGAACCCATCCAGTGACTCATTCCACATCAGCCAATCGATACCACAGTGTTTAAAACTTTGGGGTTTGATGCCTTCCAAGAAATCTGAGGCAAGAATCTTAGCAACATGCTCCAGGGAGGAGTAAATCAGTCTGGAGATTCAGGAAGCTGTTTTCCACTAAGAAAGCCACTAGTGCAAGACAGAATCTCAGATGAAAATGAGGTACCCCAAGAAGAATCTCAAAGTGATCATCCAGAATAATGCCATATTCTACAAAGTACTAACTAAAACTCTAAGTTCTTCAAACAGGAAAGAAGGCAGAAAAATCCAACAGTCATTAAATAATGTTTCTCATCAAGGAATTAGTATCTTGGTGCCAGGAGGAAAAAAAAAACAACCTGGTATGATCTTTCCTCAAATAGGAGAAAGATGATTCAGACAATGAGTTTCCAAAGGAATCAAAATATTCATAAAGCTAGCCAAGTAGGCAATGTGCTTCAATCTGAATTTTCGAAGGAAAAAATGGTGTTGAGCCTTTGAAAAGTCAAGATGCTTCCATACTGCAGACTCCTTTGCCTGATCAAAGGTTACAAAAAAGTATGAGAAGCAGAACATTTGCAAATCCAAACTGCAAAGGAAAGTATCTGAAAATATCTTTATGTCACTTCCTAAGCTCCCAAATGGGAATCCGAATTTTACTACCATATTTATCAGCTATGTCCAAGATAACATCCTTTCCTAAGTATACACAAGTGTATCATTGACAAAGATCTCCAATTGTTTGTTTCATAAAGATGTTACCTTGAGTGGAAGCAACAGTATTACAGGTATAAGTGTACACTGATTAATAATAGAAAAGACGGCCGGGCGTGGTGGCTCACGCCTATAATCCCAGCACTTTGGGAGGCCGAGGCGGGTGGATCACGAGGTCAAGAGATCTAGACCATCCTGGTCAACATGGTGAAACCCCGTCTCTACTAAAAATACAAAAAAAAATTAGCTGGGCACGGTGGCACGTGCCTGTAATCCCAGCTACTCAGGATGCTGAGGCAGGAGAATTACCTGAACCCAGGAGGCGGAGGTTGCGGTGAGCCGAGATCACGCCATTGCATTCCAGCCTGGCTAACAAGAGCGAAACTCCGTCTCAAAAAATAATAAAAGTAATAATAATAATAATAATAATAGAAAAGACAAGAAATAGGACAAGATAAACGAAGACACAAATTTATTATTAAATAGCACAGTAAAGAGCATGAAGTTGCTTCAAGAGACCAAGACACAGAAAATTTAAATCCAATACTCCACATTTCTTGAACATTGACAGACCGCATTGACCAGATGTCAAAATGCCTGTGCTAAAAGTGGAAAAATTCAGCCCACACAATATATGGTGATATGTACATAGACTTACTGGAAACATAAGAAATTGATTTTTTAATTAAAAACCTTGGAGTCAAGCCTTTCAGAAGAGTATTGCCAATTACTGTTATACAGTAATCACAACTAAAGTCAAGAAAAGGGAGGAACTCAAAGTCATTCCGGTAGTTTCAAACTAATTATTACCTAATACAAATGCCAAGAAAGAGGTGTTTTTGACAATAGCATTGTGAAGTTGTTTTTCCATATGACAGCACGGAATGTATGATGTCATCTTTAGAGCCGTCATCTATAAAAGCAAACAGGTTCAGTTATTGAACACTGGCCACCATGGGCAACACTGGCTGAATCAATGGATTCCTAAACATTACCACTAAAGTGGGAACAAAGAGTACCTAGGAGAAGGTGGGAAATGCAAAAAGGAGGCCACAGACCTCAGCCACCTTTGGTTATACTTCAGTCACAATAAGTCTACAATGTTAAAGGCAGTCCCCATCATCCTCGAGTTGCTGCCAACATTTCTGATGCCTCCACTACTGGCTCCCCTTCTGAATAGCTGAAGTTCACTCTACAGCAGAGACAGAGGGCTCTCAGAAACTTGAATGAAGAGGGGCCCACCTCCAGAGCCCAACTTTGAAGCTGAAGATTTTGACAAAAGTCCCTTTGGGAGTCTTGGAGACAGGAGAAATTATGAAGGTGTTTGTCTCAAAGCAGATGTGCATGGATCAGTCCCCCAGCTGCACCAATGGGCTCTTCAGTTTACCATGAAAGACACTGACTTTCCATCTCAGTGTTCTCACCATGTCATTCCACTTTTACTGCTACTGAGTAGCTAGATCAGGAACAAGCACCAAAGATTTGTTCAACCACTCTTACTTCTACTCATCAAAGCTTTTCCTAGTCCTATAGATGAAAAGAATCTCACTTCATCCAATACAGGAACTAAAACTGCTATTCATTGGCAAAGAAATGTTAGCAAAAGCTGGAGATCAATATCTCCTTATTCCTTAGGAAAATTAGAAGAGTGACATGGTCTAGAAAAAGAGCTCTACTTGATTTAAGACACTGGTTGTGAGAGGTGATCATAATTCTTTCCGGGTATTTTGTTTTTCTACCAATGATAGGTTAATCTGCCTTCTCAATTAAGAAAGAACAAAGATAACAACTACTTTGGTAGTTAAAATTCAAAATGAATATTCTGACCTTAGCACAGATTGACCTGCAGCTTGCTTCCATGAGCAACATCAAGTCAAGTGAATCTTTTCAATGCATACTTCAGAGAGCTGGAAAGAAGCTATTAACCTGTGACCTCAATATTCTAGAAAAAATACAGATTAGCTGGACCATGCTCAGAAGAGTAGATATGGCATGATAGGGAAAGCTGATATGTCTGAGGAGGAATGCTGAAGGACCTAGGAATGTCTGGTCTAGAAAAGACTAAGGGAATAAGCACCATCAAAAAAATTACAGGAGAGGCCAGGCATGGTGGCTCATCTATAATCTCAGCACTTTGGGAGGCCGAGGTGGGTGGACCACCTGAGGCCAGGAGTTTGAGACTAGCCCAGCCAACATGGTGAAACCTCGTCTCTACTACAAAGACAAAAATTAGCTGGGTGTGGTGATACATGCTTGTAATCCCAGCTACTCAGGAGGCTAAGGCAGGAGAATGGCTTGAACCCAGGAGATAGAGGAGGTTGCAGTGAGCCGAGATCCTATCACTGTACTCTAACCAGGGCAACAGAGCAAGACCCTGTCTCAAAAAAAAAAAATTTTATGAGAGAGACTAGACTTGTTATGTGCAAGGGTTAGAAAGTCACTATAAGGAAGAACTGTTGGCCATGTTCAAAGATGAGATGTCATGCACTCTCAGCCACTGGGGGTGTGTCAGCAAAGATCAGCCCCACTTCATGGAGCCGCTAAGAAAAAGGCTGCACCTGCTGGGTGACAAGATGATGGACATGTCCAGTCTCCTTCAGCTCTTACAGCCTGACACTCTGTGACTCAACTAACCTCTCGTCCTCAATGGCTGCCCCTCCAGGTCAGGGTTTAAGCACGTTGACACGTTACACTGGCGTTTCCCAGGCTGTATCTGTTCTGTGGATAAACAGAGTGTTTCAGTCTTTGATGTGGTCATCTTAGTGCCATTTAGAACACAAAGAATTTAACCAATTATCTCTTGGGGCCATTTTTTTGGTCCCTGTTACTATTGATGATTAACATTTACAGGACGCATCCTAGATTTTAGGGTCGAGTTATTTGGGGCTTCACTACAAACCTGCCATTCAGTTCCATGAAATGCAACTAAAAGCAGGACAGCATCTAAAACTATCCCAAAAAGTCCAGACAAGCACCCCACTCTGCCCCCAAAAAAAGTTCAAATCTCATTATCTCCAGATAGGAAATGAAAGGCTAATATCACAGCCATGACAGGAATGTTTTATGCAAATCAATAAGTACATAAGTGACCATTTGGGGCAATGGCCAGAAAGGTCATACTGAAAACACATGGAACTGGTAAGAAGGAAATGCCAGGAGTGGGACTGAAGGATGGGGAACAGGAATAAGGGAGTGGGGTAAAATGGAGGCATGGTGCTTCAAAAACGTTTGTCCACGTGAAAGATGAGGCAAAGCAGCAAGTCGTGGTGCCGTGCATGGATGGAAAGGAGGCAGGTCTCAGGAAGAAGCTGAGGTCTCAGGTGTGTGCTGAGGTGAACTGATCATGAGCCATGTTTTAGGCTACCTTTCTCAGTGTGCCTACATGGCCAAATTTGTTCTTGTGGAGACCAGCAGGTCACTGAATCTACATGTGTAGTTTAAAGTGACATGCCACCTAACATTGTACTACACAGTCATAGACTCTCCCCAGGCTCAGATGTGAGGAGGACTTTTTCTGGCACTAATCAAAATAAGAATATTGAGATGATGCTCTTGTAGGACTTGGTGATTCCAGAACCAGTTTGGAGGATGGAAAATAGGCCCAGGAGAACTCAGGAAAGATTCAGACAGCATGTAAATGGGAAGTATTGAATGAGAAAACAGAGTGACATGAACAAGGTTGAAATTTGGTTGAAAAGTGAAAAATTCCTTTAAATGGGTTATTTGGTATCATGTAGATTTTCTTAAACTAAAATTTAGACTGAAAATTAAGATCAATGTGCCTTTTTATAACTACTGTGTCCATCAAACTAGGTTGTCATTGTAGTCGGAATCTAAACTGGTTGGTTAGCTTAGGCTGAGGTACCCACTGCAGAAAACAGTAGCAAGGTAAAATCATCTTCAGAGCCCTCACATTAGCATTTCATTTTTGGAGACCTAGTCAAATAAAAGCTGCTATTCTCAGTTCCTTACGTAGCTTCATCTCCATAAAGAAGAAAGCACAGTCCTCTTTGGTGTAGGCAGAAAGACTTCATTTAAACCCAGTAAACTCCTGAGGTTGGCTGTCCAGTCTTTCTCCTTCTCTCCTTGCCTGTTGGCTCTTGGCTATTCACTGCTCACTACCACATATCACTAAAATGAAGAGAAAACACTAAACCTTTACAATTGTTAAGAACCCTTATAAAGTCCAGGATAGTTGAAACTATCTGTTAAATATGAGATTGGGTATGGTGTGTGGAATTTAGTTATCTAGACTAGTGCTCTGTCTCTCTTTCTCTCTGTCTCTCTGAATAATGAGACCAAGTAAAATGATGTACATAAATAGTATGGCTTTGAAGAAAATAATAATATCTCAATATTATGCTTTTGTGGATATTATAATTCATAGTCATCAAGAAGAACATTAAAATAATTTCATATCACTGCAGCCAGAAAGTATTAACCACAATACTAAAAGAGTCTGATCCAAGAGTAGGCCCCAGAGCATATCACCATAATAAGCCCTTACATTTCAGTAATGCATGCATGTTGCAAGGTGTTTTCACATTTATAATCTTGTAACTCAAACGACCCATTTAATTACAGAAGAAAAAACAACAGAAAAGGCAGGCACTTAAAAGAGGATTGTGGCTGTAGTACTACTGGCTTGATAAGGTAGTACATGTACAAAATGTGGTAACAAAGTTGAGAAAATGCAGAGTGATCAATCATGTTTAGAATAGACAGGTCGTGGCAGTCAATTCTTACTTTAAAATTGAGGTTAGATGCAGTTCCATCTTATGAGCATGGGGGTGTGCGGCTGCAACCTGGTGACCCTGCTGGCTAAAACACAGAACTCATATTCCCAAACCTACTGGCAGATCATGATGTCACTAAGCTGACAGTTGTTATCACTATTATTATTACTATAAATATTCCCTCATTTGGGCGGTAATTTGTCATTTATACAACAGAGAATACGGATAATCTGCTGTGTGTTTTCTTTTTTATTTGCATCACGAAACCATAGTTCCATTCCCTCCTCCCCAGATCAATAACCTAATGTCTGGAATCTGGGTCTTAGAGAGAACAAGAGTTGGGCCAGCCTCAGCAGAAGAGAGTGTCCCTCCAGCACACTTGGGAAGTTTAAGTAGACTTACTAATTACTTTAGGTGGTTTTGAAAAATTATCTGAACCAAAGAACAGGAGAGAAAATCTATTCTTTAACAAGGGAGCAGAGTGGACACAGAGAAAGTGGCATTCGCTAATCCAAGAGGTAGAACGAGAAGAAAAAGCTTGACCCACCAGTGTCCCAGTTGCTGATGTTATGGGGGGCGCTAGACTGATGCTCCAGCTGCCGCTTCATTAACTGGCTCATTGTCAGAACTCCCAGAGATCCCCTTTTCATCTGCCTATACTGAGCTAGATGGAGGAAATTAGGAGACGATTATAATAATAAATTTCCACAGCACACAAAGGCTCCACACATCCATAGAGAATTTTAATTGACCCTTCATTCGCTATTCATAATTTTTGGTAAATTGTATGCTTCTGTTCAAATGAGAAACTAAGGCACTCTGCTGTTCCAGGTACCTTTCTTCAGACAGTGAAGATGGTGACAGTGCTCATTAGCACTGATTTGTCACCTGTAAACATTTATCCCAGTTACAATTGAATGAAATATGATCATCTTCATCTACTTTTTAAATTACATACTCTGCCATGTTCCCAAATGGATTTAAGACAAATAATAAATTTAAATTTATGACTTAACTTTCTTTAATGGAGCTTGTGCATCCATTGTTTCCATCTTCTTCACGGTCCCATGAGGTCCCAGTGTATCTGTGTATGTGTGCATGATGTGTGTGTGCGTGTATATTTTAGGGTAGGATGACACATATCAACCCCAATTTTTAGAGAGAGAAATTGAAGCAAATGAAATTATGTGACTTGGAACCAGTCAGCAACTGAAGTGGTCCTAAAACCAAAATATATCAACTCCAAAGTCAAAAACTGTTTCAATCTCTGTGTGAGCCTCTGCCTACTGTTTGAAAAATGTGAATCAATTAACATTCCACGAGTATATTCTAGTACATAGCTTTGTTTTTAAAAAGTAGTAACATTTTTATCCTGTAAGTTAAGCATTGAGACACATCCCACCAGTGAAATGTCAAGTTATTAGCATTTCCAAACCAGAAAACAATGAAAAACACTTTTGCCAGTAGATTGCTGAGTTGGAAAGCAGCCTCCTCTGCTCCTATTCTCAGCAGGCCCACCAATCCCTACCAACCAGCCCAGTGTGAGAGGCAGACCATAATGGATGCAACTTTTCTACATGACCCTAAACACCTTGTATATTTGACAACTTGTGGTTATTCACTGTCTTATAAGAACAATTTCAGAAACTGAAGCTGTGAACTACACGCCCCAAGAAAGGGATGGTAGAAACTGGGATGACCGTATGGCCCCTGAAAACTCTTCAATGTTATACACAGGTTTCACAATCATGGCACCAAGGTGGCAACTTGGCATGATGTGAAATCAATTATAACATTATTTTTAATGTAACTAGCATGCTGTTTGATTAATGGTGGTCACAACATGTTTAGCTACAAAATAATCAGCTGATAAACTAATCAAAAGAGAAGGGAATTCTTGTGACTTAAAGTCAATATTAACTGAATTCATGAAAATGACTACTCAACCTAATACTAAAAAGCTCTGATTTTTGTCACTGATTGGCAAAACTTACAATGTTCTGACTCACTTGAAAAGCACGGCTTTAAGTAAAATTCAAAAACAGAAATCTTTTCAAAGGTTTAACAAATTTAAAAATTAGCAGCATCTAAAAGACTCAAAGAAAAATTTAAAACGTCTACTGATTGAATAATGTCTTCAATTCTCAGGTGTTTTTAAAGACAGCAGAATTCCCTGAGAATAAAACCCTTAATGTTTAGCTCAGTGTATAAGGCACCAGGCATGATGCCTCCAAGAACACACCACCAAGAGCATGCTTTTAATGGCGAGGAGGAGAAAGGAGGAAATCTAATGAAGTGCTAAGCCAAATCCAAAGTCTAGATAAACCATGACTTTTGGATCATGAGACATTTGTAAATTCATTTTATGGTATATGTAACTAGCATTTGAGTCCTACTGAGCTAATAATCCTACTTCAAATTATACTCTAATTCACTATCTTTTTTATTTCTTTCTTTTTTTTTTTTGGAACAGGGTGCACAGGCTGGTGTGGAGTGGCACGATCACAGCTCACTGCACCCTCCATCTCCCATGCTCAAGTGATCCTCCCACTTCACTCTCCTGAGTAGCTGGGACTACAGGTACGTGCCACCACGCCTGGCTAATTTTTATTTTTTTTGTAGAGACTGGGGTCTCACTATGTTACCCAGGCTGGTCTCGAATTCTTGAGCTCAAGTGATCCTCCTGCCTCAGCTTCCCAAGTGCTGGGATTACAGGTGTGAGCCACCGAACCTGTTCCACTATATTTTATTAAAGATTACTCATATAAATTAGGAGAAGATACACTTTCATGATTTTAGTATGTGGACATAATATTGGCATTTTATCATGTGATCAAACAGATTTTTGTAATAAAATAAGAATAATTAGATTCAGAACTAGCCATTCTTCTTTGCTACCAAAAGGGCAATTAACTGTCATTTGGAAATAATTTCTTAGAATTTCCATAATCCTTATTACAATTGATTTTGAATTATTTAAAGGAAATATGATATACTAAAAATGAACATGGGTTTGTAAGTCTAAAGGGCCTAGCATCAATTCCTGTCTCTATCACTTAGTAGGTATTTGACTTTAGGCAAGTCATTTAGCTTCTCTGAACCTCAGTTACCTAATCTATAAAATGGGGCCAACAACATCTACCATGCACATGCTGATGTAAGAACTGGATCAGATAACAATGCATGTGAGCCACTTTGCACAGTGCCTGGCACATGATAGGTGTCAAATAAATAGTAGCTACAATTACTATAATGACTGCAAACTCCTGGAGAACAAATGGTGTTTATTTATTCACTTTTGACCTCCAGTGCCAAGCACAGTGTCTGGCATCCAGCAGACACTTAATAAATAGTTGCTGAATGAATGAATGCATGAATGAATGAACAATGAAGATGATGATGTTCCAAACTACCAGTCCACTATTTAAATTAAGATCTTTATCTGGTTTTTCAGGATCATCGAAAGATGGTCAAATAAAAATTTTTAAATAGCTTTTCAGGCAATGTCCACATGGAACACAACACTTATCAGCACATACGACAAAGGTTTACAGATGCTGCACCTCTGTTCGTATCTCTGATTCTAGGCAAGAATGTCTCATGCTAAAGTCTTGTAATTAACCCTACAGAGACAGGTGGATACCCTTACAGAACTTCAGTGGAACTCAAGCTCTCATGGACAAAATCTAGGGCCCAGTGACAGAATCCAGTTTTAAAATACTTGCCTCCTAAAGATCCTGTAAAATGTCATGCCATTTCCACTCTCCAATCCCAAAGAGCTAAATTCAGTCATGACTTTGGGATTATGATATATCATACATTTATTTTACGATAATTTAGAACAAATTTTGTCAATGATGGAGGCGACTCAAATTAAAGAAAAGTGTTCCATGTAAAACTCTGCTATAGACAATGCTTTTCATGTGCCCCAAATGGTTTTCCATGTTTTATGTTCAGGCTATACAATTTTTATGTTATTGAATAATGAAATTCAGTAATCGTTCCTTAACAAATTAGGATACTTGGCCAGTCAGTAACCATAGCGATTTATCAAACACTTGAGATATGGACAAAAGTGGGCCATCCTACACCTCAGGGTCTCTGAGAACATACAACATACTGTCACCCAGGAAGCTGATGCAACATTAGAAATATATATATACAATACCAAGATTGTGAAAATTGAAAACAAGGCAGCAGATAGTGTTCTAAAATGAATGTACAGATGAAATAATCAGCAGAAGAAATCTTACTTGATATTGAGGAATGGCTACTTGTTTCCGGCACACCTGCTTCTAACGTAGGGGCAGATGAAGATTCTCGTGGCATTTCCAACGTTGAAAGTCCTTTAGCAGAAGGATCTACAAACAAAAGTATTATTTAAACTCAGGACACTGATTAAAAGCAAACTCAAGAACTTTTTCTGTATCTTTTCCCTCTTGCATACTACAACCATTCAAATTTTCATATACTTTCCGGGCCTAATAGTTACTTCCATGGAATTACATACACACTAGTGACAATGTTCCAGGGAGAGCTGATTCTGTGTGACATTCTGCACCTGTGGATCTGCCTCTTGGAGACTAATGATAGCAAAATTACAGAGCTAAAGCTCAGCTGCTCACAATGCACATCCCCAAACAAGTTCCTTAACCTTTCTGTACTGAATTTCTTTTCATCTGAGACGTAAATATGCTTAATAGTTCATCCCTATCTCCTATCTATGTACTCTTCCTTTGTCTGATAATTTCCTACTCATTATTTGCATCTCAATTTATATAGAAAATTCCTCTTTTAGGGAGGCTTCCACGACCTCTCTCCACAAAAATATACAAACAAAAATGCTGGGTCAGGTGCCCTTTTGATGTAATTACAGAGCACCTTGTCTTCAACCTTCTCCAGACCTACCACACTATAATCTAATTGTCTGTTTGCTTGTCTATAACCTTCGCTAAACCTTAAGTGATTTAGGAGGACGGACTGTACTTAACCTGAAGTAAGTATGCATGATTATTTCAGATTTTATATTTTATTCATTGAGCAAGAAGCAGACTGTCATTGGTTCTCCTATGTGACAAATGTTGAATCTAAAGTGAAATATTTTCTGCATATAATATTGTCTTATTAACCTATCAATAATGGGAAACACTCTGTCCCACATTATTCTAGGTAACTACAAATTATTTTTCAAAACGTGCTGAAAAGTTTAATGGCTTTTTTCCAAACCTTCTTGCCATCTTAGGCACACCATGTAGTGACTATACTGAGCATCTTGCTGCTCGGAGTTACCACCATGTGCTTCCATGACTACACTGTACTGGAATTCAGGGATGTCAACCCTAAATGCCTTCACGTTCTTAAGTTTAATAGTGTTTCTGTCTCATCCTTTTCATGGTGTCGACCATTTTTTCTTCCCAGAGGGCAAATCACATACATACATACATACAAACATACAATTTAAGGATACAGATGACATTCTATTATTGGATGATAATTAAACTTGCTAACTGTAGAACAGATCCTAGGTGAGCGTCTGGGAGAAAGGTTTCTGAGCACTGATTTCAAAGCAACCATTTTTGATTCTCAGAGGTCTTTCTGAGTAGGTATGGTTGCCAGATTAATATAACCTCTCGCTAACAAAAAAGCATAACTCTTGTTAAGTTTCCCAAACCCTCTTAATAAAGCATAAAACAATGACTGCTGTTAAATTACTTTAGCCGTTAAGATAGTAGGGATCAGGTATGATTTTTCTCTTAGGTATCCTCCCCAAAACACTAATCAAAAACATGCATAATTGTCTCTCTTACCCTTACCGGCCTGTATTCTATGCGTGCTACAACTAACACCTAATAATTTCACAAATAATGTTAGTGAAAAAGCTCAAAGCTAATTTTCAAGAATTGTCTGAAAGATTATTAAAGACTTTCAGAGTTTTGGTGTGCCTATTTGTGTGTGTGTGTGTGTGTGTGTGTGTGTGTGTGAGTCTTGCTTTGTCACCCAGGCTGGAGTGCAGTGGCGTGAACTCAGCTCACTGCAACCTCTACCTCCCAGGTTCAAGCGATTCTTCTGCATCAGCCTTCCATGTAGCTGGGATTACAGGCACACACCACCATGCCCAGCTAATTTTTGTATTTTTAGTAGAGATGGTGTTTCACCATGTTGGCCAGGCTGGTCTCAAACTCCTGACCTCAGGCGATCCACCCACCTTGGATCCCAAAGTGCTGGGATTCAGGCATGAGCCACTGTGCCTGGCCTTGGTATGCCTTTTAAAATCCTTGGTGTATCTTTAATTTTAAGGAAACATCTTACTGTAAGAAAGTCGGTAATAATTATCAGCGTACCAAGATTCTGTAAGCGAGGCAATCTTTTCTCAGCCCTCCAACATTTTATGAAACCTTTTATTTGTATGAGTTTAAGACAGATATCTGAATAGAGCTATCCACTTGGCTTAAGATATTTGTATTCAATTTTTTATAGTGATGGGCAGAAAATGTCAGGCTATCATTTTATTCCTTCATCAGACATTTGCCAGCTCTCTACTAGTCACTTGGGATACAATCAGTGAACAAACCAGACAAAATCTTTGCCTTTAGGAGCTTTCATTTTGGAGGGAAGAGACAGACAATAATTAATATGCATAAAAGTGAATAAATTATTGTATGTTGGAAGACCAATTCTCTGTAGGAGAGAAACAAAGAAGAGAAAGAGAGACATCAAGATGCCTGGTAGGGGTTGGAGAGTGGGGCATAGTCCAGGGCAGGCCTCACAGAGAACCTGGAGTTGGATCATAGAATTAAAAGAAGGGAGAGAATGAGCCAGACACATATCTGGCAGTTCCAGGTTGAGGCAGCAGCCAATGGAAAGGCCCAAAGGTAAGGAATACAGAGCAGGTATTCAAGACCTGGCAAGAGGTCACTGTGGCTAAGTAGCATTGTGATGGAAACAGTACGAATGCAGTTGAAGAGTCAATGAGGACTGGGACCACACAGGGCTTTGCAGGCATTTAAAGAACTTGAATTTTTGCTATGAAGGAAATAGGGAGTCACTGGAAGGTTTTAAGCAGGGGAATAGTGTCATCTCCGATTTTAAAGGATCACTCTGGCTATTGTGTTGAGAGGACATGAAGGTTATAGGAGTAGAAGGTGGGAGACCAGTCAGGAGGCTCTAGCAGTCCCTCTAGGTCAGAGATGTCAGTGGCTCAGGCCAGGGTGGAAACAGTGGAGGTAAGAAGAAGGTTCCACATTCTGGATGTGTTTTGAAGGTGACTAAGTTTGCCAGATTAGATAGAGGATGCTTAGTTAAATGTTAATTTCAGATAAACAGTAGATAATATTTTAGTATGAGTAAAAACAGTCCCATGCAATATTTGAGAGATGTGGCCCCAACTCTTCGTTTCTCCCCGAATCCATGCCTTTCACCATGTTACTCTGACATTCTACCACTGAAATGGAAAAGTATATTTCCCCTCTTGACTTTGGTTCAGCCATGTGGTTTGCTTTGGCTGACAGAACGTTTGCAAGCATAACATGGCCAGAGGCTTGGAAAGTGCCTATACAACTGGGCTTCTTTTCCATTTATCTCCTACAGAGAATTCTTTTGTGGCTCTGCCATCACCATGAGAATATTTCCAGGCTTCAAGGTCAAGGTCAGCGAGCATGAGAAGCAAAGCCTAGCCACTCAGCCTTGGCCAATCCCCAGGTCAGTCATAGGCTCTTGAACTAAATAAATACTTACTGTTGTGTGCTGCTGAGGTGTTTGTTACACAGCATTATTCCAGCAATAGGTAACTGATCATTGTTGTAGCATACAGACAACATGTAAAGGCTAAAATCAGATGAGATCATAGAGAGAGTGAGAGTTCACAAAGAAGAGACTAGGATCAAGGACAGGGACCACAAGGCACTCTATCATTAGGGGATAGAGAGGAACCAAAGAGACTGATGGGGTGATCCAACTGTGTCAAAAACTGCAGATATGTCAACATAAGACCTCATGGCTGACTGCTCACAGATTTAGCAGTGAAGGCCACTGGTGACCTTGACAACTGCTGTTTTGGTGAAATCATGGGAATGAAATCTTCATAGGAATGATTGTTTTAAGAGACAGGGTATCACTATGTTGTCCAGGCTGGAGTGCTGTGGCTATTCACAAGTACAATCATAGCTCACTACAGCCTCCAACTCCTGTGCTCAAGAGATTCTGCTGCCTCAGCCTCCCAAGTAGCTGGGACAACAGTGTGCACCACCATGCCCAGCCTATGAATAGCTTTTAGAAATAATAGAATGGAAGAAAACTGGAGATGGTATAGACAACTCTTCCAACATGTTTTGCTACAAGGAGAGGAGTGAAACGAGATAATAGTTGGGAGAACATGGATCAAGTGCTTTTGTTTAAGAAAGAGAAATAAGATTATGTTTGTATGCTCAAGTCAAGGGTCCTTTAGGAAAAAAAAAATACTAGGGTAGGATACAGATGGGAGAATTTTAGGGGCATATATTCTTAAGTAAGTGAGAGAGATAGAATCTTGCCCACATGTGGAAAGGCTGGATGTAGACAGGAATACAGTTAACCTACAGCCCAGCCAGGACGTCCAGGTGAGTAGGTGCAGAGGCTGGAAGGCAGGCAGATAAGGTGGTAGGAGGCTGTGCACAGTCCTTCTAATGATGTCAATTGGAAGACTTATTGAAAGTTTGGGGAGAAAAGTAGCTATGAAATAGTTATTTAGGAGACTGTAAATATATGAAATCGTCATTTAGGAGACTGGAAATGTGAATGGACCAGGAAAATATGATATGTTTACCAGGTTGAAGGACCCAGTTGAGGTTCATGGCCATTAATTTAAAATAAGGCCAGTCAACATTATGTGTTTTTGGCTTTTTAAATTTTCTTTTTTTTTGAGATGGAGTCGTGCTCTGTTGCCCAGGCTGGAGTAGAGTGGCACAATCTTGGCTCACTGCAATCTCTGCCTCCTGGGTTCAAGCGATTCTCCTGCCTCAGCCTCCCAAGTTGCTGGGACTAGAGGTACCCGCCACCATGCCTGGCTAATTTTTGTATTTTTGGTAAAAATGGGGTCTCACCATATTGGCCAGGCTGGTCTTGAACTCCTGACCATGTGCTCTGCCCACCTCAGCCTCCCAAAGTACTGGGATTATAGGCTTAAAGACACCGTGCCCAGCCTTTGTTTTTTTAAATTTTTTAAATTTTATTTTCTGCATGTATAGTTGTACTTCATACAATTTCATTTGCACAAACAGGCAGTGGGGCAGATTTGGCCCAAGTGCTATTGCTTACCAATCCCGGATCTATGCTTTCACTGGTCATGTTAAGGAATTCAAGCATGTTTCTTAATTTTCTTTTAACTTCTTGAACAACACACTATGTGTTTTTACCTAGTCACATTCATCAGATAGGTGCAGGTACCGGTAGAAGGAGAGTTGGATTTAACACGGTTGTGTTTAGCCAGGCAAATCTAAAAAGGGAAAGGCCAGAGGGATTACACTCATAGCCTGAGTTTAAGTTGAGAAAGGAGAAAAGACGTGAAGTAGAGGAAGGACAACAAAAAATACTAGAATCAATACATGCTTGTCCAGGAGAGAGGAAATGGCAATCAGAGAATGAGAGACATGAAACTGAGATCATGAAAAGGTTGCAGTTATTGGCAATAACAAGGTCTGTGATGTGACCGTGGGTGTGAGCAGCTGAGGTGGAAGATAAAAAAAAAACAATCACGGACCCTTTTCACAAGATGACGCCGAAAGCAAAGAAGGAAGCTCCTGCCCCTCCTAAAGCCGAAGCCAAAGCGAAAGCTTTAAAGGCCAAGAAGGCAGTGTTGAAAGGTGTCCACAGCCACAAAAAAAAGAAGATCCGCACGTCATCCACCTTCCAGCCGGCCAAGACACTGCGACTCCGGAGGCAGCCCAGATATCCTCGGAAGAGCGCCCCCAGGAGAAACAAACTTGACCACTATGCTGTCATCAAGTTTCCGCTGACCACTGAGTCTGCCATGAAGAAGACAGAAGACAACAACACACTTGTGTTCACTGTGGATGTTAAAGCCAACAAGCACCAGCTCAAACAGGCTGTGAAGGAGCTCTATGACATTGATGTGGCCAAGGTCAGCACCCTGATTCGGCCTGATGGAGAGAAGAAGGCATATGTTCCACTGGCTCCTGATTACGATGCTTTGGATGTTGCCAACAAAATTGGGATCATCTAAACTGAGTCCAGCTGGCTAATTCTAAATATATGTATATCTTTTCACCATAAAAAAAAAAAAAAACAATTGCTAGAGAAGATGCAGTCAAAGAACTGAGTGTCAGGAGTGTCATCTACACTAATATTAAAATCCACAGGAATTCAGACAGGAATAATTTAGGAAAGAGTAAGAAGGGCCACAAATCAAATTTGTCAACAAGTGAGAAAGAGCCAGGGCTAGTGATGATGCAGCAAAGCAAGTAGTGGGAGCTGTGGTCTGAGGGTTTGCAACTCAGAGCGGGGGTTTCTGCAGACAAGGAGGGAAGGGTCTGAAAGGGGCAGTGCAGAGCAAGGACGACGCCTGCCCTGGGCCCAAGTCCAGTAACATGGGCTGCAGGGAAAGCAATGCCCTTGGGGAGAGCTGGGCTTGCATTAGACTCAGAAGGCAAGGGAAACAGAGGAGAGGGAACGTGTGTGAAGGATTTTGCTCATGAAGGATGATGAATTTCTGAGGACATAGGGGGAGGGTTTCAGGAGTCAGAGTAACAAAGGAGAAAGCTTCAGAACAGAAAGTACGCAAGGGCTTGGGGAGCTCTGAGTGAGGGAGATGTAGGGTGACCCGGTACTCCAGGGACTGGCGTGAACAGAGTGAAGTGCGCAGTGAGATTAGTCCTGGACTCCCAGCAGTTAGCGGTGGCAAGGCTGTGTGTTTGGGAGGGTTTGGAAGGGCAAGTGTCTGGGCCTCCCTCACTCCTGATGATGGAGGCAGGAAAGTCTGGGGATGCCTGGGTCATGCTCTAAGCACACGGAACTCCTTCTCATGCCCAGCAAGGAGGGGCAGAAGAGATCATTATGTCAGTGGGAGGCAAAGCCCTATGGAGACACAAAATTATGATGATGGTATAATCCATATTATGCAATTTAAAGACATGTTATAATGACCATGTATTTTTCTTTTGTTCTGTTAACAAATGTATGAATGCAAAACTCCTTTCCTCCCTGGTAGTCTGGGGAACAATCAAACATAAGGGTGAATAAAGAAGCCAACAGAGTTGAACATACAAATATGCATTCTAGAATCTACATGTAACCTACATATCGCAGAGACTCACCCTGTGGATCTTAGCCTCGTATGTCCCCACCCTATAGACCTCCACTGTTTCTAGGACAATGCCGTCCTCCTTCTGTCTGCAGCCATTTTCCTGGCCCCAAACAATAAAAAGGTGTCCCAGTTTCCCTGAAAGCCTTCTTAACTTCTTAAACTTTCTTGTTATGAACAAGGACCTTTTTTTCCCTGCCTGGCTGGAGCATGACCCTTTCCAAATACACTAATGTTCATTCAACAGATTTTTTACAGAGTGTTTTTGAGGTAGACAGCTCTGTCCCGTAAGCTAGAGGACAGCTAGAAACCTCTCAAAATGCCTGGGGCAGATAAAAAAGCCGAGCATATTCTCTCAGAAGTTGCTTTTGTGTGGAGCAGTGGGAAGACATGACTAGAATCAGACACCGCTTCTGTCTGGCCATGTGACCTGGTGCATCACCTCCTCTAAGCCTCGGTGTCTTCTTGTATAATACGAGGGGCTAAGCTAGAGATCTTTAAGGCCTTCAACAGTTTTTAACATTCCCAGTCTATATATAATCTACTAAAATCATCATCCCTGGCCAACTCCATTAACTTTTTTTTTAAAGGTCTGGACTAAGAAATGAAGATGGGTTCTGATCAGTATGGCAGTAACATTACAGAAGACTGTGTTATAGGATGAGGTGGATCATGGGCTTGCCATTTCTTTCAAGTTCTCTTTCTTAGAAACAATGCCTCCAAGCAAACACAAGAAATGGCCCTAAGGCAGGAAATTCATGGGCTGTGACAACTTCATCACCAAGTGATGACCATGGATTAGGGTCCAGGCTGTAACTGGTATTTTTTGGTTTCTGATATTTGGTTAGTATCTACAATCAGCTGTATGCCCTGTAAATGATTACACAGTCAATGCTTAATCATTCTAAGCACTCTTTGCTTTATTTTAGCCCTTCACATTGGTTCCTTCTTTGGACTATATCATAGCTCACTAGTATAGAGCAGAGAAAAAAAGAAAGCAAAGAGTTCAAGTTAATGACTTTTGCTGTTTGAGGAAGGCTAAGATGATACCTGGATTATCCTGATATTAATTAACCATTATATCTCATTGCCAAGGGTCGTCAAGAATTGACTGTAGAATTTAGAACAACAAAAACAGGAACATTTATTATGGAGCCAGTAGAACCACATCTACATCCAACATTGTCCAGTAAACAGGAAGGATTCAGAGTGACTGTGAAGCCATTATAATGTCATACCCTGATATTATAAGAGTTTGAGTCTGATGCATATTCAGAGCCGGTACCCTACCAACGAAGATGCACAGACTTAAAGTTAAGGCTGGGAGAAAGAAGAGAGGCGAGCTTACCTGGATCTTTCTGTTCTCCCAGTTTGTCTAGAATGTTGAAGGAGATGTCGAGGTACTCTCTCTGGATAGCACTGACAGCAATCTTCCTCTGCTTCCTCTGCCTGGGAACAATCTGAATCTTAAATTCGGATTCCTCAGCTCCATCCTCTTCCGCCTTCCTTTCAGGATTCTGTTCTGTATCAGATTCCGCGCTGGTATCAGGCTTCTCACTTTCTGTGGGGTTCTCTGTGTCTTCAGGAACTTTGAGGAGGACGGTTTTTGCCCCTGAAGTTGGCATCAGCTCCCCAGGCTTCTCCCCCTCGGTGCCTGGGTCAGGGTGATCATCCAGTGACATCTCAGGGAGAGCAAACGACTTCTGAAGGAGGTCTCGTTTTTGCTTCAGCGTGAGTGGGCTACCGCAGGAGACCTCCGGCAGCTCCTCTGGCCTTGAGGAGTCTTCGGAGTCCATAGGATCTTCCAAGGTGATGAGGGCAGAGTCCGTGTTCCCTGCTGACTGATTATTTCCTGAGTCCTTAGAAGAAAAGTCTTTGGAACAATCCTCCACGCTTACTTGCACAAGTGGAGTTGTGCTCAGGCTGAGGACGGAGGGATGGCTGGGGATGGAGGGAGAGGAGGCAGCATTTTTACCGGAGGGGCCGTCATTGCCGTGGTTCATCGTCTCCTCTTCTTCATCACTCTCGACTATTCTGAGAGGGGGAAGAGGCTCAAATACAAGAGAGTCGCTGTCAGAGGTTGAGAGTATAGAATGTTTTTCAGGCTCCGATGTTGAATCTGAGGACAGATCTATCAGATCTAAATCCTCTTTAGGAGCAGGCTGTACCGGCGAGTCAACTTTGACCTCGAACGTCTCCATACAGTTTAACCTAACCTCTGGTATGACAGGCCTTCGAGTGTCTGGAAACCCTTCCATAGCTGGGTTCTCGGGGATTTCACTATTGTCAGGCCTCGTAGCAGAGTTCTGTCTAGAACGCCCAGGGTCGTTTTGTCTTTGTGCGACATACGCAGCTTGGGTCGGAGGCTTCTCTATGTCACACCGATCTATGCACGACTTCCTACGATGTTCGTCTAATGTAAACAAAAGCGAGTCTGCATTCCCTATATCAAGAGATTTTTGTTTGAAAGAGCGCAGCTTTTTTTTCGGAATGCTTTCTTCTCTCACACAGTGGAGAAGGCTGTCTTGTAATGCACCCGTCTCTCTATATTCAGCCAGTTCTATTTCACCTGATCAAAACAGAGAAAGCTAGTACTATTTTACTTGGAGACTTCACCATTTTTTCCCCTCATCCTTGGGCATACAATTGGCATAAATCATCATCACAATCCCAGCTCCACCAGGAGGGAAAACAAACTTTCTGGCCAAGTTTTTGTGAGGTTCGTTCTAATTTCAAAAACTGGAAAATTTAGGAATGAAAGAAACCAAAATGGCAGTTTAAGATTTGATTTTCAAAATCAGGCTTTGGGATAATTCCTCAGCTCCATTCATTTGTGCATAGGAGAGGGGATCATTTTTTGGCTGAGGCAGATCTAGGAAACTGCATTCAAATCGTGTGGAAGAGAAGCAAACATTTTGCAACAAATCAGATCAAGCAATGGCCCTCAAAGACGATCATGACATTAATGATGTATCTGTCGATTCACGTATATATATAAATGTGTCTATATATATACTGTTTGTGCATACATATATATAAAAATCAACAGTATTAAAATGTGTAATAACATAATAAAATTAAGATTTCACCCCAAACAAACGGTAGAGTACAACATTTCTGCATAAAATTACTGAGAGAAAAAATTCATACTTCTCTGAACATTCATCTCAACCGGCTGATATTTCACCATTTTGCTGCCGCCTATTCTTTTCAATCTTGCAAAAAAAGTTTGAGACTCTTTATTGCAGGGTCCAGTAGGTGTATCATGAATATCAGATTCATCAAAAACACTATCTTCTTCTAATTGGGGAGAGAAAGTCAAAATTACACTTAAGAGGTTATTCTCTCTTAGGCTGTGTCTACACAAGCATTTCAATGAAAACATTACGGAACAAGGTCTGGGTAGTTTCTGTACCAGCCCAAGTCTACCCATGGGTTGGTATTTCATCCAGGCATCAAATTCTCCACATATTGAACAGAGCAAGCTGTTACAAGATTGCCCATCACTTTTCACACGACAATTGGCAGCATTTTTTAAGAGAGGCTTCGTGAGATTCCAACAGAGCCTTTTTGGGAAACTTTTCCAGTGCACTGAACACCAGATGACACATAGATGTCAGCCACTTTTTCCAGGAGCCTGTGACACTGCTTGGACTTGACTGCCTTGTGTGGATTTTCAGGCTGATTTGGTGAAAGGAAATTAAACAAAATGAGTGGATCTTGCCCTTTCCAAAAAAAAAAGGAAATCTGCCTTTCTGCGATTTGGTAACTGGCATAGACACAGCCTAACAGTACACGCACCTTATACGGTGTGAATGCAAAATACTGTACTCTACATTTGATAATGAGACACACAACACACAGAAGAAGCTTAGAAAAGCCACTTGTCATCTCAAAAGCTCCACAAATGATTATGGACTGAAAGAGTAAACAAAGGAAAAAGAAAAAAGAAAATAACATTTCCTCCTATTACAATAAGACTCTTCTCTGAGGAGTTTACCACATGTCACTATTATGGATCTCATGAATCCCAGAAAGAATCTTTGATGCTTATGATCCCTAATCCTACGTAAATAAATCAGTCACTTTGAGTGCCTGTTGAACTTGTTTCTACGTCCTCCCTTCTATACCCACGTGGATGTTTTAAAATCCAAGACAAACCCCAAAGTACATTAATGAGGTAAGAGTTGATATGTTGCAACCCACAAAGTTTGCTTAACCAATTTTCTTCTTTCATCCTTTTGAAAGGCCAAAGCCACGTACAAAGTGGCAACAGAAAAGGCTACTAAAATGCATTTAATAGCACAATAAATGGAGTTAACCTACTATTCAAGTTGAATATCACTGAACTCATAATGTTTGGTCTGTACTTACATCTACCTATATGACAAATGAGGCTCAGGTGTGATTATGATGATTCAAGATTTTTTAGTATAAGGGCAGTATATGCATCAAGTTTTAAGGACCAAACCTGTTCTAACGCACAAAATTCTACAAGTAAATGAAACTTGAAGCAGTAAATTTTAGATGAAATAACCACACTAATCTTTTTAATCAAATAAAAATAAATGTTAACAATCAAAATGAATTTTTTTTTAACCCAGTGAACTTCCACAAAGATGAGAACGCCTATCAAATTCCCATATTTCTGGGGAAATGCAACACAATAATCTGCTTTACTCCTCTATTTCCTTTTTGGAATACTATCCTTTGAGAAATGCAGTTTTTCCAACCAATATTATGTGACTTACATTACGCAACTTTGAAATAGTTTTCAAAACTCATTGAAGGATGAAGACTGAAAGACCACAAGATGGCGCCTCCCATCCGGAAAGGTTCATCAGGGTTTGGCCCAAACACTAAGCCCACATTGAAAACATCCATAGTTTAACCAATCTCCCCAATTTCCCAGAGACTAAGCCCTAAACTGGTAGACAAGATATTCTTCAGGAAGGATCTGAATGGTACAAGAACTTAAAGAACCTAGTTCTCGAGTTCCGTCAGTAGCCAAACTAGATTTTTGGAACTTTCAACAATAACAAACCGTGGAACACTGACTAGAATTTATCCTTTTGAGATATTTCCAGAGCAGTCCTACCTCTACTAACCTCACAAACGGTCATCAGACACTTGGCTTTCTCCAAGGACTAGATTAAATGATGTCAATTTAAAATCTAGTCAGTCATGACTTGCACTAAAAACTAAAAATATACACCCTGGTTCCTCATGTCTCATCTGAAATCAGTCTGCAATTGTACTCTAGCTAGAGTTGCATTCTACTGCCTCCTTTTAGAGAAAGGTAGCAATAGAGAAAGTGTTGATAGTGGAGATAACATACACCTATGCAACAGAAATGTTTCATTTCCTTTGCCTTGAGTCACTTTGTATTGAATTAAAAGGCTAGGAAAACACACTTCAGCAAACTTAACCTCCATTGAAACTCTATGAGTGCAAAGTTCAGAAGCAAACTAGAAACCTACAAAGAATGGCTCCACTGCATGCCAACCAAGACTTACTTTATAGCCAAAAAACAAGATGCTTCTAACACATAAGAAAGGCTTACAAAGGCTCCTTAATCAAACAACAGAAAATATTTTACAAAATATCATTTCTTATGATATAGGCTTTGGAAGCATATCAATTATTCCTCTTGAATGCTCAATTTCAGAGTCAATGCAGCAACATTCATGGAAGGTTGGAAAATGAAGAAAGTTGTGATTTTTTTGACTCCACAATGATATGTGGGAACACTCCTCTATCTCCTAAGAAAACATTGTCCAGAAATCTATTAGGTATTGCAGCTAGGTTTGGGATGGAATTTAGATATATACCTTTTTCTTTTTCGCTGTATCTGCTTATGTTACTGTTGTCACTGTACAAAGGTCCTGCCGTGGCATGGGGCTTGCAGCTATGATACTGCGCATTGAGTGTATTGACTGTTATGTGAATCAGATGCAGCAGGATCTTGCTGATATCACAGTCTCGGTATGGATACTGCCCAATGAAACAAGGGAGAAAAAGGTAAATGGTTATTTTAAAGAGTGAGTTTTTCCACATGATCTTGCCAGATATTTTTTGCAGTATCTCTTGGGGATAAATATATATATGAGAGACAGAGAGATCGAGAGAGAGAGAGAGAGAGAGAGAGAGGTAAAAACAGATTCTGCTCATGGCCTTATTTATTTATTTATTCATTCATTCATTCATTCATTCATCCATTTAGAGACAAGGTCTTACTCTGTTGCCCACGTTGGAGTGCAGTGGCATGATCATGGCTCACTGCAGCCTCAATATACTGGGCTCAGGTGATCCTCCCATGTCAGCCTCCCAAGTAGGTGGGATCAGCTATGTCACCATACTTGGCTAATTTTTTGTAGAGAAATCACCACTAAAGAACTTAACCATGAACCTAACCATGTAACCAAACACCACTTGTTCCCCAAAACCCTACTGAAATAAAAGATATGTTCTATATGTTGCCCAGGCTGGGCTCAAACTCCTAGACTCAAGCAACCCACCCACCTTGGCCTCCCATAAGTGCTGGATTGCAGGAGTGAGCCACCACGCCCTCCCCCATGGCCTTACTTCTACAAGGGACCATATTCCTTTCCTACTGCACCAAACCACTGACAGCAATGCATGCCAGTTCATAGTTATAATTCCCTTCAAGGAAAGTATCTGGCATAAACATTTAGCGGATGAATACAATTTCAGGTATCTTTTTGTTTTCTGAAATAATAATTAATACTTAGATAAAATACGAGACTGAGTATAAACAGAGGTTCTTGATCAACAGCCTACCATTTATCATTCTTTGTTTTAAACATTTTTAGAGTATATATTGACAGGGCCTCCCGTTTCTATTCTCATTTCAATACCTCTTTGGTTCTTAACAGTAATCGCATATCTTGATCCTTCTTCTGAAGGTCAAACTTTTATCCTACAAAATTTTCAGCTAAAGACTCAGGTGTTCTCCTAATGCTGTACTCTCTAAGAGAACCACTGCATCCAAAACAGCAGTGACCACCCAACTCACCTTGTAAAGGATGACAAGCAAAGCCTTCAACCACATCTGCCGGATGTGAGGCTTTAGGGACCAGAGGGAGCAACGAGGCGGCTGTTGGAAATAATGCCGGAGTTGAGGACAAGAGCAGTATTTGAGCACCTGAACCACTAAGGGGAGAAGGTGTTTTCCCAAGTTAATGTTATAGTCCATAACCTGAAATAGAAAAGATATTAATAACTGATGGAAAGCTACAAAGAACACTCAGAAGTCAAAAGGAAAAATTTGAGCCATCCCAGTGGTTAAAATTTTTAACAGGCAAAATATTTAACAGGCATCCCACAGAATATTAAAAGTAATGGCTAGTATGCACAAAGGAAATGTCCAACCTAACAAAAAAATTTTGAAACTTGTAAATGAAAGTAGTTTTAATCTAATTAATTATCTATTTATCCATTTCAGTACCTATTGAAAATAAATTTTATTTATTCAACTATTAACCAGAGTTAAACTAGACAATGACGAAACCTAGTATTGGTAACCACCTGCGGAAATGGGCATTCCTGGACAACAGGCAATACTTGGTTCAATCTTTGAACTGAGTATTATTCCAACCAAACTTGGTACAATCTTTTGGGAAAGCAATTTAGCAATATGTATTCAGAAATAAGAAAAAGCACATTCCAGGTGCAGTGGCTCACGCCTGCCATCCCAGCACTTTGAGAGGCTGAGGCAGATAGATCGCTTGAGCCCCAGAGTATGAGACCAGCCCGGGCAACATGGCGAAACTCTGTCTCTACCTAAAATACAATAAATTATCTGGGTGTTGTTGTGCACACCTATAGTCCTAGCTACTCAGGAGGCTGAGCTGAGAAGATCCTCTGAGCCTGGGAGGTCAAGGTTGCAGTGAGCCATGATCACATCACTGCACTCCAGCCTGGGCTACCAGAGAGAGACCCTGTCTCAAAAAAAACAAAGAAAAAAAGCATACAGCCATTAAATATATCCCAGGAAATAATCAGACAAGTGTTCCAAATGCAGGTATAAAGAAATTTAACATGGCTTTGTTTATAGTCACCCCAAACTGAAAACAACCTCCATATTCAACAATATGGGATGAGATAAATAAAATACTGTTTGTATAACTACAGAATACTATGTAGCCATTAAAAAGAATGATACAAATGTATTTACATGATATAAACTTCATAATAAATCTTAGGTTTAAAAAGGTTGCACCAAAATCTCAGAAATCACCACTAAAGAACTTAACCATGTAACCAAACACCACCTGTTCCCCAAAAACCTACTGAAATAAAAATATTTTTAAAAGGTTGCATATATATCAGTATGTATAATATGAACCTATCATTTAAAAAATGTGTAGACATACATATGTGAATATGAAATTATGTATAAATTTGGAGGGAGCAAAATATGCCAAAATGTTAGGAAGCTATTTTTGACATGGGTTTTCTGGAGTTATACAAACTCAATATAAAAATTTAATTTTTAATTTTTAGCTTGTATTTCTAAAGTGAACAGGCATAATGTGGATTCAGAGGGTAGGGGAAGAGGGAGGGAGGGTTTGGTATCTGAAACAGCGACAGCTAAGAATTAGCAGTGATCCATCCAGTTATCAGCGTCAGCAAGGGACAGCGACATGTATATTGCTCTCCCGTTGCTTATCTGTGCTCATTATAGTATAATTTACTTGAGCTAATTGACAATAACAACTATCATCTACTGAATTCCTACCATGAGACAAGCATTGATCAAGGTGTTTGCAATATGTTTTCTCTAATCTCTCAGAAAAGGAAATCTGTGTTACCAATAAGCAAGCAGAGTGCCTAAGCCCTAGCAGCTAATAACAGCAGCAGAGCTGAAATTCACATCCGCATCTCTCTAGCCCCAACTCCTACATCTTTGCAGATTGGTGCAGCTGTTCTGGAGAGTCAGATTTTAGCATTGACCAAATTAGGCGTACATTTGCCCCATGACACAGCAATTCTTCCGGATCCATCTCCCTAAGGAATTCTCACATTGGCTGATGTGAGATGTAAGGTGCATGTACAAGGATGCTTATTGCTGAACCGTTTGGGGTAGTGAGGCATTGGGAGCAATATGAGTGTCCATCACTAGGGATGGTATATGTCCACCATGGCATGCAATATAGCAGTTAGAAGTAGCAGACGCATATGAAAAGCCAATGATGACAGTGCGGCATGAAGGTAAGTTGCATGATTAACTCAACTCTCGCCACCTGAAGCCAAAAAAGGAAGAGGATTTTTTGTTTAAACTACACAAACAAAAAAATCCTATACTATCTCTCTTTTTTTTTTTTTTTTTCACATGGAGCCTCGCTCTGTCGCTCAGGCTGGAGTGCAATGGTGCGATCTTGGCTCACTGCACCCTCCGCCTGCCAGGTTCAAGTGATTCTCCTGCCTCAGCCTCCTGAGTAGCTGGGACTACAGGTGCCCACCACCATGCCTGGCTAATTTTGTGTATGTGTGTGTTTTTAGTAGAGATAGGGTTTCACCATATTGGTCAGGCTGGTCTTGAACTCCTAACCTTGTGATCCACCTACCTCGGCCTCCCAAAGTGCTGGGATCACAGGCATGAGCCACAGCACTTGGCCACTCCCTCATTGTTTAATGGGTAGAGTTTCAGTTTAGGATGATAAGAAAGTTTTGAGGATGGACGGTGGTGATGGTTGCACAGCAACATAAAAGTACTTAGTGCCACTGAACTGCACACAAAAATTGTTAAAATGGCAAATTTTATGTATATTTTACAAAAGAAAAGAAACCTCCCACACTCCCTTGATGATACCAGGCTACCAATTCTTTTTTTTTTTTTTTTACTGTGTATGAAAATATTTAATACAATGGCAATTTTAATAGATAAATGTAAATTTGAGTGTGTAATACCAAATGGAAAGTAGCTGAACCACACAGAGAAAAAAAGGTTTTACGTATCTCCAAACTTAGCTGTTTTAAATAAACAAAGTATTAGAACATGTGAATATTAGAAGCTTCTTCTAACTAGAAAGATTTAGTAAGATATAATTAAAATTAATATAAACTAAAATTACAATTTCTAAAATAGAATTAACAAACCAAATTTAAGTATTTTTAGAGATTGAAAAAAAATTAGCACATGATCTAGAAACCAAATATTCTAAAATGATTATGTAACTATCATATCAAGGTACATTTTTCATATGCTACAAATTTAGCATCTCTCTCTCTCTCTCTCTTGCGCACGTGCGCGCGCACACACACACACACACACACTCTGAGTCTCTCTCACTCTTCCTCAGCCAGGCTACCAATTCTTACTCATCTTCACATTCCCCTCCACATACTCCTGCATAATACCAAGCAATTTGTACAAAACTTTCCACGGAACCAATTTTGGCCACATGGAATGTAATGCCTTGCTTCTACTGAAAGTGTAAGGGTGTGACTTCCAAAAGCTGTTATTACACTTACTTGGGCAATTCCTGCAATGAATGCATTAAAGCAAGTTGACAGGCGCATTTTTTGAGGTGCAATCATGAAGCAACCTTCCTGTTGGTCATAGCCAAGTAAGACGTACAGGTGTCGCTTGACCGTGTTGAAGGCCTTGGCACTGCTGATGTCTGACTCAGCGCTGCTCTCGTCCTTGGCCATGAACTTCATGAGCACTGTAATCAGCTGGTGAACTGTCTGGTGGTCGATCCCAGCATCTTCTGGGAGCAGGTCCTTGATGGTGTTGTCATTCTCAGGAGATTGTTGTCCTGTCAGTACAAGAAAGGCTGTCAGTGGGTGGCTCCCTCACAAGTAAAGTGACACTAAAATCTCTCTTAGATATTGACATAGCACCCTTGTTTCCACTTGTACTAAACTTTCTGCTCCAGACAGACTTTAAGGAACTTAAAGGCACAATATGGCCTAGTAGGCAGAGACTTAATCCGGGGTAAAAGTTATTGTGTTCATCAACAACCAAGTAATTTGGAGGAATTAAGGGAATGGAAATGAAAATAGGGTGCTATTGAGGAATATTATCCTCAAACAGCAAGAGAAATGCCTAAATAAATTTTGCATTTAGCAAAATTTTGAATATCTTGGCAAAGTTTTATCCTCAGTAATAAAGTTTTTTCTTCCAGCTTTGTAAAATAAGCATGTAAGAATAACCACAACGTTATAGTCTAAAATCCACTGAGGCCAAAACCACTGGGTTATTTTGTTTAACTTATTGTCTCAATTCAGTTATGCTCATGAATCAGCTGGTACAAAAAAAGTTCTTTTCCAAATCATGAGATATTAACAATATGTACTCTTTAAATAAAATAGTCAAAATTACAAATAGCAAATTATAAGCCCTGCTGTATGTCATGAGAAACATACAAGGGAGGGAGAGGACACAAGCAGAAGGAGAGCGAAGCATGAACTTTTAAAAACAGAAAAACACCACATGAAGGTGAGCAGAAAGTTCACATGGAAAGAAAAAGAAAAAATACCTTAGCCCTTGCTTCCTCTTGACCTAGTAAATAATGGTATCTGAGCAGCTCCCTGACATTGACTCTCTCTGTTATTTTTCAAAGTCAGAAATTATCCTGCCTCCCTTTGTTTTTCTGCCCCTTCTTAGCAGGTTTTGGATTAGAGTTTTGGGAGAAGGAAGAGTGATATTTGCTCTTCTATATTTATGGTTTGGGGCTTATTTGAAATACTCTTGTCCTTTTTTTTGATAAGCAATATTAGAATTTCTAAATTGAAAACAAAGGTTTTGCCTAGTGGATTAGATCAGCACACTGACATTCTCATCTCTCATCCTGCAAGGAAACGTTCTACTAAATGATGACAAGCTTTGGTTGCAAACCATTATAAACCAAGCCTTGGTTACATCCATTATAATTATGGTATAAAGGATGCAACAAAGAGTTAGGTAGTAATTTATGCCTATTAACTCCTCAGTTCATTTGGCAAAATCTCAGCCTTCCAGGACACAGCCAAGAGAAGCGAGGCATAAGAAATGTTTCTGGGAATTGCAGAAATTTGCTGTCTGAAGCCCAAATACTTTTTCTCTGGGACAGTAGTATGAAGGTCAAATTCTGAATTTACCAGTTTAGACCTGCACATAAGGTAACAAGCATGGTTGTCAAGCTTCCCAGACAATCAGAAGAATGTTGGTCTGTTCAAAAGTGAACTGCTGAGAAGGGACAGTTGACAGTAAATGAAGAGGCAACAGAGGTGGCTTAGTGTGAGAGCCTCTAATACAGAGAAAAACATCTGACACATTTCAGTATGAATCCAGGACATTCACACTTTTCTGTCTCATAGAATCTGTTCATGAAGGAATAAATATGTATGATACACTTTAGAGAAACTTTTTCAAATAAACTTATTCAAATAAAACCTAAGGATTTGTTTATTACAGTGTTTCATCACATATGGGGTGATCAATACATTGTTAATATTATAATTACTTATTAGGCATGCATCAGGAAAAAAAACGATTTATGTGGAACACCCTATTTCAATGAGAGGCTGGAAATGTGAAACATCACTGTATGTCATTAAATTAAATGTTTGTAATATAGGATTTGACCAGATACAATACCTATGTAAATCCTTGTAAGGCAAAATAGAAAAAGATTACAGAACTATTTTTTCAGCATTGAAAAATAGTTTACTCGGGCTGGGCACAGTGGCTCACATCTGTAATCCCAGCACTTTGGGAGGCCAAGATGGGAGAATCACTTGAGCCCAGGAGTTTGACACAAGCCTGGACGACATGATGAGACCCGGTCTCTACAAAAAATACAAAAATTAGCTGGACATGGTGGTGCACACCCATAGTCCCAGCTACCTGGGAGGCTGAGGCAGGAGGATCACTTGAGTTTGGGAGGTTGAGGCTGCAGTGAGCTGTGATCATGCCACTCTACTCCAGCCTGAGCAACAAAGCAAGACTTTGTCTCAAAAAAAAAAAAAAAAAAAAGAAAGAAAAAGAAAAATGTTTACTCTTGATTTTTTTTCCACCAGAATATTACTTTACAACTAGAAGGACATTGTTGCTTTGGACAAGTTTGGGCCAAGAATATGACAGAGTTCCCCGCAGGGTTCAATGTTATTGTAGCAGCAAGTAATGGCTGTTACAATATAGCTTCAATCCTCAATTCCTTTTAGCTCTGCAGTGCAAGATTGAAGAGAACATGTATCACTCAGTACTGCTCAGCCACCTCATGTCCACACTGGCTCAATTCCAAAGTCCCAAAGTTAAAAGTTGGAACTGGAGAGCATTTGAGAGGAAGTTTGCTCCTTTGTTTTATAGTGCTGAGAATCTAGGGACCTCAATACAGAACAAAGGGCGCTCCTAGAAAGGCCCAACTAGGACCCTGTCCCTGTTTCCTTCCATCACAATTCAAGTCTAGAAAACAGACCATCAGACTTCAGCTTAGATATTTCAAAACTTTTCTTCTAATTGCAAGTGGGCATGTTTCTAAAAAATGTGTAACCTTGAGTTTTCCTATGACATCATATTTTCCTGATGACTGTCAATCCATACATGCCCATCTCACTGTAGATTCATTTTCACTGATCTTAAGTTTGCTGCTTTCCCTGAATAGCAAGTAATGAGTGATCTTTAACAAATGTACTGAAAAAAGAACTAATTTATAAAAAATTTTGCATAAAAAATTTTTATCTCTTTTTATGCTAATAATTTACCCCTCCAGTGTAGGCTTTACAAGTGTGCACTTTGTTTATTGCCTCTCTTTGAAATAGAGTAAGCTTGTGACTGCTGCACTCTTCAAAAAGAAAAGTTACCTTAATCCAATCCCTAAGAAAAATAAGCTGTAGATAAGCTGAAATATTCTCTATCAATAGAGACAATATTAATGTTTTAACCTAGAAAAGGTATGAAATTTCCATTTTAAAACTAAATGCCTACAAGTATTTTCTCTAAAGAAAACAAAATGCTTACTAGTTTTGAATTCTAGTCTGTGAAATTCCTATATCTGACCTAACCATAGAGATTTAACATGTTAAGGGGTCGGATTTTATATTTTCTATAAAGAGAAAATATAATTAGATTTATAATTATAATTATGGAGGCAGAGCTATTCCTACCATAATTTTAATGTGGACTGAGTCCATTACAGTCTGTCCACAGAGCTGTATAACTGATTGAAAATCCAAAGTGTAACACAACATTATTCATTCAGATCATTTGAAACCAGGCAAGATCAGGATCTGCTTTTCCAGACTTATCTCCCATTATTTCACCTGAAATGGTTGACATTCTTACAAGCTGGGCTACTCGTGGATCTCAGGAGGGAGCCAACATTTCTCCTTCTTTGCATCTTTTCTCATGGTGTTCTCTTCACCTTGTAAGGTGGTTCTCTACCTTCCCCCTATAATTTTGTGCTATCATCAACTGGTCCCCAAAAGCCATTCTTATTACATATACCCAATCTTCCAGCAATTGGATGTGATCCCTAAATTCTTTGAGTTTCTAAGGACAAGAAAGGAGGGAAGATAGGAGAGGATAAAAGAATGGAGGAAAATTTCCTTTTGCACTTCCTAATTCCCATGTGGCCAATAACAATTATGCAAGGGAGAACATTTTGTGTATTCATTTACCTTAATACTCCAATAAGAACAAAGGCTCCTTGAATGCAAATGCCGTATTTTATCCATTTTTATATCCCTCACAGGATAGGGGCCAATGTCTGACATATAGTAGATGCTTATGATACATAAATGTCTGTTGAAATGCACTAAATTCAAATAAATATGTCAGAACTTATATTCTATATAAGAGAAAAATTGATAAAGTCCCAGAACAGCAGGAATATGGGAACATTTTTCAATGTGAATTGGCTCACTGACCCCTCTGTCAAACCAACAAATGGCAAGCTTACTCTGCACTTGGTTGAGGGCAGCCAATGAGTAAGCACTATAAATGAGGTTGCATTCCATAGGCAGCTCTCACTACACTGCCTCGTTCATCTCCTTACCTCCTCACCTCAGTGTTCCATTGCGTGTGCACATGTCCACTGCTGGGGCAGTGGCATTGGCTAATTTCATATCCTCCTATGCTCCCCATCCCTGCCTTTTCTCCTTCCTATCTCACATCCTATCATCATGTGTTTATATGCAAGTGTGGCTGAAAAGCCACCTGTACACGAGAACTTCCCTGATGCCTCCAGCTGGTAGAAAGCTCCCATCTCTTTGCATTTGACATGACTCATCCTACATACTGTCACTTTCACTCAAGATGAGGATTTACTGATGTTTATACTTAATATCCCTTACTTGGCCATAGCAAATTAAGAGTATAAAAATTTCTGATGCATCTTTGTATTCTTCATATTTCCTAGTCCAGTAGGTATACAATAAATATTTGTTGAACAAGCATTTGTGGCACACATCTGTAATCCAAGCTACTTGGGAGGCTGAGGAGAGAGGATCCCTTGAGCCCAGAAGCTCAAGACCAGCCTGAGCAACATAGCGAGACCCCCATCACAAAAAAAAATTTGTAATGTTTGTTGAACAAAAATTGTCATTTCCCAAAAATATAACTTCAAACAAGAGTATTCCTTTAAAAACAACTGTACTCTGACTTATTGGATCTTAATGGTCAATTGGCATTTTGCAAGTTAGTGAAGAAGTGAATTGTAAACCATGTGTAGAAAGAAAGAAAGTGCCCAGAGAAAAGTTATTTGGAATTCTAGGCTGGGACAATAAGGAGACAGGAAAAGTCAAAGCAAGAGTGTTTTATTGGTCCTAACTAGAACTGGGCACCTTCTCTTATGGATACAAATGCAGGCCAAGAGATCTCCAGCTTTCCTTGCAGGCTGAAGCAGAACTTGGAGTATGCAAGTCCTATGAGGGATAGGGATAGCTCTGAACCAATCTAGGGTCCTAACTGGGAAGGTTCTTTGGTCTGGACACTCACAGTCTTAAGTTCCGTAGCAGGCCTAAAAAGTCCAGCCAACTCCATAACCAGATTGGTGTCCTCATGTCCCACAGGGCAGAAATGCCCTAAGACCAGTTCATCAAGAGGTGGTTATAGTACAAAGAAAGCAAGTCAAGTCCCTTGGATGCCAGCATCAGTTCTCTTCCTAACTAGCTAGTCATATGTGACCTTAAGAAATCACCTAAGCAGAATCGCTTAATCCCTCACTACATCAGTTTTCCTGTAAGTAAAGAGGTACTATGGTACTATATATAATATATATATATATGAAGGATTATCATTATTATAAACCTATTATTGTTTAATTATGCATTCCAGGCAAAGAGGAACATAATATAATTAAGCACCCTATGTTCACATAGGATTGATATCATTAGTTCAGTATTGTGCTTATATAATAGAACAACTGCTACATTCTATTCAATCAATCTTCATCAGTGTTCTAAATACATGAAGACAAAAAATTCCTGGTTCTTACAGCACCAGTGAAAGTAGTCCTTATGTCTAATCATACAAATTGTAGATTAGCATTAAAAAGATTGTTATCTCATCAATTAGGATGAAATGAAGGTGCTGAATTCCTACTGGCAGTTACATGCCTTGTTACAGAGCTCAGGACCTCTGGGCTTGTCACCAACAAGCTCGTTCTTTTGTGAGAATCTCAGTTTCTTCCTCTATAAAATGAGACTGTTAACACATTGCTAAGGTTTCAGCTATAAGATTCTATGAATTTTATTTATATGCACAAAGCCTTTGATTTGACTCATAAAAGTCACAAAGGAATGCAACTCTCTACAAACCTTGCAGAGTATACCTTTTAGAGAAAACAGAATTTTCTATTCCATTTGCTGTGAGTACCATGTAAAGGCTAAGATCAGAGAGTCATAAATTGTAAATCCGATGCCAAAAAGTTCAACCTACACAGCAATTTAATATAAGTCTTATTATACAAAGGGGCATCTGCTTTATTTCATGCCTCATCAATAAGAGGTCTGCACAGAGGCACTCATTACTTGGACCAAACAAAAGTATGTTAGTTAAGTAGTAAGTTCTTCAGTTTCCATTTAATGACTGTCTTAAACCATTCTGCATGATCTTATGATAATTCTGGCATGTCCTTGCTTCCAAGTTAGAAACAGTCAGGGTCTAGTAAAAATGGAACCCTATAGTAGTTTGAAACTGCCTTATAAGCTGAGCCAGCTATTTCCATATCTTAGCAAGTTTTGCTTATGATGGTGTCACGTAAATTACCTTTCCTGAAGTTTCAGCCTCATATTTAATCTAAACAATGCTGTTATCTGCCTCTTCTCCATCTGGCCACTTTTGGTGGAATAATTAGATGCCTGAAGGCATTTTTTAACTCAAGAAACACATGTATGTGGTTTTAACTCAAGAAACACAGAGATGTGAGGAGACTCTTTGAGTTGGATTGTTAAAGTGGATAATTATTATGAAAGGCTAGCTTTTCAGCTAAGCCTTAAGACAAAGAGGCAAGCTAGCGTAAAATAAATTTATGAAACTGCCTAAGTACAATCTCAAAAATTCCCCACTGAAGGGGAACTGCATGAATTTCATATTTCTAATGAAGCTTTGAATCAGAAGTTCTTACTTGTATTTTTTGTTTGAAAAAGGAACAGCAGAGTACACAAGCGATGTGTAAGGCAAGGTAGAGGGACTCTACCAAATGTCTGCTATTCTTTTTTTCTCATCAATTTTCAAAGAGAAAGGACACTTTGGCCACCCTCTGCTGTCTGCATGCATGATCTCTGGGATTTTCTCTCTCCTCTCCCACTCCTGACACCCTTTCTTTCGAATGTCCTTTTTATAATACAAAATGCACATGATAAATGTTCCTTCTGAGACCGTCTGTACCATCCTGAAAGTTTATCTTAAAACCAGTAGTCTTAGATGAAAACTCAAATGTTCTATAGCATGGGTAGTAGTTACCAAGTTTGTTTCTAACTAATAAGCAGGTATTGAGAACCTTCACAATCTTCCCAGTGAGTTCCAGCACCATTTGTGTGGAATTTCCTTGCCAATGCCCTTTCAACTCTTAGGCTACTTCATGATAAATTGTAATATATTACGGAACATCAAATGATCATTAAACTGTATCATGCTGAATATGATTCTATGGTCCTCCAAACAGTGGAAATTCTCCGTTCTCTGAGAAACAGAAATGCATGTAGAGTTGCAAAGAATCAGGAATGGCTAAGGGGATGAGCAGATGATGGTGGTTCAAATGTATAACCTTTTAAAATGTAAATGAAATGTATGGTTTTCCTATAGCAGATTATATGAACAAAATATTTCTATGTGTAAAGACACATACAAATATAAATACTATGTATAGCTCTAGTCATAGTGGCTCTCTGGGGAAAGGTACATACTCAGGTGATAGGATGCTTCTTACTGGACCAAAAGTTAATGGGATCAAAAGCCATCTGTTAATATCAAAATGGAAAGAATTGCCATATCAGGTGCTCAAACACTTGAACATCTGGGGTAAGACCCTTTTGAGCTTGCAAATCCTAAGTACATCACTCTGGTCCAGTTAGAGACACTGCATTCTCTACCTTGTCCACCTGTGATAGACACTTTCACACGGCCCTTCAACGTCAGAAGTACCCACCTGGCGTCTGTTCAGGTGTCCCACCGAGAGCTGGAGCAGACTGCTCATGCCTGGTCAACCTCATAGCTTAAAAATCAACAACAACTCTATTTAAATAAGCATTACAGACAACTGGAGCCTAGAAAATATACTCAGTGCTAACCATATTGGATAGTAGGGGCAGGTTTCATTTTTCCATTTGTAATTAACATCACATAAAAGTTGTTTATGCAACAAAAAAGTTTTGCAGTTTTTATTTGAATTGTAAGAACATCCTTCAATGTTACTTCATCTTCAAAACTGTCATGTGAATTAATGAACAAGAAATAACAATAAATAAACTTTATATTCCAAACTGATCAGTTAAGCTATAAATAGAGCTGGGAAACTCATATAAATTTTTTTATTTTTTTAATGTAGGTATTGGTTTCTAGGATTTAAACAGTTTCACCCAGGGCCTAGCACTATCACTGATTATTCTTAAATGACCATCTATGATTATCTTTGCTCCCTGAAAAACTGGGTTATTGACTGCTTAAAGGGATTTCATTCATATTTAACTCTCCCAAAGTTTAAAAGAACACATTTCCATAGCTTGTCATAAAATAGAGAAAATGTAATGAATAAAATCAAATCATATTTATGATTAAAAATGATTATGTTCTATAAGGCTGTCTTCTAATGAATGAAAAACAAACCTTTCAACTTCTGACGGGATAAGAAATACGTTTTGGGTCATCATTTTATTAACTTCACAGTGATTATTTAAAGATTAAATCATTTAATAAATTTTACAAGTTAGTAATATATTTAAACATATTCATTCACTAGTATGGTGATTTAGTGATGAATTTTTAACTATTTGTCCTTCATGAGTCATTACTAATCGTTAGAGTTTATTTGTTATTTGGTAATTTAAGGAAAATTTTATTCCCTTTAAAACTGTACTATAAAGAAAGACCTTTTATAGAACACATATATATGATCTTTTAAAAAAATTGGCAATGAAGCTTATTTTTGTTTATAAATTATCTGGTGAAGATGCACAGAAATTCAGCTTCTCAGCTTGATTTCTCTATTTCAAAAGCAACCATTATTATTGGTTTGTCTGGGGAGGGGGCTTCTGTGGCTGCTTCTCCCAAACATTATAAAATACATTCCAAATTTCAACTCTCCCTCTTTAGCCGCCATAGGTCTTGTTGTCTAAGTCTTATTCAGAAAGCTCTTAGGATACAAGATTGGTGGTGCAAACTTTGGTGTTCTAGGATTTAGGAATAAATGTTTCGTCTAAATTGCATGCCAAGCATCAACGCATTTGCTGCCTTTTACATTTCAAAAACGTCTACTGCTGGATCAGGGCTTTGCTACCCCAGCAAACTAGCAAAAGCAACCCTAGATATTTATACCCCTGGGGTGATTCTCTAGGGAATCTGAAAGCCGAACTTATTGAACAAACTCAGTTTGCTAAACATGCTATACTCTCTGTGAACATTCAACAAGACAGGTCAGCCTCAGAAAGACATTAAACAGATTTAATGGGACAATGGAAGAAGATACTCAACGAATTTTGGAGGTCAGGGTCTCAGGGAGGGAGAGTGCCCTCTTGGATTCCACTGGCCCTTTCACGCTGTCCCTCAGGGAACGTACACTCTTCTGGCGGTTTCTTGCAAAGCGAGCTCTCTTGATCTTCCACAAGGCTGCATCGCTGAGGTTAGCAACATTGGTTCTCACAGCAGTGATGGCTTTGCAAAAGGAATTAAAGAGACTATAATTCTCCTTTACTGGCTATGTAATCCACCTAGTCTATAACAATTCATCTGTGTAGAGTTTCAATATTAAAATACGTTTTTCACGGCTATACATCTCCCTTTATGATGAGTCTTACATAAAAAAATGACTATTGCCTATCATGAGTTTTTTTTCTGCTTAGACCATAAGATTAAATTATCTAATTTTGTTATCATTGGATAGTTGAGTGATGAAAGTCTTTTCTCCACCTATTCAGAGCTGTAGGTAACTGATTAATAACTAAGCAAGAGGCCAGGTGTGGTGGCTCATGCCTGTAATCCCAGCATTTTGGGAGGCCATGGTGGGAGGATCCCTTGAGGCCAGGAGTTTGAGACCAGCCTGGGCAATATAGTAAGACCCCCATCTCTACAAAAAAAGAAAAATTAGCCAGGTATAGTGGCTCACACCCATAGTCTCAGCTACTCAGGAAGATGAGCTGGGAGGACTGTTTAAGCCCAGGAGTTGGAGGCTGCAGTGAGCTATAATGACACCACTACATACCAGCCTGGGCAACAGATTCAATGCAATTCCCATCAAAGTACCATCATTATTATTCACAGAGATAGAAAAACAATAAAATTCATATGGAACCAAAAAAGAGCCTACATAGCCAAAGCAAGACTGAGCAAAAAGAACTAATCTGGAGGCATCACATTACTGGAGTTAAACTATACTACAAGGTTATAGTTACCAAAACAGCATGGTACTGGTATTAAAATAGGCTTGTAGACCAATGGAACAGAATAGAGAACTCAGAAACAAAGCCAAATACTTACAAACAACTGATCTTCAACAAAGCAAATAAAAACATAAAGTAGGGAAAGGACACCCTATTCAACAAATGATGCTGGGATAATTGGCAAGCCACATCTAGAAGAATGAAACTGAATATTCATCTCTCACCTTATACAAAAATCAACTCAAGATGGATCAAAGACTTAAATCTAAGATCTGAAAGCATAAAAACTCTAGAAGACAACATTGGAAAAACTCTTCTAGACATTGGCTTAGGCAAAGAGTTCATGACCAAGAACACAAAAGCAAATGCAACAAAAATAAAAATAAACAGATAGGACCTAATTAAACTAAAAAGCTTCTGCACAGCAAAAGAAATAATCCGCAGAGTAAACAGACAACACACTGAATGGGGAAAAATATTTGTAAACTATGCATCTGACAAAGGACTAATATCCAGAATCTATAAGGAACTCAAATCAGCAAGGAAAAAAATAAATAATCCCATCAAAAAGTAGGCAAAGGACATGAATAGACAATTCTCAAAAGAAGATATACAAATGACCAACAAACACATGAAAAAATACTCAACATCACTAATGATCAGGGAAATGCAAATTAAAATCACAATGAGATACCACCTTACTCCTGCAAGAATGGCCATAATTTAAAAATCTAAAAATAATAGATGTTGGCGGAGATAGTGGTAAAAAGGAAACACTTTTACACTGTTGATAGGAATGTAAATTGGTACAATCACTATGGAAAACGGTATGGAGATTCCTTAAGGAACTAAAAGTAGATCTACCTTTTGATCTAGCAATCCCATTACTGGTTATCTACCCAGAGGGAAAGAAGTCATTACAGGAAAAAGACACTTGCACATGCATGTTTATAGCAGCACAATTCACAGTTGCAAAAAATATGGAACGACCCTAAATGCCCATTAACCAACAAGTGGATAAAGAAAATGTATACATACACACACACCGTGGAATACTACTTGGCCATTTAAAAGAATGAAATAATGGCATTCACAGCAATCTGGATGGAGTTGGAGACTATTATTCTAAGTGAAATAATGCAGAAATGGAAAACCAAGTATCATATGTTCTCACTTATAAGTGAGAGCTAAGCTATCCGGATGCAAAGGCATAAAAATGACACAACGGAATTTGGGGACTAGGCGGGGAAGGGTGGGAGGAGAGTGAGGGATAAAAGACTACACATTGGGTACAATGTACAATGCTCAGATGACGGGTGCGCCAAGATCTCAGACATTACCAGCAAAGAACTTATCCGTGTAACCAAAAACCACCTATGTTCCAAAAACTATTGAAATTTAGAAAGCAGCAAGAGTGAGTTTGCAAGGTGCAAATATGCTTCCAAAAATTCCTCACAAACGTTATAAACATAATGACTGAATCATATTTAGGGAATACAGAGTCATATATTTATCATTGGTCAAGGAAATGAGAATTTTGATTTTGGAATGGCAGGATATACTTAAATCTACAGGTTACTACAGTAGCTATTCAATAAGCATTTAATGAATTGAGTGTATGAGGTCAAGGTATCCTCTGTAGAGGAATTAAATGGCATGCCAATATCTTTTCTTTATCTAAGCAAGCACAATGGAAACTGTGACGGTTTTTATTTTACTTACTTGTAGGAAAAGGAAATTCCTTGTTACAATCCAAATGTAGCTGGGCTTCCAAAGAAAGCGTCTCAAATCTATTGACAAAGAACTCCCAACTCAAAGCAGGAATATCCTGCTTAAGAAAATGCAAGAGTAAAAGCTTGCTCAGAATTGTGGGTCTGTCTTTAACCACAGTATCAAACTGGAAGTCAAGACAAAGGCACAGACCCTGGGGAAAGGGAGATTAAAAAAAAAAAAGTCAGATATAAACATCTAAGTTACTTTAAAGCCAACGTACTAAGCAAAGTCAATTAAACAAGGCAGCCTACTCAATTCAAACTTATAATGTAGAATGATCCCATTGGAATCTTTTTTGATTGAAAGTTTTGGTAGTAAAGAAAAATGTAGAAGAGGGGGTTGGGCACAGTTGTTCACGCCTGTAATCCCAGCACTTTGGGAGGCCAAGGTGGGTGGATCACAAGGTCAGGAGTTCAAGACCAGACTAGCCAATATGGTGAAACCCCGTCTCTACTAAAAAATACAAAAATTAGCTGGGCATGGTGGCTCATGCCTGTAATCCTAGCTACTTGGGAGGCTGAGGTAGGAGAATTGCTTGAACCAGGACCTGGGAGGCGGAGGTTGCAGTGAGCCAAGATCACGCCACTGCACTCCAGCCTGGGCTACAAAGCAAGACTCCATCTCAAAAAAAAGAAAAAGAGAAATGTAGAAGAGGAATTTCTCTTCACTGTGGAATATCTCTTGAATTTGGAATCAGAAATCTGAACTAAATGCATGCTATTTATTTTCTAATGCATTGAATAATAACCACTTAATCCAAATACCCTCAAGTCAAGTGCATCTGGTTTTTTTGTTGTTGTTGTTGTTTTGTTTTGTGGGGGAGGGGGTTGAGATGGAGTCTTGCTCTGTCACCCAGGCTGGAGTGCAGTGGCACAATCTCAGCTCACTGCAACGTCTGCCTCCTGCGTCCAAGTGATTCTCCTGCCTCAGCCTCCCGAGTAGCTGGGACTACAAGTATGTGCCACCACACCCAGCTAATTTTTTGCATTTTTAGTAGAGACAGGGTTTCACCGTGTTAGCCAGATCATCTTGATCTCCTGACCTCATGATCTGCCTGCCTCAGCTTCCCAAAGTGCTGGGATTACAGACGTGAGCCACCATACCTGGCCACATCTGGTTTTAAGGTCTGTAGCTTTCATCAAGAGGAGCATACTTTCAAAGCTACATTTTAGAATACACAAAAAATGGTCTAGAAATCTGCTTTCAATCCAAAATTTCATGATTTGAAAAAAGTAAAGTTACCCAGTTTTCTTGGAATATGAGTGGAACATAGAATGTTAATCAAAGTTGGAATGGATTGAGAACCTGTTCCTCTAGTGTCTGAGTTTACCATTCCCCCTCTTTTTAACTGAATGAGACTTAAAAATTGCAATTCATCCAACCATCCCATTCATTAATTCAGCTGTCATCTAATAAGTGCCTCCTATGTTCCAGGCCCTAAGCAAGGGGTAGGACATAGAAGTACTTGGTAAGATTAACAGAGAATAATTATTTAGAAGACAACTGGAGATTTTACACACACACACACGAAAGAATATGCAGCGTAATCCTTCAATCTTTCAGTTCGTGCAAGTTTGCCCTTGTTTCTTGGGCTTGAAATGCAGGAAGAGGCTTACACTGGATTCAGAGACAGTGTATACACACATACACACACACGCGCGCACAGAGAAAGTTAAGAATGTGGACTTATTATGAATCATTCCTGAATCTTCTCTTCTGCTTACTAGCTATGAGACTCTGAAAAGGTGTCTTAACCTTTCTAATCCTCAGCATCTCTACCTGTAAAAAGAGAACCCGCAAAAGGTTGCTGTGAGGATTAAATGAGATAATGCACAACAGCACACTTTTAACACACTGCCCTGGAAACACAGTAGCTATCTGAGGAATGTTAGCTCTTTCTATTGTTAGTTTAATAATAACAACAAAATAATAAATCAGGTGCAACATGGAGAAACGGTAGATCAGAACTTTGGAGTTTCTAGTCTTAATTTTGTCACTAAATCACTTTGTGTCCTTTGATAAGTCACATTATCTCTCTGAGACTTGGTGTCTCTACTAAAAAATAAAGGTTCCAAACAAAATAAATATACAGCTCTCTCCGGGTCCCATATTTCTTGTCTCTTTGGCTATATTTTGTGATGTTTTGTTTTGATAGCATATTTATCTTCTTATGTTTTACTTTAATTAAAACCATAATTCAGATCAGGTGCAGTGGCTCAGGCCTGTAATCCCAGCACTTTGAGTGGCCGAAGCAGGTGAATCATTTGAGGCCAGGAGTTCGAGACCAGCATGGCCAACATAGCAAAACCCAGCAAAACCCCGTCTCTACTAAAAATACAAAAATGAGGCAGGCATGGTGGTGTAAGCCTGTAGTCTCAGCTATTCAGGAGGCTAAGGCACGAGAATCACTAACCCGGGAGGCGGAGGTTGCAGTGAGCTGAGATTGCACCACTGCACTCCAGCCTGGGAAAGAGAGTGAGGCTCCATCTCAAAACAAAACTACACAAAAAACTATAATTTATCTGATTTCTCTTAGCATCTAGCCTCTAACAACAGGGTCCTCTAGCCCAGGAGCTAGCTAAGTGGTATAAGATAAACCAACCTAGTTTTAAAATTTGCCATACACACCCACACAAGTTATGCAATAATTATATCTGTCCAAAGTTATATCAGCACATAAACAAAGACTGAAAATAAAGTATCAACAAATGGGCCAGGCACTACAGCTAATACCTATAATCCTAGCATTCTGGGACACCTAAGTGGGAGGATTGCTTGAGGCCAGGAGTTCAAGACCAGCCTGGGTAATATAGCAAGACCCTGTCTTTACAAAAAAACAGGTTAAAAATTAGGTGGGTATGGTGATGCATACCTGTAGTCCTAGCTAGTCAGGAGGCTGAGGAAGGAGGATCACTTGAGCCCAAGAGTTTCAGGCTACAGGGAGTTATGATCAGCCTGGGGCAACAGAGTAAGACTCTCTCTTTAAAAAAAATGGTATCAACAAATAACAACAAGGGGTCTTTTAGCAAGATGTGGTTCTGGTATATATCTTCCAATGAAAAAATCTCCATCATCATCATCAATATTATATGTGATGCTATGGTCTGAAAATGTGTGCAAGGCCCTCACCTCCAAATTCCTATTTTGAAACTAAATCACCAATATGACAGTATCAGGAGGTGGGGCTTTGAGAAATGATTAGGCCATGTGGGCAGGGCCCTAATGGGACTAGTGCCCTTATGAAAGAGGCCCTAGACACAGCAAAGGCCCCATCTATGAACTAGACAGCAGACCCTCATCAGACAACCTGCAAAATAAATTTCTGTTGTTTATAAACTACCCGGTTTATGGTATTTTGTTACAGCAGGTCAAAGATGTGTGACAACGCAACGACTTAGTAGTGCTGACACAGACCACCTTCGGAGCAGATAATACGCATCACATGTCACCTGCAACGCTGGCCTCTTTATGGTGTCAAGCAGGAGACCAGCTCTGGTAGCCACTGCGGGGTTGACATCCTCCACCGCTGTCAGGAAGCAGCAGAAGGCATGTGCCAGGGAGTACTTCAGCAGGTGGTTTTTGGTCACTGAGTGAATATCCAGAAATCTACAAATTACAGCCACTTTTTCCACTGCAATGTAAAAGAGAAAGCAAAATATATAAATACACACACATACACGCACACACACACGTATTTATTTAGCCAGTCTGAGAACTGAACTCACAGAGAAAAAGTTAACTCTGGGTCTCCCACATGGTTTATTTTAAATCCCAACAAGCAAGTCTAATGCCACCGTCTCTAGTGTTACATTTCATCTGTGCAGCACTGTTTCTACTCAGTGTAGAACTTTTTTTTCCCATGCAGACTTGATCTAATTCTGGGTTGTCTTTCATATTTTTTTCACATTTGTTTACCTTTCAGCTCTATTGCAAACGATTCCAAATGCCTCTATGTTCCTAACTGTGGCCATTCCATAGAAGCTCTGCGGATGACAGAGAGAGTCATCTCTGTCGATGGTACCCACCATTCCTAGCTCTGGGTTCTGGTCCCCTACTCTACTCTTAGTAGGTTATGAAGTGAAATGGCAGACCAAATCGACATTTCCTGGGGCTGTAGAAGCCAGGTGTTTCTTCCATGCTGTAAATATACCCTTACTTGATAGATTCCTAATTATTCTGCAAATGAATGTTGAACAATTCCAGCCACTCTTAAAGCATGGCTTTATAAAAAATTACAATAGCGGACAGGCATAGTGGCTCATACCTGTAATACCAGCATTTTGGGAGGCCAAGGCAAGCAGATCACGAGGTCAAGAGATCGAGACCAGCCTGGCCAACATGGGGAAACCCCATCTCTACTAAAAATACAAAAATTAGCAGGGCATGGTGGCATGCACCTGTAATCCCAGCTACTCGGGAGGCTGAGGCAGGAAAATCGCTTGAACCTGGGAGGCAGAGGTTGCAGTGAGCTGAGGTCACGCCACTGCACTCCAGACTGGGCACAGAGCAAGACTCGCCTCAAAAAAACAACAAAAAAAGTTACAATACTAGTAAAGCAATATAGTGCAGTGCCAATTAAGACGTTTCAATACTTTGCTTAAGCTGTTCCAGCAGCCTAGAATATTCTTTTGTTTGTTTTGTTTTGTTTTGTTTTTTGAGACAGAGTCTCGCTCTGTTGCCTAGGCTGAAGTGCAGTGGCATGATTTCAGCTCACTACAACCTCCACCTCCCGGGTTCAAGCAATTCTCATGCCTCAGCCTTCCGAGTAGCTGGGACTACAGACAGGTGCCACCGTGCCCAGCTAACTTTAGTATTTTTAGCAGAGACAGTGTTTCACTATGTTGGTCAGGCTGGTCTCAAACTCCTGACCTCAAGTGATCTGCCCACCTTGGCATCCCAAAGTGCTGGTATTAAGGCATGAGCCACCGCGCCTGGCCTACGATATTCTTCCTATTGACACTCTACCATCCTTAGACAATCTCTCTGAAATTCTGTTTTGTAAAGTCTTCTCTGATCTCTTAGAGTGACCTTTCCATCCCATGAACTCCTGTAAAAATACTGCTCATTTGCATACCATTAATTTACATATACCATTTGTGTGCTCAGAATATGAGCTATCTATGAACACAGTATGTGCTCATTATATGAAATATTTTCTTTTGTGGTCTTGATTATATTTATGCCTTTTATAATTTGTCAACCTCTTACATGCTTATGTTTGGTCTCATCAATTAAACTGGAAGCCTCCTGACGATAGCACTCTGCTCTTGTACTTCCTTCTATTGTTCCCATAGTACCTAGCACATATCTAATTTATTCAATAAATTCACTTATTCGCTTATTTTAAAATATATATATTAAGCACACATAAGTATATTACTAAGGAACTATCTTAGGCACTGGGAAGGAGATAGAAGTGGAAAGATGAATCATTCATAACTCTTGACTTAAAAGTTAAATTGACTAAAATAGATGACATGTACAACTATAACTGAAATGTAACTTTAAAAAAGCTTGAAATGCCTCTAGTGTGATATAAATAAAATGCTATGGGAGATCAGGGGATACAGAAACCACTCTCCACAGCAGGGACCTAGCAGGTGAACCTCAATGGAGGCATCTGAAGGTGGATCAAGTGGAGGTGGTATTTGTGTAGGGCCCTAAAGGAAAGAGGATGAAAGGTGGAGAGCCTAGAATGGCCAGCGCATGGATGAGGGGAGGCAGGAAGCAGTGAGAACACAGCCACGGTGTGTGTAGAAAGAAGAGTAGGAAATGAGGCTGTCTGCACTTGCAGTCAGACTATTTGAATGGCAGTTTAAGGAGTCTGAACTTTATTCTCTAGGCATTGAGAAAAACCCATTAAAATATCTTGAGTAGAAAAGTAACATGACCTTGGCCAGGTGCGGTGGCTCATGTCTGTAATCTCAGCACTTTAGGAGGTTGAGGCAGGAGGATCATCTGAGGTCAGGAGTTCAAGACCAGCCTGGCCAACATGATGAAACCCCATCTCTACTAAAAATACAACAATTAGCCAGGTGTGGTGGCGCGCACCTATAGTCCCAGCTGTTCTGGAGGCTGAGGCAAGAGAATCGCTTGAACCTGGAAGGCAGAGGTTGCAGTGAGCTGAGATTGTGCCACTGCATTCCAGCCTGGGCAGCTGAGCGAGACTTCATCTCAAAAAAAAAAAAAAACTTAACAAGAAAGAAAAGTGACCACGCGCGGTGGCTCACGCCTGTAATCCCAGCACTTTGGGAGGCCAAGGCGGGTGGATCACGAGGTCAAGAGATTGAGACCATTCTGGTCAACATGGTGAAACCCCGTCACTACTAAAAATACAAAAAAATTAGCTGGGCATGGTGGCGCGTGCCTGTAATCCCAGCTACTCAGGAGGCTGAGGCAGGAGAATTGCCTGAACCCAGGAGGCGGAGGTTGCGGTGAGCCGAGATCGCGCCATTGCACTCCAGCCTGGGTAACAAGAGTGAAACTCCGTCTCAAGAAAAAAAAAGAAAGAAAAGTAACATAACCAGAGCCATGATTCAGAAGATTAATCCTTACCCCCACAACATGATGTGCTATCATATAAATAATCTAACCCCTGAGACTCCTGTGGGCATTAAAAAAACAAGAACATTTTGAAGTGGCCACATATTAAGGAACTGAACTAAAGGTATAACAGTTACCTTACTGATGGAACTTCCATTTCTGTGCCAAACTTTTGAGACACCAACATACAGAACTGTTCTGAGAAGCCGCACTATGGCATGCTGACCCTGCCCGCCACTCTGAGAATGGAACTACTAGCAGATTGGGGTGACAGTGGGCCAGCAGATGTGAGGCTAACAGGACCTTCTAGGTTCCTTCCTTACCACATTACTCAGCATTTGCCGTTCTATTTACTAGGAAATTATACTCGAGTTGTACCAGACTTGGTCCCTGATCCTTCTGTGGCAAGGGTATCAGCAGAGATTCTCAAACCTCTTGTTAAAAATCTCCATTTCTGGCCCAGCACAGTGGCTCATGCCCATAATCCCAACCCTTTGGGAGGCCAAGATGAGTAGATCACCTGAGGTCAGGAGTTGGCCCGGCCAACATGGTGAAACCTTGTCTCTACTAAAAAATACAAAAATTAGCCTGCCATAGTAGCATGCACCTGTAGTCCCAACTACTCGGGAGGCTGAGGCATGAGAATCACTTGAACTCAGGAGGCTGAAGTTGCAGTGAGCTGAGACTGTGCAACTGCACTCCAGCCTGGGCAACAAAGCAAGACTCTTGCTCAAAAAAAAAAAAAAAAAAAAAAATCTCAGTTTCTGGTGTCACCCCCACCTCCCACTGAGATTTTCATTCAGTAGATCTAGGATGTAGCCTAATAATGTGCATTTTAACAAACATTCCCCATAACTCTGATGCAGGTAAACTAACAGGTTGACTGCATCCAAGCCAGTACCTGTTTGGGAGTAAACATGGGTGCAGTTAATTGTTACACTTGAGTAACAGGCATAAGCTGGGTCTGTCCTACGCAAAACTGGACAGGACCTCCCTCCCCCAAGGACCACTCTGCAAAATGCTGTTATTTTAGAGAGGAAGCCCAAAGCAGAACCCCCAAGGGACACCAACAAGCAGGAGAATGTCTTTTAAAAAGAAGAGACAAGAAAGGAGGTGCCAAAATAGGTCCCGTGACTAGACACCTGTGTACCATGTGACCCAGAATGAATTTTAAGGTAACACAGAGGTACCTGCTTCAAACCTCATCTTCCAGTCTTTGCTGTTGAAATTGCCGTTTATGATTGTCCAGAAGATGTCAGCACCATGAGGAAGTGACAGGGCATGGAGGAGAAGAGGGACTGCCAGTGAAGACAGCTGAGAGAACTCCGATTTGACGACCCTCCACAGGCTAGGGAATCAAGGAGAAGTGAAATGGTGACAGTCATCACAACCTTTCCGGAAAAAGGTCCTGTCCTCTTAATTTACAGCAAGCATAGTTACTAGGCAGGGGTAGGGGTCCTTTTGGTGAAATGACACTCATCCACGAGAGGATAATCCTCTGATAAACATCTCCTATGCTCTGTCCTCTTAGTGTGATACTAGAGAAAAACGCTTTCACTTAACATTACATTTTATAACTTAAAAATCTGCGTAATGTAAATTCAGCAACATAAATGAACAATGACTTCAGTAATATACAAAGTCAAAATTAGTTATGTTAGGATGACGGAGAAACATGTGATTTTTAAAAATGTTCTTACAGTGAACACCTGGGAAGTTTGGTTGGTTTGGCCTGCTGTCAAAGAACAACTCTTTTACTCTTAATAACAGCTTCTCCAAGAACATACAGGTCATCAGTCAAGCTCCCCAACCTTCTCTTTCATAAGGGGGAACACAAACACAGGCTGACCAAAGAACTTCAACAACCTGAATAAAATAATTAGCTAGGAGTAGGCATATGGCCCAAGCATGGGAATTACAGAACTCTTATTTCAGGGACTGATATGCACCCTGGGAGACAGAGGCTCTCTCTCCTGAAATCAGGAACAAAGGGCAATGTCAGCCTGCAGCTTCCAATGACCCTCCTTCCCATCTCACAGGGGCAGCCTGCACTTAATAGAGAAACCAACACTTAGTGCCATTTCAGAAGCAAGGCCAGGTGCGGTAGCTCACGCCCATAATCCCAGCACTTTGGGAGGCTGAGGTGGGTGGATCACTTGAGGTCGGGAGTTCAAGACCAGTCTGACCAATTGGAGAAACCCCATCTCTAATAAAAATACAAAAAATTAGCCAGGTGTGATGGCGCATGCCTGTAATTCCAGCTACTCAGGAGGCAGAGGCAGGAGTATCGCTCAAACCTGGGAGGCAGAAGTTGCAGTGAGCTGAGATCGTGCCATTGCACTCCAGCCTGGGTAACAAGAGGGAAACTCTATCTCAAAAAAAAAAAGCCAAGCCAGAACAGGGCTAAGAGACAGGGAGGGAATGAAAAAGGCGAGGAGGATAAGACAGAGAAAGAGACCTCTGATAACATCTTGTACCTCAGCAAGTTTCAGCTAAGTTCCTATCAAGTTCTACCAGAATAACTCTGAATTTAATCTATTTTAGTAATAATATATTATTGTTTACTTTTTTTTCCAGTTGTTTAAAGTATGCCTTTTGGTTGTTTATGTTGCCGTTTTATTTTGGTTTCTATTTGACTCCAGAGTCAATATCAGAATCAAAACTACAGTTGACCCTTGAACAACACAGGTTTAAACTGTGCAGGTCCACTTATACATGGACTTTTTTCAACAAATATATTGAATTTTTTTAGGAGAGTTGCTACAATTTAAAAAAACCTCAGAGATGTACCATGTAGCCTCAAAATAGTGAAAAAATTTAAGGAAAGTTATGTCATGAATGTATAAATTATACGTAGTTACTAGTCTAACATTTACTACCATAAATTACACATGAATCTATTATAAAAAGTTAAAATTTACCAAAACTTACACACACAAACACATACAGACCACATATAGCACCATTCACAGTGGAGAGAAATGTTAAGCAAATGTAAAGATGCAGTATTAAATCGTAACTGCATAAAACCAACTGTGGTACACGCTGCACTATAGTAATAATTTTGTAGCCACCTCCTGTTGCTATTCGAGTGAGCTCGAGTGTTGTCTCTCTGTGTGAGCAGTTCCTCGCTCCAGTAAATCACAGTAAAAAGTGATCCCTCACGGTTCTTGTGTCTTTTTCATCGTGCTTAGTGCAATACCGTAAACCTTGAATAGCACCATGGGTCCCATACGAAGTGCCACTAGTGACACTGGAAGTGTTCCCAGGAAGCAGAGAAAAGTCATGACATTACTAGGAAAAGCTGAATTGCTTGATATGCACCATTGCTTGAGGTCTGCAGCTACTCACCATTTCAAACAGACAATTCATCTTGTAAACAGATGGCATAAACTTACAGAATTGATAAATACAGTATGGTACTGTAAATGCATTTTCCATATGATTTTCTTAATAACATTTTCTTTTCTCTGACTTACTTTATTGTAAGAATACAATAGGTAATGCATAAAACATACACAATATGTGTTAATCAGCTCTTTGTGTTATCATGATAAGGCTTCTGGTCAACAGTAACCTATTAAAGGTTAAGTTTTTGGGAAGAGAAAAGTTAACATGGATTTTCAACTGCACAGGGATCAGCATTTGCACCTCCCCGTTGTTCAAGGGTCACCTATATTTGTGTCTTTAAAAAGCTCATGGGCCAGGCGCAGTGGCGCACGCCTGTAATCCCAGCACTTTGGGAGGCCGAGGCGGGTGGATCACGAGGTCAAGAGATCGAGACCATCCTGGTCAACATGGTGAAACCCCGTCTCTACTAAAAATACAAAAAATTAGCTGGGCATGGTGGTGTGTGCCTGTAATCCCAGCTACTCAGGACGCTGAGGCAGGAGAATTGCCTGAACCCAGGAGGCAGAGGTTGCAGTGAGCTGAGATCGCACCATTGCACTCCAGCCTGGGTAACAAGAGCAAAACTCTGTTTCAAAAAAAAAAGCTCGTGCTGCACTGGTAAGAGAAAGGAGGATATACATGCCCTCTCCATTTTACAGAGAGCATATGGAGGTACGAGCCACTCCAGTTGGCTGTTTTTCAGAAGACCTACCAGAGCTATAGAACGAACAGGAGTTATTTTCAAACACCATATGCTTAATCTGAATAGTGGAAGTTACACAAATAGAGATCTCATCCCAACCCTGCCATAATGAGCTATGTAATCATGTGCACATTCTCTAAAGCTTCATGTCTTCCCAGTGTGAGCTGTATTAAACGAGATGTGCAGAGAGTGTGGCACATAGTAGGTATTCAGAAACCTCAAGCTGCTACCACCATCATGGTGACAAGGATGATGATGCTTCCAGGGCACAACAACAGGCCCTAGGAAGAATGCAAAGGAAAATGAAGACATCATTTCTGCCTTCATGGACTTCCAGTTTAGCTGAAGAAGGCCAACCATACAGCCCTGCTAGAAACCCATTTCCATGACAAAACCAGGGATTCGGCCAGTCCCCTACGGCTTTCCCAGCTCTCTAAGGCAGACTTGTTTGGAAAGAAGCAGAGCATCTTTTCCACAGGTCCTTTCATTGTCCGTCATGGTTTTTGTGTCAGGGTGACACTTTGAGGAGAAAACCTGACTCTTTAAGGAGAAAGTCTGGACTATGGACCCCAAAGGCTGAGTGGGTGGTCCCGTGGCACTAACAGTCCATTTGGCATGTGTACATTCTGGAGGGTTGCTTTCACAATAAAAAAAATGCCCATTTAGTGTTCCTATGTTGAGTTCATGGAGTGTCTGCCTAACTCTCGACCCTGTTCCTTCACTCCTTTCATCCAAATCTGCTGATGGTCTCAAACTTCACACTATTCCCTCCAGGTCATTCCTACTCTTCCCCACTCCAGGTCGGCCATGTCTACCCTTTCCCTTTCCCCAGCTTCCTCCTCCCACTGTGGCTGTAGAATCCCTGTTTTATTGGGAAGAAACTTCTGTAGAGCCTCCCCTTTCTCATTGTATGCTTCTCTAGTGGGCTGCATGGTGCTCCCCAAAAATTCATGTCCACTCAGAACCTCAAGATGGGGCCCTATTTAGATGTCATCAGTTAAGATGCGTTCCTGATGGATAGGGTGGGTCCTAAATATGAATGAGTGATTAGTGCCCTAATAAGGAGAGGAGAGGACACTCAGGGACACACAGGGGAGAAGACCATGTGGCAAAGACTGGAGTGAGGCAGCTACCAGCCAAGAAATTCTAACAATTGCCAGCAGCCATGAGAATCCAGGAGACAGACAAGGAAGGCTCCTCCCCTAGAGTCGTCACAGGGTGCACGGCTCTGCCGACACCTGGACTTCAGACTTCTGGCCCCAGAACTGGGAGAGAATAAACTTCATTAAGTTTAAGCCACTCAGTCACTCGGTTCACAGAAATTTGTTACAGCAGCCTGGAAACTGGCACAGCTTCCCCTTCCTCACGTAGCTAAAACCTCACATTTTTCTGGTAACACAATTTCTTACTATTTTTTGGAATGTAATGGCGCCACCATAATTCACTGTAGCCTCAAACTCCCGTACTCAAACAATCCTCCCACCTCAGCCTCTGAGTAGCTGGGACTATAGGCTTGCATCACCATACCTGGCTTTTTTTTTTTTTTTTTTTTTTTTTAGAAATGGAGTCTTGCTATGTTACCCAGCCTGGTCTAAAATTCCTGACCTCAAGTGATCCTCCCACCTCCACTTTCTGACATGCTGGAATTAAAGAGATGAGCCAGTGTGCTTGGCCTTAAGATTTCCTCTTAATCCTCTCAATGAGTCTGGACTCCAGTCTTCACTGGCCCAAATGACTCCTGCTTCCCAAGACTTCCTCCAGGCCTCCTCTTGGCAGCCTCTTTCTTTTGAAACCCATGACATTGATGCACAAGGCCCTCTCCCAATCCTTTGGTCAGTTTGGCACCTAGCTCAGTCTTGCTCCTCACACAGGCCTCTGTGGATGCCATCACTGGATCAAGCCCTGGTCTCATTGCCTTCAAGCCTCCTCATCCTCAGTGGCCTCTGTCTTTACTCTGCTGGATGAGATGCTGACCTCCCTCTCTAAGGCTCAGAATACCCAAATTCCCCCAACCCCAGCCTATCCTGACTGAGACTCCTCTGCCCTCTTTTCCATACTCTTCCCCCAAATATCAATTCTTCTGGCTTCATCTGCCTCCAATCATAGACTGGATCCCAGAGACAACTGCTTCATCATTCCGGAATCCTCATCCCTCTGAGCTTCCATCATAACCATATCACCAGTCCCCGGTCCTGAATAAATCCTTTGCCCATTTGCTCTCATCCACTCCCAGGCTCCTGAGCTCCAGAGGAAAAGAAATCCAAACCCCTACTAACTTGGTCCACTGCAAACTGGTGCTAGCTAACCTCAGTCGAACCCTAAAGCTGGTGATTCTTTGGTTATTTCTTGTTAACTTCTTGCTGCTTTCCTCACGTGGGCTGTGCCATACGCTTTTCCATGTTCCTGAAGCTCCCAACCCAATGTCTATCATCCCCCTCTCAGGAGAAGACATCAACACCTAATATTCTTAAGGCTTAAGCCACCTGTTATAAACTCCCCTTAACACTTTCTCTTTTCTTCAGAATTTATATTCTTTCAAAGGAAAGGGTATTCTTCCTGTTTTCCACTCTACCCTTTGTTCCTGATCGCACACTCTCCTGCCTTCCAGAACTTGGACCCACTAACTGTTTTCTATCTCTGGTCCTTTCCCACTGACCATAAATATGTACTGATTTTCTTTATCCTAAAAATGTCTTAATGTCTACTATCCTAAAAATATCCTTAATGTCTACTCCCTTTTCTAGCTAAGTATCTAATGTTTCCTTTTCTCTCTCTCTCTCTCTCTTTTTTTTTTTAATTATTGAGACGGAGTTTCGCTCTTGTTGCCCAGGTTGGAGTGCAATGGCACAATCCCGGCTCACCACAACCTCCACCTCCCAGGTTCAAGTGATTCTCCTGCCTCAGCCTCCCAAGTAGCTGGGACTACAGGCACATGCCACCACGACTGGCTAATTTTGTATTTTTAGTAGAGACAGGGTTTCACCATGTTGATCAGGCTGGTCTCGAACTCTCAACGTCAAGTGATCCTCCCACCTCAGCCTCTCAAAGTGCTGGGATTACAGGCATGAGCCACTGCACCTGGCCTCCTTTCCTCTTCTAACAAACCTTTCAGGAGAAAGTTCTGCATTGTGTGTTTATATTCAGTAAGCCTTGGCAATGTGCTCTTAGCACTCTCCTAAATGTGGGTGCTTTCCAAAGATCTCTTTTTCCTCCATACTCATTTTATTAAAGCACACCTCTGACTCTATTTTAAGATCTGCTATGGATCTCCAAACATCATTAAATAAAATCCCTATCTTCAAGGACCTTCATACTTGGGTCCCAATCTACTTCTCCAGCCTCATTTTCCATTGCTCCCTTACATCCACACCATCCAGCAAAAGCAAACAAACAAACCAAACACAAAGCTTCAGTGTCCCCCAAGTGTGCCCTGCTCATTTCTGGTCTCTTCTTTCCAACTCTGCCATCTGTTTGCTCTTGACATTCCCATGCTTTACAATATGCCCCACCCATCTCAAATCTCTACCAGTGAAAATTCTGTCACTATCTCAATGCCCATTCAAGTGGTATTGTCTCCAGTCTTTCATCATTCATCATTCATTCATCCAGAAATGCTTTTTCCCACCTCTGAGCTGTATAAAGCAGTCATTTATCACATTCCCTTGGAGTGACAGTGACTTATACATACATGGAATGACCATTAATCTTAGTTTAACCATGACTGTTGAGTTTATACTCATCCTCTTGGGATTTATGAAGACCACCTCTCTTCACTCTCAAACGCAGACAGATTTGAATACTAAATTGCATGGTCACCTTTTCTCTATATAGGATTCACCCCTTTCCAAACTAGATTGCAAATTCCCTAGGTACCTAGAACAATAATGTATACACCTCGTATTGTTAAATGAATAATAAATAAACAAAATGAGTAAAGAAAGGTAGAGCCTTAATGTGGTTTTGTCATCAAGTTAACCCGAACCAATCTTTTCCTTTTTTACCGACTCATTCTCACACATATTTTAAGAATGTTTCTGATTTACTTCCAGGAAGATTGCAAGAGTTATTTTAAGGTTTACAGAAGGAAAAAACACTGTAAATCTAGGGTAACATTTTATTATAATTTTCAAAATGTCTCACCAGTTTCTACAAAATAACTTATGAGATAGCACATGGAGAGACTTAGATATCTATTAGCAGTTCTGTTTTAAGTAACAAAGTAGATAAGTCCTTAATTATACTAGGTAAATAGTAACATATAATTTGGCATTTTTCTTTTTTTCTTTTTTTTTTGAGATGGAGTCTCACACTGTCACCCAGGCTGGAGTGCAGTGGCACCATCTTGGCTCACTGCAACCTCCACCTTCTAGGTTCAAGCAATTCTCCTACCTCAGCCTCCTAAGTAGCTGGGATTACAGGCGCGCCCCACCACGCCCTGGTAATTTTTCTATTAGTAGAGACGGGTTTCACCATGTTGGTCAGGCTGGTCTTGAACTCCTAACCTGCTGATCTGCCCACCTCAGCCTCCCAAAGTGCTGGGATTACAGGCGTGAGCCACTGTGTCTGGCCACATTTTTCTATATTTTCTATATTCTTAAGCCATCTAACAAGTGAAAAGCATAAAATAATTTTTACTTTTCTATTTATTCAGTGTCTGTCAAATGAAAATTACCAGTCTTTGTATTAATATACTTTTAAATTAGACTAAAAAAGAAAAATAAAAGTAGTTCCTATAGGCAATCGAGCTGTCCTGGCTTGAAAAATAACCCAAACAAGCTAGTTAAGTCTTAATGTAACTTTAATTTTCACAACTGAAGCCTAATATATAAACAAACAAAATAAACCATTAGGAAGACATACCTTGCAATCAACATATGGTCCTGAATGTAGGCTAAAAATTGAGGGTGATCTTTTCTGGCAATGTATAAACACTCTCCATGCAGACAGAGAATCTTCAGGCAATTGAGCATATTAAAAAGAATATCTGGCTCCTCAAACTTAGCCATTTCCTATGCAAAGAACCACACGGTTACTAAGTTATCCAAAACAGTAATGCTACCAAGCCAAGTATTCAAAGACATCTGAAAATATACCTGGAAAATGGTATATATTAGTCTCAATGTTACTGGAAGCTGTTGGTAGCAAAATTTTCTTTCGGTATCATTCTTTACTGCTGCGAAGAAATAATTACACAAAGATTAGGCTAACTCTTCCTTTCCCCCATCATGCATCAATTTATCAAGATCATAAAAACCAAGAGGAGTAAAACATCGACATAGAATGTATGTAAAAATTGTTCCAGAAATATTTTTATTTGCTCTCCAAATTAGCATATATCCCTTCTATGATACAAGTGCTGGAAATCTTTTAAATTGAGGCTTCCCATTTTCCATTTTCCACTGCGCAGTCCATCATGTATTCAGATGTCTTTGCCCTGGAGCTACCCCTACCCAGACATCTGAATCCATGATGGACTGCATAGTGCTGCTAGTTCTGCTGCTCCCTGGAGAGACCAGGAACCCCCTAGCCATGCCTTCCTAATTGGAAGGGAGACATACAGGTATTCAAGAGAGGTGTTCAAGTCGTACTAGCAACTAAAGGGGTTTATCCCATGGATTCTCACAAAAAGGGGTGCATTTTGAAACAGTTGAGCATATTCAAATGAGAACAACTACTCATGCTTTTCATCTTCTCGTGAGGATCTCTAAAACTTTTGCCCCCATAGTGGGGGCAGCAATACATTACAAATGAGGCATGCTAGAGAAAAGAATTCACAAGTTAACTAGATGCAGGAACTAGTGCAGAATTTGTTAAAATCGCCATCACACGTTTTGGCAATCCCTAGGATCAGAGGAAAAAGGAAAAAGGAAATTGCTTAATTTTAACCATTGCTCCAAGGCAGTCAGATTCTCTTGGTCTAAATACTGAAAAGTCCATTGGGAATCTTCCACCTGAATGTATTTTAAATGCTTGTCATAAGTACTTGACAGTTTTGTTTTATGTGAAAGTTTAAATACATTTTTGGTGGTGGATATATCTGACAGCTCTAAGAAACAGGGGCCAGGCCTCAAGATGGGAAAAAAGGAAACACACTAGAAGAGAGGGAAAGTCTCTGAACACACGTCGACAGAGCACCCCCAAATTCTAGGACAGAAGATCTCCAGGTCACTGCCTGAAGGCCCACAGAGCAGAAGCAGGAGGGAGGCTCTGAACAGCAGGGAACCCTGGTTTTGGAAGAAAGAAAAGAGGGGCTCCCCTGCAGAGACAATTTATAACTGCATCCTGCAGACAGTAGAGAGCCTGAGCAGGAAAAGAGGAGCTCCTGCTGAAGCTGCCACAGGAGCCTGGAGAAGCATTCAGGGGAGAATAGAGCATGTGTTTTAATAAGTGGACTGTATAACAATTCAGCAAGAAAAAGAATAACATTTGAAAAGAAATTGCTCGCTGGGTGCAGTGGCTCATGCTGGTTGGTAATCCTAGCAGTTTGGGAGGCTGAGGCGGGTGGATCACTTGAGGTCAGGAGTTAGAGACCAGCCTGGCCAACATGGCAAAACCCTGTCTCTACAAAAAAAAAAAAAAAAAAAAAAAAATTAGCCAGGCATGGTGGCAGGTGCCTGTAGTCCCAGCTACTCAGGAGACTGAGACAGGAGAATTGCTTGAACCTGGGGGGCGGCGGTTGCAGTGGGCCAAGATCACACCACTGCACTCCAGCATGGGCAACCTCCAGAGTGAGACCCTGTCTCAAAAAAAAAAAAGAAAAGGAAAAAGAAATTGCTTAATTTTAACCATTGTTTCAATAAAATATTACATATAAATAAAAGCAGCAGTTAACTGATCTGTGTACTAGCTTAGGTTTAAAAAATATATTTGCATAGAAAGAGTACAGGCTATTGGATCATGAGTGAAGTCTCAGCCTTCCTCAGGCATCAATGCCTGAGAGAAACACAACATGGGCCTGGGCACTGGCTGCTGCAGCACCTAAAGCAAGTTAATTAATCCTAAATTAAACCAGAGGACTTAGGTTCTAGTCCCAACCCTGCCACTAGTTAGTTGTTTCCAGTTCCCAGGTCCCCAGGCCAGGGACACCCAGGCTTGGAGCTGGGGAGTGGAGCTTTTGTTGGTGTTTCAGCTTCTCAGTGATTCCGATGTTCCATTACAGCTGTGGAATTACGTTAAATATAAAGGTGTAAATTGTGAAGTAGCAATGACATGACCAGGGGCAAGTCGTTTAACCCATCTGGGAATGATTTTCCTCATCTGCCAAGTGCAAAGGCTAAAGTGGATCAGCAGATTGCAAACTTATTTTCTGCTTTGTTTACAGAAAATCTTAGAATTCCAACACATGGCCAGGTGTGGTAGCTCACACTGTAATCTCAGCACTTTGGGAGGTTGAGATTGGTAGATCAATTGAGTCTAAAAGTCTGAGAACAGCCTGAGCAACACAGCAAAACCCAATCTCTACAAAAAGTTTTCAAAATTACCCGGGCATGGTGGAGCATGTCTGTGGTCCCAGCCACTCGGGAGGTTGAGGTGGGAGGATTGCTTGAGCCAGGGAGGTCAAGGCTGCAGCGAGCCACAATCGAGCTACTGCCCTCCAGCCTGGATGACAGAGCAAGGCCCCATCTCAAAAAAAAAAAAAAAAAAAAAAAAGAACCCCAACACATGAAAGAGAGCAAGTAGGAGTGATCTGGCAGAAGCGAGGTAGGGAGTCTGGGTCTTTATATTTTGCTCTCATCTCCCCCCCAGGGGTCACCCCAATTGAGGATGTTCCAAAGGAAACCACACAGACCGTTTACAGCTCCAAGAAGTGCACACGGAAAACCAGTGAACCAGATCATGTAGGGTACTCCTTAAAATTGTAAGTTTTATGACATGAAATAGTCTGAGCTATGATATTCATACATAATTCACCATTCATATGATCCACGGAGAAGCAGTTCTGACCAAAGATTTTATAGGGTTACCTTCGTCTGAATAAGACACCCCCCAGTTGCAGTGAGCCCCAGAAAACAGTCCCCTAATAATATTTGCTGCTCATTGAAGGAATGATGTCAACCCCATGCCTCCTGATACTGGAGTGGGCTCCCAGGAGCAAGCTGTTCTCTCTCTTCTGGATCGTGGATGCAGGAAGATTAAAAAGTTGCCCAAATTTGCCCAGATCTCATAAATCCCCAGAGTGCCACCATCCAGAGCTAGAAATCCAGCTTTCCCAGAGCCACATGGAGTCACATCCTGAAATCCCTAAATGCCCTCATGTGAGAGGAGCTAGAGTACGATTCCTGAGCCTGTCTGCCATCTTGCTGCCCTCACTGCATCCACCCAAGAGCCTTGAGGCAAATGAGAAAGAGTCCATTCCCCAGTCCCCGCTACGAGCCACCAAAGTAGCCTTCAATCTCAACCTACACAGCCCAACCTCCAGGGCCCCATTGCTTCTAGCCAAAAATGCTCTGCTTTGGCCAAATGCATTGAGTGGCTGTCAAGATTGTCAGCACTCAGCCTCAGTCCACAGAGAACACCATACATTGTAAGTAGGGAGGCAATGAGTTTTTACCAAAAACTGAAGCCTGCTGCCAGAAAGATGCTCAGGGAACTAGGTTCTATAGGAACTGTAACGGATCTGTTCTCTTTATAATCTGGTGGAAAACGTTCCTCTGCACAAGTCTATACTAAGGAAACCACGTCTGATTTTGCCCAAGTCGATATTAAACCAAGAACTCAGTGATTTGAACATCAGGCCCTGTGCACACAGTGCACTCCCCAGCAGTCAGAGCCCACCTACCAGCATGTTCTGCGGGCTCGGTGCGATTGCCTGGGTTCTCCCCATGTTTGCTTGCAGGATTCTCCTCCTCCTCCCCTTCAGGGCCTATGATAAATTCTGGTCTGGAAGAAAGGAGGCTATCCTCAAGGCTGTCTGTGGGCTCCTGAAATAAACAGGGTAGGCAGCCAAATGAACAGCCCTGGAGGGGTGTAAGAAACAGTTTGGCTCAGCTCAGCAAAGCTGGACTGCACACCCTCTGTGTCCCAGGATCCATGCTGCTGGGGCCAGAGGCGAAGGCACCACACCCCAGAAGACTCTGGAGCTTACTGCCAGAACACTGAAAAGAAATCTCTATCCGCTGTTGCTGAAACATTTTCTTTTACTTCAAATACATAAAGAAGAAGATCAAAAACATCGTTAAATATTCCCAGGCCTGCTTTCTTACCTCTGCATTAGTCTCTGAGATCAGTGCCCACTCACCAAGTCACTCCCACCCATGTACATTTTGTTCAATAACAGTAGTTAATTAGGAAGAAATAATAATGGGTTCACAGAGCTATATTAAGATGCAAATGGCAGGGCACGGTGGCTCACACCTGTAATCCCAGCACTTTGGGAGGCCAAGGTGGGCGAATCACAAGGTCAGGAGTTAAGACCAGCCTGACCAACATGGTGAAACCCCATCTCTACTGAAAATACAAAAATTAGCCAGGCGTGGTGGTGCGTGCCTGTAATCCCAGCTACTCAGGAGGCTGAGGCAGGAGAATCGCTTGAACCCGGGAGGCGGAGGTTGCAGTGAGCTGAGATCGCGTCACTGCACTCTAGCCTGGATGACAGAGCAAGACTCTGTCTCAAAAAAAAAAAAAAAAAAAGATGCAAATACTGGCCAGGTGTGGTGGTTCATGCCTGTAATCCCAATGCTTTGGGAGGCTGAGGCAGGAGGGTTGCTTGAGGGCAAGATTTGAGATCAGCCTAGGCAACATAGTGAGATCTCATCTCTAAAAGAATGTTTTAAGTTATCCAGGCTTGGTGGCATGCCTATGCCCAGTTACTCAGGAGGCTGAGGTGGGAGGATTCCTTAAGCCCAGGAGTTCGAGGCTGCAGCTATTCATGATCACGCCACTGCACTCCTGGGTGACAGAACAAGACCCTACCTCTAAATAATAATAATAATAAATAAATTTTTTTAAAAAATTTAAAGACATGGCCGGGTGGAGTGTCTCACACCTGTAATCCCAGCACTTTGGGAGGGCAAGGCAGGCAGATCACAAGATCAGGAGTTTGAGACCAGCCTGACCAACATGGTGAAACCCCGTCTCTACTAAAAATACAAAAATATTAGCTGGGCACGGTGGCGCGTGCCTGTAATCCCAGCTACTCAGGAGGCTGAGGCAGGAGAATTGCCTGAACCCAGGAGGCAGAGGTTGCGGTGAGCCGAGATTGCGCCATTGCACTCCAGCCTGGGTAACAACAGTGAAACTCTGTCTCAAAAAACAAAAAACAAAAAAAAAGGAAAAGAAAAAGAATAGCTTGAATCCAGGAAGGCAGGTTGTAGTGAACTGAAATTGTGCCACTGCACTCCAGCCTGGGTGACAGAGTGAGATTCTGTCTCAAAAAAAAAAAAATTTAAAGACACAAATGTTGGTTGTCCGGGGTAGTCAAATTTTTAGAAGCAAGAAAATACTACAACATGTGAGTTACACAGAGGAAAGTATGGCAACCCAAGTGTCTGTCAACAGCTAGATGAGAAACAATTTAAAAATGCATACATTTGGCCAGGTGTGGTGGCTCATGCCTGTATTTCCAGCACTTTGGGAGGCCAAGGCAGGTGGATCACTTGAGCTCAGGAGTTCAAGACCAGCCTGGGCAACATGGCAAACCCCATCTCCACAAAAAATAAAAACTAGCCAGGCGTGGTAGTGGGCGCCTATAGTCCCAGCTCCTTGGGAGGCTGAGGTGAGAGAATCACCTGAGCCTGGGAGGCAGAGGTTGCAGTGGGCCATGATCAAGCCGCTGCACTCCAGCCTCAGCGACAGAGTGAGACACTGTCTAAAAAATTTTTTAAAAAAATTTTTAATAAATTTTACAGTATTCATTGTCACTTAAACTTTGTAATATAACTTTGTAATAAAAGGTTCCAGAATACTAGTAATGCATGAATGCATGAAACTGTATGAACGGAGGTGCTACAATGCTCACTCAAGCCATTTAACAGAATTCTGTAGTGTGGCTCCAGTTTGTATTCCTCTCCAGCAGCCTGAGCTGGCAGAAGCAATGGGAAAACTTTGTTTTAACACAGTCTCACATATAACCCAGCATGGAGTATAAGATGATGGTGGAGGAAGACTCCATTACATCAGCTACTGCAGTCTTTAACGCTTTTATACATAGGTCATCCCATTTCTTCAACTGCTTACCACCAACCGGCTTTCTTCTTTGGGAGCTAGTCTCTCCAGGAGCTCACAAGCAAGCTGATAGCAGAGGATACTAGACTGACATAAGTTGCACTCAATTGCTTTTTCGTCCTTCTGGCAGGTGTGGGATCCCCCCCAGGGGGCTTGGAAGACATTGTTTATAATAGAAATAATGTCCTTTGACAAGCTGTGCTCTAAACCCATCGTGATTCCTTCATCTTGTAACTCCATCTGAAAGACATAGAAAAAAGGACACGCACACACACAAAAAAAAAAAAGAGAGAAGAAAAGAAGAAGGCGTTTGGTCCGTTTGTCCAATATTCCATTGGCACACTACTTGGGGATAATTTTCACTAACTGACAGCAATATTGAATTATTTAAAGACAATATAGGCTTCAAGACCATGAATATACATTGCTGTCCATGGGTTTTTCTAGAAGGAATGTAAACACAAGACGAAGCAATTGGAATTACTTTAAAAATCATGTAGGACATTTAAAAGAGAGTTGTTGTTTTTAGCTCCTCAGTTTGTGAGATCTTACACATTTTAAAAATGCTGCTCCTCACCTAGAGTCCAGATCTTGGTTTTTAAATACCATGAACCACTAAAAGGAACCAGGGCTCCTTGGAGAAATGGCTGAATTCCAGGGTTGGGGCTAGGAAAATATAAGATGAGCCTGGAACATCTTATCACACCAGAAATTAAGGAAGAGTTCACAGAAGGATGTGGACGTGCCAAAAGAACACAGGAGCCAGCTCAAAAAGATTCCCACTGGCCAAATGTGGAATAATACAAGCATCAAAATACAGAATCATAGTCACAGATTATAACCCACCAAATTACATAAAAATCCATGGATACTGCGGGAATGAGTAGATAAATAAACACATAAATGGAAAAAGAGAAACTATTCTATTGGTAGAATACCAGCCAATACATTTAGAAAGAAATGATGGAATTAGAAAATTATCACTTGACTGCCATAATGGTAATAATTGATGAATCATCCATTGATGCTAAAACTAGTGGATGAAAGTCTGAGAATAAACAGGAAATCTCATAAGGTATTTATAAGTTACTTATTAGTTACAAAAGGGAAAATAGTGACTTTATCACAGAAAAATCTGGCAAATTTTGGTCCCTTGGTTAAGGTGACCAAAGTTATCACAGTAATGGGACATCATTGTATCTTATGCCTGCTGACATGATCCATTATAAAGGACGTAATATCACATCTGTGGTCTTCCTGCCAAAAAATGGATAGCCCAAATTAATTCATAAGAAAGCATCAGACAAACTCAAATTGAGGAACATTCCACAAAACGACTGGACTGTGCTCATCAAAAATGTCAAGTCCCCGTAAATATACACACCTATGATGTGCCCACAAAAATTAAAAATAATTTTTTTAAAAAGTCAAGGACATGAAAGATAAAGACGGAGGAACCATCCTGGATTAAAGAAGACAAAGGAGACAGTACATATAATTGCAATGAGTGCTCCTAGAGTGTTCCTTAATCAAAACCAGGCTTTTTTCTCTTGCTATAAAGATATTATTATTATATTAATTTTAAAAATTAATAATTTCTGTAAGTTACATAGTAGTACTACAACACTATTAATTTCCTGATTTTGATAACTGTACTGTGGTTATGTAAGAGAATGTCCTCATTTTTTAGAAAATACGCTCTGAAATGTGCAGGGATAAAAGGGCATCATGTTTGCAATTTAGTCTCAAACAATCAATCAAAAAATTAATGCATACACATGCAGAGAAAGAGAGAAGCAGATGTGGTAAATGTTAACATCTGGAGAATTGCGGGGAGGAGTATTTGGGAATTCTTTATCATATTCTGGTAACTGTTCTGCAAATCTGAAATTATTTCAAAATAAAAGACTAAAAAGAAATGTTCTAATCAAAACCTTTTTAACTTCTCTTTTGAAATTAACTTTAAAAATCAATGTATAAAATATGTTAAAATTAGCCCCATCACTATAGGGTTGTTCATCCAATTTATTTAACAGAATCAATTCTAATGACACTAAGGTATTTCTAAAATTCCATCTGTTCTCATGTGTCAACATCACTGCAGATATTCATGTAAGTAGTTTTCAGACTCTTTAGGAAATCCCCAAAGGAGTTTGCAAAAGGTCTTGGGTGATGCTGCATCATTTCAGTAAGTGTAGAGACGCCCAACACAAGGAAAGAATTGCTGTACAACACTTTCCCTCATTCTTCACCTCTGAACTAAAGGAAGCTCATGCTTCAGCTACCTGCTTCAGGAGAAGATCAAACATGAGGATGAAACAATTTAGATTCATTTCATCATCTTCACAATCAAAATCAATAGTCCTTCCTCCTGGGTGTCCAAAATTCTTGAAAGGGCTACGAAACGGACTACGCATAGGACTCCGAAATGGACTCTGGAAAGGACTATGAAATGGACTGAGCATATTGTGCTGAACTCGTCGACCAGGATCAGAGGCAACACTCACCTACAAGAAAGAATGGCAACACATAGAAATGAACTCACAGAAGCTCAAATGGCTGTGTAAAATATTTGGGGACTCTACAGAAGGTATTTCCAGCTGTCACACTCATTTCCTTCCTTAGCCAATGGCATTAGTACCTCCAAATACTATGGATCCTCTCAATATATAAAAACAAGAAATAAAACCACCCAAACTTCCTAGTTGTCAGGAAGTAACATCAACACCGTGAAGAATGAAGGCATACGTTTTTCATCCCATCAAACATGTCCAATTAGACCAGATTGTTCAAATCTACTGAAAACCGTACCCTGAAAAATGAGAATTTACAAAAGCAAAATATTGCAAGATACATTTTAGAATCAGAAGCACAGAATCTCAGATTGACATGATTAGTTAAAAGATGGTCTCTGGGGATTACAATTATTAGACTGTTATGGGACAGCAATATATGACAAACCTTTTGTACTGGTTAGTCTCCATTTGTCCACCCAAGCTCCACTCAGACCCTTACTACCTCCTTGACCCTACTCTATGCCCAAGGAGTCATGGCCTGAGTCTCCTCCAGCTCCTTTGCTGCCTGGCTTCCAGTTGAGTTCAGTCAATGGTTTTTATTTCTTGGATTTTTTTATCATTGTTTTGTTTTGAGACAGTCTTGCTCTGTTGCCCAGGCTGGAGTGCAGTGGCATGATCATGGCTCACTGCAGGCTCAACCTCCCAGGCTCAAGTGATCCTCCCACTTCAGCCTCCCAAGTAGCTGGGACTACAGGCATGCATCACCAGGCCCAGCTAATTTTTTGAAAAATTTTTTGTAGAGACAAGTTCTCACAATGTGGGCCAGGCTGGTCTCTATCTAACTCCTGGACTCAAGCGATACTCCCAGTTCAGCCTCCCAAAGTGCTGAGATTACATAAGCCACCAAGCCTGGCTGGGTTCAGCCAATGGGAGGCACCAGCAGAAGGCCTGAAAGCTGGAGGAAACAGAGGCAGGAGGATTTCTCCCCACTCCCTGCCCACTCGGGTGCCACATCTCTGGGAGCATCCCCATCACTCTATAACTTCTCTAACCAGCCCTTTCTTACAGTGTCAGCTCCCATTTGGTACCCCAAGAACTCTTTCCCTTGTTCCTTCAGCCCTGGGGGAATAAGGACTTTCTACTGGACTGTTCCCGGACTCTGGGTACCTTGTCTACCCATATTGCTCCTTTAGCTCCTTTAAGCTTTCCCATAACCCTATAGGCAGAATCTCCATTAAAGTCTGTCATTTAAAATTTCTGGGATAAATTCTGAATCAGGACCCTGACTAACACATCTGTACATCACTCACAAATCATATTTTTCTCTCTTTTTTTTTTCAATTTTTATTTTAGAATGGGGGGACACATATGCAGGTTTGTTACAAAGTTATATTGCATGATGCTGAGGTTTGGGGTATGATTGAACCTAAAACTCAGGGTATTTTTTCTATCTTAAAAATCTTTGTAGTAACCACAAAGCTCTTCAAACACCGTTTTTAAGGTAAAGAGGAAGATTATCCCATTAAGAATCAGAATACCCAGGTATTCACAGTGTCATCTGTAGGAAATCACTTCACTTCACTGAACATCAGGTTAGGTAGTTGTAAAATGAGGATAATGAGTTCTTCCCTGGCTGCCTCTCACAATTCTGTGATACTGTTTGTTGTGAACACATTGCACAGAATAAAGGCTACACAAAGGAGTGTCATCTTACAGGTTACAGAAGAAAGAAATAGAGTATAAATGGTTGGCAGCTGGCTCCTATCAGGCAGATGACAAAATAAGTAATGATATTCTTTAAAAACACTGAATACAAACCCATAATCATGTTCCATTTTCTAATTCCTAGATATCAGGTGGAAAGGCTGGAGGCCTGTGGCATACAGTGGGGGGAATTTTATAGAGAGGCTTGACAAGGAAAGCATGGAGAACATTTTCTATCAACCATCCAATAAGACTCAACCTTCTGCCGGGCGCGGTGGCTCACGCCTGTAATCCCAGCACTTTGGGAGGCTGAGGTGGGCGGATCACCTGAGGTCAGGAGTTCGAGACCAGCCTGACCAATATGGTGAAACCCCATCTTTATTAAAAAAAAAAAAAAAAAAGCCTCAACCTTTCCACAGCTGTTCATGGCCTGAGAACAGCAGCACATCAGCAGAGACTCTACCAGGCCTCCACAGAAAAATTATCAAAACTGTCCAGCCGTTTGTATACACTTTAGACCAGACTATATTGACTTTTCTCATCTACAATGATGCAAAGGGGTCAATAAAATGGGCTCAGTTGGTTCACAGTGACAGCATCCCTCACAGTCACCACTAGTTGATCATATCTTCCCAAAATACAAGGAAAAAAAATCAGTCAAACTCCTCCCAAACTCCTCACCCCCAAAGTGAAGCACTTATCTGCCCAGGAGCTGGTAAAAAAATCTTATTCACTAGGAGACTCATAAAAATGGAATGTTACCAAAAAAACACTTTTTTTCATCAAGAGAGAAAGCTAAAATTCAAAGAAATTAAAAAGAAAATGAAAATTCGATAACTTACTGATTACACACTATATCAAACAAATGTGACTATTTAATGCAATTAAAACATTAACACAATGAGATGGGCTGAAAACACATTTTTGGTTTCTTATGACAATACTTTCAGGCCTAAGATAACTGACAAGGGTTTTCCAGATTTTTAAAAGTAAGACAAGAACAAATGTGGCAATAATTACCCTTCGAGATGCAAGGTTCCCTGCCATTTCATTGACTCTTGATTTTCTTTGATTTGCCAGTTCTTTGACCGAATTAACTCCATCAGAAAACATACTTATTAGTAGTTGAAGAGGAACCATGATATCTAACTCTGATAATACCTAGGGAAAAAAAGGCATATATCCCCAAAAAAACACACGTAAATTTTAAAACTCAAAAAAGCTACAATTAATCTTCTTTTTCCAAAGCAGATTATTGAACACGAGGACATTTAGCCTTACACGTATTCTATCAACACAGTCATCCTCCAATTTTAATAGTAAGAAAATCAAAATTATCACTGAACTTTCCCCTTTTCCCACCCCCAAGATCCCATAGGTTGCCGTGTTCTTTCTATTAAAACTTCTCAGTTTCTCTTGATGCTGTCCCCCATTCTCCATACCCACTGCTAGTGCCTTAGATCCCCACCTTTCTCCTGGACTAGCTCTGTTTCTTCAGTCCATCCCCACTCTGATTTGAATGACTCATCTAATCTTGCTGTCTGGTACAACTTGGTGTCAATCCGGGCCCAAATCAAGTCACCTTATCTGTCATTAATTTGCTGGAGAAAATGCCTTCTTCCTTCAGACAGAATTAACCCATCCCACTTCTCTGCTTTCTTAACCTTTATACATACCTTTATTAGAGCAATTTTTACCCTTTGTTCTATTTAATGATCTAATCCTAGCCCTCCCACTGTGAGCTGCTTAAAGAAAGGAAGTATGCAGAAAGGACTATTTCCCATCCCATTTTTATTCCAGTGCCTGGCACATTGGAGCTCTTGCACGTGTTTCCACAATTAATTATAAATGAGTCAACTCCAACCACTATAGTGTCCACTCTATCCTCCAAATAGACCAAGGCTGGAAAACCTCCTTCAACTGCAGCACTCTGTCTTATAAACCAAGGTTGGATGAAAGCCCAGTCCATAAAACATATAAATGTAGCTGCTGTAGCTATAGAGGGGCCAAAGCTGTATGTATGTTCATTCCCAAAAAGCACAGTGTAAGGGCTGTGCAACTGGGTAACTGAGGCAACATCCAGCCATCTGTAGGAAGACTGGCTTTCTTAAAAGGAGAATTACCGTATTGAAATCCATTTGGGAATAAATGGTTAAAATTCTCAAAGTTGACATTTTTTTTTTTTTTTGAGACAGGGTCTCACTTTGTTGCCCAGGCTAGAGTACAGTGGATTGATCATAGCTCACTGCAGACTTGACCTCCTGGGCTCAAGAGATTTTCCTGGCTTGTCCTCCCAAGTAGCCGGGACTATAGGTACATGCCACCACATCCCGCTAATTTTTGTATTTTTTGTGAAGATGCGCTTTGGCCATGTTGGCCAGGCTGGTCTCAAACTCCTGATCTCAAGTGATCCACCCACCTCAGCCTCCCAAAGTGCTAGGATTACAGGTGTGAGCCGCCACATTGGCCCAAATGTTGACTTTTTAAAAAATGGTACCTTTACTCTTTGTCAAATGTGAATATTGCTCTTTAGTTTCAAACCCAGAAAGGCATCTTTACAACTTGATGAGCTTCCAGGATCCTATCCTTGCATGACACAGAAATGTATCTGTACCTGTAGTTAATCTAAACATTGATTCTGTCCTCATTTTCTCAAACTGTCCAAACTTTATATCAGGTATCCAAATTAATAAACTTTTATTGAACATCTACTAAATACAAAGCATGTGTCATATTCTAGGAGGAGAGAATGAAGATGGTTGTAAATACAGAAATGAGTAAGACCTGGCCCCTGAATTCAGGAGCTTGTAATCAAGTAGAGAAACAGACAAAAACTGTGAGACAGAAATAGAACCAAATTCACACAGAGAACCTGGTGTAACCAGTGGGAGAAGAAATTCTGATGGGAAGATGAGGGTTTGAAGTAGCAGAAAACTTCACACAGGAGATAATTTTTGAGAAGGACTTTAAAAGGTAGGTTAGAGTTCACAAATACAGCCAGGAGAGAAAGTCATCCCAGGCTGAGGGAACAGCATGAACTACTCCCTAAATCCTTCCCCATCTTTCCAAGTAAAGGACCTGTTTAATATCAAAGATTTATCAGAATCTCCCAAGACAGCTATTATACCTTTAATAGCCATTGATGGAAAAATACAAAAGGACCTAAAGCTACTATGAATTCAGTAATATTATTGCACAATTTATATGTTATTAACCACAACTTGAGTGACATATTTGAAATTTACTCATTTATCTATGTATAGGAGATATTCTTTCTTGGCAAACACAGGGACTTATGGACTCTTTGCTATAACTCCCACCCTCTCGACCCAGGGATCTGAGGCTTAGAAACTAAGAACTATTGCCTAAAATGATCAAAAGTATTGTTCACTTACATGAAGCCATAGTAAAGCTTGCTCCTGCACAGAGGAGGGGTATCCTGTAAACCGACAACTAATAAAGCCAAACATCTCCTCCATTGAGAAAGGCAGAGGACAGAGTTCAATGTCAAACATTTTGCTGGAAAGCAGAGCAACAAAAGTAAATGACCAATGGGCATAGATTGGGTTCTACTGAGGCCATCAATGTTTTTCTAACTATTCCCTATTTGGAGAGACAAGTCTTTAGTTTGTGTTCTGAGCTGTTACCAGCATGTTTCACTTTAAGAGAAGTTTACATCATTGGAATAGAGATCTTATAAATAATTCATACGATTGTTAATAACCATTACTGTTCTTCCTCATATTAGGTTTAACAGAAAGAATTGCATTTCTAAGGCATTTGCGTTGCTCCACAGCATCTAAAACATTTTCCCTTTGCACTGTTCCACCACATTCCACCAATTATAATTATATTTGAAAATAAGCAAACAATCTGTTTTTATCTATTTACTATTCCACAAGAACAAAATCTTTTCTGGACAATGCCAAATCATCTTAGCTCAACGTATTGCAGCTATTTCATGTTGGGGCTTCAAGTTTCTCCACATGGTTGTTAAAATGTAAATGAGATTATATAAAATGCTTAGTAGGGTGACAGGCACACAGTACCTGCTCAACAAACATTAGATATGATTATATAATCACAGTGATTTCATTAAACTACTTACCCACCTTAATACTTCCCTGAATTCTTTTAACTGATTATCTGGGACTTCTGTTCTGATGGCTTCCAGCCATTCCGGCATAATGCACTCCCAGACAGATTGACTGATCACATTGTAGGGGATCAGGCAGAGGATTCGGTTGAGACCTTCCTTCAGCTGAGTCACTGTGCTACAGGACTTATCCCAGTATCCACCAACCTGAAGGGGTTTCCATAGCCACAGAAAGAAAGAGAAACACACTGGTTACAATTATACTCAAGGACTTCCTAAGGCAATGGGTACAGAGAAACGCCACAATCCATCACGTCTGAGTCCTAGGCCAAGAATCTTCAATGTGAGATTGATTTGTAAGATGGCAAACCACCAGGATCCATCAGTTACAGAAAAGAAAACAGTTACAAATAGGTTCAAATATTGATTACAGATTGAATTTTCAATGATTCTACTGTAGACTTCCCAAATCACTCATGAGTTAAAATTCCAAAGATTAATTCTCAACAAGATGAGCTTACTATTAGAGCATTATTACTCCTAAAGTCTGATCAATCCATTACAACATGCACGTCATACCTATGCTTCAGAGGAACACAGTTCTCTACTACTGTATGCCTTGTATTGCAGAGTTTTCATTACAGGAAATACGGTAGTACACAATGCTCTTTTTACCATATGCTGCATACTCTGCCACATTTTTTTCCTAAGAATGTTCTAGAGGTAGTTGAATCTGTGAATAAAAAGGACTGGCTTTTTAAACTAATTAAAATAGTATACTAATTTTTAAGAGCAGGAAAAGGTTAAAATCACCAATTTACAAACTTAGGTTGTTTATAATCCTGATGTTAGATAGACATCATATATTCTTATTATAAATATCAAGATAACAGAGGTTAAACTGGTCCTGAGTCTTTACCAAATAATACAAGATTTGTGAGAAACCACCTTAATTTAAATAAATCAAACTGTAAATGTTTATTACATCTAGAATTCTAGATTATTCAAAAAAAATCAATCAATTCTATTTTAAAGCTCCAATATCTATATGGTGCCATATTGACCAAAATCCTAGACATTTTCAAGAAGTGACTATATTTCTGGGATTTCTGTTGTGTTGTTGTTAGTTACAGAAAAGAGCCAGCACTAATAACATTGAGATCCTGAAATGTATCATTACTGAAGTTTTTTTGGTGATGTAGTTTATGGTCAAGCCATATAAAGGCTTATTGATTTTGAATCATATCTTAAAACAAGTATGCTTTTGGAAACCCTAAATTGTCAATGGCTAGATGATAGATCCTTTGAGTTGGAAAAGCTTTAATATGCAGAAGGATTTTTAGATAGCACTCACCCTAAACAAATGTCCTAATTACCCATATGCAAAGATGAAATTGAAAGAAGGACACAAAAAGTGTCACAGGTAGCCTAAAAAGCTCCCTTAATAAAACTAAAGAACAGAAATCAGATTTAGAACAAAACTTTAAATCTACACCCACCATAAACTCCCCTTCGCCACCTCCTTCCTGCAAAGGGCCCAGTGGGAGGTTGATATTCACAGTGTGATGGGAGATATTATGGAAAACTTCCCTCTAAAGGTCAATGGGCTAAAGTGGAATGATGTGCTCAGAGGGCAGGAATTCAGCCTAAAGCCTCTGTTAAAAGATTCATAGGCACACAGCTCTAAATTCAGAAGCCCTGGAACACAGGAATCTTTTGGTTTCCACATCAGTTGGAAATCTTCTCTGTGATATAAAGGGGCAATTTCAAAATAGTGCAGTTGGATGGGAGGCCAATCCCTTAATGTTATTGTTGAGGCTGCCACCCAATTCTTTGAAGAATTAAAAATAACTGTTCTAGGCTGAGGCAAAAGGATCGCCTGAGACCAGGAGTTCAAGACCAGCCTGAGCAGCATAGTGAGACCCTGTCCCTAAACAAAATGGTTTTTAATTAGCCGGGCATGGTGGTATGTGCCTAGGTGGGAGGATCTATTGAGCCCAGAAGTTCGAGGCTGCAGTGAGCTACGGTTGTGCTACTGTACTCCAGCCTGGGCCACAGAGTCAGACCCCATATCTAATAAATAAATAAATAAATATTTTTTAAAAAATAAATAAATGTCCTGGCTTTACTAAGTGAGTCTTAACAGAAATGTGGCTTTAGTAATAACCTAAAGCCTCACCTGTTATATGTAAATTTTTGGTGCCGCTAAAGAAGTGTTGTAGCAAAACTCCGGCCTAAGAAGACAAAGAGACTGATGGAGACGGAAGAGAATTTTATTTCAGGCACCCGGAATGGCAGCAGGTTCACGCCTAAAATGGCTGCAAACCCCAACAAAGAAGGCAGTTTAGCTTATATGCTGTTTGAAGCAGGAAATCAAGGCAGGAAGCGGACTTCAGACAAAGACAGTCAGTCAAGTTTTGCAATATTGGGCTTCGTGGTCATTTAACTCTATAATCTTGCAGCTGAGATAGGGGGTTGAAAGGTCGGGGGAGGTCATCCAGGGAGATCAGAAGAATAGGAAATGCAGGAATGTGCAGGCTGCAGACCTAAATATGTGCTCTGGTGCTCTTATCTATGTAGAGAGAGGGTGGTACCTGGTCTGTTAGCCTTTTCCTTTCTGAATATAGCTTACAACCTAGCCTAGAATGCAAGACAAGCTTGCAGCTTCACTAGGGAGAGGTTACTTAAATTCCTTAACCTTTGTACAACTCTTAAATGGCCTTTACTTTTAGTTAACTACTACTTGTGTTATGCTTATTATTTAAACTATATTCTGTTCTATTTTATTTCATTTTATTTTCCTTCCACAAAAGTAGCACTCAAATATAAATTTTCTCAGCTAGGCAATTTACTTCTATAGAAGGGTGTATCTCACAAATGGAGCAATGGCAAGCACACACCTGAACAAGGGAAGGAAAGGTGTTCTTATCCCTGACACAGGTATTCCCTACTACTGTGTCATTCCCCTATTGGCTAGGGTTGGACCGCACAGTCTAAGCTAATTCCAATTAGCTATTTTAAAGGGAGCAGGAGTATGAGCCAGAGTGGTGGGGTGAGCAGTTTGGCAGGGAGGATGGTTACAGAAAAAGTAACTAAAGGTGACTCAGGTCAAAATAGGTGAGCAGGGCGAGTCAGGATGGAGCAGATGACCAGGGGAACAGATGTGAACTACTGATTAGAACTGGTGGAAAAGTTGTTTACTGAAACTACAAGGAAGTTAAACTATAAAAAGGAGGACAAAGAACTGAACATACTCCTCACATACTGATTCTTTGAAGAGAAATTTAGAACTCATTGCATCCAACATACCCATCCTTCTTACCAATCTCAAAACCTCCCCTCTGAAAGATGCTTGCAGGACACTGGAAAAGGGACTGTCCTGCCCTTAAGAAGGAAAACTTAAATAATAATTGCCCTCAGCCTCAGCCTGGACATGTAAACACTGCAGACTTTTCAGATAAATAATCGTCCATCCCCCCCATTCTCCCTTAAGCACTGACATGTTAAAGTTTAATGCTGCTGAGAGAATTTCCTGTTTATCCCAGACCGAAACCTGGCAATAGACAAATATGTCCCTGGAAATCCTTTCCGAGCAGTTACTTTAAAAATCTGCATCATTCTTCTCCCTCTTTCAGATGTAGATCTTCTACCATCCAGAACTAAATTCTCAAGAACCTGAGCACCATCTCTTTCAAATGCAAACATCCAAGGAAGTAATTCTGGCTTTCGACTCCAGAATTGAAGCTCCCAACTATTACTTGTAGTACTGCTTCTTACCATAACATTCAAGAAATTTACTTCTCCTCCTGATAAATACCAACTAAAACCCCAGTCTCTTAAGAAAACTCCAAAGCCTTTTCCTTAGCTCAGCCCACTTAAAAAGTAGCTTTGCCGTTGACTAAAACAACCATCTGCGGCTGAGCCACAGCCTCTATGAGATTATGTATCAGGGCAAGCAAAAAGATCTTGAAGGTTTCCCCCACAAATATCAATGAAAGTATTCGCCCTTATAATGAATAGGTAACAACTTGTTCCATCTGCCAGAAACACAATTTGAATAAAAGTGGGGCAAAGATGAAAAACAGCTCTTATATAAATTAGCAAGTTTTATGCTACTTTTTGAAAGCTATAAGGTCTCTATTTGTGCCCGTATGTTTGTGTATGTCTATGTGAGACAGAGTAAGGATAGAGCTTGGCCTCAGCTCTCCCCCATAGAGCACCCTTTCACGCATTCCCACTGATCACAAAACAACACAGTGCAACCTCACTGACACTATACCAACTAATAGTCATACAAAGTGTGAAGGGAAAACCTTGGGCCCCAAAAGTGTTAAGCTAAAGGGAAATGTCAATCTGGGAACTGCTCAGGGCAGACCGGCCTCACATTCTATTCAAAGTCATCCCTCTGCCCCACTGAGATAGATGCATACCTGAATGCCTCCTTTGAAAAGGCTTATCCGAAACTCAAAAGAATACAATCAGTTGTCTCTCATCTACCTGTGACCTGGAAGCTCCCTCCCAGCTTTGGGTTCTCCCTGCCTTTCTGGACAGAACCCATGTACTTCTTATGAGGAAGGAGACCCTGAATCACCCTTACCCATCTAAGACCACCTCCCCCTTGACTTCTACATTGCATTTCAATAGGAGAAGTAAAGGCTGGCAGACTGAGAGCCACCTAATCTCCCTCCTATAGATCGCAGGCATGGTATAGAGGACTCTTCCCAGAAGGCACTGTTTGTGCCTAAACATGATCAACCCCCCACCTAAGTCACATACCCCAAGCCTACCTCATGGATCAAGACCCTTTCACACGTAATTTCTAGAGCTGTAAGCCTTTAAAAAGGCAGGGATTTTCTCCAGTTCGGTGTGAGAGGTTTGTTTTGCAGCCTTTCATGCTAAACTTACATATGTTGATTGCTGTCTTATGGCTCTCTAACATGTATAAAACCAAGCTGTGCCCCAAGCACCTTGGGCACATGTCTTTCCTGAAGCTGTGTCACAAATGCCAATCCTCAACCTTGGCAAAATAAACTTTCTAAACTAACTGAGACAGTCTCAGATATTCGGGGTTCACAAAATAAAGCAGCCATTCTATTGATAAAAGAAAGACTACAGCTGAATTAAATGTAAAGGAGTTTAATTGAGCAATAAACGATTTGCAAATTGGGCAGTCTTCTGAGGCAGAGTAGGCTCAGAGACGCCAGCGCAGCCATGTGGTGGAAGAAGATTTATGGACAGAAAAAGGAAAGTGACAGAAAAAAGTGAGACCAGGCATGGTGACTCATGCCTGTAATCCCAGCACTTTGGGAGGCCAAGGTGGGTGGATCACCTGAGGTCAGGTGTTTGAGACCAGCCTGGCCAACATGGGGAAACACCAATTCTACTAAAAATACAAAAAATTAGCCAGGCGTGGTGGCAGGCGCCTGTAATCCCAGCTACTCGTGAGGCTGAGACAGGAGAATTGCTTGATCCTGGGAGGTGGAGGTTGCAGTGAATCGATATTGCACAATTGCACCCCAGCCTAGGCAACAAGAACAAAATTCCATCTCAAAAAAAAGAAAAGAAAATAGAAATGAATACAGAAATAGCTGGATTGGGTATAGGCTGGCATTTGCCTTATGTAAACATGGTTCGAACAGTTGGCTACATTTGGCCAAAACTTGGTGACTGGCATACTGTAGACTATGGTCTGTTCATACCTCCACTTGTCATGCAAGATGTACAGAGAAACTTTTAGGCCGAAGTTAAAGAATGTAAGGAGGCAATTTTAGGCTAAACTTGATTTCACACTATATTATTCTTCTGGGCTTTCATGTTTCACCATGTCTTTTACTTAAAGAATTCCAAAAACTGGCCTAAGGAGATCCAAAATTGAACTAAGGTTGTAGAATGTCCCAACTTGGGAAGGAATGCTGAACAACTGATTTACAGCATTATTGCCACTGGCCAGACCACCAGATGGCCTAATAAAACAATCCCTACCAACACTTTTTCGGAAACCAGTGGGAGAATCCTTGCACTTCCACTGTCTCCCTTGCTCTTGAGCACAAGCCCTGAAGTAAAACCCTTTTCTAGGAAATACACTTGGCCCCATGTTAATTTCCATTACAGGGGGAGCCAAAAAGTCTGTGGTCTATAAGAGAGTCTCTGGCAACCACTGCAGGTCCACAGGACATGGGGAGCATTTTTCTCTCCCAAGGGGGAGGCTTGTGAGTCAGCAGGATGGCCGGACCCCTCTGCAGCTGATGGGCAGCTGTCTGAATTTTTGGTTCAGTATTACTGCAACTGGGAGTTTTCCTCTAGCCTCCCCAAGACTCCTTGCCACTGCCCTAAGCTATGCTTTCCCTCCTCTCCCGTCCCCTATATGTTGTGCTTTTGTTTTTCCTTCTTCTTCCTCCGTCCTTCCCTTCCTTCGGTTTTCACTAACTTCATCAGCTCCAGCTGAATAGACACCCACGCAGGACATGCTGAAATGGTGGATTGGCTCAGCCTAAATAGCAACGGATTGAACAGCTGATCAATATAGAAAACTCTGTTTAGTGCCCTGGCTTTGAACTCTGTAATCTTCTTTAAGTCTTCCAAGTATTTTCCCTTCCTTTGCCACACCTTGTGGGGAAGGGAAGCCTGTGGACTTTCCTGTCATCTGAGTGTGAAGCTACTGACTCTGGGTATTCTTAAAGCAAACTAAATATGGCCTGCAAAGGATTCCATACTTCTATATTTGAGACCTTGTGGATGTAACCTAGCTGTAGAAAATAATGTATAGGTTGTTCATTTTCAAGACAAAGTATCTCAAATACGCCTGGGCCTGTAAGCTCCAGAAGAACAGGATACCCTAGGCCCCTGCCTTAATAGCCAGCACCGGCTTGTTGGGACCCCTTAGTTATCCTCACCTGAACCAGAGGATTTAGCTTAGAATAGAAGTTTACTAGTTTGCAAAAATAGCTTGCCTTTCCATTCCTAACAGCTTGCTTAACCCCCTGGGTCACAGGTCAAATACCTGAAGAGTCCCAGAGCTGACTATGATCACAATGCATTAAGGGCTGCAACAAAATGCGGGGAGAAGACCCTAGAAAAAAATACCTAAAGCCCCAACCCAACGACCAATGCAAACCAGGAAAAGAGATTAAGGTGACGTGGAGGAAGATTGTAACCCTACAGGACTCAGCCTAGAGGAACCAGGGGAGGGACTTGTGCACTAGGGGATGAAGTGCTTGCTGTAACTGTACAGAGTGTGCCTGCTCAACAGACACCCGACCTTGCAAGACCAATGGTAAAGTTTCGCTTTTACTATACTTCTGGACTCTTAGTCCATTCTTTGGGTTTCAACAGGTAGGCGCGCCTTTTATAATTTGAGACAGAGCATTTCCTCCGTTAGCTTAGTAGTCAGACAAGATTAAAAACCTAACTTAGTAGCATGTGCCTGTGACAATAGCTGAGTCTTGGCCAATCCCAGAGGCATACTTCAACCACTGCTAAGTGCTCAGACTGTGTTCAGATAAGGCAAGTACCAACCTGTAACCAATCCAGCTATTTCTGTACCTCACTGCTGATTCCTGTAGGTCACTTCCCTTTGTTTGTTTATAAATCTTCTTCCACCACGTAGCTGTGCTGGAGTCTCTGTGAACCTGCTGTGATTCGGGGGGCTGCCCAATTCGCAAATTGTTCATTGCTCAATTAACCTCTTTTAAATTTAATTCAGCTGGAGTTTTTCTTTGATCAGTGCTGTCTTTAAGAGGAGAGAATTGGCAGCTCATGGGTCCAGAGTTTTATCACTCACATTCTGATCCATTTTTCCTTTTTATGTGTTTAATTTGACATCTTATTCCCCCATGCAGCCCACTGGGCAGCATCTTGCAAAAATGAGAGGCTTCTGTCTATGGTTCCATGAAATGGAAAAAGATGATATTCTTTCAGAACGCAGCTTGGCCCCAAAAGCTATGGCCCAGCGAGCAGGGACATCAAAAGCTGCTCTGCTCTTGTGGAAGCTGCAGAGAGGGAAACCAAAACCCTGGCATGCAGGCAAAAGGGTAAGAATTTCTTACCAGCCAGGGTCCTCACCTTGCACTCTCTGTGCAAACCAGTTGAGTAAATGGTAAAAAGAAAAAAAATCCCTGTTTCTCTCCTCTGCAAGGTTTTAATTAATGAGAAAAAAAATGTGCATGACTAACTGGTCTTAGGTTGTAGTGAATCTGGTGTACTTTGTGCTATGAATTTGTCATTCTGCATTGTTCTGCCATGAAGGGGTTACCAAAGAACAGAATGTGGGTGTAGGACCCCTGTAAGCCTGCTATTCAAGCCAGCCCAGCACACCGGTCAGTTACAAACTTTGCTATAGGTCCCTGAAACAGAAACAAATGAAGTTTCCCCTCTTGTCTTGTTTTATGTCCTTGACAGCTTGACTTTGTGACCATGTGGGGGTATTCTCTCTCAGTCTCTGCCATCCAGAGGGTGGAAATTTTCAGGTTCAGGTAAGGCAGCCAGTCTGAAAGGACACATCATAATGTCATGGCTAGCCTTAAAGATTCTCTTAAGCAGTTAAAATCCTTTGCAAACTTGAAACTGTCTGCTCTAGATTACTTCTGGGAGGAACAATAGCAACTGCCCCATCCCGTAGCTCTGTGGCTGAGGCTTTGCCCTTTCATGATGGTGGCATGGGTTCAATTCCCAGCTTAGGAAACGAGTCCTTTCTGGTTTGATATTTATGTGACCTTTGCCATTTATTTATTCTTTTTCTCTCCATTGTCTTTGTGACCATACGGGGGTACTCTCTCCATCTCTCCCATTCAGAGGGTGGAAATTTTCAGGTTCATGTTAGGCAACTTGCAATTTTCTGTCTTGAATTTTCCTTTCTCTGAGCTATGTTGGAGGCGATTCTAGATCTTATAAAAACTGCTTGCAATCTCTTTGTAGACACTTTGTCCAGCCATGGTTAAATCATAACCTTACTTAAGGCTTATTGGATTTGTTAGGGAAGCAGGAGCCTAGGAGAGCCAGAGTAACCCCATTTTAAGTTCAGCTCCATCTTCAGATTAACTGGGCACATTCCTTGCTGGTCACTACCCACAGTCATAAGATATTTACAGTGAAGGAAACAGCCTACAATACCTTCATAGACATACTCCTACAACAGCAGAAAGTCCAAATGTTCCAATACCCATAACAAAATATGCTTTCAAGATTGTTACAGTTACGGTTTGATGTATTTACACACTAAAACATCAAGAACAGTTCTCTTTAAATTAGTAGACTATAAATGTTGTCATGCTCTCTGTTCATGCTTACATTGACGCAGCTTAGCTTAGCTTTTACATAGAGATGACCCCTATACAAGAAAAACTTAAGGATGCCCTACTCTGCAATGGAGTAGCTTTCAATAAACTCTCTCTTCTCACTGCACTCTGCCACTTGCCTTGAATTCCTTCCTGTGTGAGATCCAAGAACCCTCTCTTGGGGTCTGGATCAAGACCCCTTTTGCTAGTAACAGTTGTACTTGGAAAAATTCCTTTGGGAAAATAAAAGTCTTAAATGTCAGAAGTATTGGCTGTTTGTCCCTAACAGTCAACCAGCTACAGTCTGGCAATTAAATATTTAAAAGGATTTTTTTCAAGAGCTCTATGGTAAATGAGATTAATTAAAAGGGTATATCCAAGCTATACATACATTTAAAAGGCCTTTTAGCTTTTTTCTCTTCTTGGATCTTGTTTTTTGAAGAAAAGAGTTTTGGGTTTTTTTTTCTCAGTCAATTGAATTGTTTTTTCATTTACTCTGTCCTCTGACCCACATGCCTTCACTGCCCCACATGAGAGGACCTAAGGTAATTTCTGACAGCCTGGGACTCCTTGAGAGAAACAGAAGAGGCACCACAGACTCCTGTTTTGGGAGAAACCTCGGTTTTCCACGTGGAACCCCAAGAATTATAAGGAAACAGATACTTCTGAAAATCTGAGGCTCTGTTCTATTTTGCATTATGTTGCCTGATCTTTTTGACTTTTGGGGGCATCGGAAATTACTTTGCATTATTTTAAAAAGTTGAATCTTAATGTGTAACAGTTAAATAAGAGCATACTTTTTTTTTTTTTTTGAGATAGAGTTTCGCTCTTGTTATAGAGTTTCGCTCTTGTTACCCAGGCTGGAGTGCAATGGCACGATCTCGGCTCACCGCAACCTCTGCCTCCTGGGTTCAGGCAATTCTCCAGCCTCAGCCTCCTGAGTAGCTGGGATTACAGGCACGTGCCACCATGCCCAGCTAATTTTTTGTATTTTTAGTAGAGACGGGGTTTCACCATGTTGACCAGGATGGTCTCGATCTATTGACCTCATGATCCACCCACCTCCCCAAGTGCTGGGATTACAGGCATGAGCCACCGCACCCGGCCTGTCTGTCTATTTATATCTGTCATGTATGTGATGTCTTACTACCAAGATATGTAAAAGACCTCTAATTAATTGGCTTAACGAAAAATAAATGCTTAAATAAAATATTTTATCAGAAAAGCAAACACTTTAATGCCTTTTAGTTCACATAGCTTTAGTAGTCTTTGGTAAATACGGACAGTTTTAAAGACTATTGGTAAAATTAAAACATTTTTAAAATTTCAGCATTCGATTTAAATTAGGCAGGTCAGAAACTGCTCTTGCTAGATGCTTTAAGGTTATAAACTGTTTCTATGACTTTTGATAACTATTAAAAGGGTATTATTTAGTTTTCCCATAAATTAAATATTAAAAGCTCGCTAACACAGGGCCAGAATCTGGGCTCATATGTCAGAATAATAGGGATTTTCTGGAGCATTTATCTTTTCTTTTACAAAAAATTGAAAAGGGTTATAAAAATCTTACCTGATGGTCAAAGTGGTTAAAATTAGATTTGTTTATAAAATTTTATTGAAATTAGCTTTAGTATTAATACACTAATGCAAAGGTAAAATTTGGTTTTGAGCAAGATTTTCATTCACCTATAGGAAAAAGAGACAGTTTTTTTTTTTTTTTTAGACAGATTCTTGCTCTGTTGCCCAGGCTGGAGTGCAATGGCATGGTCTCAGCTCACTGCAACCTCAGCATCCTGGGTTCAAGTGATTCTCCTGCCTCAGCCTCCTGAGCAGCTGGGACTATAGGTATGTGTCACCACATCCAGCTATGTTTTGTATGTTTAGTAGAGATGGGGTTTCACTATGTTGGCCAAGCTCGTCTCGAACTCTTGATCTCATGATCCACCCGCCTCGACTTCCCAAAGTGCTGGGATTACAGGCATGAGCCACTGCACCTGGCTATGCTGTCTTTATTGGATCTGGTTATTTGGAAAACTGAGTCCTCTCTCTAAGAAAGACTAAAGGATTTTTGCTGTTTATAAATCTTTGAGTTAATCACATTGGTTAAATAAATAAACTGTGGTCCATTTTGTGATGTCAAGTGTTGTAAATTTTGATATTTGACAAGCTTTCCAAAATCAAATCCTGAATTAAGCCTTTTTTGACCTAATCAACCTTTTTGTATAGTAGGTCCTCTGAAGTCCAAAAGAGACATACGTGGCTTGTTTTGTATATTAAAACCACACAGGAAATGCTATCATATTTAAAATGGTGTTTAACTTTTTGAGATTATATTCATATAAATGTGTGATTAATATGTATTTCAAAATTATATAAGATTCCTATAATTCTGATATGCATAAGTATATGCTATCAATAATAATTATGATTGTTATGTTAAATTATTGTGTGCCACAGAAATGACCAGATTTCTCTGTTGATTGCATCTTTAACTGTGGCTATCCTAAGACTCTTGTCATCCACTGACAATTGTCTTGTTTTGATTCTTTCCAAAAGAGGGCTTAAAATCAGCTACAGGACTCTCATGGATAGTCTTGAATGCAGGTCTCTGACAACTTTAGAGATTGAGCCATTAGTATAGAGGGACACTTTCTTGGAGAGCTAATGTGTCCATAAGTATCAAGCAGAACAGTACTTAACTGCATGGACTAAACTAATAGAAGATTAAAATAATCTTTTTATGATCTTTTCTTCCTGAAATGCTGCTGACCCTTTTTGTTTTGTTTTTCAGAGTTCTAAACTATTTATAACTTTTAACAATTGAGTAAAATATAACCTATAAGCAAAATTTTGAGCATATTTCTCTCTACCTAATTTCTGCAGAATTTGGAAATAATATGTGAGTATTCCTAACTTATGGCAATATAGTGTTTGCCTAAGTGCAATGAGAATCTGTTTTCTTTTGTAACAGGACATAACTGGGGACACTGGTTATTTTATCAAGGCTTTGATGAGAATGGCATGCTTTCATATTGCTTTTCTAGAAATTGAGGTTGACTTATAAAGCCAATAAGAGCCCCTTGGAAAAACTGCCCTCATATCCTGTCTATGCAGTCCTTGTACAGGGTTCCTGACCTATGGTAAGTAAAGAATGTCACTTTCTAACAGGTCCAGGAGCCCCAAGTTATCTTTGGACCTGAAGAGGGGAGGAATTCACCCAATTCATATAAGTGTTTGCAGGCACAGATAAATCCATAGCTAGGCTCACAGCTTTAAAAAGTCTAATCTTTGGGAGGCAGAGGCGGATAGATCACAAGGTCAAGAGATTGAGACCATCCTGGTCAACATGATGAAATCCCGTCTCTACTAAAAATACAAAAAATTAGCTGGGCATGGTGGCACGTGCCTGTAATCCAGCTACTCAGGAGGCTGAGGCAGGAGAATTGCCTGAACCCAGGAGGCGGAGGTTGCGGTGAGCCAAGATCGCGCCATTGCACTCCAGCCTGGGTAACAAGAGTGAAACTCCGTCTCAAAAAAAAAAAAAAAAGTCTAATCTGAGAATCCTTATGAAACAAAGTTCCAGAAAAGCCAATTTAAAAAAAAGCTTATAGGGCAAATATTTTTGCTGTACTTTATGCAAATAATCAAACCAAGTATAATTAAACTAAAATTTACTTTGCAAACACGTCAGTCCTACCATAATTTATCTTTCGTAAAAATGAGAGACTGGAGAGAAAAAGACTATAATATAACTGTTGTAGGTTCAAGTCTTATCTGTTGTTTTTGAGATTTTTAATATTATTTTCTGGGTTACAAGTCTCCAAACAAACATTTTAAATTTTTTCTTCCGTTTTTCTAACTTAAACTCAATAAAATTGCTACTACTTTTTCCTAAGGCCTGTAAACTAAGGCTTATTCTTTGTAATACTAGCAAGAAAACTTGAAAAATTGCCACCACCTTCTTCCTCTGTAACTAAAAATGCTTTCAGCCTAATATCTGGGTAGATTATGCCCACCATCAACAGTTGTTTTTCTTTCATTTCCATAGAAATGTCTCTTATTAAAAGTATGTTTCCTTGTGTTTCAGACAGCAGGAGACTCATTCACCAGCCTATTCACTTAAATTTCAAATGGCATCTGATTTCTTCTCATAAGCATTTTAAACTGGACTTAGGCATTTCATTAATTATCACTGGGTGCTATTTGATTTTTAAAATAATTGTTTGTTATATTCAATAGGCGTAGAGATGGTTAAAGTTTATGCCTTCCAGGCTTCAACAGTTCTAAGTGGAGCTAATGATGGCCCAAGAATTCCAACCCATACCACCTCAGGAATATCCTAATTCCTATGGGTCTCTAGAACAGTCAGTGAGAGATTTCTATGCTCCTCTAAGGTTAGACAAGGACAACAACCCTGTTCAGCACAGCTGTTCTGTATAGCTTCAGAAGATGAGATCTTCGGTCCTTTTTCCTTAAGAATAAAAAGGGTGAAATCTCTCAGAGGGGAATGAGACAGTAAGGATGGAGCTTGGCTTCATTTCACCCCAACAGAGCATTCTTTCATGCATTCCCACTGATCTCAAAACCCGCACCACTACCTCGCCAATGCATACCCATTAATAGTTATACAAAGAAAATAGCCATTCTGTATTGTTCTGTGATCTTATAATGTTTAGCCATGCCTTTTACTTAAACAATTCCAGACACTGATTAAACCAAGGAGATTGAAATTAAACCATGGTTGCTGAATCTCCCATTTCGGGAAGGAATGCTGAACAATTAATTCACGGCCTTGTAGCCACTGGCCAGACCAGCAGGTGGCCCATTTTTCAAGACAAGCATCACAACCAGCTTTGCTGACCTGCATACCCTACCCCTCACATGCATTGCCCAACCCAGCTTATATACTCTACCACTGATATCAATTCCCACACTCTGCCTTAAAAAAAAAACCTACCAGCTCTTTCTGGGGAACCAGCTGAGGATTCTTGTGCCTCCACTGTCTCCTTTGCAGTTGGCAACAAGTCCTAAAATTAAAGCCTTATCTAGGAAATCCTCTTGGCCCCATATTAATTTCCATTACATGGGGAGCCAAAGAACCTGTAGTCTGTAACATATGTATATATATTATGTATATATGGTATCTTCTTACCTCCGGAGAATATTGACAAATTACTTTATAAAATTCCTTAAGAGACCTCTATTCTAAATATGGTTGGTGTAATAAGTAACTCAAAGTCTAAGCTGCTGGAGCTTTAAAATATTTTGAGCCTTAAGCGAATGTGATTATGGGACCTGAGTCATGTAAACAGGCAGCTGCAACCTAGGCAACTGCAACTTTCTTTCCCTAATTACAGATTAGCCTTTTTTCTTACTTACATTATTTTGTAAAATGTAGTAAATGACTAAATGGAGCCAGGGAAGACTCCTTCCCTCTTTTTTTTTTGAGACGGAGTCTTGCTCTGTTGCCGAGGCTGGAGTGCAGTGGCACAATCTTGGCTCACTGCAATCTCCACCTCCCAAGTTCAAGCAATTCTCCTGCCTCAGCCTCCCAAGTAGCTGAGATTACAGGCATATACCACCAGGCCCGGATAATTTTGTATTTTTAGGAGAGACAGAGCTTCACCATGTTGGCAAGGCTGATCTCAAACTCCTGACCTCGTGATCTAACCGCCTCAGCCTCTCGAAAGTGCTGGGATTACAGGCACGAGCCCCTGTGCCCGGTCTGACTCCTTCCCTCTTAGGTGTTGATCTTCATTATAGATTAACGTCCCTCTTTCCTCTCTCAGAACGACTTCATGACTATAACATTGTCTAGGGTGGAATGTTAAATATACTCTTTTAAATTGGAAAGGCAATGAAAACTAGCTGTATGGAAATCAAAACAAATTGTAACTAATTGAATTGCTGCATTTCATAAACCACCCTTGTGTAGAAAATGTTGTAATCCTACTAAATTTATTTGTTTTCTGCCTATATAAGCAAGGCCTTAACTTTTAACTGCAGAGCACTAACCCCATTTCTCTGGAATCCATGTTTGCTGAATGGCCATTCCCAGCTTTTTGCTTAAATAAATGCTTTAAAACTGATTTCTGATCCTTTTGATTAATTCAGATTGACAGTTGCAAAAAATATCTGCTTATATGTTAAATTAAGTTTAGCCTAGAGCTGTCTTCTTACGTATTCTAAGTTTGGCCCAATATTTTCTATGTATACACAGTGAACTGTAACCTAACTGCATGTATAAACAGATTGTAACCTACTCATGTGCCAATCACCAACTTTTGGCCAATCAAAGACAGCCAACTGTTAATAAGGCAAACACCAGGATGTAACCAATCTGGCTGTTCCTGTATTTCATTTCCATTTTCTATAAGTCACTTTTCTTTTCCTGTCTTTTTTTCCCCCACATGGCTATGCTGGAGCCTTTCTGAATCTATTCTGGTTCAGAGGCTGCCTGACTTGTGAGTTCTTCTTTGCTCAGTTAAACTCTGTTAAATATCATTTGTCTAAGGTTTTCATTTTAACATAAGTAAAGTAAATATTCCCAAAACTCTCAGAAATATAGGAACTAACCCAAATTTCAAGATTTCGAGTATACGTGATTTCAGTAAATCTGCAAGTGAAACGAGTATAATAATGTTTGTTTCGTAAAAACAGCTGTGTTTTCAGTTATCAGCATAGAGTACCATGATGAGCACACTTTTTGCTTCTACCTAGGCTTACTACTCAAATAAACTAATATATTTACCAATGTTTACAGAATTTATAGATTTGATTTTTATTAAATAGAATCATTATTCTGACAAAGTTCATATCAATAGTAATTGTATTTTCTAATGTTTCTGTTTAGATGTAGTTTTCAAAATCTTTTTGGTAACTTGAAACCTTAATGGTAGACTAAGATAAATTAAATGGCAGATACTCATTGAAAATCTAGATCACTTCTAAGTAGGATAAAATATTAACACATTAATTGCTGATCATAAGTTTATCTGTTTTTAGCTTCTTATTTTGTATAGATACTAAAGACTTTTGGGTTTGTTAAAGAGGATGTTCTTTTTGCCACATTGAAGAATTGTACTAAGAAGATGCCTCTAGAAATTGTGAGATGGTATAGTCACATAATTTGCTAAAATGCCAAAAAATGCTAACATACAACAGGCAATTCACAGTTGTCTACTTAAACAGTTTTCTCTGAAAAATAAAGGATACTAAGGGTTGAAAATTATAATGAATAATATATAAATTGAACTACTAGACATAAACAGGATGAAGGAAAAACTTCTGTATGCAAAGTATTCAAGTAATGTAGAATGTAGTTTGGTTATGGGAAAAAGAGCAATTCTTTCCCAAAGGCGCTGTTTACTCATTATTCCTGAATGAGGAGGATAAAAGAACCAAAACCTGAAAGGGAAGTACGGGGAAGACAGAGAAAGAGAATTTTATCTTATGTGGCCATGTTGGCTAAGACTGAATAGATTTATTGTAAGGTTTTTAAATGAGCTTTAATATTAACAGTGTACTGATACAAAACTAGAGTTTCATTTTCTCTCTCTTAAAACAACATTGTTTTAGATTATCTCATTTCTGTTCTTAATAAGAGGTTGTAAAAGGTTTTTCTTTACCTTTTGAAAAATCTGCCTAGGAGACTACCACAGTCTGAATGTCTGTGTCCCCCACAAAGTTCTTATGGGGAAACCTAATCACAAATGTGATGATGTTAGGCGGTGGAGCCTACTGGGAGGTGATCAGATCATGAGGGCAGAGACCTTATGAATGAATGCCCTTATAAAAGGGACCCCAGAGAGCTACCTTGCCCCTTCCACAACATAAGGACACCGCCAGAAAGCACTATCTATGAACCAGGAGGTAGGCCCTCACCAGACACTGAATCTGCCTTGATCTGGGACTTCCCAGCCTCTACAACTGTGAGAAATTTGTTGTTTATAAGCTACTCAGTCTATGGTATTTTGCTACTATAGCCCAAACAAACTGAAGAAACTAAGACAGAAACAAGACTCTGTGTCTCATCAGAATAATTTCCTGTGGCTTTTTTTGTTTTGTTTTGTTTTTGAGACAGGGTCCCACTCTGTCACCCAGGCTGGAGTGCAGTGCATGACCATGACTCACATAGCCTCGACCTCCCGGCAATCCTCTTGCCTCAGCCTTTCAAGTATCTGGGACTACAGGTGTAAGCCAACATGTCAGGCTAAGTTTTTTTGCTTTTCTGTAGAGACAAGGTATCCCTAGGTTGCCCAGGCTGATCTCGAACTCTTAGGCTCAAGTGATCCTCCCACCTTGGTCTCCCAAAGTGCTGGAATAACAGGCATGAGCCACCACTCCAGGCCTCCTGTGCTTTTTGTCTTTATGATGTCCTAGATTATTTAAGGGAACCAAGCCTTCTCAATGTTAAAAGAGCTAAGTTTTGTTACTCTTTTTGTTTCTTACAATTGTGTTACCCCCTATATTTACTTTTGAAATCTCTTAGTGTCATATAGGTTAAATAAATAACTAAGAATTGTTTCACAGTGGCCTGTAATGTGGGTTAATCAAGTACTCAAATCTTTTGGCATTTCTGATAACTTTTGATATTTTGCCTTTCCAAAGCTAAATCCTAAATGAAATCTTGGTCTTGAACTGACTGAAATTTCCCAGAGGGACCCTTGAAAATCTCAAAAGATTTGTTCTTACCTGTAAAAGATACGCTAAACTAATTAGGTTTATTTGATACATTGAATTCTATGGAAAGCGTTGTCAAATAAAAAGAGATGTTTAACTGTCCTTAGGTTACATTTGTATAGGTAAATGTTATGAATATAAATATTTCGGGAATTATATAAAGTTCCTAGAAATTTGTCAGTGCCCTTGCTGGCATGATACATCTTTATGCTTCTTTGTCTGATAGTAGACAACAATGGCAAAATATTATCCATTATTTTAGTTATTATTTTAATGTTGCATATTACAGAAACAACATAACTGCCTTGTCAACTGTATCACAGTGAACTTTCAGCAGATCTTTAACGATGACTACTTTAAACCTTTTGTCATTCAGACAGTAATTGTTATCTGATGTTTTTCTGAAACTCTTGCAATCAGCTACTAGCAAGAATGCTTATCTTCAACATAAACAGATTGTCTCTGAGATCATGGAAAGGACTATGACAGGAACTCTGGGGTACAGGCTTCTGGTGGCATTGCTTAAATAATGGAGATCATAACCACTAGACTGAGTCAGGATTGCCAGAACTTTAGCAGAGAAGCTAATGGGTTCATTAACTGCTAACTCAATCAAGCAGAACAAGACTGAATTACATGGGACTGAATGAAAAATGATTATAATTTGTATCATTTTTTTCTTTAGAACACTGCTAGTTTTTCAATCAATGTTCTCTTTTTTGGATACAAGGAACTCCTTTCTCTTTTCTCCTGTGCTATCTATAACTTACAATAATTTGGTAGATTTATACCTTTGTAAACAAAAATGAAATATACCCTTTTTCTCTCTACCTGGTTCCTCCAGAATTCAGAAGCTCTTATTGAATATTCTTATGGTCATAGCATTATAGCAATTTGCATAAGTCAAATAAGAATCTGTTCTCCTTGTAACAGGACATAATTGGGAAACTTGGTTATGAAACCGCCTTTGCAAATATTATAACAGTGAGAAAATAATGACAGTGGAGGAGATCTGATCTAGCCAACCCCCCTGTTGCCTTTAGCATTCAAGCTGCCAAGCTAGCTTTGGGAGACATTTAGCTTATAGTTTAAATGATAATAGCCCTTCCCCAAAATTCAAATGCCTTTCTAAAGAAACCACAAGGCGAGGAGGAGGACAGGAGCCTGAATTCTGCTAAGGTGTAGACATAAACAGTTACCAGCTATTATTCCAGAGGTCACAAGATATGCAACTTCTCCAATTATTCCTGCAGATAACATCACTATGGCAGAACTTAAGATCGGTGTTTTGAGATATCTTTTCATGTTTTTTGCATGTCTGACACCCATGGCTCCAGCTGGACCTGCCAACCCCTCTTGTGGCCCCACCCATAATCGACTCAGCATAAGAGGACATCTTCAACTCCCTATGATTTAATCTGCAACACAACTATTGGCAGTAGCAAGCACCCACTGCCTAGCCAACCCCACTCCTTCCTACAAACTGGCTTCGAAAACCCCCTAAAGCTACAAGCCTTTGATGAGACTAATTTGAGCAATAACTCAGTCTCTCATGTGGCATGGCTGGCCTCATGTCAATTAAACTTTCTTTACTCAATGCTGTCAATTGATGTTGTTTGTGCAGCAGGCAGGAAGAACCCATCAGCCAGTTACAGTTACATTATGAAGCCTTCGTAGAATGTCATATTTGAGAATTGCGTGGAATCTGATATGACTAAACAATTTTAAGAAACTAAGATTGACTTTATAGAGCCAATGTTTTCAAAGCCCTCTTGGAAAAACTGATCTGATACCAGCATTACAGAATTCTCAGCCTCACAGATGAGTAAAAAAGGTCACTTCCTAGGAAACTTAGAATATTTGGGAGACCTCAAGAAGAAAGGAATTCACCTAAATCTATAAATATTACAGATTAAGTCTGATGACAAGTTCTTGGCTTGACTTCTAGCATCAAGAAACCTCTAAAAGTCCACCCAGTCTGAGATTCCTTATAAGAGTTCTGGCAATGCAAACTTTAAAAAGCTCTAAGTGGTCAATTACCATTCTTGCTGTGCTTGTGCAAATGATCAGACTAAATTTAGTGAGACTAATTTTGTAACCAAAAGTAATCCTACTTTGATTATCTTTGATCAAAAAATGCAGGTGATTGTAGAGAGAAATTTTATGTTTTGATGAAAAACTATAACCCACTCTTGTGAGTGATCAGAATCTAGTTCTGTTCATCATGTTTGAAATATTTTTCACCTCTTTGTAAACTAGATCCTTCTGTCTTGCCCATCTTGCCAGTAATTAACACATCTAATTTTTCTCCCACTCACCTGACATGGCATCACTAAGAACTAAAACCTGACTTCCTGGATCATTATTAAGACTGGGTTATCTTGTTACAAAGCCCTAAAAGCTGAAATGGGACACCATGATATAAAATTCAAAGGACTTATTGCTGCAACAGTTTGGTCCACTCAGGAATTTCACCAAACACTCACCTCTTCCCTGCTCTGCTCTGGAAAATAACCATAACTGTGACACTGATGTTCTCACTCCACCATCTAAACATGCTTCAAGCCCAACATCTAGACATCTTCTCAACTTCCTGCCCTCTGTACTCAAACCTAGGTGTATAATCTATCCCAACTATTACTCTGTGCTTTTCTGTTTCCTCATTCTATGCTCTTCGTCCCCTCTGCAGATCTCTTATCTCACAATTTCTAACCTAAACCTTCCCTGTTTAGCAATCAACTTAGCTTATTTTACATATGTTGAAACTTCAAGGGATGATAGGGGAAATGTTAACCACTGAAACCCTAGAGTTGGTATAAAGATTATTTTAAAGTGAAAACATTTAAGCTAAAGAAGATGCAAAAAGAAATCTTATTTGAACTTCCATCATATGACTCAAGCAGAGTCTCCAGAGAAAACCCTTCTGTTATGCCCCTCCAAAGGGAGTTTCCTGTGAATTCAGCTGCTGTGGAGATAGCCCAGTTCCTGCCCAACTGAAGTGGCATTAAAACACCCAATGGAGGGCCAGGTGCTGTGGCTCATGCCTATAATCCCAGCACTTTGGGAGGCCAAGGTGGGTAGATCACGAGGTCAAGAGATCGAGACCATCCTGGTCAACAAGGTGAAACCCTGTCTCTACTAAAAATACAAAAATTAGCTGGGCATGGTGGCGCGCGCCTGTAGTCCCAGCTACTCAGGAGGCTGAGGCAGGAGAATTGCTTGAACCCAGGAGGCGGAGGTTGCGGTGAGCCGAGATCGCGCCATTGCACTCCAGCCTGGGTAACAAGACTGAAACTCCGTCTCGGGGGGAAAAAAAAAACACCCAATGGAATCTTCCATACCTTCTCACTGAAGCCCTTAAGTAAACCTTCTGTTAAGTTTGGTATATACATCTTTTATCTCTGGCTATTCAGGAAGTAATTTATCACTGAGCTCTCCCACATGCACTCAGAAAGAAACTTTCTCTTCTCTCCAATTAATCTACTATCAGTTAATTTGCAGGCCCCAAAACATCTGCACCTAAGTTGGAATAAGAAAAGTTTTTCTCCCAACATAATCATTTATTCTCATTTTCCAGAGGCAGGTCACATCAATCCTTCAGTATTCCAAGAGACGCAATTATAGAAAATATATCAACACAGACAAAGAGTGTCAGAAAATGGGAAATTTCCATTAGGCAAAAATTCAATCATCTAAGTGAGTCAGTAGGTGGCACCAAAGAAGAAAGAAGTACATCTCCATAAATGCACAGATCGCTCTGAGTCCTGAAAATCCAATAAAAGTTACTCCTATAGACGGTCTGTGCTCTGTTTTATCTTTAAATGTCCTACTTTAGCACAGGTTTATACTGTAAACTGCCTCAAGATCTCCTTGAAAGGAAATTTTAAAAATTGCAAATAAAAATAAAACTTAGAAAATACTTGCAAAAAAATTTCACATTACTACTGCCAAAACCTAATTCTGGACATCTACCTTTCTGGGTTAGATACAAATTATATCATATTCAAAGAATATGGGCTGCTCACAGCAGCTCATGCCTGTAATCCCAGCACTTTGGGAGGCTGAGGCAGAAGGATTGCTGAAGGTCAAGTCTCCGAGACCAGCCTGAGCAACATAAAGAGACTCCATCTCTACAAAAAAAATTTTTTAATTAGATGGATGTGGTGATGCATGCCTGTAATCTCTGAGGTGGGAGGATCGCTTAAGCCCAGGAGTTCAAGGCTACAGTGAGTATGGCCATGCCACTGCAGTCCAGCCTGGGTGACAAAGTGAGACCCTGTCTCAAAAAATAAAAGAAAAAAAGAAACATGGAATCTTCTTAGATTTGATCCACTGAGGCAGAGGCAAGAGGATAAGCACAGAGAAATCTGTTTCATAAGTTAGAGGAATAGGTACATTTTATCTGATTCTGAACCTTTTTGGCATTTCAAATGGCAGGGCAGGGACTTCTACCATCCATCTGTAGATATAAACATGATTAAAAAAAGAAAAAAAGACATTTCTCCTAGTTGAATGCTAATCTTGCCAAAGATTCTAAGCCAAAAGAGGACTGAACTCTAGTAACCTCACAGAAAGGCTTTGCTGTTGTTGTTGTTGTTGTTGTTGTTGTTGTTGTTGTTGTTGTTTTGAGACAGAGTTTTGCTCTTGTTGCCCAGGCTGGAGTGCAATAGTGCAATCTCGGCTCACTGCAACCTCTGCCTCTTAGATTCAAGTGATTCTCCTGCCTCAGCTTCCTGAGTAGCTGGGATTACAGGCATGTGCTACCAAGCCTGGCTAAGTTTTATTATTATTATTATTTTTAGTAGACAGGGTTTCTCCATGTTGGTCAGGTTGGTCTCGAACTCCCAACCTCAAGTGATCAAACTGCCTCGGCCTCCCAAAGTGCTGGGATTACAGGCGTGAGCCACTGCATCTGGCCTTGTTGTTTCTTAATAATAATATTTAGCTTCCCAGCTACTCCAGAGGCTGAGGCAGGAGGATCTCTTGAGCCCAGGAGTTCAAGGCAGCCTGCCTGAGCAACATAGCAGATCCTAATTAAAAAAAAAAAATCAGCAATGTTGAGAAAGAATAGTCCCTTAAATGGTTAAAGATACCTCACAAATTCATCTTGCCATTCTTCCTCATCCCAAAACAAAATCAAAGTAGCACATCACCCAAGATATAGTTACTAAATTCATTTAGCTATATTAATTAAAATAAGGAGAGATGTTCCTCCTCCGCAGACACTGATAATACCTCATGGCTAAGGCAGCACTTCTCCCCAAGTCCTCCTCTCCAACAAGGTGCAAGCTGTAGGCTTCCACTTACTCTGGCAAATTCCATGGGTTTAGGAAGAAGGCACATGACCATGACATCGAAGCGAACATCACATACTGTCTTCAGCCATTTGGTGACAAACTGAGGCTTCAGCTTTTCCACTAGACTTCCCACTTCATCATCCATCATATATGCGGTGGAGTGAAACCACTGAAACACCATGGCCACCAGCCGGGCCAAGCTTTCTGTAGGCGTGTTCTCACTGGGTGTGCAGAGGCTCACCTAGAAGTAGGTAGATTAGAACCTTGTTCAGCTTCCATCCATCTTTACAAAATTATTATGGGTGGATTAAAAGGCAAAAATAAGTAAAAAAAATCCCAGATAATCCATTTGAAATAGGTGGTTTCTTTTTTTTTCCTTGTGTGTACAGAATAGAAACAGGTGAAATCAGCAGTTTTAAAAATGGGGATTGCTTATCCAGAAACTGTGTTTCTTTCTACAGGGAGATGGATTGCAACAATGGTTTTCCCTCAAGAGTTCATCTTCTAATTAAGCATTTTCTCCTACAAGAAATCTATTACATAATCTGCACCAGATAAATGCTTCTAAAAAGTTAGGTCAACAGGCAGGGCATGTTGGCTCACACCTGTAATCCCAGCACTTTGGGAGGCTGAGGTGGGTGGATCTCAAGGTCAAGAGTTCGAGACAAGCCTAGCCTGGCCAATTTGGTGAAACCCTGTCTCTACTAAAAATACAAAAATTAGCTGGGCATGGTTGTGCGCCCCTGTAGTCCCAGCTCGGGAAGCTGAGACAGGAGAATCGCTTGAACCCGTGAGGCAGAGGTTGCAGTAAGCCAAGATCAAACCACTGCACTCCAGCCTGGCAACAAAGCAAGACTCCATCTCAAAAAAAAAAAAAAAAATTAGGTCAATAAAATGATATTTCATCCATATCCTCAATGAAAATGATCTATATACATTTCAGTTCTAAAATGATCATATTTCACTAAGAATTTTGTATTAGTAATAATTCGGATTATCTGGGAGTCCTCTAATTCACTATTATAAATAGACTTTTTAAAACATTATTCATTCATTTACTATGAACTAATCTTTTATTGAGTACTATGGCAGCATCCAGGAATAAAAATAAATAAATAAAACACTGCCCTTGCCTTCAAAGAGTTCACAGTAGTAGCCATTGTGTCATTAGATAATAACTTCTAGAAAGCAAGATATGTGAAATCAACAATTAAATGCCAATTTGGTAAAGACTTTTTCACAGAACTATGTGCAAACGTAATAGAGATATATCACTATGGAGACTGAATCTATGTCTCCAATGGGTAAAACAAAAGCCTGCTTCTCTGCAGAATTGGTAAATTCAGCTTGAGTGGGACTTTATATCTGTATGTTTGATCTCTACTGAATAGATGTTGCAGTGAAATCAGTCAATAGTAATTATATTCCTTACATTACTTCAGCTATAACTTCTCTGGTGTACACAGACTTACCATAAATATACAAAAAACTCCACAGAGACTGAACTTTCAAGAAAAATTTCATCTGCATAGGTGATGGGATGTGAATTAATCTGTAAATGCTATTGAATCTAGTATTTGACAATATATACTACTAGCAGATTTCCTACTTGTACCAGTCTAGCCTCTGATACTGATTTAACACCTCGCTATTCATCAAAATCAACAGCTAAGAGCTGTTTAAAAAATTCCCAAGATTCTGGAATGTGATCTGGGCATTGTCAGTTTTTAAAAGCTATCCTAGGTAAAACGTGCAGCTCAGGGTTCAGAGCTACTGCCACAGAGAATTCAGTCCCATTGCTAAGGTTGATTTTTCACTACTTATTCCTTTAAAAAAAAAAAACAAGAGAGAGTCTTCATCAATACAATTGTGGAATGAGAAATAAGAAAGTGGAGAATAGTTAACTTCTTTTTCTTACTAAGAACCAGATTCCGAATTGACTGAGCAGCCTCTGGTCATGTTTGTCATCGTCCTTGTTATCAAAGTCAGCATTATCCAGGGAATGGTGGGAAGAGGAGAGGCCCAGCTGCCGCCGCCGGTTCAGCTCATATTCCCGCTGCTCAGCATGGAACTCAGCTTCTTTCAACAAGCTGTCAAAGAGCAGTGAGATTTCAAGTTAGACTGTGAAAAAACACATTCTAGATCATGACCCATTCCGAGGAAGTACCTCCTGAGTACTCAAGCATTCTGGATTGCTCTTCTTTAAATTGAGTACTGTTACTGAGTTACTGAGTACTGTGCATCCTGAGTTACTCCAGGATGTCTAATTTTGTTTTCTTACTATTTTATACTCCATTCCCATTTCAAAAATGAACAAACTGAGACACAAAGAGGCTAGTTCCTCCTATCAATTAGAATCAAACAGAACTGATGCCGTCTGACTTCTGGTTCGCCAACCATCCCACTATAAGTCAACGCTTCCTCTTTAACGATCATGAAACTGTGCAGACAGCAAATGTATGATACGAAGAAAAACTGAGGAGCTTGTACCCAAATGGAAAATATTCAGCATCTGGTATTCAAAGACAAGAAACAAAAGAGTTGACCTCTATCCTATCAAACTTACGTTCTAATATTATTGCTTTAATTAAAAAAAAAAAAACTTGCCTCCAGTTGGGCGCGGTAGCTCACGCCTGTAATCCCAGCACTCTGGGAAGCCGAGGAGGGCAGATTGCCTGAGGTCAGGGGTTCGAGACCAGCCTAGCCAACATGGTGAAACCCCGTCTTTACTTAAAATACAAAAGGTGCACGCCTGTAATCCCAGCTACTCGGAAGGCTGAGGCACGAGAGAATCCCTTGAACCCGGGAGGCAGAGGTTGCAGTCGGTCGAGATCGCACCACTGCGCTCCAGCCCAGGCGACAGAGAGAGAGATTCTGTTTAAAAAAAAAAAAAAAAATCTTGCCTCGATGAGTATCAGACAAAAGGAGAGCAAGTGTACAAGTTATTTCAATTGCCTTTTCATTGTTGTTGTTTGGTCATGTGATAGAAGAAAAACCCAGCAGCCTGCAGGACCTGTCCCTTATTCCACAGGGTAGTGGTTTATCCCAGTATGAAATTACATGGAGTTGGCCGGGCGCTGTGGCTCACGCCTGTAATCCCAGCTCTTAGGGATGCAGAGGCGGGAGCATAGCTTGAGCCCAGGAGTTCAAGACCTGTCTGGGCAATATAGCGAGACCCCGTTCACCACAAAAAGAAAAAAAAAAAAAAATACATGGAGTTTTCTGCACCTGGTTCCTGTGCAGATAATTCGCTCCTTTAGCCTTCCCCGCCTCCTGACTGGGTAATCCTGCTGACAGTCAAGCCAAGCCTAGTCACACCCCTCACTCTGATTGGCTCCTTCGCCTAGTTCTCCTAACGCCCACGGCTCAATGCCATTACTGAGCTCACCAAACCTGATAATAACGGCGTGCTTATGTTTTTCTAGTCCCTACATGGGTAACTTAAGGGCAGAGACTATATTTTATTCCCTCCTGCCTCCCAAGTGCCCATCATAGTACCTCGCACATAAATGGCATCCGTAAAAATATTCATTGAATTCTTGAATTAAAATAGCATCATTACCACACTGTGGGAAGGTGAGCTGCTAGGCTAAGGGCATTTGAGGTTGCATTAAATATGCACATCTCAGTGTGCGGAGGTTAGCTCAAAGCAAGGTGGAGTTGTCAGAGGCAGCTACTAAGAAACTGCGTGTTACCTGATCACGGCCTCCACGGCGCAGACCAGCTCCTCTGCGCCGCATTCCCGCGTGTTGATGGGAGGAGGGGAGGTCTGATAGAGATGGGTCTCCGCGGCGGCCCCTACTTCATTACTGTGATGATTCGAGTGGCACCTCTTGCAGTACCGAACAGGCCTGTTTCCGTGACGACCACAGCACCCTGCTGAGAAGCAGGTGACAACTGCTCTTCTAACATGGGAGCTGCAGTTCTAGAAGCCGAGAAAGTGAAATCAATTAAAACTGACCGCTGAGGTAAACTTGGCTAAAAATCAGAATAAATGAAAACTTCAGGAGCCACTAGAAGTGACAACACATTCAAGGGCCACTATTTTCCAAAGCACAGGTTATTCTCCAACCAGCTAGATTTCAGTCATAGTTAAAAAATAAAGGCGAGGAGTGCTTTCTATTCCTGTGTGTAGTAGAAATGCTCTAAATATCAGTGGAACTGCGTTGGGAAGCCCTGTGTAAAGTTACCTCAGCCACAGGGGGAGGGAGGAGAAGGACACTTTCTGGATTATTTCAAGTTAACATTCCACGAGTTTTCAGCAGAAATATAAAGAAAAAAATAGAACCATGGATCAGAGAGTGCAACATCACAGCACATCAGGGAATAAAAGAAATAATGTTACCTCCCAGAATAAACTCTTTCAAAATTATTTTATCCACCTCAAAGAGTAGATTTCCACTGCAGCTCCTCTGTCCCTCCCGCATTCAAGGACAGGTAGATGCTGCATTCAAAGACAGAGACTGTGCTGTGCCAAGGCGATGGCCTCAAACCAGACTTTCCCATGCCCACCAGCACTCTATGAAGACCACAGGGCCTACACAGTCAGATCCCTTCGTAAAGTCAGCGTTGACATCAGCTGCAGGAAGGGAACCGCAAACAAAGTGATGGGAATGAGAACAGGGGTGGAGTATAAGACATTTCAAAGTTCAGGGGCGCCACTGTTCAAGCTGCCCTGGTGAGAGGCAGAGGAGTGAGGCAGCACCCACATGATGCTATTGGAGAAGTGCCCCCAAGCCTATCAGAGATGCGACCACCACATACTCAACGTCTTTCAATAGTGCTTGTGAAGATGCGAACACCCGCAAGGGGGTGTTAGACTCAAGCCTTTATGAACTCAGAGCTTGTGAGAGGAGGGAGATAAACAAAAGAATGAATTAATCGTTTTCACCTAGAATTTAAAGGGAAAATATTGAGCTCAAGACAGTCTTTCCAGCCAGCATAGGATTCTCAAGGTAAGAAAAAGTTTCAAGGCAAACATCAAATCCAGGGCCCTATCAGGACAATGTGGTCTTACATGGTCTCAGGAGGAAAAATGATGGTAAGGGCTTGAATATAAAACCCTTTGTTGCCGGGCGCAGTGGCTCACGCCTGTAATCCCAGCACTTTGGGAGGCCGAGGCGGGTGGATCACGAGGTCAAGAGATCGAGACCATCCTGGTCAACATGGTGAAACCCCGTCTCTACTAATACAAAAAATTAGCTGGGCATGGTGGCGCGTGCCTGTAATCCCAGCTACTCAGGAGGCTGAGGCAGGAGAATTGCCTGAACCCAGGAGGCGGAGGTTGCAGTGAGCCGAGATCGCGCCATTGCACTCCAGCCTGGGTAACGAGTGAAACTCCGTCTCAAAAAAACAAAAACAAAAACAAAAACAAAAACCCTTTGTTAAGAACTCAGAATTTGAGAGGGTACACCATAGACTCTTTTAGATAGACAAAAAAAGGGGAGGCCCTTCTAAGGATCTTAAGGGCATACCTCAGCATCCTCTTCATTTAACAGTAAGGGTGCTAAGAATCTTAAAATCATTGTTCCCAGGAGCCTCATAGGGAGTATAAGGTGAGAAGGACTTGTCCCAAAGAGGTTTGTGCATTTGACTCACGTTTAATGAAGCAGGTTTATAAATTGAGACATAAAAGTCCATTTTTAATGGAATTATACCACTGTAGATGGAAAGGAACAGAGACAGTCCAAAAAACAAGTTTTGGGACTTCCAAACTTCTATAAGCAAAAATATAAGCTGATAAAACTACTTAGCTGTAAATGACAGGCTACTTTTTATGAGAAGGAAAAGATAGGCATCTCCTAGAGGGTGAGGCCTGGAGTCAAAGAGACCAGCTCCCAGGAAGCAAGACTGGCACCTAACTAAGGAACACGTCACATGTGCCCTATGATCTTCAGAATTTCTAAGGACCTATGACTACCTTCCTCTCATTTCCTCACTTTTAACCTGACTGTCTACTGCAGTAATCCTACCCCTGTATCACTATTGCATGTTAGCTGTGCAGGTTGCAGGTAACATCTCTTTCATTTACAGGTATTCAAAGCAAGAGGAAAAATACTTAAGGAGCCAAGCCCAAAGAGCCTCGTCCACACCTGGACCTGATTTTGATGAGAAGACCTTGGACCTCCAGCCAAAATTTTGCAAGTGGAAAGAATGTAAATCATCTGTGACCAGAGGGATGGAAACTACTCTTCCCATCAAGAAATCAGAGATAGTTTCCCTCCCCTTGAATCTGGACGGGCTTGCGGCTGCTTCAACCAATAGAGCATGACAGAAATGATGTTTATAAAAGGACATGCAGTTTCCAACTGCTGCCTTGAGATGTTCTCTTCAGATATTTCCTCATCAGGATACTCCTCCCAGATCTCTGCCATAATGCCATGAGACAGTCAAGCCACAGGGAGAGACCATGTTTAAGTCTTGAGTCAACGGTGCTGGCTTAGCGTAGTCTTCAACTCACCTCACCCTAGAACTCAAATGTATGATCTAGAAACCTCTAGATAATTAAAACCCTCAGCTATTCAAGTCTTCCCAGATAAGGCCTCAAACATCATCAAACAGAAACAAGCTATCTCCATCATGCCCTGTCCAAATCTCTGATCCATTGAGTCTATGAACATAATTAAATGTTGCTGTTTGATGCTGCTAAATTCTGAGTAATTTCTTATGGAGTATCTGGATACAATGCATATGAAAATATCTGGAATACCAACTAAAAGTCAATCTGCTTTATTACCACATGCCATCAATTCTAAACAATGTCAGTAATAAAAATATGTTTCCCCCAAAATAATCTTCAGTTGATGGAAGTTCTAAATAATTGCTGGGATTCCTACTAAGTTTTGATAATATATTTGAAAGGCCTCAACCCATGTGGATTCAGTTCATTCATTTCCAAAGTAAACTAGAGAGACTTCCCTTAGATGGAAATTCGGCTGGGCATGTTTTCAAGAGTTCACTCCAGCCACTTTGCTTCACTTTGAAGTTTAAACACATAGAAATAACTACAAGTGGTCTCACAATATCACAGAATTGAAATAATCAAGGTCTGTCTCTTAATCTTTCTAATGACGATGCTGTCATTGCTTATTTCAGTTATACTGTTCAGGGAATATGCAGTACCAAAGAGGTAGAATATAAACTGCCCAGGGCAAGATCAAACAATTCTGAACTGTTATGAACTTAATGGAAGTTCTCCAAATTAATGTCTATGCAAAACACAACATTGATTAATGGATAAGCAATAAACATGTACTAATTTGAACCTTATTACTACAAATAACTTTGTCATATAAAGAGAGAAGTGTTAAAAAATGATCTACCATGGGTGTCGAATATGTTAAGTATATCCCCAGAGCCAGGACATGCTGATTTAGAAAATAGAATTGTTTGAAATCCTAGTCCCTCAAGCTTATAAAAGATTCTCAAAGTAAGAATGGCCTCAGGATCAAGATCAAAGGAAGAATATGGTCTATAACTCTAAGATCCTTTGTTAAGTCTTCAGAAAGTTACAAGGTGGTGCCTAATTGAGCCTCTCAGCTATAATAGAGCTTCTAATAATTTTAAGGGCATGCTGAAATTCTCAAAGTATAGGAAGGACTGCCTCAAAAATAATTACAGATGTGGCTTTGGGGGCACAGGACCTCAATGAGATTCATTGAAAATCCACAAAGGTTTTAAGAAAGTCATACTAGCAAAAGCACCACCAGCTAAAACTAAGGTAAACAGACACAGTTCAAAATGAAAAGAGGTCTATGGGATCCTAACTCTTAACATGCAGGAAGCAGATTGAGAAGGTTACTCAGTTGCAACATGGGCCATTCCTTATTGAAAAGAAAAGATGTCTCAGAGAGTGAAGCCAAGAGCTCAGGAGGACAATAAAAGATTAGGGGACTACTCCTAGGAAGCAAAACCAGATCCTAATCAAGGCATGTGTGCTATACCTGGAGACAGAGGAATTGTTGATGTGTTTGTGGCTGGAGCTGCTGTAGACCAATGACTGCTATCTGCTTTCCCTTATTCTTTTTGAATAGAAGTCTATTGCTATTATCCTGTTCCTGTCTCAACTTTGTGCCTTGGGTGCAGAGAGGGAAGATAACTTTTCTTCTTAGTTCGCAGGTCTCTGAATTAAGAGAATCAGTCACCAAGAAGTTTAATCAGTGACATATCAGATGCACATCACAAGATATTAGACTTTAGGCCTGAAGCCATAAATGAATAAGTCTTGTGGAAGTCATACAAAGTGGTGAGCATATTTTGCATATGGAAAGAAGGTAAAAAATTATGTCCGAAGGATGGATTGTGGTAGATTAAATGTGACCCCAAAATTCTTGCCACTCCTTTAATAACCACAAAGATCCCATTTCTCCACCTTTTGAATCTGGGCTGGCCTTGGAACTTGCTCTGACCTATCGAATGCTACAGAAATGATGCTGTGTGACTTCTAAGAGGCCCTGAAACCTCCTGTCTCTCTCTCAGAAGACTGCCACCTGTGAACAAGTCCAGCCCAGCCCCTGGAGAATGAGACATCATGTGGGAAGAGGGAGGCCCAGACACCCCACCCATCTCACCATTCCAGCCATTCCAGCTGAGCCCCACCTTATTCCAGCTTACCCACCCACTGACTCCCAATACATGAGTGAGCCTGGAGTAATTTATCAAAAGAACGGCTTGGCTCAGTTGAGCATAAGACAAATTGCCGATCCACAGAATTGTGATCAAATAACTGGGTTGCCATATAGCCCACTATGTTTTCAGATGGTTTGTTACACATCCATAGATAACTGAGACAGCCCTCCAATATACCTACTCATGATCAACATCCCAAAAAGTTTAAATGACGTAAGCAAGGTCCACATAGGTCAGAGGGAACAGAACTGGCCAGAGTCCAAGTATCTCAATAAACTAATCAAAAGTTATTTTTTATGACATCATCATACTGCCTCCTTTTACTCTTTTTGATTATTAAAACAAGAAGAGAAGATGGAGGCGGTTTAGAGAAACTATTATAAAAAAAATAAAGGAAACATTAAAGGAAGAATCTTTAGCTACATATATTATTCAACTTACACATAAATATTTTCCATATATAGTCAGCCTGCGTATGTTTTTCACACATACAAATTGGACTATTTGCACTCCACTTCAAAACAATTGATATTTCTAGCATACAAGATATATCCTTAACTAAAGTTAATTACCATAAATTGCAGTATTATTGAAACCTTTTTCTAATTAGACTCCTATCCCAGAATTACTCATAGGCTTTTATTGCAGATTACTGAACAAAAACATTGTGCATAAGATGGGTGAGCAAAAGCAGAAATGGAAATAGAGACCATTTGGATGTAGCAATCTTGCATGCTAAATTATTTCCTTTCCCCCTCCGCAAATACAGTGGCATGCACATACTGGGAAACCACAGTGCAGAAATGAGGCAGATGTCAATACATGAACTGACATACAAACACAACAAATCATGCCCCAACCACACAAATGGTTTGCTCTTACCTTTTTCTGACATATAGCAGATATTTCAGCTGTAAGGGGAAGGCACACAAAATATCAACAAGGAAAGCAAACCCCTCTACTTTTTATTTAATTAATTAATTGATTTTTTGAGACAGGGTCTCACTCACTCTGTCACTCAGGCTGGAGTACAATGGCCCCATCATAGCCCACCGCAGCCTCTTGAACTCCTTGGCTCGAATGATCCTCCTGACTCAGCCTTCTGAGCAGCTAGGACAACAGATGTGGGCCTCCATGCCCAGCTAATTTTTTTTAGAGATGGGGTCTCACTATGTTTCTCAGGCTGTTCTTGAACTACTGACCACAAACGACCCTCCTGCCTTGACCTCCCTCCCACGGGGTTAGTACAGGTGTGAGCCACCATGCCAGGTCTAGAGCCCATTTTAAATAAGGGCAGTCACGAAGGGGGAGTTTTTTTAATCTTGACCTCTGGACTTGGTCCAAACAGCTTTTTGCTTGTCTCATAAATTACCATCTACTTTTATTGGCTTCAAGTTTCCTCAGAAAGCCTGAAATAGATTTTTTTTTCATTTAGTGGGGTTAAAAACACCTGCATGCTGCTACTCTTACAAGTAATTTAATCTTTTCAGACATGACTTAGAAATCAAATCTTGATAAAGTCAAAAACTTTAATCTTATTTCCCCATTTTACAGAGGACAAAATTGAGAACCACTGTGGTTAGATAAATTCTTCAAGGTCACACAGGCTATCAGTGGTAGGGGCAGACCTTGAGTTAAAGTCTATAAATTCCCCTTTGACTGTTCTTTCCATTATACTATGACACCAGATTGATGTGATATATTTACAGCATCACCATGGGATTGTTTGCAATATCAAAACCGTAGAAAAAAATACTAACTTGGTTTTGAATTATCAACTTATATCATTCTTAACTTGTGTGTGTAAAACCAGTTGTAGGGTTATTTAAGAAAAAGCAATTTTCAAACCTACAGGTAGACCAGTTGGAGCAAGACTGTCAAATTACTGTCTACATATGGGATTGACTTTAATGAATGGATAAGAATTCTTTTTAGTGGGCACATCAATTATTTCCATGAAAACTGATGCTTGAGAGTATTTGAAAATAAATTTTCCAAGAATCGGTTAATATGTTCTCTGAAATAGTAAATGCTCAAAAAATGCACTAATACCTTATTTATAGTATAGTCTATGTTACAATTTATTTAAAAGATCAAAGGTAAATGTCTCCCAAACCCTGTCTGGTAATTTTAAACTAGTGGATGAAAAAGCGATAAAATTTACAACTCACTTTTAAAAAACTGGTTTTGTATAATTAATGGTTATTTGACAGTTTGATATCCTAGAGTTTATCTTAAATCATCTGAGGTTAGTGTCACATCTCTAGATAAATAATGAAAAGTTATTGCCAATTTTCCTCTAAAGATGAGTATCACTGGAGATGAGGACCATAACTCAGCAACACAGCTGATATTTTAAATGTGTTTTATAACTTGACTATGGCTTTTACCTCAGAGCACTGGATGATCACTAAGTAGCCTAATTTAAAGGTTAAAAAGTTACATTTACCCATATAAGCCCAAATCTTTTTACAGATTTTTTCTAAGACAAGATTTTTCTCTGTCACCCAGACTGGAGTTCAGTGGCATGATCGCGGCTCACTGCAGCCTCAACCTCCTGGTCTCAAATGATCCTCCCACGTCAGCCTCTCAAGTAGCTGGGAGTACAGGCACGTGCCACCATGCCTGGCTAAATTTTTTGTTTGTTTGTATTTTTAGTAGAGACAGATTCTCACCATGTTGCCCAGGTCGGTCTCAAACTCCTAGGCTCAAGCCATCAGCTCGTCTCCACTTCCCAAAGTGCTGGGATTATTAATCAGGGATAAGCCTCTGTGCCTGACCTACAGATATTTTTATGTAAATTTTCAAAATGTGTCTTTGAAGGATATACAGGCTGATATTATTGCTCCATTTTACAGAGGGGGAGCACTAAATTAATTTTTCTCTTAAGGTTGAGAATCTAATATAAATTATATGAAAAGTAAGACTACAAAAAGTATAATTACCATCAAGCAAAGGCCTTCAATTAAAAAAAAAAAAGATTACAGAATTTAGTTTGCATAAGGTTTTCCTCTTAAATGGGCCTTTCACATGAATCCTTCCATTTTCTACATGTGAAGTCATATACCATCGAGTTCTTCCTGTGCCCCAATCTCTACTCAAACTTAATATGCCTGCAACTCTTTCCACCTTTCCTCTTTCCTCTGTGTTTGTCAGTACTTTTCCTTATCATTTTAGTCTCCAATGATGTGGCTGGAATAGCTGCTTCTCCCATGAATGGAGAAATGCTCTGTCTGGGACAACTTACAGGGCATAGCTTTGAGAACTCCAACAAACTTCAAGAAGCATTGCAATCTTGTCTTTCCATTGAGATGGGTTAGATATACCTTATCCCTATTTTACTGATGAGGAAACTGAGTCTCAGAGAAATTCAATGTTTTCCCTTCACAACACAGTACCAGTAATAGTAGCAGGGAAAAGGCCAGTTATTCATTTCTCTCCCAGTTGGTGTTCCTTATTTTTATTCTCTTTATTCCGACCTGGCAGAGCAATTTATCACTGGCAACAACTGTTTCAGATACAGAAAATCCCTAAGACATAATTTGGCAGGGCTTTAGTCATAGGGAATCCTAATTTCAATATCTACCTTTAAGTTTAATAGGGATGACACCACTTCCCTCATTATTAAATGTGTGGGTACATTATAAACAAGGCATTGATACTATGCTTCATATCAATGAATATTCATAGAATATAATGCTTTGGTGGTTGTCTTTGTAAAATAAAATAGTACAAAAGGAGATAAAGCAATGATGTCATTAGTCATGATTACTCATTTTTCAGCCTTTCCTAAGTCAACCATACCTTGTGGCAGAAGAACATCAATCAGCCACTCACTGTGGTCCCTATTGAAAAAAAACAAAATTCATTTTTGAGCTTCATTGAAATGTTCTCCTTCCACATGAATGTTTATAAGCTACACGCTATTGCTGAAAGGCTTTTAATAGAAAGGAAGTATAATTAAGAGCACTATCATAATAAACTCTTAAAATGTCTAATGCATGCCAGCTAAATTATAAATTATAGGCACTTCATCATATTCAGTTATCTTTAAATGATACTTTCCAGATGCTAATTAAGCCAACCAAAATACTGCATGATCTGTACAAAGCTGAGTGTGATGCTGTGAAACAAACAAGCAAAAAGAACGCATATAATTTATATGTCATGTTTGGAAACCACAGTTTTCTTTTACATCTGTTTTTCTCTGTGGCCTTTTTAACAGGGTTCCTTCAAAATTGGAGCTGATTTTTTAATGGAATTGCCTTCTCATGCTACATAGAGAGAAATATTGCAACTTTTCAAAGTTGTAATGTTCCGATGAAAGTTTACTGTATATTAAATATCAGACAAATTAACCTTTAAAAATCGGAAAGGTTAGTGAGAAACTTTAGTAATGTAACTAATTTAAGTCCAAATGATTTTTATCTTCTCATTGTTGCCCTATTTCCTTTCTTTAAGGACTTTTATACCTACCCTGCAATCCTCTCACTGCATTCTTCACAGAGATACAACGGGGGTGGCTTATCACCCAACGCTACTGATAGGGAAGGGTCTATACACATCTGAAACACATGAAAAACAGAATGAACTCTCTTGTTCCTGGGTATCACATTCCCTATATTCTAAGCAAAAATGCTTCAATAACGACAGATTTTTAAAAAGCAAGATGGAATAAATATTTTTGGTAAAACCTTTTTACTGATAAATGTTTCTCCCTGCACTAGCTGATGAGTCCACGCTGAGGATTTAAATGTGGCTGCTGTGGTTTTTCATTTCTCCGGTTACTTGCAATTCAATTAATAAATAGTGTCAAGAAGTTCACTCTCATTCCACAAAGATCCAGAAAGTCATCTCGTTCAATTGCTGCTCAAATTGGCTGTATTTTACTCACACTATTCCTTCTTTAAAGTGGTAAACAACAGTAGTCTCTCATTAGGAAAAGGAAAATGTATTATTAAGATTTCAGAATCATAACTGATACCAAAATGCTAGTGGTAGAGAATTTTGCTTCTTAAGGCATACCTCATTCAAAAAAGTTAGCATTAAATCTAACATTGAGTGGTTTCCTTCTCTTACTCTGGAATCTTAGTTTTGTATCAATCATCCAACCTTTCTTTTTCATGTGTCTTTTTTTTTTTTCCACAAATGACCTATAATTTGTTTACCCTTGCTGGGACTGATTGATACGGCTGGCTTTCACTAACCTAAGCACAGAGATGCAAAGTGTTAATTTCATAGTTGATCATCAGAATATTTCAATATCTGGATCTTTTAAATCAAATGAACAAAATATCTAGAAACTAACTGCATTTTATACTTTGCATGAGTTTAAATTTCTATAATTTATCAAAACCATTTTTAATTCTGTTTCTACCCTCGAGTAAGCAGTTAAGATACTTAATACACAATTTTTTCTGGAACTACACTCTTTTTTCAGTTGTTTTCACAAATTTGAAGGGGGGAATCACCCAGACGTATAACTCAAACAGCCTGTAATTCAAAGTGAAAACTCAGCCTTTTCAATGATTGAGGAATCAAGTTAGAATTGCTCGTTTTAAATAGTTATACCATCAACAATTGTAAACTACATATTCCTTGATGACAAAGGCTCAGAGTGAAAATTTTCCTCCTATAAGTTTCATGCTTCCTTAGATGTAATGAATAACTACTTCAGGGGGTGTTAAATTAGAGATTGGCAAACTTTTTTTTTGTAAATATTTCAGGATTCATGGGCCACAGTCTCTGTCACACCTACTCAATTCTGCTGTTGGAGCATGAAAGCAGCCATAGAAAATATGTAAGAAAATTAACATAGCTGTGTTCTAATAAAACTAATAAAACTGTGTTTACAAAAACTGGCAGCAGGCCAGATTTGGCTATGGGGCATAGTTTGCCAGAGCCTGCCTTAGATAATTATCTGGGTTCCAAAGTATTTCATAAAGTGGACTTTAAGTAGAACCAAGTAAAACCAAAAGCAAAGTATGATATCATAAACTTTAAGTTCCAACATATTTTCATCTTTAGTCCTATTAGAACTCTTGGCTTTAGTGTAAAAAGTACTTTTTTGCAGCCTATTACAACAAAATAGATAATGCTTTTCTATTTGGTAAATCATTCTTGCTCAGCAGTACAGCTCACTATTACAGAGATATTAGGCTTTTGATGAGGATTAATCAATTTTCCCCAAATCTTTCCCATGGCCCCCATGTGGAGTTCCTCTTAAGTATTATATAAGTTATTCTACCCTCTTTTCTAGTGAGTCATTAATATCTCTCCCAGGTAAAGATACTTTTTCATTCCACTCAAAAGGAGAAGTTCCTAGGATGCTAAAACTGTAAATAATCATTAGAGATCAGCTAATTGACCTCTGACCTTTAAAGTAACTTAATTAGCATGACCTATCAGATCTGTAGTTGGTCTAGTGAGTTTTGTTCAACTCTGAACAGGTTGGTTTACATCCACACTAATGTATTCATACCTGTGTGTCACATTAACAAGTGGGTTTTTCTGTTTTATAAAAATAACATATGCCCAATGTAGAGGCTTCAGAAAACTGAGAGAGGGAAAAAAGAAAATTCAATTAACTCATTAACTCTCTGTCTCGATGCAGTCCATAGTAACATTCTGATAAGTATCACTGATTGTTTTTCACTATAAATATATGTAACTTTTAAACTTTTAAACATCATACTATAAAATTTAATAACTTTGTGCTTAACGTTATTTTGTAAGTATTTGGATGTTGAATACTGTTGATTTGCATGTCGTGTGGTGATGATGTGGCTTGGGTGCACTCACATTGTAAAGGAAGAGCAATACTGAGCCAGACCTATTGTAGCACAAAAACAGCCCCAGCACAGGAAGCCTTAATGAGAATGTTACCTTTCTGCAAACTGTAGAGTGAAAATAGAAAAAGGAGGGTCTTTAAGGAAACTGGAGTTCAGAAAGTAAGATTCAGGGGATTTGAAAATGTCTTGGAACTAGAAAGAGGTGGTGTTGGCAAACATTGTAAATACACTAAATGCCACTGAATTATTCACTTTAAAATAGTTCATTGTATATTATGTGAATTTCACCTCTATTTTTATAAAATGACAGAAAGTAGATGGTTTGACCTATCCTGGCTGACTCACTCTAGGGAGAAAAGTGAGGCCAACCCAGTGGAATGGACTGGGCTGTTTGCCTAGAAAAGGAGAAAATCTAATTCATGATGCTTTCTGTGAGTAGGAGGCCAGAAAACATTACTAACCAGGATATCAGAGGACTCCTGAGAATGCAGTCTGACATAAAATCAAGGAAAAACAACTGCAAAAACCAGACAGAAAGGACCCCCTTCCTGTCGATATTTGGGTGACCCAAAAGAAGGAGCTATACCTTAGAAGGAAGAAAAGAAGGATAACAAGAAGGAACCTTAAAAGTCTCATCATTGTGAAGAATCAAGCTTAACTCCACAAATAAACTATGAATTCATATGTGAGTAGCTTAAAATAGCCTCACTCCAAAGAAAAGCACCTCTGAACCTCAAATTGAAAGTCAATAGTGGGGTTCACATAGTAGAATGGGAGGGCCTATGCTTCCACTGTGTGGGTTATCATTACCTCCTTTTTTTTTTTTTTTTTTGAGATAAAGTCTCGCTCTATCTCCTAGGCTGGAGTGCAATGGCGCAATCTCAGCTCACTGCAACCTCGACCTCTCTGGTTCAAGCAATTCTCCTGCCTCAGCCTCCTGAGTAGCTGGCATTACAGGCGCACACCACCATGCCCAGCTAATTCTTTTGTATTTTTAGTAGAGATGGTGTTTCCCTATGTTGGCCAGACTAGTCTCAAACTCCCGACCTCAGGTAATCCGCCCACCCTGGCCTCCCAAAGTGCTGGGATTACAGATGTGAGTCATTGCGCCCGGCCAATTACCTGCTCTTAACATCAATCCATTCAATTTGCCTTCAACACAAGTAGAGATTAAAAATAATACAAGGACATCCTTTGTTAGTATAATGTATCTAGGTGACAATGTATTACTGGCACTCGTCTGCCATTTGTGGTCCATGAAACACATTTTTGGTTTCTTTTATATTTATTGGATCTCATTTCATCTTTTCTACCTTGTTTCTATAAAGTGATGGTATTAGTTTTCTATTAGTATTTGGTAATCTGTACAGGCTCTCTATAAAACAAAAGCAAACCTGTAAGACACCTGGTTCTCAAAAGTAACTGTGAACTCTAATAACTTCAGCTAACTTTCACTCTTCATAATATAAAAATTAGCCCTTGCAAATTCAAACACAAGTCCCTCTAGCCAAATATGTTGTATCCAATAAATATATCATAAGTAATTTTGTTAAAAGGTGTGATTATTTTTCTTCACATTCAACTTTTGAGATTCAGAGTTATAATAGGACAGAATTAATTTGGTGTAGAAGAACGAGAATAAGGTTAGGAGTCCAGATACCTGGTTCTGTCTCCAGTTCTGATTCTAACTGGCAACCTTAGGAAAATGACTTGACTCTTTAAACCACCATCACTTTACCTTTAATGTAACTTTCCATGTATATGCTATCCAAACACCTTTCAGTCATTTCAAATAAGTCATATTTGTAATATGAGCTAAGAATTAACGATTTTATCTTTTTGTCCTACCACTTCTGAATTTGCATAAGCACTCATGATTTGTAGCATACACATGAAAACAGAGAGAAAATACATTTCCCTGAGTTCATTAGCTGAAATAGAAACCAGTTATGGACCCATGTAAGCATTTTACTAGAATCCTTCTGATAGATAATTAGCTCAGTGCTACACAGCACTTGGCTATGAACGCATAGCCAAAACTGTAGACAACACTATTTATTGCTCTCTCTTGACCAGTCTGCCAAAGTACAATTAGATTGAATATGGAGGTACTTGGAATTATTACAGAGCACAAGCCTCTACTTTACAGAGAAGGATGCAATCTAGTCCACTTCATTCAGCAATTTGACCACTGACAATACAGTATGGCACCAGGTCTAATAAAACAGTACCTTCACAGCTGGTTTGTTAATTGCGTTGTGGCATTCAATGTGCTGGCAGTGGATGGGATTCCAAGCTGTAAAGTAAAGCACAGCTGATGAATACATCTCATTGAAATTATTCATGCTCTAGTAAAAACACATACCTTACTATTATAGAACCATCATCAGAAAGCTTCCTAACAGAACCATCTTTTTAATCTATAAAAAATGTAAAAGTCAAGCAAAGATATACAACTCCATCCATTTTCCTAGGGTAGGAGATAAGCCAATATAAGATGGCATGTACAGTACCAGAATGATATGCCATTAATAAGTTTTCAAAGGTTTTTACAACCATGGTTTCCTCCAACAACTCTGTAGGGTAGGTACAGCAGATTATTAATCTCATTTCATATAAGAATAAAGTTAGCAAGGTTAAGTAGCTTGATATGGTCACAGAGTTAGCAAATGATAAGCTAGGACTAGAACCTATAGCTCTTGGTGCCTGACATTCTGCTCTTTTCATGACAGTATATTATGCTAAACATCCTAGATTGTTGGTACCAGGAAGTGTTGTAAATTGATGATAACTGGAATTAATAGTAAGGTGTCCTCTGCCAATCCTTTTCCTATTCCATCCCTATCAAATATGGAGACTGGAAAGATGGGTTTCTTGCTCAAATGAAATGCATCTCTCTCTTACATGTGACCCACCTACTAAACCTCTGCTAGTCTGCTAATACCCAAGTAAGCCTCTGCTAGTCTGGTAATACTCAACTCCTGACCTCAGTATACACACAGAATGAGGAAAAGTGACCTGTGAAAAATCAGAACCAGTAGTTATCATCTGGATGATTCTGTAGCCCAAAACAGTTAGCTAACAATATTCCATCATTAAAAACATGTAAGGGGCTTATATGCTTGACAGTAGAACATTTTTCTAAAGTGCCATATTTTAAGCTCATATGACTATGTTGGCCTATTCTTAATACATGGGAATTTGCAGATGAGAAGATATTCTTAGTTACATGTTCAATTATAATTCAAAAATATATATTATTAATGATCTGAGCTAATTTATGGTCTAATTTATGTTCAAAATACTTTAGAAAATTTTCTACCTAGGTGTGTCCCAGCTTCAAACTTTCTATCCCATTGTTAGACCATGTATAAGATTATGTGTCTAGTTGGGGATTCAGGGAAATATAGTTACCAGAGCCACTGACATTTAAAAACATATAATAGGTCTAATTATTTGAAAAGAAAACACAAAGTACAGACCAGAGAGCACTACTATAATAAGATAGCATCATTTTAATCATATTTTTAGGAAAGACAAAGAAGAAATGAATGAGTACATGAACAGATTAATGAAGAAATAATTTGGGTATAGGCGCTTCATAACTATGAGATTAGTTTCATATATATGGTAAAGTCAAGCTGAATATAAAAAGTTGCAACAAGTTTTCTTGTACAATTAGAGAAACATAGAGGAAAAAGTTGCCTTTAACCAGTACATGAATTGCAAATACATGGAAAATGTGCTGCATTCTTCCAATCCCAAACTCATGACAGATATCACTAATCTATTACAGCATTCCTTCCTGCTGAGTCCAGAACTGGCCTTAGGATTCTTTTTACCACTGTGCTCCAGGAAGTCACCACTAATCAAAACAAAGTTGGCACACAAGATGAAATCTGCTAACCATCTCCAAATCAGTGTATTATGAAAATGTTTGTAGACTGCTTTATAGAAGTTCATAACACTTATGAGCAGAAGTAATATTCAAAACATATAATAATTGCTATGACACAGGCAAAACAAATTAGAGTGTGCACCAGCCACAGAACTTGATCAGGGCTTTAAAGACTTCTATTCTGCCAGAAATAAATGCTTTTTTGTGAATAATGGAGATATCCAGAAGGTCCTACTGCTTTAATTTTGCATTTCATTTTTACTGAGTGTTGCTGTATTAAGAAAAGGTTATAGGATAATCAATTTAAAAGCCACACTGGATTTAAACTTACTAGAACAGTGATCTTAAGTTTTGCTATGCATCAAAAATCAACTGTCAAGGTTTTTAAAATATAATGTCTGGAATTCATGTTAGATCTTCTGAATCAAAATGTTTGAGGATAGAACACAGGTATTGCTAATTGGAAAAAGCACTACAATTGATTTTGATATAAGGACAATCAGCATACCTTATCTTGTGGCAAATATAGTCATAATAGATCACCACTTGAAAATAGTAGCAAAAAACATAGCATAAAAACACAGCAGACATGAATTATCCTTTCAACTGTGATAGAAAAATTGGTATTAGACTTGCCTTCCCACCATAAACAACTAGAAAACTAAAAAATATATATATGAAACAGTATTTTCAGAAACTAGACTACAGGTAGTACAGGACAGTGATCCTTGAGAGAAGAGAAATAATGCAGTGAGCCCCACAATCACCCTGGCTTTCTTCCTGATAGTAATTCCAGACCTTGGTCCTAGAAGGGGAAAGATAAGCAGAGTAGTATGGTCTTGTTTTTAGTTGAGGGGACAAAAACTGGAGCTTAGAGAGGCCAGGTGGCTGGAATGTGCTGAATAGACTAGGAAGGAAGAGGGAACTATACAAAGAAAGAGATCCAGAAATCTAAGCAGGAGTCTTTTTGAGTCTTTGGTTTTATACTAAGTAAAATGTATGTAAGGTAAAACTCCATCAGGCTAGATAGAGAAAAACTGTGAGGGTTCTGTGAGCTAAACAATTCCTAGAGCTTGCACAGGGCTGGATGATATTCAAGATCCAACCAGCCAGAGTAGAAGAAATTCACTAAATACTTGGAGCAATCATAGAAACTCTAGGAGGGTTATGTCTTAGTAATAGGGCTAAACTAACATCAGAAAAAAAGTTACTCTAGGCTCACTCTAACAACAAAAGTTAAGAATAAGCCTTGAAATGGTCAGACTAATCCACAAGTAACTTGACTGCCAAAACAAACTTCATTATAATGTAATGGAAGACAACAAAATTCAGACACTCAATAATGTAACATTCATGAAATCCAGCATCCAGTCAAAATTATTTGCTACTTGAAAAGGGGGTAAAATGTGGTCAGGCACGTTGGCTTATGCCTGTAATCCTAGCACTTTGGGAGGCCAAGGCAGGCGAATCATGAGGTCAGGAGTTTGAGACCAGCCTGGTCAACACAGAGAAACCCCGTCTCTACTAAGAATACAGAAAATTAGCCAGGCATGGTGGTGCATGCCTGTAATCTCTGCTACTCAGGAGAGTAAGGCAGGAGAATCACTTGAACCCGGGAGGTGGAGGTTGTGGTGAGCCGAGATCATGCCATTGCACTCCAGCCTGGGCAACAAGAGTGAAACTCTGTCTCAAAAGAAATAAAAAAAGGAAAAGGGGGTAAAATGTTACTCATAACTAGGGGGAAAACAGATCTGCAGAAACAAAGTCAGAAATTGCACAGATGAAGTAGTTGATAAAGAAGAACTTTAAAATAGCTATCATAAACATAGGCAAAGGAAAGCATGAAGATAGGCATAATTAGGATAGAGATGGGAGATATAATTTAAAAATTAAATATGACTTAAAAAAATTAAAAATACAAGTTGAAATGAAAAACTTACTGAATGGGTTTAATAGCAGAATAGACAATGCAGAAGAAAAGATCAGTGAATTAGGAGACATAACAAAAAATACCCAAACTGAAATACTAGAAGAAAAATAAATAGAGATTCAGTGAACTGTGGGAAAATTTTAGGCAGTTTTACTTTACATATACTTTACTTAGTATAAAGCCAAATTTTTATGATTGTTCCAAGTACATGTGATTTAAAGCACAAAAGAAATAAAAGGGGGAAATATTTGAAGAGACAATGGCTAAAAATTTTCAAGTCTGATGCAAACAATCAACCCACAGATCCAAGAAGCTCAATAAATCCTAGGCAAGATAAAAGCAAAGATAATCACACCAAAATTCACTATAATCAAATTGATGAAAACCAATAAGGAGAAAATCTTAAAAGCAGCCAGGAGGGAAAAAAAGACATATTACTTACAGGGGAACAAAGATAAGAATGGTCGCTGATTTCTCGTCAGAAACAATGCAAGCCAGAAGACAATGGAACGACATCTTTAATAGGCTGAAAGAAAAATACTGTCAACCTAGAATTCTATACCCACTGAAAATATCCTTCAAAAATGAGTATGAAATAAAGATGATTTGAAGACAAACACAAGATAAGAGAATTCATTTCCAGCTGAGTTCCACTACCAGAAACGTTAAAGGAAGTTTTTCAGGCTAAGGGAAAATGATACCAGATAGAACCTCAAACTTACACAAAAGCATAAAGAGTGTTGGACATGATAAGTATGGTGCATAACTACAGAAGGCTCTTTTACTCATATTAACATGTTGTTAAAAGATGGCTGATTGTTTAAAACAATGAACAATAATAATGAATTGAGGCTAATAAAATATATAGAAGTAAGATACTTGATAACAATAACAAAAAGGATGGGAGGGGTAAAATTAAAATACAAAATGTTCTTACATTTCACGTAAACTGTTAAAATATAATTTGAGCTGTAATCCCAGCACTTTGGGAGGCCGAGGCGGGTGGATCACGAGGTCAAGAGATCGAGACCATCCTGGTCAACATGGTGAAACCCCGTCTCTACTAATACAAAAAATTAGCTGGGCATGGTGGCGTGTGCCTGTAATCCCAGCTACTCAGGAGGCTGAGGCAGGAGAATTGCCTGAACCCAGGAGGCGGAGGTTGCGGTGAGCCGAGATCGCGCCATTGCACTCCAGCCTGGGTAACGAGCGAAACTCCGTCTCAAAAAAAAAAAAAAAAAAAAAAAAAAAATATATATATATATAATTTGAGGTAGACCGTGAAATTAAAAGTGCATATTATAAACCCAAGAGCAATTTTTTAAAGGTGGTACAGCTAACAGTACAACACAGAAATAAAATATAATACTAAAAATAATTAATTCAAAAAAGGCAAGATATCAAAAAGAGAAAAAAAGAAACAGATGGGACAAATATAAAACAAATGTAACATGATAGACTGAAGCCCATTTATACCAGAAATTTCATTAAATGCCAGGGGTCTAAACTATAATTTTACTAATGTAAATCATGTAAAAGGCAAAGGCTGTCTAATAGGATTTAAGATTTTTAAAACCCATGACCCAATTATATGCTGCCTGTGAAAAATATACTTGAAATATAAAGACTCAGATTAAGCTAGAAGTAAACAGAAAAAGTTATACCATTAAATTATGGCATAATTTTTATACCATAAATGAAATTATAAGAAAGCTGGAGCATTTATATTAATATCAGAGAAATAGATTTCAGAACAAAGAATATTTCCAGAAAAACTAAGGCAATTTCACAATGATGAAAGGGTCAATTAACCCAGAAAACATAAAAACCATAAATATTTGTACCCTTAGTAAGGTGGGAGCACTGAAAGAAGTGCAACTAAAGTTGTAAATTTCCATAATCCTCTCTCAGTAACTGATTTTAAAAAAGCAGACAGATAATCAGCAAATATATAAAACTTGAAAACACTCTCCAACAACTTAACCTAATTTATAATGCTAGAAATCTCCACTCAACTACTGTGGAATACACATTGTCTTAAAATACACATGGAATATTTATTAAGATAGGTATTTCAGTCCATAAAATAAGTCTCAAATATTTAGATGGAGCTACATCACACAGTATATTCTCTGGTCACAATGAAATTAAACTATAAACCAATAACACAAAAGTATCTGGAAAATTACCAAATGTTTGCACATAAAAAACCATATGTCTAAACAAACCATGAATAAAAAAAGAAACTTTAGAAAATATTCTGTACTGAAATACAATAAAAGCCTAATATACATAATGAATTTCTGGGAAGCAACTAAAGCAATGATTAAACAGAAATTTATAGCTCAAAATTATTATATAAGAAAATATAACAGATCTCAAATAAAAGGTTTATGCTTCTATCTTAAGAAGACAGAAAAAGAACAAAACTCAATATTAGTAGGAGGAAGAAAACAATATAGAAACTGAAATCAGAAAATCAATAGATAAAAATCAATAAAATCAAAAGCTGGTTCTTTGAAAAGTTCCAAAAAATTGGTAAGCCCCAGCCAGCTGATGAACAGGAAAAAAAAAAAAAGAAAGAAAGAAAATTCATTCATTACCAATGTCAGGAATGAAAGGTAGAACATTACCACAGATCCTATAGATATGCTAATAAATTTGACAAGGTGGATGAGATTCCTTAAAAGACAAAAATTAAAACTATAACTCAATAAAAGTAGAAAAATAACCCTGTAACTGTTAAAATGACATTCACAACATAAAACCTTCCCTGAAAGAAACCCCAAGTCCATATGGCTTCACCAGTGAATTCTATTAATCATTGAAAGAATAAATAATACAAATCTTACATAAACTCTTTCAGAAATTAGAAGAGAAAGAAACATTTTCCAACTCATTTTATGAGGTCAGTATTACCCTGTAAACAGAACCAGATGAAGACATCATAATTAAATAAAACTAGAACAATATCTTTCATAAAGGTAGAAACCTGAACACTTAACAAAAACTTAGAAAGATAAATCTAGCAATATAAGGCAGCATGACAAGCTGAGTTTATCCCAGGAATGCAAGATTGGTTTAACATTGCCAAGAAAATGAACATAATTTACCATATAACAGACTAAAGGGAAGAAATCATACAATCATCTCAATAGAAAGAGAAAATGCATTTGACAAAAACTGACCATGATTAAAACTCTCAGCAAACTAAGAGCAGACACTAATTTCCTCAATCTGATAAAAAGAATCTATGAAAAACCTACAGTTAACATAATAATTTAATGGTGAAAGCCCAAATACTCTCCCCACAAATTGGAAGAAAGAACAAGGATGTCCACTCTCAGCACTTCTATTCAAATGGAGATACTAAGCAGTGCAAAAAAAAAAAAAGAAGTATAGAAAGAAAAAAGGGAGAAAGGAAAGAAGGGGGAAGAGAGAGAGAGAAAAGGAAAAGAGGAAACAAAGGAGGAAAGAAAGAAGAAAAGGAAGAGAGGGATGGTGAGAGAAGAAGGAAGGAGGGAAGGAAGGAAGGAAGGAAGGAAGGAAAAAGCCATATAAATTAGAAAGAAAATAAAAAATAAAAATTATTTATAGAGAGCATAATCGGGTATACAGAAAATCTTAAGAAACTTACAAAAAAGCCACAAAAACTAATAAGTGATTTTAGCAAGGTTGCAGGGTGTAAGGTCAACATACAAAAATCAATTACATTTTTCTATCATATAGTACCAATAAAAAAGTATAATATTAAAATTTTTAAACACTATTTTTAATAGCATATAAAATCATAAAATATTTAGGATCACCTTTAACAAAATATAAGATCTGTACACTAAAAACTAGCAAATATTGCTCAAAGAAATTAAAGAAGACCTAAATATATGGATAAATATACCATGTTCATGGATGAGAAGACTCAATATTGTTAAGATGTCAATTCTCCTCAAATTAAACTATACAGTCAATGTAACCTCATTCAAAAATCCAAGCAGAAGCTGGGCTCAGTGGCTCATGCCTATAATCCCAACACTTTGGGAGGCTGAAGCAGGCAGATCACCCTGAGGTCAGGAGTTCAAGATCAGCCTAACTGACATGGCGAAACCCCATATCTACTAAAAATACAAATATTAGCCAGGCATGGTGGCACATGCCTATAATTCCAGCTACTTGGGAGGCTGAGGTAGGAGAATCAATTGAACCTGGGAGGCAGAGGTTGCAGGGAGCCAAGATCACACCACTGCACTGCGGCCTAGGCAACAGAGTTAGACACCATCTCAAAAAAAAAAAAAATCCAAGCAGATTGTTTTGTAGAAATTACAAACTGATAGTAAAACTTATATGAAAATGCAAATGTACTAAAACAACCCAAAAAATTATTAAAAAGAACAATCTGGAGTATTAACACTACATAATTTTATGTATTAAAATAGCCCACAAAATTTTTAAAAGAGCAAGTTCTAGAGGATTTCTACTACATGATTCTAAAATACACTATGAAGCTACAGTAATCAAGATTATGTGATATTGTAAGGATAGGCAATGAAACAAAATAGAGAGTTTAGAAATAGACACATACATATATGGTTAATTATTATTCAACAAAGGGTCAAGGTAATTCAGTATGGAAACAATACTCTTTTCAACAAATTGAACTGAAAAAACTGGATATCCTTAAAGGAAAAACAGTTCCAACCCTTACCTCTCACTATATACAAAATGGATTCCAAGTAGGTCATATACTTAAACATAAAATCTTAAACTATGCAACTTCTAGAAGCACGAAATTTCTTTACAACCTTAGGAGAGACCAAAAAAGGAAAAAAAAAAAAAAGATAAATTTCAATTAATTTATCAAAATTAAAAGCTCCTTCTCTTTGAAATGCCTAAACAGGGAAGCCCCTGATGAGACAGCATGTTCACATTGTTCACATTATGTTGACCAAAGTCTTATATTTTGAACATAAAATATAATAAGATAATAAAATAAGCACTCCAATTTTAAAAGGAGAAAAAATTTCACTGGTAAGTTTACATACATACACAAAGGGTAAGCAAACTTGAGAAGGTAAGAATATAGAGGGAAAGTTAAATATATGAAAATAGTGGTTACAGTTGCCACAGAACACAAAAAATGAAAAGCTGACCTAAGAATTACAGCCTTTCACCAGAAGCAAAACTAAGTTCCTTCTGAAGGAATATATGATACGAAGCCTCAAATTAGCTCTATAGTTCTTATATCTATTGTCTTGAACACAAAAAGACACAACCACACAAATAAGAAGACAAAAAAAAAAAAAAAGAAAGAAACAATAGACAAGAGAATCAGAATCTCCAGGGATCCAGAACACTGAGTTGTCAGAAACAGATTTTAAAATAACTATGCTTAATATGTTCTATAAAATAGAAGACAAGTTAGAGAATATCATCAAAGAACTGGAAATACACACACACACACACACACACATATGTGTGTGTGGAAATTCTAAAAGTGAAAGATATAATGGGGGGCAGAATTTAGGGAATGTTGGTCAAAGGATACAAAATTTTAGAAAGAAAAGGTAAATAATAACCAAAATTTAAAACATAATTAGGAGGCTAAAGAGTTTGGAAACAGGAAGACATGTCAGAAAAAGATTCAGCATGAAGCACAGAAAGATGAAATGGTGGGGGACAGGGAATACAAAAAATATGCAGAAAAGGGTGCATGAGAGAAAGGTCTAACATAAATGCCATTAGAATTCCAGAAAGAGGGATGAGACTATGTCAAAAGCCACTTTTGAAGAGATAAGGAAACTTCCAGTTACAACCATAATAAAAAGCTGGTATTGATCTCATCTTTCCACTGGACAAAGTGTATGAAGCAACTGGTTTCAGACGTTGGACACAGATGAAAGCACAGGGCTGCTCTCCTTTTTAAAAAGTAAAGCATACAAGTTAAGTTCTACAATCACCTTGGCTTTCTGCCTGGTGATATTTCCAAACTGCAGCATAGAAAAATGAAACTCAATAAGGAATCAGCATTTTTTGGTGGGTAGAAGAAACAGATTTTCAGTGGGTAGAGAAATCAAAATAAAGAAATGCTAAGGCGGATGGAATTTGTGAGTAAAGGTAGAGAACAGAGGAGAGCTGCTGAGAAGAGGTACCACAAATCAGTGGAAGGGCATCCCTCAGGCCCTTGGCCTGCATGTGCTCAGAGGAAACTTCTGCAAGGACTAGCAGAGAACTGCTGCTCAGTGGTGGAAAGTAGAACAGAGATTTTGGAAGTCACACAGGACTAGGTACACACTGTATTTCCAACGTAGCCCAAGTGAAGAACTTTAGTGAACACACTAGAAATTCAAGAGACAATAGGTTGTAACAGATAGGTCACACCTTAGGAATGAAGACCGTGCTCTAGGCCTAAGTTAAAAAATTTGTAGACATAGAGTTGTTGGTAGTGATCTTTTACTATCTTTTTAATGTTCATGAGATCAGGAAATAATAGTATTTATTTCCTTTCTGATATTAGAAAATTGTATCTAATGTATTTTTCTTTGTTTCCTTGGTTAGATTGGCTAGAAGTTTATTGATTTTTTTAAAAAACCATTTTCAATTTTGTTGATTTTTCTCTATTGTTTCCTGTTTCACATGTTACTGAATTGTTTTCTAATTTTTATTATTTATTTTCATATACTTGCTTAGACTTAAATTGATCTTCTTTCTCTAGTTTCCTAAAGTAGAAGATTATACTGTTGATTTTACATGTTCCTTCTTTCTACTCTATATCTCCAATGTTATAAATATCCCTCTAAACACTGCTTTCACTGCATAACACAAATATTAAAGATAATGCTATAGGAGTAATAGTTATACATTAGGACTAAAGGCAAAACTGAAATATACTTGGCTTAACAAGTTATGAATCTAAGTCCTTAGGAAGGGAAGAGTTGACAAAGAGAGTCCAGTTAACAGGTACAGCTGGATAGAAGGAATAGGGTGACTATATTTAACAATATATTGTATATTTCAAAACAGCTAGAAGAGAGGACTTGAAATGTTCCCAACACATAGAAATAATAAATACTTGAGGTGATGGACACCCCAAATGCCATGACTCCATCATTTACACAGTCTATGCATATAACAAAATATCAGGCCATAACAAAAATTTATGGGATATTTTGTATCCCATAAAAATGTACAAATAGGCCAGGCATAGTGTCTCCTGTCTGTAATCCAGCACTTTAGGAGGCTGAAGCAGGAGGATCACTTGAGCCCAGGATTTTGAGGCCAGCTTGGAAAACATAAGGAGGCCTATCTCTACAAATAATAAAAAACTAGCCAGGCATGTTGGTCATGCCTATAGTCCCAGCTACTTAGGAGGCTGAGGTGGGAAGATCACTTGATCTCAGGATTTCAAGATTGCAGTGAGCTGTGATTGTGATGCCACTGCACTCCAGTCTAGGCAAGAGCAAGACCCTATCTTGGAAAGAAGGAAGGAGGGAAGGAAGAAAAAAATACCCAAAAAATATGTACAAGTAAATTTTTTTTCAAAGACCAGCAGTCAAGAAGGCCATAAAATCTGAAAATTTGCCGAGCGCAGTGGCTCACACCTGTAATCCCAGCACTTTGGGAGGCCGAGGCGGGTGGATCACGAGGTCGAGAGATCAAGACTATCCTGGTCAACATGGTGAAACCCTGTCTCTACTAAAAAATACAAAAAATTAGCTGGGCATGGTGGCGCATGCCTGTAATCCCAGCTACTCAGGAGGCTGAGGCAGGAGAATGGCCTGAACCCAGGAGGCGGAAGTTGCGGTGAGCCGAGATCGTGCCATTGCACTCCAGCCTGGGTAACAAGAGCGAAACTCTGTCTCAAAAAAAAAAAAAATCTGAAAATTTTACATAAAAATAAACAAATAAAACTAAGCCCTGATGCAAGAAGGCGATCCACCAGTAACTTCATTCCAACAAATACAAAATACAAAATTCAATACTTTTTAGAGTAAACAAAATAGTTCAGAGTCTCTACAACATATTCTTTACAATGCCCATCATACAATAAACAACTTATAAGACATGTTAAAGGACTAGAAAATGTGATCCATAATCAAGAGGAAAAGAATGAAAAGAAGCAAATTACCTAGACTCCTTTCAAATTAGAAATAAGGATTTTAAAATAAGTAGTTCAAATATGTTAAAGAGTATACAGAAATAGATCATTCAGATGAAAATTCCCAGAGAGATGAAAACTGTAAAAACTAAAGGAAAATTCTAGAACTAAAATTCTAATTAGAAAAAAGTAAAATATATAAAAGTACTAACTCACTGGATGGACTTTCAAAAAATATTAGCAGAAAAAAGGATCCATGAACTTGAAAAATTAATACAAATCCAAACTCATACACAGGTAAACATTTTTGTTTTAAATGGAGCATTTAATACCTCTAGAAAAGTATCAATTTTTTTTAAAGTCTCAGAATGAGAGGAGAAAAAAGAAATGGCAGAATAAATATCTGGATAGAATAACATCCCAAATTTTGCCAAAACTGATAAAGAACACAAAACCACAGATTTAAGAAGCTCAGCAAACCCCAAGGAAAACAAGTAAAAAAACCACCACACTCAAGCAGAATGTAATGAAAGTGCTAAATACCAAAAATAAAGAGAAAATCTTTAAAAGAGGCAGAGAAAAAATCACATTACATTCAGAAGTATAATTACAAGAATAATAGGTAATTTCCTATCGGATACAATGAATTGACACCTTTAAGGAGTTAAATGAGAGAAGCAATGTTCACTAATTACAATGGAATTACCATAGATATATTTTTTTAAAAAGATAAATAGAGCCTGGATACTTGCAAGTTAAACTACTCTCCTAAATATCACAGGCAAAAGATATAGCAATTAAAATGTTTAAATAGTTTTAAATGAATGCTAGTAAAGACCTAAAATATCAAAATTTGTGGGATGCAGTAAATGTAGAGCTTAGAGGGAAGTTGGTAATTTTAAATGGATAAGTAGAAAAAAATTATTATTGGAAATAAACAATCTAATTTTTTAATCCCAAGAAGCTAGGAAAAAGAAGAGAAAATTAAATTCAAGAAAGTAAAAGGTACAAGATAGAAAAGATAAAAACGAAAAATGATACATAAAAAGTACAGCTTTTATCATTTTTCTGTTTTTTGTTTATTTTAGTTTATCTAAGCATTTGATAAAATTTAAGAACTATTCAGAATACAATCTCTAAGTCAACTGGAAACAAAACGTAACTTTCTGAAACTGACATAAAGGAGATCTGCAAAACCCTACAGCTAATAGCATACTTAACAGTGAAATATTCCCACAAATTAGAAACAATGCAACAATATCTAATATGGCTTGGATTTGTTTCCTCACTCAAATCTCATGTCAAATTGTAATCCTCAGTGTTGGAGAACAGCCCAGCGGGAGGTGACTGGATTGTCGGGGTGGATTTCCCCTTTGCTGTTCTCATAATAGTGAGTGAGTGCTCAGAGAATTGGTTATCTAAAAGTGTGTGGCACCTCCCCCCACCTCTCCCTCCTGCCGGCCATGTGAATATATGCCTGCTTCCCCTTTACCTTCTGTCATGATTGTAAGTTTCTTAAGGCTTCCCCAGAAGTAGAAGCTGGTACATCCCACAGAACCATGAGCCAATTAAACCTCTTTTCTTTATAAACTACCCAGTTTCAGGTATTTCTTTATAGCAGTGCATGAACAAACTAATACAGAAAATTCGTATTAAAGAAGCAGGGCATTGCTATAAAGATACTTGAAAATATGGAAGCCACTTTAAAACTGGGCAAAAGGCAAAGGTTGCAACAGTTTGCAAGGCTCAGAAGAAGACAGGAAGTTTGGATCTTCCTGGAGACTTTTTAAATTGTGACCAAAATACTGATAGTCATATGGACAATGAAATCCAGGCTGAAATAGTCTCAGATAAAGATGAGGAACTTATTGAGAACTGGAGTAGAGATCACTTTTGCTATCCTTCAGCAAAGAGAATGGCAGAATTGTGCCCCTGCTCTAGGGATCTGTAGAACTTTGAATTTGAGAGATGGTTTAAGGTATCTTTCAGAAGAAATTTCGAAGCAGCAAAGCATTCACAATGTGGCCTGGCTGCTTCTAACAGTGAATGCTTATATTCATAAGCAAAGAGATTATCCAAAACAGGAACTTATATTTAAAAGGGAAGCAGAACATAAAAGTTTGGAAAATTTTCAGCCTGACCATTTGGTAAAAAATAAAAACCCATTTTCTGGGGAGGAACTCAAGCCAGCTGCAGAAATTTGCATAAGTAAAGAGGAACCAAATGTTAATATCCAAGACAATGGGGAAAATGTCTTGAAGGCATTTCAGAGAACTTTGTGACAACACCTCCCATGACAGGCCCAGAGGCCTAGGAGGGAAGAATGGTTTCACAGGCCAGGCCCCGCTGCCCTGCACAACCTCAGACACTGTTCTCTGTATTTTAGCCACTCCACCTGCAGCTGGGGCTAAAGGAGCCCCAAATGCATCTCAGGCCACTGCTCCAGATAGTGCAAGCCATAATCTCCATGGCTTCCCCATGGTGTTAAGCCAGAGGATATGCAGAGGGCAAGAGTTGAGGCTTGGGAAGCCTGTGCCTAGATTTCAGAGGATGTATGGAAATGCCTGGATGTCAAGGCAGAAGTCTGCTGCAGGAATAGAGCTCTCATGGAGAATCTCTACTAGGGCAATGTGGAGTTGAAGCCCCCACACAGAGTCCCTATGGGGACACTGTCTAGTGGAGCTGTGAGAAGAGGGCCACTCTCCCTGAGACCCCAGAATGGTAGATCCACCAATGGCTTGCACCATGCACCTGGAAAAGCTGTAGGCACTCAACATCAGCCCATGAAAGCAGCTGCAAGGGGTGTACCCTGCAGAATCACAGGGACAGAGCTGCCCAAGGCCTTGGGAGCCCACCCCTTGCATTAATGTGGCCTGGATGTGATACATGGAGTCAAAGGAGATTATTTTGGAGCTTTAAAAGTTAATGACTGCCCTGCTGGGTTTCAGACTTTATGGGCCCTGTAGCCCCTTTGTTTTGGCCAACTTCTCCCTTTTTAAAAGGCAGCATTTACCCAATACCTCTACCCCCATTGTAATCTGGAATTAACTAACTTTTTTCATTTTACAGAATCATAGGTGGAAGGGACTTGCCTTATATCAGACAAGACTTTAGGCTGTTCTTTTGAGTTAATGCTGGAATGAGCTAAGACTTTGGAAGACTGTTGAGAATACATGATTTTTGTGTGTGTGTGTGTGTGTGTGTGTGTGTGTGTGTGTGTTTGAGACAGAGTCTTGCTCTGTCATCCAGGCTGGAATGCAATGGTGCAGTCAAGGCTCAATGCAACCTCCACCTCCTGGGTTCAAGCAATTCTACTCCCTCAGCCTCAGAGTTGCTGGGACTATAGGCACGTGCCACCACACCTGGCTAATCTTTGTATTTTTAGTAGAGACAAGGGTTTCACCATGTTGGCCAGGCTAGTCACAAATCCCTGACCTCATGATCTGCCCACCTGAGCCTCCCAAAGTGCTAAGATTATAGGCATGAGCCACAGCCACCTCACCTGGCCGATTGTGTTTTGAAATGTGAGAAGGCCATGTTATTTTGGAGGGGCCAGGGGTGGATTGATATGATTTGGATTTCCTCACCCAAATCTCATGTTGAATTGTAATTCCTATGGTTGAAGCAGGGGCCTGGTGATCAGATCATGAGGATCATGAGGTGATTGGATCAAGTGGATTTCCCTCTTGCTGTTTTCATGATAGTAAGTTAGTGCTTGGAGAATTGGTTGTTTAAAAGTGTGTGCACACACCCCCCACCCACCAGCAATGTGAAGATGGGCCTTCTTCCCCTTCACCTTCTATCATTATTGTAAGTTTCCTGAGGCCACCCCAGAAACAGAAGCCTGTACAGCCCACAGAACCATATGCCAACTAAACCTCCTTTCTTTATAAACTAACAGGAGCATGCCACCACATGGAACATAAATCATAAAGAAGTCAATAAGCCATACTCATCATACACAAAAATTAAACTTAAGACAGAACATATACTTAAATGTAAATATAGGCCTTCTGGAAGGAGAAAATCTTCACAATCTTGGAGAAGGCAAAGATTTCTTAGACAGGTCATGAAAAGCATTAACCATAAAATCAAAAATGATATATTTGAGTTTACCAAAATTAAAAACTCAGGCTCATCAAAAAAGACAGGGAAATAAAACAGTAACCCCAAGACTGGAATAAAATATTCATATTCTATAAATCTGACAAATGACTTATATCAAATTAAATAAAGAACAACTACATATCATCAACAAAAAAGGTAAAGAATCCAACCAATAATTGGTAAAAGACTTTCTCAGGTACTTCATAAGATATATGAATAACTAATCATTATATAAAAATGTGCTCAATAGCAGTCATCCCAGAAATTTAAATTAAAACCACAAGATATACACCCACCAGAATGGCTAAAATTAAAAACACGAACAATTGCAAGTGATAGCAGAGTGGAGAGCAACTGAAACTCTCATAAATTGTTGGATGAAATGTAAAATGGCAAAAATACTTTAGAGAACTATTTAGAAATATAAACTCTATAAACCAGCAATTCCAGTCCTAGGTATATACCCAAGAGAAATAAATGCATAAGTCCACAAAAAAACTTGAATAATATATTCATAGCAGCTTTATGTATATTGGCTAAAAACTGAAAACAACCCAAATATACATCAATAGCAAGGTTGATAAACAAATGACATAGCCATGCAATGGAATACTTAGCAGTACAAAAAGAACTACTAATATCCACAAAAACATGGACTAATCTCAATAATATGTTGACTGAATGGAGTAAGACATAAAATATATATAGTGTTTGATCTCCATTTACATGAATACCTGAATTAGATGAATATATGAATTATGTAGAAACAAGAATAGTGATCACTTTAGAGTGAGAGAAGGGGATGGTGTTTGGAAAAGGCATACCATTACTTCCTGGATTGATGGAAACATTCCATTATCTTTATCTGGATGATGACTACATGAGCACTATACATTTGTCATAATTGACCCAGCTGTATATTTGATACTTGTGCATCTAACTTATACCTTAATGAAGTACTACCACTAACAAAAGAGAGATAAGCCTGACAATTTTCCAATGACAAAATACATCAAGCCCCAGATGAACAAGTCCTATGAACCCCTCCAAAATGACAAATATAGAGAATATCATAACTAGATATATCACAGTAAAGCTGCCAGAAATAAAAAATAAAGAGAAAACTTTTAAGACAAAGAAAAGCTTACCTCCAAAAGAGTTATAATTGGCAATTGACTTTGATAGAAAGTCAATTTTTTATAAAAACAATGAAAATGAGAAAATCATGAAATACCTTCAAAGTATGAAAAATAAAATGACTGCCAATCGAGGCTATCCTGGTCAACATGATAAAACCCCATAACTACTAAAAATACAAAAATTAGCTGGGCATGGTGGCAGGGGCCTGTAATCCCAGCTACTTGGGAGGCTGAGGCAGGAGAATCACTTGAACCAGGGAGGCAGGGGTTGCAGTAAGCCGAGATCACACCATTGCACTTCAGCCTGGTGACAAAAGTGAAACTCCATTAAAAAAAAAAAAATTGTATACAATGAGGAAATAGCCTTAAGAAACAAAGGCAAAGCAAAGCCATTTTCAGATAAACACTAACTGAGAAGACATATCTTCAGTAGAATGGCACTAAAGGAAACAGGAAAGGACATTATTTTTAAATTTTTCAATCTCAGGAGCTTAGAGATACAAAAAAAGAAAAATAGCAAGAAAATGAAAAATCTAATCTAACTGACTGCACTGAACAACAGTAATTATGTTTTGTGGAATATACATATACACACACACACACACACACACACATATATATATATAACAAAGTATAGCATAGAAGTCAGGAGGGAGTAAAAGGAGTTAAAATCTTCTACCACTTTTACACAAAGAGATAAAAGGATTACTTTATACTGGACACTGATATGTCAAGAATGCATGATATAATCTCTAGAGTAATGATTAAAAGAATAGTAGAGGACTGCCAGACACGGTGGCTCATGCCTGTAATCCCAGCACTTTGCGAGGCTCAGGTGGGCGGATCATGAGGTCAGAAATTTGAGACAATCCTGGCCAAGATGGTGAAACCCTGTGTCTACTAAAAATACAAAAAATTAGCTGGGCATAATGGCAGGTGCCTGTAATCCCAGCTACTCAAGAGGCTGAGGCAGGAGAATCGCTTGAACCCAGGAGGCAAAGGTTGCAGTCAGCTGAGATCACACCACTGCACTCTGGCCTGGTGGCAGAGCCAGAATCTGTCCCAAAAAAACAAAAACAAAAATAATAGTACAGGACTAAATAACTTACTAAGCCAAAGACGGGGCGATGAAATATTTAAATATACTTAATCAGTGTAAAAGAGGCAAAAAAAAAAAAAAAAGAGAGAGAGAAAAGAAAAAAGGGCAGGAAAAATAGATTACAATAGAAAATTGTGGATTTAAAGTCAAATATATCTGTAACTACATTACATATATACAGAATAAATGCTTCAATTAAAAGGCAAAAATCATGAATATGGAGTTTAAAGAACAACTATATGCTGATTACAAGACACACATAAAATAAAAGAATACAAAAAAATTGAAAATTAAAAGATGGGAAAAGTTATATCATGCAAATGCTCATGAAAGTTGGTATAGCTACATTAGTAAAAGACAAAGTAGATTTTAACACAAAAAGTACTAGAAGAGATAAAGACATGCATTTCATAATGGTAAAACTTTCAACTAACTGAGAAGATACTGCATTCTAAATTTGTATATACCTAATAATGCAGCTTGAAAATATATAAAGCAAACGCTGACAGAACTACAAAGAGGAATAGACAAATCCACAATCATAGTAAGAAATTTTTAACACCCTGCTCTTGGTAACAGATAGAAGAAATGAGCAAAAATATAATGAAAATATAGAAGATTTGAACTAAACAATTACAAATTTGATTTCATTAACACATGTAGAAAACTGTACAAGCAACTGCCAAACAGAAGTTCTTTTTAAGTTCTTTACACAGGAACATTTACAAAAATGACCATATGCTAAGCCCTAAAGAAAGTGTTAAAAATGTCAATGGAATGAAATAATACAAAGTGTATTATCTGATCACAGAAGGATAAAGCTATAAATCTCCTTCTAGATGACCCATGGGTCAAAGAAGAAACCATGAAGGATTTAGGAATCAGTGTAGCACAGGATTTAGGAATCAGCATATCACTGTGAGGTTTAAGTCACTGCAATAAGGCAAGAAGACATAAAAGGCTTATGGATTGAGAAAGAGACATTACATTTGTATTATTCAACAATAATATAATTGTGCATATTAAATTAATTTTTAAGCAAGACAACCATAATAAATTATTAGAACTGAAAAGTAACTTAGCAAAGTGGCTGAATACAAGACCAATATACTAAAAATTAATTGCATCTACATACTATCAACAAAGAGTTAGACAATGTAATTTTTAGAACATATATCATTGACAATAATATTCTAAAACTAAATATCTAGAAATAAACTACATCTACACATCTACATCTAGTAGAAAACTAGAAAAAGGATTGAGGGCAACTTTAAAAAAAAGCCTAAATAAATGAAGAGATATACCATGTTCATGGATTGGAAGGTTCAATATTATAAAGATGTTAGTTTCCCAAATTGATCAAGATTATCCCAACATAGATTCAAGACAATCCCAATCAAAATACTAGCAGTATGAGTGTTTGTATATGTTTAACTTGAAAAACTCTTTAACTTAGCAAAGAGCTACGAATAGGCAAGATATCATTGAAGTTGGAGGAAGAAATGAAGGAGGAGAAGGAAAAAACAGAAAGAGGAGAAAGTAGGTGAAGAAAAGGAAGATGAAGAGAGCAATAATAATAAGGTAAAAGGACTTCCAGAGCTGGATATAAAATTTTATTATTAAGCTACAGTAATTAAAACAGCATGGCATTGATAAAAGGAAAAATATATCAGTTGAACTAAGAATCTAGAGACAGAACCATTTTTAAATAGACACTTGATTTATGACAAGAAAATGGTACCACAGAGTAGTAAGGAAAGAATAATATTTTCAATAAATAATTTTGAATCAACTGGCTATCCATAAGAGAAAGAAATTGGCCATTTCCTCATACCATAGAGAAAAATTAATTCCAGATAAATCTAAAAGATAAAAAACAAAAATTATAGAAGATGACAAAAAAGCATTATAATTTGGGGGTAGAGAAGGATTTTCTTAGATAGGACATAAAAAGGATTAAATACGAAGACAAAGAATGCTAAGTAGATCACATTAAAATACCTTTAATAATAAGACATTATTAAGAAAATAAAAAACAAGGTATTTGCAACACATATAACTGACCAAGATTATATAGGAGGATATTCAAATGGCAAATAAGCATATGAAGAAACGTTCAGCTTCATTAGTAATCAGGGAAATGCAAATTATAATCACAATAAGATACTTCTACCCACCCTTGAAAATGGCTAAAATTTTAAAAACTAAAAAAAAAAAGTCATACCCAAAATGCGGAAAATAAGACAAAAAGAACTCTCATACACTACCAAGGAGAGCATAAATTAATACAACTACTTTGGAAAGCTGTTTGCTATTATCCATCAAAGTTGAATATATGTACATCCTCTGATCCAGAAATTCCACCTTAGGCACCTAACAAATGTATACCAGTATGCACCAAAAGACATACACAAGGATGTTCATAGGTGCATTATTTATAAAAGGCAGAAAGAGAGAATAATCCAAATCTTCATTAGTAATAGAATGGATAGGTAAACTATGGTACATTCATTTGGCAGAATTAAGTACAGCAATAAAAATGAACAAAGTACAGTTATCCTCAACACCATGAACAAGTCACACACACACAACACACACACAGTCACGCATACACAAATAAATAATAAATTATTCTATTTCTATAAGATTCTGAAACAGATGAAACTAATCTCAGGTATTGGAAGCCATGTCAGTAGTTACCTTTGGGGTGTAAGAGGGAGCACATGGTAGGAGATGTCCCATGAATACTTATAAATTTGTGATTTTCTGTATGTATACAATGCACCAGTAAAAAAGTTTTACAACATTTTTAATTATGTAGAGATAAAATTGAGTTAATAAAAAAGATAACTAAGAACTCAATGTGACATAAAAGAACTGGTAGAATGTCTTATACTTAACTTGTATACAATTCAAAAATCCAATTGTACTGATGTGATATTTGGTAGCTTAGACCAAAATTTCACCTTGTAGTACTATCTTGAGTTAGTCTCTATCTGCTTTTGCAACAGTCTGTGTCTTAGAAAGGTACAATCCCTGTCTTGGAAATGCAGAGTCTGTTTCTTGGAGGTGTATGTCTTGTGCAACGTCTTTTGTCCTATAGTTCAAATGGAAACTAAACAATAACTGGTTCTGTTTCTTACTAACAAAGGCCATATTATTTACTAGTTGGGACACTGTAACAGGAAAATTACTAAATAATTTCTTTCTCTCCCACAGAAGCAGAGAAGCATAGAACAACATAACAGCTATTTTCATTGTCAAGAAACTTGTTATAGTTTTTTGCATCTTTTTTAAACAGGAGAAAAAATTGTTTTAATTATGTACATACACATGGGAGTCCCACAAAAATAGGAGACATTAATTTTTTGCATCTTTAAGACCAAAATAATTGGAGCAGGTGTTACTGATATACACTAATAAACCAAAAAGGAACAAACATTGTACATCACCAAATTCTCATTATTTGATCTTCTTTGTATGAGCTGTAAATATTCCCATGTTAACTATTTTTAAAAAATAATATATAATTCATACACTCATATGTGAAAATTATGGTGAATTACTAACAATCATTAACCCTGTGTGTTCATAGTGATTCTTTAAACTTTTCCGTGTTTGACATCTTTTATCATAAATAGTTGGCAGGAGCCTTGTGTAATTACATACAATATGATCTTAATTGTATTTTTTAAAGTTCATCAAAACCTGGAAATAAACCAAAATGTTAACAATGGTCATTTCTGGATAGTGTTGGTGCTTTTCCTCTTTACATATTACTATAATTTTTCTGTAAGTAAATTTTCCTTTTTTAAAAAATTTTTACTTTTTATTTAGTTATTTTTTTATTTTTTGAGACGGAGACTTGGTCTCTTGCCGAGGCTTGAGTGCAATGGCACAATCTCAGTTCACTGCAACCTCAGCCTCCCAGTAGCTGGGATTACAGGCATGTACCACGACACCCAGCTAATTTTTGTATTTTTAGTAGAGATGGGGTTTCACCATGTTGGCCAGGCTTGTCTCCAACTGCTGACCTCAAGTGATCTACCTGCCTCGGCTTCCCAAAGTGCTGGGATTACAGGCATGAGCCACCGCACCTGGCTAAATTTTTACTTTTTAAAGAGGAAATACTGTAAATCACTGGGAAAACAAACAAAAGTTGCTGGTTCCTAAGAAAGCATTTTATCTTTGAGCTTCTAAGTCAATAAAATCCTGTCTCCATATAATTTTCATTATTAAGAATATTTGGAGTTATAGTGCCATTTAAATACTGATGATACTCTTTGGTATGTCTTGCAGTAGGCACTGCAGACAATTTTAATGCTTTAGCTAATGTTTAATTAAAGAACTGAACTGAAAAAAGTGATGTAGCACAGTTAAAGTAAAAAAATGTGGGGTTCAAATTCAATCTGTGCCCTTATTATTTGTGTGAATTTAGGCATGTTACTTAAACCCTGTGTTCCTCTCCTCATCTGTAGAACGGAAATAAGACAAGTGACTTCCCAATATTTTTGTAAGGATTAATTGAGAATACATCTGTAAAACCTAATACGGCACCTTGTCCATAAATTGTGTTCAATTAGGAGAGGGCTAAAATAATTAGATAATATAATAAGCAACTAAACAATGTCTGACAAGCAGCCAGTAGTGGATAAGTAGTAATCTATAGACCAGAATGATTTTTTTTCTGTGATCTTTTGTTTTCTACACAGAATGCCATGTCTACTAGAATGGGAGTTTCAAGAGAGTTACTTCCCCAGGGCCTAGGACAGTGCCTGGAGGGCAGCAGCCATGCCATAACAGACCGCTGAAAGAATGGAAGCAGGAACATGTCATTGCAAGGATAGACTGAAGAATGAATGGTCTTAGAGATATCTTGATTCAGAGGGCACAAGAGAAGATCAAAGTTGCTCTGGTTATAGTGAGCATAGGCTGAGCTATTTCAGTGAAGACAGGTTTGACTGAACCTTCCTCGGAGCAATGGCCACAGGGATAGGTGGAAGTAGCTGTCAGTTTGCTGGGCTTTTGGGATGCTCAGAACAGGCAGATCTCATCAAGTAGCTTCTCAATTTAAAACCTGTACCTGGAGTCACTTTGCTGCTAGGATAAAATCTAAACTCCTTCCCAGGCCTATCAGCCTCTTGCCTGACCTCTGGCTACTCTCCTCCTCTCACTCCAATGTCTGGCTGCACTGGACTTTTTCCAGTTCCTGAATACTAACATGCTATCTTCTGCCTGCAGTGCCTTCTGCCTTCCAACTCACACTTTATCCACTCATGGCTCACCTGTTTCTGACATCTAGTGTGTACATATCCTTCAGGTATCAGCTTAAATGTCACTTACTTGAGAACCTTCCTTAACAAATACCCCTTCCCAAACTTGCCCATCCTCCTGGTGAGGTTAGAGACCCTTCCTGTGTGTCCCCAAAGTTCTCTGTATTTGCTCTACCTTAGAACTTATTACCCTTTAAGGCAGTTTTGAGGTCTTTCCTTGACAATTAGAGTGTAAGCGCCAAGACATTAATAATTTTCATGTTTTCTTTACTGCTTCACCAAGAGTGCTGAGAATAATGTCTGCCTAATAGTAGCCATTCCATAAATATTTGTTGAATAAAATGAATGAATTTCCATATCTAGATTGTAGTAAGTTCCATGAGGTCTGGTTTTGTGTTGGTTCCTGTATCATTGACAGAAAGTAGTGTCTGGCACAGAGTAGTTACTCATCAAATATTTATTGAATAGATAAATGTTATTTAATACTGATTATCCATTTATACTTCATGTAAGTGCTTATTTCAGGGATCAAATGAGATGTTAATGTCAAATATTTCAGTTGTTTCACCTTTTATTCTATTAATGCTTCCATATTTTGTGCTGCTTTTACATTCGAATTATTCACTTAGCAGCACTTAAACATTCTCTGCTATCTGTGATATACAGCACCAATGATACCAATTCCCAATTCTGAAAAATTTACTTAACTATCTACCTTTGTTGTTTTTATTATTGTTATCATGTAGTTTGGGTTTAGAATAAGCCCACCAAGGGCCACCAAAGCCCAAACAACAAGTATTACTATCTCTAACACTTGACTTCAAGTCTTTCATCAAGGAAAATAAATCAGACACCTGAATTCAGTTAAATCCCTTGAAAACCACCTCAAATCACCTTTGTAAATAGCAGTAATGCAAACAAATAAGTAGATTCTCAGAACATCAGTATGCAATCCTACAATAACTTGGAGAAAAGTTAACCTTGCAAAATATCCATCTCTCTCATTCTCAGAAAAATAGATCTAGAATTAAGTGGGGCAAAAAGGTGAACAAGGGCATCAAAATTCCATTAGCCATAGGTTTCTTCTTTTATTTAATATTATATAAACATAAACAACCTTCTAGGACCTGGAGGTTGTTGATCTGTTTGCTTGTTTTGCAGGAATTTTTGGTAGATATCTGTCATTGCATTTAAGGTTAATATTCTCTTCATTATTAATTATACCAAGATTCATCCACTGTTGACTTGCTAAGCAACCAGGCTATCGGGTCATTTTTTACTTATTTTTTTGAGACAGTCTCACTCAGTCACCCAGGCTGGAGTGCAGTGGCACAATCTCAGCTCACTGCAACCTCGCCTACTGGGATCAAGCGATTCTTCTGCCTCAGGCTTCCAAGTAGCTGGGATTATAGGCACAAACAACCACAACTGGCTAATTTTCGTATTTATAGTAGAGACGCGGTTTCACATGCTGGCTAGGCCGGTCTCAAACACCAGACCTCAGGTGATCCACCCGTCTCAGCCTCCCAAAGTGCTGGGATTACAGGTGTGAGCCACCATGCCTGGCCTATCAGGATCATTTAATTTTTATTTAGTACATGAGCTGGTGATATTGAAAGTGCTGCAAGTCTTCTTATCAGAGCAGAATCAGCTAGTTGGAGTTTCTGCTAAATGATGAGCAAATGTGCAGCAGCACTCTCACTGCTCATGCCTGTGGAGTGATTAATGGTAGCCAGAGTTGAGACCCTCAGCCAATGGTATATCAAATGGGACTGGGACATAAGGCAATTTGCCCTGATGCCATAAATGCTTTTGAAATTGATTTGAATTAATTCATCTTTAAACCATTTAGTTTCAGAAAGGATTTATGACCATGTCCAAAGGCACAATAAATATAATCCAGCAAGATAAAAATATATGTATGAGTAGGTGAGGCCAATGTGGCATAGGAGAAATACGGATGGGGCATCACAGGGCTCCTCTCCTCTTACCTGTGTACTGCAACCCCCTGTACTCGCTTATTGCCCCAGGAGGTTTTAAATTGGGCCAGTAGTGGAAAAGCATTTGCACAGCTGGAGGCTTCACTTGTGAAGGCCCATACGCAATCACATACAAAAGATCCTAAAGGAAACAGCAAGCATATTTTGACTTAGCATCATGAAACAAAAATAAAGGTAGACACTTCAACATTACCAAAGCAGTGAAAATTCTAATGGAGGGGTTTGAGATGAGTAATTTCTCTGGAATCTCATGCAGTCATGTTTCATAGATTAGATCACATTAAAACATTATATTTGTATGATTTGTGTATTTATTGGTCCTTCTGTAAATGAGCCCTCACAGGTAGCGTGCAAAGTACTTTATCTTCTAACAAATTCATCTCTAATCAGATTGATGTTAAAGAAAGATTTTAGAATAACATAAGCCACTTTGCCAAATACTGCATTTGAAAAAATATTTTCCTAATCACATTTCTTAAACATTCACATCTCCTATTTAAAAGAGGACAGATTCTCAAGGAACCTTTCAAATTAAATAAAATTGTCATAACATATAATATTAGCTTAATTCCAAGAATAAGATATAACCAATTACTTTATCCATCAAGACACAATGTTCTGAAAGTACCATTTCTGCTCTAATTGATAAATAATTAACCATTAAAAAAGAATTATAGGTTTTGCCACATCAAAATATTAGGACATTAACAAATTTGACCTAAACAACAGTTTTAATATGTAAATAATTTTTACTTTATTATACAAATTAAGTTTGTGACTATGGGTTAAATTTGACCCAAAACTTACTTTCCAGACTTCTTGTTTATATTTCATGAGGCATTCCAGTAATTGACAATGATACACTGTAATATAGAAAATGTAATTCATACATGAAATTTAAATACCAGACAAAACATCCTTTGATATAAATATAACAAATTTCTTCAGTATGACTTTTCAGTCTCTAATCATTAAATAAGAAATAACTTCTCTCCATATATTCATGCTTTAAAAAAATCACTTAAGCCCTTGACTTTACCAAGCTTTGTTCCAAGATCCTTGAGAAGTTTCATGCTTCATGTAAACAATGGAATTATTTTTAAAGTCCCTAGTAATCATACATTCACAAAATAAACTTATATCAACATAAGATCTACATAGGAAAAAAACTAGCCCAACAGAATCATAATAAAAGCTCATGTTTATTGAGCATTCATTATTTGCTAGATATTGTAGAAAGAGCTTTATATGTATTATCTTACAATTGCCATGGCACAGTTAGGAAACTTAAGACTCAGTGTCCAAATTGCCTAAGGTTCAATGGATAGCAAGTGGCAGACTTGATGGATTAGAGTGGAGTTTTTCATTTCATCCTCAGTTCCATCTTGTAGAGGAATTTTTAAAAGCTACACATCATCAAGCTTCCTTGACTTGCTTATCTTCATTTGGGGAAGAAAGATACTTTCAACCTAGTTAGATGCCTTTTGATACCTTCCTTAATCTATATTCCAGGCCTGTCCTACACTGAAGCAGTTCACACTTTATTCACCAGTGACCTCCCTGTCATTCAATCCAATGCACATTTTTCAGTCTGCATCTTACTTGACTTTTCAGCCACATTCAGTACTGCTGACTACTGTCTCCTTTTTGAAACACTTTCCTTGGCTTCATAATATGAATGACCCTCTCCTGTCTCCTGTGGTGGACAATACTGTTGCTACTTAACTGCTGTCAACACCCTTTTTTGCTTGTCCAATTGCCAATTGATATGGTTAAACTGTGTCTTCTCACCCAGATCTCCTCTTGAATTGTAATCCCCAGGTTTTAGGAAGAAACCTAGTGGAAAGTGTTTGGATCATGGGGGCAGTTTCCATGATGCTGTTCTCTTGATACTGAGTGAGTTCTCAAGAGATCTGAAGGTTTCATAAAGGCAGTTTTTCCTGCAATTGCTAGCTCTCTCTTTCCTGCCACCATGTGAAGAAGGTCTTTGCTTCCCCTTCACCTTCTACCATGACTGTAAGTTTCCTGAGGCTTCCCCAGCCATGTGGAACTGTGAGTCAATTAAACCTCTTTTCTTTATAAATTGCCCAGTTTCTGGCAGTTCTTTATAGTAGTGTAAAATGGACTCAGACACCAATACAAAGACTACAAAAGCAAGATACTTTCCCAGGGCCCCTTGCAGCTAGAAGTAGCCATGTGACTCAGTTCTGGACAATAAGAACGAAGAGAAAATCTGCTGGGGAGCTTCTGAGACATACTTTCTCTCTCTGATAAAACAAAAGAGGTATACCAGGAGACTTTTCTCTTAATGACCCCGCTTGATCCTATTACCTGTTTTTGGATGTAGTCATGTGAGGTTATAATAACCTCCACAGTGGCAGCCTTCTTGCAAATATAAGGGGAATTCCAAGATCTCAGCCCCCTGATATTGTGGAGCTATCTTCAGGACTTCCTATTAAGTAAACAACCAAAGTGCTTATACCTTAGAGCCTCTGTCAGCCAAAGACATCCTAACAGAGGCAACCTTTCTATCTCTTTGGAGAGAGAGCTCATCCTTTTCCACTGGGCCATTATCTGTTGGAGTTCCTGAAGGCCTAGGCACAGAACCACTCCACATTTCATTTGTTCTCTGCTTTCCCCTAAGCAATCTCATGCTGATACCCAACTTCAGCGGTCATCTATATGCAATTCAGTGAAGGTCACTGGAGACTTGTATATGGGCTCAAAGTTCATTAGCTCTAGTCCAAAGTTCTGTTCCGAGCTTCAGACCCATAATACAACTACCTAATCACCATCTCCTATTAGATGTCTCAGATACCATCAACACAACACATCTGAAACAGATCTCAAGATCCTCCTTCAGAGGCCTGATCTTCTTCTTCCAATGCCTCCTTTATCAGTGAGTAGAACTACTGTTACAGTTTGGATCTGTGTCCCTACCAAATATCATGTTTAATTGTAATCCCCAATGTTGGAGGTAGGGCCTGGCGGAAGGTGATTGAATGATGCCGGTGGATCCTTCATGAATGATTTAGTACCATCCCTTTGGTGCTGTTCTCATGATAGAGTTCTCCCAACATCTGCTTGTTTAAAAGCATGTGGTGCTTCCCCTTCTCTCTCTTCCTCCTGCTCCAGCCGTGTAAGACATGCTTCTCATTTGCCTTTTACCATGATTATGAGTTTTCTGAAGCCCTCCTTAGAGGCAGGAGCCACTGTGCTTCTTGTACAGCCTAAAGAACCATGAGTCAATGATACCTCTTTTCTTTATAAATTACCCAGTCTCAGGTATTTCTTTATAGCAGTGCAACAACAAACTAATACAACCATCATGCATCCAGTTAGTACATCCAGAAACCCACTCTACCCAATATGTCACCAAGTTCTATCAATGTTGCTTCCTAAATAGCTCTCAGATAGATCTGCTTTTTCTTCCATTTCAATTGTCCCTGCCTTTAAAGTGCCTAGACAAATACAATGACCTCCTTCCAGGTTAATCTATATCCAACTTGGCTTTTCAATCCATTCTCAACTGCAGCAAGGGTGACACACAACACAGCCCACTGAAAGCCCTTCAGCAGCTTCCCATTAGATTTGGAAAAAATACAGGGAGACTCCCTAACAGAGCTCACAACATCCTGCATGTTCCAGACCATGGAACTCTAAATCTAATCTCACACCAGGGAGCTCTCACTCTGAGTTCCAGCTACACTGATCCTTCAGTCTCAGCTGTTTGCCAGACTCCCCCGTGACACATGAGATTCCTCTTCCTGAACCACCCCTCCTTGAAGGCCTTGTTCACACGACTCATCCTGCAGTTCTCAAACCAAAGGTTACTTCCTCAAAGAAGCCCTCCTGATTCCCTCAATAAAAGCAAAATTTGCTTCTATAGAGTCTCATAGCATAACATACTTGCACTTCTCACAAGTAAAACTTTACACTTGATTTTATAATTATTTGATTAATGTCTTCTCGCTCTCACCCAACCATATTGATAAGCTTCCTGAGATGAGGATGGGGTCAGTCCCATGTCACTAACTATGGAGTGCCTAGCACATGGTAGATACTACTGATTGCATAGACACTCTAGAATTGGAAATTTGGTCTTAAGCCATCACTGAATTCTCAAGTGCAGATGTTCCAAGACACTTTCTGTTACACAGTGTCTGCTATTCTCCACGGGTCTGCTATATGAACCTTGTTCAGAGCCATCCACTGACCCATGAACGTACCTGGACAATTTCTTTGTTAAAACAGCTTCCCCTCCCAGAATGCCCCATTTACCTTATCAATAAAAACTCTGTCCATCTGGGCACGGTGGCTCATGCCTGTAATCCCAGCATTTTGGGAGGCCAAGACAGGTGGATCACTTGAGGTCAGGAGTTTGAGGCCAGTATGGCCAACATGATAAAACCCCGTCTCTACTAAAAATACAAAAATTAGCCGGGCATGGTGGCATGGGCCTGTAGTCCCAGCTACTGGAGAGGCTGAGGCAGGAGAATCGCTTGAGCCCAGGAGGCAGAGGTTGCAGTGTACCATGCCACTGCACTCCAGCCAGTGCAACAGAGTGAGATTCCATCTCAAAAAAGAAAAAAAAGAAAATCTTCTGTCCGTAATTTAAGACTCATCCTTGGCCCAAGTGACACAAAGTCTTTTCTAATCATTTCAATCCATACAGCTCCCTCCTTCTGATGAACTAACACTGCCTAGTGTATTTATTTAGTACTCCTATGTACTACATTACCTTGTTAACTAATGACTTCTGTGAATATACCTGATCTTTTCAATTAGAGGTAAGCTTCATAGCAAGCACCACATCTTATGTTTTGTGTGGTTTTCACAATGCCTAGCACAGACTCCTGTATATAGAAAGTGCTCAATAAATGCTGGTTACTTAAGAAAGGATTGTGCTCTATCCTAGATACACAATCAGCTACAAGGACCAAGTTGCCAGTTGCTGCTTCTTCTAGTAAAAATTCGAACAACAGAACAATGCCCTACCTCTTGGTCCCAGAGAGACCCTGGTGCATATTGCCTCGCTTAAGTGCTTCCTACATCACAAGACTAGCTTTGGGTCCCAACTGAAATTCCTAGTATAGAGTAGCTGGTTATAAACATTTCCTCATGAACAAATAAAGATACAGATTTTAAAATAACAGATGCAACTCTATCTGACCACAGTAGTTTTCCAGTGAAACATTCAACTAAACATTCAACTCCAAGAAGAAAATGGCAAATTGTATGGATTTGCTATTTATTGAGAATTTACAATGTGCCAGTCACTAAAGTAAGCACTTTACATATATGTAAATCATTAAATCTTTATAGCAGCATTTTAAAGTACTGCAGGAAGAATCATTTCCATTTTATAGATGAGGACACTTGGTTTTAGGGGGGTAAAAAACTTGCTCAAGGTTTCACTAACTGGCAATTTGCAGGTAAGCTCAGATGTGAATCCACATACAACTAATCTCGAAGTACTCTGCTTTACTACCACCCATCTAGCTTAGAAATTCAGACCAAACTCTCATGATCAGACTCTAATTAACTAGATTCCAAATAAATGGTTTTATTAAGGGTATAATATATAATGAATACAATAGTTTGATTATTTTAAACCAAACTGAAATATAAGATATAATTTCCCCTACGTATATATTAATTACATCTATATATAATAATCATAAGAGATTTCAGACTTAGAGATTGCTAGAGACTGAATGTTTGTGCCACTTCAAAATTCTTATGTTAAATATAAACCCCTGAGGCCAGGGGCAGTGGCTCACTCCTGTAATCCCAGCACTTTGGGAGGCCAAGACAGGTGGATCACAGGTCAGGAGTTCAAGACCAGTCTGGCCAAGATGGTGAAACCCCATCCTTACTAAAACTACAAAAATTAGCTGCCATGGTGGTGTGCACCTGTAATCCCAGCTACCCAGGAGACTGAGGTAGGAGAATCACTTGAATCTGGGAGGTGGAGGTTGCAGTGAGCTGAGATCACACCACTGCACTCCAGCCTGGGTGAGAGAGCTTGCAAGACTCCATCTCAAAAATAATAATAATAATAATCCAAACCCCCTAATGTGATAGTATTAAGAAGTGGAGACTTTAGGAGGTGATTAGTGCCCTTATAAAAGAGACCCCAGAGAACTCCCTTGCCCTTTCTGCCATGTGAAGACACAGTGGAATGACAGCCATTCTGAACCAGGAAATGAGTTCTCACAGATCATCCAATCTATCAGCATCTTGATTTTGGACTTCCCAGCCCCTGGAACTATGAGAAACAAATGTGCATTGCTTATAAGTCATTCAGTTTATACAATTTTGTTATAGCAACCCAAATGGACTAAGACAGAAAATTGGATCTGAGAAGTGGGGTGCTGCTATAACAAAGAGCTAAAAATGTGGAAGCGGCTTTGGAACTGGTAACAGGAAGGGACTGGAAGTGTTCTGATGTGCAGGCTAGAAAAAAAGTGTATATTGCCATGAATAGACCTTTAAAAGCAATTCTGGCGAGGGCTGAAAAAGGAAAGAGGAAAGCTATAGAAAAAGCCTCAATCTTCTTAGAGAATACCTAAATGATCCTGAAGAGATGTTAGTATAAATATGGACAATAAAGGCAATTCTGATGCGATCTCAGACAGAAACAAGAAATACATTACTGGAAAGTGGAGGAAAGGCCATCCTTGCTATAAAATGGCAAAGAACTTGTATGGATTGCTACTTATTGCAAATTGTGTTCGTGTCCTAGTGTTTTGTGGAAGGTAGAACTTGTGAGTGAAAAAATTGGATACTTGGCTAAGAAAATTTCTTAACAAAGTGTTGAAGGAGCAGCTGGATTTCTTCTGACTGCTTATATTGTAATAAAATGTGAGAAGACAGAATGATCCAAAGACAGAATTGTTAATCAAAGAGGAAGAAGAACTTAAAGATTTGGAAAACTCTCAGCCTCTCTGTATTGAAAGAATTAAGAAGCCTGTTAGGAAAAGAATGATGAGAGTGTAGCTAAGTGATCATTTAATAAGGTTAGTCAGCCATCTCAACAGAAGCCAGGAGGTATTGTCCAAAACAGTGGAAGAATGACCCCAGAGGCAATTCAGAAATCCTCTGCACTGCCCTTCCCATCACAGATCCAGAGTGCAAGGACCCTGGGGGAATAATGGTTCCAAAGGAGAGGCCACCAGCACTTTTGACACCTCAGGGCATGCCACCCCCTCACAAGGCACCTTCTCACATTGTAAAATTCAGTCCCATACTCCCATGCCTCACTGTTCAGCTGCCCTTTGGCCAGAGCAGCATGCACTGTACCCAGCAAAGGCATGGAGGTGTAGTAGCCTCCACCTAGATTTCAAAGGATGCCCAGGAGAGCTGGAACCCCTCCCTGAGAAAGTCATAGCACAGGACCCCAGCCTGCAGAGTGTGGGGCAGGAAGGGAACCACGGTGGGGGCAGGGTCACTACAGAGAGCCCCCACTAGAGCAATTCCCAGCAAGCCATGGAGGCAGAGCTAAGCAAAATCATAGAAACAGGACCTTGGGGGCCCAACCCCTAGACGGCAAAGCTGCAATACAGGGCCACCACCTCAGTAGGACCAGAAGAGAGAACTCTTACCCCAATGGGTTTGGAAGGTGGGACCTCCACCCCAGTGGGCCTGGAAGGCAGAGTATCAAGTCAGAGAAGGTAATTTTCAAGCCTTAAGGTATGATGTGGTTGGGTTTTAGACTTACTTGGGGCCTGTTACCCTTTTTTTCTTTCCCATTTCTCCCTTTTGGATGGGAATATCTTTATATGCCTGTCCCACCATTGTATTTTGGAAGCCTATAACTTGTTTGATTTCATAGGCTCACAGCTGGAGAGGAAATTGCCTCAGGAAATTGCCTCACTCATATCAGATTTAGGTGGTATTTACATGAGACTTTGGACTCTTGAGTTCATGCTGAAATGAGTTACGATTTTCAGGTCTATTGGGATGGAATGAATGTTTTACATATGAGAATAACATGAATTTGGAGGAATAGGGTGGAATACTATAGACTAAATGCTTGTGTCTTCTCATAATTTATTTGCTGCCAGACATGGTGGCTTATGCATGTAATCCTAGTACTTTGGGAGTCCAAGGCAGGGGGATCACTTGGAATCAGGTGTCTGGGACCAGTCTGGGAAACCTAATGAGACCCTGTCTGTAAAGAAAATTTAAAAATTAGCCAGATGTGGTAGCACATGCCTGTAGTCCCAGCTACTCAAGAGGCTGAGGCAGGAGAATCACTTGAGCCAGGGAGGTCAATGCTGCAGAGAGCCATAATTGCACCACTGCACTCCAGTCTGAGTAACAGAGTAAGACTCTGTATCTAAAAACAAATTTTTTAATTTGTATGTTAAACCCTAACCCTCAATATGATGGTATTCAGAGGTGGGGCCTTTAGGAAATAATGAGGTTATTAGGGCAGAGCCATTATGCATGGGATTAATGCCTTTATAAAAAAGAGGCTTCAGAGAACTCCCTTTCCCTCCTACCATTTAAGGACACAACACAAAGATGGCCATTCATAAACCAGGAAGCAGGACCTCGCCAGACATCAACGCTGCTGGCACCTGGACCATAGACTTCCCACCCTCCAGAACTATGAGAAATAAATGTTTGCTGCTTATCAGCCACTCAGTTTATATTTTTGTTATGACCCAATGGACTAAGACAGAAGATGCACTCCAGGCTAAGAAGCATTAAGATTTTGAAATGAAAAAAACATTTTTCCCTGTTCTGAGTCAATTATTATTTATTACGTAATTAGGTAGACAGCTAAAAAAAAAAAAAGAACAAAAAACAGTGCCACCAGATTTGTTTACTTTCCAAATAAACATTAAATGAAAATAAAAATGAGTTTATATCTTAGCACATGACTAACAGCCCCTGTTTTGGTCAGTTTTCCAAAATTATCTGCAATTATATTGACAAACGAAAATCAAACAGAGTAAATGTGAAAATCTGTTCAACATCGCTAGTAATGAAAGAACTACAAATCAAAACAATGGGATATTACATCTGTCTGACTCTACACAAATTTTATAATAATGACAAATCACAATAAGACAAGTACTTTCACGTACTATTGGAAATATTGAAAAAGTCTCAAGTACTTTAACTTATTAATCCCTTTTATTGATTTATTCTAAGGAAATAATCAGAAATACAGTAAAAGGTTTATGTTTAAGGATATTTGTGTGCACTGGGGTAGCCAATTTACCAAAATATTAACAGTAGTTATCTGTTGTTCTTAGAATTGCAGGTTATTTTTATATTTCTAATTTTACTATTTCTATACATTCAATTCATTTCCAGTCAACGTTCTAAAATTGTGTCCTCAAATATTCTAAAAATATCACTAGCCACCAAGATCACTGCTAATAGCAATAGGTAAGATAAATTGATTTTGACTCTAAAGTCTGTTTCCTACACATCTCTATGGTGAAATTAAGGTCTAGCCTGCTTGTTTGATGTCTTGTTTAATTATTGGCATTAGAATTAGTCAAACCATTCCAATTTCCACTTACCTGGATTGGATGTGTACTGCATTGCAATCATTAGCATGGATGATGCAGAGAGGTTAACATGGGCAGGTACGCCTTCTCTCCTTGAGGAGCCCACTGCAATCAAAAGTTTCTTGATTAGACACAATTTAATCTCTACACATACCTGTTACTTTGCACAGAGCGTGAGAGATAAGAAGGAACTTAAAAAAAAAAAAAAAACAAGTTCTAATAAAGTCAATGGAAGTTTTGTACAAACGAAACCACAAAATTTGTCCTAGTATACAAAAATGCTACAGTTGTCATTATCCATAGGAAAATCTAGTGAGAATCTATAAGGAGACAGAACAATGCCAGAAAGTGACGTAATGGCTTTATCAGAGTTGTACTTAGATGGGATCTCTACCCCCAAGATGTTTGTATTTAGATGGAAAAGAAAAAAAAAAACAGAATCCTCTATGTGCCCAAAGACAGTGCACATGCTGAAGGGTATCCAATGAGAAAATAATAAAAAAATGTTTTTAAACTCAAACTGAATTACTTTTTAGAGATGCGGATGAAATAATAGTTTACTTATAATGTATAACATTAATTTACTTATAATACAAATTCTAAATCACATATTATAAAAAATAACATTATTATTAATTTAAATAGTATTTTCAACTTTCACATATCATTAAACAGTTTTATTCAAACCTTCACATGTAACTTCATCATCAATGTCTTCATTAATATGAGAATCACTTTTTTAGTTTTCCAGAGCTTACCGTCTTCATATTCATCTGAGTGGTTTGAAATAAAGCAATTTTTTAATCTGTGAATAACACAGTTGCTGGGCCTTTTATCCTATGCCAACAAGCATAAAATCACAAAGCAAATTGATTTCCTTAAAATCCATCTTATCACTGTATAATCATGGTCTCCACTCACAAATTGCTTTTAAGACATCTTTAAGTGGCTTAAGATGATATCAAATACCATATTAAATTTCTTTGTCTCTCTTTTTTAAGAGAGTATATCAGGTCACCCCTTTAAGTATTTTTAGCACTAATGGAAGTCATTTGGGGAAATACACTGTCTCCCACAAGGACTTTATAATTTCAAACACAGTAATTGAGAGAGGAACCAAAACAGGAGAAACTTTATTAGAACTCAAATGTAAAATAAATTCCTCTTTTCTCAGGGAAAATTCCAGAAGTAGAAGAAACCTCTCCTTATACTTGAGCTTGTGTGGCAGAGTGTGAAGCATGAACAAAATGGTGTGCAGAGAGCATAAAACCCTCAAAAAGTCAACCCTTCGATTCCTACACATAATAGAAAAGAATAGAATCTTATTGTTGCTATGGGCAACAATAAAAAGCAAATAACCTCAAAATCTGCTTTATTTTATTTTATATAAAAGTACAATAGGTGTGGATTATATCTCACCTACATCCAAAAAGGGTAAGATAGCTTCTAATAAAACACATGTAGAATAGAATCATCAAAACACTAATAAAATGTTTGTCACATAATAAAGCAGAGGAGACAAAAAAATTTTAACATAATTCTTTCCTTTTTACATAAAGGCCTTTGGGCACCATAGTAGACAGTGGCCTTTAAAACAATTTTACAGAAATAAACAAACAAACACATCTGTCACTAAGTTCCATTTACTTGAGTTGGCTTTTATTAATCACTTGCAGCTATGCTGCTGCTAACCCACTAAGCCGGTGATACTCAGAGAGATAAACTAGTTTGGCTCTACAACATATTAATAAACAAGTATTAATAATTAGACAAAGATCTGAGGATCAATTCACTGCTCTTAGACAGTCAAGTTGATTAATCAAGTGTGATTAACCAGGAAAAAAGAACTTTCAGCCAAATGCTAAGGAACAAAGTGCAGCTGCTCTCAAACTCTAGCCAGGGAGCTTGTTCAAATTCAGCTTCTTTGGGGCCAAAGAAGATGCTTCTGGAGACGCTACCTCAGTCAGCTCGGGAAGCAGGAAACTACATGTTTAATTAGTAAGCACATCAGGTGATTCTGATTCAAGCTGGCTTTGAACCACTGTTTGAGAAGTACTATTAGAGGGATGAGAAATAAGAAAGAAAATGTCTAGTCAGGTGTCCGGGGGCAGGAAGAATAATTGCATGCCCCATGCCTTTTGTTTAAAAAAAAAGAAAGTCTTGTTTCAGACGTATTCAAGAAATACATATATATATGTGTGTATGTGTATATATATTCTTGTTTTGGGATAAGTGTTTCACCTTTGTTTAAATTCATCTCAAACTTTTTAATAATATGCATTTAATAATATGCATTTCTCGGCCAGGCATGGTGGCTCAGGCCTGTAATCCCAGCACTTTGGGAGACCACGGTGGGCAGATCAGCTGAGATCAGGAGTTCGAGACCAGCCTGGCCAGCATGGGGAAACCCCGTCTCTATTAAAAATACAAAAATTAGCCAGGCAGGAGGCCGCGGCAAGAGAATCGCTTGCACCTGGGAGGTGGAGGTTGCAGTGAGCTGAGATCACGCCATTGCACTACAACCTGGGCAACAGAGGGAGATTCCATCTCAAAAAATAATGATAATAATAATATGCATTTTGAATACTACTACTAAAGAAGGCTGAGAATCACTGTACCTGGAGGCCTTTAAAAATGGGAGGGGTGCCCACATGTCTCAGATGATTTAGGTGAAGTCTATTTGCAGAATGGCCCAAATGGCTCAGCTACCTCTGGATGTCCCTGCTTTTCCTACAAATCCATACTCTCCCACAAAAAGGACGAGCCAGGAGGCCAAAAGCATTCCCCTGGCTCAAGCCCTAGAAAATTGGCTGCAATCTTACATAAACAGACAGTGCCTTGCAATTTCCTAGCCTTCTAACAGACTGAATAAAATCACCCCAGTTCTAATTTAATAAACATGCACAGACACACATCATTTATTAAATCTTGTTAAAAAGGCATGATGTAAACAGATGTGCAGCTTGTCCCCATGAGGGTGTAAAAAGTCAAGACTATAAACAATAGAAGGGAGAAGATAATTAATCAAAATAAGAAAATTTTGCATTTAATATTGTGCCCAGGAAATACAATTAAAAGTTTTCAGTCCTATTCCCTATCCTCCCAGCATCACCAAAACAATCATTACCATGATCTCCTTCCTCCAGGAATAATAACAATGCCTTAACATGTTCCTGCATTTTGTAGCTAGAGCTGTGTTACTCAATATGGTGACCAGTAGTCACAAGTGGCTATTTATACTTAATTAAAACTAAATATTAAAATTTCCATTCCTCAGTCTCACTAGACACATTTTAAGAGCTTAGTAGCCAGAGGGGGCTAGTGGCTACTTTACTGGGCAGCACAAAATTTTTAATGTTTTTATGGAACATTCCATCATTGCAGGAAGTTCTGTAGACAGCGCTATTCTACAAGAAAGGACAAACACGTACTTGTGGAGAAATGAAAGCAGTGCAAGAGAATAAAGAGAAAGTGATGGAAGGTCCTGTTTTAGCCAGAGGGTAAGGAAGGGCATCTTGAAAGATGTACTTGAGCTGAAATCTAAAGAATGTAAGGAAGCAAATAATCATGAGACCATTTGGGAGAAGGACTCTGGGGACAGAGAATAAAGCATGGAGCAAAAGCAAAATGTGGTGTCTTTGTGAAACTGCAGAAAGGCCAAGGACCCTGGAGCAGAGTGAAGACAAGGAGATGTAGTGACTGAAACAGGAAGGTAGGCAGAGGTCAGGTCATAGAGGGCCTGTGAGTCAAGGAAGGGCACTGAATTTGATTTGTGAAAATGATGAGAAGCTAGGTGGTTTTGATAAGGGAAGTGACATGATCTGATTTACATGTTTGGAGGATAGCTCTGGCTTTTTGATGGAGAATAGAAGGTAGGAGGGTTAAAAAGGGAAGCAGGGAGACCAGTTCAGAAGCTAATGGACTGGCCCCAACAAGAGCTGGTGTTGAGAAGTGGCCTGAATGGGAATATATTGAAATGGATTCCACTGGCCTTCTACTTGTCTAAAGCATAAAGGTAAAGGAGCCATCTGGAAGGAAAAAACACATTATGATGTCAGTTTTTCAATGTGACAGAACCATTTCCTGTACTCTGCCAGACTGCACTGCCTGGATTAACACGTGGTCTCACCTCTACGCAGGCCCCCTACTTGTGTGAGCAGAGGTAATTGTGTTCCATGAGATAGGGTTTAAGCATGTCTCTTCAGAAGGGCATTATCAGTTAAACATAAAGGGAAGACCAAGACAATGCGACCTGGAAGCCTATATAGCATTAAAATATTTGCAGAATGGTAGGTTCATGAAAAGTCAGCGTCAGGATGCCCATCAACACTGTGGAAGTGTTCTGTCAAATTCTATGAGTTCAAAAACTGCTACAATAATTATTGTTATTATACAACAAACTCTAGAAGAAAAAATTCCCAAGCCCCAGCAGATGGCCTCTTACCTCAAAGCATATTTAAGATGATAACAGCTCAGGTCAATGTGTGAATTTCATCGGAGTATTGGAATAAGTTGAAATGGGATTTGACATGTCTGTGATTTGACTAAGCATTTGGCCTGATATACACGTGCATAACATCACATGATATTTAAAGGCTATTATCATACATTATCCCATGGTCTTCACAACAAGCATGGGATGTAGACACAGGAAGTTATCTTTAATCACCATTTTACAGCTAAGGAAACTAAAGTTCCATGAGGTTAAGAGATTTGCCAACAGTTGAAAGATTATAACTCAGCTCTTCTGGAATTTCTACTTCAAAACATTTCCCATGACTCAGCAATAAAACTCTCAGAGTATACAGGGAAACCTACCTTAGAAAAACAACCAATAGCAATAAAACAGACTGCATATATTAAAGGTTATTTAAATATCATCATTTTGCATTTTTACTGTTTTTTTCTACATGTTATTAGTCTTTGGAAGGTCATAGAAACATAACACGCATCCTCTGTAGTAGTAGGAATAGAACAAAAACTGATCCAGGGTCAATGGTCTGAAACCAGATAGTCAATTAAGTCACACAATTGCCTTTAAGATAACGCCTTTAAGATTTAAATGAACCTTTATTTTCCCTGAAGGTAAATGACTTTTTGAGAAAATTTAGGGTGGAAAGGAAACTGGATGAGATGAACAGTCTGGGATACAAGGATATGTTAGAATAATCTTAAACAATTATATCTTAAGCTGATATAACTATTCAGCTTTATTATTAGCTTTACAATAACATAGCCTGAATCAATTAATGTTCACTTAAAATCAGCTCTTTCTCTTCTCTGCTAAAGTATCATCTTCCAAACATCCATATTTCTATTCAGTCCACAAATCACAGATCCTTTATTGGAAAAAGAGAGGTTTCCATGGTGACATGCAAATGACTTTCTCAATTCTTAGTAACTCCTTTAATATATTTTTTATAAACAATGCATACTGAGTACATTTGGAATAAAGAGAAATATATTTTATTTATGGAAGGAGTTAAAAAGAAAAGTATGTCAAAGGAAAATTTCATAATAAATAAGTTGAAGTTTGCTCTGTAGAACGTTAAGAAGACTCATTTTAAAATAAAAGTCCAGCACTTGGTTTATTGACAAGGATGGTAAGGAGGAAATCTCCGATATACATGCTGGCCTCTTAATCTGAAGAGTTGCAATACCTCATTAGGTCCACTTCAAAGATCAGAACTTTATCTTCTAGGTCCTTAATAACAGAATCATTTTGCACCTGAAAAGCTGTTCATGTTTTCCATCTGACATTAGGAACACCACACCAAAGAGATAAAAAGCCATTTTGTCTTAAAGACTTTATGAAGTACTCAGGAAATACAACATCCTTCATCCTAACATCTCAGTCCTTAAATAAAAATATTCTGCAAGAAGTTAAATGCTCTTGTCTTGTTTTGGTCACAATTTCTAAACACCGAAACAACTACAAAAAAATAGAAAAACGTGGATACCACACACAGACACACATTCTCATATCAGTCCATTTTAACATGATCAGTCTGAAACTATATCCTTCTAGCTTTGGATCTGTGTCTTTGTATACTCATGAAATAACAAGTCCAAAGGAAAAACATCTGAATGGTGTAATCGAATTTGGCTGTAAAAGTTGCTACAACAATTTATTTTCAAAAATTTAAAGATGACAGGCCAGGCATGGTGGCTCACGCCTGTAATCCCAGCACTTTGGGAGGTCAAGGTGGGTGGATCACCTGAGGTCGGGAGTTCAAGACCAGCCTGAACAACATGGAGAACTCCTGTCTCTACTGAAAATACAAAATTAGCCAGGCATAGTGGCGCATGCCTGTAATCCCAGCTACTCGGGAGGCTGAGGCAGGAGACTCGCTTGAACCTGGGAGGCAGAGGTTGTGGTGAGCTGAGGTCAAGACATTGCACTCCAGCCTGGGCAACAAGAGCAAAACTCTGTCTCAAAAAAAAAAATTAAAATTAAAAAAAGATGACAAATATTGGCCATTATTGAACTACAGGAATGATTATGAGAAAGGAAAGTCAAAGCTAAGAGAATAAAACCAGAGCAACAAAATAAACACATGAAGCAGACCAACAATTGAGTTAGAGGACGTATGTACCTCTTACACAAAATAACACTGATGTTACTTAAACTCAAAGTAGCATGCCAGAAATAAACTTCAAGATTGAACATTTGTTTTAAACCTCTTCTTTATGATTGAAAAAAATGAGACCTTGGGGACATTAAGTGACTTGTTCAGACCTTCAAATAAATGTCAAGTTACTCCACTAATAAACAACAAAATATACACAAATTTTGTAAACTCAACTTACTATTTTATTCTCAGTTGCCAAGGTTTGTACATTTATGTAAGTAAGAATTCTAAAATACTACATGGCATGTTTTGGGATCTGTGTTTCTAATTAAGTAGAAATTAATAATCAAGTGTAAAGAAACAAATTGCCAGCTATCACAATACTTGATCAATCTTAAATGTAACTTCAGAGGCCAGATATTTTCAACACCCCTCTCATAATTACTAACTTATTCCTAAGAAGAAGGGATTTCATGAATTAGATTGATTATTAGAAAGATACAGCCTCCTCATTAATCCCACCACCGCCTCCCAGCACCTTGGGAGGCTGAGGCAAGAGGGTGACTTGAGGCCAGGAGTTCAAGATCAACCTGGGAAACATAGCAAGACCCTATCTCTGCAAAAAAATTTTTTTAATTAGCTGGGAGTGGTGGTGGAGGCCTTCACACCCTACTTGGGAGCCTAGGGCAAAAGGATCACTACTTAAGCCGAGGAGTTTGAGGCTGCAGCGAGCTATGATTGTGCCACTGCATTCCAGCCCAGGAAACAGAATACAGAGTTTGACTGCAGCAAGAAGTTTGACTTCTGCCTAAATTATATTGCAATTCGAAAAAATTAGCAGACTGATCATAATTTCAAAAAAGAGAGACAGAGAAAGAGAGAGGAAGGGAGGAAGGGTGAAAGGGAGGGAGGAAGCCAGGCACAGTGGCTCACACCTGTAAACCCAGCACTTGGGAAGCCAGGGAGGGTGGATCACCTGAGGTCAGGAGTTCGAGACCAGCTTGGCCAACATGGCAAAACCCCCTCTCTACTAAAAATACAAAAATTAGCCAGGCATGGTGGCTCACATCTGTAGTCCCAGCTATTCTGAGGCAGGAGAATCTCTTGAACCCAGGAGGCAGAGGTTACATTACAGTAAGCCGAGATTGCACCACTGCACTCCATGATAGAGTGTCACTCCATCTCAAAAAAGTAAAGAAAGAAAGAAGAGAAGAAAAGGAGGAAGGAAAGGAGGGAGGGAGGGAGAAAGGAAGGAAGGAAGGAAGGAAGAAAGGAAGGAAGGAAGGAAGGAAGGAAGGAAGGAAGGAAGGAAGGAAGATCAGTCTGCTATTTTTTTTGAATTGCTATATAATTTAGGCAGAAGTCAAACTCTTTGCTGAAAGACATGAAAAGTACAATTCCATAGCTAACATTAAATTTGATTGTAAAATAAAGCAAATGTAGCTCAAAAGATATATATGGTTACCAATTGTTATTACAGAGCAACAACTCTAATAAGATCATAAGTACAAAAAATTAAAATGTGAATGATGATCACGAGGAGGAATGTAACCAACCAAAGTATTTTTCTAAAGCAAGACTTGAAAGGAGAGAAGCAAGCTGACACTTATTGCATACCAGGCATTGTGCTATCATTTTACCAATGTTCCAAGTTAACCATCTTAATTATCCCACAACTTTATGAGGCAGTTATCATTATCATTATTATTATTATTTTATAGGAAAGAAACAGAAAGTTAAGTAATTTGCCTAAGGTCATATAGCTACTAGGTGGAAGAGCTATGATTTGAATCCAGATGTTTGACCCCTAAACCCACAATCTTTTCAGATTCCCTACTAAAACACAGATTAATCCATAATCCATTTCTTTAAAAAATACTTGAAAATGATTTTGATCATAAAAACCACAATGCAACTTTTTTTTTCTCTTTGTGCTCATGTCTGGAAGGCCTGAAAGATTAAGTCTACAGAATTAAAACAGGATTCATATCAGTTTTATGTTTATAATCACACATTGCATGTGACTTGCAGGCTTTAGCTTTTTTTATAAATTTCAACTCACTTTATCATCACGATACCTCTATAAGGGAAAGCTAATGGGTTTGTCATTCTATAGATGAAGTTTCAACTATGTGAGCCGCCCAGATTAGAGGCAGAGCTGGGACCAGAATCTGTACATCCTGACTATCTAATTCTCTTTCTATCACATCCCACTGCCTTCAGAGGCAAAAGATAGGAATTTCTACATCTAAGACAATACCTTTCCCGTCTTTTTTCTAAAGTGACAAAAGATACGGTAATTTATACACAGGAAATCTAGACTGCCTTTCTATGTTCTTTCTTTCTATTCTATAAGATCAAATTATCTGAATAAAATAATTCTAAGGCCTAATGCTTTTCATTTCTTTGGCTTCCACCATAACATCCACACTAAAGTGACTGAATTTAAATCATAGCTCATGTATATATCAAGAGATTCCATTATAATCTTGAAAACCTAGAGCCTATAACAGCAAAAGCAATTTCCATTCATATACTACATAAAAATAATCTAGTATTAGGTAAGATTGGACTTACATATAGCCATTGGTAGAAAAGATGTGCTAAGATATTCAATAATATCCTTGTGCAGAAATGGTGGAAAGGTAGCTAACGTTGATATCATCGTGTAGGGCAAAGTACTCAGAATATCATCACTGAGAAAAGGTAGCAAACATGTAGTTGTATAAAATATCGACTGTCCAAGATCTACAAAACAAAATTGAGTAATCAGTCACTGAATATTTCACAATTAACAAAATATGCTAACTTAACATTTTAAGCTTTAATGAACTGGTTTAAATTGTAAGCAACTAGTGCTCCCTTCCTATTAAGTATTATGAAACATAATGTTTAACTAGGGTACTATGTATACAGTAGTTGGTCAATAAATGACTGATGAATGAATATGTTAAGAAATATAAATATCCATTACATGTATTTTTCCTTCACACCTTCTCAATCTTCAGTAATATTGGTAATCGTATTACTACATTCCACACAAGATAACTGAGGCACAAGAAATTAGATGATTTGCCCAATGGAAGTTTCAGAAAAGTCAAGGGCAGGGTCAGAAATAAAACCAGACCATTTCTGTTACATCAATCACACCATCTGGAGTGTCGGGCAATGAGGTAATTTGCAACCTCCAGCAGAGCAGCAGATTCAGCAAGCACCAAACAAGGGAAGCCTTAAGCTGGTGCTACATAACCCTGTGCATTGGGTCATCAATAATCATGGGAGGAAATGCTACCTCATAAAAATCTTTCTAACAACATCTTTAAACATGGATAGTAACAATACCTACCTCACCTCATTAGAAGGATTGTTAGGAGGTTTAAATGAGAAAAATGTAAAGTCCTTAGCGTAGCACATAACGTGTGCTCCACAAATATTAGCTGTTATTAATATTAACAGTTACTATTATTATTACCTGCACAAGAATAAAAATAAAGGCAATGCAACAAAACCATAACTATTTAGCTTTAGAATGCATGAAGGCCAAATCCCATTACACTAAACGTACATTTTTATATTTCTGGACTTCCCAAAATATAGGCAGTCAGCCAAGGTTTAATGATGAAGACTTTGATCACTTTTGCATTCATTATAACAGAAAAGTACTAGACTTTTCTTTATTTTGCAGCAGATGTATCTTCTTAGTGTTATTTTGATTCCTAACGTTATTTCTGATTGTCATTAGAAGTAATATGCCATCTCAACAGGCACATCAGCTAACAACAGAGAGGATGTGGCCACAGTGCACGCCAGAGAGCTCAGACGACTGAAATGGAAAATCCACAGGTATTTAAGAATTAACCGAGGCTGTGCATACAAAATGTCTCAGCTGCTTTCGTTGAGCCTTTTAGCTTAATTACAGACCATTAGCACTGAAAGGAGCCCAATTGGAATATTTCTCATATAAGGAACCTGAAGTCTGGAGAGAGGTGATTGCCCAGAATCATCTGAGAGTTAGCAGTTGAACTGCAACCGTTGCCTTGTGCTCTTCCTGTACTCCACCTGGACCAATGGGAGGACACAGCCTCCAGTCTCAGTGCAGTGGCTCTCAAAGTCTGTGCAAAAGAAACATCCACAGGATCTTGCTAAAAATTCAGATCCTCAGGCCCCACCCCTCAGTGATTCTTAGTCAGAAGTCCCAAGAACCAGAATTCCATGTTACAAACTCCCTCGGTGATACTGATGTTTTTCAGACCATGCTTCAAGAAACAATGCTGTATTGTTTCTCTGAACCATTCATTAGAAATATCTATTGAGTTTTTTCCTACCGTCTAAGCTCTACCATGCAGAACAAGGACACCATAGCTAAATAACAATGTCACAAAGTCACAAAACAGCTGCAGGTATAAGAGCAAAAATACAAATCATCTCCCCTGAAATCGTCACAACCTACACATTAACGGCAATTATACAGATTGCAATTTACCAAATTTAATGTCTTTATCTTAATCAAGGGGCTTTGAAGATAATGGGCAGCTCCCCTAACACACTGGACCAAACCCAGGACCAGGTAGGTCCCAAGTGAGTTCAGGACCGGTCGTCACAAAGGAGAAGCACTGACAAGCTCATCACCATAGTCAGCTCTGGCAGTCTTATGTTCAGAATCCTCACATTTAAGTTCGGAGCTGACAGAGGATCACAGTGAAAGTGGCTAGGCTTAAGATGGCTACAGAGTTACACAATAAGCAACTTTACGAATTTCTATACCTTTTATATTCACTATAACACAGAATTGTAAATATAAGAAAAAACAAGTCCAAGAGTCATTATTTCATTTATCTCAGTAGATTTTTAAACTTTTAAAATTAGGAACACGTTGTATGAAATAAAGCATCGAGAATTCTCTTAGGGGAGTTAGCCATAACTAAAAGACAAAATAACCCCCACTACCCACTCATTTTCCAAAATTCCAATTTTTCTGTACAGTGAAACTTTGGTGATCATACTTCCAGGGACCAAATGAGCAGAGCTTTGAAGTTAAGACAACTACTGTTTTAAAGTGCATTATCTGCAAAAATCTCTTTTCTTATTGCATTGTTTTTCATTTGATTCTGTCATTTTTATGGGTTAGGAGAAGCTGGTAAGCAAGCAAGATAATGAAACTGAATAAGGACACAGAGTAGAAAGGGGGAAGAGTTAAGAAAATAAGCAGGCTCTTAAACTTCTAAGTGCCACTAATATCATACATTGCACACATACTGCAAACAGCACATAGCACCATTAATACCATACGCTGAATACAGCATACAGTGCCACTATATACTATATCTACATTTTGGTACAACATTTTGTAATAACTATTGACTGTTATTTACATTTGGAAGAGTTCTTAGAGACTACTTCTCATCCAACCTCCTTACTTTAAAGACAGGAAAAAATGAGTCCTAGAGAATTTCTGTGATTTGCTCCCTCAAAAATCACAGAATTAGTCAGTGGATTATAGCCTGTTCTTCAAGTTCCACTTCTTAATTTTCTGGGCATGAGTTTTAAAATCTTATCTCCCCACTCATAATTTCAACAAGAGTCCCCATGATAACTGATCAAGAAAGAAGAGAAAATTTCTTGTTATACGTCTTCCTCCTTTCTCCAGCCCATTCTCCCCGAATACCCCACTTGGATAACATCCTTCTGGCAATAAAACAGTATAAAATGATAGTATGGGAAGCACCATAATGAAGTTTCAGTGTAGTGTTTCTAGCCACACAAAGCCCTTTCAAGTGATTGATTACAAGAGCGACCATCTCCAAGCCCCTTGCTCGGCACCATATACATTCATAAGTATCCATGTACATTTCCAAAGGTTTCAGCTAAGTGCTTACCGTGTTGGCCATGCTGTAGTAAAGGAACTAGATCCAGGAGAGTCACCAAAGTCACGTAGAGGCCTTGGTAGTCCAAAGAAGGGTAGTCTGACAACTGAGCATCACGACTTTGCGGGCCGCGTTCTGAGGGAGCATCTCGCAGGACGCTGTAAAGGAGGGAGCGAGTAACAGTAGGGTTGATGGAACTGACCTGCGGTCTTAGAGATGGGGTGAGTGGGAATGGCACAGGAAAAAGACACATGGTCATGGGCACTGTCAAATTGGAGGCATCTTGGTTTTCCTTCTTCCCTGTGCGGGACAAAATGCTGTTGGGGGGACAAAGAAAAAAAAGAGACAACAAAGACACAAAGAACAGCACATTACATTGAAATGACACTCTAAAACAAATAATAAAACACCAGATACATTCCACATAAGATGCAATTGCCACGCCAGCAGGGTCTACCAATCTAGTACTGGTCACATAGCATCGTGCTCAGAGGTACCAATAATACGAGGTTTACTTTGTGGAAGTTTCATTGCATCTCATGTGTTATCTGGTTAGTAAGGAGCAAAAATATAAAAATGCATGTTTCAGTGCCAAACCCATGTTTTACAGTTTAGCAATTTGGTGAAGGAGAGGTTTCCTGGAAGAAAAAACAATGGCTTTGTCTAATGAGTAAGGGCTCTTATTCCTAATTACAAGGAGCTTTCAAAGGAAAAGACGTTTTCAGCAAGACTGTCTTCATCAGGTAAATAGGAACTTGCAAAATATAGGTATGGCACTTGCAGAAACATGTTTCAGCAAAGAATAAACATGTGTGTTTATTAAGAAAGTCTTAAAAATCACATGTTTATTGCACCAAAATAATGTCTATATGTATATTATGATACTGTTTCATGACATTCTGTCAGTATCATTTGAGATAATGAAGTTTAAACAGGCATATGAATTTAGAAATAATACATATTTCTAAAATGTTAGCTAAACTACATTGGAAAAGCTATAAAATAATATATAGTTGATGGTCCGTAGCATATGTTTGTGAGCTAATGATAATGGTTATTTATGTGTGTTTTTTAAATTTTGCATGTTGGGGAGGAAACATTTTATTAAATAGTTACCTTCAAAATTCTAAGGACTAAGCAAGCAGTATCTGTCATATAGCTGCACGTCATACAGTAAGATTTCATGTATTACTGCTGCTACTTACATTATTATTCAACAAAACTCACTAAAAACTAAAGGAAAGATAATTTAGAAAGTTAAAAAAATTAATGGGAATAAAAATAAATTCTAAAAATAAATTGGTTTTCTTTTAGCCTTAATTTTAAAATAAAAAACCTTTTGGTAAAAGCGATAAAGCAGAAAAGTTGTTAATTTAAAAGTAAAAGAAATTACTGCTTAGCCAACTGTTTAGGTTTTGTAAAATTAGTTTATACTATTTAGCATTAAAGACAATAGCTATACATTAGAATGATAATATCTGCGCACTTGCAAAGTGCTTTTATATAGTACACTTATATGTTAGTCCAAGTAGATAACAGTTTATAAATGTTTCATTATATAAAAATAACCTTGTTTTACAGTTGCTCTATGTGCATCAAAGATTACTAAGCTCTTAGTTAATGCTATTACATTTACAATTTTACAGTGATGTGAAGAATTGGTTAGTGTCAAGCATGCTTGCTATATCAAGTTTGCATTTATTTTTATTTACTCTTAGTGCAAAATATGTTACAATGTAAGAAAAATGACTACATGCTTTGTATTTTCCATGTGCCTAATTTACCTCGATTTCCTTTGTCTTCTGTTACCCAATGTCCAGGGGGAAACAATTGATAATAATAAAAATAATTTCAGAATACTTATGTAATACTTCTTATCAATAAATAACTTAAGATTTGGTGTATTTTTTGTACTTTAAAGGGATTTAATTTACCTTTTTTGTATGTGATGTATTTGACTTTGTAAGCTTATACTTTACAATGGGATAATATCAACATTCCAGTTACCACTTGACTGTATCTATTATAAATGCCATCAGATTGTTCATCAGACTTCATACTTTTCTCACATTACTCAATTACTCCTAAGAATACCACCTTTATTAATGTTATATTCTTGATAAACCCAGTCACTGAAAGTCTGTTTTAATCCTGTAGGAGTCTAATCCCACTGAAAATTCCTCTAGAATCACAATGGCTGTAAGTCAGATATATTATTTCCCAAACTTCAGCCCTAAATTAGCCAACTGTCGGCATTGTTTCAAAATTACAAAATGTGGATCTTACAGAAGTGGTATAAGGAGAACAACATTTTGCCTTAGAAAATAAAAATAGCTGAATACCATAAATTAATGCTATCCTTTAAATTGAGAGCAATGCTCTGATCAAACTTCTTGGTGGGGGAAATAAACACATTATTTTTTCAAATATACCTTAGCATTTTTCCAAAGTGTAATGTAAGCTAACAAATACTTTGGAGACTCTACTTTGATATTTTTCCCTTCCTGAATACGTGGAGTTCCCAAATGATAGCAACAACAGCTTCATACATGCAGGGAGGGAAGACTGTCAGCATGAAAACAGTAAAACTTCTCTCTCACTGCCTTTAGATTTGAGAATTCGGTGAGGTTGAGAAAAAAAATGGCTGAAAATGAGTCATCCATGAAACCAGTTTTATATTACCATTCATGTCTCAATGTAAGGAAATGTTTTCACTTGTGGAAAAACTTAAGAAGGGCTCATGAATAAAATGTACAATGCATTGTGATTTTATGATGTTTTGTGAAGTCTATTTAGAAAAAAATAAAAGTATTTCCCCAACCAAACTGCCTAACCTGGGAGTTGATAAAACCATTTTCCCCACCTGAAATTATTTCCCAGAGTTCTGCAGACCCAACCAAAATGAATATTAAGAATGCCCTGCTCAGAAGAGTTTGACCCAGCAGCCAGCTTTTCACCTTTCCTTTTTCCTCCTGAGATTCTCTTTATCAAACATTGACTTTCAAAATCAGGAGAGGAAGGCCTCTGTTGGTGTGAGGAAAGATGAGAAGTTGCCCTGAGGTATGTATAGCACAGAAAATTAGTATGTCAAATAAACTTCCTATAAGATTAGGAATGTTAACATTTACGTTGAATCTATATACTAAACAAAATTTACTTCATTATGCTGTGTTCTAAAGCTACTCCATGTACTTAACCAATAATTTGATGGATACATCTATATATACATATATTCTTCCTAAGCAATTGGAAATTACAATTTAATTAAGATTATTATGCTGAGTCTAGAATCCATTTTTAAAACATATTAGGCGTTTTTTAAATAGCAGCAAGCAGTTTTCCCTAAATGTAATGATTTTGTTAAAAGATTTTACATGCTAGCAGCCTGAACAGCACCAGAAGAGAGATCTGGGGGAAGAAATTCCAAAACAGTGTTTGACATAGGAAGAGGACTAGGATCTTTTACTTTAAGTATCCTGCCAGATAAAAGGCAAGATTCTTAATGACCTTCACTGTTGAAAATATGGCCACAGAATGCTTCCAATATAAAAAGAACAGACTTTCTCCCATGTAGCAGTGAGTGGGGATTAAACTAGATGATTCTGGTAGTTGCTTCTAATGCTAAAAGCAAACAAAAAACTAAACTATGAAGTTGTATGTAAAATATGTGCTCACTACCGAACTTAGGTATCTGCTAAATTAAAATGAGTACAACTCGGCACTCAGATGTAACTTTAGTAAGACCCCAGGTCGCTACTAGATTAAGTAAATGCTCTAGAAGGATTCCAACACTGGATGAGATGTGAACTAAAGTCAATTCAATTCAGCGAACACTTACTGATCCCCTTCTCTAGGTCAAACATCACTCCAGGCACCAGGGCTAGCAAGCTGAATAACACACAGGGCTCACCTTCTACTTTTAGAGTTTAAGGAATGTCCATGAACACTAATTTGAGTCTAATTATGAGCTAAGTGGACATATGTGGACTCTTCAATTGATTTTATAGTCAACTATGGTAACATATAATCTCTCCCCTCCTACGGATTAAATTAATTGAAGTTAAATGTCTAAGCTAATTTCTGCCTTTCGAAATAGATACAAAGCTCTACTGAAATCAGTGAGAGTTATATGCATGCACAAATACCAGCGAACTATTGCTCCAAAAATACAACCCTGACTCAGATGAAGCTGCTGAAATTTGAAGTTGCATAATTTAACCAAAAAATAATCATTTTAACTTCATTGAGAACATCCAAATAGAAAGACAAAGAGTTACTTTGTGAGAAATCATCTCTAATTCTTTCTTCTTGTTTTTTTCCCCAAGAACCTGAGTTCTGAAAGCAAGAAGTGCTTCTTAATATAGAGATCATATTAAATGCTTTAATGATATTAAACAATATACAATAATTTTGCAGTAGAAAATCTTGTTTGTAGTAGAAAGTCTTACTGCCAATAATCTTGGACACCAAATACTTAGACCATCTTATTTGTCTTGGAATTTATTTATTTATTTAAGAGATAGGATCCCGCTCTATCACCCAAGCTGAGTACAGTGGTGCAATCAAGGCTCACTGCAACTTCAAACTCCTAGGCTCAAGCAATCCTCCTGTCTCAGCCTCCAAGGGGCTTGGACTAAAGGTGCATGCCGTCACACCTGGCTAATTTTTAAAAGAATTTTTTTTTAGAGATGGGGTCTTACTTGTGTCCAGGCTGATCTCAACCTTCCATCTGGTCTCAAACTTCAAGTTTGATACTTCTGTTCTCTACTAACATTATCTCAGTACAGCTCCACTTAAATTCTGAAGAGATGACAAATCTTGGTGCTAAGCACTCCCTTTAATCTGCCAACTCAGCCTTCCAAGTAGCTGGGATTATTAGATGCCAGCCACCATGCCCAGCTGTCTTGAACTTTCTAAAACATAAGTAAAACGAAGAAATACAAATACAGTTCTTATGGATGTATGTATCAGTGGTTCTGTACTTCTAGTTTAAAATAAAAAAAAAGCTGGGGTAGGCAAAAGAAAATGATCTGGGTTCAACCCAGCAGTTGAACCTGGACCAACCCATGACATGCTGCCTTCCCAGTGTTTGCTATCTTACTCCCACTCCGTGTGTATGTCCTGTTCACTACAGTCTATCAGTTCTGCTCTGACCTGCTAGCCACAACTAATCGCCAAGTGCAAAATAGAACTGAAACATCTGGGAATTGAAATGCTGTCCACATTATCTCAGTACAGCTCTATTTAACTTCTGAAAAGATGACAAATCTTGGTGCTAAGCACTTCCTTTAATCTCCAAGTGAGCCAAAACTAGTCTGTGGACTCATAATGAATGCTGGCATTCCCAAAGGCCAAGCCAAGTTTTTACTTAAAGAAGTGTCCCCGTAATATGATAAATAATAGTCCTAAGAAGAAGCAGTATAGAATAATTGTTGAGAACATGTGATGTCAATCAGGGTCAAATCCTGAACACTTATTAGATAAGTAACTGTGAGCAACGTATTTAACCACTCTGCCTTAGTTTTATTATCTGTAAAATGGGTATAATGGTACACTCATCTCATAGACTTATAATAAAGGATTAAATGAGATAACACATTTAAAGTTCTTAGAACAGTGTTTGGCATGTATAATTACTAATTTTATAAGATAGTATTGCTGTAATAATGATTGTAATTGTTACTATTACCATTAGCAGTAGATGGTGATGTTGCCTCCCTTTGAAAATGAACTCAGCTCAGTTGCATAGAATATTCTCCAATAAGCCACTTGAACAAACTACCTTAAAACCAGTTTCACCACTAAAATGCTATTACCTATGATCATATTCTAATGGTCCACTGCTCAAGAAAATGGAATCCTCATGTCTTGCAAACATAACTTTTCAATATTTTAAATTCCTTAACTTTTGGGCACAATTACTAAGACCCAAGCAGCAAGCTGTGAAGTGCCAAGGATGTTACAGTTTCCTGGCACATGGAATTCAACATACTTCCTACTGAAAAGTGTGTTCTACTTTGAAAACTTGCAGAATTTGTCATAATGGAAACTGTTTCCCATTAAGAACTTGGACCTCAAAGACAAAAGGAGAACTTAAGAAAATAGAATTGAATGCCTTGATTCATAAGTTTATCTGATGATCACTATGAAAATTGGGCTAATTATTCTACTACAATTTGAGAATAAGGAAAATATCCTATAAGAGGTCCTAACCTTACCATGCAAGTATGAAATGTACAAATCTGATAAGCAGAATCCCTTCAATATAGAACAGGATCACTAAGAACTCTAAAGAAGGAAAGATATTTCAAAAAATAAGAACAGAGAGAGAGGAGGACTGCAGAAGATTCATAGCTGATTTGATCGCATGAAGCTTCCATCCACAAAGCATTCAGTATGCCCATGGCAAAGCCTTCAACTGCTAGAAACTCCAGTGCCACTTGTCTTTCCAACTTTGTGTTCTCCTAATACCTGTCTAGCAAAATTTTTGCTGCTGTACAGCTAAAAGAAACAGTATCAAGCCAATTTATGTGTTGCCAAAATCAGATGTGAAGTGAGAAGACTGTGGTAATGGAAGAAATCACATCTTCGAATTTAATGGAACGCAAGGTGTTCTTCTGACTTCTTCAATGTTATTTCCCGAAACAACTGAGCCTTTACTTGAACAGTTCATCTTTGTGTGCTCTGTTTTCTTAATCAAGATATGTGGAGCAAATAGGGCCCTCCTATCTCTACCTCACAGTAAAAGTAGACAGGAGAAAAAGAGTCCTATTTTTTTTTCCTAGTCCTTCACGGAATTTCATATCAAGGCAAAGCATGTTGAACACTTGAAGTGTTACACAGATTAAAAATAACTATGATCACTGCATATTACACTTAGGGAAATAGCAAATACTAATGATGAATCTAAAATGCCACATAATTCTGATTTGCTTTTAGACCAAAAATGTTTTCAATTCTTAATTTTAAGCAATGTAGGCGCTTTTTTTAATCCCACTCTATATTAGTGCCAAATATAGAACTGTATCATTTTGAAGATCCGCTGAAAAGATGTTCAATACAGGAAAGCAGGCAGTAGCCCGGCAATCAATCTTTTTCAGCTGGGCCTGGGATCTAATTTGCTATATACACCCAGAAAACCTGAGTCCAGACTCTTCTGGCAGAGCACTAGAAAACATAAGCCCTTTAAAACTTGCAATTCAATAAAAATTTAGATCCCAATAAATTCAGCAGTACTACCTAATAATTCTCTCAAAGTAGAGGATATTTTAAAGCTTACCTTAACAAGGTCTGAGAAAAGTATTTCAATGTGTTTGCAATATCTGTTCCTGATGGTACAGGATAAATGTTGTGGAGAACCCGGTTATGATATTCTTGCAAGTACCGGATCTTGGAAGCAACTAGATAAAAGCAAAAAAAAAAAAAAAAAAAGGAAGAAGGAGAAGAAAAAGAAAATGAAGAATCATCTTGTAATATGTATTAGGCATACAGTCATTTTTTTTTAATGATTACATACAAGAATTTAATCAGTATTTTAAGGAACATGTAAATTTTTAATAGAATTCCACGATGGAAACAATTACAAAAAAACTTTTAATTTCCTCTAATTGTATTCAGCACATAAAATTATTCTTAGTTTTCTGGCTTAATATCCTATTCACAAATTATCTATTGCTTGCTTTTATCGCTAAGAAAAGCAGTACTCCAAATCATTTTCTAATCACCCCAAGTTGGCTTGTTATTAACAAAATAATAATAGATATAAATCTCTGCCACCAGAGAATTATATTTAATATTGCTTAACTAAAGCCAAAGTAGAAAACTGAAAGGTCTTTCAACAACAGTCAAAAAAATCCTAAAATATAGGGAGTCCATTGCACAATGGTATTAATTGAAGTCAGGTTTTTAACTCAACATGTGATCATGAAAGCGTGTTTAGTAAATGCTTTAATTGTGAGAATATGTTAAGAGTAGATTAACATGATGAATGTTAAGTAAGAATACAATGATTGTGCACTAATAAAAATGTAAAAAATAAGTGTCACATTTTTCTTCCAAAGAATTTCATAAATTAGGAGACTTCCTAATAGTTTTCTGAGCTTGGCTGCCCAGATCTTCTCAAGATTCAGGAGGGACTAAATAGATTTATTTACCCTCCTAGACCTACCTGGAGTCACCAGCATTGTCCACATTCCTGACCTGACCTTTGACCTGGCTGTAGTGAAGGGCCCCGTTCTAGTCATTCCTCTTTGCAAATCCCAAGGAGCCATGATGATCAACGTCTCTCTGGTCTCCTCTTCCACAGAGTGCTCAACACTGTCCATTTGTCCTTTCAATCTTTAAGGCTACCAAGGGAGCCTTTTAGGTGGTATGGCTCACTGTCAGCAGTTAACAGAAGACATATCAAGTCCTGGAGAAGCAAGGCCTTGCTGTTCCCAATAGCCCACGGAAATAAGCTCCTGGATGCATTCTAACTGAAATGCTGGCTTAAGCAACTTAAAGTCAAAATACTTTTGATAGATGTGGGACGTAGAAGCACAGAGCAATAAAATATCAGAACTGGAAGGACTTTAGAGACCTCTTCCCATAACCACTTCCTTTTAAAGAAGGGGAAAATGAGGCACAGAGGCGGTCAATGGCAGAGCCAGAGTAGTGCTTAGATTTCCTGATCCCAATCCAGTGATCTTTCCACTATGACATACTCTAGAATATGATTCTGAAATGACGTTCACATGAATGAGACATGGACATGAATGTGAACGTCCATTGCTTGACATCAAAGCAATTTCCAGCAGTTATCAGGTTAATCACTGATTCTAAATCCTACCTAGACCATTTATCAGATTTGCCTTTTCTCTCATCCACTAACTGAACTATTTCCATAATATGGTTAGCATTTTCCCAAAGAAATAAGTCTAGATTGCACATTAATAACACCTTGAGTTTGTGTAACACATGAGCTCCAAAGAAAGCAACAAGTTTACAAACTTTATCTCAATTAACTCCATAAGTATTTGGTTGCAAATAACTTTTTTTCCTGAGATAAAGTATAAATAGGTGATGCTTGAAAATGCTTCAATTGCATAATCTACAAAAATCCATTTCCTTCTCAGTGTTTTTTGATCTGCTATTCATTATACTTTTAAAATCATATTACAAGAAAATCCCTATATCAATGCATAGTTCCAAGTTCCAAATATCTGACATATATGCTAGGCCAGCACAAGCTGTCTGTTCACCCACTGTCACAGTAATGCTTCATTACTGTGACTTTTCTCAAGTTTTAATATTCAGCAGGTTTCTGTGGAGTATTTCAGGAATACCATTAATCATTCCACCACCTAAGAAAAGGAGTCAATGACAGCACAGGGTGTGGACAATAAGTTCAAATGAGGAAAAATGTCATAAATCCCCCAACTCAATGGCTTGCTCATAATTCAAGAGCTATAAAACCATCACTACACAACAATTACAAGCAAAATGTTTGTGAAATGAATGAATGTTCCTTTTATAGTTTCATTAAAATGCAGCAATAGCTCTTTCCCACAGGTATCCAAATATGCACAGCAAAGCAGAGACAAGAGTCACTTTTTTCTTTGAGATCTTTTAACATTTTACAAAAGTCACACTGCATTGTCTCTGTGTACTTACCTGTTTATTTTTCTATACCAGTTTGTAAATATCTTAAGGGCAGAAACTGTACATCACTCACGGCTCTATCCCAATCGTAACAAACTGTCTGACACTTAGTAGGGACTCAATATATTCATAGGATTAAATGAACACATGAATTAATACTTTAATAACAGCGTTTTATCGCTCAGGTCTTTTGGATATATAGAAAGTTATACATATCTGTATATATATGTACACAATACACATATATATCTGCATATAGACATACAATAGATGTGGACTCTTCATCCTTAGTGCCAGACACCTAGTAGGTACTCAATAAATTATTGATAAGTGAAGATGGAAAAAAAAAGGAAGAAAGAAAGTAGGATAGAGAAAGAGGAAGAGAGTGGTAAGTAATGAAAGACCATTTACAGAACAGATTGAAAAAAATGTTCAAGCCAATTTGTGCATTGGTGAATGCAACAAAATCTTAGCAGTCATAGATTTAACTTCCACATTTTCAACGACTTGAGAGCAGCAAAAAAGGTCTCTGACAAAAGTAATTTGTAATTGTGCCAAGGATGTGAACAAAACTCATTTACAGTTCAATTTTGTGCACGAGAGGTGGTCATTTGGCTGGTTAATAAGTTCATGTGAGCATCTAGCTGCCTCATCAAAGCAAAGACTTCCTCTTTACTTCACACACATACCTGACTGCTGCTGCAGAGACTCCAATAATTGGGCCCGATAGATATACATGAATTATCTTCAACCTCAACTGACCCTAAGGCTACCTTTCTCTAGTAAGCTCCTTCTTCTACACTCTTCAATTATAGTTACACCGTCTTCAAAACTTCCCCCAGGGACACCTCTTTCCTTATACTTTAAAAAGCCATCTGTTACGGACTGAATTTTGTGCCCCTTAGAATTCATATGTTGAAACCTTAACCTCAAAATGTGACTGTACCTGGAGATAAGGCCTTTAAAAGGGTGATTAAGTTAAAATGAGGCAGTTTTGGTGGTGGACCCTAATCCAATCTGACTGGTGTCCTTTTAAGAGAAGATTAGGACACATAAGAGATACCAGAAATGTGGGAACACAGAGGAAAGGCCGCATGAGGACAGAGAGAGAAGGCGACCATCTGCAAGCCAAGGAGAGAGGCCTCAGGAGAAACCAAACCTGCCAACACCTCGATCTCAGACTTCAGCCTCCAGAACTGTGAGAAAATAAATTTCTGTTGTTTTAGCCACCCAGTCTGTGGTACTTCTATGGCATCTGGAGCAAACTAATACACCACCATAGAGGAAATCTTATCAGTAAGAGTTAAGAGTATAAACTTTGAAATCAAACAGTTCTGACTTAAGACCTTGGATCTATCTCCACTTAAGCTCAGTTTTCTCATCTGTAAAATGGGGATAATTATATCAACTTCATAGGGCTACTGTGATTATTGTGCTATTGTGATTACTGTGTGAGTGGATACTTTGCACAGTGTCTGGTATACACTCCACATATACTAAATAGTAGATATCAAAAACCTACTAGCATCTCGTCCTGTCAAACACCAATCCACACCAATCCTATCACTCACTAGGGCTCTCCATCTATCAGTGTGTCTTCTATGTAATTAATCTCTTCCCCTTTGCTAAATCATTCCTACCAGTAGTCAAACAAATTGTAGAACCTCCCTTGTCGACAGAAAACAAAAACCTCTCTCCTGCTTTTCCATTCCCCTCCAGCGACGGCACGTGTATACCTATGTAACAAACCTGCATGTTCTACACATGTACCCCAGAACTTAAAGTATAATAACAAAAAAAAAAAAAAAAGAAAGGCAGAGGAAAAAAAGAGTTATACACACATTCTCCTCTCTCTGTCACTTCCTATTCCTCCTTCCACTCACTCCAGTTTGGCTCCCACATCCACCACTGCACTGAGTCCATTTCCCACAGTCATCTAGAGCCTTCAGATTGCCAAGCCATTGGGTACTTTCTGATTATCATTTTTCTAGGCCTTTCAGGGCATTCCGTACAGTCAATCCCTCCCTCCCTCCCTCCTTCTTGAGATTCTCTCCCCTTGGCGTCCCAGACCCCACATCCCCCTGGTCTTCCTCCCTGGAGTGTATCCTTCTTCAAGTGCTTTGCCACTTCCCCTATTGCATGATGTCTAAATGTTGGAATTCATCAGAGCTCAGTCCTAGACTCTCTGTTCCTCTCTCTTGATATTCTCCCCAGAGGCAATCCCATCCACCCACAGGGCTGTCAGAATCGTCTAGGGGCCAACTGCTCTGAAAGGTCTCTCTCCATCCCAGATGGGTAGCTCTTGTGAATAACAGGCCTCATCAATTCAATTTCTCTACTTGGTAATCTTATAAACACCTCAAAGAAAACATGTCCAACACTGACTCTTAGATCTCCCTTCCCCCAGGAAAGAAACCTACTCCACCATCTGTGTAATCCACCAAGTCACTCAAGCAAAGCATTCTAAAACTCATCCTTGACAGTCCCTATTCCCCTTGTACCTCACTCCTTTAATCCAATCCATCGCTAAGTCCTATTAATCACTAAATCCCATCACTAAATCCTATCAAATACATCTCCCAACTGTCTTCTGTTCTTTATCCTCACTGTCATTACTCAGCAGCAGCATCTCCTGATCAAGTCTAACAGCCTCCTGACACAGTTCCCAGATTTCTTCTTGCCTCTTTCCACTTCTTTCTCCTCAGAGCAGCCAAAGAGATCTTTTTAAATTATAAATTGCTTCATACTGTCATAAACAGTAACCCCTGCTCAGAGTCCTTCAGGGGCTGCCCACTGTCTTCAGGACAAAATCCCAAATCCTCCTTAGTGTGGTCAAAGTCCCTGTCTATCTTCCAACCTAATGTCATGACACAATAGCCAGCACTGTTGTGGTTTATTTATTTATTTATTTATTTTATTTGTTTATTTATTTTTTTTTTTTTGAGAGAGAGAGTCTTGCTTTGTCTCCCTGGCTGGGGTGCCTGATCTCCACTCACTGCAACTTCCGCCTCCCAGGCTCATGTGATTCTTCTGCCTCAGCCCCCCAGTAGCTGGGATTACAGGCACTGGCCACCATGCCTGGCTAATTTTGTATTTTTAGTAGAGCCGGGGTTTCACCATATTGGCCAGGCTGGTCTCGAACTCCTGGTCTCAAGTGATCCGCACGTCTCAGCTTCCCAAAGTGCTGGGAATACAGGCATGAGACACTATACCTGTTTGTAGCCATGTTTTTATTTTTATTTATTTATTTATTTATTTATTTATTTTTTTTAAAGACCGGGTTTCTCCATGTTGTTCAGGCTTGTCTTGAACTCCCAACCTCAGGTGATCCGCCCACCTTGACCTCCAAAGTGCTTGGATTACAGGCGTGAGCCACCACGCCCGGCCTTCTTCTTTAAGTCTTAAGCATTTTCCTTTGTCACTAAATATTTTTAATAGAGATCCATCCCTATTTTTGAAAAATTTATTTAGCTGTACTCATTATCATAAAAGCAAAAAATTCAGGTAAGCAACAGGAAGAAGATAAAAATCATCTAAAGGGCCCACTACGTCGAAACAACTGTGTTAACATTTTGGCATGTTATCCTTCTAGAAAATTTTCTCTGCATAAATATACATTTACAAAAATGGGATTAAACTCTGTATAGTTTTAGGATCTGTTTTCCTCACTTTCTATGGACTTCTATATCATCATTTTAACGGTTTTATAATTTCCTTTCTGTAAGAGAATCATAATTTACTTTACCAATAATCTATTTCTGAGATTTTGGGGTGTTTTTCACTATTCTATTCAATGCTGCAGAGAATATTCTTTTCTTTTATTATTTTTATAGAGAGAAAGTCTTAAACTTTGCTCACTATACTACTCAGGCTGGTCTCAAACAGCTGGGCTGAAGGGATCTTCCCACCTTGGCCTCCCAAGTGCTAGGATTACAGGAGTGAGCTGCTGCGTGTGACCAGAATATCCTTTTAAATATTCTATGTGCACACATCTTTAATTATTTCCTTAGAATAAATTTTTAGTTATGGAATTGCTGAGTCATACAGAAAGCACTCCTTTTTAAAGCTTGGTAAGAATTAAGAAATCGTCCTTCAGAAAGACAGTACCTGTTTATATACCAGCAGAGTATATACATTATTAAGTGTGAATAACATCTCTTGAGTATCCATCATGGACTAGTTGCTCTATATACTTATTTTTAATCCTGGCAATAACTTTGCAAGGTGGTCACTATTGTTACCATTAAAAGTTGAATAAGCCAAAGCTCAAAAACAGTAAGTGACTTTTCCAAAGGCACAAAGCTAATAAATATAGAACTGATAGTTTAACAGGCTGTAAGCCATCCTTTTCCACCACACCACATTGTTCTTTAATTACTTTTACTGGTTTAATAATATTCAGTGATACAGATTTAGCATGAAATACGGACACTTCCCCTATTCTGTTGTTCGGCATTTAGGTTATTTCCGATATTTCATTAAGTAATACTGCAGTGAGCAAACAAAATATTAGACTATTTAGAATATTAGACTAGTTATTTATTTCTTAGAAAACTCAAAACAAAACATGTTTATTTCACTAGTTCTGCCCTTTACTTCTTGAAAAATCAGATGCCTTTCACTCTTCAAGGCCCATCTTAAAAGTTACATCGGCCGGGTGCAGTGGCTCATGCCTGTAATCCCAGCACTTTCGGAGGCCGAGGTCAAGAATTTGAGACCAGCCTGGACATGATGAAACCCTGTCTCTACTAAAAATACAAGTTAGCCAGGCGTGGTGGCACACACCTGTAATCCCAGCTACTAGGGAGGCTGAAGCAGGAGGATTGCTTGAACCCAGGAGGCAGAAGTTGCACCACTGCACTGCAGCCTTGAATGACGCCTTCTAATTGACTCTAAACATTATCAATACCTCCTTTTTCTGACTACCCAGAGCATGGTTATCTGCTTCCAAAATTCTTGCACTTCATTATATAAATATTTCACTGATTATAAACTATTCTAGATGGTTCTAAATTAGTTTCATGTTTGCAAATCTAGTTTCCCTAATAACACTTTAAGATCCTTGGAGACAAAATCATCTTATACTTCATTTGTACACCCTTGGGACTTGTCACAATGCTAGGTACATAGCAGATGGTCAACAGCAGCACAGGGATTGACATGAATTGAAAGTTTAAATGTCAATTATCTGTAGTCCTACTGATATTCCCTAAATAACTTGTTTAAAATTCTAATATCATTTACACAAATAAGTAATTTCAAGATGAAATCTGCTTGTATAACATACAAATAATGCAGTACTCTTTTTCATGATTTATTTCCTTCCACCTCTCATTCCAGTGGAACCCCCCAACATTTTATAGGTTCTTCATTATCATTTGCAGTACTCATTTTTTTTCCTGCAAATTGGCTACTCCAACTTTATTTTTAATTACTTGGACGCCAAACATGTTGAGTCATGGTGTTACCACAATGCCCTGCAGAGATCCCCGGGAAGGAATGTGAGTTCCCACCTACAGCTATGTGTGACTTCAGAAAGCAAATCATTTAATATGTATGAGCCTCAGGAGTTATTTGTTTGCTCTGTTCTGTTTTTGCTAAATGAGAAATTAAAGTAACATTTTCCCCACATTCTTTGGCAGTGCTAGTTATTAAAATTGTAGATTTGATAGTATATGTAGATTTGATCATATATCAAATTGTAGATTTGATAGTATATTCCATTTTTATTGGTTTCTTCTTGCATAACATAAAGTCTAAGACTTTAAAGATGATTTTCTGTCATTGCTCCCTTTTAAGCCATTCATCTTCTTTTCATTCTAAACTGTCATTAAGAAATGATAGACATAAATAAAGAGGATTTGGACATGTTTCACAAATGTGCATTGCTATAACTGTTCACCACAATGATTTAAGTAAAAATTATGCCTGATACCTTTTTAATTTTTTCTCTTGATTAGTGGATCAATAAGGAAACCGACATCTTCCTCAATTACCTGCCACTGCCTATCTGTCTTTACTCACTATTTTTGTGTCTTTCATGTCGACTAGATTCTACTTATCGGCACTATTGGTTCGATCTAGAAATCAGCTCAAGGGTCTATTCTCTTCTCCGTCCACATTGACATCGCCTTAATTCAAGCTTGTATAATCTTTTTCCTAGATTAATTGCTGTGATGTCCAGACTGATTCCCTTTTGATCCTTTTTGCACATGACACCCAGTATGATCTTTCTCAAATTCAAATCTTCCTCATTTTCTGCTGATTGAAATCCAAATAATTAACTTAGCATATCGAGCCCTGCATGAAGAGCTCCCTACTCACCTGTCGGGTTTCACCTTCTGCCTCTTTTCCTTGTGTCACACACTTCAGTCATACTGACTTGCAAAACTCTAACTCATGACGCTGCTATTCTTCCATGGTTCTAGACACATTCTCTACTACAGGAATGCAATCCACACTTCTTTGGCTAAATCCCAAAAATTCTTTTTTTTTTTTTTTTTTTGGAACGGAGTTTCGCTCTTGTTACCCAGGCTGGAGTGCAATGGCGTGATCTCGGCTCACTGCAACCTCCGCCTCCTGGGTTCAGGCAATTCTCCTGCCTCAGACTCCTGAGTGGCTGTGATTACAGGCACGTGCCACCATGCCCAGCTAATTTTTTGTATTTTTAGTAGAGACGGGGTTTCACCATGTTGACGAGGATGGTCTCGATCTCTTGACCTCGTGATCCACCCGCCTCGGCCTCCCAAAGTGCTGGGATTACAGGCATGAGCCACCGCGCCCGGCCCCCAAAAATTCTTTAAAGCTCAGCTATGCCCATTTCCCCTGTAGATAACTAACCTTCCCTACAAACTGAATTACATGCATCTCCTCAGTACATTCATAGCACACAAGACTTCCCTCTATCATGGATGGCATTTATCAACACAGGCTACAATTATTAACTCAATGGCTGTCTCCTCCACTAGGCTATCAGAACCTTGAGATCAGAAATGGTCTCTCTAATTTAGTATACCCAGCATTTAATAAGTGTCTGGTCCTAAATGTTTGCTGAATGACTGAATGAAGAAATGAACAAATGAGTGAATGAAAGAATGAATGAATTGCCACATGACTCTTGGTACAATGGAGCAGTTTAGAATTTATTTTCCTTTCATGGGCTAGTTTTGATTCTTGGATATAACACTAAAGTTTTCACTACCTCCTCTTCCTACTACTCATAGGAAGAACAATTTGTACCACAAGAACTACTTGTATCACTTTCCTCCAGAATCCCCCAAATCCACCACCATCCATTTTGGGGTATGGAGCTGGTCTGGCTGAAAGCTTGAGAGTGGAATAAGGATGGGATTATATCTTCAACGATGGAGTGAGATCAAAGAATACCCATTCCAAGAGTCAGAAGAGCAGACAGACAGCCCCACTCTAAGGAACTAACTGCGAGAAAACATGCACGGCCTCATGGTTATAGGATGATATGTGCCCCACTCTCACCCTTATCATCTCAGAGAATACTCAGAGCAGAGGCATATAAATATTTTTCATTCTCTGAGTCAGTCTTGACTAAGATTAGAGCTATGTACCTCTAGGTGCAGGAAAGTGAAACACCCTTCATAGAGGCACATACCTAAGGAACTTTTGGGAAAAATAATCTTAGGAGGAGGAGTAGAAAAAATACAGGGCTTAGCATAGCTAACATTGGCCCTATTCTATTCAGAATGAGTTAGATTCCCTTTCTCTGTTGGATTAGAACCACAGAGAAGAGGCCCTGAGGGTAGAAGGTGTCCAGGCTACCCATTGGCAGACACTCGTCATCTACCTTCAATAGTCACCATTGTCCCCTTCCACTCTTTCTATTTATTCTTGAGTATTTAAAGTATATCCTATTCATCACATTATTTAACTTATCAATATTTTCATATAATCTCTCACTAATAAAAACACTAACAACATAATCACATACTATTATCATACTCAATAACATTAATAAATAAATCCTTTACTATCAGGAGCCAAACAAGATTTGAGGGGTATTTTCCAAATTCCATAAGCTCCCCTCCCTCATTCCCGGATTAACAACTATCACTGCACTCACCAGGCTCCTTAGGAAAACCACAGAAACACTGAGAATATGGGCTTTGGGGTTTCTTAGTTTCCATTTCTAGCCACATATTCCAGCTTTTCCAAGCCTTTCATCATTCACTTCATCATACATCTGTAATTTTCTGCAACTCCTACAAGAGTCACCTCAACCCTCTTCCTTACCTCATCTCAACAATTAGAGCTTTATACACACACACACAAACACACACACACACACACACACACACACAAAAGCAATCCATTTTACTGATGAGAAAAACAAACTAAAACAGAGGTACCAAGAATCCAAATCCAGGGGTTATTTGAATTCTAGCTCCTCTATTTACTATGAGAACATGGATAAAGTCATGCACTTCTCTGAGTCTCAATTTCCTAATCTATAAAATGAGGGTAATCATATCTATCTCACAGAGTTGCCATAAGAACTTTAAAATATTGCATATATAAACTACCTAGCACAATGACTGGTGCCTAGTAGATAATAAATTACTACTATAATTAGCCATTACAGGTGAGTTTCTCTTCTTCCCCTTTCCCAGTCTAATACTCTGCCCCTTAAAATGGTGTAACCTGTGGAGTAAAGAAGATGTAAGACATACCAGTGATCTTGTGTCATCAATAAAATCAAGCATAGCCCCCTACACACACACATAGACACGTGTGCATGCGCACAAGCGCACACACACACTCTACTCCTGCATACGGTACTGAAATGTAGTTCTATCTTCAGAGACTTATCTTGTAAAGAATAAAAGACAAATGCAGCTAATAAAAAAGGTATATTCAGAAATGGAGATGTAGGGAGAACAAAGCAACAATGCTCTGTTTGGCAGTTGTAGTAGACAAGCAGAGTTCTTTGTAAATCCTTGATCAAAGAATGATCCCCTCCTTTGAGGAAGGTCATCTTCTTTAACGGAAAGCAAAACCTCATAAAAGACACAAATGAAGGGCTGTGGAAGAGGATACACAGGTAGAGAGGCTGAACAGTTCAAAGGATGTCAGATGTCACAAATGGCATTGTTAAGCTCTTCCAAATATTTGCATACTTACATACATAGTCTTCAGCCAGTTTTGGTTCCAGGTAGCAAATGTTACCTGGCACTTTCAGCAGACAGGGGAAGTCAGCAAAGAATATTCCTGTTCTTTGGTAAGTGACTCCAACACTATCATCCTCATTATTGTCAATATCATCACCATCATCCATTACATTTGTACAGCCATCTACATTTTTCAAGTACTCCACATACAGTATTCAATTAAATTTTTTAGCATTTAATATGTGAAAAGCAAAGTGTCCAGTCTGGGAATTTTAGACATTAGCAACAAGTTAAGCAGCAAATTGAAAGTAAAGATATCAGTGATCTTATTCATTCATCAGATATTAATTAATGAGGCACTTTGGTATATCAACATAAATAAGACAAACTCCTCACCTCTAGAAGGTCACAATAATCACAATAATGATTCTAAATTCTGGGTGTTTACTATATGCTGGTAAACATAAAAATAATAGTTGTATTGCTATTATTCCCACATTACCAATGAAAAAACTGAGGCTGAGAGAGGTTAAGTAACCTGCCCAAGATCACGTAGGGGTAAATGATAGAGCCATTTTCTGATATGTCACCTATAAAGAGAAACACTTGAACCAGCTGTGACCCCCACTACACATTTTAGCACACTAATTATGTATACACACACACACACACACACACATCCCTCTATACACACATACATAAAATCATCTAGTTAGCTTTCATACATGAATTAGTAAGACCTAACACCTGTCAATTGAAAAAAGTCTAGGCCAGATATGATGGCACATGCCTGTAATCCCAGCACTTTGGGAGGCTGAGGTAGGAGGATTGCTTGAGCTCGGGAGTTCAAGACCAGCCTTGGCAACATAGTGAGACCCCATTTCAACAAAGAAAATGCTTTAATAGCCAAGTGTGGAGATGATACCTGTAGTCCCAGCTACCTAGGAGATTGAGGTGGGAGGGCGGCTTGAGCCCAGCAGATCGAGGCTGTGAACCATGATGGCACCACTACACCCCAGCTTGGGTGACAAAGTGAGACTGTGACTCAAAAAAAAAAAAAAAAAGATTTAAAAAGTCTAAACATGGAAATGCTTCAAGTGTTCCAGAGACAGGACATCTGCAATAAATAAAAGGAAAACAACAATTTATTCCCCTCAAACCATCTATTCCTCCTCAAAAAAGGAGGTTTCTTTTCCAGTTTCTATTGCACTATTGGTCAAGAGAGCTTGTACTAGAAACTTTGAAAGTCAGATTCATTTCACAGTGTGATGAAGAAATTGATACAGGCAGTCAATTTTCCTTAAGTTGAATGTTGGATACATAATAATTTGAAATAGAATGTGGAAATCTGTTCTATTTTTATGCAACTGGGTTGGGTTATAAAAACTTACTTTTCAAAGTTTATTGAGCAGCTTCCTCAGATCAAGATTTTGAAATTAGAGAATCTCAGTCCAAAGTTTAAGTACTTCCTACCCTATTGAAAGAGTGACTGACGAGCTTGGACTTTCTAAATGACGAGATAAGAAATCTGAATATTGTGCTTATTGTACTCAAAACTGCAAGGGGAGGACAGAAACGAGCATTACTATCTTTTCAAGAAAGTATAAATTTAGACATATGGATTCAGCAAATGAAAACTAGAAAATTATTTAATCTCTCATTACAAAACTTCACTGAGCTCTCTATTTAAAAAATCATAGACTTTTGAGTAACTGAGGAATTATTTGGTGAAAATTAAATAATTTCAGGGATAAACAAAGGCTGATGACTATGAATCATTCTTTAAGTTTCTACCACTAAATGCAATTCTCAAGACATATCTCTAGTTATTGGCCATCTATCCAATCAATGTGGCTCAACTTCAAAACAAAATGATTGCACTGAAAATAAATTCTACTCCCTAAGAAGACAGAGATAACCCAGAATTGCCTAAACAAGAAGATTCATCGTAGCCAGCACTGTCCTTAAATGTCTGGCTATGTAGAAAACCTCTGGGAAATATTTGGGATCCTACTTCCATGTGGAAGCACAATTCTCTTCCATGACAGTGCTAAAATTCAAGTTGCCATTCATGATCAACCTGTACTCAAAATTCAGATGTACTTTGATTCAGAACGTACTACACAATTCAGAAGAATAATTCAGCCCATCATACAGCAATTTTTTTATTTAACTTGAAAAAAACTGAACAATTAAATATAAAATTATAACTCTCTGAAGACTGTTTTTAAGACTCATAAAACTATAACAGTATTTTTATAGTGTTCCCCATGTGCCAGGCACTGTTCTAAGCACTTTATCCTTTTAACTCTCTAAGCCTCACAACAAGTCTATGAGGTAAGTGCTATTTTATTTCCCTGCTCTAATTTTTCACAGATGAGAAAAACTCAGAAAGAAGTTACCAATTTTAAAAATTCGGCTAGGCATGGTGGCTCGCACCTGTAATCCCAGCACTTTGGGAGGCCAAGGTGGGCAGATCACGAGGTCAAGAGATTGAGACCATCCTGGCCAACATGGTGAAATCTCATCTCTATTAAAAATACAAAAAATTAGCTGGGCATGGTGGCGCATGCCTGTAATCCCAGCTACTCAGAAGGCTGAGGCAGGAGAATTGCCTGAACCCAGGAGGCGGAGGTTGCGGTGAGCCGAGATCGCGCCATTGCACTCCAGCCTGGGTAACAAGAGCGAAACTCCATCTCAAAAAAAAAAAAAAAATACAAAAATTAGCTGTAATTTTTTAAAAATACAAAATTAGCCCAATAGCTGGGCATGGTGGCGAGCACCTGTAATCCCAGTTACTCTGGAGGCTGAGGAAGGAGAATCACTTGAACCTGGGAGGCGGAGGTTGCAGTGAGCTGAGATCACACCACTGCACTTCAGCCTGGGCGACAACACCGAAACTATGTCTCAAAAAAAAAAAAAAAAAAAATTTATGCAGTCCATGTATAATCTGTTCTTTCATACATTCAGTACACGTTCATTGTAGTTAACTATGTGCCAGTTGCTGGGGATGTAACAGTGTACAAGAAAGCCACAGTCCTTGGTGTCATGCAGCATATGAGAAAGTGTAAAAAATGAACAAAAAGACAGTAAATATTTTTTAAAGATCTATAAAGATATTACAAGAGGCTAAAATACAGACTAAGAAGTGGTTAGGGAATGCCTTCTTGACATAGGATGGGCCGGGAAGGCCTTTCAGAAGAGATAATATTTAAGTAAGGTGTGAAGGTTGAGAAGATGCTGGGCATGGAAAAGTAAGAGAAAGGTTCTGGGTCAGTACTGCAAAGTGAAGACAATCATCTAAATCATATACACCTAAAATGTCACCAAACTACAGTAAAAGGGTTTTTCAAAGACAAGAAGAAAAGGAGACAAGGCAAAAAACACAAAGCAACATAATTTTTGGAAGCTTGAAAGCCAATAGACAAGTGGCCGTTGACTTGGCAGACCAGAGCAAGTCAAATCCCAGGCCAGCAGCAGTGCTAAGAACAAACTGATTCTAAAGCCAAGAACCAACTAATGTGCATCTCAGGCTTCTCAAAAGGCACAGAAATGGCAGTAACAGACAGCTTTGGAATGAGAGGTGAGGAGCAGAAGGGGGAGCTAAAAAGGGGGAGATTGGCTGAAAACTGTTTAAGAGCAATTAGAACCCTAAATTTTCTCCCCTACTTCACATGCCTGAGAGAGCACCTCTCCTCAACTCAGCATATCTGAAGTTTATTGCCAAGAGAGAAAGACATCAGAGGGTGTCCAGAATGGCAGAGACCAAACAGAATGGAAAGCCAGGATAATCTACCCAACCAAGGAGATTTGCTGACTATATGAAGTGTAAATTCTAAGTGCAGAGCTGACCAACCCCTGCCCTCCAACTCCTGGCAGCTAGATCCTTATCCTTCAGACTGGAGACCGGAAGCCTCTTTTTTTCTCTTTCCTTCTGTGAATCTGACTAGTCAAAGAGGAAATGTCTGAAGACAGTGACACCAGGAGTGTCCCCAGTAAATGGCCCTCTAACTGCTCAGGTCAGCTACTTAGATCCAACCCTTAATCATGAGTAGGCTGGGAAGGATGGCCAACCATCTAAAGAAAGCCTTTAACTGTAAGAAAGACCAGAAGGAGCAGAAAATCAACTTGAAGAGAAAGAGCCTGTAGGGAAGAAGAAAGACTTGTCTTAAAAAAAAAACCTGTTATTAATATCAGAAAGATAAGATATTCTACCTATGAATGAACAGTGTTGTGCTATTAGAAAAACAACATACAGAGAAGAAAAAAGTTTTTGTAGATTAAAAACATAATCCCAGGAATAATCAATAGAAGGTTTAGAAAATACAATTGAAGAAATTTCCCCTAAGTACAGCAAAAGACAAAGACAAAATAAGAGAGAAATGACAAATCCAGGATAATATAGGGAGTTTCAGAAAAAGGCAATAGCAAAACCAAAAGAGTTAAAACTATTAACAAAATTAGTTACGAACTTTTTAAATAATGGCAGATTAAATGAGCCCACCACAATAAGTAAAAATAGACACACAGCAATGCACATTGTCATGAAATGTCAGAATCTTGGGACAAAGAAAAGACTGTACATACTACTAGAGATTTTTAAATTTTTTATATTACTTAGGAAAGATCAAGAATCAAAATGGCTTTGAACTTCTCCAAAGCAACACTGGAAACAAGATAACAATGAAGCAGTGCCTTCAAAACTCTGAAAAACAATGCTCCCAAAGTAGAATGCTACATCCATACAAATCAAAAATGAAGGCATATTTAAACATTCATAGATGTATCCTTTCTCCTAGGAGAAGGAACACCCAGTTGTGTCTCAGGCAAGGAGGGCAATCAGTCAAGGTCAGAGCAATGTGGTTCAAGAGACAAATTGCTAAAAGTTGCCATCACCAAGAACCCCAGACCGTGCTTTTAACCCAAGGCATAATGCCTCGGCAAGTGTGGCCCAGATATTTGTTCTTGAGCCAATAAAGTCCCTACTCTCCTCCACAGTGTCCTCAAACAGCCAAGGACACTCATTTTACTCCCACAGAAAATTTCTGCTTTGACCTACTTCTAACAGCTAGAGGCAGGTCATGTTGAACTTAAGCAGAAAACATAGATTAACCCACTCCCTGACCACATTTTTGGTCAGAGTTCCCTAGGCTTACACGACCACTGCCAAAGCCCAAACTGGGGTGAACCCTTCTTTCTTAGGACTCACTTCTGACCTTGCTCAGTAACCTCCCAAGGAGGAGCTCTCAAGGACATTGAATTTAGATTGCGTCCCAGAGACTGTTTAGGACATCTTCATGATACGAAAGAGGGCATACAATTATGTATACACTTTCAAAAGTAATAATAATGTACACCCATTTATCCACCACCCAGATTAAAAGATAGAACATTTCCTGTATTTCATCTGTACTTACCTCTGATTTCATCCCCATCATTCGCCAGAGATATAAGTCCCTCTCTAAGATTTTCATTTATCATTCCCTTGCTTTTAAGTTTCATCCCGATTATGTATTACCCCAAACATTAAATTATTTAATTCAAACAACTGAAGAGCAAGCATGAACCCAGTGGCATAAAAAAAAAAAAAAAAACACAATACACATATTGTCATTGTTGAGAAGGCTCCCATATTTACAAGTTGTTTTTTTTCTTTTTAGAAAGAGGGTCTTGCTCTGTTGCCCAGGCTGGAGTGCAGTGATGCAGTCACTGCTTACTGCAATCTCAAACTCCTGGCCTCAAGTGATCCTCTGACTTCATCTTCCCAAGCTTAAAGGCAGGCACCATCACACCTGTGCCCTGTATTTATGAGTTTTGATAATGATTTCTTTATCAAAGAATAAAGAAGCTGCTGTGACTTCATTTTGACCCAGAAACAGAGAGTAGATGAATAGCCACAAGTCTAGTTCTAAAGGCAGCAGCCATTTATTTAAGAAATGGATCTAAAAACCAGAGGCTAGAGTTTAAGCACCCAAAAATAATCAGCTTAAATATGCTAAAAGAGGCGGATTCTGGAAAGAGGACAGAGGCATGGTTTTTGAGTCAACCTAGTGCCCTCTGTTAAAAATAGACAGATCAATGAGGATAACAAAACCAAAGACCCACTGACAATCTCTACAACGAAACTGGAAGACGAGGTATCACTTGACTAAATATGAAAGGATGGGGACAAACTGCTGATAGCCACACACCCATGTGGTGTCAGCATCCATGCAGGAAGACACCAAAGGAAGGCAGTTGGGTCACTAATGGTCTTCAGAACAGAACTCTCAAGTCATCAACAGGTACTCACTGGAAACTGTGGGGCCCAGTCTGAAAACAGGAGTCAAAGCAAGGAGGGAGTTCTTCAGATGATAAGATCTGAAAGTGATGGAGCAGAATCTAAAAATGAACAAACCAAAAACTACTTTTCTGAAGCAAGTGAGTGAATCCAACAAGGGAAAAAACCTTAAACTCTGAATCCCCAACTCTGAATATCTACATCTCTAACTGGCCCCTGAATCACACAAATGCAAAATAGACTCAAATCAGCCCAGCTGAAGATAAAAGATCTGAACAAAGTAAGGAACTACTGCATGGGAACAGAGTTTGGAATTCAATCCCAGCCAGGAAAATGACCCATAAAACAAAGGAAACAACACTCAGCAGTGGGAAATAACAGATCCCAAAGTCTCCAAAATTTGATATTCATTATATCCAGGATGCAACTCAAAATTACCCAGCATAAGAAGAACCAAGAAAAATAAACACAGTCCCACAATAAAAGTTCATATATTCTAATCCTGAAAGGAAAAAGATGCTAGAACTAACAGACAAGGATTTTAATAAACTGCTAAAATTATCCTCAATTATGTAAAACAAAACATATTTTCAATGTAGGAAGCTGTCGTCAGAGAAATGGGAAGTCTCAGCAGAAACGGGAAAATCATAAAAGAAGAAGAAGATGGAAATTCTAAAACTGAAAAACATAATATCAGAAATTAAAAAAAATTAACTGAACGAGCTTACAGCCATTGGACATGCACATGACAGAGGAAAGAATATGTGAACTTGAAAATAGACCAACAGAAAGTATCTAAGGTGAAGAACAGAGGAGAGGAGAGAAAAAGATTGAAAAAAAAAAAAATGAACCGAGCCTCAGAGATCAGTTAGGTAGTATCAAACAGTAAGAAGTACATATGTGTGATAGGATTACCAAAAGGAGGGGACAAAAAAGACTAGGGCAGAGAAAATATTTGAGAAATAATGGCCAGAGATTCCTCAGATTTAAGTTTTCAGACACGAAAAGACAAACACCAAGCAGAATGAACACCCAGAAGCCCATGCCAATAGAAGCCCATGTGACACTCAGACTGTTAAAAGCCAAAGACAAAGAGCATATCTTAAAACCAGCAAGAGAAAAAACAACAATTTACATACATTTTATGAATATATGACAATTAATGGCTGAATTCACCTCTGAAACCAAGAAGGTCAGAGGGAATAACATATTTAAAGTACTCAAAGGAAAAAAACTGTCAAAGCAAAATCCTATATTTAGCAAAAATCTTTAGAATAAAAGCAAAATAAAGACTTTTTCAGGCAAAAGAAATCTAAAACATTTGGTCACAAGTAGAGCTACAGTAAAAATTTTATGCTAAGGAAAGTTTTTCAGGCTGAAGAGAAATAAATTTCAGACAGAAACTTAAGTCCTCAAAAAAACAAACAGCAACGACAACAACAAAGAGCACCAGAAATGGTAAATATCTTGGTAAACGTATAAGACTAGACTTTCTTTTTTTTGTTGTTAATTTCTCTATTAACCATGTAACTTTAAAATTAAAGTTATAGCATTGTCTTGTGGGGTTTATAGCATATGTAGATGTATTACATAAAACAGTATAAACTAAAGAGGGATATGGGGCCATAAAGTTGCAAGATTTCTATATTTTAAATAAAGTAGTACATTATTAACTGTGAAAAATTAAGGGAGTACATAATAATTGCTCAGTCAACCATTAGTTTAAAAATGCAAAAAAGAATACTTAAAAAGACAGTAGGAAAACTTTAAAAGGTGAAAGGAAATGGATGGGAAACATAAGCCAGAAAAACAGTATATGAAAGTAGTCTGGAGTAGGAATATTAATATCAGATAAAATAGATTTCAAAGCAAAATATATTAATGAGGATAAGAAAGACATTTCATAAAAATAAAAGGGATACTCAACAAGAAAACATGTCATAAATGTATATGAACCTAATAACAGAGCTTCTACCAACACACGAAGCCAAAATGACAGATTTAAAGGGAAAAAGGAATTCCTTAATCTAAAGACTGAAATATGTTTTTATCAGCAACTATTAGAAAAACTAGACAAAAATCAGCAAATGCATAGAAGACTTCAACACATCATCCAACAATTGCAGAATACATTTCTTTTCAATTGGCACATAGAATGTTTACCAATATAGACTATTTGAGGCCATAAAACAAATCTTAATAAATGTCAAAAGATTGAAAGCATATAGAATATATTCTCTAACAAAAATAGAATTAAGTTAGAAATCAAAAATAAGGTAACCAGGAAAATCCCAAATATTTGAAAATAACACATTTCTAGGCTGGGTGTGGTGGCTGACACCTGTAATCCTAGCACTTTGGGAGGCCAAGGCAGGTAGATCACTTGAGGTCAGGAATTTGAGACAGACTGGCCAATGTGGTGAAACCCCGTCTCTACTAAAAATGAAAATTAGCCAGGCATGGTGGCACATGCCTGTAATCCCAGCTACTCGGGAGGCTGAGGCAAGAGAATCACCTGGACCTGGGAGGTTGAGGCTACAGTAAGCTGAGATCAGGCCACTGCACTCCAGCCTGGGCAATAGAGCAAAACTCCATCCAAAACAAACACACACACACACACACACACACACACACCTTTTTTTATTGTACTTTAGGTTCTGGGGTATGTGTGCAGATCATGCAGGATTGTTGCATAGGTACATACATGGCAATGTGGTTTGTTGCCTCCATCCCCCTGTCACCTATATCTGGCATTTCTCCCCATGTTATCCCTCCCCAACCTCTCCATACCCCCACTGTGCCTCCCCTGGACCCCCCAACAGACCCCAGTGTGTGATGCTCCCCTCCCTGTGTCCATGTGTTCTCAATGTTCAACACCCGCCTATGAGTGAGAATATACGGTGTTTGATGTTCTGTTCTTGTGTCAGTTTGCTGAGAATGATGGTTTCCAGATTTATCCACGTCCCTACAAAGGACACAAAGTCTTCACTTTTTATGGCTGCATAGTATTCCATAGTGTATATGTGCCACATTTTCCTTGTCCAGTCTATCATCGATGGGCATTTTGGTTGGTTCCAGGTCTCTGCTATTGTAAACAGTGCCACAGTGAACATACGTGTGCATGTGTCTTTATAACAGAATGATTTATAATCCTTTGGATATATACCCAGTAATGGGATTGCTGGGTCAAATGAAATTTCTATTTCTAGGTCTGTGAGAAATTGCCATGCTGTCTTCCACAATAGTTGAACTAATTTACACTCCCAACAGTGTAAAAGTGTTCCTATTTCTCCACATCCTCTCAAGCATCTGTTGTCTCCAGATTTTTTGCCTTGTGGTCTGAGAGACTGTTATGATTTCCATTCTTTTGCATTTGCTGAGGAGTGATTTACTTCCAATTATGTGGTCAATTTTGGAGTAGGTGCAATGTGGTGCTGAGAAGAATGTATATTCTGTGGATTTGGGGTAGAGATTTCTGTAGATGTCTATTAGGTCCTCTTGGTCCAGATCTGCATTCAAGTCCTGAATATCCATGTTAATTTTCTGTCTCGTTGATCTGTCTAATGAGTGCATATATATTTAGGATCGTTAGCTCTTCTCGTTGCATTGACCCTTTTACCATTATGTAATGCCCTTCTTTGTCTCTTTTGATCTTTGTTGGTTTAAAGTCTATTTTATCAGAGACTAGGATTGCAACTCCTGCTTTTTTCTGCTCTCCATTTGCTTGATAAATCTTCCTCCATCCTTTATTTTGAGTCTATGTGTGTCCTTGCACGTGAGATGAGTTTCCTGAATACAGCACACTGATGGGTCTTGACTTTTTATCCAAGTTGCCAGTTGGTGTCTTTTGATTGAGGCATTTAGCCCATTTACATTTAGGGTTAATATTGTTATGTGTGAATTTCATACTTCCATTTTGATGCTAGCTGGATGTTTTGCCCATTAGTTGACACATTTTCTTCATTGTGTTGATGGTGTTTACCATTTGGTACATTTTTGGAGTGGCTGGTACTGGTTGTTCCTTTCCTTGTTTAGTGCTTCTTTCAGGAGCTCTTGTAAAGCAGGCCTGGTGGTGATGAAATCTCTGAGTAATTGCTTGTCCATAAAGGATTTTATTTCTCCTTCACTTATGAAGCTTAGTTTGGCTGGATATGAAATTCTAGGTTGAAAGTTCTTTTCTTTAAGGATGTTGAATATTGGCCCCCACTCTTCTGGCTTGTAGGGTTTCTGCCAAGAGATCCACTGTGAGTCTGATGGGCTTCCCTTTGTGGGTAACCCGACCTTTCTCTCTGGCTGTCCTTGGCATTTTTTCCTTCATTTTAACCCTGGCGAATCTGACGATTATGTGCCTTGGGGTTGCTCTTCTTGAGGAATATCTTTGTGGTGTTCTCTGTATTTCCTGGACTTGAATATTGGCCTGCCTTGCTAGGTTGGGGAAGTTCTCCTGAATATCCTGAAGAGTATTTTCCAGCTTGGATTCATTCTCTTCGTCACATTCAGGTACACCTATCAAATGTAAATTAGGTCTTTTCACATAATCCCATATTTCTTGGAGGCTTCATTTCTTTTCACTTTTTTTTCTCTAATCTTGCCTTCTCGTTTTATTTCATTGAGTTGATCTTCAGTCTCTGATATTCTTTCCTCTGCTTGGTCGATTCGGCTATTGAAACTTGTGTATGCTTTGTGAAGTTCTCGTGCTGTGTTTTTCAGCTCCATCAAGTCATTTATATTCTTCTCTAAGCTGTTTATTCTAGTAACCACTTCATCTAACCTTTTTTCAAGGTTCTTAGTTTCTTTGCATTGGGTTAGCACATGTTCTTTTAGCTCTGAGAAGTTTGTTATTACCCACCTTCTGAAGCCTGTTTCTGTTAGTTCATCAGATTCATTCTCCATCCAGCTTTGTTCCCTTGTTAGTGAGGAGTTCTGATCCCTTGGAAGAGGAGAGGCATTCTGGCTTTTGGTGTTTTCATCCTTTTTCCACTGGTTTCTTCCCATCTTCTTGGCTTTGTCTACCTGTGGTCTTTGTAGTTGGTGACTTTCAGATGGGGTCTCTGAGTGGACATCCTTTTTGTTGATGTTGAAGCTATTTCTTTCTATTTCTTAGTTTTCCTTCTAGCAGTCAGGCTCCTCTGCTGCAGGACTGCTGGGGGTCCACTCCAGACCCTGCTTGCCTGGGGATCATCCATGGGGGCTGCAGAACAATAAGGGTTGCTGCTGGTTTCTTCTTCTGTTATCTTCGTCCCAGAAGGGTACCTGCCAAATGTCAGCCTGAGCTCTCCTTTATGAGGTGTTTCTTTGGGTATACGGGGGTCGGGGAGCTGCTTGAGGAGACACTCTGTCCCTTATAGGAGCTCAAGTGCTGTGCTGGGAGCTCCATTATTCTATGCAGAGCTGCTGGGCAGGTCCGTTTAAGTCTGCTGCAGTGGAACTCACAACTGCCTCTTTTCTCAGGTGCTCTGTCCTAGGAAGGTCGGGCTTTATTTATAAGTTCTTGATGTACTGCTGCCTTTTTTCATAGATGCTGTGCCCTGCATGGAGATAGTCTAGTCACAGTCTGCCAGCAGAGGCATTGCTGAGCTGTGGCGGGCTCTGCCCAGCTGCTGTGTGAACTTCCTTGAGGCAGTTAGGAATGGCAGACTGCCTTGGTATTGGTGGACTGCCTCAGTAGTGGCAGACGCCCTTCCCCCCACCAAGCTGGACTGTCCTGAGTCCAGCTGCGCTTGCTGCAAAACTCTCAATCCAGAGCATTTCAGATTGCTTGTTTTGTGGGGGTAGTACCCACTGAGCCAGATCACCTGGCTCCCTGTCTCAGCCTCCTCCCTTTAAGTTGAATGGGCAGCTCTGTCTCCCAGGCATTCCAGGTGCTAGTTGAAACAGCCGCCCAGATTTGTGTGAGTTTCTGTGTGCCAACCCGTGGCACCAGCTGAAGCAGCCATGCTGGAAACTCGTGGCACTTGGAATCTCTTGGTCTGTGGGCAGCGAAAACTCATTTGGAAATGCAGTGATAACTCACCCTCTGTGTTGTTCTTGCTGGGAACTGCACTCCAGAGGTGTTCCTATTCAGCCATCTTGGATCCTCCGCCTACTTCTAAAGAAACTTTGGGTCAAAGAAAAGTATTGCAAGATAAATTAGAGAATATTTTGAACTGAATAATGAAAATGCAACACTTGTAGAATGCACTTAAAGCAGGGCTTACAAAGAAATGCATGGCTTTCAAGTGCCTATATTAAAAAAAAGAGATTTCAAATTAATAATATAATTTTCACTTGCAGAAACTAGAAAAAGAAGACCTAATTAAAACCAAAACAAACCAAAGGAAGGAAACGGTATAAATAAGTACAAAAATTAATAAAATAGGAAACAGAGAAAATCATTGAAACCAAAAGTTGGTTGATCAATAAAATTTATAAACCTCTAACCAGACAGGTGAAGAAAAAAAGAGACATAAATTGCCAATATCAGAAATAAAAAAGGAACATAGCAACAAATTCCATAGATATAAAAAGAATTATAAGTGATTATTACAAATAACTTTATACCAATAAATGGCAACTAGACAACATGGACAAATTCCTTAAAAGACACAAATAGCCATAACTGACCTAAGAAGAATTTAAAGCAAACAAAAATGGTAAACAGCTCTTTATCACTTGAAGAAACTGAATTTAAAATTTGAAACCTTCCCACAAAAAATGAACCTCCAGGCTCTGATAGCTTTGATGGTGCCTTTATTTTAAAAAATCAAGGAATCATTATCAATTCTACACAAACCCTTTCAGAAAATAACTCATTTTATGAAGCCAATTTTATCCTGATTTCAAAACCAGACAAGGATATCACAAGAAAAGAAAACTACCGGCCAATATATCTCAAGAAAACACAGATACAAAACTCCCTAACAAAATATTAGAAAACTGAATCCAACAATATTTTTTAAATATATACATTATGACCAAATATGATTTTATTCAGGAATAAAGGAATGCAAGGTTGGTCTAATATTCCAAAATGCTCAAAGCTTTCTATCTAAGGTCAAGAACAAGACAAGAACACTCACTCACATCACTTTTATTTAGTATTGTTCTGAAGGTCGTAGCCAGTGCAATAGGCAATAAAAAGAACTAAAAGGCATACAGATTGTAAAGGTAAATGTAAAACTATCTTTATTCACAAATGGCATGACAATGCATGTTGAAAACCTTTAATTATATCTATATATATATATAGATTTTTTTTTTTCTTTTTAAAAACAACTAATCAAATATATGTGAGTGTGGCAGGGGTACAGGATGTAAGACCAACATGAAAAAGCTATTGTATTTATCTATACTAACAACAAATAATTATAAAACAAAACTTGAAAAAAAATCCACGCACAAAAATACTTAGGAATAAATTTAATGAAAGATGTTACAACTCGCAAATATTGCAAAAGAGAATTAAACAAGACATAAATAAGTTTAGATATATGTCATTCCAAGGATTGGAAGACTCAATGTTGTTAAGAAAGTAAATCTCTCCAAATGGATCTATAGACCAAAATCCAAATAAGCTTCCTCTGAAGCAGATTACAAGTTGATTTTAAAATTTACATTTTAGAATGGAAAGCAAAGAACTTAAAACAGCTGAAACAATTTTGAAAATAAGAAAAAAGTTGGAAGACTGATAGTACTAAAGATCATATGCCATCGACATAAGGATAGATGAATAAACAAAATGGAGTCCAGAAACAGACCCACCACATATATGGGTGATTGACTGTTAACAAAGGCACTGAGATAACTTAATAGAGTTAAGATACAACTGGATATTGTACATGGAAATAATGAACCTCAAACTTTACCTCACATTATACATAAAAATTAACTCAAAAATGTTTATAAACCTAAATGTTAGAGATAAAACCATTAAACTTCTAGAAAAAAATACTGAAGAAAATCTTTGTGACATGGCTTTAGGCAAAGATTCCTTAAACAAGATACCAAAAGTGCAAAGGATAAAAGAAAATAATTGCAAATCGGCTTTATAATTTAAAAGTCTTGCTTCTCAAACGTCATTGCTAAGAAAACACAAAGGTAAGCCACAAATTGGAAGCAAAATGTTTCAAAACAACAAACTTGTATTCAGAATATATACAGAATTCTTGCAACTCAATAAAAAGACAAAAAAAAAAAAAAACACAATAAAAATAGACCAAAGATTGGGACAGACATTTCCTAAAAGAAGATATACAAATAGTGAATAAGCACATAAAAAGATTTTCAACATCACTAATCCTCAGAGAAATGCTAATTAAAACCACAAGATACCACTGCATACCAACTAGAATGACTAAAGTTAAATAGACTGTGAATACCAAGTGTTGGTGAAGATGCAGATCCACTAAAACTCTCTCTTACATTGCTGGTGGGAACATAAAACGTTACAGCCACTTTGCAAAATAGCATAGCAATACCTTATAATGGTAAACATTTATTTACCATACTATCAAGCAATTCCACTCCTAAGTATCCAACCTAGAGAAATAAAAACATATGTTCACATGGAACCAGGTATGCAAATATTCATAGCAGCATTATTCATAATGGCCCCAAACTGGAAACAATCCAAATTTCTATCAATGAGTGAATGAATAAACAAATTGTAATATACATAAGCCATGGACTATATAGAGCAATAAAAACAAACAAAATATCAATTAACCCAACATTAGTGACTCTCCAAAACATTATGCTAAATAAAAGAAGTCAGACAGAAAAGACTGTGCACTGCATGATTCCATTTACATGAAATTCTATAAAAGGCAACACTAATAAAGAAATGTCTTTCTGAAACTGGGAGTTGAAGGAAGGGAACAAGAGCAAAGAATACAAGGAATCTTTTTAAGGTAAGGATAAGGGTCTTAAGGGTCTTTTTTTTTTTGAGCCTGAATCTCCCTCTGTTGCCCAGGCTGGAGTGCAGTGGCACGATCTCGGCTCTTTTTAACCTCGATCTCTTGGGCTCAAGCAATTATCCTGCCTCAGCCTCTCAAGTAGCTGGGGTTACAGGCATGTGCCAACGTGCCTGGCTAATTTTTGAATTTTTAGTAGAGACAAGGTTTTGCCATGTTGGCCAAACTGGTCTCAAACTCATGACCTAAACTGACCCGCCCACCTTGGCCTCCCAAAGTGCTGTGATTACAGGTATAAGCCACCATATCCGGCTGGGACATGGGTCTTTATCTTTATTGTGGTAGTGGTTATATGACTGTATATACTTAGCAAAATTCATCAGTCTGCACTCTGCAAATTGGTGAATTTTATTATTTGTCACTATTTCCACATAAACAAAAAAAGGACAAAATGACACGTATCCTAATATGTATGTATTTGGGTATGTCTAAATTAGAAGACATGGTGATAGTAGTCAAATGCTTGTACTTATTTATAATGAATAAGTTGAATTTATGCAAAGTAAGATAATATTCAACTGAATGTTGTTGACTTTTTTATTTATATCTAACATTTCAAATTAAGGGCTAAATCAATATATATTTCTATATACATGTAGAATCACCATGAATAGGCTAGTTCACATGTAGACTAATAAAGGTATATTGTATAGGGAATTCTAAAAAAATCTAAATGAAATGAAGAAAGAGAGTTTTAAAACATACAATAGAAAATGATCCATACAGAAGAAAAGCAAAAAATACCCAACATATGTATGATAGGGATTGCAAGAGAAAATGCCAAACAATGGAACAAAACAAGTATTAAAACTGTATCTCCAGAAACTGTATTTCCTAAAATTAAAAAATATATATATTGAAATTATTGAAAGGACATACTGCAATTATTTCAGCATGACCAACAATGAATCATATTATAGTTAAGGCTAGTTAAAAGAAGATTTATAAAAAGACTAAGCCACTAAGAAAACAAGATTGTCATTGGACTTTTCACCAATTCTTAATGCCAAAAAAAAAAAATGATGTGACAAATTTAAAATAAGCAGGTGAAATATAAGTCAAAGATTTTATATCCACCCAAGCTGACTTCCTAGTACAAAGTTGCAAACTATTATAAACTTGCCAAAACTCAGGCAATAATTGATTCTGTAAGCCCTTCCTAAAGAATCTATTAGAAATGGAGATTTGGACAACCAAAAAGACTGAAAGACAGCAGTATAAGAATGAGTGATGAGTATTAAATATAAATTTACCTGTAACACAAAGCTAAACCATGATTATAAGAAAGAAACTGTAGTATATATAATACAATTATCAAAAATCAGGGGGCACGGAGGGCATATGGATATGATTGTTTAGTAGGTATTAATTGCAAACAAAATGACACTATATTATATCAGATACTGGGTTAGAAGGAGGGGAGAGAGAAGAGGTTATAAGCTAATTGCAATATTATTCAATGTAGGGAACTACTTAGTCCAAAAACAAGTGGACTTGCAGTATTATATAGAAGTATTGGTATAAAGTTAACCAACAGAAAAAATGAGCAAATAAAACCCATTGCATAATGAAAGAGTTTAGATATAAAAGGCGTAAAAATAAAACAAGATGATAGAACTGAGGCCAAACATATTAATCATATCAGTAGATGTAAATGGGCTTAACTCACCTATTAAAAGAAAAGGATTTTCAGATTGGCTAATAAAGCAAAATCCAACACTATGCAGAATATAAGAGACACACCTAAAACAAAGAGATTCAAAAGAGTTAAAAATAAAAGGATGGCAAAAGATATATTAGGCAAACACAAATAAAAAGAAAACGGGGTCAGAGTCATAATACCTGACAAGGTGGAATTCAGATCAAAAAGCATTAAAATAGATAAAGAAGTGTACTTTATAGTGTTTAAGTCTACAATTCACAATGAAGATATTAGTTATTAGTATTTATGCACCCAGTAACACAGTAATAACTTGGATTAAGCAGCAACCTACAGAAGATACAAGGAGAAATAGACAGAAACTCACTAAAAAAGGAAACTTTAACATACCTCTCACAATCCAAGATCAAGTGGACTAAAATTTTTAAAAAGGTATAGAAGACCTAAACAACATTAACAAGGTAGATCGTATACATATACATCAAACTCATATTATTGTATCAATAATAATAGAGATTACAACTTCAAGTACAGATGTGGTATTCAGAAAAACTGACTAAATCTTTGACACAGCGAAAACCTCAATGTGCTAAAGAATAGAAATGATGTAACTAGCATCCTCAGACCATAATACAATAAAATTAGAAATCAACAACAAAACAGACAAACAAAAATGCCCTTCCACATGGAAATTTATACACTTTTAAACCACTCTTAGGTTAAAGGCAAATATACAAAATTCAATTGCAGAATTTCTTGAAAATAGTTATAATAAAGCCTGACATAATCAGAATCTGTAGGCTACAACTAAAGGAAGTGTCCAAAGAAAAATATATTGTACGAAATGCCTATGTCAATAACAATTTTTTAAGAAAATAAATTAAAACCAACTCAAAAAGTTAGAAGAATACCAAAATAAAACAAAGAAATCAAGGAAAAAGTAATCAAAAATAAATAATAAAAACAAATTAATTTAGAAATGCCAAAAACTGGAAGTAATAAATAAATCAAAATAACTGGTTTCTTGAAAAAGAAATTAGAAAAATAGATAAACCACTAACCCAATTTTTTAAAGTGGGCAGGGGAGAAAGCACAAATATACAACATTAAATACAGTCTTCCCTCAGTATCCACCAGGGGTTAGTTCCTAGATCCACCCCCACCCGCAACTTCCTGCAGGTACCAAAATCCTTGGATGTTCAAGTCCTTTATATAAAATGATATAGCGGCGGGGCGTGGTTGCTCATGCCTGTAATCCCAGCACTCTGGGAGGCCAAGGCAGGTGGATCACAAGGTTAGGAGTTCGAGACCAGCCTGGCCAATATGGTGAAACCCTCTCTCTACTAAAAAGATAAAAACAACTAGCTGGGCCTGGTAGTGCATGCCTGTAATCCCAGCTACTCAGGAGGCTGAAGCAGGAGAATTGCTTGACCCTGGGAGGCAGAGACTGCAGTGAGCTGAGACTGTGCCATTGCACTCCAGCCTGAGTAACAGAATGAGACTGTCTCAAAAAAACAAAAGATATAGTATTTGCATATGACCTATATGCACATCCTCCTGTATACTTTAAATCATCTCTAGTTTACAATACCTAATACAATGTAATGCTATAGGAATAGTTGTCATACTCCATTTTTGTATTGTACTGTTATTTTTTATTGTTTTTTTTCCAAATATTTTTATCTATTGTTGGTTGAATCCATGGATACAAAAATCCCCAGATACAGAGGTCTGCCTGTATACATTAGAAATAACAAGCAAAAATTAAACATCAAAACAGAGGAATTTTTAAAATTTCTGAGACTCATTTGCATAATTCTATGCAAGCAAATTTGAAACTTAGATGAAATGCATAATTTTTTAGAGAAATAAAACTTACCAAAATTGACCCCAGTAGAAACAGAAAGTCTAAATAGAACAGTGTCATAGAACAAATAGAGAAGGAAGCTAAAGAGTTCCACTACAAAAAAAGCACCAGGCCAGATGATTTTACTGGGGAACTACAAAAATCATTTAAAGACCAGATAACACCAGTGCTATTTAATTATTCCAGAGTACAGAAAGGGAAGCAAAATGTCCAGGCTCACTTTATGTAGTGAGTATCACACTGTTCCCAGGTCCTGACTAAAATTACTTCCCACTCTACCCCCCAGAAAAACACCTATGAACCAATCTAACTTACTAATATCAATGCAAAAATTCTTAAAATATGACAAAATTCAACCCAGCATATTAATAAAGTTAAGAGAGGAAGCAATATGGTCTCCATAGATGCAGAAAATGAATTTGACTCAACACCTATTTAGGTTAAAAAAAAAAAAACTTTAACAAAATAAAAATTGATAGATACTGCCTTAGTATATTACCTCAGCCTAAAAGAATATCTTACTTAAAAGAGAAATACTAGAGGCTTTCCTACTAAACTGAAACACAAGCCAAGAACACCCACTCTCTCTACTAAATTTTACATTGTATTGGAGATATTTACCAATGCAATTAGAAAAAAGAAAGCAATTAGAGGCATAAAAATTTAGTAGAAAAGAAATGATAAAACTATTTTCTATTTACAGAGCATATAATTGTATATCTTGAAAATCCAAAAGAATAGATGAAAAAAATGACTACAAAAAAAATTTAGTAAAATAAAGTTATAAAATCAGCATACAAAAAATCAATAGCCTTCATGTATTCAAAATTTTAAAATAGAAGAAATGATACATCTCAATTATGAGGGCAAAAAAAGGATGAAAGAAAATACTAAGCAAGAGCTCACTAAGAAATTCTAAAATCTATATGAGAAAAAAGCATCCCTACAAAGGCACAGACTTCACCAAATGGAAAGACATGCCATGCTTTTAGAAAGAGTAAGATTCAGTATCAGAAAGATGTCACTTCTCCCTAAAGTAAGTTGTTCTATAAATGCAATGTGATACTCACAAAAATACTATCAGGCTTTTTCCTGGAGTTATTCAACTTGCTTATAAAATTATTCTGGAAGAATGAAAAAGATCTAACGTAATGAGGGTTATGTGAAAAAAAAAGAATGAAAAAGAAAGCCAGTGAAACTTGCTTAAAACATTACTTTTAAGAACAAGATTGAATGGGAGAGTGGAGATTCTTAAAAAATTCTCCACAAAAATTTAGCCTCCAGTTAAAATAAAGAGTAATAATGATCACAGGAAGAACTGTTGGCTTTCTATGAATAAGTCATGCCAAGTTCATTTCAACTTCCTATTTTTTCAGGGATCTAGACAGGGCATCGAAGAAAAGTTTTAGAGAGTATATACATCTCAGCAAAGTAGGATGCACTTGGAGAATCATCTGTAAGCTCCTCCAGAGCCTAGGACCGTGCCCAACACATTATAGACACCCAATAAATATTTGCTGAATAAGAGAATAGACAAGTTGATGAAATATATAGATTGAGTGGTACCATGATAGGATAGATTTGTACCTAGTGAAATTCATATTTAAAATACATTGATTAATGACTCAAAGCTAACTTGAAAAAAGTTATTTAATGGCATGACACTCACAGGGTTTTTGTGCTTCTTTCTTCCTGTCAACATTTTTTTTTTGAGATGGAGTCTTGCTCTGTCTCACAGGTTGGAGTGCAATGGCAAGATCTCGGCTCACTACAATCTCCCAGGTCAAGCAATTCTCCTGCCTCAGCCTCTCAGTAGCTGGGATTACAGGCACCTGCCACCACGCTGGGCTAATTTTTGTATTTTTAGTAGAGATGGGGTTTCACCATCTTGGCCAGGCTGGTCTTGAACTACTGACCTCGTGATCCACCCACCTCAGCCTCCCAAAGCATTGGGATTACAGGCGTGAGCCATCGCGCCCAGCCAACATTGTTATTTTGGATACTTCCGATAGGAATGCATATGGTTTTGGTAGTTGATACAAAACCAGTGGAAGAATGGCTAATATGTCAGATTATAGAATCAGAGATAACAATGAAATAACATTAATAAGACAAATTGTAATAAGGTTTGTAGTGGATTGAATTGCATCCCCCAAAAGGTATGCTCAAGTCTTAATCCTGGTACTGTGAATGTGATCTCATTTGGAAGTAGGGTCTTTGCAGATATAATCAAGTTAAGATTAGGTCATACTGGATTAAGCTGGGCTTCAAATCAAATGACGTGTGTTTATAAGAGGAAGGAGAGAGAGGTTGGGATACAGAGACACAGGCTGTGTAAAGATGGAGGCAGAGATTGGCGTGATACTGCTATAACCAAGGAATGCCAAAGATTGCCAAAAACCCCCAGAAGCTAGGAGACAAGGAAGGGAGATTTTTCCCTAGAACCTACAGAGAGAGCACAGCCCTGCCAACACCTTGATTTCAGACTTCTGGCTTCCAGAACTGTAAGAGAATAATCTGTTGTTTTGCACCACCCAGTCTGTGCTAATTCGTTACAGCAGCTCTAGGAAACTAATACAGGGTTAAACAAAGTCCTACGTCTTTCAGCTGCACAGATAGAGAATGAAGTAAAACAGGCTTAGCAGTTATTCCTATGGAAAAGATCTGGCAGTTTTAGCAAGCCAGCAACTTCATATTGTTACACAAAGAGCTAAGGGAATATTTCTAGTTGAAATATAGATTCCATACTCTGCACTAGTGAGGGTCATATGAACGTATGGGGTATTGAGTCCTTTTACAAGTGCCAACTTTTTTTTTTTGAGACATGGTTTTACTCTGTTGTCCAGGCTAGGGTGCAGTGGTGCATTCACAGCTCACCACAGCCTCAACTTACTGGGCTCAGGTGATTCTGCCACCTAAGCCTCCTGTGTAGCTGAGACCACAGGCACATGCCACCACATCTGGCTATTTTTTAAATTTTTTTGTAGAGACAGGGGTTTTGTGATGTTACCCAGGTTGGTCTCTAACTCCTGGGCTTAAGTGATCTGCCCCCTTGGCCTTCCCATGATCAACCAGTAGTCAAAATTCAGATGTATTTTTTTTTCGGATGTACTTTGATTCAGAACGTACTACACAATTCAGACGAAAAATTCAGTCTGTCACACAGCAAACTTTTCTTTAACTTGAAAAAAATTGAACAACAATTAAATATAAACTTATAACTCTCTGAAGACTGTTTTTAAGACTCTTAAAACTATAACTATGACAGCATTTTTATAGTGTTCCCCATGTGCCAGGCACTGTTCTAAGCACTTTATCCTTTTAACTCTCTAAGCCTCACAACAAGTCTATGAGGTGAGTGCTATTTTATTTCCCTGCTCTTACTTTTTTACAGATGAGAAAAACTCAGAAAGTTGTTATCAATTTTAAAAATTTGGCCACGCACGGTGGCTCAAGCCTGTAATCCCAGCACTTTGGAAGGCAGAGGCGGATGGATCACCTGAGGTCGGGAGTTCGAGGCCAGTATGGACAACATGATGAAACGCCGTCTCTACTAAAAATGCAAAAATTAGCCAGGCATGGTGGTGGGCACCTGTAATCCCAGCTACTCAAGAGGCTTAGGCTTGAACCTGGGAGGTGGAGGTTGCAGTGAGCCGAGATTGCACCATTGCACTCCAGCCTGGGTGACAGAGCAAGACTCCATCTCAAAAAAAAAAAAAAAAATTATATGTATACACACATGCATTTGTGCATGTATATATACATAAATAAATATATACACACACATGCATTTGTGCATGTATATATACATAAATAAATATATATACACACACAACTATATCTTTTTAATTTTATTCTATTGGAAGACCAATAAAAGCGAAAGATCCCCTGAAAGGCTGAACACCACTCCAGTTTTAATCCCACATCAAATATCAAATGAGACTCACATGTATGCTGTCGGTAACATTAGTCTTGAAAAGTCCAGAAGGAGAAAAAAACAAGACACCTAGAATAAATGGACTGAAAGAAGCTAAAAGTTCTAAATGAAATTGTTGAGCTTTTCATGTTACAGAAAGCTAGCATATTGATAAGAATACATTTTTGCTTAATGTACTTTTTGATGCTGGAAATATTTCATTTCTAAGCCAATAGATACGTTTATCTATGCAGAACTATCCATATCTTTTCAAAATGTAAGAAATAAGTGCATGTGAATTTCCAACAGAATAATAGTGCAAAATAAGAATCCCAACTTAAAGCTTATTTATCGGTTGAGTACATGAAACTTGAACAGGATCCAAGTAAAACTACAGTCTGAAGAGTCCCTGACTTTAGATATATTGCCACTTTATCTTAAGAAAAACACCTGGCTGTGTGCTAAAATTGCCTACCACTTTAGGAATCATTATTACTATTTTGAATATGGTAAGAGGAAAATTTAGCTAATCGGACAGAACCAAAACCAAAATGAATGTTCAAGAAAAATGTAACTTGTTATATAATTTTAAGTACTTTTGACAACTGTAGTTTTATTTTCCTGTAAGTCCATTTGAGGAGCATGCATTTTGTGCAATATTCACATTGCCCAGAATGCAGAACTTCACATTAACAAAAATGTAAAATCTCCAAATTAATGATATATCAACACTTGGTTATGTAATTCTTACTTATAAAAGACATTTCATCCACCTTCAGTCATTTTTACTTATTCAAGAAACTATCTTTGTGCAAACACTGTGCATTGGACAAGGGATTGCACACTGGAGATACAGCAAGGAATATAATACAATCTACACACAAAGTAAATTAGGGCAACCAACAAGAAAACTCATTGAAATGTAGTGTTAGCACACAAACAGGGCATACGGGGGAAAGAGGCAATCAGGCAGGGTTTCAAAGCTAAGTATTGAGCAATAAGTAGGCATTAGACAGGCCAAGAAGCAGGGAAGAAAGCATTTCAGGCAAAAAGAGCATGATACATTGGAGGAACTGAAAAAAATAGTTCATTATTACTAGATCAAAGAGGTAGAGCAGAGATTGTTGATGATCTAGAATCAACAAGGCTTGAGAATGTGTTAAATAGTTATGGCAGAGAGCAAAAATTTGAGGAAGACTATGATTTTTTGACTTGGATAAATGAGCAAGGTGGTGCCATTTACTGAAATGATTGATCTAAAAAGAAGTACAAGTTTGGGACAAAAAACAATGAGTTTGAGTTTGGTGTATGTATAAGATGCTTGGGTAGAGATGGAGGCCTGTAATTCCAGAAACATGTTTGGACTAGAAGATTGTATGTGGGAGGCAGCCTCATAGATGATATCATGCAAGTGGAATGTGGTCAAGAATCTGTGGGATTTTAAAAAAGAGAGAGAACTAATGATAGAATTCTGAGTGAACCTAATTTTTTAAAGGCAGGAAGAAGACAGCCCTAAGGAAAACTCTGAGTCGGGGCCGGGAGTGGTGGCTCACGCCTGTAATCCCAGCACTTTCGGAGGCCAAGTCAGGCGGATCACAAGGTCAAGAGATCAAGACCATCCTGGCCAACATGGTGAAAATCCTCGTCTCTACTAAAAATACAAAAATTAGCTGGGCATGGTGGCATGCACCTGTAGTCCCAGCTTCTAGGGAGGCTGAGGCAGGAGAATTGCTTGAACCTGGGAGGCAGAGGTTGTAGTAAGCCGAGATCCTGCCACTGTACTCCAGCCTGGCACCTGGTGACAGAGCAAGACTCTGTCTCAAAAAAGAAAGAAAAGAAAAGAAAAACTCTGAGTGGGAACAGCCAGAAAAGAAAGAAGAAAACGAAAGTTTAAATTAGGAATGCAGCAACAAGTGTCAAAGGATGCAGAGAAATCATGTAAGACAGGGCTAAAAGCTATTTTTCTTTCTGCAGCCACAGAAATGGTTATAATAGGCACAATCTAATTTTTGCATATATTAATAAAACACTAATAGAGTTTCCTCCATAAGAAGTTTGCAATATTCTTGTGCAAAGATTTCTAAATGACTACCGATTGCAGTGCTATTGAAAGAAGTACTTTTCTATTTTAGTGATATTACTATGTAATGTGCAAAAAAATGAAGAAAACTATCTATTGATTTCTCCAAGCATGGTCCTTACATACACATGGGAGAGGGGCAAGTTCAACTTCAAGGTATATTCCTAATCAGCTATACTCTTAAAAGTGTTTGTCTCTGATGTAATCAAAAATATACTTGGTTACTGGGAGGCTAGATCCAAACTTCATAATTATTCCCATTTTGGCAGCAAGCACAAGGTTTTATATTTGATGATGATTATAATAATAATTGCTAACATTTATTAACTCCTCATTATGTGCCAGGATTCTGTGCTAAGCACCGTTCATGAATCAGCTCATTTAATCTTCACAACAGCTATTACTATCCCTGTTTTACAGAGGATATGGTCAGGGCTTAGAGATGTTAACTTGCCCAAGGTCACAGAGCTTAGAGGGAGCAGAGCCAGGATTCAAACCGAGGCAGCAGTCTGACTCTAGAATCCCAACTCTGAATGTCTGCTGTTATGAAAAGCAGAGCTTCTTTTGAAAGAGCATACCCAAGGTACTTCCAATTGGTCAATTTTAATTCTTAGAAAACAGAGTAAGTTTAGGGTGGAGGGAGTTGGACTCCTCTTTAGAATTCCAAATAAATTTCATTTTTATCATTCCAAATTCTATATCAATTATGCCAACGTTTTCACTACAGTGAACTTTATAAGGAAAAAAAGGATTTGGAGGCAAAAAAATTAACTCTTCTGCAATCACTTGCGAAAATGCTAGGAAGCTTTCACCTCCTGTTTTGAGGCTCTGCAGACAGCACAGGGAACAGATTGAATATTTTTTTAAAGGCTCCAAACTGTATCTTTGCTAAAACGAGATGCTTCTCTCTCTCTCTCTCTTTTTTTTTTTTTGATGGAATTTTGCTCTTGTTGCCCAGGCTGGAGTGCAATGGTGCAATCTCAGCTCAGCCCATCCTCCGCCACTGGGTTCAAGCGATTCTCCTGCCTCAGCCTTCCAAGTAGCTGGAAATACAGGCATGCGCCACCACGCCTGGCTAATTTTGTAATTTTAGTAGAGACAGGGTTTCTTCATGTTGGTTAGGCTGGTCTCAAACTCCCGACCTCAGGTGATCCACTCACCTTGGCCTCCTAAGTGCTGAGATTATAGGCGTGTGCCACCGTGCCCAGCCACTAGCTTCTCTTTCATCACTATTACTTATCTCATAAAAGAAAATGCCACTACATAAAATAGAAATCATTTTTCATATCTCTGTGATACATTACATTTCCAAGGTAAATCAAGTAATCTGGGTTGGATTCAAATGCAATTACTTTCTCTTGCTGGTCCAACCAAACTATGTCTGCTTGTCAAACCAGTTAAAACTTTATCTACATCAAGAATCTCCAAGAAGAAGAGTAATAGAAATAATATTTTGACATTATATTAAGCCTAATTCTCTCTCCTCAGTCCTTAGGAAAGTGGTACTGTATACACTCCTGAATGCAGAGGAGGAATGAACTCTCCCATTCTCTCCTTATCTGGTAGTCTTCACACCCAGTAGAAGAAAAAAAAATTCCCTGACCTTTCCTTCTATTGCTCCTTCACCCTAGCCAAACTTCTACCAAGAACAAGGATAAAATGCTGCCAGTCTGTATTCTTTTTATAAAAAGTATATGTCCTTCATGAACATCAACTATGCAGCCTATTGTGTTTTGCTTTACTTTCAGGTACATAATGTGCACTAAAATGTCAATCCACTCATGTTAGTGTATATTAAGAGAAAAAGAAAAGAGATTCCTAAATTACCTTCACTCTAAATAAGGATACATAACCTAACACCCAAAGCATCCTTATCCTTTCCACAGTGTACTCCCATTTACCTCCTTTGCCCTCCAAAACCCTTAAGACTAAAGCAAAGACAGCTCCTACTACAATTCCTTACTTTAAAGATGGAAACTGTGAGGCACAAAACTATTAAGTTAATTGTCCAGTGTCTCACAATTAATCAGAAGGATCTACAAAGCTCAAGTCCACATGTTCTAGCTCCAAATATGGTGTCCTTTCCAACCTCTACAGATGAAAAAAATCTGTTTCACAAACACGTCTAAAATAGCTACTTAAGTCCACTAATAGCACTACAAAATCAAATACACAGCTAGATTTTATTCATTGCCCAGGAAAGAGACAAGAAAAAGCATCCAGTGCATTTCAAAATATAACAAGGAAGAGAAAACACAGGAAGAGGACAGTAATACTCACTGGCTTTAACCTGAAATTACTTACGTAATATGTAACTATACAATCAAATGACAGGTGGTGTTTTTTCCTTTAAAAACCATACATAATAAAACCACTTGGCTTTATTATAATATATGGATGTGATATCCTCAAGTGGGAAGTTCTAATGGATTCAAACTATGCTACCATTCCTCAAAACAGAATGCACCCAATTTTTTTCAAAAACCTCTGTAAAAGCAAAACTTATTGAGTGTAGATTTAACTTTTGGAAACATGCAAAAAAAAAATCACAAGGGAACCTTCCTATATTTAGAGGATATGGACTATTTAAAAGTGGGCAATGCTTATCATTATCATAGCCATCATTTATTGAGTACATTCTGTGTGCTAGGCTCACTACTAAACCTTTTATATGTATTCCCTCACTTATAATCACAACAACCCATCAACATGATTAGCTCGGGTTTACAGATGAGGAAATAAAGTTCAGAGAGGTCAATTATCTTGTCCAAGGTCAAACAGTAGCAAAACTAAGAGTTAAACTCAGATCTTCCAGATTCCAAAAAAGTACAAGCTTCTTTGTACTTCCAAAGAAGTACAAGCACTGTGTGGTAGGTGGACATGCACAATTTCTAATGAACCATCAATCTGAGAGTTCTATGAGCCTTCAGTTTATTCAATTTATCTGGTGAATAAATGACATACTGCATTTTATCATATACAAGATAATTGTCCTCAAATAATGAGACTACTGTTTTGTGTGTCTCAAAAAAACGGTTTTAATAGCCATTCCTAAGAAGAATTACAAAGACTTTTAAGTAGTGACAGCATTATCCATATAATGTGTACTGCTTTGGAAGAAAGGAGTCATCCAGGTGAATAAATTCTGGTATATTGTTAAAAATTCAAACTCATTGCTTCATAAAAACATCTTTTATTTACAATCAGAAGCTTAAGCTCCTGAATCCCTCAAGCCCTCAAGTGCACTCCGAAAAAGCCTTCACATCGATCAACCTACCAAGCACATACCGAAGGCCTACTTAGTGCGCACTGCAATAAGACAGACTATGGGGATCATGTTAGAAACTTACTCCATCCATAAGGAGTTAGCAGGTTGCTTCCAACCACGCACAGTCAGTCATTACTGGGACAACCAAAATCCTCCGGTGCTATTTGCTATAGTTTATGTGTGCTGCCCTACAAAGGAAGCCTGCTCTTTGGAACAATAATTAGATCAATTAGGTCATTTTCCCAGAGCCCCTTTCACTTTCTCGTAAGCACCGCATGGTTGTGGTTGGTTTTGGCATTGGTGTTGGCATTAGTGAGTTAATTTTCCTCTTACTGGATCCAGAATTCTGCCTGCTCCCTGCTCCCTCCCGCTTCTCTCCCTTCTTGCCTCTTCCACCCGAAGTGGAAACTGCAGACTCAAACTCCCCTATGGCTCCAGCACCAAGAACTGGGCATGCTCAGAAGGCCAGGCAGGCTTTGGTTGCCACTGACAGTTCCCCGCCCCTGATTTGCCGCCGCCCCCCTTCCCCCACTCCAACAAGAGACACTGAAATGTTTATCTGAAAGATACGAGGCCTCTTTTTCCCGAGAATGACCCCATTTTAATTTCATTTCGCAGGGTCTCTGAGTCTTGCGAAACCCCAGCTCGAGCCCGAGGAAGACCGCATTATTTTTCAGCACCGGGGACAGCGCCGCGCTGCCATTAACGTCCACCCTCCCCCACCTTCTCTACCCCCCCCACCCCCCACCCGCCCCAACCTCAGCCCCCACCCCCGCACCAGCACAATGCCAAGGTCTCCCAGCAGCCGCAAACGCCGCAGCTGCAATAGCTCCCAGCCGAGGCCGGGCCGGAATGCCGGGCCGGCTGCTACTTACACTGCTCCGCTTTGGTGGACATGGTGCTGTCCAGATGGAAAGGCTTTGCCCCAAAATCTGTGTCGTGTGAGCTCCCTCGCTCCGCCAGCGATGTTGCGAGGAAAAGAGTGCATACCCCCCACCCCCCACCCCCTCGCTTTCCCCCTCCCTTAGGCCCGTGTCGCTACCATTCGGACAAAACGCACATCAAATTGCAGAATTCGGTCCCGGAAGGTTAGGAAATCGCCCCCGGAGAAATGGGTGGGATTTAATAGGCGGCCAAAGGCTTCCTGTCCGTCCCCTCCTGGAGCTGCCCGCGTTGATGTGGGCGGGGAGACCGAAAGGAGAGAGCAGGCAGCGGCTCCTGGTGAAATGGGAAAATGGGCTCGACCGGGGGAGGAGTATTTCCATTCATAAGGCGCACGGAGGGGACGGGTGTTTCCCAGAGAAAAGCCTCTTAAAGCGCCGGAGTCCCCGACCATTTGGATCTCCCATTGGCGTTCTCCGGGCCTGTAAATCCTGCTCCCGGTGCAGCCCCCGGAGCCTCAGCGGGGTGACCGGAGAGGGACCCAGGTGCGTCCCACGCTTCGTCTCAACCTCGGGGAGGAAGGAGAGGGAGGCGGATCCGGGGCGGGCTGGAGCGCCGGGGCCGGAGGGCGCGAGGATGCTCCTGAGGACCGTGAGGAAGGAAATGCAGGAGGAACCCTCAGCATGGCTTCCCGGCGCGCCGCGGTCCCTGCCCTCGCCTCCCCTCTGCGATGGGCTGTCCTGCTGATGATTAGGGATGGGAGGTCCCACTGCCAGGGGGCTGTGACAAGACTTTAGAAGTTGGGGCTGGAGGAAGGAGGAGATTTCCACGGATGGTGAAGCTGGAAGGGCCACAGAAAAGGAAGATGAAAGACTGGAGACAAGAAGACCCCGGGTGTGCTCCCTTGCAGCCATCCTGGCTGGACAGGGGCACGTTAGGAAGCCCCTGACTGGAAAACGGAAGCCAGCGGGAAAGGAAGGCAATAGACGAGGGCTTCGTGCATATCATTAGGAAGATTCCCAAAGAATCCACTACAGAGTGGAGAGACACTTGGAGTCGGGAAGAACCAGATTCAAGACCCACTTTTACCACTTACTCAAGGACCCTCTTCTAATCTCCCTTCACCTCCAGTTCTTTATCTGTAAAATGAGAACATTAAAACCCGCGCTATCACCTGAAGAGTTACTGGGCAGATCAAATGGATGCGCAAATCCTTGTAAACTAAAAGTATGGCACAATCGCCAACCATTATGTCCATTCTTCATTCAAATAGTTTTATTTGCTAAAGCTGAGGGCCAATGGTCACAGCAGGTTAATTTAGTAAAAGTTACAGGAGCAGAACTGTCAGTGTTGACAATGGCTGTTAATGCTGATAAATAAATGTTTTTCCACCTTAGAAAATAAAAGATCCTTATTTAGGGAAAGAATTTTAAATTATGTGTAATATATAAAAACTTAGGTGAAATCTTGGACAATTAAGAAAAATATTATGAACAAACATCAAGAAGATGCTTCTGAATAACAAAAAAAAAAAAGTCTGCAAATAACAGGGAAACTGTCCATAATGATGCACACACAGTACTCAAATTTCACAGTATTTGCAAAAATGTTCATAAGGGGTTAGTGAATTGGTTCTTTGGGTTGCCTATGTGATTGGACTCTGTCATCTTCCCAGTTGGCAGGCTGGTTTGGCTAATCAGCTATCATTCCATGTCATTGTTCATTTCCAAAACCACATCCAAAAGAGAATTTCCACTTATTAGTAAAAGATAAATGATTATGTGAAGCATGATGCCGAAGAGTTCGTTTTGAGTAAAAACAAATTGGAATCATTCTGAAGAAAATATGAATATAATGAACATTTCTGAGAAGATAATAAACACTTTGTATGACTAAAAGAAAGCTCAATGGGTTATTCAGAAATTTCTTAGAAGCCTGAGGCTTTAATAAAGAAAACAGTAATTGGAAATTAACACACACACACACACACACACACACACACACACACAGGTGTCTTGGATAATATGAAACAAAGGACAAAGTATGTGTTGGAAAACTATTCTCCCTTCATCTACTTAACAATCTTTCTATTTTTCATCCATTAACCATCCCATTACTCAGTTAAGAGAGAATATAATGGTGTTAAGGTCATGGACTCAGAAGTTAGCCTGGGTTTGAATTCCAACTTTGCCTCTCATGATCTGCATAACCTTGTGCAAGTTACCTAACTTCTCCATGCCTTGATTTCCACACTTGAAAAATGGCCATATCATAGTCACATTAAAGGTTGCCAGGAATAAATAAGTATATATATGAGAATCTAGAACAATGACACATGTGAGTGATGGCTGCTGTTAGCATTACGACTCAAACTCCTCAAATGCCACCCAATCCATTCAGGTTAGTTCCGACGCTTCGGACTCTCCAAAGGCTGACAGCATCCATATAACTGAGACTCTAATCATCAACGTAGGCACTCACAGCTTCAGCCTTCTGACATGCCCATTAACTCACGAACCTGGACCATATCCATTACTCAGTTTTTCCATTCCAACATATGGCCTTACTACTTCAATGAACTCCCTCACTTTTCCTTCTATCTCCAGCTATCTCAACCCTTCCTGCTTCTATTGCTTTTATTGTTTTCTTCTATTGCAGAAGTAGTGCCTCTTCTCACTGCCAGATGCAATGCCTCTTTTTCTAAACCTATGCCTCTAATTATACACATTCCTATTTATTCTCGAATTTGCTATTTTAATTATCTTCTTTTTTCCCAGCATTTTAAGTCTCATCTTTTCAATGGATTTTCCCATCCTGCTTGCAAACATGCATAAATTTTTCATCCTCAAAAAGCTGTGTCTATCTTACTGAATAAGTGGCCTCCATTTCTCCATTTCCTCACTACCCTACCTGCTATCAAATTGTGGCTGAAACAAGTTCCTTCAATAGTCAGTAATAATTTCCTAATAGTAAATTACAATTGGTTTATCTCTTGATGACTAATGCCAGCATTTGAAATCTCTCCCTATTTATTTTTGAAATTTCCTCTTCCCTTAACCTCTATAACACAATGCTCTTCAAAATCTTCTCCAAATTTTTGCCCATTCTATTGTTTAATGAAGTACTTCAAACATAGAAATGTTTTAAAAATCATGAACACTGATGTTACCACTACCCAGTTTCTTCAAATCTTAATATTTTGTCACATTGCATTATTTTACTTTTCAAAAATAAAACATTTTAGAGACATTAGAAACCCTCACAAAAATTATTCTAAATTTGTGGTTATGTCCTTATATTTTATATTACTTATTTATTTGTTCAGCAACTACTTATTGAGTGCCTATTATACGTCAAACACTGTTCTAGAACTTGTTATAACACAGCAAACAGAGAAGACAAAAAATATCTCTGCTTGGTGAAAATAATATTCTAGTGGGAAGACAAAAAATAAATAAGTAAAATACATAGTATATTAAGTTCTGACAAATACTAAAAAGAAAAATATTAAACAAAGGGGAGGAAATAGTTTGTATTGAAAGTGTTGAAATTTTGAATGAGATAAAATTTTAAACAGGGTAATAATTATATACATACCATATATGTCTATTTCCATAAGGAACATATATTTTTTACATTTTTTTATTTTCCTATAATTAATACCACACTATACATATCTTTTAAAAACTTACATTCTATGCTCAACGTTGCATTTTGGCCTAATTATGTTTATTAAACACTATGTGTGAGGGACGCCCCACATACTTAGTGACTAAAGACTCCAATAGCATACTCACAGCTTTATTGACCTGAAATGCCAAAGTACATAGTTAAAAGCAATTACAGCTGCTAGAAAGTGAAGGGAGAACTATGAGAAGGAGAGAGCCACAGTAAAGGAGAAATCACCTATTTACCTCTGCCCAAATCTCTAGCTGATCTCTGAACCACATATGTGCAAGGCTGCATGCAAACAACAAAAACCCAACTAGGGATACAATAACTTAACTGATATTTGATAAACTGATAGTTTATATCACATTAAATTAGTTACCTGCTAAAAAAGTCAACACTCTTTAGAGGAAAATAACAGAATACAGAGTCTCCACAGCACTAAAATGACAATGTCCAGGATACAATCCAAATTTACACGACACACAAAGAAACAAGGAAATGTGATCCACTTAACCCATTGTGAAGAAAAAAGTTAATAGAAAATGAACCCAAGATGATCCAGATGTTATCACTGACAAGGATTTTAAATCACGTAATTCTGCTCAGTGAAGTGAAAACAATGCTTATAATGATTGGAAAGAAAAGAATGTCAGTAGAGAAATTGAGACTATATTTAAAAATGCCAATTGGAAATTTTAGAACTCAAAAGTACAACAAGTGAAATAAAAAATTCACTAGATGGTATTAATGGCAGGGTGCAGAAAATAGATAAAATACCAAGTAAACTTAAAGATAAATCACTGAAAATTATCCCATTTGAAAAATACATAGAAAAAAATTATTAGAAGAAAATGAACAGAGCCTGGGGACTGCGAAATAATAACAAAAGGTATAATATATAATTATACTAACAGAAGGAGGGGATAAAAATACTAATAATATATTAATATATTATTTTTAAATATTTAAGGAAATAATGGCTGAAAATTTTCCAAAATTTGGTGACAAAAATATTTACAGATATATAAAGAAGTACCAATCCCCAAGCAGGAAAAATATAATGAAAGTCAAGTCTTAAGCACATCTGATTCAAAACACTGAAAAACAAAGACAAAGGAAAATCTTGGAACCAACTAGAGAAGAATGATATACAATGACACAAATTACATACAGGGAACATCAATGCAAATTAACACTGACTTCTAATCAGAAATAATGGATATCAGAAGATAATAAACCAACAACTTTACCATACTAAAAGGAAAAAGAAAACTGTTAATGCAGTGGTCAATATCTGGCACACACACAAAAAGTCTTTCATAAAGAAAACAAAATAAAAATATTTTCAGATGGAAGAAAACTAAGAGAACTTGCCACCGGCAGACTTGCACTATATGAAATAGTAATAAAAGTTCTTCAGGCTGAAAGAAAATGATACCAGACAAAAATGCAGATTTTCTCCCAGTCTATGGTTTGTTTTTCACTTCGTTTATAGAATCTTTTACTGAACAGAAATTTTAAGATGTAAATGTAGCCAAGTTTAACCATGTTTTTCTTTTTCCTGAAACAGAGTCTCACTCTGTCGCTCAGACTAGAGTGCAGTGGTGTGATCCAGGCTCACTGCAGCTACAACTTTTCCAGGCTCAGGTAATCCTCCCACCTTAACCTCCCAAGTAGCTGAGACTACAGGCACATGCCACCATGCCTGACTGATTTTTGGTGCGTTTTTTGTAGAGACAGGGTTTCACCATGTTGCTCAGGCTGGTCTCAAACTCCTGTGCTCAAATGTGAGCCTCTGTGTCCAGCCTATCAATCTTTTTCTTTATAGTTTGTGCTTTCCTATGTCCAGGGTTGTAAACAGATTCTTATATTTCATTTTAAAACTTTAAAAGTTTTACTTTTCACATTTAAGTGTTGTTTCAACTTAAATTCTGTTTGTGTATGGTGTGAAGTGGGGTCTGCTTTTTCCTCTATGAATAAGTAGCATCTTACCCATTTATTAAACTCTCCACCAAAAGTTTTTAATTCCATGCCAACGTGTTATGTATATATGAGGCTGTCAACTTTGTATTGTGGACCACAGGTATGTTTGTCCCTTCCTGTTTAACCATACTCTCTTAATAACGATAGCTTTACAATAAGTCTTTATAAGGCAAGTCCTCCCACCTGTGCTTATTCTTCAAATTTATCTTGGCTATATTTGACCATTTTGCCTACTGCATCTCCACCCAAATTTCACCTTGAATTGTAATTCTCAAAATCCCCACGTGTCAGGGGAAAGACCCAGTGGGAGGTAATTCAGTCGTGGGGGTGGTTACCCCATGCTGCTGTTCTCGTGATAGTGAGTGTGCTCTCACAAGATCTGATGGTTTTATAAGTGGCGTTTCCCCCTTTTGCTGAGCACTTCGCCTTCCTGCTGTCATGTTATGAAGGACATGTTTGCTTCCCCTTCCACCATAATTGTAAGTTTCCTGAGGCCTCCCCAGCCATACAGAACTGTGAGTTGATTAAACCTCTTTTCTTTATAAATTATCCAGTCTCAGGCAGTCCTTTATAGCAGCATGAGAAAGGACTAATATACCTACCATGTGAATTTTTTTAGTTTCAATTTTTAATTTTGGAAGGTATGTAGTAGGTGTATATATTTACAGATTACATGAGATGTTTTGATACATGCATGCAATGTGGAAAAAGCACATCAGGCTAAATGGTGTATTCATCACCTCAAGCATTTATCCTTTGTGTTACAAGCAATCCAGTTATATTCTTTGTTATTTTTAAATGTCTAATTAAATTATTTTTGACTATGGTCACTCTGTTGAGCTAGTTAATACTAGATCTTATTCATTATTTCTAACTATTTTTGTACTCATTAACCCTCCCTTATTGCCCCTCCACCCCCACTATCCTTCTCTGCCTCTGTTAACCATCCTTCTACTCTCTATCTAAGTTCAATTGTTTTAATTTTTAGCTACCACAAATAAATGAGAACATGTGAAGTTTGTCTTTCTGTGCCTGGCTTATTTCACTTAGCATAATAACTTCTAGTTCCATCCATATTGTTGCAAATGGTAGGATCTTATTCTTTTTTATGGCTGAATAGTACTCCCTTGTGTATATGTAAGACATTTTCTTTATCTGTTTACCTGTCTATAGACACTTAGGTTGCTTTCAAGTCTGGCTATCATGAATAGTGCTGCAATAAACATGGGAGTTCAGATATCTCTTCCATATAATGATTTCCATTCTTTTGGGTACATACCTAGAAGGAAGATTGCTGGATCTTAAAGTAGCTGTATTTTTAGGTTTTTGAGGAACCTCCAAACTGTCCTCCATAGTGGTTGTACTAATTTACATTTCCACCAAGAGTGTATGAGGGTTCCCTTTTCTCCACATCCTCTCCAGCATTTATTTTTTTCTGACTTTTGGATAAAAGTCATTTTAACTGGGGTGAGATAATATCTCATTGTAGATTTGATTTGCATTTCTCTGATGATCAATGATGTAGAACACATTTTCATATGCCTGTTTTCCATTTGTATGCCATTTTTTGAGAAATGTCTATTCAAATCTTTTGCCCCCTTTTGAATTGGATTATTATATTTTTTTCCTATAGAGTTGTTTGAACTCCTTATATATTCTGGTTATTAAGCCCTTGGCAAATGGGTAGTTTTAAATATTTTCTCCCATTCTGTAGGTTATCGCTTCACTATGTTGTTTCCTTTGCTGTGCAGAAAGAAACCTTTTAACTTGATGTGATCCCATTTGTCCATTTTTGCTTCAGTTGCCTGTGCCTGTAGGGTATTACTCAAGAAATCTTTGCCCATTTCAGTATCCTAGAAAGTTTCCCCAATGTTTTCTTTTAGTAGTTTCAGTGTTGGAGGTCTTAAATTTAAGTCTTTAATCCATCTCAGTTTGATTTTTGTATATGGTGAGAAATAGAGGAGTCTAGTTTCATTCTTTCACATTTGAATATCCAGTTTCCAGCACCATTTATTGAAGAGACTGTTTTTTTCCCAATATATGTTCTTGGCAGTTTTGTAAAAAAATGAATTCACTGTAGATGTATAGATTTATCTCTAGGTTCTCTGTTCTGTTCCATTAGTCTGTGTGTCTGCATTTATGCCAGTACCATGCCATTTTGGTTACTATAGCTCTGTAGTGTAAGTTGAAGTCAGGTAATGTGATTTTTCCAGTTTTGTTCCTTTTGCTTAAGGTAGCTTTGGTTGTTCTGGGCCTTTTGTGGTTCCATATAAATTTTAGAATTTTTTTCTATTTTTGTGAAGAATGTCATCAGTATTTTGATAGGGCTTGAATTGAATCTATAGATTGCTTTAGGTGGTATGGGCATTTTAACAATATTAATTATTCTAGTTCATGAACATGGAATATCTTTCCTTTTATTATATCTTCAATTTCTTACATCAATGTTTTATACTTTTCTTGTGGAGATCTTTCACTTCTTTGGTTAAGTCAATTTCTAGGTATTTTATCTTACTTGTAACTATCGTAAATGGCATTATTTTCTTGATTTCTTAAGATTGTTTGCTTTTGGCCTATAGAAACACTATTGATTTTGGTATGTTGATTTTGTAACTTGCAACTTTACTGAATCTGCTTATCCATTCGTTTTTTAAATATGAATAACACTGTGTTTTTATTATATCAAGGTATGTTTCTTCTATAAACTAAAAATACAATTCTAAGCCCCCCTACTCCACCAACCACTGAATGAACCCCTCATTTTGGCCAAGGGCATTCCAAAGTTAACCTGAAAAACTGCTTCAGAACATGATGGGAAGGGAGGGGTCAGATATGCCTCATTACATCCTCCTCCCTTTTGGAATTCAGGAAAGGCCAAACAGCATTAACATCAACACAGACCTTAAGTCTGATAAGAAGTTGTAATCTATTATCTCTGAAGCCAGCTACCTGGAGGCTTCATCTGCATGATAAATCTTTGGTCTCCACAACCCCTTATTGTAATGCAGATATTCCTTTCTATTGATTCCAGGTCTTTAGATAATAACAACTCTTTCAACCAATTGCCAATCAGAAAATTGTTTAATCTTCCTATAACCTGGTAGCCTGTGATTCAAGCTGTCCCACCTTTCCAGACCAAACCAATGTATGCCTTACAGGCATTTATTGATGTATTATGTCTCCCTAAAAGAGATAAAAGCAGACCATGCCACAACTACCTTGGGCCCCTATCATCAGCACCTCCTGAGGCTGTGTTATGGGTGCATTCTTAACCTTGGCAAAATAAACTTCCTAAATTGATTGAGACTACTTTCAGATACTTTTGGGTTCACTTTTTCTATACTCAGTTTTATGAGAATTTTTATCATGAAGAGATGTTGCATTTTATCAATTGCTTTTTCAGCATCAATTGAAATGATCATATGGTTTTTATTCTTTATTCTGTTGATATGATGTGTCTCATTGATTGATTTGTATATGTTGAACTATCATTGCATCCCTGGAATAAATCTCATTTGGCCATGATAAATGTTCTTGGTTGTTGTTGTTGTTGTTGTTGTTGTTAGCTATCTCCTACATGAAGGATATCTTTTCGTAAGATGTGTTGTTGAATTTGGTTTGCTAGTATTTTGTACAGAAGTTTTGCATCAATATTCATCAGTGATATGGGCCTATAGTGTTTTTCCCCCCTTTTTTGATGTTTCTTTGCCTGGTTTGGTATCAGGGTAATATTGGCCTCATAGGATGAACTTAAAAGTATTCTCTCCTCTTCTACTTTTACAAAATGTTTGAGGAGGATTGGTATTAATTCTTCTTTAAATGTCTGGCAGAATTCAGCGGTGAGGCCATCAGGTCCCAGGTTTCTCTGCCTGGAGACATTGGTCTGTTCATGTTTTGGATTTCTTGATGGTTCAATTTTGGTGGCTTGTATGTGTCTAGGAATTTATTATTTTCTTCTAGAGTTTCCAATTTATTGGCATATATTGATCATTCCTCATAGTAGCCACTAAATGAGCCTTTGAATTTCTGTGGTATAAGTTGTAACATCTCCATTTTCATCTCCTATTTTATTTATTGGAGTCTTCTCTCTTTTTTTCTTAGTCTGGCTACAGATTTGACAATTTTGTTTATCTTTTCAAAAAGCCAAATTTTTGTTTCATTAATTTTTGTATTTTCTTTTCATTTTAAGTTCATTTATTTTTGCTTTGATCTTTATTATTTCTTTCTTCTACTAATTTTGGGTTCAGTTTGCTCTTGATTTTCTAGTTCTTTAGGATGTATTATTAAGTTGCTTATTTGAAGTTTTCTTCTTCTATAATGTAGGCACTTACGACTGGGAACTTCTGTCTTCATACTGCTTTTGCTGTATCCCATAGGTTTTTGTATGTTGTATTGCCATTATCATTTGTTTCAAGAAAATTTTCAATTTCCTTCTTAATATCTTTGTTGACCCACTGGTCATTCAGAAGTATATCGCTTAATTTCCACATGGTTGTATAGCTTGTATAGTTCATATATCTGGGTACTCCACTATTGGGTGCATATATATTTACTATATCCTCTTGCTGAATTGACCCCTTTATCATTACATAGTGGCCTTTGTCTCTTACAGTTTTTGTTTTGAAATCTATTTTGTCTGATATAAATATAGCTACTCCTGCTCTATTTGGTTTCCATTGGCATGGAATATCTTTTTCTATCCCTTTGTTTTCAGTCTACGTGTGTCTTTATAGGTAAAGTGTGTTTCTTGTCGGCAACAGATCATTAGGTCTTCTTTTTTTTATCTCTTCAGCCATTCCATGTCTTTTGATTAGAGAGTCTAATTTACATTCAATATTATTACTGATAAGTAAGAACTTACTCCTACCATTTTGTTATTTGCTTTCTGGTTGTTTTGTGGTCTTCTCTTCCTTCTTTTCTTTATTCCTGTCTTCCTTTTAGGGAAGATAATTTTCTATGGTGGTACAATTTACTTATTTTAGTTTTCAAGGGATGAATAATAGTGATGTTATTTTATTTTATTTAGTTAGTCATTTTTAATTATTTTTTAGTCTTGTATTAAGACAGGGTCTTACTATGTTGCCCAAGCTGGTCTGGAACTCCTAGCTTCAAGCAATCTTCTTACCCTGGCCTCCTAAAGTGCTAGTATTACAGGGATGAGCCACCATATCTGGTCCTGATAGTATGATTTAATTTATTGCTTTTTATTTTTTGCATATCCTTTGTATATTTTTATTTAAGGTTACCATGAGGCTTACAAATGCTATCTTATAACTCATTATTTTAAGCTGATAACAGCACTGTTTGCATAAGGAAACAACCAAACAAAAAGAAAACTAATAAAATTCTACACCTTAACTTCATCCCCCTGCTTTTCAACTTTTCATTGTTTCTATCTTATTGTACTCTCTGTGTCTTGAAAAGTTGTAGTTATCATTTTGGATGAGTTCATCATTCAGTCTTTTTAATTAAGGTAAGAATGGCTTATATACCACAGTTACAGTGTTGTAATACTCTGTGTTTTTCTGTGTACCTACTATTGGTAGTGAGTTTTATACCCTCAGATGATTTCTTATTGCTCATTAACATCTTTTTTTTTTCTGATTGAAGTACTCCCTTTAACGTTTCTTGTAGGATAGATCTGGTGTTGATGAAATCCCTCAGCTTTTGTTTGTCTGGGAAGGCATTTCTCCCTCATGTTTGAAGGATATTTTCACTGGATATACTATTCTAGGGTAAAAGTATTTTTCCTTCAGCTCTTCAAATATGTCATGCCACTCTCTCCTGGCCTGTAATACTGAACTTTACAAATACAGAGAAAGATATCAACATTTAAGTACAAGAAGGTTATAAAACACCAACAAAATTTAACCCAAAAAAGACTGCCTTGAGTCATTTTATAATCAAACTCCCAACAGTCAATATTGGAGCTCTCAATTTTATGTTATTTCTTTATTTTCTCTTGCTGCTTTTAGGATATTTTCTTTATCCTTGACCTTTGGCAGTTTATTAAATGCCTTGAGGTAGTCTTCTTTGGGTTAAATCTGCTTGGTGTTCTATAGCCTTCTTGAACTTGGATATTGATATATTTCTCTTAGTTTGGGAAGTTCCCTGTCATTATCCCTTCGAATAAACTTTCTCTTTTTTTTTTTTTTTTTGAGACGGAGTTTTGCATGGCATGATCTCGGCTCACCCCAACCTCTGCCTCCTGGGTTCAAGCGATTCTCCTGCCTTAAGGCCCAAGAGTTCTCCAGTCTGCTTGTACTGAATGCTGCCTAGCCTGGGACTCACCCTTGAGGGCAACACACTCCCCTCTGACTCAGGGTAGGCCTAGAAATGCCATCCAGGAGCCAATACCTTGAACTGGGGACCCCAAGAGCCTGCTTGGTGCTCTACTCTCCTGTGGCTGAGCTGGTACATATGGTGCAAGACAAAGTCTGCTTTTCTTTTTCCTCCACTTTCCTCAAGCAGAAGGAGTCTCTCCCCATAGCCACCACAGCTGAGAATGTGCTGAGTCTCACCTGAAGCCAGAATGTCTGAATTTCACCCACGGCCCAAAGTGTACTTCCTAGCAGCATTGTCAGTTATTCAGGGATCAAAGGCTCTTTAGTTAGCAGACAATGGATACTGCCAGGACTGGGTCTTTCCCTTCGAGGCAGCAGGCTCCCTTCTGGCCCAGGGTGTGTCTAGAAATGTAATCCAGGAGCCTGGAAAGGGGGCCTCATTACTTTGACCATTGCCCTATTCTACTGTGGCTGAGCTGGTATCCAAGAAGCAAGACAAAGTCCTCTACTCTTCCCTCTCCTCTCCTCACGTGGAAGGAAGGGGCTGCTTTTGAAGCCATGAGTTGTGCAGCCTGGGAGTGTGGGAGGGGTGGCACAAGCACTCTCCTCACCACCCCAGCTGGTGTTTCAGTAAGTGGCATGCCCCCCCAAGTCCACTGGCTCTGAACCCAGATCATCACTAGGCCTCACCCAGGAGTTCCTTGTGGCCTAGGATGCCTTTCAAGTTTAGGGTCCCAGAACACTCCATCCCTAGGTGGCAAGGCTTGCCAGAACTAAAGTTCAGACTGCTGGATGGGCAATTCCCCTCTTGCTAGGGCTGGTTTATATACTCCCTCTGTGGGCAGACATCAGCTGATGTCAGCCTCGTTTTGCCTTCTGCTATGAGAGGGCAGAATTCAGTTTAATGTAATATTTCACCATCGCTGCACTCACCCACTCCCAAATGTCCAGATTCTCTCTCTCTGCCACACGGCCACTGCCAGGTAAGGGAGGAAGGTTGGTGTCAGTGATTCAAAACTCTTTTTTACCCTCTTCAATACCCCTTTCAGTGATATGAAGTTTCAACCAGATTTGTGAGTGATCACCTAATTTTTGGTTCTTATGCAGGTTCTTTTTGTGTATAAATAGTTGTTACATTGGTGTCTTTATCAGGGGAATGATTGATGAAGTCTCTATTCAGCCATCTTAGCAAATTACATTTTAAAACCTTTTGAAATTTTGACTGGAATTGCATTGGATATATGAAATAATTTAGAGAAAATTTAAATCTTCAGTGTTTTCATTCATGGGAATGATGTTTTTTTCCATGTATCTAGATATTTTATTTTTTATTTATGTTTCCTTTATTTATTTATTTTACAGACAGGGTCTTGCTCTGTCATCCAGGCTATAGTGCAGTGGTACTATCATACCTCACTGCCTCCTTGAACTCCTGGCCTCATGCAATCCTTCTACCTCTGCCTCTCAAGTAGCTGGGACTACAAGAGCATGCCACCAAATCTGGCTAATTTATTTTTATTTTTTGTAGAGATGGAGGTCTCACTGTGTTGTCCAGGCTGGTCTCAAATTCCTGGCCTCAAGTGATTCTCTTGCCTTGGCCCCTCAGAGTACTGGGATTATAGGTATGAACCACTGCACCTGGCTGTACCTAGCTTTTCAATAATATGCTGTCGTTTTCTCTGTAAGAGTACTGAATATCTTTTGTTAAATTTATTTCTAAGTATGTTATAATTTTATTGCTATTTGGAATGGAATATTGTTTCATATTATATTTCTAAATAATTATCATTGGGATATACTAAAAATATTGATTTTAGGTTGATCTTATATCTAACAACCTTGTTAATATCTCTTATCAGTTCTAATACTTTGTAGATTCTCTTAAATGTTCTATATAAACAAAGTTAGCATCTACAAATAATGAGAGTTTTGATTTGCACTTACAATTATTATACTTATTATTCAATCTTATTACATTGGATAAGATCTCCAAAACAATGCTGAATAAAAGCAGTATACCTAAAATGTATAAAACCAAGTTGTGCCTCAACCACCCTGGGCACACATTATTAGGACCTCCTGAGGCTGTGTCACAGGTATGTCCTTAACCTTGGCAAAACAAACTTTGTAAATTGCTCAGCTGAGACAATAGAGAAGAAATATATGAGAGTGTGAACCAAAAAGGATCTGAGTCTACATCTGGTTCACACTCTCATATATTTCTTCTCTACTGTCTCCTCCCTTTTCTTCTGGAACTTCTAATTGATATTAATATTTCAGAACCTCTAATTCTATCTGTATCTCTTACTTGCTTGTTCATATTTCTTATCTTCTCACCTCTCATGACATATTCTGAGTGAGTTCCTCAGAACTAGCTCTCAATTCACTGATTCTCTTTGTGTCCAATCCAGTGCTTATCCTAATTAATGTTTCATTTCAATTGAGTATATATTTCATTTTCACATATTCAATTGTATTTTTTCATATCTACCTCTTCTCAGTTCATATCTGCTTCATTTTTCTTTACAATATTTGTTCCTCCTTATGCATTTTATTCCTTCATTCAATGCCAAATATACTTGTTTTAGGGTTTCTGACAGTTTGTTTCATAAAAATAATTTTATTTATAGTGCATTTACATTCTTATAATTTTTTATGCTGTATTTTTTTCTTTTTCTTTTTCTTTTTTTTTTTTTGAGACAGAGTCTCACTCTGTCGCCCAGGCTGGGGAGCAGTGGTGCAATCTCAGCTCAGTGCAATCTCTGCCTCCTGGGTTCAAGTAATACTCCTGCCTCAGCCTCCCAAGTAGTTGGAATATAGGCATCCACCACCACACCCAGCTTATTTTTGTATTTTTAGTAAAGACAGGGTTTCACCATGTTGGCCAGGCTGGTCTCGAACTCCTGATTTCTGGTGATCCGCCCACCTTGGCCTACCAAAGTGCTGGGATTACAGGCATGAGACATCACACCCAGACTATGCTGTATTTCTTACCATTACATTGTGGAATCTTGGATGGGATATATCCTTTGTGAGAGGCTTTTGTTCTTATTTTATTTTCTCTCTTCTATTCCTTTATGCTAACTCTTTCCTTTCTAACAGTTTGTGGATTGTCTGTTTGTTTATTTCTACCCAACTCTCTGGACAACCAGTCCAGAACCAGATTTTATATACTAACAAATAAAAATGTCAAATAGAGATATCACTAATCCAGTCACAAGACCTTAGGCAATTTGATTCAGTCTGAGTCTCAAGGCTGCATCTGTAGGTGTCTGAATCTCTAGGCTTACAGTGCATTCTAAACTGTAGGTATCCCAAGAAGGAGCCAACAACAATTTTTTTCAGACTCTTTTCTTGAGGTGGAGTGGGGCCGGGGCTAGCAGGAGACTTCAAACAGTAAGTGTGGCTCCAGTTTTTGTCTTACATGGAGCACTTTGATCCCCACTACCCTGCAGGAATCAAACCTAAAATGCATTGTCTGTTTTCAGCCTGGAGTCCAGAAAGCTTGTGACATCAAGCCTACTCATAAATTTGCATTTCTGTTCAATTTCTGGTACAAATTGATATTTGCCTTGTTTTGAGCTCAGTGATGATTTATCTATCATTACTGTGAGTTTGAGGCTCAACACATGCCATTTTGGACAAGTAGTATCTGCCTATTTCTTCATCTTTTGCATCCTAACCCCTCAAAAAAATGTGAGTTGTTTATCAAAGCTTTGCCCTTAGAATTCTCATCTTTTTTCTAAGATCTGTCTCTCTTTGGATATCTTATTTACTCCTACACTTCAACAACAATTTACATGTTGAAGATTATCAAATCTTAAAAAAAATCTTTGTCCCAACCACTCTGCCAAGTTTCAAGCTCACATTTTTAACTGTTTAATAGATGTCTATATCTGGATGCCCCATTAATACCTCAAACTCAGCATACATAAACCATGTATTATTTTCCTATTCCCACCTACATCTCTTCCTGATTTTATTTCTCATGATGAAGGTATCATTCTCACTGTCACTGTTATCCAGACTTGAAATCCCAATGTTGTCTTATTCTCCCCTCTGCCTCATCCATATCATCTAATCAGGCTTCAAGTTCTGTCTTGTCTCTTTCAGAATCATCCCTGAATTCATTTCTTTCTTTCCATATTTTTTGCTGTAACACTAATTCATTTCTTCTTGATCTCACATACAAATCATTGAAATACCGTCTGTGGTGGTTTCCTGGATGCTGCTCTCACTCCACTCTCAGTTTTTCTTCATTCTGTTCCCAGCATGATTTAGAGTAAGTACCCAAAGCGATATGCACCATAAATCCCAGTGCCCTGTGCTGTAGTCAAATTTATCCTGCGCCTTCCTCATCAGTAAGCCTTTATTCGTGTCAACACTTCCCTACATTTCTACCTCAAAGGCCCACCTTTTTTCTGCTCAATTACTACTTTATCCATGAATTCTTCTCTAATTAGTTCACTTAGGGGAAGTTTCCCTTTCATCTGAACTCCCAGAATGCTTTGCCTGAACCATTCATGTGGCACATGTCTGTTAACCTATATCATATTTAACTACTACTGTCAGTTCCTTGGGGATGGGGGTCAAGTACATAACCCACATCAACCTTAAAACAAAGTCATGCCCACAAGAAGAGTAAAAATAATAGAAACTTTGAGATAAGCTGTTATTTAATTCCTGACTCTGCCATTGATTGACCTGAAACGTGTTAAATTTTTCTAAGTGTTCAACCTGTCAAATACTATGCCTGATATTCCCTTAGTTTCTTCTCAGGTAAACAGTCCCAAAACAGCTCTCACTAAAGAAGCATAAAATATTTATCCCAAAAACATTCACTCTCATAAATATACACAAAAAAGTAGAAGAATCAGCCAACTGGTCACAGGAAGAGAACGCAGTTTTTTTGGTTTTTTTTTTTTTTTTTTTTTTTTTTTTGAGACGAAGTCTTCCTCAGTCACCAGGCTGGAATGCAGTGGCATGATCTCGGCTCACTGCAACTTCCACCTCCCGGGTTCAAGTGATTCTCCCGCCTCAACCTCCCTCAGCCTCTTGAGTAGCTGTGACTACAGGCATGTGCCACCACATCCAGCTAAATTTTTGTATTTTAGTAGAGACAGGATGTCACTATGTTAGCCAGGATGGTCTCAATCTCCTGACCTCATAATCTGTCTGCCTCAGCCTGCCAAAGTGCTGGGATTACAGGCATGAGCCACTGCACCCGGCCAGAACACAGATATATGGCAAATAGGGACACCTGAGTTGGGTCAATGATGGATCACCACATGAAGATCCATTGACTCTGCTTCTAAGGTCCCTAAAACTCCCAGGACTATGAATAACCTTTCTGTTCCTGGCTCTATCTCAGGCTGTCATGGGTCGCATTCTTCCTGTGGCCTAGTAATTAAGTTTTTCCCAGATAACCATTAAGGATAGCTGCTTAATCAGTATCCTGTTTCCTATACACACACATGTACATATGCAGGAAATCTACACATAGGAGATGTGTAGACTTCCCTCACAATAAACCCTCTACTACTTGTGATGAATTCTGGTTCCATGACAATGAAAGGGACCAGCTATTAATGAAACACCAAATCTCTGTATCTATCAAATTGGATTAATGATGGCAACCTCCAAAGGTCAGACATGAGGATTAAATGAAATCCACATATAAAGTACTTGGCACAGTGCCTGGCACATATTAAGGATCTAAGAAAATTAAGCCTCTTTTCTCCTTAAAAATAGTAAGGGAAGAATAGAAGAAAAATGGGTGAAAAAAAAGAATGACTGTGAGAACCGACATACCATTAATTAATGCTCTGTATCTTGAATAGTGCCCAGCAATCATTTCACTTATTTCTTTTTGGTTCCCTAGTGGTCTTACATAATTGTGTTCTGGGGAATTTCCTATTTTAAAATTTTCTTATTCCCAACTTCTATTTCAATAAGAAATCCGATGTGACCAAAATGAGTTCCCATGTGATATGGTTTGCTTCTGGGTCCCACCCAAATCTCATCTCCAACTGTAATACCCATGGGTTGAGGGAGGGGCCTGTAATCCCCACATGTAGAGGGAGGGAGATGATTGGATCATGGGGGCAGTTTTCTCCATGCTGTACTCATAATGGTGAGTGGTTCTCACAAGATCTGATGATTTTATAAGTGTTTGACAGTTCCTCCTTCACACACTCACAGTCTTCTGCCACCTAGTGAAGAAAGTGCCTGCTTCCCCTTCCACTATGATTGTAAGTTTCCTGAGGCCTCCCCAGTCATGCAGAACTGTGAGTCAATTAAACCTCCTTTGTTTATAAATTACATAGCCTCAGGTAGTATCTTTATAATAGTATGAGAATGGACTAATACACCATGTTTACCCCAACACATCCCATTCCATTTCATATTCATTTGTTCTTCTCAGTCTGTGGGTATATTCTGCAATCCTTTAACCTCTTGCCTAGCTAGACCCTATATATTATTCAAAGAGCAGTTTTCCCACCTACATAAGGACCTTCCTGGATACTGCAGTTGTTACAGATTTTCTTCTCCTCTAAAACCCTTCTGTGTTTGCAGATTACAACATTCAGGAAAATCCTAAACTGTCTTGGCATCATTTAAAACTTCATCATGGAGTTTGCCTTGATAATCAAAATACAAATGGTTAGCCTGAAGCAACTCTGATAAGCTGCAATACCTGCCCCACACGGCTCCAGGAACGTTCAATGGACACCAGATAAATAAAGCTCTCAACCAGTGTGCTCCCCATAGTCTGTCCTGAACCAATCACCTGGGCCTGTTAATGTGATTGTGCTCTCCCAATTCCTCTATATAGTCTTCCATTTCTGCCTACATTGTACCCTTCCAAATTTAGCACAGTATTGTAATCAAGGCTCCAAACTTCTTTCTTCTCTATAATGTTGCCTCTTCTCTATGCTGAATGCCTTACTTCTACTTTCCTTGCTTATTATCCTCCTAGTCCCACTCAGTCTTGTGCCCAGGGCAACATTCCACCTGGCTGGCTTATCCCTATCCTGTAAGTAGCACCAAATCACAAGACTCTTGTGGCACACACACATAAACTCTTATGTTTCAATATACCAATATCTTATAAAACAGAGCAGTCAGACTTTTTTCCAGTGAAATACTACTACACAACCAAGATCTTAATTATTACTGAGAAGACATCATAGAAAATGTTGGAGTAAGGACCTCTGAAATTCTCCATAAAAGGAAAGAGAAAATTGGCAAAAGTTGTCAAAATCAAAATGTCAGAACTTGAAACTAAGGTCCTACAGCAATTCAGACATCCTTTGTTCACTCAACAAAAATGGCTGAATCTTGTTAAGAACAGAGTTTTGTGGATTTTTTTTTTTTTAATTTGAGACAGAAATCTCACTGTGTTGTCCAGGCTGGTCTCAAACTCTTGGTCTCAAGTGATCCTTCTGCCTCAGTATCCCAAGTAGATCGAATTACGGGTGCACACCGCCACACCTGGCCAAAAAAAAAGACTCCAACCATTGTTCTAAGGATGAGAATGGAATTAGGAGACACTCTTAGCTACTATCAAGGATCTATTTTTCCTTTTTGAAACAGAATCTCACTATGTTGCCCAGGCTCATCTCAAACTCCTGGGTTCAAGCAATCCTCTTGCCTCAGCCTCCCAAGTAGCTACAATTACAGGCAGGAGTCATACCGCACAGTCTGTAGCATTTTAATTTTCTCTAGTCCCATCATCAACTCTCCACATATACTACATCCTTGGAAACTAACAACAGACTGCAGTGAAAATTAGAAGCTGGAAGCCACTGGAAAGGACAGGACCAAGTTGACATTTCTTTAAAGCCCTATTCCCAAAGAATTGCCATTATTCAATCTGTCTGGTGGTTCCCTGGAAGATCCCACTTATAAGTGTCTGAATTTTACCTGACTTAGAGTTTGCCCAAGTGAAAATTCAAAAGGGTTTTTACCAAGGGCATTTGTCAAAAGCAAATAAGGCAACTCTTTAAATTCATACCTGGCTTGTCAGATGGTAGTGGGTTATCAGAACTTATTAACATTAGTGTCACTAAAGTTGCTATATAACCCCCTGCTGCTAAATTTGACTGGCTTTAAAAAAATTTTTTTAGTGCTCACTTTGGCAGCACATACACTAAAAAAAATTTTTTAAGTAAAAAATAAACAAATAAATTCCTAACTGCCTGATGAGGTGGAAAACAGGACAAACAATGGACTAAGCAAAAAACTTAAAGAAAAATAATAGAAAATGATATACTCTAGGGTTTTTGAAGTGTTTTGAAATATTCCCAGGAACCTAGATGACCACAAACATACATAAGAAGCCTGTGCCCATACTCAGGGGTGACTGACAATATACTAAGAAAATCTGAGAGGGCCCTAAGTTCTCACATCTGGCTGACCTTGAAGAACTGCATAAGCAGAAAATGAGAGCTACGACAGAGCTGTCAACTGCTTAGCTGAGAACTGAAAGCATGCTCCAACACACACATACACACACACACACACACACACACACACACACACACTCTTGGCAAAGACTGGGAGATTTACTGGCTCTAGGCAATTAAGAAAGTCTTCATCTAATAATTAGCTAACCACTAAGCTAACCAAGTAGAGACTTCAATGGCCACATACAACATAGAATATAGATGTTACAGCAGTAATTGAGAAAAATCACTAAACAAATACACTAAAACAAACAATAGCAACAAGAAATCCTGAGGAGAAGGAAGAAAATCTGCTTCCACAGCTACTATATTATACTATTTAAAATGTCTAGTTTTCAGCAAGAACAATAAAAGGACTATAAGAACAGCAAAGAAATAAGAAAGTATGGGTCATACACAAGGAAAAAAGCAATCAATAGAAACTGACTCTAAGAAATCCCAGATATTGGACTCACTAGACAAAAACTTCAATCATCTATTTTAAATATGTTCAAAGAACTAAATTATATTTAAAGGACTAAAGGAAAGTATGAGAATCATGTCTCACTAAATAGAAAATATCAAGTTATTGGTTCTAGAAATAGACATTTTTAAGAGATAGACTTTTTTTTTTTTTTTTTTTTTTACAAAACCAAAGAGAAAAATTCTGGAATTGAAAATAACAAAAACTGAAAGGAAAAGTCCACAAGATAATTTCAACAGAAGATTTCAGCAGACAGAAAAAAAAAATCAGTGAACTTGAAAACAGGTCAATCAAGAGTGTCTGAGGAACAGAAAAAACAGAGCCTCAGACATGTAAGACACCATCAAGCATGCAAACATACACATAATAAGAATCTTAGAAGGAGAGAAGCAAGTGAAAGGTACAGAAAGAATATTTGAAGAAATATTTGCCAATAATTTCCCCAAATAGAAGCAAAACACTAATCTTCATATCCTCAAACTCCAAGTAGAATAAATTCAAAGAGATCCATGCATAGACACGTCATAATCAGACTGTCAAAAGACAAAGAAAAAAATGTTGAAAGCTCAAAGAAAAGAAGCAAACCACCATGTATATATGATACTCAATAAGATCAACAGCCAATTTCTCATCAGAAATTGTGGAGACCAACAATGGTAGAATGACATATTCAAAGTACTAACAGGAAAAAAGAAAAAAAACAACAAAACAAAAACTAAAAAACCTAATGAATTCTGTAGCCAGCAAAACTATTGATATGATTTGGCTCCATGTCCCCACCCAAATCTCATGTTGAATTGTAATCCTTAATATTGATTGAGGGACCTGGTGGAAGGTGATGGGATCATAGAGACAGATTTCTCCCTTGCTCTTTTCATGACAATGAGTTCTCATGATATCTGGTATGTAGCATTTCCCCCTTTACTCTCTCTCCTGCTTCACCATGGTAAGACATGCTTGTTTCTCTTTTGCCTTTTACCATGATTGTAAGTTTCCTGAGGCCTCCTAGCCATGCTTCCTGTACAGCTTATGGAACTGTGAGTCAATTAAATTTCTTTTCTTCATAAATTACCTAGTCTCCATTAGTTTTTTATAGCAGTGTGAGAATGAACTAATACAACTATCTTTAAAAATGAAGGCAAATTTAAAACATTTCCAGATAAGCAAAACACTAAAAAATTCCTCACTAGTGACCATACGAAAATAAATATTAAAGAGAATCCTTCAAAATTAAATAAAAGAACCCTAGAGAGTAACTCAAATCTACAAGAAGTAATAAAAAGCACAGAAAAAGTAATTACATAGAAAATAGAAAAGAATGTAGAAGATCGGTAGAGTGGTGGGAGAAACTATAGGGAAAGGAGCAGGCCTTCTGAAAGGTTGGAAGGCTCTGCATAGCTTCGGGGGAGAATAGCTGAAGCCAGCTGTTTTATAACCCTGAGGCAGAGGGCAAGATGTAGGTACAAAGCAGGGGAATTTATCTTAAACAGGCTTGTTTACTTACGTTGACCAGAAACTGACCTTTGATAATCTGCATGCAGGATATCTGTATCTTCCACCACACATTCAAGCTCAGAGTCTTCAACACAGAATTCCTAGTATCCATGACTACTTTCAAACTCCCAGTTTCTGCCAATAGTCTTGCCATGTTCTGAGGTGGAAATAAAAGCTATTGTTCCCCTGAACAATAAATGTTAATTACCCACGGGTTGTATTTGCTCCAGGTTTTTATTTTAGCATTGTGCCTGCACTCAATAAAGCAAGCAGCTCCAGCTTCTTGAGGCTGCTGCACTTTGTCCACTAGAGCCAGGCAGTCCCCTAGCTGCCCTTACACTACATACCTGTGTCTGGGTACTCCTTTAATCTATTGGTCAGCCAGGGTCTGCAGGACAAACCCAGCAAGACAATAAAAATGTGGGTTTTGTTTGTAACCCTTTTTTTCCTATCTAATTTAAAAGACAAGCCAGGTGCAATGGCTCATGTCTGTAAGCCCAGTGTTTTGGGAGGCCAAGACAGAAGGATCGCTTGAGGTCAGGAGTTGGAGACCAACCTAGGCAACACATTGACACCTTATCTCTATAAAAAAAAATAAAAAATTAGCCAGGCATGGTGGTACATGCCTGCAGTCCAAGCTACTCAGGATACTGAGGTGAAAGGATTGCTTGAGCTTAAGTTCAACACTGCAGTGAGCTATGATCATGTCACTACACTTCAGCCTGGGTGACAGAATGAGACCCTATCTCTAAAAATAATAAAAATATAAAATAAAATAAAAGACACAAGTGTATTAAGCAAAAATTAAAAACCTGTGTTGATGTGAGGATAAAATGAGTTAATAATGTGAAGTTCTTAGATGCTGGCACATATGACAAACTTAATAATTGTAATCCCACCACTTTGGGAGGCCAAGGCAGACAGATCATGAGGTCAAGACATCAAGACCATACTGGCCAACACAGCGAAACCCCATCTCTACTACAAAATACAAAATTTAGCTGAGCATGGTGGTGCGCACCTGTAGTCCCAGCTACACTGGAGGCTGAGGCAGGAGAACTGCTTGAACCCAGGAGGCGGAGATTGCAGTGAGCCAAGATCGCACCACTGCACTCCAGTCTGGCACCTGGCAACAAAGCAAGACTCTGTCTTAAAAAAAAGAAACAGAAAAAGAAAAGAAAAACGTAACAATGTTAAGTATCATTATTTTTTATTACCATGTGTGTGAAACATCAGTGGGCATAAATGCTTAGCTAAGTAAGGCAAATGAAACCTGATGATCAATGGGATAATAGCTTTCACAGCCAAATAACTTTTATTTCCACCCCAGAACATGGCAAGACTATTAGCAGAAACTGGGAGTTGGAAAGTAGTTAGTGATGGATACTCGGAATTCTGTGTAGAAAACACTGAGCTTGAATGTATGGTGGAAGATACAGATGTCAAAAAAAAAAACCTGACAAAATTGGAATGGAGATTGAATGGGAGGTAGAAACTGGAAATTATAATCATAAGAATAATATTTGAGGTTAAGGGACAATAGTAACTCCCCAAATAAAACAGCATTCATAGAGAATAGCAGAGTAGCAAAGACAGAGATTTAAAAGAAATCAAGAATTGGATAAAGCCAGTTAGCAAATATTTTCTAGGGGGGTAGGAAATGTCCAATCACATAGCCAGAAGAAAAATAATACTTCAATTCCTAATAATGGCATGGATTTTTAAAAATTGTTTCGATTTTATTGTTTCTATAAAAAGAATATTCTAAGGAAAATGCTAAAATAAAAGATACTATCTAGTCTACCTAGAAAAGTTTGCAGATACATTGTTCACTTGACTGTGTTCCTGAGATGTAATTTCATCTAGAGAAATGGCAAGAATACTTATGTAATACTTTAATGTCTTTATTTCTAAATTTCTCTTGACAGCTAAAAATTTTGGAAATAAGCCGATGTCATTTGGCTCAATTTCATAAAGAAGGGAATCCTATTTCCTATATTAATTATAGAAAACTGTAACCCTTAGTCTCAATAAAATATTAATAGAAGTCATCAAATATAAGGACCAGCTTCTGAAATGAGCCTTATTTAATGACTAAGTCTTAGATTAATTCAAGAAATATTTACTGAATCCTACTGCTATGATTTGAATGTCCCCACCTAACTTATGTTGGAATTTAATTGCCAATGAAACAGTGTTGACATACAGGACCTTTGAGCAGTAATTAGGGAATGGATTATTTGTGTTATTGTGGAAGTGGGTTAGTTTATCACATGGGTGGGATCCTGCTAAAAAGATAAATTATTCATCCCCCATTTTCCTCTCCATCTCACTGGCTCTTGCCCTCTCTCATACCAACTATCTCACCCCAAGATGCCTCTACCTTGCTATGATGCAGCAAGAAGCCCTCACCAGATGTGCCCTCAATCTTGGAATTCCCAGCCTTCGGACTGGTGACCCAAATAAACTTCTATTGTTTATAAATTACCCAGTCTGTGGTATTCTGTTATAGCAGCCAAAAACAGACTAAGACATCTATTATCTGCAATAGATTCTACTCCTCATTCTCTGGAACATGATAGTTTCTCTCTGTTGTCCTATATGGATCTAACCACACACTGGCATGCTACTTACTACCTGTATTAGTCCATTTTCATGCTGCTGATAAATACATACCTGAAACTGGACAATTTACGAAGCAAAAAGGTTTAATTGGACTTACAGTCCCATGTGGCTAGGAAAGTCTCACAATCATGGCAGAAGACGAGGAGGAGAAAGTCATGTCTTACATGGATGGCAGCAGGCAAAGAGAGACCTTGTACAGGGAAACTCTGCCTTATAAAGCCATCAGATCTCAAGAGGATTATTCACTATCATGAGAACAGTGCAGGAAAGACCTGCCCCATAATTCAATCACCTCCTACTGAGTCCCTCTCATGACATTAATTCAAAATGAGATTTGGGTGGGGACACAGCCAAGCCATATCATTCTGCACCTGACCCCTCCCAAATCTCATGCCCTCACATTTCAAAACCAGTCATGCCTTCCCAACAATTCCCCAAAATCTTAACTCATCTAAGCATTAACTCAAAAGTCCACAGTTCAAAGTCTCGTCTGAGACAAGGCAAGTCCCTTCTGCCTATGAGCCTGTAAAATCAATAGCAAGTAGTTACTGCCTAGATACAATGGGGGTACAGGCATTGAATAAATGCAGCCATTCCAAATGGGAGAAATTGGCCAAAACAAAGGGAGTACAGGCCCCACACGAGTCCAAAATCCAGCAGGGCAGTCAAACTTTAAAGCTCCAAAATTATCTCCTTTGACTCCATATTTTGCATCTGCATCATGTTGATGTAAGAGGTGTGTTCCCATGGACTTGGGCAGCTCTGCCCCTGTGGCTTTGCAGGGTACAGCCACCTTCCTGGCTGTTTTCATGGGCTGGCACTGAGTGTCTGTGGCTTTTCCAGGTGCAAAGTGCAAGCTGTCAGTGGATCTACCACTCTGGGGTCTGGAGGATGGTGGCCCTCTTCACACAGCTCCACTAGGTGGTCCCCCAGTAGGGACTCTAGTTGGGGCTCCAACCCCACATTACCCTTCTGCACTGCCCTAACAGAGGTTCTCCATGAGAGGCCCGTCCCTGCAGCAAACTCCTGCGTTTCCATACCTCTTCTGAAATCTAGGCGGAGGTTCCCAAACCCCAATTCTTCACTTCTGTGCACTCTCAAGCTCAACATCATGTGGAAGCTGCCAAGGTTTGGGGCTTGCACCCTCTGAAACCAGAACCTAAGCTCTATGTTGGCCCCTTTCAGCTATGGCTGGGGCACCTGGGACACAGGACACCAAATCCTTAGGCTGCACACAGCACGGGGACCCTGGGCCTCACCCATGAAACCATTTTCTCCTAAGCCTTCAGGCCTGTGATGAGAGGGGTTGCTGTGAAGGCCTCTGACATGCCCTGGAGACATTTTCCCTATTGTCTTGGGGATTAACATTTGGATCCTCATTACTTATAAACATTTCTGTAGCTGGCTTGAATTTCTCCTCAGAAAATAGGTTTTTCTTTTCTATCACATTGTCAGTCTGCAAATTTTTTGAACTTTTACGCTCTGCTTCCCTTATAAAACTGAAGCTTCCCTTATAAAACTGTTAAAAATTACCAGCACACAAGTCACTTCTTGAATGCTTTGCTGCTTGGAAATTTCTTCCACCAGATGCCCTAAATCATCTCTTTTTTTTTTTTTTTTTTTTTTTTGAGACGGAGTTTCGCTCTTGATACCCAGGCTGGAGTGCAATGGCGTGATCTCGGCTCACCGCAACCTCCGCCTCCTGGGTTCAGGCAATTCTCCTGCCTCAGCCTCCTGAGTAGCTGGGATTACAGGCACGTGCCACCATGCCCAGCTAATTTTTTGTATTAGTAGAGACGGGGTTTCACCATGTTGACCAGGATGGTCTCGATCTCTTGACCTCGTGATCCACCCGCCTCGGCCTCCCAAAGTGCTGGGATTACAGGCTTGAGCCACCGCGCCCGGCCAATCATCTCTTTTAAGTTCAAAGTTCCACAAATCTGTAAGGCAGAGGCAAAATGCTGCCAGTCTCTATGCTAAAACCTACCAAGAATCACCTTTGCTCCAGTTCCCAACAAGTTTCTCATCTCCATTTGAGACCACCTCAGCCTGGACTTTATTGTCCATATCATTCTCAGGCTTTCGGTCAAAGCCATTCAATGAGTCTCTAGGAAGTTCCAAACTTTCCCACATTTTCCTGTCATCTTTTGAGCCCTCCAAACTGTTCCAACCTCTGACTGTTACCCAGTTCCAAAGTTGCTTCTACATTTTTGGGTGTCTTTTCATCAACATCCAACTCCTGGTAACAATTTACTGTATTAGTCAGTTTTCACAATGCTGATAAAGACATACCCTAGACTGGGCAATTTACAAAGGAAAGAGGTTTAATTGGACTTAGAGTTCCACGTGGCTAGGGAAGCCTCACAATCATGGTGGAAGGCAAGGAGAAGCAAGTCATGTCATACATGGATGGCAGTGGGCAAAGAGAGAGCTTGTGCAGGGAAACTCTACCTTATAAAGTCATCAGCTCTCATGATAATTATTCATTATCATGAGAACAGTGCAGAAAAGACCTGCCTCTGTAATTCAATCATCTCCCACTGGGTCCCCTCCCATGACACATGGGAATTCAAGATGAGATTTGGGTTGGGGACACAGCCAAGCCACATTATTACCTTTCTTCAAAAAGTGTTCATATTTTAAGAAAACCAACATTCTGGGAGCCACGGTGGCTCGGGCCAGTTGTCCTGGCGCTTGAGTCAACCTGGGCAATATGAGAACCTCTCATTCATTAAAAAAAAAAAAGAAAAGAAAACCAACATTCTACCTCCTAATTCTCAATGAAACTGATTTTAACAAATCAAATTCACCGAAAGCCTAGAGGAACACTCCAACATTTTTTCAACTTTTAAAAAATACTTATAAACACATAAATTATAGTTATTTTCTCCTAGGATATTGAAAGCCATTCATATTGTGAAATATAGCATACACAGGAAAGTATATAATACATTAATGTGCAGCTTAATGAATTATTATTTAAGCAGACACTCATGTAACCACCACCCAGGACAAGAAACAGGGCATTGCCAACATTAAAAAAGCTTCCAATTTGCCATGCTTAACTAAAACTCTCACCCTCACCCTCAAAGGTAATAATTACCTGACCATGGTGGTAACTGCTTTCATAATTTCTTTACACAAGAGTGATTTTAAAAGAACAGAAAACTACTGAAAACCTATTAGTCACTAGACAATATCTAAACATACAGTCAAAAACAATTTTTAAAGAAATTATCGCAATTATTTTTGTAATTTTACTGATGTTCCATACTATCCCCAAGGCCTATATCAATCCTGAGGTCTACTTTAGCCCAAATCCTTTGTAGCCTAATACCAATGATAGTGGCCAGATGCAGTCCTTCATTTCTTCATGAACATATTAGGTGTTATAAACACAGAGTTATCAAGGTATCCTAAGAGATTTGGGTAATCACTCATCCACAGTCAATATTTCAAACTGAATACCCAGTCCTGTTCCAGAGAAGACACTTATTAAGGAACTGATGGAACATGTCATGAAAATGAAGTAGAAAATGTATCTGAGAACTCCTGTTGACTATGGCCAGAAAAAATCACTTCTTTGGGTTGTTTGCATATGTGACCCCTGTCACTATGATTCTCATAAAAAAGAATGGGCTGGCCAGGTATGGTGACTCACGCCTGTAATCCCAGCACTTTGGGAGGCCAAGGCAGGCGGGTCATGAGGTCAGGAGATTGAGACCATCCTGGCAAACACAGTGAAACTCCATCTCTACTAAAAATACAAAAAAATTAGCCAGGCATGGTGGTAGGCGCCTGTAGTCTCAGCTACTCAGGAGGCTGAGGCAGGAGAATCACTTGAACCTGGGAGGCAGAAGTTGCAGTGAGCTGAGATCGTGCCACTGCATTCCAGCCTGGGTGACAGAGAGAGACCCTGTCTAAAAAAAATAATGGGCTGAAGATTCATTGTGTGTAGATATTGAGAAATATGAGAGGAAATCTGTAATTTGATACATATTACATGTCCATATATAACATATAATTAATGTGTAATAAATTTTGAAGTGTTCACTTCTTTTTTTAATCACCTGCACTCTTCCCACTAAGTATGTATCCCTAAATACTACACTTTAGTTTTGCTTATTTTTTAGTATTAAATAAATAAAAGCACACAGTATATGTTTTTTGACCTTGCTTCTATCCTTCAACATTGTTTCTGAAATTCATCATGTTGTTACATGAAGCTGTCATTTGTTAAGTTTCATTACTGTATGACATGTAATGCTACTATATACAGTAAGATTCACATCTCCCAGTGCATATGTGGATATATTTCAGTTGAGTACACACCTAGAAATGAAACTGATGGTCACAGGACTGCCTCATCTTCAACTGCATCATACTAAACTGTTTTCCAAACTGGTGTGCCAATTTACACTTCCGCCAGTTGTTCTATATCTTTGCTTATATGTGACAGGGCCATCTTTTTTAAATTTAAGCTATACAGTTAATTATGCAGCACTTTTTTTTTAGTTTGCAATTCACTGATTACTGAGTTGAACATTTCTCATGCATTTATTGCACATTTGGATATCTTCTTTGTGAAGTTCCCGTTTAAGTCTTTGATCATTTTATATAAATTGTCTTTTTAAAGATATTATGAAGGAATACTTTATGTCATCTAGATAGAAGCCTTGGCATGGCACTGTAACTCACCCCTGTTATCTCAGCAATTAGGGAGGCTGAAGTGGGAGGATCATTTGAGGCCAAAAGTTCAAGACCAGCCTGGGCAACACAGCAAAACTCTGTCTCAAAACAAAATTATAGATACAAGCCTTTTGTCAGTCACATATGTTACAAATACTTTCTACCACTCTGTAGCCTACCTTTGCACTCTCTTAAGTTTGTCTTTTGATGAAGAGAAGATCTTAATTTTATTGTCAAATTTGTCAACTTTTTTTCTATACAGTTAGTGCTTTTTACTTATGTTTTAAAAAAATCTTTCCCTACCACAAAGTCATGATAATATCCTTCTATTTTATCTGATAAAGCTTTACTATTTGCCATGAACCTTCATGCCTACAGCCCACATGGAATTGATTTCTGGTTGTGATATCAGATAAAAGTCAAGTTTCTTTTCATTTTTCTTTACTTTTCTGTTTTTTTTCTCATATATATATCCATTTGTCCTGTATGTTTTATTGAAAAGACTATCCTTAATCCACTATTGTGTAATGGCACCTTTGTCTAATCAAGTATTTATAGCTTGGCTCTATTTCCAGACTGTATTTTCTTGTGTCAATCAATTGTGTATTTTTGTGCTGATACAACAGTTGTAATTACTGCAGCTTTAGGAAAAACGTCTTGATGTATGGAATCCTCTCATATTGCTGCCTTTCTTTAGGAATGTTTTAGCTATTCTTGATCTTTGAATTTTCATATAAAGTTTAGAATCAGCTTGAGATTCTAAACACACAGAAAATACACACATACAAAAATGGAATTTTGTTTGGGATTGTTTAAATCTACAGATAAACTGAGGAGATAATTTGAAAAGAATCTGTTATCTTTACAACCTTAAGTTTTACAGTCTATGAATCTAATTTCTCCCTTTATTTAGGGCTTCTTTAATTTCCTTCAAGAATGTTCTGCATAGAAGTATAGTACATCTTTTCATAGACTTATTCTCAGAATATTCAAAAATTTTGATGCCACTGTAAATGGTTGCTTTTTATTTTTAAATTGTATGTGGCTGATATACAGAACTACATCTGTTTTTTAATGACCTTGTATCCTACAAAGTTGCTAATTTATTTATTTATGCTAATATCTATACCTTCTTTTAAATTTTTCTATATATACACCATCAAGTTACCAGCAAATACTGACAGTTTATTTATTCGTTTCCAATTTGTATTTATCTTATTTCTTTTCTTACCTTCTTGCACTGACTAGGACTTCCAGTACAACATTTAAGACAACTAGAGTAGGCATCCTTGTCCTTTTTCCAATTCCAAAGAGAAAGCTTTCAAAATGTCACCAATTAAGTATGATTTTCCTATTGCTTTTCTGTAGAAACCTTTTATCAGGTTGAGGATATTCTCTTATGTTATAAATTTGTTGAGTGTTTTTATCATGAATAGATGTTGACTTTTATTAGATGGTTTGCCACATCTATTGAAATGATCGTATGATATTTTTCTGCTTTAATCTTTTAATGTAGTATATTACATTGATTGATTATTTTCAATGTTAAACAATATTTCATTTCAGGAATAAATTCAACTTAATTTTCACACATTATCTTCTTATAGGTTGCTGGATGAAGTTAGCTAGTATTTTGTTTAGAATTTTTTCATCTTTGTTCATGAGTGAGATTAACTTATAGTTTCCTTTTCTCATAATGTCTATGACTAGTTTCAGTTTCAAAGGAATTCTAATTCTAGCCTGAAACAAGTGCACATTGGGCACAGTGGCTCACGCCTGTAATCCCAACACTTTGGGAGGCCAAGATGGGCGGATCACCTGAGGTCAGGAGTTCAAAGACCAGCCTGACCAACACGGTGAAACCCCATTTCTACTAAAAATACAAAAAATTAGTCAGACGTGGTGGCACATGCCTATAATCCCAGCTACTTAGGAAGCTGAGGCAGGAGAATAATTTGAACCTGGGAGGTGGAGGTTGCAGTGAGCCAAGATTGCACCACTGCTCTCCAGCTTGGGAGACAGAGCGAGACTCCACCTCAAAAAAAAAAAAAAGTGCTCCCTCTTTTCCTGTTTGCTGGAAGAATTTGTATTAAGTTGGTAAGGCCCTCCCATTTTTTTTTTTTTTTTTTGAGACAGAGTTTCACTCTTGTTACCCAGGCTGGAGTGCAATGGCGCTATCTCGGCTCACCACAACCTCTGCCTCCTGGGTTCAGGCAATTCTCCTGCCTCAGCCTCCTGAGTAGCTGGGATTACAGGCACGCACCACCACGCCCAGCTAATTTTTTGTATTTTCAGTAGAAACAGGGTTTCACCATGTTGACCAGGATGGTCTCGATCTCTTGACCTCGTGATCCACCCACCTCGGCCTCCCAAAGTGCTGGGATTACAGGTGTGAGCCACCATGCCTGGCCCGGCCCTCCCATTTTTTATAATCTTCTCCACAAGTTCTAACTCTTTCCACCTCCATGAATTCCAACCTCTGTCTCCTAATTCAGCAAAACCACCAGGCTCTGTTTGGGATCCCCTGTCCTACAATGTTATATGAAAATTGCCTCCAGGAAAATGAAACTGGGCAACTGTGGGGTTCACCTAGTTTTTTTCCTTCTCACAGAAATTGCAGTTTGTGACTGCTTGTTGAACAATGTCTCAAAACAGGAATTTTTATTTTATTCTTTCCAGATTTCTAGTTTTTTATCATGAGATGAAAAACCCTAACACTGTCACTCTGTCATGGTCAGAGGCAGAAGTTTACTTTTAATTATAATTCTGTCATCTTAGGTTTGAATAACCTGCTTTGGCCTCCCCAATATCATTTCCCCATCTTCTTGGTTGCCACACTCTGATATTACCTTGAGGAGCCATCCTAACTCCCATTTTATGTTGTCTAAATGTCACTGTTAATCAGTGTACCCATCCTCCATGACCAAGTAATAATCTCACAACTCAAAACATTCTCCAGACTCTCTCTCTCTCCTGAAAATCTGAAGCCAAACTCATGAAACAAGGATAAAAATTTAAACTGGTCCATTCCAATCAATTCCTAAAGAGATAAGCCATTGATCCTTACACAGCATGGCTATTAACTGGTCAATCTTTCTGGAAGAAGCCAACCTGAACACATTGGAAGAATTGATCAATTATTCTCTGAACCTAAGATATAAATATATATTACTTCCAACTGTTCCACTACAAAGGAAAAAGAAAGAATATCAAGGTTCCTCCTAAGAAAGAAATTTAATATTCCTTCAATATCTTACAAAAGAGGTGTCCCCATCCAGACCTGAAACGACTGGAAAAGGAAAGAACTGCTTCCTCCAGGAAAGTGGTCTTGATCTGAAAGTGTTCACTCATAAAACTGACAAAAAAAAATTTTAAGCAATTCTATTCATTATTGATGAAGATGCAGAGTAATGGACACCCTCATGCATCACTGGTTGGAATATGAACTGCTACAACCTCTTCTGGAAACTAATCAGGCAATATCTATTAACATTAAAAATACATATACAATTTAGCAGAAATCTTGGATACAAGATAAATTTTGGAGAAATGTATTCTTTACAAATAAAGGCACCAGTACCAAAAACACATATATGCAGCTGTTTCTTTCAACTTTGTCTGAAGGAGGAAGGAAGGAAAGAAGGAAGTAAAGGTGTGCATAACCATCAAAAGAATGATTGAATGTATCTTAGTATATTCATGCTATAGAATATTAAGTTTTATAGCCAAGTATGGTGGTATGTGCCTATAGTCCCACCTGCCAGGGAGGCTTAGCCAGAAGGATCGCTTGAGCCCAGGAGTTCCGGGCTGTAATGAGCCAAGATTACATCACTGCACTCTGGCCTGAGTGACAGGGCAAGACTCTGACTCAAAAAAAAAAAGAGAGAATATTAACTTTTGAAAATAATGACCTGGCCATGCACAGTGAGTGGCTCATGCCTGTAAACCTAGACTGAGAGGTAGCTATACTTATAACAAACAAAATAGATGTCAAGACAAAAACTATCAGAAGAGACAAAGAACATCACTATGTAATGATAAAGGGGTCAATTCAGCAAGAGGACATAACAATAGTAAATATATATGCTCCCAATACTGGAACACCCAGATATAGAAAGTATATATCAGAGCTAAAGAGAGTTAGACCCCAATACTAACAGCTGGAGACTTCCACATTCCATTTTTAGCATTGGACAGATCTTCCAGACAAAAGTCAACAAAGAAACATTGAACTTAATCTGCACTATAGAACAAATGGAGCTAATAGAGATTTATAGAACATTTCCTGCCACGACTGCAGAATAGACATTCTTTTTCTCAGTACATAGATTATTCTCAAGGAAGGACCATGTGTTAGTTCACAAAATAAGTCTTAAAAAATAAAAAATAAAACTGAAATAATATCAAGCATCTTCTCTGAACACAATGCAATAAAAGTACAAATGAATAACAAGAGGAACTTTGGACACCGTTCAAATACATGAAATTAAACAACATGCTTCTGAATGACCAGTGGGTCAATGAAGAAAGTAAGAAAGAAATTTAGAAATTTCTTGAAACAAATGAAAATGGCAATATAACATACAAAAACCTAAGAAATACAGCAAAAGCAGAGCTAAGAGGGAAGTTTACAACTATACAGGCTTACATCAAAAAAGAAAAAAAAATCAAATAAACAACCTAATGATACATCTTAAAGAACCAGAAAGGCAACAACAAACCAAACCAAAAATTAATAGAAATAAAAAACAATAAATATCAGAGCAGAGGCCAGGCGTGGTGGCATACGCCTATAATCCCAGCACTTTGAGAGGTCGAGGCAGGTGGATCACCTGATGTCAGGTGTTCACGACCAACCTGACTAATGTGGCGAAATCCCATCTCTGCTAAACTCTCTAGGACATTGGACTGGGCAAAGATTTCTTGAGGGATGTCCCACAGGCACAAGCAACCAAGGCAAAAATGGACAAATGGGATCACACCAAGTTAAAAAGCTTCTGCACAGCAAAGGACACAATCAACAAAGTAAAGAGATAACCCACAGAATGGGAGAAAATATTTTCAAACTAACCACTTGACAAAAGATTCTTAGCCAGAATATATAATGAGTTCAAACAACTCTATAGGAAAAAAACGTAATAATCCAATTAAAATGGGCAAAATATCTGAATGGACATTTCTCCAAAGAAAACATGCAAATGGCAAATAGGCATATGAAAAGGTGCTCGACGTCACTGATCATCAGAGAAATCCAAATCAAAACTACAATGAGCTATTATCTCACCCCAGTTAAAATGGCTTCTACCCAAAAGTGAAACAATAACAAATGCTGGAGAGGATGTAGAGAAAAGGGAAGCCCTGTACATTGTTGGTAGGGATATAAGTTAGTACAACCACTATGGAGAACAGTTTGGAGTTTCCTCAAAAAAACGGAAAAATGAGCTACCATATGATCCAGCAATCCCACTCCTTAGGTATATACCCAAAAGAAGGGAAATGAGTATATCTAAGAGTTATCTGCACTCCATGTTATTGCAGCACTATTCATAAGAGCCAAGATTTGGAAGCAACCTAAGGTCCATCAACAGAAGGGCCCATCAACAGATGAGAGATCATATTAGTCCTGGTCGGGCGCAGTGGCTCACGTCTGTAATCCTAGCACTTTGGGAGGCCGAGGCAGGCAGATCACGAGGTCAAGAGATCGAGAGATCGTATTAGTCCATTTTCATGCTGCTGATACAGACATACCCAAGACTGGGCAATTTACAAAAGAAAGAGGTTTATTGGATTTACAGTTCCATGTAGCTGGGGAAGCCTCACAATCATGGTGGAAGGTGAAAGGCAAGGAGGAGCAAGTCACGTGTTACATGGATGGTGGCAGGCAAAGATAGAGTTTGTACAGGGAAACTCCCATTTTTCAAAACCATCAGATTTTGTGAGACTCATTCACTATCATGAGAACACAGAAAAGACCCACTCCCCACAATTCAATCACCTCCCACTGGATTCCTCCCATGACACATGGGAATTGTGGGCATTACAATTCAAGATGAGATTTGGGTGGGGACACAGTCAAACCATAAGACAGATAAAGAAAATGTGGTACATATACACAAGGGAGTACTATTCAGCCATAAAAAATAATGATATCCTGTCAGTTGCAACAACATGGATGGAACTGGAGGTCATCATGTTAAGTAAAATAAGCCAAGCACAGAAAAACCAGTATTTCATGTTTTCACTTATCTGTTGGAGCTAAAAATTAAAACAATTGAACTTGTGGAGATAGAGAGTAGAAGGATGATTATCAGAGACTGGGAAGGATAGTGTGGAGGGAGTGGATGGTTAATGGGTACAAAATATAGAAAGAACAAATAAGAGCTAGTATTTTCTAGCACAACAGGGTGACTATAGTCCAAAAAAATAATTTAATTGTTCATTTTAAAACAACTTAAAGAGGCCTGGTGCAGTAGCTCACAACTGTAATCCCAGACCTTTGGGAGGCCAAGTTGGGCAGATTGCTTGAGCCCAGGAGTTCAATACCAGCCTGGCCGTCATGGCAAAACCCCATCTCTACAAAATACACAAAAGTTAGCCAGGTGTGGTGGTAACTGCCTGAGTCCCAACTACTCAGGGGGCTGAGGTAAGAGGATTGCTTGAGCTGGGGAGGCAGAGGCTGCAGTGAGCCAAGACTGTGCCACTGCACTCCAGCCTAGGCAACAGATCAAAACCTTATCTCAAATAAAATAAAATAACTAAAAGAGTACAATTGCATTGTTTGAAACACAAAGGATAAATGCTTGAGGTGATGGATATCCCATTTAAACTGATGTTATTACACATTGCATGCCCATATCAAAATATCTCATGTAAACCACAAATGTATACCCAAAAATTAAAATTAAGTTTTATTTGTTTGTTTGCTGGTTTGTTTTGAGAGAGGGAGTCTGGCTCTATTGCCCAGGTTGAAGTGCAGTGGCATGATCTTGGTTCATTGCAACCAGTGCCTCCCAGATTCAAGCAATTCTCTTGCCTCAGCTTCCCAAGTAGCTGGGACTACAGGCGTGTGCCACTACACCAAGCAAAATTTTGTATTTTTAGTACAAACAGGGTTTCATCATACTGGCCAGACTGGTCTCAAACACCTGACCTCAGGTGATCTGCCCACTTTGGCCTCCCAAAGTGCTGGGATTACAGGTGTGAGCCACTGCATCTAGCCTAAGGTTTTGTTTTTAAGTAATTGCCACAGACAACCCAGCCTTCAGCAACCACCACCTGATCAGTCAGCAGCCATCAACATCAAGGCAACATCAGCAGAGAGTATTTTGCTGAAGGTTTATATGCTCAATCACATCATTAGCCATAAAGTATGTTTAAATTAAGATACACATATTGTTTTTTAGACATAATGTATTGCACAGTTAACAGGCTATGGTATAATGTAAATCTACCTTTTATGCGTACTGGAAAGCCAAAATAATTGTTCCCATTTATTCTGATGTTATTACATCAAGATTAGCTGGGATTACAGGCATGTGCCACTGCAGCCAGCTAATTTTGTATTTTTAGTAGAGACAGGGTTTCTCCATGTTGGTCAGACTGGTTTTAAACTCCCGACCTCAAGTGATCTACCCACCTCAGCCTCCCAAAGTGCTGGGATTACAGGAGTGAGATACCGCACCCAGCCAATTTTCTATCCCAGCTAACTATTCTTTCTTCAGTCTTTCAGATAATAAGCCCTTCCCCTTATAATATTTATCATATTCAGTCTTAAATTATTTATTTATATATTTTACCTTTTATTCTAAAATAAAACTGGGAGATTAGACATTCTACCTTGTCTATTCTGCTATTTTATTTTAGATTAGTGATAGAGTTTTTGTATCCTTATGGAGTATAGTGCATTGTAGTATATGCACTAGATCAATCAATATTTAATATTGATGCAGTAGTGGTAACACTTCTTTTTAACTGATGAGGAGGAAGATAAAATGGATGGAATTTGGAATCAGAAGACATGGATTCCAGAAGTGACTCTACCCCTCACAAAATATGAACCTTGGGTAAGTCACTTAACCTCTCAGAGCCTCAGTTTCTTCATCTGCATCTGTATCAGTCTTTCTCATTTCTATATCTTCAGGGATTGGACACCCAGAAGGTACTCATTAAATACTGAGTAAATGAACAAATGAATAAATTTTAAAATGTATGCAAAAATGGTATGCAAACTATTAATGGTTGGCATGTAATTTATTAAACTCTATTTTGTAGGAACTATACCTATATTCCTGAGGAAGAGAAGGAATATAATAATAATCTTCCTCAGGAATATATACACAGTCCCTTTTGTCATGTAAGGTAACATCTTGACATCTTGACAGGTCCTGGAGATTAGGACCTGGACATCTTTGAGGAGTGGGAGGGCAAGCATGATTTTTGTCTACCACATACTTTTACACATTCAAAATCAGAAAATAGTGTTATTTTCTTCTGAAAGCTCCTCTGAAGTTCATTTTTAAAACCGAGGCATGGAACAAGGTGGGTAGAAATATCTCAGGCAATTTGCAACCTCCTGGGATGTGTGGGTTACACTTGGCCAATAATAAATCTCCGCAACAGAGGCACATCTACATATCTTGTATTATTACATATCTTGTATTATTAGGAGCCAGAAGATAAATAGATACAGATACAGACACTGAATTCTGAATTCTGAAATTAATATTAATATGTCCAGTTCAGGGAATTTGTAAAACATCTTAGCTTCATTTAAAGTTAAAGTTTTTCCCTTCCTCTAGAGAGGCAGCATGGTTGGTCTTCTTAGTTCCCAGCCTAGCTCATCTATTTCTTCTCCCTTACTTACTAGTTCACACTTGGCTCTCCTGAGACTGAAAGCAGGAAGGAGGGCCAGCCTGATAAGACGTAAGGTGAACGAAAGGTCTTATTTGACTCTTACTCTTGGAAATCTACCTCTAAAGCTCTCTGAGCATGGCAAGTGTTTAAAGCTGACACTTTCTCTAGAGGACACTTTTGTCTTTCTTTGAAGTTCACACACCAGCAGTTCCCTTAACACATGCAAATATATCTCTTCTGGAATGTTATCCTAGCATTCTACTCAGGAATCTGAGTATATCTCCTGTTGTTCCCACTGAAGTCGTCTCAACTCTCTAGATGATGTTTTTAGGCAGACTCTTAAGACAATCCCATTTGTCTCTTCCTCTCACTTCAGAAGCCCTCATCTGACCTACCAGTAGCACGCTTCTTGAGCACTATTCTTGGGAGTGCTGCTATTTTCCAAACCCAGCTTGCTCTTCATCGAAAGCCCTGGCAGGCAGCCCCAGACACAGCCTGTCATCCTCTGGATGATTTAGCTACATGAACCCCAAACCCTAGAACACATGCATGAAGCTCCCTGAGTGATTCCATTAAAGGTTCTCTCACTAGCCTTTAAGTGAGGGAAAAGCACCCACACCCCTTCTAGGGGGAGTCACAACCCCAACATCTGTCTGCAAATAGTCCCTTGACATTTCTAACAATATCTCTAGGTTTCTCCAGTTTCTTTTATAGGCTAGAGGTAGTTTATCAGCTAAAGATTACAAAACCAGTTTCCCTTTCAAATCCACTTCATGATCTTCCATCTCACTTCAGAACTGGAACTAGTTAGCACCTTTATCTTGGGGTCTGGGCCAAAACTGAGGCAAAATAATCAAATCTTAACATTCCACTCCATGTATTTGTTTTTACAAAATTAATGTATTTCCTCTACTAAGAATAAAATTCCATATGGGCAGGAACCACATCTGTTTTGTTTATCACTGACTATCTAAGGTACTCAATAAATACTTACTAAATGACTGACAAATACTAACAAATCAGCAAAACTCCCTGGCTCTCAAAAACTCAGAAACTATATTAACTTCATACATTCGTATGCTATTTTCAGATTCCTCCAGAATATCTCTGCAGTATGGCTGTATTACAACTTTGGCAAAAACATGAGTATAAGAGTCACCAGAAAAATCTATACACTGAATGTAATCTAAAGCAAAACATTAAACGAGCACCTTTCATTCAATCCAACAAATACTGATTGAGTACCTTCTATATACCAAGCACCATGCCAGGTACTAGTGTACAGTGATGAACTAAATAGCCAACATCTGGCCTTCATGGAGCTTATAGTCTAACAGGGGATGCACACAAACAAAACTCTTACTGCAAAATTTCAATTTCACATAAATATGGTGAAGAAAATGCATAGGGTGTACTCATAGAAAATAAAAGAAGAAAGCAGGAAGACCACCTTAGAGTGGTCAAAGGGAGCTTCTCTAGCAAATGACTTTTAAGGTGAGACCTGAAGATAAGCAGTAGCCCCTGTAGGATGTGGGAGGGGAGTGGAGAAGTCTCCCCAAGCAAAGGTTCTGAGATGACCCTTAATCTGGGGAGGGAAGTAGAATGAGAAATGGGGCAAGGTAATCTTCGTACTTTTTACTACATATATTGTGGGAGCTCTATCAGAGTGGTGGGAAAAACTATAGGGAAAGGACATAAACCTTCTGAAAAGTCAGAAGGCTCTACAGAGCCCTGGGGGAGAATAGTGGAAGAGAGCTGTTCTAAAACGAGGCAGAGGGCAAGGAGTAGGTACAAGGGAGTGTGGGAGAATTATATTAAATAGGCTTGTTTACTTACATTGACCAGGAACTGATCTTTGATCATCCACACCAGACGTTCCCTGAAAGGAGAACAAAGTTAATTACCTACAGGTTGTGTGGGCTCCAGGTTTTCGGCATTTTGCCTGCACTGAATAAAAGCAAGCAGCTCCAGCTTCTCAGGGCTGCATGCTGGCCACTACAGCCAGGCAGTCACCTAGCTGCTCTTACACTACATACCTGTGTCCGAGTACTCATTTCATTCATTGGCCAGGGTCTGTGGGACAGACCTGGCAATATACAATCTTCATTTTTTATAACAAAAATATATTAATGAATCATTTTATGATGAAAAAAGTTTACTCTGACTTTGGAATTGGATATTGTATCTTGGTTCTAATTTTTCCTGAACCTGGAGATAGAAAAATGTCATCCCCACCCTCCTACTCTACCCATCCCACCAATAAGGAGAATAAATCTAACATACACATCTACTATGTGCCAGCTTCCTTACTTACGTTGTGTCTTTAATCATCAGATCAACCCTGTGAAGTTAAATTGAGGAAGAGAAAGTGAAGTAACTTGCCCAGACTCACAATACTAAGAGGTGGGGGACTGAAATTCCGGTCTATACAAACTCTTGCATCATGAAATTTAAAATGCAAAATGATATTAATATTTGAGAAGCCCTGAATCCAATGGGAAGTCTAATATCTTGCATTCAAATTTCTTTTTAAATTAATTTAATTTTATTATATTCCAATAGCTTTTGGGGAACAGGTGGGTTTTGGTTATATGGATACATTCTTTTTTTTCTTCTACTTCTTTTATTTTTATTTTTATTATACTTTATGTTCTGGGGTATGTGTGTAGAATGTGCAGGTTTGTTACATAGTTATACACATGCCATGGTGGTTTGCTGCAACCATCCTTCCGTCATCTACATTAGTATTTCTCCTAATACTATCCCTCCCCAATCCCCCCACCCGCTTCCATTCTTTCCCTAGCCCACAGCCTCCAACAGACCCCAGTGTGTGATGTTCCCCTCCTTGTGTCCATGTGTTCTCATTGTTCCAGCACCCACTTGTGAGTGAGAACATGCAGTGTTTGGTTTTCTGTTCTTGTGTCAGTTTGCTGAGAATTATGGTTTCCAGCTTCATCTATGGCCCTGAAAAGGACATGAACGTACCCTTTTTTATGGCTGCATAGTATTTCACGGTGTATATGTGCCACATTTTCTTTATCCAGTCTATCACTGATGGGCATTTGGGTTGGCTCCAAGTCTTTGCTATTGTGAACAGTGCCACAATTAACTCATGTGTGCATGTATCTTTATAACAGAATGATTTATAATCCTTTGGGTATATACCCAGTAATGGGATTGCTGGGTCAAATGGAATTTTTATTTCTAGATCCTTGAGGAATCACCACACTGTCTTCCACAATGGCTGAACTAATTTACACTCCCACCAACAGTGTAAAAGCGTTCCTATTTCTCCACATCCTCTCCAGCATCTGTTGTCTCCTGATTTTTTAATGATCGCCATTCTAACTGGCATGAGATGGTATCTCAATGTGGTTTTGATTTGCATTTCTCTAATGACCAGTGATGATGAGCTTTTTTTCATATGTTTGTTGGCTGCATAAATGTCTTCTTTTGCGAAGTGTCTGTTCATATCCTTCACTCACTTTTTGATGGGGTTGCTTTTCCTTGTAAATTTGTTTAAGTTCTTTGTAGATTCTGGATATTAGCCCTTTGTCTGATGGGTAGATTGCAAAAATTTTTCCCATTCTGTTGGTTGCCAGTTCACTCTAATGATAGCTTCTTTTGCTGTGCAGAAGTTCTTAAGTTTAATTAGATCCCATTTGTCTATTTTGGCTTTTGTTGCCATTGCTTTTGCTGTTTTAGTCATGAAGTCCTTGCCATGCCTATGTCCTGAATGGTATTGCCTAGGTTTTCTTCTAGGGTTTTTCTGGTAAATCTTTAACCCAACTGGAGTTAATTTTTGTATAAGGTGCAAGGAAGGGATCTAGTTTCAGCTTTCTGCATGTGGCTAGCCAGTTTTCCCAACACATTTATTAAACAGAGAATCTTTTCCCCGTTGCTTGTTTTTGTCAGGTTTGTCAAAGATCAGATGGTTGTAGATGTGTAGTGTTACTTCTGAGGCCTCTGTTCTGTTCCATTGGTCTACACCTCTGTTTTGGTAACGGTACCATCCTGTTTTGATTACCTGTAGCCTTGTAGTATAGTTTAAAGTCAGGTAGCATGATGCCTCCAGCTTTTTTTTTTTTTTCTTATGATTGTCTTGGCTATGCGGGCTCTTTTTTGGTTCCATATGAAGATTAAGGTGATTTTTTCCAATTCTGTGAAGAAAGTCAATGGTAGCTTGATGGGGATAACACTGAATCTATAAATTACTTTGGGCAGTATGGTCATTTTCATGATATTGATTCTTCCTAACCATGAGCATGGAATGTTTTTCCATCTGTTTGTGTCCTCTCTTATTTCCTTGAGCAGTGGTTCATATTTCTCCTTAAAGATGTCCTTTACATCCTTTGTTAGTTGTATTTCTAGGTATTTTATTCTCTTTGTAGCAATTGTGAATGGCAGTTTGTTCTTGATTTGGCTCTCTTTGAGTCTGTTATTGGTGTATAGGAATGCCTGTGATTTTTGCACATTGATTTTGTATGCTTAGACTTTGCTGAAGTTGCTTATCAGTTTCAAGAGATTTTGGGCTGAGATGATGGGGTCTTCTAAATATATAATCATGTCATCTGCAAATAGAGACAATTTGACTTCCTCTTTTCCTAACCGAATATGCTTTATTTCTTTTTCTTGCCTGATTGCCCTGGCCAGAACTTCCAATACTATGTTGAATAGGAGTGGTGAAAGACGGCATCCTTGTCTTGTGCCAGTTTTCAAAGGAAATGCTTCCAGTTTTTGCCCATTCAGTATGATATTGGCTGTGGGTTTGTCATAAATAGCTCTTATTATTTTGAGATATGTTCCATGGATGCCTAGTTTATTGAGAGTTTTTAGCATAAAAGGCTGTTGAATTTTGTCAAAGGCATTCTCTGCATCTATTGAGATAATCATGTGGTTTTTGTCTTTGGTTCTGTTTATGTGATGGATTACATTTATAGATTTGCGTATGTTGAACCAGCCTTGCATCCCAGGGATGAAGCCAACTTGATCGTGATGGATAAGCTTTTTGATGTGCTGTTGGATTTGGTTTGCCAGTATTTTACTGAGGATATTTGCATCAATGTTCATCATGAATATTGGACTGAAACTTTCTTTTTTAGTTGTGTCTCTGCCAGGTTTTGGTATCAAGATAATGTTGGTCTCATAAAATGCATTAGGGAGGATTCCCTCTTTTTGTATTGTTTGGAATAGTTTCAGAAGGAACGGTACCAGCTCCTCTTTGTACCTCTGGTAGAATTCGGCTGTGAACCCGTCTGGTCTTGGACTTTTATTGGTTGGTAGGCTATTAATTGCTGCCTCAGATAAATTCTTTAGTAGTAATCTCTGAGATTTTGGTGCACCCGTCACCCAAGCAGTGTACACTGCACCCAATGTGTACTCTTTTATCTCTCATCCCCCCTTGCTTTCCCCCTGGAGTCTCCAAAGTCCATTATATAATTCTTATTGCATTCATATTCATAAAATGTGCTTCTGCAAATTAGAATCCCAAGCAGCCACAACAATTGGTTTAATGGGTGATTTTAAATACAAGTTGTATATTAAAGTAGGTAGGAATGATAATGAAGAAATCTTGCAGTTTATTAAAGTCTGAAATGTACCAAATGAGGTGAATTATAAATGTCTGCAGGATATAAGGTGATTCTTAGGCTTAAAGTCATTAAACATTTAATATTTATGACCAATTACAGAAATCTCCCTAATTTGCCAACCTCAGAAAAGTTTACTAGCCTGTTCATATTTACCATATCCTGCTTAATTATAGATGATGACTTTTTTGGTTATCTATAGCCTGTAAAAACTCTCTCTCAAACCTTTACTGGTTTATAAGTCTACCTGTTTTTGTTTGGCTCTTTGGGAAACTAACAAAGACATATTCTCTGTAGTTCAAGTAAAAGATGTTGATAAAGATTATACCTGGAGTAATAAGAGAAATATCATAGATATTCACAAACGGAAGCCCAAGTACAGGGGTGAGCTGGGAGTAGTTGCAGATTTAAAGAGATCAATCACAGCAGTGGAAATTCATGAATCCTCACTCTTTTGCTCAGCTGCTAATATGACTCCCTTATACTCTTTTGCTCCTCCTGATCCAGACTTCATCACCTTCTCATAGTGTCAGCTCTGTCTAAAGTTGGCTTCCATGAGGCCTCTTGTAGCCTTTCCAGCTACTCCACATTCTGGCCTTTTGAGTCTCATCTCCTATTGTTTGTTATATAGTGTTGCCCATGTATCTAAGTTTTCTCCTTTTCTCAAATACATCACACTGAAAGAAGAGACATAATTCTGGCAATCACATTGATTTCATAAGTAACACATGCTACTACATGTTGAGCTTCTGTAATCTGAAAATCTGAAATTCAACAAGATGCAAAATTCAAAATTGTCTGAGTACCAACATGATGTCCTAAGTGGAAAATTCCACATCTGACCTCATGTGATGTGTTGCAATTAAAATGGAGTTAAAATTTTGTTTCATGCATAAAATTATTTAAAATATTATATAAAATTACCTTCAGGCTATCTGAATATGGTTTATGTGAAACATAAATGAATTTTGTGTTTAGACTTAGATCCTATCTCCATGATATCTCATTATGTATATGGAGATATTCCAAAATCTGAAAAAAAAATCAAAATCTGAAACACTTCTGGTCCTAAGCATTTCAGATAAGGGATACTAAACTTGTGCCACTAACAAGGCTATATATTCACTTTATAGTCTCTGATCTCAAGGAGGAAGTACCCCAAAGGTTAAAATTTATAATTTTTGTCTTCTTGAACTTAAAATTCTTATAATCACCTAAAGATACAGTGAGAATGCCAATCCTAAAAAGTCAATACAGGTCTCTGGGCAAGTGTGTTCCCACCTTTCCATGTCAGTTGAGGATGAGAAGCATTATCTTGTCCCTGAAGGGCTGCTGTGGTAAGGAAGACAAAAGCATGTGGGAAATACTCCTTTATATCTCCAGGGCTTAAGCATGACAGTAAACAGTCATCAAAGAATCAAAATTGGTTGACAGTCCTAATTCTGTGGCTTATTTTCTATCCCTAACTCATTTACCAATAGGCTGATTTTTGGTGATTTCTAATGAATGAACACGTGTTAAGTCAGGATACCTCATTATTACAGTAAATATTTTCCAATTTCTTAAACTGTTTAAAAACTGAAATGTATTTTGTCTACCAGTAAAAACAGACTATGTGGCAGGGATCCTCCTCCTATGAAAGTTGTATGTAACTCTTTGCTGGGAGTGGGTAAGAATTAGGGGAATTGTTCTGGTGGTCTTTCATACTGGGGAGCATTCTGATGGTAAATACACATCTCCATGCAATATTTTATTGAGACAAGATGAATGGTAGGATTATGAATAGGTTATCCCTTTCCAAAACCACATTGGCTGTCATCCCACCCAATATACAATGGATTCCACTACAGCTTTAGGCAGTTCTTTTTTTGTTTGTTTGTTTGTATTTTCTTTTATTTATTTACACAGTTCTTTGTTATAGGATTTCAAAATGTGTCCTAAATGTAGAGTGAGAGATTGAGAGTTGTGCTCCTTTATCGTTCATTCTCCCCTTTATATCACACCACAGTTGCAAGACCTCATTGGTTGAGCCTTCAGATTGTCTCCAGATAATCACTATTTTATTTTCCAACTCTTGCCCTCTCTCCTTTACTTTTCCTCTTCCCCTTATAGTTGTTCTTTTCAAGCCCTCACCCCTCAGTACACCACCATTTTCTTCAAGAAACAACTATTCTCATTGCACTTCTTTCTTGAATCTTGCAAACTGTACTGCCTCGGGTGCAGCTGAATGGAGTCAGTGAAGTCTTTGTCCACTCCTTTACTCATCTCACAAAGGGAAAAGGAGAACTCTTGTCATTTGCATACTTGCATATGTACATAGGTGAGTACATGAGAGAAAGCCAGAGAAAAGGAGAGGGAGTGAAAACAAGAGAGAGAAAGAGAGACAGACTTTGAGTTCAGACTGTCTCCATTATCAAGGCTACCTGAAGTTCATCCTAAAGAATCAAACACAAATATAGTCATGCACTGCATAACAACATTTCACTCAATGATGAACTGCATGTATGATGGTGATCCCTTAAGATTATAATATCATATTTTTACTGTACATTTTCTATGTTCAGATACACAAGTACTTGCCATTGTGTTACAAATGCATATAATATTCAGAACAGTCACAGGCTGTACATGTATGTTGCCTAGGAGCAACAGACTATACCATATAGCCTGGATATGTAGTAGGCTATACCATCTAGGTATGTGTAAGTACTTTCTATGATGCTTGCATAGTGACAAAATTACCTAAGAAAACATTTCTCAGAATGTATTCCCATCATTAAGCAACACATGACTGTATAGCTAAATGTAATGTGGTACCCTTGCTTGGATCCTAGAATGAAAAAAAAGAACATTAGTAAAAAAAAACTTATAAAATCCAAATATAGTCTGGAGTTTAGTTAATAGTAATGTAGCAATTTTCATTTCTTAGTTTTGAAGAATGTCCAGTGGTTATGTAAGGTGTTAACATTAGGAAATACTGGGTAAGTGTATACAGAAACTCTCTGCTTTATTTCTGCAATTTTTCTAGAAATCTTAAATATTCCATTCTAAAAAGTTTACTTAAAAATATACATAGGCCAGGCAGGGTGACTCACATCTTTAACCCCAGCACTTTGAGAGGCCAAGGCAGGAGGATTGCCTGATGCTGGGAGTTCAAGAACATACTGGGTAACACAGTTAGACTCTGTATCTACCAAAAGAAATGGCCAGGTATGGTGGTGCATACCTGTAACCCTAGCTACTCTAGAGGCTGAGACAGGATGACCAATTGAACCCAGAAGTTCCAGGTTACAGTGAGTTATGATCGTACCACAGCACTCCAGCCTGGGCAACAGAGCCAGACCATCTAATATATATATTTAAATTAAATAAGCAAAAAGCCATTGATTGACCTGAGGTTGTCTCCATAACAAACTGCAACCTAACTTAGTATACAGACAAACTGAATCCCAACTTAGGGGCATATTTTTTGTAACAAATAGCTGGGATTCAGCCAATCACAAAAAGCCAACTGACCGTACCATACCAAAACAAGGCAAACACCTAGCTGTAGCCAACCAGATGATTTCTCTGCTTTCTGTAACAGCTAACTCCTCATGCTGCTCGAAGCACTCTGAACTTTTCTGGCTCTGAGTGCTGCACAATTCATGAATTGTTCTTCGCTCAAATAAACTCTGTTAAATTCAAATTATCTAAAGTTTTAGGAATATCACACACACACACACACACACACACAGAGCTATATGTGTATAAGATAGATATAGATATATAGTTTGTCATTGTGATAATTTTTTTCTTCTTCAGAAGACCACCAGTTCTATTCTACCCCAGAATGCATTAGTAAATAATGCTCCTTTTCCTGAAGACTGTAAGGAAAGATTAGAGAAAGATTTTACATCACCACACAGCACTTGAAAAAATTTAAATCTCTATAAGATAGTTTTCTTCTTCATCAAAATCTCTCTAGTTCCCTCAACACTCTCTTCTATCAATATATATTAAGTGCCTCTGGTTATCTATTGTTGCATAACAAACTAGCCTAAAACTTAGAGACTTAAATACCTGATTGTAATTCATGTCTTAGTCATTTTCTGTTGCTTATTAACAGAATACTTCAAACTGGCTAATTTATAAGAAAGGAAATTTATTTATTACACTTATGGAGGCTGAGAAGTCCCAGGTCAAAAGGTCACATCTGGTTTGAGCCTTCTTGCTGATTCTGCAGAGTCCCAAACTGGCACAGGGAATCATGTGGTGAGGGGCCTGAGCATGCTAGGTCAGGTCTCTTCCTCTTCTTATAAGGCCACCAGTCCCACTCCCACGATGACTCATTGATATGGTTTGATCTGTTTCCCCAGCCAACTCTCATGTCAAATTATAATCCCCAGTGTTGAAGGTGGGGCCTGGTGGAAGGTGATTGGATCATGGGGGTAATCCTTCATGAATGGTTTAGTGCCATCCCCTTGGTGCTGTCCCCGTAATAGAGCTCTCATGAGATCTGATCATTTAAAAGTGTGCAGCACCTCTCCACTCTCTCTTGCTCCTGCTCCCACCATATGAGATGTCTTCCTCCTCTTTGCCTTCCACCATGACTGGAAGTTTCCTGAGACCTCCCCAGAAGCAGAAGCCACTGTGCTTCCTGTACAGCCTACAAAAACTGTGAGCCAATTAAACCTATTTTCTTTATAAATTACCCACTCTCATGTATTTCTTTACAGCAATGTGAGAACAAACTAATACACCTATTAATCCATTAACCCATTAATCCACTAATACATGGGTGGATTAATCCATATGTGAGGGCAGAAGCCTAATGACTCAATCACCCTTTTTTTATTTGTTTTTGAGACAGAGTCTCACTCTGTCACCCAGGCTGGAGTGCAGTGGTACAATCACAGCTCACTGTAGCCTTGACCTCTTGGGCTCAGGTGGTCCTCCTACCTCAGCCTCCTGAGTAGCTGGAACTACAGGTGCACATACCACCATGACCAGCTAACTCTTGTATTCTTTGTAGAGACAGGGTTTTGCAATGTTGCCTAGGCTGGTATTTAACTCCTGGGCTCAACTGATCCTCCTGCCTTAGCATCCCAAAGTGTGAGCCACTGCACCCAGCTTCAACCACCTTTTAAAGGACTCACTTCTCAATACTCCCACAATGGGGATTAAATTGCACATGAGTTTTGGAGGGAACAAATATTTGTCATGGCATTCCACCCGAGCACCCCAAAACTCATGTCCTTCTCATATACAAATACACTAATTCCTTCTCCATAGCCCCAAAGTTTTAACTCCAACACCAAAACTCCAAAGTCCAAAGTCTCATCTGTGAGCCTGTGAAATTAAAGCAACTTTTCTACTTTCAAGATACAATGGAGGCTGAGTATGGTGGCTCACACCTGTAATGCCAGCACTTTGGAAGGCCAAGGCAGAAGGATCGCTTGAACCCAGGAATTTGAGACCAGCCTGTGTAACGTAGTTAGACCCTGTCTCTATAAAAATAATATTTAAAAAAATAGCCAGCTGTGGTGGTACTCACCTGTAATCCCAGCTAGTCAGGAGGCTGAGGCAGGAGGATTGCTTGAGCCCAGGTCAAGGCTGCAGTGCGCCACAATCATGCCATTGTATACCTTCGTAAGTGACAAAGTAAAACCCTGTTTCAAAAAAATAAAATGACTGGGGGGGATCTAGGGGAGGGACAGCGGGGAGTGGGGAGTTGCGGAGGGATAACATAGGGAGAAATGTCAGATATAGGTGATGGGGAGGAAGGCAGCAAACCACGTTGCCATGTATGTACCTATACAACAATCTTGCATGTTCTTCACATGTACCCCAAAACCTAAAACGCAATAAAATATATATATATTTTTAAAAGTGACTTAAAAAAACAAAGAAAGAACACTACAATGGTGGTACAGGAATAAGATAGACATTTGCATTCCAAAAGAGAAAAGTAGGCAAAGAAAAGATAACAGGCCCAAAGCAAGTCTGAAAACCAGCAGGGTAAACATTAAACCTTAAAGCTGGAGACTAACCGCTTTTGACTCCATGTTGTACCTCCTGAACACAATAGGGCAAGGTTGAGCCCCCAATGCCTCAGGTATCCCTATCCCTATGGCTTTGCTGGGTGCAACCCACATAGCTGCTTGTGTGGGTTGAAGTCCAGTGCCTGAAGCTTTCCCAGGTAGATATTGCCTGTTGCCAGTGACTCCATAGTTCCAGGGTCCTAAAAGCGGTCCTGCTTCCACAGTTCCACTTAGGCATTACCCTGGTGGGAACTTTCTGCAGTAGCTCCAGCCCCACGTTTCTGCTCAGCATTGCTCTAGTGGGGCTCTTTGTGGTAGCACCACACCTGTGACAAGTCTATGCTTGGGGCCCCAGGTTTTCAGTGACATCTTTGAAAAACTGGGTGGAGGTTGCCAAGCCTCCATAGCTTTTGATTATTTTTTTCAAGCCTACAGAATTAGCACCATGTGGATGCCACTATGGCATACGTGGAATAAATCCCACTCAGTTGTAGTGTATGATTTTTTTAAATACCCATCATTGAGTTTGATTTGCTAATATTGTGTTGCAGTTTTTTGCATCTATGTTGATGAAACTTACTGAGTTGTAGTTTTTTTTCTTTTCTTACAATGTTTTTGTCTAGCTTTATTAGATAATGCTAGCCTTGCAGAATGTGCTAGAAAGTATTTACCCTTCTTCTATCTTCTGGAAAACATTATCAAGTATTGGTATTATTTCTTCCTAAAATGTCTGGTAGAATTCACCTGTGAAGCCATCTGGGCTTGGTGCTTTCTATTTTGCAGGTTAATTATTGATTCAACTTCTTTAATAGATATCAGCCTATTCAGATGATACATTTCTTTGAGTTTTGGCAGACTGTGTTTCAAGGAATTGGCTCATCTCATGTAGGTTATCAAATTTGTGGGAATATTAAGTTGGTGCAAGAGTAATTGCGGTTTTTGCCATTACTTTCAATGGTCTATGCTCTACTTCCGTGCATTCCACAAATCTTGATAAGTTATTCTTATTTTCATTAGTTCCAAATATTCTTTAATTTCTCTTGAGATGTCTTCTTTCACTCATGTGTTATTTAGAAGTGTGTTGTTTCATCTCCAAGTATTTTGAAATATTCCAGCTATCTTTCAGTTATTGATTACTAGTTTAATTTCATTGTGGTCTGAGAGCAAATATTGTATGATTTCTATTCTTTTGAACTTGTTAATGTGTGTTTTATGGCCCCAAATGTGCTATATCTTAATTAATATCCCTTGTGACCCTGAGAAGAACATGTACTCGCTGTTGTTGGATAAGGTAGTCTATAGATGTTCATTATATCCAGTTGATTGACAGTGTTAAGTTCAACTATGTCCTTACTGATTTTTTACCTGCTAGATCTGTCCATTTTAAGAAGAGTATTGACGTCTCCAAACATAATAACTGATTTGTCTATTTGACCTTGAAATTCTATTGGTTTTTGTCTCATATTTTGATTCTTTGTTGTTATGTGCTTAACCACATTAAGGATTGTATGTGTTCCTGAAGAATTAACTCCTTTATCATTATGTTATACACAAATTTATCCTGAGTAATATTCCTTGGTCTGAAGTCTTCTCTGTTTGAAATTAACATAGCTACTCCTGATTTCTTTTGTTAAGGTTAGCATGATATGTCTTCCTCCATTTACTTTTAAACTATATGTGTCTTTATAGCTGAAGTAGGTTTCTTGCAGACAATATATAGTTGGGTCACGTTTTCTGATCCACTCTGACAATCTCTGTCTTTTAACTGGTGTACTATATCATTTGCATTCAAAATTATTATTGATAGAGTTGGTTTAGTGTTTGTTACTGTAGGTAATATCATCATATAAGATAGATACGGATTTGTTACCATATATATACATATACAAATATGAACATAAGCATATATAATTGGATACAATGTTGCTATTATTTTGAGCAAATTATTTATAGATCAATTAAGAAGAAAAATTATAGTTTATCTTCACTTATTCCTTCCTTAGTGTTCTTTTATTCTTTATATTGATCCAAGTTTCTGTCCTATATTATTTTCCTTCTCTCTGAAGAACTTCCTTTAACTTCTCTCGCAAGGTAGGTATACTGGCAATGAAGTTCCTCATTTTTGTGTGAGAATGTCTTTGTTTCTCCTTAACCTTTGAAGGATAATTTTGCAGGTTATGGGATTCTAGGTTATTGGGGGTTTTTGTCTCAATACTTTAAATATTTCATTCCACTCTCTTCTTGTTTGCATGGTTTCTGAGAAGTCAGTTGTAATTCTTATCTTTGTTTATCTATAAGTAAGAAGTTTTTTTCCCCACTGATTTCTTTCAGGAATTTTTTCTTTATCTTTGATTTTCCGTATTAAAAACAATGTGCCTGGGTGTTGTGTTCTGCATTTTGTTTTTTGTTTAGTTTTGTTTTTGTGTTTTGTGGGTTTTTTATTTTTGTGGGGTTTTTTTGGTGGGAGGAGGAACGTATCTTGTTTTGTGTCTCTGAGCTTCCTGGATCTGAGATTTGGTGTTTGACATTAATTTAGGGAAAGTCTTAATTACTATTGTTTCAAATAATTCTTCTATTTTTTCTCTCTTTCTTCCCCTCTGGTATCCCCACTATATGTTACATTTTTGTAGTTGTTCCACCGTCCTTGGATATTCTTTGTTGTCATTGTTGTTGTTTTTGATCTTTATCCCCTGCTTTTCAGTTTTACAGTTTATATATATATATGGAGGGAGGGAGGGAGAGAGAGAGAGAGAGAGAGAGAGAGTCTTGCTCTGTCACTGAGGCTGGAGTGCAGTGGTGCAATCTTGGCTCACTGCAACCTCCGCCTTCCAGGTTCAAGTGATTCTCCTGCCTCAGCCTCCTGAGTAGCTGGGACTACAGGCGTGTGCCACCACACCCAGTTAATTTTTTGTATTTTTGGTAGAGACAGGGTTTCACCATGTTAGCCAGGATGGTCTCCATCTCCTGACCTTTTGATCCCCCCACCTCAGCCTTCCAAAGTGCTGGGATTACAGGTGTGAGCCACTGCACCTAGCCTCTATTAATATATCTTTAACCTCAGAGATCTTTCTTCAGCCATGTCCAGTCTACTAAATAAGCCCATCAAAGGCATTCTTAATTTCTGTTATAGTGTTTTTAATTCCTATCACTTTTTTTTGGCTCTTTCTTAAGATTTCCACCTCTCTGCTCACATTGTCCCTCTGTTCTTCAACATGATCTAGTTTATCTATTTGAGTCCTTTGCAATTAATCATAGTCATTTTAAATTCCTGGTCTGATCATTGCAACATCCCTTCCATGTCTGCTTCTGATGCTTGCTCTATTTCTTCTAATTGTTCTTTATGTCTTTTAGAATATCCTGTAATGTTTTTCTTGATAGCTGGACATCATGTGCCAGGTAAAAGGAAGTGCTACAAATAGGGCCTTCAGTAATGTAGTGATTAGGTGTGAGGGGAAGGGAAGCATTTTACAGTCCTGTGGTCAGGTCTCAGTCTTTTAGTGAGCCTATGCTTCTGGACTGCAAACTCCACAAGTGTTTATCATTTTTTCCTCCCCTCTCTTAAGCGGGACAGGATGGCTACATGGGCTAGAATTGGGTGTTTCCTTTCTCCCACATGTAAGGCTAACTGGAGTTGGTTACTTCTTTTCCCTCAGGTAAGTTAGGCAGTGATAAAATGCCAATAGGTCAGGCTGTGGTTAACTAGTTCCCCTAAAGACAGGCCTCATTAGTAACAGATTAATGTGGCCAGGCGCGGTGGCTCACTCCTATAATTCCAGCACTTTGGGAGGCCGAGGCGGGTGGATCACGAGGTCAAGAGATGGAGACCATCCTGGTCAACAAGGTGAAACCCCGTCTCTAGTAAAAATACAAAAATTAGCTGGGCATGGTGGTATGCGCCTGTAGTCCCAGCTACTTGGGAGGCTGAGGCAGGAGAATTGCTTGAACCCAGGAGGCGGAGGTTGTGGTGAGCCGAGATTGTGCCATTGCACTCCAGTCTGGGTAACAACAGCGAAACTTCGTCTAAATAAATAAATAAATAAATAAATAAATAAATAAATAAAATAACAGATTAATCTGGCATATTTCAAAATGGTTCCTTTTTCCCACTGCCTGCCAAAAACACACAAGGGATTTTTCTCTGATATTCAGTGTGGCCCACCTTCCTAGAGGTAAAACTCACAAAAGGAACGAGGAGTTCCTATGACTAGGTCCCCTGGAATATTTAACCCTCAGACTCATTCACACTGAGCCTCTCCTAATACGCCAATTACAGTTCAGGTTTTCCTACCTGGGCGTTTGTTCCCACTGCAGTGTCTGTTCATGACTTTTCTGCTCTGGTAAGCATGGCACTCTAATCCTGGGAGCAGCAGTGTGCCCTGCTTCCTCACCTCTCTTATGAATCTAAGAAGAGTCATTGATTTTTCAGTCTTTTCAGCTTTTTACTTGTTAAAATGGAGTGAGGAACTTTCAAGTTCCTCACATGCAGAACTGGAAACTGCAAGACCCTATATTACAATTTGTAAAAATGTTTTTAGGCACAGTCTAGTCTTTGAATTGGGCCAGGAATATGTTGAAGAACAGTAGAAGTAGAAGTAAGGGGAATCAAATTGGAGAATTTCACACAAGTTTACTGTCTGGAACACATTCCTACCTAATGTATTTCCTTTACTGATACCAGTTTTTTCGCACCAAGGCTCACAACAACACCGTTTGGGTTGGGGTACGTTGTGTTGTGATTTAGCAATCGCTGTCTCTTGTTGACTAGGAGACTATATAATAGAAATGATAAGTAAACTCAAACCCCTGCAATAAAGTTTTCTAAAGGGCATTTGTCTTCTCCAGTGACCTCATCCAAGCACCCATAAACAAACATTTAATGCCTTTAAGAACTTTTTTCTGAGACAGATTCTCACTCTGTCACCCAAGCTAGAGTGCAGTGGCATGATTTCAGCTCACTGCAACCTCCACCTCTTAGTTTTAAGTGATTCTCCTGCCTCAGCCTCCCCAGTAGCTGGGATTACAGGCATACGCCATCATGCCCAGCTAATTTTTGTATTTTTAGTAGAGATGGAGTTTCACCATGTTGGCCAGGCTGGTCTCGAACTCCTGACCTCAAGTGATCCACCCACCTTGGCCTCCCAAAGTGCTGGGATTACAGGCGTGTGCCACCATGCACAGCCTGTGCCTCTTTCTTGGTTGTAGAAGAGGGCAAATATAGAAACGTACCCTTCACCTTAGAAGGAATATCTCAACAGTCCCCACACCACTGTACCCCTAGAAATTTTACTGAGGTAGAAGTTCTCTTAATTTTAGTCAAATTTATTCTCTGGCATGCAAACATCTCACCAATAAGTCCAGTGTGTTTGCTACTTCTTGCTCACTGGACACAATCAGCATAATGTCATCAACATAATGGACCCATGTGATATCTTGTAGAAAAAAGCAATAAAGATCTCTCTGAATAAGATTATGACAAAAAGCCAGAGAGTTGATGTACCCCTAAGGTAGGACTGTAAAGGTATATTGCTCTCCTTGCCAGATGAAGGCAAATTGCTTCTGGTGGGCCTTATAACAGGAATGGAGAAATAGGCATTTGTCAAGTCAATGGCTGCATACCAGATACCAGAAGATGTGTTAATTTGTTCAAGCAACAAAACCACATCTGGTACAGCAGCTGCAACTGGAGTAACCACTTGGTGAAGTGTACAATAATCCACTGTCATTCTCCAAGATCCATCTGTCTTCTGCACAGGTTAAATGGAAGAGTTGAAAGGGGACGTGGAGGGAATCACCACCTCTGCGTCTTTCAAATCTTTGATGGTGGCACTAATCTCATCAATCCCTCCCACAATGTGATATTGTTTTTTATTTACTATTTTCCTAGGTAGAGGCAGCTTTAATGGCTTCTATTTGACTTTTCCCACTGTAATGGCCCTCATCCTACTAGTCAGGGAGCCAATGTGGGGTTCTGCCAGCTGCTAAGTATGTCAATGCCAATTATGCATTTTGGCACTCGGGAAATGACCACAGGATGAGACCAGGGACCCACTGGACCCACTGTAAGTCAGACCCAAGCTAAAACTCCATTAATTACCTGATTTCCATAAGCCCCTACTTTAACTGGAGGACCACAGTGACGTTTTGGGTCCCCTGGAATCAACGTCGGCTCAGAGCCAGTGTCCAGTAGTCCCCAAAATGTCTGATCATTTCCCTTTCCCCAATGCACAGTTTCCCTGGTGAAAGGCCAGAGGTCTCTGTGGGGAAGGATGGGAGAAAGATTAACAGTAGAAATTGTCGGTAGTGTAATTGGGTCCTTCCTCAAGGGGACCTGGTCTCCCCTTCATTCAAGAGGTTCTGGGTCTGTAAACTGGCTTAGGTCTGGAAATTAATTGAAGGGCCATGATTCTCTTTTTATAATTCAAATTAGTATTTTGTCCATTCGACCTGGAAGTTTTCTGCTTATAAAAATTAAGTAGGAATACATTAGTCTTCCTATCAATTTTACTTCTAGAAATGCCATGATTAATTAGCCAATGCCAGAGCTCTACACAAGTCAGGCTATTCTAATTGCTACTTTGCCTCTGTTGTCCATTACAGTAGCTACACTGACCCTGCCTTTGATGATTGAGTGCTCCTACTTGGCCCCTGTCACCTTGGGATCCAATTAGTCCATTTTTATTTAAATTCTGTAGTTGAGTGACTGCAGTTCCCACTGTTATAGCTGACATACAGAGAAGAGCAATTACAGGGCTCTTCAAAGATTCAGGTGCTGTCCTCACAAATCTATTTTGCAAAGCATTGATTAAGGGTATATCTTCTGGAACATCACAGCTGGGATGAGTAGGTCTAAAGTGACTAATCCACTCCACCATCTCAATCTCCCTAAGCCTTTGGATCCCTTCTTCTACATCAGACTAAGGGAGATCAGGCATTTCCAGCTCACTTGCAATGGGCCATCTTTTAATCATATTTCAGCTAACCAAGTAAATAAACTATTAGAATTTTTTTTAAACTCCCTGAGTTGCAACATTAAATGTAGAATCCCTACTTAGTGGGCCCAAATCAATAAATTCGGCCTGATCCAATTCTATGTTCCTTCCACCATTATCTCACATCCTTAATATCCATTCCCATGCCTGTTCTCCAGATTTCTGCTTATATAAATTAGAAAACTCAATCAGTTCTTTTTGAGTGTAGTGCACCTCTTCATGGGTCACACTCTGAACCTCACTTCTAGGGCCCCATCAGGACTTTAGTCGAGTTATAGTTCTAGAAGCAAACAGGGGTGTTGGGGGATGGCTTCTACGGAGAATCAACATTATCTTCCATAGCAACTGTCTCAGGAAGGCCATAACTCTTGCCTCAGGCAGCACAAGGTTTAGCTCCTCAGACTAAGGTGGAAAGACTGATGGTAGCATGGGTCAGGGAGGGGATGTTGCCTCTACTGGGGATGGGGAAGCTGTTTCTTCTAGGGTAAAAAAAAAGGTTCATCAGAGTTTACAAACTCAGTGTCCCCAGTTTCATCAAGGTCCTCCCACACGTCCCCATTACAAGTTGCAAAGTCTCATTCCTTTCCAATCAATGACCACACTTTAAGAGTAGACACCTGTCAAGGCTGTGTATGCACCTTTCGTTGCAGGTCAGCCACTCACATGATAAGAGTTTGTGTCTGTTTTTCCACATTTTCAGCTCTTTCTCTATAGGAGATAAGACTCTCATTCAGGGCAATCTTAGCAGATTTGAGGCTCAGGATCTGCTTCTGAAGCTGGCAGTTAGAATCCCTGAGTTCATCATTTTCTTTCATCGCTTTGTCCAGTGAACTTAGGAGCAACCAACCAACTTCATTAAGTTCCTTGGTTCCACATATAGGCGAAGGTATTATGTATAGAGTCACTAAACTCCTTGCCTCTCATGAGTGGTGAATCAGGAGTGTCAAATGCATTTATCTTGCATAACGCTCTAAACAGTTCATGCCAAAGACTATCAGCATTCTCTATACTATTAGAAGTAGTGTCGTCCTTAGCATTTTTGGGTCTAATCATATTAAGAAATCAACTCCAGAAATCCTAAAACCAATGAAAGAACTCTATCCTTAATATTGTTCCTCTAGAACCACTCCTGGTACCAAAATCTGTATTTGTCAGGGTTTTCTAGAGGGACAGAACTAACTAGATAGACAAATAGATAGATAGATAGATAGATGATAGATAGATAGATAGATAGATAGGATTTTATAGCAGCATTAACTCATACATTCACAATGTCCCACAATAGGCCATCTGCAAGCTGAGGAGCAAAGAAGTCAGTCCAGGTCCCAAAGCTAAAGAACTTGGAGTCCGATTTTAGAGGGCAGGAAGCATCCAGTACAGAAAAAAGATGTAGGCTGGGAGGCTAAGCCAGTCTAGTCTTTTTATGTTTTGCAGCCTGCTTTACATTCTAGCCATGCTAGCAGCTGATTAAATGGTGCCCACCCAAACATTAAGGGTGGGTCTGCCTTTCCCAGCCCACTGACTCAAATGTTAACCTCCTTTGGCGACACCCTCACAGACACACCCAGGATTAATACCTTGCATCCTTCAATCCAATAAAGTTGACACTCAGTAACCATCACAATGTCCATCAATAGTGGACTTAGATAAAGAAAATGTGGTACCTATACACCATGGAATACTATGCAGCCATGAAAACGAAGGAGATCATGTCCTTTCCAGCAACGGAGCTGGAGGCCATTGTCCTATGTGAATTAATACAGGTCCTAAGTGAGTTAATGCAGGTCCTAAATGAATTAATGCAGGAGCAGAAAACCAAATACCACATGTTCCCTTTTATAAGGGGGAGTGAAACGTTGGGTACACCTGGAAACAAAGAAAGGAACAAAAGACACTGGGGCCTACTTTAGTGTGAAGGGTGGGAGGAGGGCAAGAATTGAAAAACTTCCTATTGAGTACTACGCTTATTACCTGGGTGACAAAATAATCTGTACACCAAAACCTCATAACATGCAATTTACCCATATTAACAAATCTGCATATATACTCCCAAACCTAAAAAAAAAGTTAGGAAAATTTTTTTTTTTTTTTTTTTTTTTGAGACGGATTTTTGCTCTTGTTACCCAGGCTGGAGTGCAATGGCGCGATCTCGGCTCACCGCAACCTCCGCCTCCTGGGTTCAGGCAATTCTCCTGCCTCAGCCTCCTGAGTGGCTGGGATTACAGGCATGCGCCACCATGCCCAGCTAATTTTTTGTATTTTTAGTAGAGACGGGGTTTCACCATGTTGACCAGGATGGTCTCGATCTCTTGACCTCGTGATCCACCCGCCTCAGCCTCCCAAAGTGCTGGGATTACAAGCAGGAAAAAAATTTTTAACCTGAATTTAGATTATTACAAATTCTCCATTCATCTTATATAAAGATAGCTATCCATTTGCTTTAACCATAGCTTTAAAAACAGATTATGAAGCCAGGTGTGGCAAAAAAACAAACAAAAAAAATATTAAATATTTCAAAATATGAAAAATCAGATCATATAGCAGGTTTGCACTTCTGGTAACGGCAAAATGGGTCAGTAAAGCCCATATTTCTGCTGATCAACTAGACAAGTAGAACAAAATACACAAACATCTCCTTGAAGCTACTGAAGAACTGCAAAACGCAAGACTTACCAGGCCAGAAGCTGGTGAAATACAGAGATCAAAAAGGTAAGCCCTGCATTCAGCAATTCTGGAAGAAGTGACTGAGAAGTGCTTTTGACAGTCTCTTGTGGGTAAGGAAACAGATTGCAGTCCAGAGTCCAAAGAGATCTGTGTTGAGAGAGGAACCAGGTGAATGGGTGAACCCACTTTGGTCTGGGTTGAGACCTCAAAGGGTTGCAACCTATAAGAGTGAACTAGAAGTGGCTGGGCACGGTGGCTCATGCCTGTACTTTGGGAGTCCAAGGCAAGCAGATCATCTGAGGTCAGGAGTTCAAAGACCAGCCTGGTCAACAAAACACTGTCTCTACTAAAAATACAAAAATTAGCCAGGCGTGGTGGCAGATGCCTGTAATCCCAGCTACTTGGGAGGCTGAGGCAGAAGAATTGCCTGAACCCAGAAGATGAGGGTTGCAGTGAGCCTAGATGGCACCACTGCATTCCAGCCTGGGCAACAGAACAAGACTCTGCCAAAAAAAGAAAAAAAAAAAGAGTGTAGACAGATTCTTGAGGAGACCACATTTATTATAAGAGTAAGCTGAGGATGTCTTGAGAACATAGGAGATGGGCAGGTTATCCAAAGTACACATTTAATCTGAGACTTGAGAGAGCAACAGGAGTAAAAATTATCTAAGCCAAAGTAGAAATTGGAGAGGTAAAGAAGGACACAAGCATTCTAGAGACAGCAGCTTTCTATGTAAATAAAGGCTGGAGACAATCTGAAAAACTTGTGCATTGATAGGATAGTGGCATGAAAATATGAGTAGTTGGCTGTAACAAGAGCATACTTAGGCGGACGGTTAAAGAGTTGTTAAAGAGATGAAGCTGCATCTGGATGGAAAGAGATGGTTAATGTAACAGAAGTTAAAAATGTAAAATTATTAAGACTGTAAAATTAGGTCAGGTGCAGTGGCTCATGCCTGTAATCTCAGTACTTTGGGAGGCCAAGGCAGGCGGATCACTTGAGGTCAGGAGTTCTAGACCACCCTGGCCAAAATAGTGAAACCCCATCTCTACCAAAAATACAAAAAGCCAGTTGTGGTGGCAGACACCTGTAATCCTAGCTACTAGGGAGGCTGAGGCAAGAGAATTGCTTGAACCCAGGAGGAGGAGGTTGCAGTGAGCCAAGGTCGTGTCACTGCACTCCAGCCTGGGTGACAAGAGCGAAACTCCATCTCAAAAAAAAAGAAGACTGCAAAATTATGGTAAACACAAAGATGGCATCCATGTCTATCTCTAGTGGCTGAAATTACCATACCATCTTACTTTTGAGATTCAAAGCAAATATGATCTACTTCTCATTATATTTACTTTCATAAGCATAAAGTACTTCGGTTACCTTACCAAAACCAGATCCTAACCCTTTCCTGTTCAAAACCCTTTTCCTGTATAGATTGACTATCTCTTATTCAAAATGCTTAGGGTTGAATGCAGTAGCTCATGCCTGGAATCCCAGCACTTTGGGAGATCAGGGCAGGAGGATTAATTGAGCCCAGAAGATTAAGATCAGTCTGGGCAACATAGCAAGACTCTGTCTCTAAAAAAACATTTTTTTTTTTTAATTTCTCAGGCATGGTGGCGCATGCCTGTGGCCCCAGCTTCTCAAGGGACTGAGATGGGAGGATCATTGGAGCCCAGCCAAGGCTTCAGTAAGCTATGATGACACCACTACATTTCAGCCTGGGTGACAGAATAAGACCCTGTCTCAAAAAAAGAAAAAAAGCTTGGGACCAGAAGTGTTTCAGTTTGAATTTTGTTGGATTTTGAAATATTTATATTATACTTATCACTTGAGCATTCCGAAGCTAAAAATCCAAAATCTGAAATGCCCCAGTGAGCATTTCCTTTGAGCATCATGTCAGCACTCAAAAAGTCTCAGATTTTGGAGCATTTTGGATTTCAGATTTTCGAATTAGAGGTACTCAACTTGTACTTACAATAAAACTTTAAACATCCATAAAACAGTCTCTAAGGATTTGGCTCTCACCTGCCCATCATCATCTTCTCACATCACTTTCCTTCTCACTCAGAACCCTTAAAATTAACATAGCTTTCTTCAATTCTATAAAATGTTAAAGATGGCCAGGCGCTGTGGCTCACGCTTATAATGCCAGCTCTTAGGGAGGCAGAGGAGGGAGGATAGCTTAAGCCCAGGAGTTCGAGACCTGCCTGGGCAATATAGTGAGACCCCATTCTCCACAAAAAGGAAAAAAACAAAAAGGCAAAAAAAAAAAAGTTAAAGATACTGGCCCCCTCAGGGTATCATATATGATGTTCTTTCTGCCTAAAATTTTAGTTTTCTTCCCCCATTCTTCATCTGTTTGTATTTCAGGTCAACTTAAGTATCATGTTAGCAAACATAACTGCCATGAGTCTCTCCTCCCCCAATTTAAGTTAGGTCTCATGGCAATTTTCCATACCCTATTTATGATTATGTATTTAAGGCTACATGTTTGTCTATCTCCTCCTCTAGAGCAAGTTAGGGCACTGACTGTCTTTTTGTTTCCTCAGTATATATCTAGTACCTAGCACAGTGAACAGTGGTGTACAGTAAGTACTCAAATGTGATCAAATATTGAATGAATCAATCAATGAACAGGAAGAAGAGTAGGTTTGAGGAGAGAAAGGTTTCAGGTTTGGATTTTTAAATCTGAAGGGTCTATACAATATCCAAGAGGAAATGTTAAGCAGATACACATCATTATCTGGATTTCAGGAGAAATATATGGGACAGGGTGATTGATATGGGAGTAAACAAGTTAAATAACTGAAGTTATTCACAGGAATGAGAATATAAAGAAAGAATAAATTTTACAACAGAAAAAAAGAAAAGCTAAGACTAAGAAAGAACAATCAAATTCATAGCAGAAAAATAAGAAGAAGTCAAACCACAGTGTGTGATACTATGGCAAAGGTGATTTCAAACAGTTAAAAAGTGCTGAATATGCTGGGCACAGTGCTCATGCCCGTAATCCAAAGCTTTGGGAAGCCAAGGTGGGAAAGTCACTTGAGCCCAGGAGTTTGAAGCTGCAGTGAGCTATGAATGCGCCACTGCAGTCCAGCCTGGGCAACGGAGTGAGACACTGTCTTAAAAAAAAAAAAGTTCCACGTGCTACAAAAAGATAAGGCTCAATAAGTAAAAGGAAAAATAGCAGGGACCTATGGAAAAGAAAGAAGTAGAATCTGTCAAGTCAAGGTGTGGTGGGAACGGTGGAATAAGGAAGCTCATCTGATTGAAGGCTGACATCACGTATGACTAATTCTCCCAACTGTTGAACCTATCTAAGTATCATATTGTATGTATTGTATGTCTGTACTTGTGCATATGTGCATGAACTATATAAACAAGTTCCATTTAAAACAGCACTTGATTTATAAGTGTTCTGAGCACGTTTAAAGTAGGCTAGGCTAAGCTATAATATTCAGGTTAGGCGGATTAATGTATTTTCAGCTTACAGTACTTTCAACTTACAATGGCTTTATCAGGAGGTAACCCCAATGTTAAGTCCAAGAGTGTCTGTATATTGAATAAGGTGTTTTTAAAAAGAAATATACATAAAACAAGTTACATACTAAGAGGCTGACAAAACTGTTATAACCAGAGGCTCAAAGGAACTTAACCCTGAATTTCCCCTAGGAGTTCAGTATTCACTAATTTGGTGTTCACAGTGCCTTTAGAGAACAAAACTACCCCAAACTAGAATAAACTGTACCCTTTATACGTGTAAAATTAATGCGACAGGGCAACAGAGTTCATTCATCTGAATAAGTTACCACTTCCAACATACAGTATTATTGCATGAGAGTACTCAGTAAATAAGTGTCAAACAGTTCAGAATACTAAGTGCTAAAGTTCTATGGAAAAGAGTCCTGTAGTTCAATATTCTTTCCCAGCTAGGAGGATAAACCTGTCTTTTGCCACAATTTGGAGCACACGAAAGCAGGCATCAGAAGCTGAAACACAAAGGTACCAGAGTTAGAGAAGGAAAATGTGAGTTCAAAATTGGCAGCAAAGGCAAGGTCTCACTGAAAGCAAGAAATCAGAAGATGGAGCCTGTGTCCCGATGGGAGTTCACATAAAGGGCCTAGGAACAGGTTTACAACCAGTGAACAGGGAAGGTAGATCTTAAGAAATTGCTAAAACTTTAATTAGCCACTGTGCTCACACATTTAAATTTCAGGGGTATCATCAACCTTTTTCACGCTTTCTCACTCTGAAAAATTATTTTATCCAATTGTGATGGTTAATCTTGTGTCAACTTGGCTAGGCCACAGTTCCCAGGTATTTGGCCAAATACTATTTTAGGTGTTTCTGTGAAGGTTGTAAGAGATTAACATTTAAATCGGTATACCTTGAGTAAAGAAGATAGTCCTCCAAAGTGTAGGTGGACCTCATCAAATCACTCGGAGGCTTTAAAGACTGGCCTTACCAAAAAGGGAATTTTGACAGAATACCATCCTCAGACTGGAACTCCAACTCCTCCCTGTGTCTCCCTCCTGCCAGCCTATCCTGCAGATTTTTGACCTACCAGCTTCCACAACCCCGAGCCAATTCCTTAAAATAAACCAATCTCTCTCTCTCCATATATAAATGTGTATATATATACACATCCTATTTTTTCTGTTTCTATGGAGAATGAACATCGACTAATACATCAATATAAATTTTGAGATAGAAATATAAAATCACTAAAGTAACAAAACATTAGTCCTCTAAGACCTGTAAGCCAAACAAGGAAGGAGTCTATTTTGGGTATACTGACCTCACAAGATACCTGGCACATCACAGGAATGCAGTATTTGTTGAATGAATGAATACTAGCAAACTTGTAAGTCCTCAAACAATAACTTCTATTTATTGACTACTATGTTTCAGGTACTATGTTGGGAGGTGCTTTATCTTTCTTTGTTCGATGTTTTATTTCTACCACATCCCTTCAAGACAGCAATTTTAAGTCTCCTCCACTACAAAGATAAGGAAATCAAGGCTTAGAGTTGAACTATGTTGTCCATGATAACAGAATAAACGACAGCTAAGACAGAAAGTTCAAAAATGTGTATGATTCTTCCAACCTCACAGACGACTAAGATAATAAAATCATTAAAATAGGAGATGTACTCAATCTTCAAATTGTGAAGTGTAGTCATTTAAAGAGGCAATGATAAAATAAAAGATTGTACTCCTCACAGCAAATGGTGAAGTGTGGCATGGCAGTACTAACAGAACATAAAAACCATTTAGCTAAACTCATATTACCTCACAGCTGCACACCTAATCTTTTAAGGGTGATGTCACCAGATACATTCACTCCCTTACAGTAATACTTAATTGTCACTCCCCGAGACACTAAATCTGACCTTTCACAACAGTTCTCAGTAAATTTTCTTTTTTTGAGATGGAGTTTTGCTCTTGTTGTCCAGGCTGGAGTGCAATATGATTTTGGCTCACCACAACTTCCACTTACTGGGTTCAAGTGATTCTCCTGCCTCAGCCTTCCAAGTAGCTGGGATCACAGGTGTAGCTTATTTTGTATTTTTAGTAGAGACAGGATTTCTCCATGTTGGTCAGGCTGGTCTTGAACTCCCGTCCTCAGGTAATCCGCCAGCTCAGCCTCCCAAAGTACTGGGATTACAGGCGTGAGCCACCGCACCCAGTGGTTCTTGGTAAATTTTCATGAGCTTCCATGATGTTTAGAAAATAATCTGCACACATATTACCAAGAACGAGTGTTTCATTTTATTTAACATTTAAGCAGAACATTTTTGACTATACATCTATATAATGCACAGTACTAAAAAAGTGTAAAATATTCAACATAAATATGAGAAAAGTGAATACTACAATGGTTGCATCAACCCAACTAGGTAATTTTGCTCAGTTAAAGACACAGCTTTTTCTGAAAGTTTTTTGGACGTTAACAGCTGCTCAACATCTTATTCCATCTAGTTCTTTCTGTAATTCTTGATATTGTCTAGCACATATAGAGCTGGTGTTAAGAAGGTCGTAAAAAGCAACACAAGTCCAACAGCCATCTCCTGGAAGAGAAGATGACATGTGCTGTTGAGAATGGCTTCCTGGATCAGTGAGTTGCTGCCTAATAAAAACTGCTTAAAAAACATTTTGAGCATCTAGACCGTTGTCCTAGAAACAGGGGCCTGGTGAAATCTAAAATGCAGACATTCAGTTCATGGATCACCTGATTTTTTTTTTTTTTTAAATCATTTTTGTAACGGTTCTCCAGTTCCAATCTTCGCACTCTGGAACTTCGATTTGGCCCAGGATTTCCACCATTTCATCGAAAATACTAGGTCTTGGCAGTGCTGAGGATGTCCGAGGATGGTAAACCATTTCTCTAAGAAACCACAGCTCCTCCCCCGAGCCAGGTTCCGGTACAGGGTAACAACGTAGGAGACCCAACCCCCGCGCGCTCCTCAGGGTCCCGGGCTTTCCACCCCTGCGCTCAACGACGGTGTCCTCAACCCGACCCTTTTCCAGGAAACTCCTCCGACGGCTGCCAAGCCACAGGCGCCTCCCACGCGAGTCCCGCACACCGTGTCCCCCTTTTCCCCACCCGTCGGGGCGGCCTGCCTGGGCCACGCCCTTCCCGCCCGCCCTGGCCGCGGCGCCATGATGGGTGGGCCTCAACTCACCACGGCTGACACTGGCCGTTGACGTAGGGGCTCCGAGTGGGCAAAGCGGGAGCAGGCTGCGGGGCAAGCAGGGCCACGCGGCGGTAGTGGCGGCAGACAGGACAGAGCCTGGGCAGGAGAGGCATAGCGCGACAGATGAGACAAAACCAGGCGTGACCAGCGGGACAGCACAAGTGTGGTGAAGCCAAGTGGTGCGAGCTCCAGGGCTGGTGAGGCAGCTGGTTTGCGCAGGCGCCCCAGCCACAAGGAGGCGCTCTGACCTCGCCCCTGCCCCGCCCCTTCTCCCCAGCACCCCCTGTTCTGCCCCACCCCTTCTGCCCAGCACCCCCGTTCTGCCCCACCCTTTCCACCCAGTATCCCCTGTTCTGCCCCACCCTTCTGCCCAGCACCCCCTGTTCTGCCCCACCCTTCTGCCCAGCACCCCCTGTTCTGCCCCACCCCTTCTGTCCAGCACCCCCTGTTCTGCCCCACCCTTTCTGCCCAGGACCCCCTGTTCTGCCCCACCCCTTCTGCTCAGCAACCTCTGTTCTACGCCACCCCTTCTGCCCAGGACCCCGTTCTGCCCCACCCCTTCTGCCCAGGACCCCCTGTTCTGCCACACCCCTTCTGCTCAGCAACCCCTGTTCTGCCCCACCCCTTCTGCTCAGCACCCCCTGTTCTGCCCCACTTCTTCCGCCCAGGACCCCCTGTTCTACCCCACCCCTTCTGTCCAGGACCCCGTTCTGCCCCACCCCTTCTGCCCAGGACCCCCTGTTCTGCCCCACCCCTTCTGCTCAGCAACCCCTGTTCTGCCCCACCCCTTCTGCCCAGGACCCCCTGTTCTGCCCCACCCCTTCTGCTCAGCACCCCCTGTTCTGCCCCACTCCTTCTGCCCAGGACCCCCTGTTCTGCCCCACCCCTTCTGTCCAGGACCCCCTGTTCTGCCCCACCCCTTCTGCCCAGGACCCCCTGTTCTGCCCCACCCCTTCTGCTCAGCACCCCCTGTTCTGCCCCACCCCTTCTGCCCAGGAACCCCTGTTCTGCCCCACCCCTTCTGTCCAGGAACCCCTGTTCTGCCTCACCCCTTCTGCCCAGGACTCCCTGTTCTGCCCCACCCCTTCTGCTCAGCACCCCCTGTTCTGCCCTACCCCTTCTGCCCAGGAACCCCTGTTCTGCCCCACCCCTTCTGCTCAGCAACCCCTGTTCTGCCCCACCCCTTCTGTCCAGCACCCCCGTTCTGCCCCACCCCTTCTGCCCAGCACCCCCTGCTCTGCCCCACCCTTCTGCCCAGCACCCCCTGTTCTGCCCCACCCCTTCTGTCCAGCACCCCTGTTCTGCCCCACCCTTTCTACCCAGGACCCCCTGTTCTGCCCCACCCCTTCTGCTCAGCAACCTCTGTTCTACCCCACCCCTTCTGTCCAGGACCCCGTTCTGCCCCACCCCTTCTGCCCAGGACCCCCTGTTCTGCCCCACCCCTTCTGCTCAGCAACCCCTGTTCTGTCCCACCCCTTCTGCCCAGGACCCCCTGTTCTGCCCCACCCCTTCTGCTCAGCAGCCCCTGTTCTGCCCCACTCCTTCTGCCCAGGACCCCCGTTCTGCCCCACCCCTTCTGTCCAGGACCCCCTGTTCTGCCTCACCCCTTCTGCCCAGGACCCCCTGTTCTGCCCCACCACTTCTGCCCAGGAACCCCTGTTCTGCCCCACCCCTTCTGCTCAGCAACCCCTGTTCTGCCCCACCCCTTCTGCCCAGCACCCCCTGCTCTGCCCCACCTTTTCTGCCCGGCACCCCCTGCTCTGCCCCACCCCTTCTGCTCAGCACTTGTTCTGTACTGCCCTTTCCACTCAGCACCCCTCTTTCTACTCCCACTTTCCGCTCAGCACCCCCTGCTCTGCCCCACCCCTTCCATTCAGCACCCCCTGCTCTGCTTCACTCTCTCCATTCAGCACCCCTGCTCTGCCTCACCTTTTTCACTCAGCATCCCCTGCAACTTCCCAGCCCTCATTCACCTCCCTTTCCACCCACGTGTCCTACCCACTCCCAAACTCTTCTGCCACCCTCCCCTGGGCCCCAACCCCACCCCACACTAAGTATCTCTTTTCTGTGGGTGAGGGGAGGGACTTGGCACCCCTACTCCTTCCCTTTGTCTTCCTTTCTACCTATACTCTGTATACCTCTTAACATGCCCTGGCATTGGCAGAGTTTATAGCACACTGTTGTCTAATGCAAATTAAATCTTACATAAAATTTCTATAGGTTAATTCTTAACACTGAAAACCAAGAACAAGTTTTTGTAGTCTGCTGATGATGTAAAAAATATTCATGGCAGGGTCAAATTGAGTGTTTGGATCCAGTAGAGAAGGTGATGTAATTATCTGTCACAGATGCTAAATTCTTATTTTTTTTGTAGAGATGGGTCTCACTGTGTCACCCAGGCTGATCTCAAACTCCTGGGTTCAAGCCATTTTCTTGCCTCAGCCTCCCAAAAGATGCCTTTCAAAAATCTCTGAAAGACAGTGATTTTGAGCTTAGAGTTCTATAACCATTCAAATTAGCATTTAAATGGAGAGCAAAATATATATATATATGTTGATTTCCAAGGACTAAGGAAATTTATCACCCACAAACCCTTCCTGAAAGAACTGCTTAAGGATGTACTACAACAAAATGAAAAGGAATCTAAATCACTTCTCGGCCTTTTGGCTAAGATCAAGTGTAGGAATCTAAGAATGAGGGCTCTGTTATTATCTAATTACTTCCCAAAGGCCCTTCCTCTTAACTCTGGGGCATATCTCACCATGTTGCCCATGCTGGTCTTGAACTCCTGGCATCAAGGTTACGGGCATGGAATTACAGGCATGAGGCATTGTGCCAGCCTCTCTTGAGGGAAAAGTAAATATATTGTGATTTTAAAATTTAGTACTGTAGTAAACCTTTATCCACTACAATGATCCCGTGTCTTCACATTATTTCTTTTGGGGCCTACTGTACAAGTAACACTCTAGGATTTCTCTGGATTGCTCTGTTTTTACAGCCTGGTATCTTCCTCTTTCTTAGGTTTATTTTCATTTTGCTGTAGTACATCCTTAAGCAGTTCTTTCAGAAAGGGTTTCTGGGTGATAAATTTCCTCAGCCCTTAGAAATCAATATATGAATTTTCTGCTCTCCGTTTAAATGCTAATTTGAATGGTTATAGAACTCTAGGCTCAAAATCATTGTCATCCAGAGATTTTCTGTAGGCATTTTTCCTTTCTTTTCCAGCATCTAGTGATCTGATAAAAAATATAATGCCAATATAATTGTCATTCCTTTGAGTACCCTCTTTTTCCTTTTGGGAATCTTTTAGGCATTCCTTTTTGTCTTTGGAATTGTGAAGTTCCTCCAGGATACTGTTAGATATAGGTATTTTTCCATTCATATGGATTAGCAGTGGGTAAGACATTCTGTCTGAAGTCATGTCTTTCGCTATGGGAGCACTATTCCTATTTATTTGCTTCTCTCTGTTTTCTTTGTTCTCAATGTAAAATTCTTGTTGATGGATGCTGGACCTTTTTAGTGGGTCTACAACCTTTAGTGGATCTTTCAACCTTTTTCTCATCAACTGTCCCTTGTTCTATATTTTGCAAGATTTCCTTGACTTTTTCTTCTAGCCCTGGATTTTTTATTTTAGAATTACAGTTTTAAAATATACTATCTTTTGCTTTTACAGTCACCTGCTAGTATTTTATAGATGCTATCACTTCAGATTTCTCTCAGAATATTAATCTGAACTTTTAAAAAGTTACCTCTATTCCATGAACTGTGTTTCTTCTAGGGTATGTTTTATTTATTTATTTTGAAGCTGCTAGTTTTTTATTCAATTATCTTATGATCCTTGGTTGTCCTTTCATGCTTATGAATATGAAGAAGCATGTCAGTTGCTTTGTTCTTTTCTGTTACTGTCTCAAGCTGTTCAGGCTGTTAGAATATGATAGACTGGGTGGCTTATAAATGACAGAAATGTATTTCTTACAGTTCTGAATGCTAGAAATTCAAAATCAAGGTGCTGGTAGATTTGATGTCCAGTGAGGGCCCACTTCCTTGTTCTGGTTGTGTTCTCACATGATGGAAGGGACAAGGTAGCTCTCTGGGGCCTTTTACTAATCCTATTCATGAGGGTTGTGTTATGATCTAATTACTTCCCAAAGGCCCTACCTCCTAACTCTGGGGCATGTCTCACCATGTTGCCCAGGCTGGTCTTGAACTCCTGGCCTCAAGCAAACCATCTGCCTCGGCCTCCCAAAATGTTAGGACTACAGGAGTGAACCACCATGCCCAGTCCATATTATATTTCCACTGGGCAGTTCTGCTCTGGACTCTTACCCTAACCAATGAAGGACCTGCATGAACTGTGACTGACCACCTCCCTAACCTCATCTCCTTGTTTTCAGTCTTCCCTTGGCTCATCCTGCCCAGTCATACCAGGTAAACTCTAATTTTGCCTTAGGCATCCCCAGATAATAATTTGAGCACCACTGGGTTACTTGAGTCCTATAAGAATTGATTTAATGCGGCCAGGCATGGTAGCTCACGCCTGTAATCCCAGCACTTTGGGAGCCTGAGGCAGGCAGATCATGAGGTCAAGAGATTGAGACCATCCTTGCCAACATGGTGAAACCTCGTATCTATTAAAAATACAAAAATTAGCCAGGCATGGTGGCACACGCCTGTGGTCCCAGCTACTCAGGAGGCTGAGGCAGAATCGTTTGAACCCAGGAGGCAGAAGTTGCAGTGAGCCGAGATTGCACCACTGTACTCCAGCCTGGCAACAGAGCAAGACTCTGTCTCAGAAAAAATAATAATAATAATAATTGACTTAGTGCAGCATTGCTCTGCTTCCTGACCACAGTTGTTACACTACTTGACTCAAGTATTGGACCAAAGAGAGGGCTGGAACCCAGTCTGTTGGTTGCGATGAATGTTGCAACTTGGGATCCATGTTTTTTTTCCTACCTAGGAAGAAAGCCCATCCCCAGTGAGTTAATTGTAAGGTTTGTTCTTGCCGAGTTTAAAATGAAGAAACTGAGGCCAGCACAAGAAGATCCAATGCGAAGGGTTTTATTCAGGCTCCCGGACGAGGAGGCCGGAGAAGTCATATGGACTCCTCTCAGGCACGGGGTTTTATAGGGAGTGGAGGCGTTTGATTGGTTGTGCCCAAAGTGAGTGGGGCCCAGATGGGACAAAATGGTGGGGAGTGGGGCCCGGATGGAACAAAATGGCTGGCAGGGAGTGGGGCCCGGATGGGACAAAATGGTAGGCAGGGAGTGGGGCCCGGATGGGACAAAATGCTATTGGGTAGGTCCTGGTGGGGCTTTTTTCCGGGCTCCCAGTGAGGGGGGGGGTGTCCAAGCTCCCGGCGAGAGAAGGGGGTGTGTCCGAGCTCCTGGCGAGGGAAAGGGGTGTCTGCGCAAGCTCCCGGCAAGGGGGTGGGGAGGGTGTGTGTCCATGCTCCCGGCAAGGCAACCGGCCTTACATTCTGACCTTTTGGTGATAGATAGAGGGCACTGCTCTTCCTGACTACTTCCTGCTGAGTAGGCACGAAATAAGGGGGACAGGTCAGTTGGCTGGTACCTCGACTGAGAATCATACGAAGGGATGAAGCAGCATTTGGTTAACCGCCACTCGTCCAATTTCTCGCATATGAGCTTGTAGGAACCTGGGCTAGTCACGTGATTTGTCACTGGAGGGAGGCCAGAGAGGCAGCTGATGCTTCAATGGCCACACGGAGCTTGTCTTCCAGTTGGGTGGCTAAAGTGACACTGTACCCTAGGGCACCGCTCCCGAGTCCATCTGCTGCTAGAGAGGATGCTAGGGAGAGACCAACAACTATTGGGAGGAAGACAGACTGCTCGTTTGTTTCAGGGAGCAGAGGGAAGCGTAAGGAGAGATAGGAGCTCAGCTTGCCTGTATACCTCCAACTGTGAGACTAGAGTAACGGGCACACAGAGGGAGGGGAGAGAGGCACTTATAACCTTGGTTAGGTCCCATTACACCAAAAGTATCCTCCCAGAGGTGAAAAGGTAAGGTCTGGGCTAGAGAGAGGAAGGTTAGGCCCTCCCAAGGTGTAACAAATGTATCCATTAGTTTAGGACAGGAATGGGCTGGGGAGGAGGAATGGGATGGAAGAGGAAACAAAGTAGAGTTGAGTAGAGAAGGGGGATGAAGGCTGACTGAAGGATTTTCAAAGAGAAAGTAAGACTGAGAGTATAGAGGAATGGTAAAGAAGGACTGAGACCTGGGAAAGTATGCTAGGCCCTGAGTAGGAAGGAATAGTAAGCTCCCATATCCACTAAGAAGGAAATGGCTTTACCCGCTACCTGCAGCTTTACCCTGGGCTTGGCAAGGGTGATGGGGGTCCTCGAGTCCAGGCTGCATCAGTTGTCCAGAAGGCCGAGAAATTCAGGCAAAGGGATTGCTTCCTGTGGACCGGCCTGCTCCTCACATAGAGGTGCGGGGAGTGGGCCTGTGGCCCGGGATGGGCAATCAACCTTCCAGTGTCCAGTCTGTTTGCAGTTTGGGCAGGGTCCGGGAGGTGGACGAGGACAGGGGCACTGCCGGGCCCAATGTCCCTCTTGACCACAACTGAAACAGGGCCTGGGCCGGGCCCTTGGAGCCTTTTGGAAGGGTTTCGATGGACCTCCCCCACCGGATGTTCGGTGGGCTGCTGGCCTCAGGGCTGCTACAAGAGCTCGGGCTGCTGTAAAAACCTGGTCCCGCTCATCTGGGGTGAGGATGGATAGATTGGAGAGGGAGAAGGGAACGTGCACTCGAACAATGCTCTTTACTCCAGCCACCTCACAGAGTGGGCAAAGGAGGGAGGTTTCGTCGTTGGGAGCATGGTGTGAGCGGGTGCGACCACTAATAGGAGAGGCCAGGTTGGAATTAGGAGGTGGAGGAGCTGAAGGGGGTTGAGGTCTATCATAAGGCGGAGGATTATTCAGCCGGGCCAGTGGAAAGGAGACTTCCTCAGACGCATTGGGGTCAGAAAAGGAAGAGAAGGAGGGTGGAGAGGCTAAGGGCGAAGAGGAGGTTTATTTGGCTAGGCACACCAGATACCAGAAAGCCAGCACGTATGGGATTTCTGGCCATTTACTGTTCTTTTTACAATAACTATCCAAGTCTGTTAGGACATTAAAGTCGAATATGCCCTCCGGAGGCCACTTGGACTCGTTATCTAGGATACTGTGGCGAGGCTATGGTGGAAAGGGAGACCAGCTTTTTCTTTTTTATGGAAAGCCCTAGTTTGCGTAGATTTTGGACTAGGCATCCTAATGGCGACTTGGGGTCTAAGTGGGACTTCTGGTTCCCCATAGTTGGCTTTTGTGGGACAGTCAGAGGCGAGGAAGGGATGGGAACAGGTATTACACTCAACACGAGCAGAAGTGTTCCTTTACCCAGAGGAGATGGCTGAGAGAATTTACAGGCAGCAAAGAGTATAATAAGGAAGAAAATAAAAAGAGACAGGGCTAGGGCTATCTGTCACATGGGTAAATTAGAGGATACAATAAACACAGCACCACATATGCAAGACTAACAGACAAAGGGTGGGTGCCCCCCAAATGGGAGACCAGTTTGATGCCTTCCCGGCCACGTCCCCGAAGGAATGTTTCAGAGGTGTCCTGGCTAAGATGTACACATATAACCCCCGGGCCTGGTCACCTCAGAACTTTTCAGTCCAGAGGTGAATTACTGTTATGCCTTATGACGTCCCGTGGAACTGCGGGTTGAGGCCCACACAAGCCCTGTAGCTGTTAGGCCGTGGGACTACACATAAACTCACTCACTCACTCGCATCGAAATTAGGAAGAGAGAGAGAAGGATAGAGTTAAAAGTAGAAAGCAGCTGCCATCTTAAGGGCGGGGTATGGCCGTCATCTTAGGTGTGAGAGAGCGGGAAGCGGCCGCCATCTTAGGTGTGGGGGACAGCCGCCATTTTGAGAGGGAGAGAGAAACGAGAGAGAGAGAAAAAAAAGAGAAAGAAACTGAAAATACAGTTTCTTACTTAATGAGAGCCTTTATCCCAATGGGCTAGTTTAAAATAAAGAATTTGGTATAAGCCGGGGGGGTTAGCTCTGCCGTAAGGCAGGGCTGCTTAAACGGGGCTTCTGAGTACCCCTACCTTGGTCACTGGTGAGGGTTCAGGAAAGTGGGGACATCTCCCTCAAATTCCTGACCCTAAAAAACCCCTCACAGGGAGAGAACAAGAGTGTAGGGACAGCTCCTCTTACACTCAGGTCCTAAGCCGGAGTCTTGGACTCAACAGCAGAAAACCAGAATCTTGGACTCACGACACCGGAGTCCCGGACTCATGGCAGGAATCCCTGATGTTGCAACGGTTTCGAACAGAGACCCCCGAGAACAACTGGTGGGGTAGTGGGCAACAGAAGTCTTACCTTGCAGTGAAAGGGCTGCTCCCCGGTCCGGCTTTGCATGGAGGAGTTAGTTTCCCCCAGGAGGGGTCTTACAACTCCTCCTGGGTTTTGGCACCATATGTAAGGTTTGTTCTCACTGAGTTTAAAATGAAGAAACTGAGGCCAGAACAAGAAGATCCAATGCGAAGGGTTTTATTCAGGCTCCTGGATGAGGTTCTGCGGCCCGACAGAAGGGGCCGGAGAAGTCGCAGGGACTCCTCTCAGGCACGGGGTTTTATAGGGAGTGGAGGCGTTTCACTGGTTGGGCCCAAGGTGAGTGGGGCCCGGATGGGACAAAATGGCGGGAAGTGGGGCCCGGATGGGACAAAGTGGTGGGGAGTGGGGCCTGGATGGGACAAAATGGTAGGCAGGGAGTGGGGCCCGGATGGGACAAAATGCTATCGGGTAGGTCCTGGCGGGGCTTTTTTCTGGGCTCCCAGTGAGGGGGGGGGTGTCCGAGCTCCCAGCGAGGGAAAGGGGTGTGTGTGCGAGCTCCCGGTGAGGGAGTGGGGAGCATCCGAGCTCCCGGCAAGGGAGGGGGGAGAGTCCGAGCTCCCGGCGAGGGGGTGGGGAGGGGGTGCGTCCATGCTCCCGGCAAGGCAACCGGCCTTACATTAATAGTGTAGCCAAGCTGCTCAAAGAACCAGAGATAAGAGCCAGAGGCAAGATCTTCCCTGGGTTCAAAGCCCTGGTTCTCCCTATTCTGAAGTTATGGCACTTTCCTCTCCTTGAGTTCTGGCCCTCTCTTTATATACTTTATGATAAATCCTGCCTTGGGCTTAAACTAGGTGATGCTGGATTCCTATTGCTAACAAAAGAGGCTTGACAAACATGATATCAGTCAAGCCTTTTTTCTTTGGGTAATATCCCATTTTTAATTTTTAAAAAGCAACAAAATTCTGAAGTAAACTGAGAAAGAGCTCAATAATAGACAAGGTTGGTTGGTTTAATCCTAATATTGAGAAGTTTAGAACAGAGAGCAGTTCAAGTAAGATTTAAGCATTTTAGGTCTTTCTCTGTGACAAAAGCCTGAAAACACTTTTGACAGTGGTGACTCGAAATTCAGCCACTACACAATTAAGCTCCCTGCCGCCCACCCCTACCCCAGGAGATAGCTTTTTAGCTGCTCAAATTACCAATACAAACAACATTCCTCAGTTTAATTTCTGCAAGTCACAAAAGACTAGCACTATTAACTCAAACCTCTACAATATTCAATAAAGGGTTTAGTGGGCCAGGATTCAGTGTATTCTCAGTGACCCACAATGCAAGAACTTCCTTCTGCAGTTATATAAAAGGACTTAATTAGAGCTATAGCCTAGAGATCAGGTTTTCTGAGCTGTATGTACACAATGAATAAGAAAGAACACCCTTGCCCACTTACCTTTTTTTTAGTGTAATTTTTATAAATGTTCATGCTCTAAATAAACTGGTGTTAAGGTTCTACAAAATTATATAATGAATTAAGATTGCACTACCTCAGCCCCAAATATCTTGAATTAGAAAAACATATTCAATTTTTATTCAAGAACCAAAGGCTTCAGAACAAATGTCTCTGAAAAATAGAGGAGAAAAAAAAGAGCCAAAGGTCTTTGAGAAACAAAGTGCCTCTCTTTGTATTTGTGTCTGTCTTAACAATTGCATGACCTCAATGATAGAGATACTCAGATAAGTAAGCAACAAAAGCAGAAGAGTTGCAAAGGTGGCAAACACATTCAAGTTCTGCAACTGGCAACATCAGTAACACACTTAAATTGCAAGCACAACAGTAATAGAACATGATACAATATAGTGGCTCACACCTGTAATCCCAGCACTTTGGGAGGCTGAGGTGGGCCTATGAGGTTGGGAGTTCAAGAGCAGCCTGACCAACATGGAGAAACCCTGTCTCTAATAAAAATACCAAATTAGCTGGGCATGGTGGCACATGCCTGTAATCCCAGCTACTCAGGAGGCTAAGGCAGGAGAATCACTTGAACCCAGGAGGCAGAGGTTGCAGTGAGCTGAGATCGCACCATTGCACCCCAGCCTGGGTAACAAGACCAAAACTCCAGCTCAAAAAAGAAAAAAAGAAGACATGCCCCTTGCTTCTCCTTTGCCTTCCACCATGACTGTAAGTTTGCAGAGGCCTCCCCAGCCATGCAGAACTATGAATCAACTAAAGCTCTTTTCCTTATAAATTGTCCACTCTCAGGTAGCTCTTTATAGCAGTGTAAAAACAGACTAATACAGAAAATTGATAACAGGAGTGGGGTACTGCTATATGGATACCTAAAAATGTGGAAGTCACCCTGGAACTTGGTAATAAGCAGAAGTTGTAACAGTTGGAGGGCTGAGAAGAAGCAGGAAGATATGGGAAAGTTTGGAACTTCCTAGAGACTTGTTGAATGGTTTTGACCAAAATGCTGATAGTAATATAGACAATGAAGTCCAGCCTGAGGTAGTCTTAGATGAGGAACTTATTGAGAACTACAACACTCTTGCTATGCCTTAGCAAAGACACTGGCTGCATTTTGCCCCACACTAGAGATTAGTGGAAATTTGAACTTGAAAGAGATGATTTAGGGTAGCTGGCAAAGAAATTTCCAAGCAGCAAAGCATTCAAGATGTGACCTGGCTTTTTCTGAAAGCATACAGTTATATGCATGCACAAGTAGATGGCCTGAAATTGGAACTTATGCTTAGAACAGAAGCAGAGTATAAACGTTTGGAAAATTTGCAGCCTGACCATGTGGTGGAAAAGAAAAACCCATTTTGTGGGAAGAAATTCAAGCCACTGGCTACAAAAATGTGCATAAGTAAAGAGAAGCCAAATGTTAATCACCAAGACAATGGGGAAAATGTCTCCAATGGTATTTGAGAGCGCTTCACAGCATCCCTTCCTATCACAGGCCTAGAGGCCTAGGAGGGAAAAATAGTTTCATGGGCTGGGCCCAGGGCCCTGTTTCTCTGTGCAGCCTCAAGACATGGTGCCCTGTGTCCCAGCCACTCCAGCTCCAGCCATGGCTAAAAGGGATCAAGGTACAGCTTGGGTCATTGCTTCAGAGAGCACAAGCCCCAAGACTTGGAAGCTTCCACATGGTGTTGGTCCTGCGGGTGCACAGAAGACAAGAGTTAAGCTTTGGGAGTCTCCACCTAGACTTTAGAGGATGTATGAAAACTCCTGGATGTCTTGGCAGAAGTTTGCTGCAGGAGCAGAGCCCTCATGGAGAATCTCTACTATGGCAATGCAGAGGGGGAGATACAGGGTTGGAGCCCCTACACAGAGTCTCTACTAGGGCATTGCCTAGTGGAGCTGTGAGAAGAAAGCCACCTGCCTTCAGCACCCAGAATGATAGCTCCACCATCAATTTGCAACGTGCACCTGGAAAAGCCACAGGCACTCAACGCTAGCCTGTGAAAGCAATCACGGGGCCTGTACCCTGCAGAGCCACAGGGGCAGAACTGCCCAAGGCCTTGGGAGCCCACCTCTTGCATCAGCATGTCCTGGGTGTGAGACATGGAGTCTAAGGAGATTATTTTGAAGCTTTAAGATTTAATGACTGCCCTGTTGGGTTAACTGTGGAATGTCCTTGGCAGAGAGGAGGGGTTTATTTAGATGGTGGGGAAGGCCTTAGAATCTTATTTTTCGTTTACATTCACTGCAGCCTTGAACTACTGGATCCAAGCAATCCTCCCACCTTAGCCTCCCAAGTAGGTGGGACCACAGTCATGTACCACTATGCCCAGCTAATTTTTTTTTTTTAAATAGAGACGGGATCTCACAATTTTGCCCGGACTGGTGGTCTCAAACTTCTGAGCTCAAGCAATCCTCTTGCCTCAGCCTCCCAAAATGCTGGGATTGCAGGCATAAGCTACCACACCGGGCACCTTTTCATTTTTAAATTTCACATTCCTCTTCTTTTCCTGAATTACATCCAGATATTCTTCAATGGATCTCTGTTATACTGACATGAAGAGATTGGCATTTGAGGTCCAAAAGATCAAAAGTCAAATCCCAGCACTATCACTTACTAACTACATAGCCTCATGATTAATGTTTTCTGTGACTTGCTTCTTTTCTTCCCCAAGACAATGAATATTTTCCAGTATTATTTTCTAAAAGCTTTATTAATTTTATTGTTAATTTAATAATTATTAAGCACTTCTATTTTTTTTTTTTTTTGAGATGGAGTCTCACTCTGTTGCCAGGCTAGAGTGCAGTGGCGTGATCTCAGCTCACTGCAACAGCTGCCTCCCAGGTTCAAGCGATTCCCTTGCCTCAGCCTCCCAAGTAGCTGGGACTACAGGCGTGCACCACCACGCCCAGCTAGTTTTTTTGTATTTTAGTAGAGATGAGGTTTCACCATGTTGGCCAGGATGGTCTCAATTTCCTGACCTCGTGATTCATCCACCTTGACCTCCCAAAGTGTTGGGATTACAGGTGTGAGCCACCGTGCCCGGCCAAGCACTTGTTATTTAATTAAGCACCCACAAGGTACTTATCACTGTTCTGGGGTTTTCAATCCTCTTCATCTCTTAGACCTCAGGAAATTCCAATATATGCATGAAAACAGGATTGTTACATGCAGAGAAATAGGGGGAGATAAGTTTGTCTTTTCTCCTTGATTTCAAAAACCCAGCTTCCATCCTGTATTCCCAGGAAGATGAGTCTGGGAATGGGCTTCAGTGGATGGGTATGTATGGTAGAAAACGGGGTACAAAGGAAGGAAAAGACTGGAGTGATGGAACGTGGACTATACCATGAGATTATTCAGATTTTCAGCATAGATGATTGGGTGGATGGGATGCCACTCACTGATGGAGGGAGTAGAGAAAGGAACAGAAGATAAATTCAGGACCCTTGGTTGCGAACCAAAGAAATTCACTGTTTTTACCCATTTCCAACTAGCTTAATATAAAAAGAGGTATTAGGGCAATTTAATGGCTTCTAAAAGTGAAAAGACCAGAGAAGGGTTTGTTTCAGGCCCAGGTTGGCCCAGGTATTCAAATGATGTCATGGCTTCCCTTTCTCTCACTTTCTGTTTCTCTGTTTATGGTCTTCCTTCTTTGCTACTGCACATGGCTTTCTCCTCATTGGCAAATGAAGCCAATTTACATGTCCTTTCAAGTCATAATCCCAGAGAAATAGAGTAAGAAGAAATAGCTCCTCTAAGAGTGTGGCAAAAATTTCCAGAAAAGGTTCTGATTGACCTATTTGTGTCATATGGCCATTCAGATCTATCTGATTCTAGAACCCATGCTGTTAACCACTACTTAGTACCATCTTAACACTAGCCTTTTAAAAAAATGTTTTTCACTCTGTCTTCCTGTTTAGATTCTGAGCTCCTCAAGTACAAAGATCCACTTATTTTTTTACCCCTAGCACGTAGTACTGTGCTTGGCACATGGTACTGGATACTTTAAATGTGTGTTGGACTGAACTGAAATAAACATCTAAATTCTGAGTATGTAAATTGAGTAAATTCAGGATCTCAAAAGTGCAGCTAAATGGTGTAATAAGAAAACACAGTGAATGAATTAAAGGGTAGAAAAAAAATCATGGATCACTTATATATGCTTTCTAGATCCAAACAGTCTACTAGAAGTCTCCAGCTGTGCAGATGGACAAAAGAACAAGGTGCAACCAGCACACCTTACTTCGGTTTTCAAAAAGCTTTAGATTTCCACATCAAAGGCTCTTAGAAAGTATTATCCTTAAATTACTTAGAATTCTATTTTGTGGATATCATTTTGTTTTTTAAACTGTGTCTGGGAAATAAAACCAAAGTCAAGCAATAAAGGTTAGTAATACATGTAAATAGTGGGGACTGATCTTATTTAACATTTTCATAAATTTTCAAGAAGCAGTGTTTACTCACTGCTTTTTAGTTTGCTAATCATAGCTCTTTCAGTTAATGCAATACAGTCATTCTCCATATACTATACACATGGGATTGGTTCCAGGACCCACCACATATACCCTAATCCAAGCATACTCAAGTCCCCCGTCCGCCCCTTGGAAACTGAGTATAAGAAAAGTTGGCCTCTCAATAGGGTGTTTAGAATCCCGTGTACCACGTTACATTGATTGACCCGCACAATTTAAACCCATGTTGTTCAAGTGTCAGCTGTATTTAGCAAATGAAGACAAAGGTAAAATGATGGAAAATAATGGTAAGTGACTTGAATTTAGGTAAGGTTCACTTACCCCTTTAGGGAAATATAAACATGTGAAACAAGAGGTGGGCACTCAGAGCTAATCATTGGCTCCAATAAGATGGACCTATTTCCTTTATATTTTCTCACTTTTCCATGCAATTCTTGTCTCTCGCCATGAGGCTGTGTGTTCAACTGAAGTGACCCCCACCAACTAGAGGGGAAATTTCAGGCAAGGGACTGCCACAGCCTCTTCTACAATCTCCAAACCTTCAAGTATCGGGTAAGAGGGTGAAAGGGGTGAGATGGGGAAACAAAATGAACACAAATTGGAAAGAGCTATCCTTTTCAAGGAAGTAAGGTGATGAGGAATGAGGGTGAGAAAAATACAAATCTGAAGAAAGCCCAGAGAAAAAAAACAATGATATTCAGTATCCAACTGAATATGAAAGGCATGACATAATGAAGGATCAAGAGATGGTTAAAAACACATCACGAAATTCCAAATTGCTCTTATCCTTTGAAGCTTAGAGGCGGTTTCAAAACAAACAAAAAAACTGTGTTAAACAAAATTGTTTCTCAAACAACCAGTAGAGATTGAAAATGCAAATATAATACTTTCTTTTCTTTTCTTTTTTTGTGATGGGTTCTTGTTGCCCAGGCTAGAGCGCAGTGGCATGATCTCAGCTTACTGCAACCTCCACCTCACAGGTTCAAGAGATCCTCCTTCCTCAGCCTCCTGAGTAGCTGGGACTAGGTATGTGCCACCATGCCTGGCAAATTTTTGTATTTTTAGTAGAGATGGGGTTTCACGGTGTTGGCCAGGCTGGTCTTGAACTCCTTTGACAGGTTGGGAGGGAGACAATACCGAGTGTTTGATAAAGACCTAGGTAATCCGTGCCCCTCAGCCTCCCAGAGTGTTGGGATTACAGGCGTGAGCCACCATGCCTGGCTGCAAATATAATACTTTCAAATAAATTCCAGAGTTGCTAAGGTCTGAGGACAAGGAGATGTAAGGGTGCCTGGTCACCGGATTCAGAATGCCTGGGTTCTAATCTTGGCTTGTCTACTTGTCAGTATTTCTGAGCCTGTCTCCTTGGCTGTAAAACAGCGATAAAAACACCTATCCTGACTACCACAAAGAGTGGGCTTGGCGTTCAAATGAAACCATGTATCTCACAGTGTTTTGAAAACTACAGTGCCCCATAATTATAGTGTTCTTGTTACTGCATCGCTGAAATTGCAAACTCCCAAACAAGGGGCATCTAGGGAAGAGCGACTTGGCTCTCCCACTTGGCGACTGTGTTTTCATCAATTTTGTCCTTTGTTTACTGGGGTATGTTGTTAAGGAAAAACTTTCCAGTGTCTTAAAGATTTTTTTTTTTAACTTACTATACAGTAGCAAGGTGATGTCTGTAAAAGTACCATGCAGACAAGTGCTTCCGATAGACAAGTGCTCACTGCCAAGCAGCAGCCACCCGAACGCCAGGACAGACAGCAAGCACTTTCCGCGGAAAAGCAGTTCTCTTTGAGAAAGGTGCATTCATTGTGTGCGACCACCCGAGGGATGCCGGCGGCCGAACGACAACATGAATTGGTGGAAATGGCCATCCGGTGACGTAATTGTGACACCATTCTTATAATTCTATTCTGATATATTTAATAATGTGTCACAATTCGCTGGACTAAGCAGAATGCTGCCACGAAACTCCCAGCAACCCGACGCCCAGCTCCCTGCCGACGAGCAAGAATAATGCGCGCGCGCCGGGCTCCCACGGCTCCACCGAATGGGCCGCCCTCCGCGCGGCCCGACGCGCGCGGCGACGTCGAGCCACGTGATCCTGAGCGCGACGCCGGCAGGGGAGGGCGGGGGCCCCGGCCGACTCCGCAGCGCCGCGCAGGCGCCCCAAGGCCGCGCCGAGCCGAGCCCCTCCTGCTCTCTCTAGGAGTCAAAATGGCGGCGAGGGGAACCTGGAGCAGTCCTGGAGCCTAAGCCACTGACAGGAGAGGAGAGGGCGGCGGCGGCGGTAGGAGGAGGATGGCCGGGGGTGCTGGCGCTGGTGCGGACGGCGGTGCTGGTGGCGGCGGCGGCGGCGGAGGCGACGGTAGCGGTCCCAGCGGCAGCAGCAGCGGCGGGAGGAGCCTCCGGGGTGAGTGTCCCTCAGTGTGTCTGAGGCTGTGGAGCCGAGGCTGTGCCCAGTGTGGCGCGGGGCGTCCCGGCGAGGAAAGGGCAGTTCCTGGGCGTGGGGGCGCCGGGGCTGGGGCCGAGCCGCCACGGGAGGCGCTGGGGCGCCGGACGGGGAGGGGCGAGTCGTCCGTCTGGGGCTGAGGCGCGGCGGCGCCGGACTGGCCGGTCCCTGTGCGCTCCGAGGGACGGGTTGGAGCGCGCCACCGTCCCGGGAGCAGGGGCGCTCTGTGTGGGGCTCGGGACGGGGAGACCGGCCCGAGGGAGCTGCGGCGGCTGGCCGGCTGGCCCGCTGGCTTTGGGCTCCGGGCGCCCAGAGGCGGGACGTGCGACTCCCAGGACACTGAGAAACCGCTCCCGAGACTAGGGCGCGTGTTTACCTGGCTGCAGGGTTGCGACCGCCAGGGGTGGGCGTGAAAGTGGCCGGCGGGGACTGGGAAGAGAGCAGGCCTGTGGACTGCTACTCCCAGGGCAAGTTAGATTGTTCGGGTAAGTGACTGTTGCGGGATAAACCTGGAATTGAGTTTTGACAGGTTGGGAGGGAGACAATACCAAGTGTTGGTAAAGAAGAGACTGTTTGGAGTACTTGAATGGCAAAATGTGTGCATTTTTCAGTACCTTGTCATTTGCACAGTGTTTGCTAGCTTTACCCCAAGGGTGAGAACTTTCTCACCGTTTTTGGAGAAACTCCGAGAAGTGTTGTTTCTCTTTTGAACTACAATAGCACGTCTTCACATACCAGCACAGATGATACGTACTCTGGAGTAGGCCTAATTTACAGAAGCAGTCTTAGTTATCTTTACTAGAGCACTGTTTCCTCTGTGAAGACATCTTACTGTAATGAGAAAATAGACTTTTTTTTTTTTACAGAATTACTTAGCATTTTCAACTAACAATCGTGTGTGTGTGTGTGTGTGTGTGTGTGGAGATGGAGTCTCTCCCTTTCACCCAGGCTGGAGTACAGTGGCAAGGTCTCCGCTCACTGCAACCTCCGCCCCCTAGGTTCAAGCGATCTCCAAGGTTCAAGCAATTCAGCCAAGTAGCTGGGATTATAGGCCCCCGCCACCACGCCCAGCTAATTTTCGTATTTTTGGGAGAGTCGTGGTTTCACCATGTTGGCCAGGCTGGTCTCGAACTCCTTACCTCTGGTGATCCACCCGCCTCGGCCTCCTAAAGTGCTGGGATTACAGGCGTGAGCCACCGCACCTGGCCTGGTCATCTAACAATCTTTTGTCCCTAATGGCATTTGTTTCCTTTAGATTGCTGAAATGAATTGCTTTCTTCCTGAAACGTAGAAGAAGGACTTGCAGTCGCTTTGTAAGACTCGTACGTTTTTAACAGCAGCCGTTATTAGACTTGTCATGGAATTTTGGAGTCAGAAAAACTTTTAGAGCTCTAAAGGTGTTGACTATTGTTTTAGAGCCCGGAAACCAGACCCAGAGAGGCGAGTGACTTGCCATGGGTTCTACAGCTGGCGATGAATTAGGCCAAAACTAAGTTGTAAGCCTCTCTACACCCCATTTAGAGAGCTCGTTTTTACTACACTCCTGAGCTGCTTATTCTTCATTGCTTGCATTCTTTGCCATTCACTACGCATCCCTATCCATAGGTTTTGGTGTAATAAAGTTGAAAGCGAAAATGAGAGGCTCTCCCTCATTCTGTCAGCTACTTCAAGTAACTGATGAAGATTTTTTTTTTTTGCCCTAACTCGAACTTAATAAAAACAGAGTGATATTTCATTTGGAGTTTTCTTAAGCTCATGACACATTTTCACCCAGTTTTAACGTGGCTCATTCTTGCATGACTTCAGTAAAACTTATAGATCAATATTCTGTCCCACAAAATCTGACTACTGTATTGTGTGTCCTGGTACCAGCATTTAAACAAGGTTTTTGTATCAGACTCTGATTTTAGGATTTAAAACACCTGTGTTGATTTCTAGGCTATACTACCTAGTTTCCGTGTATCATCTTGTTGAGTCAGCATTTTTCTTTATAGTGTGTAGCAGGTAAACCTTCAGAAGTGCAGTAATGCCAAAATGATTCTGATTTCAGATTCTAGTTACTGAAGCTCACACATCCAAAATTATATAGGTGACTGTTGAAGGTCTGGTTTTTGTTTTGCATTTTACAAATGATGTGGAAGAAAGGAAAGAAACATAATATTAGGTTGCTGCAAAAGTAACTGCGGTTTTTGCCATTAATATATAGACTTTGCCCTCAAGTTCTTATTGGAAAGATCAAGTGTACCAACATGAGCCTAGAAGACAATCTAATTAGTTCTACTAATACAAAGAATACTGCTGGTGTACAGGATAGAGAGAGATGAGTGAGGCCTCGGGAGTCCAAAGAACATGGGACACTTGGGATGTGAGCTGGCCCATGAAAGTTTAGATGTATGGAGAGATTGTAGCAATTACTTTGTGAGGGAAAAGCAAGAGTATAAAGCGAAGATTAGCTTAGGGGGAGGGAAATAGAGGGAGACAAGGATGAGCTGACAACTGAATTTCCTGAGGAGAATGTTTTCCTTAGGAAACATTAGTCAGTTGGAAAGCTGTTTGTCTGTAGAAGAGTTTAAATAATGAATTGAGGAGATTTCTATTTTTATTCTGTTGTGCAAGGTATAGAGAGCCTTTGAAAGTTTGGAGACCAGGGATTAATGTTGTAAACCAGCAAGGTAAACCTGTCAGTGATCTACAGGTTGAGTTAGAGTGAGGAGAGAATGGAATGAACCAGAGAGGACAGTAGCTGCTGCAGTAATCTGAGTATGAAGAGATCTTAGACCAGGATAAAGTCAGTAGGAAAAATTGCATAGCATATATCTGTGTGCTTATTGTGGTAAATTACACGTAAAATTTACCATCTTAAGCATTTTTAAACGTATAGTTCTGCGGCATTAAGTACATTTACATTGTTGTGCAGTCATCACCACTCTCCATGTAGAATTCTTTCATTTGGAGTTTTCTTAGGCTCACGACTACATTTTCCTAAGCTGAAACTCTCCATTTTCCCTTGCCCCCAGCCCCTGGCAACTACCAGGGTCTGTCTCTTTAATTTTGACTACCCTAAGTACCACATATAAGTGAAATTATACAGTATTTGTCCTTCTATATCTGGCTTATTTCACTTAGTATAATGTCATCAGGGTCCATCCATGTTGTAGGATGTGTCACAGTTTGCTTTCTTTTTAATGCTGAATAATATCCATTGCATGTATTTTTACATTTGTTTATCCATTCATCCATCAGTGGGCACTTAAGTTGCATCCACATTTTGACTGTTGTGAATAATGCTGCTGTGAACATGGATGTAAAAATATCTGAGTCTTTGCTTTCATTTCTTTTATGTATTTTATACCCAGAAAATTTTACATTCATACCAGCAGTGCACAAGGGTTCCAGTTTCTCCACATCCTCACTAATACTTGTTATTTGCTGTTTGGTGTGTTTTTTTTCATTTTGACTATTCATCCTAGTATGAAGTGGTATTTCATTGTGGTTTTGGTTTGCATTTTTAAAAACTGATCGGTGATGTTGAACATCTTTTCATGTGGTTATTGGTCTTTTGTATATTTTCTTTGGAAAAATATCTATTCACGTTATTTCCCTGTTTTCTAATTAGGTTTTTTGTTTTTGTTTTTGAGTTGTGGAAGTTATTTATATATGCTGAATATCAGTCCCTTTTCAGACATATGATTTGCAAATGTTTTCTCTCATTCTGTAGGCTGCCTTTTCACCCTTTTGATAGTGTCCTTTGCTGCACACACAGTTTTTAATTTTGATGAAATCTGGCTTATCTAGATTTTCTTTTGTTACTTGTGCTTTTGGTGTCATAGCCAAGAAATCATTATCAAATCCAATGTCAGGAAGATTTTTCCCTATGTTTTCTTTCTTTTTTTAAGACAGGTAGGTTCTTGCCTGGTCACCCAGACTGGAGTACACCAGTGTGATTATGGCTTACAGTAGTCTTGAACTCAGGGCTCAAACAGTCCTTCCATCTCAGCTTCCCGAATAGCTGGGACTACAGGTGCATGCCTACACACCTGGCTAAGTTTTTTAAATTCCCTGAGATGAAGGGATCTCACTATGTTGCCTAGGCTGGTCTCTAACTTTTGGACTCAAGTGGTCCTCCCACCTCAGCCCAGGGTGCTGGGATTACAGGCATGAGCCACCGTGCCCAGCATTTTTATTTTATTTATTTTAAAAGAATTTTATAGTTCTGGCTCTTACATTTAGGTCTTTATGTGTGGATATCCATTACCATATGTGTGGTTTTTCCATTACCATTTGTTGAGAAAACTGTCCTTTTCCCATTAAATGGTCTTGGCACCTTTGTTGAAAATTATTTGACTGTAAGTTTGAGGGTTTATTTCTGGGCTCTGTATTCTGTTCCATTGGTCCATACGTTTGTTTTTATGCAAATATCACACTATTTTAATTACTGTAGCTTTATAGTAACTTTTGAAATCAAGAAGTGTGAGACTCCACTTTGTTCTTTTCAAGATTGTTTTGGCTGTTTGCGATTCCTTGAGATGCCTTATGAATTTTAGTATGGGTCTTTCTATTTCTGCAAAAAATAGGCTATTGGTATTTTGTTAGGGATTGTATTGAATCTGTAGGTTGTTTTGGGTAGTGTTGACATCTAAATACGGAGTCTTCCAGTTCATGAACATGGAATATCTTTCCATTTATTTGTGTCTTTATTTCAGCAGTGCTTTTTAGTTTTTAGTGTAAAAGTCTTTTGTCTCCTTGGCTAGGTTTATTCCTAAATATTTTATTCTTTTTGATGTGATTATAGATAGGATTCTTTCCTTAATTTCTCTTTTGGATTGTTCATTGTTAATGTTTAAGAATGCAACTCATTTTTGTGTGTTAATTTTGTATCCTACAACTTTACTGAATTTATTAGTTCTAATAGTTTTTTTTTTGTGGAATCTTTTTTTGTGTGGTTTTCTACGTATAGGAACATGTCATCTGCAAACAGTTAATTTACTTCTTGCCTTTCAGTTTGCATGCCTTTTAATTTTTCCTTGCCTAATCTCAGCTAGGACTTCTGGTACTGTGTTGACTAGAAGTGGTAAAAGCAGGCATCCTTGACTTGCTCCTGATCTTAGAGGAAAGATTTTCAGTCTTTCCCTGTTGAATATGATATTAACATCAGTGTTTTTTTTTTTTACCTAAGACCTGTATTATATTCAGATAGTTTCCTTATATTCTTTGTTTGTCGAGTGTTTTAACAGGTATGTTTTAAGAAAAGTCATTTGTGGCTGCTGAAAAGAATTTCTAACCTGGTGAGTGAGAGAATTCCGATGTCATTGACAGAGTTATATATTATCATGAAGTTGATGTTTTAGGCATCATCTTTGTACATTTACAGACCTGTTATTGCTGAAGAAAGATATACTATAGTTATTTAGTGGGGAAGACTGACATTACTCAAATAATTATGCAGATATATGTCTGAATAACTATAGCCTGACTAGACTTACAGTTGTATTCCCAGCATCTGGCACAGTGCCTGACACATGGGTATTCACTGAGGTTGCTAATTGAATCAAAAAGAAGAAGACTGATAAAAAACATATTGTTTATTTTTTAATGTAAACATGTTTATTTGTAGCATTTTTTTATTTTCTTGAGACAGAGTCTTACTCTGTCACCAGGCTGAGCACAGTGGTGCAGTCACAACTTACTGCTGCCTTGGCTTCCTGGGCTCCAGCAAGACTCCAGCCTCAGCCTCCCGAGTAGCTGGAACTACAGGCATGTGCCACCGTGCCTGGCTAATTTTTGTTCTTGTGACAGACAGGGTCTTGCAGTGTTTCCTAGGCTTTATTTTTATTTTATTTAAAACCATTTTCCCTGTGAACCCAGTCTTGGTACAATGGTAATAAAGCAAAATTGAATTTCTCCACTCTAGAATTAGGCAAATGACTTTTTCTAAAACAGGTACAGTATCATTATTTAAGTGAGGTAACAGTTTTCCTTTCTTTTTCTTTTTTTTCTTGAGATGTCGCCTAGATCTGTTTCTAGATCTGTTGCCTAGGGTGGAGTGCAATGGCATGATCCCAGCTCACTGCATCCACCACCTCCCAGGTTCAACCAATTCTCTCCTGCCTCGGCCTCCCAAGTAGTTGGGACTATAGGTGTGCACCACCACGCCTGGCTATTTTTTGTATTTTTAGTAGAGACAGTTTTGTCCTGTTGGCCAGGCTGGTCTCAAACTTCTTACCTAAGGTGATCCGCTCACCTTGGCCTCCCAAAGTGCTGGAATTATAGGCGTGAGCCACCGTGCCTGGCCCAGTTTTCTTTTTAGGTGAATGCTAGTGGAAGTTAGTTGTCAGAATCCAGAATTTCAAAGGGAGGCTTTATTTATTTCATATTTTATTTTATTTGTTTTAGACAGGGTCTTGCTCTGTCACCTAGGCTGCAATGGTACAATCATGGCTCACTGCAACCTCAAGTCTTGGGCTCAAAGCAATCTTCCCACCTCAGCCTCCTGAGCAGCTGAGACTATGGACATGTGCCACTATGCCTGGCTAACTTTTGTACTTTTTGTAGAGATAGGGTTTCACTGTGTTGCTCAGGCTGGTCTTGAACTCCTAGACTCAAGCACTCCTTCAGCCTTGGCCTCCCAAAGTGCTGGGATTATAGGTGTGAGCCACCATGCCCAGCTGAGGCATAATTTCAATGAAACATTTAAAGTGCCTGCTGATTCCAGATTTATAATGAAACTCAAACATTCAGCACCTAATTTATTTGCAGAACAAGTTCAAAATTTAAGAACCACCATGCTGTGGGTTTTTTTTTAATTTTAAAATTTTTGATATTTTGTAAATTTGACATCACAAATTGAGTCTTTCAGATACCCTTACTATTTCAAATAATATAGTAACTTTAGAAACATAATATACTTAGTTTTATAAATTGACATTAAAGCCATGTCACTGTGTGACATGTGAACATTACAAGATTGAAATAGATGGGGACACTTGGAATAGATAGGAAACACTTTAATCCAATAATCAACGTTCTTCAAGTCACAGGATTCAAAATAGTTCCCTTTATAGAGCATCATTGGGGTTTTTAGATATAGTTGTGATATAATAGAACACTGGACTAGAAATCAAACCTCCATTTAGATTCTTAGTTTTATGATCTTAAAGAAAGTCACCTAACCCATCTGAAGACTAATTTCCTCATCTATGCTTTCTGTCTTCTATGTATTTTTTACTTATTTTTTTCCCTCTCTATTGCCACTCCCTTATTAGTCTAGACTACTTATTAAACAGCCTACCAGCTAAGTCTCTGCCACTTTTTCTCTCACAGTACCGCTCCATCTCTGGCTATTCTCTGTATTGCTATGATAATTATGTTCTTTAAAAAACGGGCCAGGCACGGTGGCTCACACCTGTAATCCCAGCACTTTGGGAGGCCAAGGTAGGCAGATTGCCTGAGGTCAGGAGTTGGAGACCAGTCTGCCCAACATGGTGAAACCCTGTCTCTACTGAAAATACAAAAATTAGGTCTGGAACCATTCCTACCACAGGACCTCTCATGATAGATAATTTTCTTAATGTTTCAGACAATTCTTTGGAGTTATTTGCCATCAAAAATCTCTTGATTCTCTCTTTCTTTTTATTTATTTTTATTTTTTATGAGACAGGGTGGTGGCACATGCCTGTAATCCCAGCTACTTGGGAGGCTGAGGCAGGAGAATCGCTTCTACCTAGGAGGCAAAGGTTGCAATGAATCGAGATCATGCCACTGCACTCCAGCCTGGGTGACAGAGCAAGACTCGATGTCTCAAAAAAAAAAAAAAAAAATTGGAGCATGTTGCTTCTCTACTTAAAATACGTATGTTAACTTCCCTTGTCAATAAAGTCCAAACCCACAAGAGCTTATAGACTGTTTTCAAGCTTAGGTTTCCTGTCACTCCAGCTATGCTGTTTCTTGTTCCCTGTGCCTCTTTGTTCTTTGTGTATTTATTCCATTGTTTAGAGTTCTTATTCTTCGCCTACTCTGTTAGCTGCCCATCTAATGTCTACTTTCCTCTTCTTCCCTAACAGAAATCTGCTTTTCATGCATGCAGGGGACTTGGAGAAGCTGATTTGTCACCACCTTCAGTGGTAGATTTCCATTAGTTCAAGCCAGTCAACTCATGACATTTCCTTGTAAACCGTTAACTTGAACCAATCAGATTTGAAGGGAAGTAGACATTCTGTTTCTGGGAGGCAGGATTCTTTCCCCTCTTGCATGTGAACAAGGGAACCCAAAACTCCTATTGCTACTAACAGCTGTCTTGGGATCACAAGGGATGAAGCATTTCGTGAAGATGGCAGAGCAGAGAGGTAGAAGGAGTCTGAATCCTTGGTAATATCATTTAGATACATATTTTATTGGGTCTGGAGCCCATCTCTACCATGGGATTTCTCATGACAGATAATTTTCTTAATGTTTTTGGAGTAATTTGCCATCAAAAATCTCTTGATTCTCTCTTTTTTTTTTTTTGAGACAGGATCTCGCTTTGTCACCCAGGCGGGAGTGCAGTGATGCAATCACAGCTCACTGTAGCCTTGACCTCTTCGGTTCAGCAATCCTCCTGCCTCAGGCTCGTAAGAAATAGCCACCACACCTAGCTACTTCTAAAAAATTATTTGTAGAGGTGGGGTCTCTCTATGTTGCCCAAGCATCTTGAACTCCTGGTCTCAAGTGATCCTTTCACCTCAGCCTCCCAAAGTGTTGGGATTACAGGTGTGAACAACTGTATCTGGCCCAAAATCTCTTGATTGATACAGTCGTCTTTATCTTTCAAGATCTAGTTATAGGACCTTTACCAATCGTCATACATTCTTTTGGAACTTTGCGCAATAGTCTTTTGGAACTTTGTGCCTCTCTTTTATCTTTTATTGCCCTGTATTATAATTGCTTGTATGCCTGACTCCCCTACATGACTGTATGGTGTGAACCAAAGCATACAGGATGTCGCACAATGTCTAATAGTGTCACACAATGCATAATAGGTATTCAGTAAGTGAGTTGTTAAGGTGAAATAATAACATGAAAGAGTGCTTTGTAAGCCATTTTTAGAAGAGTTTCTGCTCTGCTAAATGTAAGCCATTTTTAAAATAAACATGAGGTGTGTTGTTGTCTTTAAAGTAAAAATGGAGGCCGGGTGCGGTGGCTCACTCCTGTAATCCCAGCACTTTGGGAGGTCAAGGCAGGATTTCAAGACCAGCCTGACCAACATGGAGAAACCCCATCTCTAGTAAAAACACAAAATTAGCTGGGCGTGGTGGCACATGCCTGTAATCTCAGTTACTTGGGAGACTAAGGCAGGAGAATCACTTGAACCTGGGAGGTGGAGGTTGCAGTGAACTGAAATTGCGCCGTTGCACTCCAGCCTGGGCAACAAGAGGGAAACTCCATCTCAAAAAAAAAAAAAAAAAGGAAAAACCAGTAAGATCAGACATTGTATTTTGCTTGCTCTTCATTATTACCTAGAAATTTTCATTTAGATAAAAACTATGTCAGTCTCCTGGCTATAGTCCCTTATGGAAGGAGTAGTATTACATTTAGGTCTGTTTCATCTGGGTTTTGTTTGTGAATTATTCTTTAGAGAAAAATTCTATAATATGCTTCATGAGACCCAATTCTTGTCTTCAGACTTGCCCAAAATATTTTTTGCTTGCTTAATACCAGACATGAGAATTTTCTTGTAAGCAGAAAGCTTTGTGACAGAACTAGATGAGTTTGTAGTGAATGTTAGTAATAGCTTATGACAGAGAAGTCTCATTATAGCCTCAATTACAGAGTCATAGTTCTGTCACATGCTTCAACAATAATGTCTGATAAGGGAGGAAGGATGGGGAAGAAGAGTTACAATTTACAGACTCTGTATATTTTATTATGTATTGGTTTTGGTCAAATAAATTTCAACATAGTAATGTGTAGAGTTAAAAAAACTTTTTTTCAAGTCGCGTTCTTGCTATGTTGCCCAGGCTGGTTCCGAACTCCTTGACTCAAGCAATCTTCCTGCCTCAAGTCTTCCGAGTAGCTGAGATGAACATACCCAGCTTTTCAGTGTTTGTGTTTTTTTTAAGAGGCAGGGTACTCAGTCTGTTGCCCAGGCTGAAGTGCAGTGGCCCTGTCATAGCTTACCGCAGCCTCAAACTCCTAGGCTCAAGAGATTGTCCCGCCACAGCCTCCTGAGTAGCTAGGGCTACAGGCACACGCTATCATGCTCAGCTAATTTTTAAACATTGTTTGTAGTGATGGGGTCCCACTATATTGCCCAGGCTGGTCTTGAACTCCTGGCCTCAAGCAATTCCTCCCATCTTGGCTTGCCAAAGCACTGGAATTATAGGCATGAGTCACATCACCCAGCCTTGTAGTTATTTTTAAAATGAAGATGAGAAATCAAGTATACCTTTAAAAAAATATGTGATATCATATATTGGATGATTATGAAAGATATATTTGGCTATGAAGAAAAACCTTATTGTTTTGATGTCTGGTTGTTAGCTTTTTACTTTACTAAGGGCCCAGTTAACTTCCCTGTGCTTTAGTTTCCACATCTGTAAAATTACTCACTTTATTATTTCTCCATCCGCTTTGAAAATTAAGTAAATGCTCTTTGGATTTCAACTTTCGATTATTTAAGCCAAGCTCTCTTTTGTATTTTGTATATGTTCTTTATGTCTGTGGGCTTACTAATTCTTGAATTTAAAAAAATCATTTAAATCAAGCAATAGTAATAGTATATGTTTACGCGTATAGTATATGTTTTTAAAGAAACAAGCAGGCTGGGTTTTTTGACTCACGCCTGTAATCCCAACACTTTAGGAGGCCAAGGCAAAAGGACTGCTTGAGTCCTGGTGGAGTTAAAGACCAGTCTGGGCAACATAGCAAGATCACGCCTCTACAAAAAAAAAATTTAAAAATTAGCCAGGTATTGTGGCATGTACCTGTAGTTCTTAGCTACTTGAGAGGCTGAGGTGGAAGGATCACTTTAGCCCAGAAATTTGAGGTTACAGTGGGTAGTGATCACCCCACTACACTCCAGCCTGGTTGACAGAATGAGAGCCTGTGTCTAAAAAATGAAAATAAATAAGCAGTAGCATATGTTTTTAAAAAACAACAAACAACTCTCTTAAGTCTAAACTCCTTTTCAGATCATGTGGCTCATACCTTGCTACTGCCCACTGCACTTTATATAGAAGTACTTTTATTTCCTTCATAAACCCAGTTTTGTTCTCTCTGTGGGCCTTTGAATAGTTAGTTCCCTCTGCTGTTTGGAGCATTATTTTGGCATTCTTCCCTCTCCTTCTATTATTTTCACCAAGAAAAGGGGAAAGTTCACAATATTTATTGTTAGTCTTAGATATTATCCCAAATGTCACTTTCTCAACAATCCTATAAGATAGACAGTTTTATTATCATCAGACACAAAGAAGACAAAAAAAAATTGCCCAAGATCATACAGTTTAGAAATGGCAGAGTCAAATCCAAACTCAGGCTGTTTTGCTCCAGAAGTCTTCATCTCCCCTGATTTATGCTTCCCCTACATTGTAATTGCCTATTTAACAGTTTGCCCCACTATACTTTAATCACCTTTGGGGTGTTTGCTTGCTTATTTGTGATGGAATCTTGCTCTGTAGTCCAGGCTGGAGTGCTGTGGTGTGATCTTGGCTCACTGCAACCAACTGCCGGGTTCAAGCGATGCTCCCGCCTCACCCTCCTGAGTATCTTGATTACAGGCACACACCACCATGCCTGGCTAATTTTTGTATTTTTAGTAAGATGGGATTTCACTATTTTGGCCAGACTGGTCTTGAATTCCTGACGTCAAGCAATCCTCCCACCTAGGCCTCCGAAAGTGCTGAGATTACAGTCATGAGCCACTGCCCCCAGCCTTTTAAACACTTTTGGAGGAAAAATTATGCCTGTCAGTGTTATATCCCTATATATTAAGCACATACTAGGTGCTCAGAAAATATTCAAATGAATGAAAATTCTTACTTGAGAGAGAGTGTTTTGATTAAATTCTTCTCAGTACCTTTCACATAGGGTGGGTGTCAGTAAATACGGTAATGTTTTCATGCCTGCTTATTATACAAAGTGAATTTTTTTTTTTTTTTTTTTTTTTTTTTTTTGAGACGGAGTTTCGCTCGTTACCCAGGCTGGAGCGCAATGGCGCGATCTCGGCTCACCGCAATCTCCGCCTCCTGGGTTCAGGCAATTCTCCTGCCTCAGCCTCCTGAGTAGCTGGGATTACAGGCACGCGCCACCATGCCCAGCTAATTTTTTTTTTGTATTAGTAGAGACGGGGTTTCACCATGTTGACCAGGATGGTCTCGATCTCTTGACCTCGTGATCCACCCGCCTCGGCCTCCCAAAGTGCTGGGATTACAGGCTTGAGCCACCGCGCCCGGCCGTGAATTTTTTATGATCAAGTTAATTGTGGTTACAAGCTCATGTTTTATAACCTCTCTTAATTCCTTTTTGCCCAATACTTTATAACAGTATCATTTTGCAACTGTAAAAACTGGTGTTTTGTAGACCTCTTTCTCATATTATCCCTCTGTGAACTGTTAAAATATAGATCATTTGTAATTAGTTTCTAAAGGGTATGTAGGAAATTTTATGAAATAAAATTATACTGGTAGTTGGACTCTGATCATTTATACCGGTTAACCTTTTAACAAATTACAAAAGTGTAATTTCTTTGTGTGTATTTTTTTTAAAGTATCCCATATTTTGAACCTTGACTGTATCTCAAAAAAAAAAAAAGGTGGTTTATCTGTACCGAATATTCACATGGTGGATAATGATGTAAGGCATGCACATTGTGTTCATGTGTTTGTTGGAGAAGTTGGAATGTCAGTATACTTCAATAGACTTTTCAGATTAAAAATCTGAAAGCTACTTCTAGCTGTAATTCTGCTGTAATTCTCAATCAAGTCAGTAGATAGGAAACCAAAAAAGTCTTCCTTCTCTCTGAATGTCCTTGCCTAAGCCTGGCTTCTTTGATTAATCTTTCTTTTCTGTATTCCTTACAGTCTACTACAGGGCTTCTCAACCTTGGCACTTTTGGCATTTGGGGCCATGTAATTCTTTATTGTGGAGGACTGTCCTGTTCCTTGTGAAACATTTAGCAGCATCCTTGGCCTCTACCTGTTAGAAGCAAATAGTACTCTTTCCCTTTCCCCTCTCCAGTTGTGGCAATTTTAAATGTCTCCGGACATTGTCAAGTGTGGGGGTTAGGGAGAGTGGAAGGGGAGAACAGTCACCCCAGTTGATAACTGCAGCTTTCCTACAGCATTCTGTCCACTTACTCATTTGTTTTAATATCTTCCCTTCTATCTCACACTTAACCTTTTTAGACTTCCACATGCCTCTCTCTGCTACTTCCTCACCTCTCTGAACCTTTTTGCAGCCATACTTTTAAAAAAGAATTATAAAACGTCTGCTCTCTACAAGTTTCCACTTCAGTTCAGTTTCCTCTTTTGAATTCTATTGAGATCACATTTTTCTAGTTTTCCTCTATCTCTCTGGCTGTTCCATTTTTCTGTTCTTTATCAGCTCTACCTAGTTAAACAATGGCATCATCTTTGCCCCTTTTTTTCTTGTTCTCTGTTATCTAGTCAACTCTCAAGTCTTCCTTTCTTGCCTGATTTCCTAGTACTTAATGTTGTCTCTCATATATGTTGTCCTATTCATTCTTATTTAATTTTTTTGGTAAGAACACAACATGAGATCTACCCTCTTAACAAATTTTTAAGTATACATTATTGTTGACTGTAGGTACAGTGTTTTACAGTAGATCTCTAGAGCTTATTCATTTTGTTTAATTGAAACTGTATGCCTGTTGATTAATAAGCCTTCATTTCCCCCAGTCCCTGACAACCACCATTTCACTCTTTGATTCTTTGAATTTGACTCTTTTAGATACTCACTGATCATTCTAGGTAATGATGAGGCCTAGATAAAGACCTCATGTAAGTGTAATTATGTAGTATTTGTCTTTCTGTGACTGACTTATTTTACTTAGCATAATGTCTTCAAGGTTCGTCCATGTTGTTTGTCACCATATTTCCTTCTTCTTTGAGGCCAAATAGTATTCTATTTATGCATATACCACAATTTCTTTATCCATTCATCAGTTAATGGATATTTAGGTTATTTCCACATCTTGGCTGTTGTGATATCTATTAATTCTTAAGATGTTTTCTGTATTGAAATGTTCTTGCCTACATTTCTCCATGGTTAACATCCTTCAAGGACCAACCAGAGCAGATTTTGTTTGTTGTTTTTTGTTTATGGTTGTGGTGGTGGTGGTGGTGGTGGTTATTGTTAGAGACAGTGTCTGATTATGTTTTCCAGGCTGTGGTGCAATGGTGTGATCGTGGCTCACTGCTAACTGTAACCTCAAATGCCTGGACTCGAGTGATCCCTCTCATCTCAGCTTTCTGAGTAGCTGAGACTACAGGCACACACTACCACACTTGGCTAACTTTTCTGTTTTTTGTAATAGCCTATTGCCCAGGCTGATCTCAAACTCCTAGGCTCAAGCAGTCCACCCGCCTTGGCCTCCTAAATTGCTGGGTTTACAGGCGTGAGCCACCTCACTTATTAAGGGTTCATTATGAGCCAGTCACTCTTTAAGGTCTTTGGACTACATAGTTACTGAAATAAGACACAGTCCCAGTACTCCAAGAATTTAGTCTGTTTGAGGACATGGAAATCTTAATTCATTGCCCTTACAGAGTGATTATGGAAATTGCAGTGTATCCCAAACTTTCTGGTAGCATATAGGAAAGAGGTGGTTTCTTAGTTTGATGTAAACTTCATTCAAGTGCCACTTCGTACATGCAGGCTATCCTGGTCACTACCCCGACTGATTTGTGTTTTCATACTTTGGTTTACTCAGTTCTCTTTCTTTTCCAGCCCCCAGATCATCAGCATTTCCTATGACTCAACACTTAAGCTTTTCATTCTTCTAGATCCTTTTCTTTAGGAACTGGATTTCGTTTCAAGGGTTCAGTTGAAACTTTAAAATTTGTAATAGGTCCAACAAAACATTTTATTGTGAAGTAATACACATACAAAGTACATTAAATAAATTTAACTTTAAAAAAAACATTATTTTAAAGCTGACATCACTCTGGTCATGAAATAGAGCACTGTATGCATTCCAAAAGCCCCCCTCCTGCCTCTTCCCAATCATAACTGCCTTCTTCCTCCTCCCAGACATTACCACTATTCCAATTTTTGTGGTAGTTTCCTTGCAGATTCTTAAAAATAGCTTTACTCTTGATTACCAGCTGAATATTTATCCCAAAACAATAGAGTTTCATTTTGGGAGGCCAGAGGACAGTAGAGAAAGACATTTTATCATACCCCATTTTGTGTCTGCGTTGGATCCACAATATCACCCCCAGGTTTGGTGAGGAGGAAGCACAGGACTATAGTATGACTCAGTTAAGAGTTACTACAGCAAAAAAAAAAAAAAAATACAAAGCAAAATCACAAAGCGAAAATGCTGATGGGGCAGTGTCCAGAGGAAACCAGGCACAAGCTTCAAGAGTCTTATCCCAGTGAAATTGCACAGGCTGCATCTACTTGTGACAATACTTGTGAAATATTGTCTCCAGGGAAGCTTATTAGAGACTCAGTGCCCATGATGTTTATTGGGGTATAATCACATAGGCACCCTCTATCTAGCTTGTACCAAATTCCAAGCTCCCAGAAGGAATGCAGATATTCAGCATCAACCAAATTGTTTGAACAAACAGTTTAGGCACAGTAAATCACCCTTAAATAGTCAGGGAATTAAGGAAACGTTCCCAAAGTCCAAGTTCCCAGAGACCTCTGCCAGGACCATCTTTGCATGCAGGCCTTTCTAAGGATAGCAGTCCTAGGCCTGCTATGTTGTCTTTTTGGCACAGTACCTTTTGATGTTTCTCAATTTAAAATTTAAATAAATAAAAAATCAGTTCTCACATTATGTTATGTTCTTTTTTTCTCCATCTGTTGTTTTCTTTCATAATATATCAAGTTTAGCTGGGCCTGGTAGTATGTGCCTGTAGTCCCAGCGACTTAGGAGGCTAAGGCAGGAGGATCTGTTTAGCCCAGGAGTTCAAAGCTGTAGTGCACAATAATTCCACCTGTGATTAGCCACTACACTCAATGTAGGCAACATACCAAACCCCATTTATTTAAAAAAAAAAAAAAAAAGTATCAACACCCAGTGCAAAGGTTGACTACTATAATATGATTGAAAGTATGTGCCAGCCAGGTTCAGTGGCTCATGCCTTTAATTCCAGCACTTTGGGAGGCCAAGGCAGGTGGATCACCTGAGGTCACGTGTTCGAGACCACCCTGGCCAACATGGTGAAACCCCATCTCTACTAAAAGTAAAAAATTAGTCAGATGTGGTGGCACGCGCCTGTAATCTCAACTACTCGGGAGGCTGAAGCAGGATAATTGGCTGAACCCAGGAGGTGAAGGTTGCAGTGAGCTGAGATCGCACCACTCCACTCCCATCTGCAGTTATCAGGGTGATAGAGCGAGACTCTGTCTTAAAAAAAAAAAAAAAGGTATATTTCATGGAACACTGTACATGGCTTATTATTGGTTTTTCTTATGAAGGTTTCTGTGATTAAGTTTGGAAAGGCTGAATTAAACACATTTCTTAACTACAGGACTCTTAGCCTTTTCAAAGGGATGTGCATGACTTGGCTTCTGCCTGCATTTCTGCTTCATCTCTCATTCTTTTCCCTGACCCACTTTGCTTTTTCTGCACTAGATTTAATCTAATAGTAAGGATCAACTTACAATTGTCTATATTACATGGACATTTTCTCAGTTTGCCACAGCAATATTATGATCTCTTTACCATCTTGAATATGAACTGTCCCTCCATCTCTGCTCAATTGCTGTGTCAGAACAAGCAAACATTTTTACTGTTTCATTCATACATTCAGCAAAATTTGTTGAGCACCTACTATACTTGCCAGACATAGTTCTGGGCACTGGAGATACAACAGTGAATGCAACAGTGAAAAACCTCACCTTATATAGTTTACCTTATAGTGGGGAATGAAAAAGGGAAACAATAATTAAAAATACATGTTAGGCCCAGTATGGTGGCTCACACCTGTAATCCTTAAACGTTTAGAGGCCAAGATGGGAGAATCACTTGAGGCCAGGAGTTCAAGCCCAACCTGGATAATACACCAAGACCCCTGTCTCAACAGAAAAAAATTAAAATGGGATCAGGTGTGGTGGCTCATACCTATAACCCCAGCACTTTGGGAGGGCAAGGTGGGCCAACCACAAGGTCAGGAATTCGAGACCAGCCTGGCCAACATGGTGAAAGCCCATCTTTACTAAGAATACAAAAATTAGCTGGGCATGGTGGTGGGCACCTATAGTCCCAGCTACTCGGGAGGCTGAGGCAAGGAGAATCACTTGAATCCAAGAGGCGGAGGTTGTAGTGAGCCAAGATCATGACACTGCACTTCAGCCTGGGTGACAAAGCAAAACTCTGCCTCAATAAATAAATAATAAATTAGCTGGGCACAGTGGTACACACTGTGGTCCCAGTTACATGGGAGCATCACTTGAGCCCAGGAATTAGAAGCTATAGTGAGCTGTGATTGTGTCACTGCACTTAATCCCAACATACTCTAGGAGTCCAAGGCCAGTGGATTATCTGAGGTCAGGAGTTCAAGACCAGCCTGGCCAAGATGGAGAAACCATCTCTACTAATAATCCAAAAAAGTTAACCAGGCATCTGTAATACCAGCTACTCGGGAGGCTGAGGCAGGAGAATCACTTGAACCCAGGGGGCAGAGGTAGCAGTGAGCCAGGATCACACCATTGCATTCCAGTCTGGGCAACAAGAGTGACACTCTGTCAAAAAAAAAAAAAAAAAATACACATTTTACTCCTAAGTGTGTACTTAAGAGAAATGGAAGTCCATGTCCACATAACTTGTACACAAATGTGTTTAACAGCATTATTCATAATAACCAAAAAAATGGAAACAACCCAGATGTTTATCATTGGATGGATGGATGAATGAATGAATAAATGAATAAATCAAATAAAATGTGGTATATCCATACAATGGAATATTATAAAGCAAATAGAGAGGAATAAAGAAGTACTGATACATGCTACAATGTGAATGAACCTTGAAAATATTATGCTATAAAGTGAAAGAAGCAAGTCACAAAAGCCCACATTATTATATGATCCCAAAATGTCCAAGATAAGCAAATCAATAGAGATAGAAATTAGATTAGTAGTTGTCTAGGATTGGGGAATTGAGGTGACATGGAGAGTGGTTGCTAATGGAACTTCTTTGAAGGAGTGATGAAAATGTTCTAGATGTCAGAACCACTGATAGCTGAACAGATGTATCTACAAATAATGGAGAAAGAACAGTGTCAGTTAAGCACAACATTCTCAGGAAATCAGTGAAAAGTCAAGCCTATCGTTGTACACCTCAGTGACTAACAAAAGCATCCTCCAGTTATATGGAAAATTTCTCCATCTCTCTTCTCAGCAACAACAGGTAATTGAGTTAGCTTAATACTTAGGATTTAATAAAATTTTACATATTAGAATACCTAATGACTTGAAACAATAATAACTGTGTTGTAAACTCTTAATCTAATGTTAACTTCCTCCCTGATAGAAGAGTATTTACCCACATACTCTAATTTGGAGATTACAACACAAATTGAAAGAACTTTCTCAAATATTGTCCTAACTGCTTATATATTTATATATGAATTTGCTTTCTGATGGAAAAATGTTTGCAGTAAGAAACAGGAAACCCAGAAGTTACAAAGGAAAAGACAGAGTTGTCTATATGAAAAATTTAAACATTTAAGACAAAAGCTGTCATAGTAAAAGGACCATATGAATAATTTCCATTGATTATTTTAACATTAATATAGAAAGTGTTGCAAATTAGTGAAAAGAACAGCCAAATAGAACAATGGGCAAAGAATATAAAGCAACATGGGGACTAAGGAATATTGGTTTCACTAATAATTTTTAAGAAATTAAAATAGCAATGGTATAATTTTTCCTCCATCAGATTGCAAAGATGAGTAATGTCCAGCATTTTGGAAATTCTCATGCAGAGCCAATAGGAGTGTAAATTGCAACTCTTCTGACAACATGACTTCAAATTAGAAACATGTATATCCTTTACCCTAAGAATCTTCTTGAAATTTATTCTAATGGTATAATTTAGAGTGGGCAAAGATACATGTAAAAGAATCGCAGTATTATTTATAATATTGAAAAATTGGATGTGACCCATACAACACAGTTCTATGTAGGAATTTTTTAAAGGTAAAGTAAAATTTTGTATCTGATGTAAGTGTAAATAGATTGGCTACTAAGATTCAGAATAAGCATTTACTTAATGGCCAGAATAGTATACTTTGTTGTTATAGATATGTGAAGTTCAGAAATAATTGCTAGAATGAGAATGGAGAATATGAGGGCTGGGATACCTCCTAGTTTGTTAGGGATGGATCATAAGATTGTATATGCAAACAAAATCCTAGCTACTTGGGAAACTGGGGCAGGAGGATTGCTTGAGCCCAAGAGTTGGGGCTGCAATGAGCTAAGTACTCTAGCCTAGACCACAGGCCATATTTTTTGCAACCTCGATATATTATGAAATGAGAATAGTCTTTTATAGAACTGTCACCTGGCCAGATTTTAAATTTTGATATACATATGAATGCATAGTATTTTTCAATTTTAGGATTTAATATAAATTTAGTTTTCATGAATGAGAAAAGATAGTCATATCCACATTTAAAAATTTTTTCTAATAATTGAGTGTCTCTTTTAATGATTTTTTCACTGGTTTGGGTTTTCCTACCCCATTCAAGAATGATAATCTGGCCGGGTGTGGTGGCCCACACCTATAATCCTAGCACTTTGGGAGGCTGAGGCAGGTCACCTGAAGGAGTTCAAGACCAGCCTGACCAACAGGAAGAAACCTTGTCTACTAAAAATACAAAGTGAGCCGGGTGTGGGGTGGTGGGGCCTGCCTGTAATCCAGCTACTTGGAAGGCTGAGGCAGAAGAATCGCTTGAACCTGGGAGGGGAGGTTACAGTGAGCTGAGATGGTGCCATTGCATTCCAGCCTGGGCAACAAGAGCAAAACTCTGTCTCAAAAAAACAAAAAAGAAAGAATGATAATCTACAAGACTTTTCTAGTGACTGTTCCTAGGTTGTTTGTTACTCTGTGGAGATTATGTTTTTAAAATCATTTAAACAGCTAAGAGATAACAAATTTCAGACCATGCTTACTATGCATTTATAGCAGATATTTTATTTAAGAAGTATTTCATAACTAGAAAAACTATAAGAACACTAAGAATACATAGTTTCAGCAGGGTAAGGTGGCTCACGCTTTGTAATCCCAGTGCTCTGCAAAGCTGAGGCAGAAAGATCACTTGAGGCCAGGAATTCAAGACCAGCCTTGGCAACATAGTGAGACCTCATCTCTACCAAAAAAAAAAAAAAAAATTATTAGCTGGGCATGCTGGCACACACCTGTAGTCCTAGCTGCTCAGGAGGCTGAGGCAGGAGGATTGCTTGAGCCCTGGAGTTGGAGGCTGCAATGCACTATGAGTGAACCACTTTAGCCTAGACAACAGAGCAAGACTCTGTCTCAAAATAAAATAAATGTACGTATATATGGGTGAGGGATGTGTGTGTGGTTTAATTTTAGGATAAGTAAAAAATTCAGTACCTTCCTCTTCACTAGAGTCAAAATTCTAAGAACCATACTCACCTCATTTCTCTGTATTCTTTTTCTCATTTTCTAGTTTGAAAAATTCTTCTGGTTACATTTAGAAGATTGTTGCATAGATTAGTGGAATGTGATGTACTTTTATATTCTTTTAAAAATGCATTTTTAATGGGGAAAAAAGTATTAGCAGGGGACTGACAGCTGTTTTGAATTATAATAGGTTATATTAGAAAAAATCCCCACATGGCTTAATAAGATTTTCCTACGAAAACTCTAGCAACTAACTAATCTTCATTTGCAGGAATGCAATCGAATTTTATAGAAAATGTCAATTTAAAAGGCATTTTCTTTTAATATGAATAGAAATGTTTTCTGACTTGACTATTTTTGGTGGTTTTTCCACCAAAAAATAGTCTTCCCTTATTAAAAGGGAAAAGACTATTTTTAACTACAGGTCCACATTCTCTTATTTATAATTTGAAATCCCAAAAGTTCTGAAAACTATTTTGGGGGATTTGAGAGGACTTAATTTGATGGTAAACACTGACATGACCCAGATTGATCTGCCAGCAAAACCGAACCTAAACTAACATAGGTTAGTCTAAATAATAAATTTTACTGCAAAACACTAATTTATTTGATGTTACAAACAAATCAGGGTGCTGTGCCAAATCTCACGGGGGATAGTTATGTAGTATACAGTAAATGTTTGGTATATCATATGTCATGCCAAACCTCTGTCACTACAGTGGGCATGGCATTAGGTTCAAGAGGCCAAGAAGAGACCCAGAGCCAGCAAAGGAGATGTGGGGTTTTACTGGGGGCTTACATACAAAGGAGAGGGTCCAGTGGCAGTGGGCTGGACAGGAGAACCACTTTACATACAGTCCAGTGGCAGTGGGCTGGGCAGATGAACCACAACCACTTGCCATAGCATTTCCACTTAGCACTTCCGCCTAACAACCTCCACCTGGCAGTCTTTATTCAACCCAAAACTTGAGACCTTACTCCCCTGTAGGGTTTGTGTTCCATGGGTCAGTTTGGGGGCTCAGATGTCCTTATAGACAAGGAAGGAATCTCTGGGTTGGCTGCTTCTGGATTTCTTAGTTCAGAACACACATTCAGGTGTATCTACCATACAAGGTCATTCTAAGGGTATGCTTAAATTATTGCTGTCATGTGTGTTTAACCATTTTAGTTATTTTTGAAAGCAAAGGAAAAAAGTGAATTTTTGAATGTATGTGGCTCCAAAAATTGCTTTTTGGAAAGGAATTGTAGACCTGTATTCTTAACACTCTTTAATTGATACTTTAAGCTGATGATGATTAAATATGTATTTTCTTGGTAGAACTAAGACTTAGAGTGTATATAACCACTCTGTAGTTTATAGGTAAAGTTTAATTATCAAGAATGTGGGGAGAATATATGAAAAGTAGAATAAACTCACTGGTTATCTATAGATATTCACTGTAAATAAAAATATATTACTTAAGGCCGGGTGCAGTGGCTCACGCCTGTAATGCCAGCACTTTGGGAGGCCGAGGTGGGCGGATCATGAGGTCAGGAGTTCAAGACCAGCCTGGCCAACATGGCAAAACCCTGTCTCTACTAAAGATACAAAAATTAGCCAGGCATTGTGACTAGCGCCTGTAATCCCAGCTACTCAAGAGGCTGAAGCAGGAGAATCACTTGAATCCAGAAGGTGGAGGTTGCAGTGAGCCAGGATTGTCCCATTGCACTCTAGCCTGGGAGACGAGCAAGACTCTGTCTCAAAAGAGAAAAGAAATACATATATATATATGACTTAAAATACTGGGGGAGAGACAGGAGAAGGAAGTTACTAACTTAATTTCAGTATTGCTCATAGTAGGAAACCAACGGATAATAGCCAAAAAACAGGGAGTGTAAAATGTTCTATAAAGTATAAGTAAAGTTACCTATGGGGCAGGCAGGGACTATAATAGAGTAGACAGGGACAGCGATTCATATTCTTTGGATATATCTTATGTTTTTAATTTTAACTTTATACCCACTTAAATATTTTAAGTAATTACATACAAAATTAAATTAAAAATGCAATGACTAAAAATCAAAATTAATCTTATAAAGTGCGCTTCCAGTTAGTTATATAATCACACAGAAAAAACTATTCCAGGTGACTTACATACACAGTAATTTGTAGAATATTCCAAGTTGGATATATCCTAAAGGTAAAAAGAATTATTAAAAAACAAAATTAAAAATAAAAAAATTTTCGTGTATCGTATTAATGATAGTGTTAATATTTTTTATTCTCAGGTGTGAATATTTTGTGATAAGCTATTATTTAGGCTGCATTGAGAATAGAGGGTTTTCGCATGTGAGAAAAGAGAAATGATATAAGATCAATGAGATTAAGTAAAAACCCTATAAACCTGAATTTGAATTAGAAGCAACAGTACAAACTAATGATAATGTATGTTTATATATCTGTGTACATGTTTATATAGATATGTGTGTATATACTGTCTTAGATCTGTGTACTGAAATGGCATTGAGCATCCCTATTACTGAGATTGTGGATTCTGAATACCATTTCGCGCTAAAAGGAATTAGGGCTTCTTTAAGTAAATGACTGGTTCCAAGTCGAAGGCAAGACAAATATAAGATATGCCTGGAATAAGTTATAATACTAGAAAGGTAAGGAAGCTCTCGGAGGCGGAGGTTAAGATTATGTCATAAAGTCAGGAACCAATTTGAATAAGGCTCTGCTGTCCAAAGATGGGACAGTTTGAACTTCAATAAGGATAACCACAAAGGATTGAAACCTATCACATAGATGTAAGTCTATGAATTCATAACTTTTAAAACTCACTGATTGTCTTTAAGGATGCTAGGAAGCTGTTACTAATTGTTTTGAAAATAAGTAAATAGAAGTAAAAAATTATTCATTTATTCTGTCCTTTCTATACAGACTGCATCAGGACAACTGAATAGTTGATGAGTTTTTTTATAGAAATATTACAGCTAGCAAATAAAGAAAGAGTGATAGACTATCATGTGATCATTTTATAGCCACCTTAATGGATTGCTCTAGTTGGTGATCATTAGTAACTGTTTACATCAAAGAAAGGGAATTCAGTAGACATTTGAACTTACCATTGGAAGTACATACTACCTGCCACCTGTGAAGCAGTCTTGGCAAAAAAAAAAAAAAAGTGTTATGCTTTGTTTTGTTTATTTGTTTTCGGAAACAGAGTCGGTCTGTTGCCCAGAGTGGAGTGCAGTGGTAATATCTCGGCTCACTGCAACCTCCACCTCCCAGATTCAAGCGATTCTTGTGCCTCAGCCTCCAGGTACCTGGGAATACTGGTGCGTGCCACCACACCGGCTACTTTTTGTATTTTAGCAGAGATGTGGTTTCACCATGTTGCCCAGACTGGTCTGGAACTCCTGAGCTCAGGTAATCCAATCCACCCACCTCAGCCTCCCAAAGTGCTAGGATTACAGGCATGAGCCACTACGCCTGCTCCCCACCAAAAAAGATTTTAATACAAAAATGATCCTGAATCTGATGAAAGCTCTAGATGTATTTATCAATTTACTGTAAATACAAGAGTCAGAAGAACATATTAAACTACATCATGGTAATACATTTAGCAGAATCCAAACTACAGGAAACTGCCAGGTAACCTGATTTCTTCAACAAAAAAAATTGTAAAGAGAGGGAACCCATATAAGGAGATTGAAGAGACATAGCCATCCAGTCACAATGTGTAGACCTTATTCAGGTCCTGATTCAAACAAATAAAAAACAATTTGGGAAATGTTAACACTGCCTAGGAGGTTCATATTAAGGAATTATTGTTTGTTTTAGATGTGATAGTGGTCTGTAGTTGCTTTACATACTTCTTTCTAGAGGTAAATAGGGAAATATTTACAGGTGAAATAATATGCTATCTGATTTGCTTGAAAATAATCTAGAAGAATTGGGTAGATAGTGGACTGGGATATAGTTGATACTTATACCTGTAATTTCAGCACTTTGGGAAGCTGAGGCGGGAGGATCACTTGAGTCCAGGAGTTTGAGGTTGCAGTGAGCTATATTGGTGCCACTGCACTCCAGCCTTGGCAACAGGGCAAGACCCTGTTTCTAAAGAAAAGAAACAAAAAACAGCTACAAATTGGTAAATGTTGGTTGAAACTTGGCAATGGGTGGAGGTCCATTAACTATTTTCTTTACTTTTTTATAGTATATTTTTTCATTTTTATCACAAAAAACAAATATCTCCTGCAAAGGAAGGAAAAACAAGTAGTAGGAAGGAATGAGAATAAAGAAACTTAGTCGTTTAATTGTCCTTTGTATTTGAATGCTAGGAGATTTGATGTTTATGGAGTATTAATCACAATCAAGAAATGTTTTACTGTTCAACAGTACACAGCACCAGAGAGATTAAGGTCTGTCCCTTTACTTCATTTGGGTGATAAAGTGGAAACTAGAGACTTAAGCATTGAGTAATAAAAACAGCAGTCCAGTGGACACAGAGAAGCATAAGGAAGACGTAGCAGTTTCCTTTGGAAAGGTTGGAATAGGACTGAAGACTTTTGAGATGCTTTCTTGTTTAGCAGGGATGTGGAGTTTGGAGGATAAGATACATGCTAGATGAGGGATTGAAGGCTTGGCCTCTGGTCTTGGCTTTGCCGTTTTACTTTTTTTTTTTTTTTTTCCCTTGGAGATGGAGGAGTTTCACTTTTGTTGCCCAGGCTGGAGCGCAGTGGCGTGATTTCAGGTCACTGCAATCTCCACCTCCTGAGTTCAAGCAGTTCTCCCTGCCTTAGCCTCTCAAGTGGCTGGGATTACAGGCGCCTGCCACCACAGCCAGCTAATTTTTTGTATTTTTAGTAGAGATGGTGTTTCACCATGTTGGCCAGGCTAGTCTCAAACTCCTGACCTCGGATCCACCCATGTCGGCCTCCCAAAGTGCTGGATTTACAGGTGTTAGCAACCACACCTGACCCATTTTACTCTTTATTTCATGTTGGTTAAGTCACTTTAAAGTCTCTGCTTTAATTTCCTCATTCAGAGTATTGAGAATGATGCCTGTCCTGTCTTCATGAAAGTCTTGGTGTGAGAATAAAAGGACTTAACACATGAAAAAGCCCTTGGTAAACTATATATTCCCATTCTCATGTGAGATACTCCTTCTACAGTCATTAAAAAGAACATGAAGTTGGGGGAATGTTTAAAAAAGGGAGTGAGATGGGGAGGTATGCCATTGCTTTTCTGTTTTGATGTTTTTGTGGGTTTTTTTCCATTTTTTAAATTGTCGCTTAAAAATATATTTACCATTTTAGCCAGTTCTAAGTGTATATATGGTTCTGCGACATTAAATACATTCACATTGGTGTGCAGCCATCACCACCATCCATCTCCAGAGCTTTCTCATTTTCCCCAACTGAAACTTTGTACTTATTAAATACTAACTCCCCAGCCCCTGACAACCATCATTCTAGTTTCTGTCTCTATGAATTTGATTACTCTAAGTACTTAATATAAGTGGAATCCTTATTTGTCCTTTTGTGACTGGCTTATTTCACTTAACATAATATTGTCAAGATTCATCTGTGTTTTAGTATGTGTCAGAATTTCCTTCCTTTTTAAGGCTGAATAATCCACTCTATGTATACACCACATTTTGTTTCTCCATTCATCTGTCTGTGGACACTTGAGTTGCTTCTACCTTTTGGCTATTGTGAATAATGTTCCTGTGAACATGGGTGTATACATATCTGTTTGTATTGAGGAAGCAGTGTGTTTTTAAAAATTAATTATTGCTTATGGAAACATCTACAGAGTCATATTTGAGGATATATGTACGCTGTGATCTATGAGGCTTTTTTCTGGGAAATTTTTTGTTTCCGAGTACTAATCCAATTTTTTAACCACAATCTTCTAAGAGGCTTAGACTGTAAAGGAATATGGATCCCAAGAAATAGTTTTTGGACTCTAAATCTTAAAGAATGATTACAGATAAGCCTTTTCTTACTAAATGTTTATTTTTTTAAACTAATTTCATTCATCAGTTTTCAACTTAATGCTGGGTACTGTATTATGTGGTGAGAATTTAGAGTTGAATAAAATGAAATTCAAGTGGTGAAAAGTACTACTGCAAAGAAAACAAACTGAAGAAAGGGAATAGTGAATGATGGGATAGGATGTTATTTTATATAGGCTAACCAGGGAAGTCGTCTCTGAGAGGTGGCGTTTGAGCAAAGACTTCAGTGAAATGAGAATATGAACCATGTGAAGACGTTTCGGAAGAGTGGTGCAGGCAAAGGGAAGAGCCCTGAGGTAGGAGCAAGAAATGCTTTTCAAGGAGACAACTCAGGGATCACATGACAGCCTATCTCGACCAGTACCTTGTACCTGTATGACAAAATCAATTGTTGTAAGATATCTCTAGAAAGTAAAGTACAGGACTGGGTGTGCTGGCTTATGCCTGTAATCCCAGCACTTTGGGAGGTTGGGGTTGGAGGATCATTTAAGGCCAAGAGTTCAAAACCAGCCTGGACAACATTAGCGAGACCCCATCTCTACAAAAAAAATTTTTTTAAGTTAGCTGGACATGGTGACATGCACCTGCCCTCGCTGTTTGGGAGACTGAGGCTAGAGAATTGCTTGAGCCCAGGAATTATGAGCTATAATTGTGCCACTGCACTTCAGCCTGGGCAACACAGTGAGACTCTGCCTCTTAAAAATAAATAAAAAAGAAAAGTATAGGAAAACTGAAAATGGGAAAATGATAGGGGTAATTTATTTACATATTCTATTAATGAATCTAGAAAATACTGTATTTGTGGTATGGGAGATGCTGGGAAGATATTAGCATTGACATGAAATTCCAGTAATGATTATCACATAGAAGACGTAACCTTTTCCTCTGAGATGTTATTTTCTTGGCAGAGGGGCATGTGCAGTGAACCCAAAAGGATATGTTATCATCTGTTCAGGGAAGACAGAATAAGACAACTGGTAAAGAAAATTTGAGTTTTAAGAAATGTCTAAAAATCTTAGATAATAAAATATATTAATAACCAAGTATCTTACTGTGATATATATGATAATAGTATAGTTACATATACTATTAGGAGAACACAGACTCAGATCTTAAGAGAAGTTTGAGATCACTCATATTTTGCTGGGTGCTGTGCAGTACTGTGAAGTTATGCCAGAAATAACTTTAAGCCTCAAGAAATAAGCACTATTACTTCTTAGACTCTCCATTTATCTTTTTACAAACATTTAGGGGACATTTATAAATAATACCCTCATTTAAAGATAAATGTATTATCTTGGGAGAATGCTGTATTGTAATACAAGGAATATTATCTTTAGAAATGAGATACTAATATTAGAAAGCTTTTATTTTTAGACTTCTTTATGTTCTGTTTGAATTGTTTCTTCCTTATGTCTTTTTTTTTTAAAGAGAGATGGGGTTGTTATGTTGCCCAGGCTGGTCTTGAACTCCTGGCCTCAGGCAGTCTTCCTTAGCCTCCCATAGTGCTGGGATTACAGGCCTGAGCCCCCCTGGCCTCCTTCATATGTCTTTCTCAGACTTCAAACCCATTACCTTTATCACCCGCAGTGGACCCATAAATTGCTTCTCCTGTATGTATCTTGGTTCACAGCATTGTAACCACTCAGTTATGCAAGGTAGAGACCTCAGTCATCATTTCCTTCTTCCTCTCCACCATCCCCCTTACCAGTTTGGTGAGCATTCTTCACTGTGTGTTCTATGATAAGGACCTCATATGTATTATCTTAATTTTTATTATAGATACCTACTATGGTTTGCTGTTCCCCACATTTCATTTGTTGGAAACTTAATCCCCTTTGTATGTCAGTTGAACATAGAGCCTTTGGAAAGTAATTAGGGTTAGATAAAATCATCAGGGTGGGGGTGCCATAATGGGGCTGGTGTCTTTATAAGAGGAAGAGAGACCTGAGCTGACATGCATGCTCTTGCCCTCTTGCTATATGATGCCCTTAGCCATGTTATGGCACAGCAAGAAGGCCCTCAGCAGATACTGGGGTGGTCTTGGACCTCCCACCCTCCAGAACTTTAAGAAATAAATTTATTTTCTTTTTAAATCACCCAGTTTATGCTATTCTGTTATAGCAACAGAAAACAGACTAAGACAAGATCCTAAACAAATGTAAAATAGTGTTTTAAGATGCAGACTTACATTGCCTTAACAAGGCTAAGAATATCTGTTTCATTCTGATATATTTAGACTGTAATATCCTCTCCTAGTGTTCTGCTACAAGTGGGTAGCACAGGACAAGCAATAGGGTTGAAGAAAAATTATCATAGTTACAAGAAAGGCCTCTAATAATCCTTGTGAGGGTAAGAGTTTTGTCTGGTTTTCTACTTCTTGTTTTTCCTAAGAGGCCTTGTCAATGTCTCTTATGGAGAGGGTCTCTTACAGCTGAACATTCTCAAAACTTGTTCATCATCACAACCACTAGTACTTCTTTTACGAGGACCACTATATACAAGATTCTAACTGTAGACTTCAGGAGAAACTCAGGAGGAACACATTTTTCATTTGACATGCCAACAAAGATTCTTTAAATAGCAGGTATTCTGATGGGCAGGAGCTCATCAGAATGGACTGAGTGGCCAATATTAAGCCATTATATATAGCTTGTAATTCTTTTTCACTGAAAATTTAAAGTAATGGGTCCCCCACTTCCATGTTTATTTAGGCTCTTAGTCTCTATAATGTGAAGAAAAACAGAATTTTACTATATAATTACCTTCAACTCCTAAGCCATTATGTCTTCCTATTTATAAGAATTTGAATAATTCATAGGGCTATTCACATGCCTATTGCTTTGATTATCTAACAGTTTGGAATTTGAACTGTCTTCGTGAAGACTGCCCTGGGTAAGGAAACCTTTGAGTTTCTGTTTTGTTCTTTGTCCTCCTCTTCTGTCTGTGCAGCCATAGTCTCAGGCTTACTATAGGGTTTACCCAACATGTTTGCTTATCTCTCCAGCTCTACTAGTGGAACCCACAGTAACTTATCAACAAGAAATATACCCTTGTATTTTTAACATTTACTAAGTTGGTTAACAGAAAATCTGAATGTTTTGGCTTTGAATGGAATTTAGGAGAAACTGGATTTTTTTCCTTTAAATTCAGTTTATTTGAATGTATTCTCTGATGTCAGTTCTATTTCTCTCTGCAAATCCTCTTTAAACTCCAATCTAGGCCAGGCATGGTGGCTCACGCATGTAATCCCAGCACTTTTGAGAGGCCAAGACCGGCGGATCACCTGAGGTCAGGAGTTTGAGACCAGCCTGGCCAACGTGGTGAAACCCTGTCTCTACTAAAAATACAAAAATTAACCAGGTGTAGGGGTGCGTGCCTGTAATCCCAGCTACTTGGGGGGCTGAGGCAGGAGAATTGCTTGAACCCGGATGGTAGAAGTCGCAGTGAGCCGAGATCGCACCACTGCCCTCCAGCCTGGGCGGTGGCTCAAAAGTAAAAATAAATAAGCTCAAATCTAGACTTAGTTTTATCACTGTCTCTAAATCTGGAGTGAAGCATCTATCTATACGCTGTCAAGCCAACAATAAAAACAGTTTTCCCTGATTAGAACAGTGATTTCCTTTGTTCAATCAAATATTGTGTGCCTGGCTCAATGCTTGTTTTCTATGTCATAAACACAGAGGCTCTAAATGACAGGTACCATTACCCATGAGAGTTGATTGGACAAGTTCTACAGTTTATCTTGCAGGGCCTCATCATAATTTTTCACCCTCTGCTTATAGGCTATTTTTCCTGGCTTTTGGGGAAAACTTTTCAGGCTCCTTCCAGAGCTACTTCAGTTTTGGGAGATTCTAGCTGCTAGAAGACAACAAAACTTTTGGGGATGGCCAGGCCAAGGCAGCTTCTGCACTGACTGCTGTAGACATCACTGCTCAGGTCCTCTGCTGAAGACCCAGATAAGATGAATAAGCGACCCCCATTGGCCTAGAGTCAGGCTTCCCTCTGTGGGGCTGTTTTCAGCCCTCTAATTCCCATTTTCCATCTGTTGCTTCAGGAGGACTTTATTTGAGGTTGTAGGTCAGGCTGAAGCATTTGGAGTGTGAGCTCTGAGGTAAAAGTGGTGGAGTGGGAGAGGCCCATTCATGTCTTCACAGTGTAGCCACATACATTCTTAACTCACCACTTTCCAGGAATTGATTCTCTGCTTTAAATAGCTAGAAACTGAAATTTTTTTTAGACTATTTCAACATCTTTAAGATGTAGTTCATCCAGTCCAGGTCAGACCTGGCACAGGGCCGAGATCCTCAAAAGGCATTTTTCTTTTCATGGGCTTCTGTTTCTGCTTTCCAAGTGGCAGTCCATATTATCTTTTTTTTTTTTTCTGAGACGGGGTCTTGCCATGTTGCCTAGGCTGGTCTCGAACTCCTAAACTCAAGCAAGCTGCCTGCCTCAGCCTCCTGAAGTGCCAGCATTACAGGCATGAGTCACCACGCCTGGCCAGCAGTCAATATTATCTTAACTCTTAAAACAACCTTGCAAATTAGGTGTCATTAATTGTCCCCATTTTAGAGATGAAGCCAGGACCTTATTAACACTTACTTTCCTGGACTATAGCCAGAATCCTCTGACAAGTCTTTCTGCATCAAGCATCTTTTTGTAGATCAAGCATTTTACAGTAGTCTTTCTATAACAGAAGTGTAATGGGTTCTGCTTTTCTCCTACTATTCTGTGCTTTGCTCCAGTCGTTCCTCTATTGTGTTCTGAACAAAGACCCAATACCTTAGTATGGCATTTGAGACTTTCTTTTTTTTTTTTTTTTTCGAGACAGGATCTTGTTCTGCCTCCCAGACTGCAGTGCACTGGCATGCTCTATAGCTCACGGCAGCGTCAGTCTCCTATGTCTCAAATGATCCTCTCGCCTCAGCCTCCTGAATAGCTGGGACTACAGGTGCACACCACCTCGCCTGGCTAATCGTTTTTTTGTTTTGTTTTGTTTTGTTTTGTTTTTGAAACAGTCTCACTCTGTCACCCAGACTGGAGTGCAGTAATGTGATCTTGGCTTACTGCAACCTCCACCTCTTGGGTTCAAGAGTTTCTCGTGCCTCAGCCTCCCAAGTAGCTGGGATTACAGGTATATGCACCACCACACCCAGCTAATTTTTGCATTTTTAGTAGAGACAGGGTTTTGCCATGTTGGCCAGGCTAGCTGCAAACTCCTGACCCCAAGTGATCCACCTGGCTCAGTGCTGGAATTACAGGTGTGAGCCACTGCAACCAGCCTAATTGTTTTTAGTAGAGACAAGGGCTCACTGTTTTGCCCAGGCTGGCCTTGAACTCCTGGACTCAAGCTATCCTCCTGCCTCAGCCTCCCAAAGTGTTGAGATTACAGGTGTGAGCCACCGTGCCCAGCCATTTGAGGCTTTTTGATTTAATTCATACCCATACTCAAAACGTATGTACCTTTAGGCCTTGGACATGATATTTATCAGCATTCATGGTAGTGCTAACATTGATTCATTCAAATACTGTATGCTTTGTAGTCTGTGGTGAATGGTAAGGATTCTAAGATGAACAAATGAAATACCTACCCTTGGGAAACTTAAAGTTTAGTCGAAATGTAAGTAATTATGCTTCAGAATTAGTAGATAATAGACTTGTAGGGTTATGAGAACTGAGAGTGGTACACTAACTGGGACAGGAGTTATTTCTATTTATGTGTCCTGTTTTGTTCCACCTGGAATAACCTATCCTGTTTGTTTGTTTGTTTTTGAGCTTGCTCTGTTGCCCAGGGTAGAGTGCAGTGGCATGCTACCTCCACCTGCCAGGTTCAAGTGATTCTTCTGCCTCAGCTTCCTGACTAGCTGGGATTACAGGCACATGCCTGGCTAATTTTTTTTTTTTTTTGTACTTTTAGTAGAGGCAGGGCTTCATCATGTTGGTCTGGCTGGTCTCAAACTTCTGACCTCATGATCCACCTGCCTCAGCCTCCTAAAGTGCTGGGATTATAGATGTGAGCCACCATGCCAGGCCAAGCTATCCTTTTTTACTTGACATATTCCTGTTGATTCTTGAAGCCAGATGGTAGATGGGTGGATGGATGGATGATTGATTAAGCATAACAAAGTGTCATCCTGCCATCAAGGAACATGTAGTCTAGCTGTAAATATTCTGAAAGCCACTTTCCTTTTGCTTTGATTTCATATGCTCTCCTTTCAGTTAAGTCATTTTTTGCTCTATGTGAGTGATCATTTTAAACACAAAAAGTACACTGTCAAGTGTGTATTCACTTCCCATTTCTGGAGTGGAATTATATTTGTCTACTCTGGACATTTTTCCTTCAAAATCTAGAGAAAAAAATACAAAGATAAGATTACTCTGCAACTCACAAGCTCTGTCTTAATATTTTTAATGGACCATAATTCATCTTTTCCTTAGTGAGTTGCTGCTGTCGTAAATATTGTTGTTTTATGTCATTGGTATTTTTAGGGTTTTCAGTGCTAGGTGGGGGTCATCTGCCTCTATATTCAGTGGCTCCAAAGAGACATATTAGCTTGGTTGTGGCTTTCTAAACTCCCCCACTAGTCTCTTTTTGAAGATACCTTCAAAAGATGGGTTTATTGCTGATTCTGCTTCTGCTTGGTGTTCACAGTCTCTTTTTGTCTTGTTGCTCTTGAAATGTAGCCAAGAATAGAACTGAAGTTTTACAAAGAAACAAAGTAATCCTAGCTCTTTGTGACTTTGGGCAGGTTACTAACCTCAGCCCCATCAGTCAAAAAGATACTGGGATAATTATATTAGTTAATGCATGTGAAAGCTCTGAGAACAGGCTGACATATAGTAAATTCTCAATGTTGTTTCGTTAAGTAAAACGTGATTGGGGTATGACAAGGGAAGCCATTTTCTGTTAACTTAGGTTTGGGTTTTTTTGTTTTTAAGAAATTTTATTTATTTTTTAACAGAAACAGGGTCTCACTAGGTTTCCAAGGCTGGTCTTGGAACTCCAGGGCTCAAGTAATCCTCCTACCTCAGCCTCCCAAAGTTCTGGGATTACAGGTGTGAGCCACCACACCTAGCCTTCTTTATTTCTTTTAAAACTTTGTTTTATTTCTAAGCTGCTCTGGAAATGTGAGATTTAACTATAGGTATGACCAATCATCCCACTTTGCCTGCCCAGACCTGGGCCACATGTGTTCTGGCGTCCCCTGTGGTATGTACCCCTGTTCGCTCTCAAGCTTCTTGGTTTGAATAATACATCATATTAAGTACAGAATGGGGATGGGGCTTGGCTTCTGCTCACCCCCACTAGCATTCTTTCATGCATTCCCACTAATCACAGATCCCACACCACTGCCTCACCGGCGCTATACCCACTAATCCCAAGGCTTAGTCATACAAAGAAAATAGCCATTCTTCTGTGCTTTCATAATGTTTACCCATGCCTTTTACTTAAAGAACTCCAGAAACTGGCCTTAGGAGATCCAAAATTGAACCAAGGTTGCTGAGTGTCTCACCTCTGGAAGGAATGCTGTACAATTGATTTACAGCCTTGTTTTTGCCAACCAGACCACCAGTTAACCAGTACTCACGATAACCATCACAACCAGCTTTACTAACCTGCATACCCTACCCCTCACATGCTTTGCCCAGCCCAGCCTGCATACCTTACCCATGATGTCAATTCCTGCACTTTGGCTAATAAAAAAATCCTTACTGGCTCTTTTCAGTGAACCAGCCTCCGTTGTCTGTCTCCCTTACGCTCTAGCACAGTAGGACAAGCCCCAAAATAAAAGCTTTGTCTGGGAAATCTGTTTGTCCCTTTGTTAATTTTCATTACATGGGGAGTCCAAATGCCTGTGGTCTGTAACAATATTGTTACCTTAGATTTGACAGGAGTGAAGTATTAGTATAGTTTTACATGTCTCTTTCATTATGGTTTTTCTTTGGGTTTTTTGTTTTTGCTTTTAAGAAAGTCTCACTCTTTTGCCCAGGCTGGAGTGCAGTGATAGGATCATAGCTCACTGCAGCTTGAACTCCTGGCATAAGCAGTCCTCCTGCCTCAGCCTCCCAAGTAGCTAGGACCATAGGCACGTACCACTACACCTGGCTAATTTTATGTATGCATGTATATATATGTGTAAAAAAAATTTTTTTTGTAAAGATAAGGTTCTACCATATTGCCCAGGCTGGTCTCTAACTCCTGGCCTCGAGCAGTCCTCCTGCCTCTGTCCAAAGCACTGGGATTATAGGCATGATATAGGCATGAGCCACCGAGCCAGGCCATTAACTTTTATTTATATTCACATTTGCCCCCACATTCCTATCCTATCCCTAAAGTCACACTGAAAGGGAAATATTTTTAAAATGCGAAATTCTGGTGCCTTTTTTTCCCTCTGTAGATTAACATTTAGTATGGAAATACCTTCCAGCTGGGCACAGTAGCTCACACTCGTATCCCAGGACTTTGGGAGGCCATGATAGGCAGATCGCTTGAGCTCAGGAGTTCGAGACTAGCCTGGACAACATGGCGAAACCCTATCTCTACCCAAAAAGAAAAAAAAAACACACACACATGCAAAAATTAGCTGGGCATGGTGGCACATGCCTGTAGTCCCAGCTACTCAGGAGGCTGAGGTAGGAGGATTGCTTGAGCCCAGGAGTGGAGGTTGCAGTGAGCTGAGATCATGCCACTCTACTCCAGCCTGGGCAACAGAGCTTGACTCTGTCTCAAAAAAAGGAAAGAAAGAAAGGGAGGGAGGAGTTCCCTGTTCTTATTTTCTAGTGAGCCGTGAACTCCTGCCTGGGCAGCATAGCAAGACCCTGTCTCAAAAAAAAAAGCGGGGGGCCGGGCACAGTGGCTCAGGCCTGTAATCCCAGCACTTTGGGAGGCCAAGGTAGGCAGATCATGAGTCAGGAGTTCAAGACCAGCCTCACTAACCTGGTGAAACCCCGTCTCTATTAAGAATACAAAAATTAGGAGGGCGCGGTGGTACATGCCTATAGTCCCAGCTACCTGGGAGGCTGAGGCAGGAGAATAGCTTGAACCTGCGAGGCAGAGGTTGCAGTGAGCTGAGATCATGCCACTGCACTCCAGCCTGGGCAACAGAGCGAGATTCTGTTTCAGAAAAAGAAAAGAAAGGATCTTACTCCTCTAGCTCTTTCAATTTTGACGATAGGGTGTCGATTTTAGATCTTTCCTTGCTTCTCATGTGGGCATTTGTTGCTATATATTTCCCTCTAGACACTGCTTTAAATGTGTCCCAGAGATTCTGGTATGTTGTGTGTTGGTTCTCGTTGGTTTCGAAGAATATCTTTATATCTGCTTTCATATCATTGTTTATCCAGTCAACATTCAGGAGCCATTTGTTCAGTTTCCATGAAGCTGTGCGGTTCTGAGTTAGTTTCTGAATTCTGAGTTCTAACTTGATTACACTGTAGTCTGAGAGACTATAGCAGAAGACAAGAAATAACGAAGATCAGAGCAGAACTGAAAGAGATAGAGACACAAAAAGCCCTTCAAAAAATCAATAAATCCAGGAACTGGTTTTTTGAAAAGATCAACAAAATAGACCACTAGCCAGATTAATAAAAAAGAAAAGAGAAAATAATCAAATAGATGCAATGAAAAACAATAAAGGGGATATCACCAGAGATTCCACAGAAATACAGACCACCATCAGAGATTATTACAAGCAACTCTGCACATAAACTAGTAAACCTGGAAGAAATGGATAAATTCCTGGACAATTGCATCCTCCCAAGCCTGAACCAGGAAGAAGTTGAAACCCTGAATAGACCAATAACAAGGGCTGAAGTTGAGGCAGCAATTCATAACCTACCAACCAAAAAAAGCCCAGGTCCAGATGGGTTTACAGCTGAATTCTACCAGACATACAAAGAGGAGCTGGTACCACTCCTTCTGAAACTATTCCAAACAATCCAAAAAGAGGGAATCCTTCCCAAATCATTTTATGACACCAACATCATCCTGATACAAAACCCAGCAGAGACTCAACAAGAAAAGAAAACTTCAAGCCAATATCCATGATGAACATTGACGCAAAAGTCTTCAATAAAATACTGGCAAACCGATTGCAACAGCACATCAAAAAGCTTATCCACCACAGTCAAGTAGGCTTTCCAAGGGATGCAAGGCTGGTTCAACATACGCAAGTGTATAAACGTGGTTCACCACATAAACAGAACTGAAGACAAAAACCACATGATTATCTCAATAGATACAGAGAATGCCTTTGACAAAATTCAACAGCACTTTATGCTAAAAACTCTCAATAAACTAGGTATTGACGGAACATATCTCAAAATAATAAAAGCTATTTACGACAAACCCATAGCCAATATCATACTGAATGGGCAAAAACTGGAAGCATTCCCTTTGAAATCTGGCACTAGACAAGGATGCCCTCTCTCACCACTCCTATTCAATATAGTATTGGAAGTTCTAGCCAGAGCAATCAGGCAAGAAAAAGAAAGCGTATTCAGTTAGGAAAGGAGGAAGTCAAATTGTTTCTATTTGCAGACAACATGATTGTATATTTATAAGACCCCATCGTCTCAGTCCAAAATCTCCTGAAACTGATAAGCAACTTCAGCAAAGTCTAAGGATACAAAATCAATGTGCAAAAATCACAAGCATTCCTGTACACCAATAACAGACTCAAAGAGAGCCAAATCAAGAATGAACTGCCATTCACAATTCCTGCAAAGAGAATAAAATACCTAGGAATACAACTAACAAAGAATGTAAAGGATCTCTTCAAGGAGAACTACAAACCACTGTTCAACGAAATAAGAGAGGACACAAACAGATGGAGAAACATTCCATGCTCATGGTTAGGAAGAATCAATATCATGAAAATGGCCGTACTGCCCAAATTAATATACAGATTCAGTGCTATCCCCATCAAGCTACCAATGACCTTCTTCACAGAACTGGAAAAAAACACCTTAAACATCATATGGAACCAAAAGAGAGCCTGCATAGCCAAGTCAATTCTAAGCAAAAAGAACAAAGCTGGAGGCATCACACTGCCTAACTTCAAACTATACTACAAGCCTACGGTAATCAAAACAGCATGGTACTGGTACCAAAACAGAGATATAGACCGATGGAACAGAACAGAGGCCTCGGAGGCATCGCCACACATCTACAACCATCTGATCTTTGACAAACCTGAAAAAAACAAGCAATGGGGAAAGGATTCCCTGTTTAATAAATGGTACTGGGAAAACTGGCTAGCCATGTGCAGTAAGCAGAAACTGGACCCCTTCCTGACACCTTACACTAAAATTAACTCCAGATGGATTAAAGACTTAAACATAAGACCTAACACCATAAAAACCCTAGAAGAAAATCTAGGCAAAACCATTCAGGACGTAGACATAGGCAAGGACTTCATGACTAAAACACCAAAAGCATTGTCAGCAAAAACCAAAATAGACAAATGGGACCTAATCAAACTTCAGAGCTTCTGCACAGCAAAAGAAACAGTCATTAGAGTGAATCAGCAACCAACAGAATGGGAAAAAATTTTTGCGATCTACCCATCTGACAAAGGGCTAATATCCAGAATCTACAAAGAACTAAAACAGATTTACAGGAAAAAAACAAGCCCATTCAAAAGTGGGAGAAGGATATGAACAGATACTTTACAAAAGAAGACATACATGAGGCCAACAAACATGAAAAAATATCATCACTGGTCATTAGAGAAATGCACATCAAAACTACATTGAGATACTATCTCATGCCAGTTAGAACAGTGATCATTAAAAAAATCTGGAGACAACAGATGCTGGAGAGGATGTGGAGAAATAGGAACACTTTTAACACTGTTGGTGGGGGTGTAAATTAGTTCAACCATTGGGGAAGACAGTGTGGCAATTCCTCAAGGACCTAGGAATAGAAATTCCATTTGACCCAGCAATCCCATTACTGGGTATATATCCAAAGGATTATAAATCATTCTATTATAAGGACACGTGCACACGAATGTTCATTGCAGCACTGTTAACAATAGCAAAGACTTGGAACCAACCCAAATGCCCATCGATGATAGACTGGACAGGGAAAATGTGGCACATATATGCAGCCATAAAAAACGATGAGTTTATGTCCTTTGTAGGGACATGGATGAACCTGGAAACCAGCATTCTCAGCAAACTGACACAAGAACAGAAAATCAAACACCACATGTTCACACTCATAGGCAATGTTGAACAATGAGAACACATGGACACAGGGAGGGAGCATCACACACTGGGGTCTGTTGGGGGGAACTAGGGGAGGGACAGCTGGGGGTGGGGAGTTGGGGAGGGATAACATGGGGAGAAATGCCAGATATAGGTGATGGGAAGGAAGGCAGCAAACCACATTGCCATGTGTGTACGTATGCAACAATCTTGCATGTTCTTCACATGTACCCCAAAACCTAAAATGCAATAAAATATATATTAAAAATAAAAGAGAAAAGAAAGGAAGGGAGGGATGGAGGGTTCACCATTCTTATTTCCTAGATTAATAAACCATACAACTTTGTTAAATTTTTGGGTCTCTTTTTCAGCGCCCTTATTTTACAGATACAGGAACTGAGGCCCATAGAGATTACATGTGACATGTCCTACATACATGGTAAATTAGTGACAGAGATAACAGAATCCTAGAAACCTTAACTCCCACAGTTCTTTCTGTTGCTTGAAGCAATAAAAAGTGTTATGGCAAAGATCAACATTTTCCAGAGTGTATTATGCAAGTTCATTTCTTTATACCCTATGGGAGCAACAGGGCTTCTTTAGATCATGCTGGATACTCCCTCTTTACAATCAACCTTATTACTTTAAAGGTGCTCAGATGTCCTCAAGTAAACCTATTTGGCTTTGTTTAACCCTACATTTTCTAAACTTTGGGAAAACACTTTGGAAAATGCTGGCCTGGGGCTTTCTTTTTGGGGCTGGGGTGCAGGGGGTAGGTTAGGGAGGAGAAAGTTGACTTCTCTTTTTTAAAAAAATGTCTCATAGGGTTGTTTAGTCTCTCTTGCATTCAACATGATTCCTCACCCCCACCCCACAGTTGGGTCTGCCATGATCACTGGAGCTTATTTTATTTTAAGACAGTCAGCATCATCCTATTGGGACTGATCATGTGCTATCAAGAGGGAGTCTCCCAGAATGGTGATTCTAGAAAAAGGATTCATCAGCCGTTTGTGTCTTCTGGGCCTCTCCAAGTCCTGTAGACCTTCTCTCCTCTTCCCTCTCCTTGCTCCCTTCTCCTTTACATCATCCAAAGATTGGATATCTGTAGGAGAGAGACCAGCCTTACCTGGAGAGAACACATTGCTGGAGAGATTAGACTGAGACTAGTTCTCATTACCAACATCTAAAAGTGATGGTTTAGATTAAGAAATAAATAACATAATACTGAGCACCATTTGGCATAGGATTTGGTTATCTGAGAAGTAATGAAACTAATCCCTGAATTAATTTTGAGAAGAAATATTGCTGTACTACTAGAACTATAGTCAGGGTTACTCAGGAGGCTTTGGAACTGGGTCATACAGGTAGACTCAACTCAAGGGATACATCTGATCCAGGCAGACCTCCCCACCCTCCCTTGCCTTCTAAGGTCTGTGTTTATTTTAGTATGTAGAGCTCCAGTAGCATATGCGGATGTCCCCAAATCAGTTCATCCTGAAGGGAGTTCCCATTAACCAGGAGCTACCAGGAAGAGACCTTCCTTAAATCCCAAAAACACTTACTTGTATTTCAGGCCACCTCTCTAAGGCAAAACCCCAGCTCCCCCAGCAGCTACTACTGCTTATTGTAGTGCCAAATGGCCAAACATCCTTAGCTCTCAGCCTCTGACTTCCTTTAGTGTTTGCAACTTGTTCTTGTTTCTCCATATTGGCCATTGATGTCATATAACTTTTATATAATTGCTTTAGAATATCTAATTGTGCTCATGATAAAATAGAGCTTTTTAAATTTTGTTTTCTTCTTTCTTAGTGTTCTTCCTTTACGGGGTTTTTTTTTTTTTTTTTTTTTTTAAGGCATTTTTGACATGGTTTAAGTATTAAACCACTGTAATACACATTGAGTATTCCTTATCTGAAATGCTTGGAACCAGAAGTGTTTCAGGTTTTGGGATTTTTCCAATTTTGGAATATTTGTGTCTACACAAGATAATAAGATAGATAATAATAAGATAGCTTGGTAGGAGACCCAAGTCTAAACCCAGAATTCATTTATGGTTCATACACACTTTATAGACATAGCCTGAAGGTAATTTTATACAATATTTTAAATAATATTGTGTATGAAACAGTTTATGTACATTGAACCATCAAAAAGCAAAGAAGACAGCTCCAGAATTTTCCACTTGTGGCATCCTGTCAGCACTCAAAAAGTATTGGATTTTGGAGCATTTCGGATTTGGGATTCTCTGATTACGGATGCTCAACATGTAGCATCCTGAGTCTCTACAAACCATACAAGATTCTCAGATAAAAATAGTAACATGTGTGTACATGTATGTACGTGTCATAAAGTAAGAGTAGTAAGCTCTTGTCCACTTCTAAAGATACTTCTGATTTTTCTTCATCCAGAGGGAAAGCTGTATTCTTCCTTGTTTTATTTGAACAATTTTGTGCCATAAGCATACTCTGTGCTGTGTTACTGAGTTTACTCTCCATCAATAGAAATAAAAGAGAGAGAGAGAAAAAAAGAAATAATATGGAACTTGAAAGTGAGAAGAGGCCTAGCCATAGGAGTGACACCATGCTGTCTTACCTTTAGAAACACTTCAATATGATTTTCACCATCTCCCATTACACCTGGATTCCAAGTTCATCTTAAAACTCTTTCCCCCCACTTTCATTTTAGTAAAGGCTTTTTATTTTGCATAATAGTTTTATTCTGGGCCGGGCGAAATGGCTCACACCTGTAATCCCAGCACTTTGGGAGGCCAAGGCGCGTGGATCACCTGAGGTCAAGAGTTCAAGACCAGCCTGACCAACATGGAGAAACCGAGTCTTTACTAAAAATATAAAATTAGCCAGGCATGGTGGCACATGCCTATAATCTCAGCTGAGGGAGGCTGAGGGAGGCTGAGGCAGGAGAATCGCTTGAACCCACAGAGGCAGAGGTTGCAGTGGGCTGAGATTACACCATTGCACTCCAGCCTGGGCAACAAGAGCAAAACTCCATCTCAAAAAAAGCGAAGTTTTATTCTGTATTTTTGTTAATATATTTTAAGCTTTTTTGAGAAAGGAGTGTGTGTGCTGTTTTTTGTGTTTTAAATGTAAACCCTTAGTGAGTGAAATTAGGATTTTACCTATAAGTGAGGCCACAAACTTGGCCTCCAGGCCCTTATTTTCTTTGAAAGAACTCCTATAAAAAGCCTGATAGGCCGGGCGCGGTGGCTCACGCCTGTAATCCCAGCACTTTGGGAGGCCGAGGCGGGTGGATCACGAGGTCAAGAGATCGAGACCATTCTGGTCAACATGGTGAAACCCCATCTCTACTAATACAAAAAATTAGCTGGGCATGGTGGCGCGTGCCTGTAATCCCAGCTACTCAGGAGGCTGAGGCAGGAGAATTGCCTGAACCCAGGAGGCGGAGGTTGCAGTGAGCCGAGATCGCGCCATTGCACTCCAGCCTGGGTAACAAGAGCGAAACTCCATCACAAAAAAAAAAAAAAAAAAAAAAAAAAAAAAAAAAAAAAAGCCTGATAGAATCTTGAAGCTTTTGTGGAGCTCAACTTTAAAACTAAGATTTGTTTTACTTAACCGGTTTTTAAGTTTGAAGTGGAATTAATACAGGTAATTTTAGTTCCTTTCTTTGCAAAAATTGACAACATTCAAAAATCGTTCAGTATAGCTGCAACAGTTCTTTTTTTGTTCCCCAAATATTTTCTTTTTTTTCCCCCCCAAATATTTTCAGTCTGCAGTTGGTTGAACTATAGGTGCAGAACTCATGGAATACGAAGGGCAGACTATATATTAAACCCGTTAGAATCCTTGCTGTGTAGTTCTAGTTCTTACAGAATGCACTGTCCGTGTATCTGGCTACCCACAGCCTTTCTTACTTCCAGTAGTATGCACTGAAGTAAAGTCTAATGGCACTGTTCTTACAGGTAGGTAGATAAGTTTCAAATAGGAAATTTGCTTAAAAAAGTATATGATTTGATTAGAACTACTGCTACTTTTTGTAATATCTATATCTAGTTAGTAAGTTTCCCAGTCTTATCCTGAACACTGTGAGTGGTAATTATATGTTTAGATAAATAAATTTTTATGGCTGGCACAGTGGCTCACACCTATAATCCCATCACTTTGGGAGGCCAAGGAGGGTAGATCACTTGGGACCAGGAGTTCAAGACCAGCCTGGCCAACATGGTGAAACCCCATCTCTACTAAAAATACAAATATTAGCCAGACATGGTGGCACTCACCTGTAGTCCCAGCTACTCAGGAGGCTGAGGCAGGAGAATCGCTTGAACCCAGGAGGCGGAGGTTAAAGTGAGCCAAGATTGCACGACTGCACTCCAGCCTCAGTGCCAGAGCGAGACTCTGTCTAAATAAGTAATTAATTAGTTTTCATATAAATATAGTCTATAAAAGATGATAGGAAAACACAGATGTTAATAGCAATATTCTTAAACATGAATTCATAAGGTTATGCTTTATCACTATCAAATGAAAATAAATTCCAAGCATCTTGACACAGTTCTGTTTCTAGCAGGCTTTTTGTGATAATTTGTGTACATGTTTTTCACTGTATTTGTTGAAACACTTCATTCTTAATTATGAGGCTAGGTTAACTGCCTACTGGTTGATTTCTTAATTCCAATAATAGATTTTAAATTGTGTTTTCTCTTTTTAAACTGTTACCCCCATTTAGTCAGGTAAATTTTATGTATCCAGATGGTGTAAAGATTTAGAAGTATTTCTATTAGTCCTGTTCTCTCTTAGAATTTCTTTTTTGCATACATCTCTTGCTAGCAGCTCTGAGAGTTAAGGTTCTATGTTCAGAATTTAATCTATAATTATTAGAATTACCTCTTTCTGCTACTGCCCTATTCATTTAAATCATCATATCAGATAATAGAAAGCAGTATTTTTGTTTCAGGGCTTTATGGAGTGGTTAGATAAAATTTTTTGTTTCGTGTCTTTTGCCATGTGTATAATAACTTCTTTCAAAACTACCATAGAACAAGTAGCCTACATATATTTAGCTTTAATTGTTCATCTTTCTTCCTCTCTCTTTTAGTAAAATGCCTAATTATACAGATTAAAGATTGATTTTCAGCAACTTTATTTTAAGGCAGAAAAACAGCAAACTAATCAATTATGTGTTCTTTGTATGAGCAGTACTGGTGTTGACCTCTTAAACATTTGTAAACCGCTTACAATGTTAGATAATAATGAATGGTGGTTACCTCTAAGGATTTAAAACGTTTCTTTTCAGTCCAAATTCTTTTCCCTGTGTTTTGAAATATTCTTCCTATAACTATATATTTAAATTGGTCTGATATGTTACTTTTTACTGGCTTAGAAAATATATAATTAGTACATTTTATGGCTCAAAATTGCAGCTAACACAGATTGATAGTTAAAGCTTAAACATTTGTTTACATTTTATGAAAATTTAACATGTGAATTTGACAACATGTTTTTTGTGAATGAAACCAGTTTTCAATAGCTTTTAAAAAAAAAAACTGTGATTTGAGATACACTTGAAAAAATGAATTAAATTATTTTTGTTTCATATCAAGAAATGGATGAAAAGAGGCTGCTGGATCCAGGGTTGAAGGTTCGTAAAGGCCTCTGGGATTATGCTCTGAAGAACCCGCAGACGGAATGCCTGAGTGACTGAAGAAAATGGGTGCTAATGCATCTAATTATCCTCATTCATGTTCCCCGAGGGTAGGGGGAAATTCACAGGCCCAACAGACTTTTATAGGTAACTTTCAGTTTTTCTAACTTCATTTTCTTTTGTGACTATAAATAGAATTGTGTTTTCAGTAGTCTCTGCAGATGACAAGAGAAGTGAGCTCTAGTTATTATAATAATTCTGTAGCATCTAGATTTTTTCCCCAACAAATGTAAATCTTAAATCTGGCTTGTATGATTTTTATCCTAAACAAACTGCTTGTAGCACAGTTGAGCTTTTCTGTGTTTTAACCATAATTGCCAGTTAACCTAGGCAAATTAGCAATCTCCATTGGTGTGAAAACAGCGAAGTACATATGTCCTGTTTCATTTATTTTGCCCATACAAATGCAGACTTGTATAATTAAGAAGAAAAAGAAACATTTCACAATTATATACAAGTAATATTCTTAATTTACAACTCTGCCTACTTTTCATTTCCTAAAAAACCCATGATTAAAATCTGTATGTTCTTTGATAGCCAGGGGATGAAAGACTTTTTCTAAAAAAATTTGGACTAATTTGCTCTGTTTTTTCCCTATTTCTTATTTAATATAAAAAAATGTAGACTGGTCACTATGGCTTACACCTGTAATCCCAACACTTTAGGAGGCCAAGGCAGGAAGATTGCATGGGGCTAGGACAGGAGTTCAAGACCAGCCTGGGCAACATAAATGAGACCCTATCTCTACAAAAAAAAAAAAAAGGTGTTTTTTTGTTTTTTTTTTTTTAATTAGCCAGGCATGGTGACACGCACCTTACTCCTAGCTACTTGGGAAGCTAAAGTTAGGGAGAATCCCTTGAGCCCAGTAGTTTGAGGCTGCAGTGAGCTATGATCTCGCCATTGTACTCCAGCCAGGGCAACAGAGTGAGACTCCATTTCTAAAAATTAAATTGAAAACCAAAATGAGTTATTTGAACTTTTTCTTTATACAAAACAAATGCAATTTTGAGTGGTTCAGTAATGTCTGCTTGCAAAATTTTTTAGCATGAAAAATGTTAAATGTTGAATGTTAAGACAAAAGAAACAAATTTTCATTTGTTTAATTTTCTTCTTAGGGACATCATCCTATTCTCAGCAAGGCTATGGTTGCGAATCAAAATTGTATAGCCTTGACCATGGCCATGAGAAACCACAAGACAAAAAAAAGAGAACCTCTGGCCTTGCCACCCTCAAAAAGAAGTTTATTAAGCGTCGAAAATCTAATAGGTCTGCCGATCATGCCAAGCAGATGCGAGAACTCCTCTCTGGGTGGGATGTTAGAGATGTCAATGCATTAGTGGAGGAATATGAGGGAACATCAGCATTAAAGGAGCTTTCTCTACAAGCCAGTTTGGCTAGACCGGAAGCCCGGACATTGCAGAAAGATATGGCTGATCTTTATGAGTACAAGTATTGTACTGATGTAGACTTAATATTTCAAGAAACTTGTTTTCCTGTTCATCGTGCCATTTTGGCAGCAAGATGTCCATTTTTTAAAACACTGCTTTCTTCCTCACCTGAGTATGGGGCAGAGATAATAATGGACATCAATACAGCTGGTATTGATATGCCCATGTTTTCTGCTTTGTTACACTACCTTTATACAGGAGAGTTTGGAATGGAGGACTCAAGGTTTCAAAATGTCGATATCCTTGTTCAGCTTAGTGAAGAATTTGGAACACCAAATTCCCTTGATGTAGATATGCGTGGACTCTTTGATTACATGTGCTATTATGATGTCGTCCTTAGTTTTTCGTCAGACTCTGAACTAGTTGAAGCTTTTGGTGGAAATCAGAACTGTTTAGATGAAGAGCTTAAAGCCCACAAGGCTGTTATTTCTGCACGGTCCCCATTTTTTCGAAATTTATTACAAAGAAGGATACGAACTGGTGAAGAAATCACAGACCGAACTTTGAGGACTCCCACAAGAATTATATTAGATGAGTCGATTATACCAAAAAAATATGCAAAAGTGATATTACACTGTATGTATACCGACGTGGTGGACCTCTCTGTTTTGCACTGTAGCCCCTCTGTCGGGAGTCTCAGTGAAGTTCAGGCTCTCGTCGCAGGAAAGCCAAACATGACCAGGGCAGAAGAAGCCATGGAACTTTACCACATAGCACTGTTCTTGGAATTTAACATGCTTGCACAAGGTATGAAGTTCTGATTTTTAATTTTGATTTCTAGAATTATCTATTTCTCTTCCAAATTGAAAACACAACTAGTATAGAATGATGGTTTCAGTGTTGGGGATGTTACAGGGTCAGTTTTTTTTAACCTTCAGTTAAGACGTCTGAGAAAGATTGAGGGTCAGTAATTATGTGGTTCTTTGTTTACTATTAAAATCAAGCATTCAATACTAGTGACTAAGAGCATTAAATGAGACTTGAGGTACTTTCTTCCCTCATGTAAGACGATAGGTGTGGGAATATATAATTACCAACCTACACCCTCTCCACCTAAGCTTTGAAAGAGCCCAGTTTCCCATATTTTAAGGTTAGAGTCTCATATTTATGTTCAGTACCTTTTTGATGTTTAAAAGTTTGGATAAGAATAAAAATTCATTACAAAAATGAAGATAGTCACATTTAGATACAAATTTAGTTAATCAGAATTGGGCAGGGCTTCAGATTTAAATTTTAAAATATTTCATATCTTATTTTTAGATTCAACTTGTACATCAAGCAACAGCCTACAGCATGTAAAGCACAGTTAGTGCTAGACTCATGTGCCTTCTTCATTTAATTTAAACTAAAATTTTTCAATTACGACAGCACATTTTTTTGTGTTATAGGCAAACAAATTCATGAAAGTTACGTTAGAAGTATGTATTTGTTGGTAAATGTTAGAATCTTAAATATTTCTGAGCTGGAGAGAGACCTTTTGTAGGAGAGCAAAGACAATTTGCTGTTTTGACAGAGTGCATTCTTAGCTTTCTGTGACCATATATTAAAAGAAAATATATGACCCAAGACTACTTGAGAAATTTCATTTAGCTAATGCATATTAGCTAAAAGAACATTAGAAGTTGCCAGTTAGAAGAGAATATTAATGGTTTGGGTAAGAGACATGAATTTAAGGAAAGCTAAGTACCAAACTTGAAAATAATATGTATTATGTGGTTAAGTCTGCCTATCAATCAGGCTTTGAGAAATTGACATATAACCCCAGTAAAATAACATCAAGCTAGTCTCAGTGGTGTGTGGTTGTAGTTCCATCTACTTGGGAGGCTGAGGCAGGAAGATTGCTTGAGATCAGGAGTTCAGGGCTACATCAAATTGTGATTATACCTGTGACTAGCTACTGCACTCTACTCTGGGCAATACAGTGAGTACTCAGCTCTATTTTTTAAAAATCTCAGTAACAAAATAGGAAGTTATACAGAAGAAGGCATTGATAAACATGAGTGAGAAAATGTTGAGTTTTTTTTTTTTTTTTTTTTTTTTTTTTGAGATGGGAGTTTCGTTCTTGTTACCCAGACTGGAGTACAACGGCGTGATCTTGGCTCACTGCAACCTCCGCCTCCTGGGTTCAGGCAGTTCTCCTGCCTCAGCCTCCTGAGTAGCTGGGATTACAGGCATGCGCCACCATGCCCAGCTAAATTTTTGTATTTTTAGTAGGGTTTCACCATGTTGACCAGGATGGTCTCGATTTCTTGACCTCGTGATCCACCCACCTCAGCCCCTCGGCCTCCCAAAGTGCTGGGATTACAGGCGTGAGCCATCGCACCCGGCCCGAGATTTCTTTTACATAAAGAATCTTTAAAAAATCTTATTTTACCATAATCCTTTTATAATAGATTTTTTATTTTATTACAACAATCAAAATGTCATTAAAACATTTTATTAGTTTAAAATAAGAATCATGTATCAATAATAGACTATTTAGATGTCAAACTATAAGAAAAATATGTTATCAAAACTATTGTAGCAGTTTAAGCTACTATTCATTTTTTCTGTAAAACCAAATTTATCAGACATTGCTTCTACAGAAAAATTTGAAGTTTGCAACATTACCAAAAAAATATAATCATCTCTATTTTCTCAAAATTTTTTATTTTTGATGCCTTTTAATAAGAAACCAAATAATATATACTTTGTATGAGAAAGCATTCCTTAATATATGTTTTTTCAGGGGGGTTTTTTTGTGTTTTTTTTTGTTGTATTAAAGACAGAGTCTTGCTCTTGTCGCCCAGGCTGGAGGGCAGTGGCGTGATTTCGGCTCACTGCAACCTCTGCCTCCTGGGTTGAAGTGATTCTTCTGTCTTAGCCTCCAGAGTAGCTGGTATTACAGACACCTGCCACCACGCCCAACTAATTTTTGTGTTTTTAGTAGAGGCGGAGTTTCACCATGTTGATCAACTGGTCTCAATCTCCTGACCTCAGGTGATCCACCCCCTTTGGCTACCCAAAGTGCTGAGACTGCTGGCATGAACCACCACACCCCGCCGGTTTTTTAAGTTTTATATGCAAAGTAAAATTGTCAGCCAACTCTTAGATCTTTGGTAATACTTAATTATTTATCTAGAGTTTATCTTGAGTTAATTTTTTTTTGGTGTTTAGCTTAAAGTTATATTTTATTCAGTGTATTTAAAGATATAAAATAATACTTTTTGCATTACCTAATCTGGTAACTTAAAATTTGCATTACCTAATCTGGTAAGCAAAAAAAATCTTGTGTACAAATGTTCCCTTAAATGTGGGTATACATGCTCTTCTTTTTTCCTTTGTTACTCAAAATAGAGTTTTGAGTTATTTTTGTTTTGTTTTTTTGTAACCCATGTGGGGCTTACCTTTCCCCCATACCCATGAAATACTCATATTAGGGTTTATAAGAGACCATAACAGTAACATAATTTTTACCTCATTTCCGAAGGAAGAAGAATATTAGGTCACTTGAGGTAGGATTTTATACCATAAAGCTCAAGAGTTCAGGTTCTAGAAACAGACAGACTAGGTTTGAATTCCTGTCTACCATGTCTTAGTTTGACCTTAACCAGGTCACATTGCCTAAGCCCCTCTTTTCTCATTTGTAAAATGAGGATAGTAAACACTATAAGTTATGATGATTAAAGGAAATAATGTATGTTAAATGATCTGAATAGCACCTGTTACATAGTAAACATTCAGTAAATGTTAGCTGCTAAATTATAATAATCACCACAACATATGTCTTTCACTACCACAGTGTGTTTTTTTTTAATAACTTAAGTTTAAAAAATAATTTTACTAGGCGCCATGCAGTGGCTCACACCTGTAATCCCAACACTTTGGGAGGCTGAGGCAGGAGGATCATTTGAGCCCAAGAGTTTGAGACCAGCTTGGGCAATAAAGTGAGACCTCGTCTCTACAAAAAAAAAAAAATTTAGGCTAGCCACAGTGGCTCACACCTGTAATCCCAGCACTTTGGGAGGCTGAGATGGATGGATAACTTGAGGCCAGGAATTTGAGACCAGCTTGACCAACATGGTGAAACACCATCTCTACCAAAAAATACAAAAATTAGCCAGGCATGGTGGTACGCACTTCTAGTCCCAGCTACTCGAGAAGCTGAGGCAGAATTGTTTGAACCTGGGAGGCAGAGGTTGCAGTGAGCCGAGATCGCACCACTGCACTCCAGCCTGGATGACACAGCAAGTCTCCATCTCAAAAAATAATAATAATAAAACTACAAAAAAATTATCTGGGTAAGAAAAGAAAAAAAAAACAAAAAAAAAAAAAGAAAGAAAAAAATAGAAAAAAAAAAAATTATCTGGGTGTGGTGGCACACATCCGTAATCCCAGCTATTTGGGAGGCCGAGGCACAAGAATCACTTGAACCTAGGAGTTGGAAATTGGAGTGAGCCAAGATTGCACCACTGCACTCCAGCCTGGGTGATAGAGTGAGACTTTGTCTTAAGAAAAAAAAAAAAAAAAAAAAAAGGCAGTAGTTTGGCAAGTGGGTAAAAGAAAGGATTCTTGGGGCCTAGTGCAGTGGCTCAAATGCCTGTAATCCCAGGGAGGCCGAGGCAGTCAGATCACCTGAGGTCAGGGATTCGAGACCAGCCTGACCAACATGGTGAAACCCCATCTCTACTAAAAGAAACAAAAATTAGCTAGGCGTGGTGTTGCATACCTGTAATCACAGCTACTTGGGAGGCTGAGGCACAAGAATTGCTTGAACCCAGGAGGTGGAAGTTGCAGTAAGCCAAGATTGCACCAGTGCACCCCAAGCCTGGGCAACTGAGTGAGACTCTGTCTCAAAAAAATAAGCCGGGAGGGTTGGAGTTCTTGGCCTACACAGAGAATGTGTTTTATATAAGTAGGGAAAAGCAGGCAGTCGGCAATCTCAAGTAGATAATGGGGCCTCAACTTACAGGCCTGGCATTTAGGACCAGATTTAACTTCCCTTGATTTTCATTTAAACATAATAAATTGAATATATTTAATTTTATTTCCTTCAGAGCCCTAATATCATAGTAAAGGAATAAAACAAATGTAAACTCTCAAGGACAAAGAGACAAAGATACCTAAGAAGAAAACAACAATGAGGAAGAGGATGTTGAAATTTTTGAAAGGTGGAAAGCAGATAGAGACCTGATTATTGGCTTAACAGAGGAGCAGCCTGTAATTCTAGATGCTGTAAAAGGGGCTGCTGAGAAGAAGGGAGAGAGCTCTGGCATGGCTCAGACGAGGAGGAACTAAGTACTCTGGAAAGAAGGGATACGCATAGTGTAAAATTAAAAAGAGAGTTGATTTTAAGTCTGAATACTGAGTGGTCAGACCCTTTCCCCCACCCCAGAATTAATCTTTATGTATGGTATTAGAAAAGGATGGTTGTGTTGTTCTCCATATAGTGAGCCAAGTACTCTCTACTAAAAAATCCATTTCCCTTCCTGATTCGTGCCGCTCTTAAAGCTCCCATGTGGCCAGGTGCGTTGACTCACACCTGTAATCTCTCAGCACTTACGGAGGCCAAGGTGGGCCGATCACATGAGGTCAGGAGTTCAAGACCAGCCTGACTAATGTGGAGAAACCTCATCTTTACTAAAAATACAAAAAATTAGCCAAGCATAGTGGCGCATTCCTGTAATCCCAGCTACTTGGGAGGTAGAGGTTGCGGTGAGCCCAGATTGCACCACTGCACTCCAGCCTGGGCAACAAGAGCAAAACTCTGTCCCCCCTACTCCCCCCGCAAAAAAAGGCTACCATGTATGCATGGATTGTATTCATGCATCAGTACTCAGTTTCCATTTTGTCCCAGTGGTCCATTTGTCTCTTCTTGCATTACTATCACTTGCAACGAGGTGGCAAGCCCTTGTACCTGCCCCCTCAATTCCCGTCTCTGTTACTGCCCCCACAACAAAACACAGGAGACCTGAGATTTTCTAAAGTTTTCTGAATTTTCTAAAGAAATTAGAGATTCCAAATCTGGAAATAGCTACAGAGGAGGGTAGGAATGAAGCACAGAGTTTTACTATAATTATGTGAAACCCTATGGTGAAATCACCTACTTCGTTACCTCTGCTGTAATACATCCAGGCAGATAAAAGAAGAAATTGGAGTCCTGGAAATGGTGAGCAGCTCAAAAGTATGTACACTTATAGATACTGATGTTTTGGGTTTCCACAGTGAAATTACACTCAGGGGTTATACAATGAAAAAGCCAGCTTGCCTTCCATTTGTTTTACAGAAGAGACTACAGTCAGCAAGCCTGCCTGTGCAGCAGAGCTTTCAAACAACTGTTTACTGCCTCAGTCTTACATATGAAAACCCATCCAAGGATAACTGGACATTTGAGGAAAGCTTCCAAATTGAGACAGAGATCAGAGCAAAAAGAACAAAGTCCTGGAGAAAACAGACAATGAAGGGAGCAGAAGAAAACTTCATAGAATCAAAATATCGTTATATAAAAGAACTTTTTATGGAATCAGTGAGACATAGCAGGATCCTATTAAAGTAAAAACAGGAGCTCTTGAAAATAAGATAGCAGAAATGAAAGATGTAATGGAAGCATTGAAAGGTAAAGTTGAGGAAATCTAGAAAGTAAGTAATAAAGAGATGAGGAGACAAGAAAACTAGAGTATTCATCCAAGGTCTAACATCTAACAAATAGTGGCTTTAGAAATACATACCAGTGAAAAGGGAAGAGAAGACAGTATCTAAGGAGTAATATAAGAAATATTTCCAAAACTAAAGGAATTTCTATATAAAAAGTTTCTTTTTCAGAACACTAGGGGAAAAGAGACAATTTTAAAGTGTTACAGAGAGGAGAAAAATTTGTTTCCATGCAAAGAAATAGGAATCAGATGGTATTGAAATTTTCAGTGGCAACAACTGAATACCACAATACAGTGAAGTAGTGCCTTCCAAAAGCTGATAGAAAATATTTTAAACACAAAGTCTTATATTTAGCCAGATAGTCAATCAAGCGTAAGGCTAAATAAAGACATTTTTCAGTCATACCTCGAAAAACTGCCTGAGTAGGGATATTTCCCCTGCTTCCCCATTCAGGCAGCTGCTAAGAACGTATTCCACCAAATGACGAAGCAAACCAAGAACAAAGAAATGAAGAATCTAGAAAATGGAGTCCAACATGGGAAGGAAGCAAAGGGAGATCCCAGGCATCAGCCACGCAGTAGGTCTAGTAGGCATTCAGTCTAGCCCAGACCAGGACGGTGAAAGGCTCCAAGGAAGGAGGTGTCTGGGAAGAAATCAATTACTTTCAAAATAGCAAATGACAAAGCAATTTTATGGCTCTTTTGGTGCATTTATGAAGAATTAGCAATAGGTTAATAGAAAATGAAGCAAACAGAAAAAGAAATGAATATTTCCAAGATAAATTTAACATTACATATGAAAGAATATATAATTTTAGTACACAGCATGGCTCAGTGGTAAGCACTAATTATAATGTAAACACTGAATATTGATTTAAGAAAAATTGTAATATAGAGAGGTAAATACTAGAAGAAAGAGCTAAAGAATTGAGAGTAGTTACCTCTGGGGAGCAGAACTGAAATTGGAAAGGATGTAGGACAGGGGGTTTATTTTTTTAGGGTTAGCATTGTGTTACTACTAGACTTTTTAAATGATCAGCATATACTACTTTGATTACAAAATTAACTTTTAAAATATAAAGATCCGATAACAGTGCCCATAAGAACCAGAGAGACCAAGAGAAGGCCACAGCCCTAAAGAACTAGAGACTATCATATCTTTGAGGGCTGTTAACTAATGAGCTCATGCTTATAATTTGAGTGTACAGGGGGCTGTTACTTATCTCCATTGGTCATCCTGTCAGCCTGTGAATGTGGTGGGGCTCAGAGATTATTAACTAGCCTTTTCCCAGGTTTGGAAGTCACAACTCTGTAACTCATACTGGCTTTTCTGACTCTAGACCCAGGAATTTGGGCATGGTAGGAGAAGCGAGAAATGTGAGACCTAATTTCCAGGGACGAAGGTGTGAAACATCAACTTGTAGGAGCCTCAGCTGTGAGCCGGATTTGTTGCTGAACAACAAATCTTTACCACTGTCCTGGGTTGGGGTAAGGTGGGCTCAGCTAGGAGGTTTAAAACCATGGGGTCAGGGATCTGGGTCGCTCACTCAAACTTTGCTTCAGAGCACTTAGCCAGAGAACAGGGGCTTTGTACTGTTGCAGCCATTATTTCCTGATTAGGTAGTATCTTACATTCATCATTTGACTTTTCTGGCTGCCTAGCATTAGGACTTTCTTCCTAGTATCACTATGTCGGTCTTCATAGGAGGCAGAGCCCACCTCCCAGGAGAAAAGCCTTAAAGGTCATGTACTTTCTTCTTCAGCCTTCTCTGGTCAGGGTTAGTGGTAGTGGTACAGAAAAGCAGGGACTATAGAGAATTCTTTCTGGAAGCAGAGTGGGGCAGCAACATCTAGTGGAAAAGGAGAGAAGGCCATGGCAGTGGTGCCATTGATGACAGTCACCTTCCAGGGACAGAATGTGAGAGCTTTAGTGGGTGGCCAGGGTCCCAGGGCAACTCAAGGTCTTTAAGGCTTCCATGTAGTGGAGTCCTCATTCTGCAGCCTTCCTAAGTCCATGTTTACTGAGCTAGGTCTCCAGCTTTTCCAACAACACTGTAGATTAACAGTGTCCTTTCAGATAAATTCTTTCTCTTTAAGCCAACTAGAGTTGTCTTCCGCTACTGCAGTGTAAGAAGCCTGATTGGTCGCAGTACCTATATTTAAAAGACTAGCATTTAAAATTCCAAAAGAGATGACTAGATTGGAAGAGTTTTAAAAGAAGGACCACATGTTTGATCACTTTGATTTTTTCATAATGACCTTAGCATATACTGGGTAAACGACTCTGAAAATGTGAGGAACAGCAAGAGTGTACCATTCATTGGTAATTTTTTGAGGAAAAGTTCATTGTTTAGGAGAACTATAGATTTACTCATGTACTTGAATCATTCTTGTCATAAATACTGCTGACCTCAGAGCAGAATAGCCCAGAATTAGCACCAACATCTACGTGCATATTTCCAGTGCAAGACATTTTACTGTAGACTTCAAACTGTAGATTTTGTTTTTTCATCTTGTTCACAAATGCATAAATACTGTTGACCTCAGAGCAAAATAGCTGAGAATTAGTACCAACACTTTTACCTTACAGTAAAGTGCAAGACATTTTACTGTAGATTTCAAACTGTAGATTTTGTTTTTTCATCTTGATCACAAATGAATTTTTCAGTTTTACAATATGAAATTTATTTATAACTTTGGTTCCAAAATGGACTCTGTAATACATTTGCCCGTATTTTTAGTCATAATGGATGTGATTATATTTTATTGAATTAAAAATCTAACAGAGAAGCAACTGAAAGCAATGACCTCATTTTTTCCCTTAGCAACTTGGTCACTTTCCAAGAGTGTGTGGCTTGAAACAAATGCAAAATAGCAAAGACTTACTGTCCCCATTCGCTCATCCATTTCTCCCTCTCCCCAACCTCCATTGTCTACATATTGACAATCTTCCCTTTGTCTCAGTTCTGTTGAGCTGGCAGTTTATTTTACTTCTGTCTGTAATTGTTTCCTCTGAAGCAAATTTCTGAATGTACTTCCTAGAGAAGAATGGGGCTAAGCTAAAGACCATTATCAACAGATCAGAGTAGTAAATGCAGGTTTCAGTTCAGCATGCAACACAAATGAACAGTTAATCTCAGTTTCATGACTGGCAGTTCGAGTGACTCTGAAGTTGCTATAGATCTCTAATCATAATATAATATAACATTTGAAAAACATTACTACTCAAAATTATGAGTAGAACTCTGAAGTATATTATGTAGGCTAGGCACAGTGTCTCATGCCTGTAATTCCAGCAGTTTGGGAGGCCGAGGCCAGTGGTTTGCTTGAGTCCAGGAGTTCAAGATCAGCCTGGACAATATTGTGAGACCCCCATCTCTACACACACACAAAAATTAAAAAATAAAAAATAGACCAGGCACAGTGGCTGACACCTGTAGTCCCAGTACTTTGGGAGACTGAGGTGGACAGATCACATGAGTCTAGGAGTTTGAGACCAGCCTGGACAACATGGTGAAACCCTGCCTCCACAAAAAATACAAAAATTACCTGAGTGTGGTGACTCACACCTGTAGTCCTAGCTACTCAGGAGGCTGAGGTAGGAGGACCTCTTAAGCCCACAAGGTGAGTCTGCAATAAACCAAGACCATGCCACTGCACTGCAGCCTGGGTGACAGAGTGAGACCCTGTCTCAAAAACAAAAAGTTAAAAATTTAAAAATATAAAGTATAATATTTAATTGCATATTTAGTTTTTAAACTTAAATCATTTTTTATATAGACTACAAACTCTTTGCCTCTCACCCTCTGCTCTCACTTTTCATTTGGGGTATCTTTGCCTTTTATTATTAAATGTCCAGATTCTACTCTAACCTTTAAGAGTGAACTTACATGCTACTTTCCTTGTTTTGCTTAGCCATTCCAATTTAAAGTGCTTTCTACATCCTGAGAATTTCTAAAACACTTTTTATTGTTCTTAGGGTTTTATATCTTCTAACTTGTTTTGGAATTACCTAGGTACCTGTCTCATTTCTTCTATCACCTAGTGTGTTATATTCTCCCTAAGTTGTATATCAAAATCTTGGTCATTTTTGAATAACCTGAGAAACTAGCATACTGCTTTGCTCTTAGTATACTGTCAGCTACATGTTTCGAATGATTTTTAATACCTTTGAAAGCTGAGTAACCTTTTCTTTAAAAAAACGGTGGGTGGGAAATAGCAGGGGCTGTAATAAATTGTATCCCTAGGAGTTGCAAACAAAATGAAAGCACTTAACCCCAGTATAGGAACAAAATATAAAGTATTATTTATAAAAGTTTAGATATGGTCTAAATGGTATAACTCTCTACCATTTAATTCATGGTTTAAGTTTAATATCAGAAAACCTGTCTCATCAACTGTTTACTTGTCAGTTCATTGATTTAAAATAGAGTATCAGTTGAATTTAGAAAATTCTCCAAAGCCAGTTTAATGTTGTTAATCTTTTGAAGCCAAAAAGAAGTTTAATCCAGGGGCAGTCTTTCCTTCTGCACTAATTTATAATTTAGATCAAAGAACTAATTACATACCTAAATTTTAATAAAAATTTATATTATAGTAATCATGAGAATTTATGGTAAACTATATAACTCAGAATGTTAAGGTAACTTGAAAATTCTTAATCTAAGTTAAGTATCTTTTTACTTCTTACTTGTGTACTTATTAAGGGAAAATAAATTTTAAGGAGTTGCTAGTATTTGTCTATTGAAAGCAGAATATTTACCCTTATTTATATACTTAAACGACATTGTATTGGCCTAGTGCAGTGGCTCATGCCTGTAATCCCAGCACTTTCAGAGGCTGAAGCAGGCAGATCACTTAAGGCCAGAAGTTTGAGACCAACCTGACCAACATAGTGAAACCCCATCTCTACTAAAAATGCAAAAATTACGCAGGCATGGTGGTGCACACCTGTAATCCCAGTTACTCTGGTGGCTGAGACATGAGAACTGCTTGAACCAGGGAGGCAGAGATTATGTTGAGCTGAGATGGTGCTGTATACTTCAGCCTGGGTGACAGAGCGAGAGACTGTGTCTCAAAACCAAACCAAAACATTGTATATAAATAAATATTATAGCTTGTTATATGACTTTTAAAATGTAAATATATGTCAAGTCTTTTGTAGCTATAACAAGAAATGTTACCTCTCAAATATGCACTGTTCATCTGTAGTAGAATCCATTAAATATCTAAATTTATTTTTATTTAAAATAATGCAGAATTTGGCTGGGCACGGTGGCCCACGCCTGTAATCCCAACACTTTGGGAGGCCATGGTGGACGGATAACTTGAGCTCAGGAATTCAAGACAAGCCTGGCAACATGGCAAAGCTACGTCTCTTAAAAAAAAAATTAGCCAGGTGTGGTGGCATGCGCTTGTAGTCTCAGCTCCTCAGGAGACTGAGGTGGGAGGATAGCTTGAGCCCGAGAGGCGGAGGTTTCAGTGAGCTGAGATTGTACCACTTCCAAGCTGGGTGACAGAGCCAGACCATGTCTCAAAACAAACAAACAGCAACAACAAAAATTATACAAAGTTTAGTTAGAAGCTTTCTCAACAAACAAAACCTTTTCTCTAATAATAAAATTCGAAGGATGAAGGGAAAAGACAAAATAGCAGACTTTGTAAACTTATGGCAGCATATTTGCCTTGAATTATTGAGATATATGTTCTTCACTACACTTTGCACATATCACCATTATATATGACTTTCAAAGTAAAATAGAATAATTAACATCAATTGAGGCCAGGTATGGTGCCTTCTGCCACCAAGGAATGCAAAACGAATGGAGGCTAAGATATAAGTGATTTGTTATAAGGAAAATAAGACTGAGGAGGAGGGGTTTACTCACTAAAGAGGAAAAATGGCAGAAGGAAGAAAGAACCTCTGCATTGTACAAATATTCTGGCTTTTCAGACTCACAGTTGAGATAGAGTTGAAGCTTTTGTCTTAAAACCAAGCATAGGCCGGGCACAGTGGCTCACTCCTGTAATCCCAGCACTCTGGGAGGCCAAGGCAGGCAGATCACGAGATCAGGAGTTTAAAAAGAGCCTGGCCAACATGGTGGAACCCCGTCTCTACTAAAAATATAAAAATTAGCTAGGTGTGGTAGTGGGCGCCTGAGGTCCCAGCTACTCAGGAGGCTGAGGCAGGAGAATCATTTGAACCTGGGAGGCAGAGGTTGCAGTGAGCCAAGACTGCACCACTGTACTCCAGCCTGGGCAACAGAGCAAGACTCTGTCTCAAAAAAATAAAACAAGCATTGGTCTTATCTCCTTAAATATCCAGAGGAAGACTGTCACCAGATGTAAGAATTTTGTTTACCTCTAGTTGTAGAAGTGAAAAACTATTTCAAGAATAAAGATAGATTGATAATATTACTTTGCTGTTACTGTGTGAAAAACACTGTACTAAGCCTTTTTATGGAATCCCGCACTTAATCTTTACAGTAACCTGTTTCGTAACTGCTATCATGCTTCCTGTATTGGAAATGAGGTAACAAATCCTAAGTTGCTAACTCTCCAAGGCTACTTCAGCAGATCAAAAGATGAACTTCAAAACAAGAATGTATTGAGCACCTACTCTACACTCAGTGGCCAAGCTTCATGTATACTTTGCACTTCAGCAGACTTTAGATAATACACTTGGTAACATTCATAAATAAACCATCTCTTGTAACAACTGTGTGGTAAAACTACATCTGAATTAATTCGTTTCAAAAACAGTTCATACTCATTGCTGGGGGAAAAAAGAAATGATACAGAAACATAGCAGAAAGTTAATTTTCACCTACTACCAATGCTTTTCCCAAATCCTTATTAGTGACTTACTGTGAACAGTTCGATGGTTTTTCCTTTCAAATCTTTTTATGTGTATGCATACCTGTGTGTGTATTTCACGTACATATCTTATTCTGTTGTAATAGCATCACACTATATTAGTTTTTTTCATATTTAATAAACCTTGGGAAAATGTTTATGTCAGTATATAGTTTACTTTTAATAACTGATGTTTTTTAAGTTACTATCTAAAAATATAATAGTTGCACTAATGTCCAGCTAGTCAGATAACACAGGTAATACTTAAAGTGTTTAAAAACCATAAAGTCTCACTCTTGTGATAACTACTGTCAACAAAAACTACCTTTTGGGGCTGGATGTGGTGGCTTACACCTATAATCCCGCACTTTGGGAGGCCGAGGTGGGTAGATCACCTGAGGTCAGGAGTTTGAGACCAGCCTGACCAACATGGGGAAATCCCATCTCTATTAAAAATACAAAACTAGCCAGGCATGGTGGTCCATGCCTGTAACCCCAGCTACTGTGGAGACTGAGGCAGGAGAATCTGTTGAACCTGGGAGGTAGAGGTTATGGTTAACTAAGATCGAGTCATTGCACTCCAGCCTGGGCAACAAGAGCGAAACTCCATCTCAAAAAACAACAACGAAAAAAAGTACCTTTTGGGCTAGGTGAGGTAGCTTGTGCCTGTAATCCCAGCACTTTGGGAGGCTGAGGTGAGTGGATCACTTGAGTCCAGGAGTTTGAGACCAGCCTGGGCAACATGGTAAAACTCTGTCTCTACTGAAAAATACAAAAATTAGGGCACAGTGGCTCTTGCCTGTAATTCTAGCGTTTTGGGAGGCTGAGGCAGGCAGATCGCTTGACTCCAGGAGTTTGAGATCAGCATAAATAACATGGTGAAACCCCATCTTTACAAAAAAATACAGAAAAAAAAAAGAAAGAAATTAGCCGGGCATACTGGTGCACACCTGTGGTCCCAGCTATTCGGGAAGCTGAGGTGGGAGGATCACCTGAGCCCAATAGGCGGAGGTTGCGGTAAGCCGAGATTGCCACTGCACTCCAGCCTGAGTGACAGAGTAAGACCCTGTCTCAAAAACAAAAATTAACTGGGCATGGTGGTGGATGCCTATAATCCCCACTACTCAGAAGGCCAAGATAGGAGGATTGCTTGAGTCCACTGAGGTCGAGGCTACAGTGAACTCTGATTGTACTGCTGTGTTTCAGCCTGGATGACAGAACAAGATGTTTTAAAAACAAAAGTGTTGGGATTATGGGCATGAGCCACCACACCCAGCCAAAAGGTACCTTATTATAAATATCTTCAAAGGACTGAGTCTTAGTTCAGAGTATACATATGATGGGACTGCTAAAACACTCAGTGAATATAAACTGTCCAGAAACTGCTTGGCTTCAACCATTTTTTCATATATTAAATTAACATGGGCTGGCCTTATTAAATATGCCTCCACAAAGGGATTATTTGATACAGTAAAAGAATTTGAGCTCTATTACGATTCTTTGCACTAAAACATTTTTATTATGTCTCATACTTAGTTATTGACGTTTATGTATATAAAACTTCTGATAAATGTTATACACGTCATGAAATTTAAGGGTGAAATATACATACATCTAAGAGTAGTGCCAAAAAAATCAAAATACATTTGTACACTTAAATGTCTTTGTTTCTAGCGATATTCATTTTCAACCGTAATAGCCTTTTCTGAAGTGGTTTGTTCGGTTTTTAGATAAGGTTTTTATTGTCAATGTTCCTTTCTAATTGAAGGTTACATTGCTTACATTAAAGAACAACGCTGAATTTTGAAACTGATTCACTAAAATATCTCTGGAAAATACATGGGCATTACCTTGTTTTTCTAAATCTTTTGATATCTGAGCTTGTATCTAATGAGCAGTCAGAAATTTTTCTAAGCTAAACTGCATGATTAGTTGTTATTCTTTTGCCTCATCTTAAACCCTAGATTGATAGTTTTTGTTTATAAGTATGAACAGTAAAAATATTAAGAAGCTAAAGTCTTCAGTGGTGTGAGCACCACTTCTAAACTACATTTTGATGTGAAATTTTTTAGAGGCAGTATATTAAATAAAAGTAGATGGATACAGTGTTATAAATCTGATCATCACATTGGGTCTATCAAGTTGAGAGAATAGCTGCTGTCCTAGTTTTCAAGCAAATAAAGGTAAAAATGGGACATTATTGGGGCTAAAAATGATATAGCCTATCAACTCAAATAAGCCCCTTGTTATAGAATTAGCACCATGATTCCTGTTCTCATTTAGCAAACATTTATTGAGCTCTTACTGTGTGCCAGACTCTGAGATTAAAGTAATGAAAATGATAGTCCACCAGCCTAGCCAACATGGTGAAACCCTGTCTCTACTAAAAATACAAAAATTAGCTGGGTATGGTGGTGGACCCCTGTAATCCCAGCTGCTCAGGAGGCCGAGGCAGGAGAATCACTTGAACCCAGGAAACAGAAGTTGCAGTGAGCTGCAGTTATGCCACTGCACTCCACCCTAGGCAACAGAGCAAGACTCTGTCTCAAGAAGAAAAAAGAAAATGATAGTCCAGTGTTAAGTACCAATAGGCATTTACAACGTGAGTGCCCTAATAGAACAAAACACTGGATACTGGGGGAGTACCTAGGAGGAAAAGAAGCCCCAGACCCCAATGTGGAATGGGAGGACAGGAGGACATTATTAAAATTTTCCAGAGAATGAGTAGGAGTTAAGTAAAGATTGGAGGTGAAAGGGAGCATTATCAGGCAGCAGGAACTGACCTAGAGATAAATGAGGGCTAGGCATTTTTGGCTGGAGTGGCTGGGGTTGCAAAGATAAGAGAGGTGTGGCAAGAAGTGAGGCAAACAGAGGCAAGCAGGGCTGTATGATAAAGAATTCATTATACTAAACTGAGACAATCAGCTTTATCCTGACTATCTTAAGTCTTGTGGCCTGATGACGTTTGTGTTTTCTGAAAGCTCTCTGGCTGCAACATACAAAGACTAAGAAATGTTCTAGAAATAGTGGGGGTTTTTAAAGTATATAACATTCTGCTATAAGTAGATGAAATCTATAAATTGTATATAAAAATTACTAATTTTTAAAAGCTTTATACTCTATATATTCATTTATTCGACAGAATTTGTGGAGCACTTGTTCTTTATCAGGCACTGTGTCAAGTACTTTACTCACATTATCCTCTATGGTAAGTTTTTCCTCCATTTATAGCCAAATGGAGATTAAAAATACTGTCTTGGCCACACATGGTGGCCAAGAGACAAACTTGAAAGATATGTTTCTCTGTGGATAAATAGTCATGTACCACATAATGGTGTTTCAGTCAACAGCAGACCACATGTACAGCGGTGTTCCTATAAGGTTATAAAATACGTACTTTTGGCCACGCACAGTGGCTCAATGCCTGTAATCCAAGCACTTTGGTAGGCTGAGGCAGGTGGATCGCCTGAGGTCAGGAGTTTGAGACCAGCCTGGCCAACATGGTGAAACCTCGTCTCTACTAAAAATTCAAAGATTAGCCAGGTGTGGTGGTAGGCTTCTATAATCCCAGCTACTCAGGAGGCTGAGGCAGGAGAATCACTTGAACCTAGGAGGCAGACGTTGCAGAGAGCTGAGATCATGCCATTGCACTCCAGCCTGGGGGACAAGAGTGAGCCTTCGTCTCAAAAAAAAAAAAAAGAATGTACTTTCACTGTACCTTTTTAATGTTTAGATGTGTCTAGATGAACAAATAGTTACCATTGCATTACCATGTTACAGCTAGAAAGTGTTAAGGCTAAGATTTAAATCCTGGTCCTTGTCATTCCAGAGCTATTCTTCCCCAGGAGGGGGAAGAGGGATATGATCTCTGAGAAGAAATCATCTGTGAGGTATACTGTTTTGAAGGGTACACATGATCATAATTTTCTGAAAAACTTTTTTTTTTATTTGTACTTTCGTTCTTGTTGCCCAAACTGGAGCGCAATGGCATGATCTCGGCTCACTGCAACCTCCGCCTCCTGGGTTCAAGCGATTCTCCTGCCTCAGCCTCCCAAGTAGCTGGGATTACAGGCACCTGCCACCACACCCGGCTAATTTTTTGTATTTTTAGTAGAAATGAGGTTTCAACATGTTGGCTAGGCTGATCTCGAACTCCACCCACCTCAGCCTTCCAGAGTGCTGGGATTTACAGGTGCGAGCCACCATGCCAAGCTGAAAAACATAATTACATGACTGTACCCCAAAAGCTTTGGTTTTTCCCTTCATTGATATTCTCAATCCCATTATAATAATTTACTCTTCATTACTAGTGGGATATGGTCTAAGGATAGTAAACAAAATACAGGTATAAATGGCTAGCTTTTGGTTTTAGATAAAGAGGTGTGAGCACTGAGTTTTTCACCTACTGAGTAGGAGGATTGTTTTTATTTAACATTTTAATAAATCTATGACAGGAAATTATACATTTGGCTTGTCACTGTTTCTGTTCTCATTACAGTTCTTTGACTTGCTTCTGCTCTCTTCAGACTACGCTCCCTCCCTTCCTCCTTGCACACCCCGCAAATCCTGTGCTTGCTTTGGTAGTAGAATACATCAATACAGTGGGTACCTTTATCAGGGAACCTTGATTATAGTAATAGCTGTCATTCATTTAACATTTACCCTAAGGTAAGCAATGGACTAAGGGTTGTGTATAATCCTCAGAGCAACCCCATAGGGTAGATGGTATTAGCCACAATTTTTTTTTTTTTTCTTTTTTTTTGAGATAGAGTTTCACTCTTGTTGCCCTGGCTGGAGTGCAATGGAGAGATCTCAGCTCACCACAACCTCCACCTCCCGAGTTCACACAATTCTCCTGCCTCAGCCTCCCGAGTAGCTGGAATTACAGGCATGCACCACCACGCCCGGCTAATTTTGTATTTTTATTAGAGATGGGGTTTCTCTATGTTGGTCAGGCTGGCCTCGAACTCCCATCCTCAGATGATCTGCCTGCCTCAGCCTCCCAAAGTGTTGGGATTACAGTCCTGGCCCTAGCCACATTTTTCAGATAAGGAAACAGGCAAAATTTTCCCACGTCACACAGCTAAAGAGAATTGGAATTGGGTTTCTAGTCAGTCCAACTCTAGTGGTATATACTTTGTCTCTTTTCCAGCAAGATGCCTGCATATAAGAATGTGTTCAATTTCAGAGAATTCAGGCATCCTGTAGGTCCCAGAGTTAGCTCCCCCTGCATTACAGTAGAGGGCTGGCTATATGTGGTATTTTTTTACAGAGAACTGACATCCCCATGAATGCTTTCCCTTTGTTATGCTATTCTCATTACCCCCCCAACACTTAAATGTAAACATTTTAAATGCCATATTAGATAACACTAATTTATAAAGTAAACATTAAAGAACTATCAATCTAGTCAATTAAGTAGCTTAAGAATTATTAATTTGGGCCTGGCACGGTGACTCACACCTGTAATTCCAGCACCTTTGGAGGCCAAGGCAGTCAGATCACCTGAGGTCATGAGTTCAAGACCAGCTTGGCCGACATGGTGAAACCCCGTCTACTAAAAATACAAAAATTCTCTGAGTGTGGTGGTGCATGCCTGTAATCCCAGTTACTCGGGAAGCTGAGGTGAGAGAATTGCTTGAACCTGGAAAGTGGAGGTTGCAGTGAGCTAAGATGATGCCACTGCACTCCAGCCTGAGCAAGAGTGAGACTCCGTCTCAAAAAAAAAAAAAAAAGTGTGTGTGTTTGTGTGTTTCATGGCTTGAAATCAATGTGCTTTTGCTGCCTCTACTAAGTTAGTAAAGTTATTCCCTAAAAGTTTTCAACTGCTTTTCCATCTTTGCTTTTGTCTCTCACACAACTTGTCAGAATCTATAAGAAGAAAGAATATAAACATTGTGTACCTTTTCACACACAAGCAGCATGAATCTCAGTGATTGCTACTTTCCCATTAGAAAGGATTAATGTTCTCCAGGTAGGCAGTCTTCTCACTTCCTTTGCAATATTCACTTGGTTTTGTAGTCAGTGATTGATTTTTTTTTTTTTTGAGACGGAGTTTCGCTCTTGTTACCCAGGCTGGAGTGCAATGACACGATCTCGGCTCACTGCAACCTCCGCCTCCTGGGTTCAGGCAATTCTGCCTCAGCCTCCTGAGTAGCTGGGATTACAGGTAGGCGCCACCATGCCCAGCTAATTTTTTGTATTTTTAGTAGAGATGGGGTTTCACCATGTTGACCAGGATGGTCTCGATCTGTTGACCTCATGATCCACCCGCCTTGGCCTCCCAAAGTGCTGGGATTACAGGCATGAGCCACCGCGCCCAGCCAGTGATTGATTTTTTTACAGAGCACTAAGGGAAGGAACTCCTGGCAGCTTCCATAGCCTGGTGGTACTTTTTTTAAATTTAACTTGTAATAGGTTACACATACACATGGAACAGAATTCAACAGGGTATTCAGTGAAGAGTCCCACGCCCTTCCAGCTTTGTTCCCTAGCCACTCAGTTGCCCTTGACAGATTGCCTCGACAGATTCCTGTGTACCCTTCCAGATAATCCAGATTGTCTCAGAACATATCCTAAAATGTATTGAAAGAGAACATAAAAAGATATTTAGATTGGAAGTATAGTATTAGTAATGCCTGACTGGCATTTAGCTCTTGCAAGAAAGTCTTGTAAGACTTTTTTTGAGACAAGGTCTTGCTCTGTTGCCCAGGCTGGAGTGTTGCAGTGGCATGACCACAGCTCACTGCAACCTTCACCTCCCAAGTACAATCAGTTCTCCCACCTCAGCCTCCCAAGTAGCTGGGACTACAGGCATATGCCACCATGCTTGGCTAATGTTTAAATTTGTTTTTAGAGACAAGGTCTCACTGTGTTGCCCAGGCTGGTTTTAGACTCCTGGGCTCAAGAGATATGCCCCCGTCTAAGCCTCCCAAAGTGCTGGGATTACATGCATGAGCCACCATGCCTGGCCAAGACTGTTAAAATGGACAGAGACTTGAAAGATACACTTCTGTGTGGATAAATGGTCATGTACCACATAATGGTGATTCAGTCAACAGCAGACCACATGTACAACAGTGGTCCTGTAAGGTCATATAATATGTACTTTCACAGTACCTTTTTAATGTTTAGATGTGTTTCAGTGAACAAATGCTTACCATTGCATTACAGCTGCCTACAGCATTCAATACAGTGACATACTGTACAGGTTTGTAGCCTATGAGCAGTGGAGTATATACCATGTAGCCTAGGTGTGTAATAGGCCTTATACCATCTAGGTTTGTATACATACACTCTGTTTGCACGATGATGAAATTGCTTAACAATGCTTTTCTCAGATCATATTCCTGTTAAGTGACCATTTTTAAACAACTTTAAGACTACACTCTGTATTGTGCCTCTTTACCTAACAAGGACAATCAAATTCCAAATATTAGCTGCAAGGATATAAGACACAAAACACAGAAAAGTTCAACTTTTAAAAATTTTTGGCCAAACTATAATGCATCCTTGCCTAAAATGTAAATTATATTCTTCCCACTCTTCAGAGAAGTGGTAAAGTTAGGTGTGTTCTGAGAAAAGAAAGCTGAAATAGATAAAAGGAATAGGGGTACAAAGAGCAAACTAAAGTGATTAGGATTGTCCAGTCTGTCAGAAAGGATATTGCTAAGGTGACCATAAATACATTGCAACAAGTAGACCCTAAGGTGAACCCTAATGATCTCCATTTTCTGGTATTCACACAGTAGAGGGTTATATATAGGTTCTACTCCTTGCCATTCTCACTCCACCTGGGAATTTAGGTAGCCCCCCCATTGTGCTACCTAAGATCTGTTGTACTAAGGCTCATAGCCTTTTGTACACCCCTTTTGTAGTACTTACTACATAGAGGTGAGATTGCCTACTTCCTCTTCTACCTCTCCAGTACATTGTTAGCTTCTTGAGATCAAGAGCTATATTATTTAATCATTGGATCCCTCACATATAGTACAGAGCTTGCACAAAGCTCAATAATTTCTTTTTAAATGAAAGTCTAGAAAGGTAACCTGGAATCCAGGGCTGCATGGCCCATGGGTTTGACCAAAATCTAGAGTGGCAGTTAAAAATGACAGTACTTCTTGTAGACCAGTGTTAAGACTGGAGATTTTTGTATTTGTTCTTTCTTAGCCTGGGTTCCCTCCAAAAAAGTAGAGCTTAGTATGAGGACTTGTATGCAAATAGTTTATTTTGGGAAATTCTACCAGAGAATAGGAGTGAGTGACTGAAGAGGGAAATGGAATGAGAGCAAGCCAATACAGGTATGTATTCTGAACTGATTACTGCTATGGTCAGTAGGGTATAATTGTACTGGAACTCACTAATGAGCCACATGGAATATACTTCAGGATTGTCTACCAGAGGGAAGAAAGAGGGGACATTTACCTACCAGCTTCCATGCCCCCGTTGGAAAAGTGTTTCCTGTAGGGTGTTCACTCCCTTGCATCTCATGGTTTGTATATGGACAGGTGCCTAACAGATTCCCAGAAGTGCTGACTCCAAGGGTCAGAATTTCCACAGCAGAAAACAAAGGATACAAAGGTATGGCTGAGGCAGGGTGCTGTAACTGGGTTGCTGTGGTGAAAAGCAGAGAGATTGTGAGGTGGGCACAAGAGTTGTTTAATGTAGTCTACTTTTAGCATCACTCAGATCAGTTTGTATGCTCCATTATCACCGAATCTTCAAGATGGTGGCCAGTCACACCTCTGCAAATACGCAAATCAGGGAAGAGGATGGGATTAGTCACAGGCTGGCTGCTACAGCTGGCTGGAAGTTTTATCTGATATTCTTATCATAACTCATCCAGGTTCAATCAGGGAAGCTGAGCAACTCTGACTTACAGGATAAGGGAATTATTCTAGGAATTGGACCTTAAACAATTGTATAAGAAACTGGGGAAGTGAGTACAAAAGGGAGAATAGGATCTAGAGGAGTTACCAGCTAGTCAACCTGAGAAGCCAAGCGCATCCAGCCACCAGAGTGGGACTGCAAGGGGCAAGCTCATGGGGAATAGCTATTGTGTCTGGGTTTGCAGCCACGCATCTGGGGGTGAGCACAAGGCCAGTGTTGGTCAGCAAGGCTGCAGTGGGAAGAGCTGATACAGAGCAGAGGAAAAACTAGGGCCCCTTGGCACCTCTGCAACTAGCAGTCACCACATCTGGCTACAGTGACTTTTAGAGAATAATGGACACTGCCTCATGTCTGACTTCCAAATTTCACACGTTTTTAGCCAACTCAACTTGAAACCATAGAGGAATGGAGATGGTGGGGAAACAGTTCTCAGCATAATGTCCTTCTTCCCTATCCAAACTAGATTTTCATCATTCTTTGCCTACTTCGGTAGGCCTAGGCAGCCTACCAGGTGTGATCTAGACCTTCATTCCAGAGGTATTTGAGCTCTTAGTTTCTTTATCAGTAGTTCCTACAATCACTAGGTCTCTGTTATTCCCTCAGTAAAGAAGCACCCGAAGATGCTGCAGTGAATCCCCTGGGTTCTGAATGAACTGCTATTGTATTGCCACAGACCTTGCACCCTGATCCAACACAGTCAAGATCCACTTCTACAAGTGTAACTTCAGGACCTGCCAGTGCACATAGCCAGGTCTTAGAAATCTTTGGGTGTCTACACTCTTTACTCCCAGAACAGAGACTATATTTTCCCAATCAGATTGTGCTGGGAACATGATCCTCATTATTGGTTTGGAGATAGTGAGAGAGGGCAGGAACAGATCTTAAAAGAGGAAAAGAATTATGTTTTCAGGTACCTGCAGGGTCTTCAGATGAAAGAGGCTGCTGCTCTCTAGCAAGGAGTTGGGAGAGCTGCTTCTCCTAGCCCAGAAAATTGAGGTAAATCTTGAGGTTTAATATTCTCAGCTAAGCCACCCAAATATCCCCATTCCAGGTTTCTGTGTCCAGGCATTCCTACCAGGACCCAGATTTTATCATAGAACACTTGTCAAGGCTTTCATTTATATCTCCTTGGTAGTTCTGATATCCTTAAAATTAAATCTTGAGCCTGAATTTTAGCAGTCTACCCTGCAGCTGCAAGAAACAGGGTCTTTTAAGACACTGACCTAGAAGTCTTCAGACTTTGAAGAATGCCTAGATTCAGGGTTGGCATTTTGAAGAATGCCTAGATTTAAGGGTTGGCTAACCTGAGCCTCTCATTCTCTTTGTTCATGCTTCTAAAGCTGTTAATGCAGGCAGCTTCTAAGCCTTATAGTCACTAATGTTTCCATTCCATTCAAGTGCCACCATGATTGGTGATCTGATACTTTACCTTTCACATATACCTAATTTTAATCTGCTCCTGGTATTGTCATGCTACTATATGCAGGGGATATCACCATGCCACCTACCAGTACGAATGGGATGGGGAGACCTTTTGCCATTTGGTCAGTGAGTAAGCTAGGTCTAGAATCTCCTTCAAGAACATTGTTTTCTAGGGCCATTTCTGTTACTAGCTATCTTTACTGGGTGTCTTCTCCCATTCCCCGCAATCCCTGCTGAAAGCACAGCCCAGATCATAGGCTTACATGCAGATCATTTATTTGGTAAGTATCCTATGAACAGGAGTGAGGGGGATCAGTAAAAGAGTGGGTCATTGAACTGGTTAGCACTGCAGGCACCTGGATTTAGACTCTTCTTCAGAATTGTCCTCCTGAGAAATAGTAGAGAGGAGCATTCATCCAACCAGCTCAGAGTCACAGCATCTAAGGACCAGCAGCGCAGAACACTGAGATGCAGGTTGACTTGTCTTCTCACCCTTGTAGCTGACTCTCATTTTTTGCTTTGGATCAGGAATTCCTGGTTGCCTTTTAAAAATAGATTTGTAGGTATGATGTGATGATAGTGCTGTTTTAGAAAACTTAAACCTTTCAGCAGTGTGCTCTGTATGCGTTGGAATCCTGGATGGAGGGAGACAGTAGGAAGCTTTTTAGTAATTGGTATGTGAGATGCTAAGGATTTGAACAAAGGTGGTGTTATAGTGGGAATGGAAGAGAGGCTAATTGAAGGGTGTTCTGGAGGACGAATCTATAGTTTACAGATTGTAAACATTGACTGGTTAGATAATGAGGTCAAAGGAGGGCAGAAAGGCAGAATAGAAATTTAAGATTTCTGGCTAGAAAAGATTTCTAGGATATCGTATAGACACATTACTCCCCAGTTTCCAGCATAATCCTCAGAACTTTGATGGATTCTTGCGGCTGACATGAAAAAATAAGACAAGATGTAGTTTTGTTTGTTTTGTTTTGTTTTGAGATGGGGTCTCATTCTGTCATTCAAGCTGGAGTGCAGTGGCGTGATCTTGGCTCACTGCAACTTCTTCCTCCCAGGCTCAAGCAATCCTCCCACCTTAGCCTCCTGATTAGCTGGGACTACAGGCATGCACCACTACACCCAGCTAATTTTTGTATTTTTGTAGAGATGGGGTTTTGCCATATTGCCCAGGCTGCTCTCAAACTCCTGAGCCCAAACCATCTATCCATCTTGGCCTCCAAAAATGCTGGGATTATAGGTGTGAGCCACCACACCCGGACAGGACGTGTTTTAATCTGGCAGAAGCTAAGTGAGAGAGTCAAGAATTAGTGATATAGCTGCCTGAGTTTAAAACTCATGGTCTTTGTTTTACTTCCTGCCACACTCATTTCCTTTATTCCTTAATTCCTATTTTCAGGATTCAGAATCAGTTACATACTGGTTAGTAAGAAAGAATTGAAGCAACTTTTCTTTCAATCCTGTTTGTACTTCAAGTCTCATTTCTAATTCTGGTGCCTCTGAAGAGTCAGCATGCCAAGTGTAAGGCCAGCCCTGCTCTAAACTTATGATACTGTTTTATGTTGTATGGCAAGCTGTAATCTCCCTGTTCCTTTTTCCTTTCCCCCTTGCCTGTTTCCTCCTTCCTCTTTCCACTCCAACCTCAATGTGAATCTGGAAGCTGTTTATACATGTCCTGATGGACATGAGCCATTGAAAATGTTTCCCAGTGGTATTGGTGAAACAAGTAGGGTGGCATTCTAGGAATAATAAATAAGGAGGAAACAAAGACAGATCCTGATACTGTATTAGAACTGTCAACATTGAGGCTTTTTTAGTTACCAGAGGAACAAACATGAAGAGAAGAAACAAAAATTGATAATGAAAACAGAAAGTGATTCTATTTAATATACAGCAGTACAGTCATTTGTGTTACTGAATTTCAAATTAATTTGTTAGCTCTTTTGTTTCAACCTTGGTCATTCATTCATATTGGTTATGTGGCTCAACTTTTTGAGGGAAGGTATTTTTGCCAACAGTAAGGATTAGAAAGAAAATATCCTGGTGAAAGACAATAGAGGAAAGGATTAAATAAATTGGAGATGGATCTGTAAAAGTGTGGTTATCACACAAGCAACAGAAATTTTAAGAAGTTGACTTTGTACTACCAGCCACCCTCCCAACAGCATTATTGAAACTCTGCCTGAGCAGAATGTATTGGTACCTTTTATCTATTAAATGCCTTGGCTACAGGTGGAATTTTTCTGTTAGAAGGAAATTGTTAATAAAAGCTTTTTTTTTTTTTTTTTAAGACAGAGTCTTGATCTGTTGCCCAGGCTGGAGTGCAGTGGCGTGATCGCGGCTCACTGTAAACTCTACCTCCCTGATTCAAGCCATTCTCCTACCTCAGCCTCCTGAGTAGCTGGGACTACAGGTGCCCGCCATCATGCTCAGCTAATGTTTGTATTTTTAGTAGAGATGTGGTTTCACCATGTTGGCTAGGCTGATCTCAAACTCTTGACTTCAGGTGATCCACCCACCTCAGCATGAGCCACTGTGCCTGGCCAAAAAGTTTTATTAACAGCTGGGCATGGTGGTGGGTGCCTGTAATCTCAGCACTTTGAGAGTCTGAGGCGGACAGATCACCTGAGGTCGACAGATCACCTGAGGTCAGGAGTTTGAGACCAGCCTGGCCAACATGGCAAAACCCCATGTCTATTAAAAATACAAAAATTGGCCTGGCACAGTGGCTCACGCCTGTAATCCCAGCACTTTGGGAGGCCAAGGCAGGTGGATCACAAGGTCAGGAATTTGAGACCAGCCTGGCCAAGATGTTGCAACCCCGTCTCTACTAAAAATACAAAAATTAGCTGGGCGCGGCACGCCTGTAATCCCAGCTACTCAGGAGACTGAGGCAGGAGAATCGCTTGAACCTGGGAGGCAGAGATTGCAGTGAGCCAAGATCTCACCATTGCACTACAGCCTGGGTGACAGAGTGAGACTCCGTCTCAAAAAAAACAAAAACAAAAATAGCCAGTCATGGTGGCAGGCACATGTAATCCCAGCTACTCAGGAGGCTAAGGCTAGAGAATCACTTGAACCCAGATGGCTGAGGTTGCAGTGAGCTGAGATCACACCACTGCACTCCAGCCTGGGCAACAAAAGTGAAACTTCATCTAAAAAAAAAAATTAAAAGCTTTTGAGTTCATTTAAAAAGCTAAATTGTTTTTAGTCAACCACTGCTGTGTAACAACCAGCCTGAGAACTTCAGTGGTATAACATTTATTTCTCACAAGGGTTAGGTGGTGCATTTATGCTTCAGTTTGCAGCAGCTGGGGCCTCCCTGGTTGCCACTGTGGGTCAGCAGGGGTGGTTCTGTTCCCAGTGCTGCTCATTCTCCTCCTGGTTCCAACAAGCTAGTCACAGCATGTTCTTCACATAGTAGGAGGTAAGAAGGCAAGCCCAGTTCCCAAAAGCGGGAATGGACTTTAGACAGAGCAATACTGTTCAAAGTATGTCTGCAGTGAGTGAGATAGGTACAGAAATTCACAGTAACCATTTAGAAACTTTAAACAATGGCCACAATATTCAAGCAATATTTTTGCCAAATTTTACTAAAGTATTGGTCCACAACACATTGGAAATTTTAAAAGGAAGAAAAAACTGTAGCGTGACTCACGATAGTTTGTGAAGTGCCAAGAGAAAATACATGACATTCTGCTCACTAGAACTGAATCCCTGTGCTGCTCATAAGTAAGCATTCTGATCTGTGTGTGTGTCTTAGGTTTGTGTTAGGATCGCTTTGTCACCAAGAGTCTGACCATCTCTGAGTGTGCTGATGGTTTTGGATCTACAGGACTTGTCCAGAATTTACCAAGGATGTGGCACCGTGTGAAACCTCTCAGCACCCACTTGTTGGCCTTTCCCTGCCAACATCCCTTCTGCCTTGCTGCTGTGTTTACATTTTCATTCCAATGTTGATAACCCTGACAAAGTCGTATTTTCACTAATTGAAATCCTTTACCATCATATGAAAACATTAATTTTGACATCATAAGTCTCTTTATACCAACATTCCAGTTTTTTACTTGTCTTTCTTTTACATTTTTTAGTTGGTATCACCATGTTTGATATATTTGTAAGGTGCTTTCTGTTCATGAGAGAAGTAGTTCTAAGTAAGTAGGTTCTAATGAGCATTGATTAGTAAAAGTCCTAAGTTAGGGCCGGGTGCAATGGCCCACACCTGTAATCCTAGCAGTTTGGGAGGCCGAGGTGGGTGGTTTACCTGACGTCAGGAGTTCGAGACCAGCCTGGCCAACATGGTGAAACCCCATTTCTATAAAATACAAAAAATTAGCTGGACGTGATGGTGGGTGCCTGTAATCCCAGCTATTCAGGCGACTGAGACAGGAGAATTGCTTGAACCTGGGAGATGGTGGTTGCAGTGAACCGAGATCGCACCACTGCACTCCAGCCTGGGCGGCTGAATGAAACTCTGTCTCAAAAAAAAAAAAGTCCTAAAAAGGAGGAAGGAGGAACTTTTGGGAGGGGAAGGAAGGATATGTTTAGGTAGGACTTGTCTTCTTCCTAGCTGTGTAACCTTGGGTAACATATTTAATCTTTGTGAGACTTAGTTTTCTCATCTATAAAATAGAGATAATAATAATGGTAATAATAATACAACCTTCTTTGAGAAGAAGTGCTAAAATTAAATATTCTAAAGTAAGCAATTAGCACAGAGCCTGGTACCTATACCTAATAAATTTTCAAGAATGTTAGCTATTGTTTGCTTTTAGTTAATTACTAGGTGCCAGACACTATAGAATCAGGTAAGATGGAACCTTTACCAAAAAGGAACTTAGTCTGGTGGAAGAGTCAGACATGTATATGTATAAGAAAGATGTAGTAGTGTGAGAGTTTTGTGCTGTTACAGACAAAAACAGGGTAGAGAAACTTTTAGGTAGGAGGAACACCTGACCTAAGGCTTTGAGGAGCAGGATCAAAGTAGGCTCTTAAAAGAGGCAGTATCTAAACTGAGACTTAAAGATGCAGAGGAGTTAAGAAAAGAGTTAGGGACATTTCAGAAAAGTGGAACAACATACACAAAAGCCTGGAGGTACGAGCATTTGGTGGAATTCTGGGTAATTGGAAGGGACGCAGTATGACTGGGGTGTAGAGTATGTGCAGGGATGGGGCTGGGGAGAGTAGGTAGGTGCCAGATCCTCAAGGGAGATGTAGCTTGGACTTTATCTTGAAATTTGTGGCATAAACTGTTGAATAATTTGTTAAAGAGGCATATATAATTTACATTTTAAAAGATCATTCTGGCAACAGTACAGAGAGCAGATTAGAAGGGGAAAGACGAAGTGGGAATTTTTTTAAAGGCTGTTTCAGTAATGCAAGGGGAAAGTATCAGGTTCTGAAAAGGAGGTGGTACAAATTCAGTGGAGAGTCTGTGGAGGGGTTAGCTTTAAAAGAAGAATGAACAGCATCTGGTGATAGATTGGATATGGGCTTCCGGAGAAGGACCCAATAATAGTACTCAGATCTCTGGCTTTGGTGACTGAGGAGAACCAGATTTCCCAGAGAAAATGAATTGACTTTGGCATTTAAGATGTCTATGCAAAATCCATGTGAAAATAAGGTGTGACTGGGAGTCAGCTCAGGCTTGGAGTCATCAACCGGGAAGTCAGGGATAAAATAAGGTGAAGGCCTTGGGGCAGGTGACATCACCAGGCAGTGAAAAGAGCTGGGTATTCAGGGTACTCAGCTTAGGTACTCCAGACTGTTTGAACAAATGTAAAGTGTCAAGAGTATGGTCTCATTTAAATCCCATAACAACTCTATGAGGTAAGAAACAATCTCAGTTTTGCAGATGAGAACATTTCAGACTCTTTAAGAGTTAAGTGATTTGCCCAAAGTGATTTTGCTACTGAGTGGCAGAGCTAGAATTTCGAATTCAATCTGACTGATTTTAAAGCTCTTTTTTTTGCCATTGACTATCCTACTTCTTTGTAAACCTTAGCAGTTTAAATATCTGTGATCATGTAACCTTATTTTTCTTTACCTCTGCCAGCACCCTGGTTTAGTAGGATTGTGACACATCATTTTAAATAACCAGCTTTTTACTCATTTCCCCTGCTTCACTCCCAAACACATCTATGAGATTGCCTTTCCTATCAGATTGACTCATCCCAGTCAATTCTATTCCAACATCCACTTTAAAACAACAGGCCAACAGAAGTCCTCCACTCACCACTAAATGAGGTCTGTCCTCCTCAGCTTGGCATTCAAGGCTCAAAGGCTCATCATAAAATGAAGACTGTTGAAAACTTTTCCATATTTCCCACTTCTCATCAGCACATATTCACGCCTTTGGGTGTCATCTATATGTGGATATAAATGCAGTGGTCTCATTGTGTTCCTTATACTATTTTATTATAGTGCTTATTATTTTAGTGCTTAGAGTAAATCTTTTTTATTTGCTCTGTACCGTCTTTATAAAAATGGTTTTGTCTTTATGATGGAATCAACTTGGATGTCTTCTGACCTTAGTTCCATTTCTAGTGTAAGGGTTCGTTATACTCTGTCCCTAATGTGATGAGCCAGCCTCTGCTCTGACACTTTCTAGGGGGATCCTTTTTTTGAGGGGAGAAGAGGATGAAAATTCTAATTGTTAGAAACTTCTTATCATTGAGTCAAAGCCTCCCTTCTTTTAACATCTATTTGTTTCCTAGGAACAACAGATAAATGAGTTATTTCTCCTCTGCCTCATGAAGAGACATTTAAACACAGCTTTTATGTCTCGCCTCAGGTTTCTCCTACATAACCCAAATAATCTCTTGCTTGGAGCTTTTCTCCTGTGATAACTGGCAAACTTTACTCTCCACTATTCCCTTGCCCTCCTGAGAATCTTGCAGTTTGGTCAGTGCTCATCTAAAGCACAGGGCATAAAACAGCACAGCACTACACAGAAAGCAGTGCAACATTAGTTCTTTGATTACGGCTTGATAATTGTACCTGAAAAGCCTGAGAGTGCTTCAGATCTATAGCAGATGTGTCACATTTTGCATTCATTCCGTTAAAAAAAAAAAACCCAGATATTATTTTATATAGTTCCATTTAAGCCAACCATCATCTGCTGTGCAGTTGATTTTCTTTAAATGTAGAACTAATTCTCCTAGTTATATTTCAAATTCATTTTGATTTTTTTTTTTTTTTGAGATGGAGTCTCACTCTGTTGTCCACACTGGAGTGCAGCAGCACAATCTCAGCTAACTGCAACGTCTACCTCCTAGGTTGAAGTGATTCTCCTGCCTCAACCTCCCAAGTAGCTGGGATTACAAGCATGTGACACCACACCCAGCTGATTTTCGTATTTTTAGTAGAGACAGGGTTTCACCATGTTGGCCAAGCTGGTCTCAAACTCCTGACCTCAGGTGATCCACCTGCCTCGGCCTTCCAAAGTGCTGGGATTACAGGCACGCACCACCGTACCCGGTCGCAAGTTCCTGGTGAAAATGTCAAAAACCGACTTCCCACTCCACCCATCAAGTTAATCAGTGCTATTTATGAATGGTTCTGTTAACCACTGTTCTGTCATCCCATCTCCTGTCTCTTCATCTTATCTGCCGAGATCTCATTTGTACATTCAACACATTTTTATTTAGCACAGGTTTAGCACATGTGCAAGAAGGTGCTAGGAATACATTGAAGATACCAGTCCCTGTCTTGTGTTGCTAATAGTTTAGCAGCATCATGAAGTATTTTCTAAATGCTTTGTGGAAATCAAGTTACACAGTTATCTATGATATTTCTCCTCATCTGGTACCATATCAGAAAAGGGAATGAGGAATTACTTTTTGTAGATTCCATATTGCCACTCATTATCTTCTGTCACTTAAAATTGGGATTCACTCCTTTCATGGTTTCACAGTTAGCTTTGAATTTTAGAAGTCTCTGGAGTTCATTTGTGCCCTTTTTGTGTAGCCATATTTTTGGTGGTGTTTATTTTTTTATTTTTATTTTTTGAGATGGAATCTCACTTTGTCGCCCAGGCTGGATTATAGTGGCATGATCTCGGCTCACTACTACCTCTGCCTCTCAAGTTCAAGCGATCCTCCTGCCTCAACCTCTTGACTAGCTGGGATTACAGGTGCCCACCGCCATGCCCAGCTAATTTTTATATTTTTAGGAGAGACTGGGTTTCACCATGTGGGCCAGACTGGTCTCGAACCCCCGACTTCAGGTGATCCACCTGCCTCAGCCTCCCAGAGTGCTGAGATTACAGCCTTGAACCACAGCACCCAGCTTGGTGGTTATATTTAAACACCTGTTTTTTCTTTTCACATTATCAGGATTGTTTTTTGTTTTATAGTAAACCTAATGAAAAATTTATGTTCACCCATAGCCATTTTCACTCCCCTCATCTTTGTCATTCAGATTTTTACTTACATTTTCAAATAATCTTTCCTAAAGAGGAGAGTTGAGTCTCCTTAGGTTTTCTTTTCTTTCTTGAGTTCTTAAAATGCCATAGTTGATTTCTCCAGGATCCTGGTCCTTTTCACTTCCTTCTTTTTAAGTTTGCCAGAATTAAGCTCAGATGAACATAAAACTTTGATATTTTGTCTATTTTCTTTTGTTTTTTATTTCTTTCCTTCTTTTTTGAGACAGAGTCTCACTCTGTTGCCAGGCTGGAGTGCAGTGGCATGATCTCGGTTCACTGTTACCTCCGCCTCCAGGGCTCAAGCAATTCTCAGCCTCCCAAGTAGCTGGGACTACAGCACACACCACCACGCCCAGCTAACTTTTGTTTTTTTAGTAGAGACAGGGTTTCACCATGTTGACCAGGATGGTCCCAAACTCCCGACCTCAGGTGATCCGCCCACCTCAGCTCCCAAAGTGCTAGGATTACAAGTATGAGCCACCGCACCTGGCCCATGTTCTATCTATTTTCCGAGGAATTAAACTGTCAACAGTGCAGCGTGTTATGTTTTCATACAAAGAGTGGATATTTGCATAGGCGGCAGCCCACCTACCTTATTCTGAGGTGTGCGTTCTCTCATCGGTCAGGTGTCATCCGCATTCTTCCTCTAGCCAGTCTCCACCACTGCGGCCTTTTCGCCTGCTCTTCTTTCCCCTTTGGTCCATTGCCTTCCTCTATACAGTCTTACTCACATTACTGGATTTGCACATGGATGTTTGTTATCTTGAACTTGGGAGGATTCTCTGCCTTTTTCTGTAGATACATCTCTGTAAGGCAGCAAATTTTCTATAGATGCCATAGTCTATTGTTTACCCATCCCACCAAGTCTTGGCAATTTTCATGAGATTTTATTTATCTCCTTTAGTTCTTTTTTACTATTGTGACTTTTAAATATAGTGCCAAGCACACTAATGTTCAATAAGTAATATTTATGATTAATCTCAAGAAGTATTTGCCTTCTCTTTTAGGCTGTGAGGATATCATTGCTGAGAGCATCTCATTAGATACCTTAATTGCCATCCTCAAGTGGAGCTCTCATCCATATGGCTCTAAATGGGTGCACCGACAAGCTTTACATTTCCTCTGTGAGGAATTTTCCCAGGTCATGACTTCGGATGTTTTTTATGAACTCAGCAAAGACCATCTGCTTACTGCTATCCAGTCTGACTACCTACAGGTAATCATTTAAACACCTCTCGAATTCATTGTCATTCATATGTGCACCAAGAAATCCATCTGTGCTCTATTATTCTTCCAGCTAGGGTAGGACAGGGGAAGAGAAATAGGCTGTGATCAAACCACCCAGGACTGCACTCTTCATAGTTGTACAACAGAAGCCTTCTGTCTCACTGGCTCTTTATGTACACTACTACCATGACTCAACACTGAACAAGCCCAGGTCCCAGCCAAATGCACCAAAAAGAGATTGAGGCAGTAGGCAAGGTCAGAAGCACATCCCAGCAGTGATTTTCTTGACTTCTGTTAATGTAGCTTCTCTATAGTGGTTTCTTACTTTTGGTAGAGTATCACATACTTAGATTGTAGACAGTAGCTTCAGCAGCACCAAATAAAATTAATATTCAATTTCTGATCTGCTCACTGGTTATCAAAACTCAGTGCATGTATTCTTCCAAAGTATGATAATGTTTACAACTACTTATGTTTAACCAGAAGTAGTTTTTAGCAAATTCTTGTGTTCTTGACTTAAATGTCAGTTTAATTTGGAAATTTAAATTAATAATAGATTTTATATATTACAGAAGTAAATACTTGCAGGCAAAGTATATTCAAGCTTAATTTTTTTTTTGCACTGGCTGTATGAATTGTTATACTAAAAACTGTACAACTGTTTTAATGCTATTGAAGACATAAATCCATTGAGCCACTTCCTATTCCTTTGTATTTGTACTAGAAAATGATAAAAATGCTACCATTTCAGTCAGAAATGCAGTAGAGAGTTAAACAGTCCACTCAGCATTGTGCTTTTCCTTTGTGTGTTGCTTTGATTGCAGTACAGATGTCACACTTGGGCTTGATTTATGGAGAATCTTTGTTCGTTAACCTTGTGTCATTGTCCTGATCAAGACTAGATACTTTATGTTTGTGTTAGAAGTTGTTAGTTCTCTTAGATGATTGTCTTTAGGAACTTTATATTCCTTCTTAGAAAGTAAAGCAAAACAAAACAAAAAACTTGGAGAGCAGCCTAGATTTGCTCTAAGATTTTAAATAAAACACAAAGAAATGAGGGATACGTTATCATTTCACAGATTGCACTTCACCAACCAGTAGAATACCTTGTAGAGATTGTGGTTTCTTCTGCCAAAACAAGTTGACTGACTTGTTTTTCCTGTCCCTCCAGGAGATAGTCGTCACTCTGTGTATACTCTATACTTACACATTCATTTACTTATCTCTATCTTGTTCCAAAAAGAATTTAAGGCAGCTATATAGAAACCACATAGTAAGATAAATTTGAAATAGGAAATGGGTTGCTTGAGACCAGAAGTGCGAGACTAGCCTCGGCAACAGGTGAGACCCCATCTCTACAAAAAAATAAAAATAAATTAGCTGGATGTGGTGGCACACACTTGTAGTCCCAGCTGCTCAGAAGGCTTAGGCGGGGAGAATCCCTTGAGCCCAGGAGGTTGAGGCTGTAGGGAGCCATGATGGCACTATTGCACTCCAGCCTGGGCAATAGAGTGCAACCCCATCTCAAAAGGAAAACCTAAAATGAAAAAATAAAATAAGAAGGGAGAAGATTACAAGAAAAGAAGATAGAAATGAAATTTTAAAATCAGTTGGAGCCAAGAGTGGGGTTACTGGATAAAATATATGTAATGCAGTCTTGTGTATTTCCTGTTGGTGGACCACAGATTTAACACTAAAACTTCAAACAGCCAATGGAAAGAGTGAAACATGGTAAGTTGCATGCTGTATTTACATTATGACCTACGAAAAGTTCTTAATGAAATTAACCACTTGTCTAATTTCACTAAAATAAATATAAACCACTTTTTATTGTAGGCAAGTGAACAAGATATCCTTAAATATCTGATTAAATGGGGAGAGCATCAGTTGATGAAAAGAATAGCAGATAGAGGTAAGCTCAGAAAATTAGCTTGCACTAGTTACCTTGTATACATTTTTGGTGGTTCTTATATTCCCAGAAATTTACAGAAATGCATGTCGCACATCAGTCTTGAAAATTGACACTGTTGCTTGGTAAAAATGGAAGCTTTTATGATCAGTAAAATCCTTTAGTGGACAGGGTATAGTTTATTAAATATATCAGAAAGTCTTATTTTGCAGCTTTAAAAGAATTTTTATGTTCTTAGGTGCTTAATACATGTTGACTGATTCATGGAAGTATTAGAATGAAAAAGTTCATATAATTTCATATAATAACTAAAGTATTACAAAAGCATAATGTTGGTAAAAATGTGGAATTAGTGTTGATGGTTGCATGACAATATGAGTATAGTAAGAGCCACTGAATTGTATGCTTTAAAATGTTTTAAATAAATTTTGTGTTATGTGAATTTTAACTTCAATTTAAAAATATGAGTACAGGCCTACCTGAGGTCAGGAGTTTGAGACCAGCCTGGCCAACATGGCGGAACCCCACCTCTACTAAAAATATAAAAATTAGTGGGAAGTGGTGGCACGTGCCTGTACTCCCAACTACTCAGGAAGCTGAGGCATAAGAATCACTTGAGCCTGGGAGGCAGAATTGCAGCGAGCCAAGATTGTGCCACTGCACTCCAGCCTGGGTGACAGAGCGAGACTTCATCTCAAAAAAAAAAAAAAAGGCCGGACACGGTGGTTCACGCCTGTAATCCGAGCACTTTAGGAGGCCGAAGCAGGTCGATCACCTTAGGTAGGGAATTCGAGACCAGCCTGACAAACATGGAGAAACCGCATCTCTACTAAAAATAAAATTAGCCGGGCATGGTGGCACATGCCTGTAATCCCAGCTACTCTGGAGGCTGAGGGCAGGAGAATCTCTTGAACCTGGGAAGTGGAGGCTGCAGTGAGCCAAGATTGCTCCATTGTACTCCAGCCTGGGCAACAAGAGTGAGACTCCATCTCAAAAAAAGAAAAAAAATTGTGGAAGGTAAAAGAGAAATAAATAATACTTCTGAATGACTTCCCAGTGGAGTCACTGCAAAAGAGAAGAAGGAAGCATTATATGTCAAAGACTGGGCTTTCAACTTTAGAAATTTATGATTCTACAGCAGTCTTTTGTTTGTGTCTAGGGTTAGCCCACCCACCTGTCCTCCTTCCCTCAAACGTAGTTGAGTTCAGTATATACTGAACCCAAATTTAGAATTTTTAATTAGAAAAATTAAATACAGATTTCCCTTTCCTGTCACCTTTTGATACCTTTATTTAGATATAATTTACATATCTTAAAGTTCACCAGTTTAAAGTGTTCAAGTCAGTGGATTTTAGTACATTTATAGAATTGTTCTGTTACATTTTTAAATATAAAAAATGTTGTGCTAAACCTGCCTTCAAGCTTTTTATGGTGTTTCTTTAATATGCTACTATCTAAGTTCTAGGAAACAAAAGCAGTCCTTCTATTTTATTTCTCCAAATTTATTTTTCTGTGGCTGGCAAAAGGCTTTATCAATTCTCAGATTAAAATTTTTTTTTTAATTTTATTTTATTTCAAAGAGCAGCAAAGTTATGATTTTGTTTGTTTGTTTGTTTGTTTGTTTGTTTGTTTGTTTTGAGATGGAGTCTTACTCTGTCTCGCAGGCTTGAGTGCAGTGGTGTGATCCTGGCTCACTGCAACCTCTGCCCCTTGGGTTCAAGCAGTTCTCCCGCCTCAGCCTCCCAAGTAGCTGGGACTACAGGCATGTGCCACCACGCCCAGCTAATTTTGGTTTCTTTAGTAGAGACAAGTTTTTGCCATGTTGGCCAGGCTGGTCTTGAACTCCTGACCTCAGGTGATCAGCCTGCCTCAGCCTCCCAAAGTGCTGGGATTACAGGTGTAAGCCACCACGCCTGGTGGGTTATGAGTTTTTTGAAATATGCAAACCATTACAATTGATTTAGAAAGTTTTTTAAATGTCAGTATACAATCAGTTCTCATTCATAGCTTTTATATTTGTCAACTTACCTAAGTCACCAAAATTTATTTATATCCCAGAATCAGTACTCGTGGTACTTTCACAGTCATTCCTGGACATGCACAGAGTAGCCAAAAGCTTGGTCTCTCAACAAGCACATTCAACTGAGTTCTAACAGAAGAGAGACACTCTGCCTTCTTGTTTCAGATCTCCTGCTGTAATCAAGTATCCTTTCCACAGTCTACCAAGTGCCATATTTTTTACATTTTTATGTTTTTGTGATCTCACTGTTTAAGATGGCCCCCAGGTGTAGTACTGAAGTGCTGTCTAGTGTTCCTGAGAACAGGAAGGCTGTGGTGTACCTTACAGAGAAAATAGATGTGTTAGATAAACTTCATTCAAGCCTGAGTTATAGTGCTGTTGATCATGAGGTTAGTGTTGATGAAGCAGCCACATACATTAAATAAAGTGTCTTTAAACAGAAACACATAAAACAAAGATCTGTCAGCCATGCGTGGTGGCTCATGCCTATAATCCTAGCACTTTGGGAGGCCGAGGCAGGTGATCACCTGAGGTCAGGAGTTCGAGACCAGCTTTGCCAACATGGTGAAACCCTGTCTCTATAAAAAACACAAAAATTAGCCAGACATGGTGACAGGTACCTGTAATCCCAGCTACTCAGGAGGCTGAGGCAGGAGAATTGTTTGAACCCAGGAGGCGAAGGTTGCAGTGAGCCGAGATCACATCACTGCACTCTTCCTTGGGCAGCATAATAAGACTTCGTCTTAAAAAAATAAAATAAAATAAAGGTAGTTTCCAAACCAGGTTAGAGTGGAAGGTTCTCCTGCAGGGATAAGAAGGAAATTAAGTAAACTAGGCCATAGCTTTGTTTCAGTCAGTTTTATATATAAGGATTTTATATATAAGGATTCTGCACTTACCTGTCACATATTTGGGGGTTTCATGGAGGATTTTTATATGAAAACAGGATGCCACTACTTTAAGAAAAATATTTTGAAAAGTAAAATTCCTTAAATAAGTATGAAGCTAAATCATAGTTAGGCAAAGGAAAAAAAAAAACTCTTTTCTACACAGTTAACAACAGTTTTATTCTGAATTAATCCAGAAAAAACTTAGCTTCTCAGAAACAGTCAGTTCTCTCTCTCTCTTTCTCTTTTTGTCTCTCTCTCTCTCACACACACACACACACACACACACACACGATTTAAGGAAGATAACAGTTTTCCTATAGAATATTTGAAAAAAAAAATCCAGCATTTATATTCATTAATAATAAAGATTTTATTCTGTGTTAATTTTCTTAAGAAAAAAAAGAATTACAGGCCCCTAGATTAAAGACATGATTAAAGATTTCCAAAATTAATGTAATTTTTCTTCTCACCTCAATATTATAAGCATACATGTATTTCAGATTGTCTTTCACCAATGCCCCATGAAGGAAACATTCTCTACTCTGGACAATGGACATATATTACATGTCAAAGATCAGAGGGTCTACTTTTATGCAGTAACATTCCCATATTGTAGAAATTTGGGAGATTTTCATAAGAATCTTAAAACTAAATAAAGAACATTAGGCTTTGCTGCCTCAAACACCAAGTGATTAACATGTTGTTAAATTGCTGTTACACGTATGTAGGCTAATGAGCATACTGATAACCTACAGTGACCAGAAATAGCATATGCCCTGCAGTGACCTTATAATACTAAAAACTGGTCACAAAAGTGAGACAGCTTTTTAAAAGCCCCTGATAAAACTAGATTTTAATAGATTGTCATCTTTTCTCTTTGAGTTCATCTACAGAAAGGAATCCTTTATTCTTTATTGTAGAGCAGTGATAAAAGAATGTTACTGTATTGTTGTTACCATGCTTTTCCTTTATCCAAGAACACTCCTATTAAACAAACATCTTATGACAGAAAAATAATTGATTTATAACCCATTTTAAAGCAGAGGCACGTAAGTCTATTGAGTGGTCCTGTGAGTGTATGTACTAGAGTACAAAGCAAACCTCTCTTCAGAACATTTGGATTTGGTTGGAAACTTTTCGTTTTCTGTCTCATAGAGCCAAACTTACTGAGTGGCACTGCCCATAGTGTGAACAAAAGAGGTGTGAAAAGACGAGACCTGGACATGGAAGAGCTCAGAGAGATCCTTTCTTCTCTCTTACCTTTCGTGCGAATTGAACACATCTTACCTATAAGCAGTGAAGTCTTAAGTGATGCAGTAAGTGTTTTTCTCCATGTATTCCTTTCATGAAAAGAAAAATGCCAGGCGTATGTTTTTATTCATTGTAAATAATTTCTTCTACTAATAGAGTATTGTGAAGCTGTAAATTCTGTGAGGACAGATAGATGTCTATTGTATGCAGTGTGTCCCCAGTACAGTTTGTACATAGTACAAATGTCTGTCACATAGTACAGTTCAAATGTTCGCTGAATGAGAGTTGAGTGGGTACATAGGTCTTACTCGTGCGAGAGCATTCTTTCTAGGGGAGTTAATGCAGTCATTTTAGTGTAGATCAAGTAGACCCTTATTCAAAAAGGAAACGGTAGAAACTGCCTTTGGAGACTCTTCAAGAACAGCAGTGAATCAGAGAGCAGTGGAGTGGAGGGATTGGTTCAATATAAAAAGAATGAATGGACCTGAAAATTAATAGAGCTGATCTTGTTACTTTCATAACTTTTTTTTTTTTTTTTTTTTTTTTTTGAGTCGGAGTTTCGCTCTTGTTACCCAGGCTGGAGTGCAATGGCGCGATCTCGGCTCACCGCAACCTCCGCCTCCCGGGTTCAGGCAATTCTCCTGCCTCAGCTTCCTGAGTAGCTGGGATTACAGGCACGCGCCACCATGCCCAGCTAATTTTTTTGTATTAGTAGAGACGGGGTTTCACAATGTTGACCAGGATGGTCTCGATCTCTTGACCTCGTGATCCACCCGCCTCGGCCTCCCAAAGTGCTGGGATTACAGGCTTGAGCCACCACGCCCGGCCTCATAACTTTTTAAACAGTGAATTTTTTTTTTTTAATTAATAGAATTGGCTGGGCACAGTAGCTCATGCCTGTAATCCCAGCACTCTGGGAGGCCAAGGCTGGCAGATCACTTGAGATCAGGAATTTCAGACCAGCCTGGCCAACACAGTGAAACCCCATCTCTACTAAACATACAAAAAGTAGCTGGGCATGGTGGCGGGTGCCTGTAATTCCAGCTACTCAGGAGTCTGAGGTGGGAGAATCGCATGAACCTGGGAGATGGAGGTTGCAATGAGCTGAGATTGCACTACTGCATTCCAGCCTGACTCCATCTTTAAAAACAAAAAAATTGACAGAATTGCTTGAATTCATGGATGGGAAAAATAAATAATATTGGTTCTTCACCCATTGACTTATAAACTTAATGTAGTGCTTATGAACATCATAATAGTTTTTTTTAACTACACAGGAACATTATAAAAGTCATCTGGAAAAAGAACTGATAAGACATTTTTTAAACTTCTTTTAAAAGGACATAAGGGCCAGGCATGGTGGCTCACACCTTAATCCCAAAACTTTGGGAGGCTGAGGCGAGCAGATCACGAGGTCAAGAGACCAAGACCGTCCTGGCCAACATGGTGAAACCTGTCTCTACTAAAAATACAAAAGTTAGCTGGGTGTGGTGGTGTGTGCCTGTAGTCCCAGCTACTCGGGAGGCTGAGGCAGGAGAATCACCATTCAAGAGGAGGTTGCAGTGAGCCGAGGTTGCTCCTCTGCACTCTAACCTGACAACAGAGCAAGACTCTGTCTCTAAATAAATAAAGACATAAGAAGGGATAACTTTTAAAACGTAAAACATTTTAAATGCTAATATTTTATCAATATGCTAATATTTTATCTGTGATGCTAACATAGGAGACAAAATTGTCAAGAAAAAAGTCTTAGTTAATGTAAGAATTGAACAGAATGGGCGTGGTGGCTCATGTTTGTAATCCCAGCATTCTAGGAAGCCAAAGCAGACAGATCACTTTAGCCCAGGAGTTCAGCATCGGCCTGAGCAACGTGGCAAGACCTCATCTCTACAAAAAAATTTTAAAGAATTTAGCTGGGTGTGGTGGTGTGTGCCTGTAGTCCCATCTACTTGGGAGGCTGGGTAGGAGGATCACTTGAGCCTGGGACGTCAAGGCTGCAGTGAGTCATAATCAGGCAACAGAGTGAGACTCTGTCTCAAGGAACAAAAAGAAAAAAAACAGAAAATATAATAATAAACTATCACAGATCAATGTGGTGCTAGATTAACTGATATTAACTGATTATCAGAAGAAGAAATTCATTGAAAGTTAAACCATTGTTTCACTGGCACACAAAATTAATCCTTGTTAGATTGAAAAATTAAATACTAAATTGAAACATGGAAGAACTAGAAGAAAACAATATTGTTTTCAAGAAATATTTATGGGCTACTCTGGGCATACTGCCTATGGGGTAGCCCTGCTCCATAGGGAGCAGCAATAAAAATAAATAAAATTAAAACTTAGGCCAGGCGTGGTGGCTCATGCCTGTGATCCTAGCACTTTGGGAGGCCAAGGTGGTTGGCTCACGAGTTTAGGAGATTGAGACCATCGTGGCTAACACAGTGAAACCCAGTCTCTACTAAAAATTCAAAAAATTAGCCAGGTGTGGTGGCATGCGCCTGTAGTTCCAGCTACTCGGGAGGCTGAGGCAGGAGAATCGCTTGAACATGGGAGACAGAGGTTGCAGTGAGCTGAGATTGCACCACTGTACTCCAGCCTGGGCAATAGAGCAAGACTCTGTCTCAATAATAATAATAATATTTTATAAAAGAAATACTTGTGAACTCTCATTAGAAAAGAAGGTTCAGCCTCACTAATTGCACACACACCCATGAAAGCAAAATAAAATAGTAAGTTATTTTTTCACCTATCAAGGTAGTAGTTATGGTACCACTACACAATAGAATATTTTGCTACCCTGAGCAGTTGTTATGAAGACTATATAGGGGCCAGGCGTGGTGGCTCACACCTGTAATCCCAGGACTTTGGGAGGCTGAGGCAGGTGGATCACCTGAGGTCAAGAGTTCAAGACCAGCCTGGCCAACATGGTGAAACCTCATCTCTACTAAAAAATACAAATATTAGCCAGGCGTGGTGGTGCACACTGTTAATCCCAGCTACTCGGGAGGCTGAGGCATGAGAATCTCTTGAACCCAGAGGCAAGCCAAGATTGTGCCACTGCACTCCAACCTGGGCGACAGAGCAAGACTCTATCAAAAAAAAGACAAGCCAGCCACGGTGGCTCACACCTGTAATCCCAGCACTTTGGGAGGTGGAGGCGGGCAGATCACCTGAGATCAGGAGTTCAAGACCAGCGTGGTCAACATGGTGAAACCCCATATCTACTAAAAATACAAAAAATTAGCCAGGCATGGTGGCACACACCTATAATCCAGCTGCTCGGGGGGGCTGAGGCAGGAGAATCGCTTGAACCCAGGAGGTGGAGGTTTTGGTGAGCAGAAATTGTGCTATTGCACTCCAGCCTGGGAAACAAAAGTGAAACTCCATCTCAAAAAAAAAAAAAAAAAGGAGAAGAGAAGGATGATATAAAGTATGTATTTTTATGAATTCTCAAATTCATCTATGTAAAAATTCATTTGGAAAAGACTCATCCAGGCTCCTGTAATCCCAACACTTTTGGAGACCAAGGCAGGTAGATTGAGTTCAGGAGTTGGAGACCGGCCTGGTCTGCATGGTGAAACCCTGTCTCCACCAAAAAATACAAAAATTAGCTAGGCATGGTGGCATACACCTGTAGTCCCAGCTACTTGAGAAACTGAGGTGAGCAAATTGCTTGAACCCAGGAGGTGGAGGTTGCAGTGAGCCAAGATCTCTCCACTGCCCTCCAGGCTGGGCAACAGAGTGAGACCCTGTCTCAAAAAAAAAAAAAGAAAAGACTGGAAGGAAATATATCAACATTACAGTTGTAATAAGAGTATTGACTTTTTTTCTTTTCTCTCTTTTCTAAATACTAGATAATGCTGTATTTTATTAGTTAAAAGTAATTTTAACTAATACAGCTGTTTACTATATTTAATGAGAGTAATATTGGAGAAACAATTTTTGGTTTTGTTTAAAACCTGGGACTCAAATCAAATTGAACCCTGTATATAGCTTAGAAAAGTATTTTAGAACTTTGGTTAGGAAACACATACCTCTCATCTTTTTTTTTTTTTTTTTTTTTGAGATGAAGCTTCACTCTCTTGTTCAAGCTGGAGTGGTACAGTGGAGTGAGTGACCCAATCTTGGCTTGCTGCAACCTCCACCTCCTGGGTTCAGGCAATTCTCCTGCCTCAGCCTCCCGAGTAGCTGAGACTACAGGCATGTGCCACCATGCCTGGCTAATTTTTTTGTATTTTTTAGTAGAGATGCGTTTTCACTCTATTGGCCAGGCTGGTCTTGAACTCCTGACCTCAGGTGATCCACCCGCCTCAGCCTCCCAAAGTACGGGGATTACAGGTGTGAGCCACCATGCCTGGCCTATACCTCTGCTCTTAGTTCTGTGCCTAATACAGTCTAAGTCCCCAATAAAGGTTTGCCAATAATGGCTCTTAACTTTCATGTTCTCTTAGTATGTGCTAAGCACTGTGGCAGTTGCTTTCATCTGCATTGCCTTCATTCAATCCTCACATCACCTTAGGAAGTAAAGGTACTTGATATAGATTCTCCTAGCATCAATCAGGAAACAACAGGGATACCTCATTCAGTTAGTTGTGCACTGCCTTACCTCCAGGGCCATACAGTAGCCCTTAAAGTGAGGCCCAGGTAACGTAGATTTCCCTGGTCACATGGCTGTTAAATGTGGGAGTTGAAGTTTGAGCTATATCTGCCTTGCCCCAGAGCCTGTATTGCTAAGCACTGTGCTCACCTTCCTGTATCCCTGCGCTGTGCATTCAGGCCCATGTCAATGTTCTTGTTTTGTCATGGGGAGTTGGGTGGGGACTAAATTTGTTCCTAGATGAGTAAGGAAGAAAGAAAATTGGTTTTCATTAAGAGTTCTGATGTTTATCCAGCTTACCACATTTCAATTAATGTGTCTGTTTTTAAAAATATCATTCCTCTATTTAGAGAAAAATGAGAAATTATGGCATTTCTATTGCAGAATCTTTTAAATATTATTAAAAATGTGAATTTCTAAATTTCACATACATTCCTAAATTTTTATTTAAATGATAAAATTTGCATATTTTTGTTTACAGTTATAAATATTTTTATCTATTTATCTTAGTAGTATTTGTAGCACTACACAGATTTCTGTCTAAAAAAAAATTTTTTTTTTTTAGCTGAAAAGAGGCTTGATTAGTACTCCTCCATCAGATATGCTTCCTACAACAGAAGGTGGGAAGTCAAATGCCTGGTTACGGCAAAAAAATGCTGGCATCTATGTTCGTCCTCGACTCTTCTCTCCCTATGTGGAAGAAGCAAAGGTAATGAAAACCATTTGAAGATAGTAGACTACTTTATTACAAACTGTGTGCACAAAGTGGTTTGTTGTAGTATTATTTAAATATTTGGAAATAACCTATATTTTCAACAATAGGGAAAATGAAAGTAAATTCTAGTTTGACTACTCAACAGGATAGTTTTCTAAAATGTTTAATTTTAATTAAGCGTGTTTTTAAAACTGTGGTTATATTAAAATCTGTTTTATGTTTTTCTCATTTTAGTTGCCTTGCAAATTGTTACCACTTACTGAAAATGGTTGTCTCTATTTTGTGATCTTGAGGATGAGGGAAATGTTCTGAAAGAAAATTGCCCACATTTTGTCTTCCTTCATAAATTAAAGGAATGCTGCAACCTCTTGTAACATAGTTCTGTAACAGCTGACTGCTGGGAATTATGTTTTGTTTTAGAATAAATGCACAAACTAAGAAAAAATGTCAGGCCAATTAAGTAAATAGTTGGCATTATGAGTATTGTATATAACATATAAAGAACTGTCCAAGAAAATAACGGTAATGTGAAAATGAAACATCTAATTTTTATTAGATGTATTCAGCCATAAGAACTTTGAGGGATCCATCCTGGGCAACATGGTAAAACCCCGTCTCTACCAAAAACTAAAACATTTAGCCAGTTATGGTGGCGTGCACCCTGATTTCTGCTACTCAGGAGGCTGATGTAGGAGGATCGCCTGAGCCTGGGAGGCAAAGGTTGTAGTGAGCCATGATTGTGCCACTGCACGCCAGCCTGGGTGACAGAGTAAAAACCTGTCTTCAAAAAAAAAAAAAAAACTTTAGCCTTTTGAGGAACTGACAGTCTTTGAAAGTAAGAAATCACTATTAAACTTTCTGAAATAAATTTAACAGATCAAACAGTGTATATACTTAATGAGTATACAATCAAGTTGCCTCAAAATGTTTCTCATTTTTAGACCAGGTGTGGTGGCTCATGCCTGTAATCCCAGCACTTAGGGAGGCTGAAGCAGGAGGATCACTTGAGTCCAGGAGTTCAAGACCAGCCTGGGCAACCTAACGATACCCTGTCTCTACAAAAAATAATAATAATAAATAGCCAATCATGGTGGTGTGCTCTTGTAGTCCCAGCTACTCGGGAGGCTTGAAGTGGGAAGGTTGCTTGAGCCTGGGAGATCAAGACTGCAATGAGTGAGCCGTGATGGCACCACTCCACTCCAGCCTGGGCAACGTTTTTCTTTTTTCTTCAAAAAAGAAAAATTGGTTTATTTATCAGTCTCTTGAATTGATTATCAATCTTTGGGGGTTTTTTTGTTTTTCTTTTAAGATGGAGTTTCGCTCTTGTCACCCAGGCTAGAGTACAGTTGTGAGCTCTTGGCGCACTGCAACCTTCTCCTCCCAAGTTCAAGCGATTCTCCTGCCTCACCCTCCCAAGTAGCTGGGATTACAGGCTCCTGCCACCACATCCAGCTAATTTTTGTATGTTTAGTAGAGACGGGGTTTCACCGTGTTGGCCAGACTGGTCTTGAACTTCTGATCTCAGGTGATCTGCCCACCTCAGCCTCTCAGAGTGCTGGGATTACAGGCGTGAGTCACCACAACCGGCCCTGATTATCAATCTTTAATATTTTTTATTTTGAGCACTTCATTGGATTTGTTATTTAGCACATGTATACATTGTTTTCTTTATTATAATATTGTTTGTAACTTATTTCTGATTAATTTTATATCCTTCTTTCACATTTCAAGTACTTCTAATTAAAAGCAGACTTTTCAAAAGATGGTTGTGTCTTTTCAAAGATGCTCAAAGATGCTCCAAAGAGTCTTTAAGTTAAAATGGCAGGGGTACTTTCTTTCACCACTAATACTAACATTTATAAAATAGAAATACATTAATTCCCTTTTTGTTTGATGAAAGTAATAATCTTCCTTCAAATGTGATTTAACACAGAGGAAGGTTGACTGGTTTGTTAATACTGAATGATTATTTCAGTCAGTGCTAGATGAGATGATGGTGGAACAAACAGATCTTGTGCGCTTGCGAATGGTTAGAATGTCCAATGTGCCAGACACACTCTACATGGTCAACAATGCCGTGCCACAGTGTTGTCACGTGATCAGCCACCAGCAGATCAGCAGCAACCAGTCAAGCCCTCCTTCAGTTGTAGCCAATGAAATTCCAGGTAAGGCAGTATATTGGGTATTTATATTTAAATGAATAATCTTATTATTTTTTGAAATTGCTGATGTTTGAACCCCTCTGTATATGCTAATTATCTCCACATTTCAATACCCATTATGCTTTGTTCTTCTTAAAGAATAAATACTTCTGGGAGATGGCAGGCTAGGGGAGGGATAGCATTAGGAGAAATACCTAATGTAGATGACGGATTGATGGGTGCAGCAAACCACCATGGCACAGGTACACCTGTGTAACAAACCTGCATATTCTGCACATGTATCTCAGAACTTAGAGTATAATTAACTAAAAGAAATACTTATAAGCTAAAACTTTTGCTCTATATATTTTTTAATATTACTAAGTGTATACAGGTTATCAGTTTACCCTTGAGTTTCTCAGCCTTGGTCTTACTGACATTTGGGGCTGGATTATTCTGTTAATAGAGAGCTGTCCTGTGCTTTATAGGGTGTTCAGCTGCATCCCTGGCCTTTACTCCCTAAATGCTAGGAGCACATATGTGCATGCACACACACCTTTGTGAAAACCTTTTGGAAACATTTTTATATTTCTAGACATTGCCAGTTGTGCCCTGTGGGACAAAGACACGTATTTTGAGAACCACAGGTTTAGAGGAATTCAGACTTTTTGACCACCATAGGGTATTTCTCAGGTTATAAGACCCTTTGGGAGGGTCATATGCACTTATTTTACCTTTTAGCCTATGGCCTTCCAAAATGTAATCACTGTGGGTTTCCTAGAGAACCAGTTTCCCAAGTTCTGCCCTGTGAAGTTTACTGTAGCACAGGTTTATATGTTGTATGACTTTAGGGGAATTGGCCATCGATCAGGATATAACTGTCATGTCCAAAAACGTTTGAGCATTAGTTAATGTTGACTTCAACCAAAGAAAAAAAAGCAACAGACCAACAAAACCAACAGTGATCTGGTGATCAGAAACATGTAGCACTTGCTAATTGCCATTGCAAGATTCAAAATAAAAACCAGCAAACTATAGCAGTGGAAATAGCACTTACTTATTTCTGCTTATAAATGTCTATTGTAATTAAAGATGAATAAAAGACAGTGACAGAACTTTTAAGTGAATACATATATTTTATTCTGGAGCTAATGACTTCAGTTGTTACCTTATCAAATTTGGCCACTAGTTGAAATACACATTAGTTGACGACATGAAATATTTCTTTAGCTGATTTATGCAGATTTTGAAGCTTTGCTAATTATCACGGCTTTTTAGGCTTGAGTCAATGCAGTTGAATATCAGCATAATTTAGAACTCAGTCTCAAAAGTCTAGACAGTCTCAAGTAAGTATGCTCAGAAAAATAAGACTTGTCTCTCTGTTGTTTGGCTAATGAGGTATGGCCCTATTCTGGTATCATCCTGGGTTCTTCTCACTTCCTTGCCCACCACATTCATGAAAGGATAGATGTCTTGTTCCAGAGGATTAGGGGGCTCATATCCTGGCTCTGTTACTTTGTATGACTTTGGACAAGGTATTAATATTTTCTTTCCCAAACATTAATTTCCTCATCTATGAATTGGGGCTAATACCTTCTTTCTAGAGTTGTGAGGATTTAATGAAGCACCGCAAATAATATGCAGAGGAGTTTGCCTGGCTTAGAGTAAGCACTCAGTAAACGCTAGTCCCTTTTATCCCTAAAAAATAATAATCACTGCTCTAGTCAGTTTCTCTCATAAATATTTATAGACTCCGTCCCCTCTCCAACCCTACAGCTACAGCCCTTGTTCAGGTTTCTAACCAGTGTTCCTGCCTCTCATCTTACTCAGAATTCTGTTCTTTACACCAGTGAGTGGTTGGCCAGCATACTTTTTCCAGAAAGGGCCAGATAATAAATACTTTAGTTTCTGTATGCCATACAATCTCTGTTATATCTATCTACTCAACTCCCATACAACAGCCATAGACAGTACCTAAATGAATGGATACAGTTACATTCCAGTAAAACTTTATTTACAAAGGCAGACAGCAAGCTTGATTTAGCCTACCGGCCACAGCGTGCCTGCCCATTTTACACCAGCATCAGAGTGCACTTGTTCACAGCTCTGATCCTGTCATCTTCCTGCACAAGTCACTGCCTCTTGTGCACAGGATACAATTTAAATTCTTTATCCATGATCTGCTGGTTGCCATCTTTCTGCCTTCTCTCTTCACACTCTTCCTGCTTATAGCTCTGAACCCTAAGTTCTGCTGGCCGTGCCAACCACTTCTGCCAGGCTGTCTCTTATTGCATGTTTTACACATATCCAGTCCTTCTGCTCACAAAGTTTTTTTTTGCCTGTCTGGTTTCCCTTCATTCTTCTAGAATCTGCTCTGTGTACACCTTGAAGCCTTTCTTGTCTGCCCCCAGTCTGGCTGGGTGCCCTTCCTCCCAGTCCTTCAGTTCTCTCCATGAGCATTTATGACCCGATATTGTATTGTTTACTTCTGGTTTAGTTTATATCACCAAGCCAGAACCTTTTGAGGAGAGTAATCATGTGTTTCATTCTGTGCACCCTAATATCCAAGTCCAATTCCTGGTGCGTAGTTAGGACTCACAAAATTATTTGAACAAAAGAATTAATATATTTAAAGACTTCTGAAATATCTTGAGATTCAGATGAGAATGCATGCAAGTAAAATTATATTTGAACTGTAAACTAAAATAATACAACTCAGGGGCTGTTCAGTATGATCAAGAGCCTTTTGGGCATAGTGAGATTTTAAAACCTTGAAAAATAATTAGAGGTATATAAATTAGTATGTTCCTAGAAAATTAAAATACTGTCTAAAAAATTTATGAGATTCTGATATGAAACACATGCTTTTTTCCCTTGGGCTCACAGGGTCGTCTTCTGTGTAGCTCAGGAATTTTGCTTGCCCACTGTTTTTCTCCTTCCAGTTCCTCGTCTCCTCATTATGAAAGACATGGTCAGACGACTGCAGGAGCTGCGGCACACGGAGCAGGTGCAGAGGGCCTATGCGCTCAACTGCGGGGAGGGCGCCACCGTCAGCTATGAAATTCAGATTCGAGTGCTGAGAGAGTTTGGTCTTGCAGATGCTGCTGCAGAGCTCTTGCAGGTAGGAAATGACATTAAACTGTTTAAAATAGGGAGCCTCAGTCACCAGACAGGCAGTATTGTAGACATCCTGATGAGCCTTCAGCTTGCTTCCTTTTCTTTATATGTGCTTTTTCACCGCCTTTGGTTGTCTTTGATAACCCGCAAGTCTCTCCTGGTGAGAGGCCGTGTCATGGAGTGAACTGAGCAGAGGTCTAGAATGAGAACTGGGTTTAGATCCCAGCTCTGCTGCTTACTAGTTGGTTAACTTGGAATGAGTTACTTAACCACCCTGGGCATCAGCTCTTTTACCTGTAAAACAGATAGTTTTGAAGATCCAGATTGCTACTGTACAGCAGCTATATATCTGGTATGTAGCAAGCATACAAGTGGCAACTGCTAAAAAATTCATAGTGTGCCTACCCAGCAGAGATGGCCTGGAAATGGAAGATTCTGAACTTCACTGCTCTCTCTGCCTCGTTTGGTCACTAGGTTTCAGGTTTGGTCTGCTGCCACGCTTACACATCTTCCATGTGCCCCCTTTTGTTTCTCTCGTCCGTCTTATAAGAAATTTCTTCCACGAGGGTTCAAACCCAAACATGAGAATCAAAGAATAAGTGCTTTCTTTTTTAACGTACCAGGAAAAAAGAAAAAACTCATTTCTAGTAATTATTAGATTAAAAGCAATAGCATTGGTTTTGCAATTAGGATAGAATTTGTAAAGTATTCTGATCACAGCCACTAAATCAGAGCCTTAAGTAAAATTTAATTTCATCTGGTCAAGTGATTGATTTTCTTGCTACTAACTCCAAACCCCTTTAATCCTTACCCTTCAAAAGGATAAGATGTGGCCAGGTGCAGTGGCTCATGGCTCTAATCCCAGCTCTTTAGGAGGACAAGGTGGATGGATCACCTGAGGTCAAGAGTTCAAGACCAGGCTGGCCAACATGGTGAAACCCCGTCTCTACTGAAAATGTAAACATTAGCCAGGTGTGGTAGCACAGGCCTGTAGTCCCAGCCTTGAGAGGCTGAGGCAAGAGAATTGCTTGCACCCAGGAGGCAGAGTTTGCTGTGAGCCTCTGAGATTGCTCCACTGCACTCCAGCCTGAGTGACAGAACAAGACTCTATCTCAAATAAAAAAGGGATAGGCTGGACACAATGGCTCACACCTGTAATCCCAGCACTTTGGGAGGCCAAGGCGGGCAGATTGCTTGAGCTTAAGTTCAAGACTAGCCTGAACAATATGGCAAAAACCCTATCTCTACAAAAAATACAATAAATTAGCCAGGCATAGTGAGTGGTATGCACCTGTAGTCCTGGTTCCTTGGAAGGCTTAGGTGGGAAGATCACTTGAGCCCAGGAGGTCAGGGCTACAGTGAGCCATAATTGTATCACTGCACTCCAGCCTGGGCCACAGAATGAGACCCTGTCTTAAAACAATAAGTAAATGAATGAATGGATGGATAAGCATGGTACAGGTTTCTTCAGCAAGTCAGCAAACTATTTTTAGGTTCTTTTTTTCCCCCCTGCTTGCCTAATTTTCTACTGAACATTTTTAGGCTCTCGTTTTAGGTTGTTGATTTTCATTTTTTTGCTGGAGTTTTTCTTCTTAAAATATATGGTCTGGTTTTCTACTCATTTCTTTTCCTTTTGCCATTCTAAATTGTGTCTGAATTTGATATCTTAAATTGCATGAAGTATTCTTTAATAATGTTTACCAAAATATTAATCAAACTTAGTCATAGATAATGGGTGAGGAATAGTATTTTGTAGTTTTTATTTCAGACAGAGCAGGCACAGATGTTTTGTCAGAAAGTCTCTAGAGCATCCTCAGTTGTATTCCTTTCTTCCTTTGGCATTTAATGTTAATCTCTTAGCAAAGACATATTTGAGTTTGGGTTTATTACCTGTTTTTGCATTATCACATAATTTTGCAAGAGATGACTGACCTGCTTACTGGAGTATTCAGTCAAGCAGCTTTCTTTGATGGCTGTGTCCTAGGTGGTACTCTGTGCTTTTATACTGTAAGTAAGGTGATTTTTTTTCTTGGGCTTCTGGCCTAGAAGAATATATTATGCTTTTTATTCTTGCTGACTGTGGTTTTCTTAAGTACCTCACTTAATTCTCTCAGCCTATAAATTTCCATTTATGAAATATGCTAATAAATATCCTTTTTTTTTTTTTTTTTTTTTAAATCTTAGAATCCTCACAAATTCTTTCCTGATGAACGTTTTGGGGATGAAAGTCCTCTCTTGACAATGAGACAGCCTGGGAGATGTCGTGTAAACAGTACCCCTCCTGCAGAAACCATGTTTACAGATCTGGACTCTTTTGTGGCCTTCCATCCACCCTTGCCTCCTCCACCACCTCCCTACCACCCCCCAGCTACCCCAATCCATAACCAGCTCAAAGCAGGCTGGAAACAAAGACCTCCCAGTCAGCACCCTTCACGTTCATTTTCTTATCCCTGTAATCATTCGCTGTTCCACTCCAGAACAGCTCCTAAAGCTGGCCCTCCCCCAGTCTACTTGCCAAGTGTTAAAGCAGCGCCTCCTGATTGTACCAGCACTGCAGGACTGAGCAGACAGACGGTGGCTGCTGCCGCCGCCACCACCACCACCTCAACAGCAACAGCAGCAGCATCTGAGAAGCAAGTGGTAAGTCAACACTTCAGTAACTTGCTTCAGTTTATGGACTATTAGAAGCAATTTTCTTGGCCCCAAGAGCTCCACTGAGACTCAGCAGTGCCCAGAGTATTGCTGACAAGCGGAAGGCATAGACTTGAGGGATATGGAAAAGAGGGAGAAACGCTAATGTACATGAATGAGAAAAGACAGGAGGAGAGAGACCAGAGGTGTATATGGAGGAGTTGGGTATCTTCTTATCTTTGTGTTCATTTGCCAGGATTAGGAAGGAGTGGGGTTACTGAGCATCATAAAGGAATATACCATTTTCATGTTCTATTCAAGCACGGGTCTAGAATTTGTCCCTGACTTCTACTATTCTGTAAAATCCACTATTGTACCACATGCTTTAATGGGACAAGAAGCAAGAGCAACTTATAGCTAAGTACAATGTACCACCAGGAATAATGTGGAAAAAACTTTTCTTTTTGAGACAGTCTCACTGTGTCATCCCGGCTGCAGGGCAGTGGTGTAATCATAGCTCACTGCAGCCTCAACGACCTCCTAGGCTCAAGTGATCCTCCCACCTCAGCTCCATGAGTAGCTGGGACTACAGGCATGTGCTACCACATTCAGAAGATGGGCAGAAAATGAGGCCTCAAGCATGCCCCTGCCTCTGAAGCTCATCATCAGAGCCCCCACTTCACTTAGAATCACAGTAGCTAGGGCTGGTAGGTAGTAAATTGGTAGAGGATTCTTTGCTTGATTTTGCATGGCATTAGAGATTTTATGTAATACACTTGAAAAAAATAGTGATTTTTTTTTGGTCAGGTGCCATGGCTCACATCTCTAATTCCAACACTATAGGAGGCTGAAGGGGGAGTATCACTTGAGCCCAGGAGTTCAGAACCAGCCTAGGAAACGTAGTGAGACCCCAATTCTACCAAATAAATAAACAAATTAGCCAGGTGCGGTAGCAGATGCCTGTAGTCCCAGCTACTCATGGTGCTGAGGTGGGAGGATCACTTGAGCCTAGGAGGTCGTTGAGGCTGCAGTGAGCTATGATTACACCACTGCCCTGCAGCCGGGATGACACAGTGAGACTGTCTCAAAAAAAAAAAAAAAAAAATTGATTTTTAAGTCTTCCTATTCAGTCATGTGCTATCAGTGGCAAGTTAGAAGAAAAGATTCACCTATTAGTTCATTAAAATATGGCTTATTGGAACCTGTGGACTAGTATATATCCTGAGTCAAATTATGATCCTTTCTTAACTTTTCTTTTTAACATAACCTCAAGAATGTATTATCTTCACAGTGAAACAAAAGATGATGCTTAGAACTGGATCAGTTGTCCTTTTCTCTTCTTATCTTCTCCAGGTTCAGCATGCTTGCATCTCTTAATAGCCAGCATTCTCTTAGATCTGCAGTTGAGCTCAGCACTCAAGCTTCAGCACAATCTTCTTTGTAGTTTTCGTCTTTTTCCGGAAAATTGGCCTAGTCTGCCCACCATAGTCACTGCTTCCTATCATGCTGCTTTCCCTGGGCATACAGAGAATCCTTGCCCTTCTTCTACTGTGTCACTTTGTGGGATTAGTGTTTGCCACACTTGTGACAGAAAGTCCAATGGGTTTTAGAAAGGCTCACCATGTTTGCAGGAGCAGCTAGCACAGAAAGCCTTTCTCACCTTCTTATACCTCTCTACCTCTTCTATCTGCTTCCCCCACCCCAGAAGAGCGAAGGTCGGTAGTGTTTGATAAACCAGATTTCCATTCTGTTGGCCTGGGCCCTCAGTTCTACAATCACAGAAGTTCTACTACTTTATATTTTAAATAAAACTCCTTTTAAAGGTAATTTATTTGTATATTCATTGCAGTCTTGACTATAGTAATGAAAAATTGGAAGCAACCTAAATGTCCAATCGTAGCTAAATGGTTAAGTCATGGTTCATTAATACATTGACAGAAATATATGCGCTAAATTTCGTAAAAATTAATAGATAGCAAAGGAGAAAAACATAAAAAGAAAGACCTCAAAATGCTAACAGTGATATTTCTGTTCAAAAGGTTGCAGTGTTTTTTTTTTTTTGCCTTTATAGCTTTCTGTATTTTTATATTTCTTAAATATTCAGCACGTGTTACTTTTATAATTGGGAAACAAAATCGGTGGACATCATTTTTACAGAGGATGGGTCCTTTTCTTTAACCCTCCCACCATTTTTGTCTCTGTCTGCAGCGAACACAACCTGTGCTGAATGATCTGATGCCAGACATCGCTGTGGGTGTGTCCACACTGTCACTCAAGGACAGGAGGCTTCCAGAGCTTGCTGTGGACACAGAATTAAGCCAGTCAGTTTCTGAAGCAGGACCAGGGCCTCCCCAGCATCTGTCATGTATTCCACAGAGGCATACACACACTTCTCGGAAAAAACACACACTAGAGCAAAAAACAGATGCCAGAGAAAATCCACATCCACAAGAATATCCGGATTTCTATGACTTCTCAAATGCTGCTTGCAGACCTTCTACTCCTGCTCCCGGCCGACGCACCCCTTCCCCTTCGCAAGGTGGATATTTTGGTCCCGATTTGTACAGCCACAGTAAGGCATCACCAAGTGGCTTAAAGTCAGCCTACCTACCTGGCCAGATATCTCCTAAAAAACAGGAAGAAGCTAGGAGAGAATATCCACTTTCCCCTGACGGGCATCTACACCGGCAAAAGAATGAGCCGATACATCTGGACATCGTCGAGCAGCCTCCCCAGAGGTCAGACTTCCCTTTGGCAGCCCCAGAAAACGCTAGTACCGGTCCAGCCCATGTCAGGGGACGAACCACAGTAGAAACTGACTTGACTTTTGGGCTGACTCCTAACAGACCTTCACTTTCTGCATGTAGCTCTGAAGCTCCTGAAGAGAGATCCAGTAGAAGACTGGCAGACAGTGAGTCCCTGGGCCATGGAGCTCAGAGAAATACAGATTTGGAAAGGGAAGATTCAATAAGCAGAGGAAGGAGGTCACCAAGCAAGCCGGACTTCCTCTACAAAAAATCTGCCCTCTGAGAGCAACCTCCAAGTCGTCTGTGCCTGAGATATGAAACATCCCATTTTATGATGTAACCCAACAACTTACAGACCAGTTTATCAACGCCAGCTGACAACTCAGTTTCACATTATTTTGGTCTAGTTTTTGTGTATATATGTGTTAGACATGGCATGCTAAGGAGTTTTTTTTTTTTTTAAATGTCGCATCTGTCTAATTTGTGTTTGAACAATTATGTCGGGAAGCATTTTTACGAGCGAGCAAGCTGGCACTTTTTATTTCTCTTTACAAATGATGGAATTTTTTTGCACTTGTACATTTATTTTCTCTGTATTGATTTTATATTAGTATGTTAAACTTTATTGCCACATTTAAAGGACTGTATTTTCATACTTTTTTGCATTTTACCTTTCATCCACCAATCCATGTGCATTGGATTGCACACTAAGATGTATTTTCTTATGAAATAGTTCTGTGTTTATTTTTTAATTATAGAAATTCCAAAGAACAGCACATCAGAATGCTCCTCTCTTTTCAGTAATTATTTCAGTTCAGAAATCTTCCCGCCCAGTCTCCATAAATCTAATGTCTTTTTTTTTTTTTAAACAAGTCCTGGGAGCTGGGCTTCGTTCCTCCAGCGTGAGTCCAGTCAGGGTCCTGAAGTTTGCTGGTTCAGGAAAGAACAGGAAGGAGAAAAGCCTTCTGTGCCCAGGCTGAAGCTGCTCCATTTCCACAGTGTGGATGCAGTCAGAATCCCTGCACATTCTGGTCAAAAGGATTAGAGTGTCACCAGAAGAGGCTCTAAGGAGATCGGATCCCTTGGAATTAGAAAGCAGTGGAGATGGGGCGCAGTGGCTCACACTTGTGATCGGCACTTTGGGAGGCCGAGGCAGGCGGATCACTTGAACTCAGGAGTTCAGGACTGGCCTGGGCAACATGGTGAAACTCCATTTCTATAAAAAGTGCAAAAAAAAAAAAAAAAAAACCTAGCCGGGCATGGTGGTGTGCACCTGTAGTCCCAGCTACTTGGGGAGCTGAGGTGGGAGGATCACTTGAGCCCAGGAGGTTGAGGCTGCAGTGAGCCAAGCTTGTACCACACCACAGCACTCCCACCCTGTCTCAAAAAAGGCAACATTGAGACCCTGTCTCAAAAAAGAAAAAAGGGGCAGTGGAAATAGTGAAATAACTAAAAGGTCACAGTGACGTTTCTAGTTCTGAGCGTCAGCTCTGCTTGCGATGGGGGAACTGACTGCTCACTGCCTTTAACTGTCTTGCTCTCTATGGGAAAAAAAAAGGGCTTCAGTCTTATAGATGTTATTTGGTGTTTGTAAACATATGTTTTCTTTTAAACGATTTTCAAAGTATGTCGAAATTTTGGTGTCCTATAAAAAGTTGTTGTATAATGCATAGTGCTTTCTCACCAACAGAAAAAAGGAAACAAATTGTTTTCAGTTAAACGCTACATGTCCTACTTGAACTCCACTGGGATGCTGGTTTGGCATTTACTAAACCACTGAGCACATGGGGTCTTTCAGGACCCTCTCCCTTGGAAGGGCAATGTGTGAGCTAAGGACCGTTTTTTTCTTACTCTCCAATGTAAATATATTAGTATTTGAGTTTTTAAATCACTTCAACATTATTTGAGCATTTACTTTGTATTTTTACAGACACATAAACACACAGCCGTAGCACTTAGAAGAAAAGAGGTTTTCTAAACATTCCTCCATATGTAGGATATTTGGGAGCTTCTTTTCTATGTATATATATAAAAAACTATGAATCACTCACACTCACTCTAAAACTATGCAGGGCTAGGGAGCCTTTACGAGCTACCAGATACATGAATTACATGCACTTTGAAGTAAATAGGTTTTCTATTGGGTGTCAACAACTCTGCTTTCTCCCAAAACTATAGTTTCTCTTATGGTCTTTTCCTCCTTTACCCTGTGGATATACACTCAGGAATAATCTGACATTTTAGAAAACCCTAACAGTAGATAGTCTCCAAGATGGGAAACATGCTGTGTGTCTGCACACACCAGTGGCAAACTGCCACCAGTCGCTCTGCTGCCTGACTGGTTAGCTGCTGTGCTGGTGCGCTCGGTGATGCTGGTGGCTGCACAGGCTCCCGAGCTCCCAGAGTTAACACTGATCTTCAGGTCGGCTGTGTGTCGCATTCGAGCCTCCTTTTTTAAAGAGAAAAACATAGGCCTCTGTTCTCACTTGTAAGAGGTTTGACTCATAATAGACGATCGTGTCTTTTGAAGCCCAGTCTGTCTTCAGAAACAAAAGCGAAGGCCATCATATTCCTTAATGTGTGTTTCTGTTATCACATATGTATGTTGACATGTTCATGTTTTGATACAGTTTTATATTTCTATTCTGAATCAGACTGTACTGCGCCAGTACTGCAAGGAAGAATCAGTAGACCTAATTTGGATGGGGAGAAAAAGTCTTATCTCTGACCTGTTTTGTTTTTTTTTTTTTTCCAAATGTTAAACCAGAGCTGTTGATCCCACACATTGATTTTTCTGAAAATTTATGAACTATTCTCATATCTCTGAAATATAATTATAAAAATAGGTGGCCACTATTCTTAAGATTATTTAGTTTATAAAGTTTGCTTTTAATCATGCAGTAGCTTACCTGGCTAAACTATGTTTATAAAGGGAAAACTTGCTTTAATCCATGGGATTTCGGACCGATGTGACTTGCGGACGGTAAACAGGTGTGGGTTTTGCGTGTGTTAGGTTAGGTGTTAGTAAGCTTTTCATGTATCTGGTGAAGTACGGTTACTAGGGTAGGTTGAAGAGCTATGTGCCTCTGGCTTTCCAGCCCATCTAGTAAATCTTTTTTAATGCTGTACTAAGATAAATGTGAAGTCTGAGTAAGGTTGCTCTCAAGAAAAAAGCATATATATGTATAATATAAAATGTAGGCCATGGGAACTGTCATTTTACTTGGTATAGGATTTTAATGAGAACCAAATCACAAAAATACCAGATCTCCTTTTGAGGTCATGGACAATCAGGCCGTTTGGACAATCACCACTTCCAGTGTCTGCTGTGCATTGAGGTTAGAGAACTACCATTTACATGCTAGGGCCAAGAGAGGACATTCGAGTTTCTTAAAGATGCTGTTGGTCTTTTTCTTATGTTATTGTTTTAGTTTTGTGATTTTGATGAGTAAGTTCAGAGTCACTGGTGGCTCCTAAGAAAAAAACAGCAGCATGAAAGGCAAAAAGTATTTGAAACATAGTTGTGTAAATTTTCCACACCCATTCTTTAGCTCACATGCCCCCTTTAGCTTTATTTCTGGGAACATGTCCTTAGACCTCAGCTAGCCTGACACTGCAATAACCTGTTAGGCTTTAAGGCTTTTCAGTGAATTCTTGACATTTCAGTCTTCTTACAGAATTCTTTATGAAACCTTACCTAAGTCTTGTTTTTGCTTCCTCAGAAGCTTTTTATTACACCTGCCATCCTTCATTGGATTTTCCTTTTGGTTTGTTGTTGCCGTCCTGGCAATGAGCTTAGTCCTTGTACATCTGCATGAAGATGCCGATGCCGAAGGCAAAGTGGAAGCGCGCGCCACGCCGTGGAGCTCACAGCCGGTGTGCATCGTGCTTTAGAGTTGACAGGATTGACATTTCTCAGTAACTACCCAGCAAAATACATATTTTCATAATGTTGAATTTGCCTTTTAGAAAAAAGAATGTTTCATTAAACACTTGTAAGATACTTATCTCGAAATTAACTACAAGGCATTCATGTTTTTAGGACTGAATTCAAAGGGAAATGCTTCTTTGACTTTTTTTCATTGTTCAGTTGACTTTCAGCTTTCTGTACTGACTATTAAAGCAGCAGTGATGGGTGCTATTCCCGGTTCTGCAGTGGTTTACTTTGTCTACTAAGTGATTTACTTTTAAACCTCATTACTGATAATCTTACTGAAAGACTTAACATGCACACTGCTAAAAGGTGTTTTACTGTTTTCCATTAACAGTGTTGTATGAGCAATGTTTGGTGACATGTTGTCTCTTTGTCCTGTAGATTGTCATATCTGTTATGTAGCTATCGTATTGGCAAGTCCTTTGCTTTTTTTTCCTCTAGAAAATCCTCAGACTGTCAGTCTTTCATATTCTGAATATTATAATGCCGTGGCCGTTTCTATAGAAAGATGACTTGCAAGTGTGTGTCTTGAAAATAACTTCTTGTGTTTGTGTGTTTGTGTGAGTTCTGTCTAAGAGGTCAGATAAGCTCTGGAAGCTTCATCGTCTACCTGCACGTGACTCTGTATCTGGGTTACATGGGCAGGCAGCACTAAGTCCTGCTCTTAGATGGGGTGGCTGAGAGATAAAGGTTCCGGAACTCTCCTTGCTGTGTATGCACCACTTCTGTACACAGAGAGGTGGAAAACCATCTACAACACTGCATTTCTTGTGGTTGTGCTGTTACTGGTATAAAGTCAAGTGCCTTCAATGCTAAAGGCTCAGAAATTTTTCTTAAACTGATTTCATGTCCTATGCAAGTGTTTTCTACAACCTGCATAACCAGTACTTTGTAAAACTTGTTTACGCTTCAATTGTACATAGTGATTTTTAAAGAAATATATAGTATTTTTATTTAGGTACCTCCAAACTTGAATTCGTCTGTGTGAAGCATTGTAAAACGATACATTTCTCTTTTGAGTACCATTACAGTTGTACAGAGGTTTTCACTGCTTCTATTTTTCTACTGTTACTGATGAGCATGTAACACTGACTTTATCCTACATATAGTTGGCATTTCAAATAAATGGCTTGTATAGAATCTGCTGAGTTGGATACAGTCTGTTTTAGCAGTGTAGCATATAGTCTTCAATCATAGAAGTGATTGCACCCCTGGAGGGTAGAAGTGGGAGGTTTTCTAGGTTGATTTTCTGTTTCTAGGATTTCAATCATTCAGAGGCATTTATCATCATCATCATCATGGTTTTCTTGGAAATCACACATTTTATTCTGAATCATCAAGTTCATTATTTTCTATTATTTTATTGAGACATTTCTGAGAAATTTTATTTTGCAAATTTGAGCGAAAAGTTCCGCACAGGGGTCTGTACAGGATGGCAGGAAGCTCAGCCTGGCGCCCATGTGAACCAGGCACCTGAATGTGTCCTGCTCTTCAGGGGCCTTCAAGGGTCTGCGACCTGGCCTAGATTCTGAGCTTTCTTTTGCTTTCACACTCAGGCTCAGTAATATTTTTCTATTTAAAAAGGAAATGAAATCATGGTCTCGAGTCTAGCTTTCTGAAATTTAAAAAGGCCATGCAAAATGGAAAGTTTTCTCATTTCCATTTTTTAAAATTCCTACAAAAGAACTCTTATTTTTTATTTTTGAGACAGTGTCTTGCTCTGTCACCCAGGCTGGAGTGCAGTGGTCATGGCTCACTATAGCCTTGATTTCCCAGGCTCAAATGATCCTCCCACCTCAGCCTCCGAGTAGCTGGGGCTACAGGTGCACATCACTATGCACAGCTAATTAAAAAAAATTTGTAGAGATAGGGATCTCACTGTATTGCCTAGGATGGTCTCAAACCCCTGGGCTCAAGTGATGCTCCCACCTCAGCCTCCCAAAGTGTTGGGATTACAGGCATGAGCCACTGCATCCAGAGAGCTCTTTCTTTAAAATGTTTTTATCATTTCAGCACTAAATTCTGTCCTAGCCTCACACTCTTCATACCTCACTAACGAGTTACTGCTTTATAGTTTGTAACCATCTTAGGTTTAACAGAAGGGTATCAAGATAAAATCTAAGGTTTCTGTGGGTGAGCTTCTGAAATCTAACAAGAAAATTGAATAAATCAGTGTTCATTTCTGTACTTGTGGATTCTTCCTGAAAAAATGAACTCGGGCCAGCTTCCCTAGCCACTTAGGCTTTACCTTTCCTTAGTCCATTAGGGAATTTCTTGAGTCCACTCCTCCCAGAGTCTGGCAATATGGAGCAGCAGACCAAACAGACAGGATCCCCAGTCTCAGACCCTTTCACTTATGGCTGGAAATGACTTGTCCTAGAAACAAAACAAGGCCAGGTGCAGTGGCTCACACCTGTAATCCCAGCACTTTGGGAGGCCAAGGCGGGTGGATCACAAGGTCAGAAGATCAAGACCATCCTGGCCAACATAGTGAAACCCCGTCTACTAAAAATATAAAAATTATCTTGGCATAGTGGCACACACCTGTAGTCTCAGCTACTCGGGAGGCTGAGACAGGAGAATTGCTTGAACCCAGGAGGTGGAGGTTGCAGTGAGCTGAGATCACACCACTGCTGTCTAGCCTGGTGACAGAATGAGACTACATCTTAAAAAAAATAAAAATAAATAAATAAATAAATGGCATTTTTCACAGCTAAAGGGAAGACCAGCTTGAAATGGCCCAGGAATGAATGAACAGGAGGAGAAATGCTGGATGCCGCACCGAACAGTGTAATTTTTTCTAGTCCCTCACTGAGTTAGAAACTCTTTCCTTTGATCCTCTGTGAGTTAAGTACTATTATTTGTGCCATTTTACAAAAGAGAAAAACCCGGAGATACCACCTTGTCCAAGGTCACACAGCTAGAAAGTTGGCCAAGCTTGGGCTCAAACCTGGGCAGTCTGGCTCCAGAACCCAAGTCCTCATCCATCATGCTGTACTGTGCACCAGGAAGTCCAGTGGTGCAGGCAGGGGAATCTAACGTGCAGAAGCTGGGTGCAGGTTCGAGGATGCCATTCATTTGTTCATCCGGTCTGTTTTTACGGACATTGCTGGATGCTGAGGCAGCAGTCGTGCACAAAACAGTCACAGTCCTCCTCGAAACATTTGTGAGTTTCCAAGAAGAAAGGACATTGAAGAACTACAGAGGTAAAGCTTGATGTCTAACTGGTCCCAGGGGTGGGGAGGCTTCACGTGGGAGTGACCTTGAAGGTGCAGGTGAAAGACGAGTCAGGGCAAAAGGGCGAGGAGTGGGGAGGGAGGGCTCCATGGAGAGACAGTGCCTGGACTCAGCACAGGGGAGTGAGAGGGGGTGTGGGACCCTCCGGCAGGGTGAGGCTTGTGAAGTTGGTTATAATGGCAATGGGAAAGCTACTAGGGTATCGTACGCTGGGGCATGGTTCACTAGGTTTGCATGTTCCAAATCACTCTGGCTATTGTGTAAGAAGTGGTTGAAGACAAGCAGGAGTAGATTGAGAGTTCCAGACAGGAGGCTGGCGTAGCCGTCCAGGGAAGAGCTGCGAGCAGCCAATGAAAAAAATGGATTCAGAATCTGCTGATGGTGCCATGTCTGCATGACTTGATGCCTGCTCAGTGCGGAAAGGATGGGGAGCCAGATCTGGGGGGAAGACAGAGTTGGCATTGGTCATGTTGACTTGGGAATGATTGCCAGGCAGCCAACTACAAGGTGGTGATTAGGTGTCAGCTGGGAGTCAGAGGAAAGGATTCCAGCTGGAGGCTGTGTGGAGGTTGTCCATGTATATGGGTGGCACAGCCCTGGGAGTGGATGGAGTGATTAGGGGAAAGGTTTGAAGGAAGATGAAACGGCTTGGATGATGAACTAGGGGAACTCCAACCTTTCCAAACCAGCTGAAGGGAGTTGCGGGCCAAGGGCAGCCTAGCAGACAGAAAGCCAGCAGGGTGTGCTGCTCAGAAGACCAAGCTGGGACAACTCGAGAAGAGAGGGAATGTGATCTTTAGAATAAGTGAAATGAAAGAAGGAATATACAAAATACTGCATCCGTATGCTCCCATTTGGAGAGAAGACAAGGAGAAGGAAATGAATGCAGATAAATAAACATTTCTGCGGCCGGGCGCAGTGGCTCATGCCTGTAACCCCAGTACTTTGGGAGGCCGAGGCAGGTGGATCATTTGAGGTCAGGAGTTCGAGACCAGCCTGGCCAACATGGTGAAAACCCATCTCTACTAAAAATACAAAAATTAGCCAAGCGTAGTGGCAGGCCTGTAATCCCAGCTACTCCAGAGGCTGAAGCAGGAGAATCACTTGAACCCAGGAAGTGGAGACTGCAGTGAGCTGAAATTGCGCCACTGCACTCCAGCCTGGGTAATAGAGTGAGCCTCTGTCTCAAAACAAACAAAAATATTTCTGCAAGAATCTGCAAGAATGTGCACAGGTCTGCCTCTGGAGAGAGACGTTGGCAATACCTGCAACTACCAATTAATGGTCTCCTTTTTGTACTGGCTGAGTGTTTAAATGATAAGCAGGTGTTACTTTTTCAAGTTAATTAAAGATAAGCCATTAAGGCTCAATTCCACCCCTCCCCAAAAGTTAACCCTGAGGTTGCTGTTCATAGGTTTTGGAAGATCAGGCCCCTAAGGTGTGTTTGGTCAGCCACAAGGAGAAGGTGTGGGATTGGAAGAGCGGATTGGTGGCAGCTGGAGAGAGAAGCCAGGTGGGGCAGGTGTGAGTCTGAGTGGGAGGTGAGAAGGTGGAGGTGATCTGTGTAGACAGCCTTTTGTGAAGAGGAGGGAAACTGAAGGAGTTGTAAGGTGTGAGGAGATGACCAAGCTGTGGCTGGAAGCAGGGTGGGATCATCATTACTGTCATCTTGTGGGCCAATCATGAAAGACCCTGTCACACACGTAGGCTTCCCTCATCCCCCGGGAAGCTGGTTGACTTGTCAACAGGAGAAGGAGGTCGGCCCCACATCATTTGTTCTTTTATATATATACATATATTTTTTTTAAAGTTCTGGGGTACATGTGCAGAACGTGCAGGTTTGTTACATAGCTATACACATGCCATGGTGGTTTGCGGCACGCATCGACCCATCATCTACATTAGATATTTCTCCTACTGTCATTCCTCCCCCAGCCCCCCACCTCCCAAAAGGCCCCTGTGATGTTCCCCTTCCTGTGTCCATATGTTCTCATTGTTCAACTCCCGCTTATGAGTGAGAACATGCAGTTTGGTTTTCTGTTCCTGTATTAGTTTGCTGAGAATGATGGTTTCCACCTTCATCCATGTCCATGCAAAGGACATGAACTTTTTTATGGCTGCATAGTATTTCATGCTGTATATGTACCACATTTTCTTTATCCGGTCTGTCATTGATGGGCATTTGGGTCACATCATTTGTTCTTAAGGACGCCTCACTTCCTACTTGCAGCTCCTCTTTCCGGGTGTTCAGAAATCATCCCATGGTAGCTGCTAGTTTGTTTTAGAAGCCTTTGGGGGACACCCGTCAGGTCACCAGTCCATAGTTTCCAGAATCTATTATCCCCCACCTAAAAGTATCAAAGCCAATGAATTGAGACATTTGGGCGTTTGGGCCCCCACCCCTTTCTCCGTGGTCCTGCCTAGATTTCCCGCAGCCTGCTATGAATTGTTCCTGGGTCACGCCCGCAGGGCCTCCCGGCTCCTTCTGGCTGGCCATGCTCTCTGGCTTGTCTGGTTCCAGGCTGTCTTCTCAGGAAAAGGGTGGAAGCGAGTCACGTGTTTCCAGCTCCTTGTCATCAGCTAACCCGGCACTAACTGTCCTTGCTCCACACCTGGCTTTATACAGGGCACTAACGGTGTTGCGGTTTCTCACGGGCGTCACCCCAGTCTGGAGTTTAGCTCCATGGCCCACCCAACAGGTCCATCTGTCTCCAAGCCTCTTGCCCGCGGACGCTTTTTTATTCTGTCCTTTTTTATTCCAAGCTCACCAGTTTCATTTCCGCCCGCGCCAGACGGTGCCTTTCCCCCGGCCGTGACTAAGGTGTGCTCTCGGGAGAGAGCTCGCCCGTGCCTTGAGCCTCATCTCGCAGAGCCTCGGATTCGGGCCGTCGTGCCTTGTCTCCAAGCTTTGGGGACTGTTCTTGTGCCCGCCGCTGGCCTGTGGCGGGCCTTCGGAGAGGGTGAGGAGGCAGAGCTAGGAAAGCCTGCCTGCGAGGAGGGAGGAAGGCAGGAGGAAGGCCTGCCTGAGCTGGGGGATCCGCGGGAGCGGGGGTGGATGGGGGCTGGGCCTGCCTCTGCCACTTCCTGGCTGTGGAACCTGGGGCAAAGCGCCTAACCCTGTCTCCTTATCCTTAAACTGGAGATGATGTGAGGGCACTTCTTTTTTTTTTTTGAGACGGAGTTTTTGCTGTTGTTACCCAGACTGGAGTGCAATGGCGCGATCTCGGCTCACCGCAACCTCCGCATCCTGGGTTCAAGCAATTCTCCTGCCTCAGCCTCCCAAGTAGCTGGGACTACAGGCACGTGCCACCATGCCCAGCTAATTTTTGTATTTTTAGTAGAGACGGGGTTTCACCTTGTTGACCAGGATGGTCTCGATTTCTTGACCTTGTGATCCACCCGCCTCAGCCTCCCAAAGTGCTGGGATTATAGGCGTGAGCCACTGCGCCCGGCCTGAGGGCACTTCTTGAGCGCTGACCGGAGACTTCCCATGTCTGACTCGCCATCCTCCAGTCACCCTGTGCAATAGTTTTTTTGTTTTTTTTTTTCTTTTGAGACGGAGTCTCGCTCTGTCACCTAGGCTGAAGTGCGGTGGTACGATCTCGGCTCACTGCAACCTCCCCCTCCTGGGTTCAAGCGATTCTCCTGTCTCAGCCTCCTGAGTAGCTGAGATTACAGGCATGCGCCACCACACCTGGTTAATTTTTGTATTTTTACTAGAGGTGGGGTTTCACCATGTTGGCCAGACTGGTCTGGAACTCCTGATCTCGTGATCCGCCCGCCTCGGCCTACCAAGGTGCTAGAATTACAGGTTTGAGCCACTGTGCCCGGCCAAGCACATTACTTTTAGCGTTAGTTCTCACAAGAAGCAGCATCTGGACCCCTCGCATGCAGAGTTCACAGTAGTCCTCCTGTGAGAATCTAACGCTGCCGCGAATCTAACAGGGGGCGCAGCTCAGGTGTAACACTCACTCACTGCGCAGCTCCTGCTGTGTGGCGCAGACCCTAACCGGCCACGGACAGTACCGTGGGACCCCTGTTCTAGCAGATGCACCATAAATGCCTCCCTGCCCTCCGGGACTGAACTAAAAGCAATTGCTCTTCCCACCTCTCCATGTTCCAACGGACTCACTGAAATCCCTGGGGAGTCCCTGGTCCAACTGTAAGTGACCCCAACAGACCTCAGTGCCCCCAACATCCCACCATTCCCAGGGCTGCAGGGACTAGGTTCTTTGCAGAGTTGCAGTCAGGTGGCCCCTGTGCCTGCCGCTTCTGCTCTCCAGTCATTCACCAGCCCTCTTCCTACACAAGTCCCCTAATCGCACCCAGGTTTGCTCCTTACCCTGCTCAGGTGTCCTCCCTGCCCCCCAGTGACAAAGTCCTCATGCTCCTGCCTCTCCCCTCCTGCCTCCTGCCCTGGCTGCCCTTCTAGATCCTCCTCGCCCACTGAGCCCTCTCCTAGGACGTGGGCTTCTCCTTGCTTTTTCCACAGACTCGGGGTCAGGAAGGACTGCGGGTGATGTCTCTCTAACACCCCAGCACCTCTCCACCCCCCTCACTGTCCAGTGTCCGGCTCCCATACTTGCAGCTGCCACTCCCAGTCACTCCTTTCCTATCCTGAGGGCTTTGGGTCCATCCTTACTATCATCCTCTCCCTCCAAGCCCTAGTGTCATCCAGGTAGCAGCCTTGACCGTCTCTCCCAACACAGCTCTCCCATCCCCTGAAGGGCTCCACCTTTGAAATCCTAACCTCACTCCCTGCTCTCAGGCCAGATTGCCTCCTGTCCAGAGCCTCTCCCTGGTCCTTCTCTGAACTGTGCCTCCTCGCTCCCCCTCCAGGATGGCCCAGCTTCCATAGGTGGCAGCCGTCTCACCGTGGCCAGCTGTGACCCTTCCTCTCTGCCCAACTCAACCCATACACAATGTGTCCATCTCCAGCTTTGGGAGCCTGAAGACAGCCACGCCCCCATGGTGCCCGAGGTCCCCAGCCTCTCATGGCTCCGCTGTGCCTGTGTATCTGGGTCCTGCGGGTCAGCCTCCACCTGTTCTCCTCAGGCCGCTTTCCACCCCCCTCCTCCTCTCACCTGAGTCGCCCTCCAGCTCACTGCTCCCTTCCACCTCCCAGGAAAATGGAGGCTGCCAATGGAACTCCCTCAATTTGGGGGCCTCATTCCAACACCCTCACCTGCAACCCACCCCCACCCCCCGCTCTGAACTTCAACAAGCAACTCCCTGGCCTGGCCTGCAGCTGTGCCCTCTCCTTGTCCCCTCACAGTGGTGCCAACTGTGGCCTGTCCTTGCAGCCCACACCCTGCCCTCTGTAATCTGGCCTCCACCCACCACTCGTGGAAACTGCTCTCTCTAGCCAAGGTCACCTGCTGGCGACCTTCATCACTAAACTCAGTGGATGCTGTCAGGGCCCTTGGAGAACCCCTCATTTCCCTTCTACCTGGGAGCACTGCTGCCTCCCACCCCTTCACTCTCCTCTGGCCTGCCAGATGCCGAGGCTCTGTCCTGTCTTCGTCCTTCCCCTTTCTCTCTCCTTGGGAACCAACTGCTCAACCAGGACGTTAGCTTTGGAGTGTCATCAACCCATGCTGGGGGCTTAGCATGAAGGACCCTGCTTGCTGTATGGACAGTGCCTGCCCTTGGGCCAGCCTACCTCCTGGAGTATAGGACCAGGGGCCCAAGCAACCACAGACAAGGCCGCGTTACCCCAAATCAGCTTTACCAGGAATAAGACGGGGGTGGGGGTCTGTCTTATTTCTAAGTTGGCTTAGAAGCTAAAATCTCAACGGACCCTTTTGCTCTAAGTTGACTTTGCCGCAGAGGCGCCCAGACTTCTGTAACATGGGCTTCTGGCCTCCCCCACCCCCAGGCTGCTCTTCTCAACCTGCACCGCAGCCTTGGCCTTCATGGCCTGCCTTTCCAGTGCTGGTGTCCCTGGCACCTGCCCGAGGCTCCCTTTCCTCCTCACTTTTCCTTTATCTCCCTGGAGAAGAGCTCATTCATTTCCATGGCGCCAATGACCGTGGCTGCTGATCACTCTCAAAGCTCATCCCCAACCTTTGCTCCTGGACATCACATCCATTTACACAGCAACCCTTTCAAATGCCCAGCAGGCAGCTCCAAGCCACTCAGCACCCCTGTATTCTCCCCTACCCTAGCCTGTGCCTCGACAAAACCATTTGTTGCTCCCTATGTCTCTCCTATGGAAAAGCCTCCACCTGCGGAAAAGCAGATGTCAGTGCTATGCAGCCTGTAGAACCATGAGCCAAAATAAACCTCTTCTTTATAAATCGCCTAGTCTCTGTTTTTTGTTTTGTTTTGTTTTTTAAACAGGGTCTCACTCTGTCACCCAGGCTGGAGTGCAGTGCAGTGACATGATGACAGCTCACTGCAGCCTTAACCTCCCAGGTGCATGTGATCCTCCCACCTCAGCCTCCCAAATAGCTGGGACTACAGGTGTGCGCCACCACACCCAGCTAATTTTTGTATATTTTGTAGACACAGGGTTTTGCCATGTTGCCCAGGCTGGTCTTGAACTCCTGGACTCAAGCAATTCTTCCACCTTTGTCCCCCAAAGTGTTGAGATTACAGCCGTGAGCCGCTGCACCTAGCCCAGCCTCAGGTGTTTGTTTATGGCAACGCAAAAAAGGATGAACACAGTGATCAAATGGGATGTGGCCTTATGGCTCCTGGGAGGTCTGCCAGGTTGGTTTCCTGTACTTCCCAAGTTCCCCAGATGGCAATGACCTTCAACAGGGGCTAGACCAGGCCGCTTCCTGGTCCTGTAACCATGCGGACTGATCTTTCCATTTCCATTTTCTTCTGCTCCACTAATGTCTTTCAAGGGAGCTGGAAGAACTGCAGTCTTCAGGCATTGATTATAGAGTCGTCTCTTTTTAGCTACGTAAGCAACTCCAGGACTATAGAGAACACTTTACCCACTTCAGTTTAACTTGCCATGGTGATGACCACAAGTCCACATCCAAGGTAGCAGAAGTTGGGAGGAGGCCAAAGATGGGCCACTACAGTGGCTTTTGGGTTCTTTTTATGCTTACTTTGAAATAATGGCTACTGTGTCAGGCAGACCTCACATTTTTCCTCAGGCTGCGGGCTCCAGCCCTCTCTCCCTCTGCACACAGCAGGACCTGAACACTGTGACTGGTCATAGCCCAGCCCATTGCTTTGTTCTGCTGTTCATCTAGACCCCAATTATTAGAGCCCAGGGGGTATGGTGAAGTTGGGGGATGAAGGAGCTGTGCTCAGGAGACCTCAGATCAGGCTGCATTTTACAGAATAGCAGGAGAATCATGAACTACCCCATGTCGTGAACAGTCCCTCTGCTTTGAGAGCAGGACCCCAGGGCAGGAAGAGCTGTTAGAATATACTATTATGTGGCTAGGCGTGGTGGCTCACGCCTGTAATCCCAGCACTTTGGGAGGCCGAGGAGGGTGGATCACGAGGTCAAGAGATCGAGACGATCCTGGTCAACAGGTTGAAACCCTGTCTCTACTAAAAATACAAAAATTAGCTGGGAATGGTGGCGCACGCCTGTAGTCCCAGCTACTCGGGAGGCTGAGGCAGGAGAATTGCTTGAACTCAGGAGGCGGAGGTTGCGGTGAGCCGAGATCGCGCCATTGCACTCCAGCCTGGGTAACAAGAGCGAAACTGTCTCAAAAAAAAAAAAAAAAAGAATATACTATTATGTTTCTTTTTAAGAGATGAGGTCTTGCTCTGTTGCCCAGGCTGGAGTGCAGTGAGTAGCTATTCACAGGTGCAACCATGGCACTCTATAGCCTCCAACTCTTGGGCTCAAGCAATCCTCCTGCATCAGCGTCCCAAGTAGCTGGGACTACAGGTGTGAACCACCATGTCTGGATATATGCATTTTCTTATAACCTGCAAAGGAGGCTTTACAGACTTAAATATGACTAAAAACAATCTGAAAGGCAACTATTTTGTATTGGTTTTATTTAAATTTTACAGAAACCTGATCGGAGTTAAGTATGTAATTATAAGTCCAGTAACAATTTCTACAAAAATGCACATACAATGCCAGAATTCCTTAAAAGCAACTAATATCATATTTGTGTTTTGCATAAAACATGCATTAATATGTTGGCCAAAATCAGTCTCTACAAGAAGAGATGGTCCAATATAGTCAATAAGAAAACTAGTTGTGAATAACAGGTAAAAAAAGAGGTTTCCAGTTAATGTGAAAGATGGAATAGTACCGTTCATAAAACGAGCCCTTCAGCACTGGGATAACTGATTGGTACTATTGCGCTGCATGTAACGTAACGCATCACCTCCAAGACTTGGTCCTGATCGATCATAAGAAATAAGGGACTTTCTGGTAGTCACATCAGATATTTGAGAAGATTAAAAACTTCCAGGACGTGATGGTATAATAGTGCAACATTGCAGAAAGGGTTCGAAACGCGCTCAGACTTGGAAGAGTTCCCAAGCTTGATAAACAACCTCAAAGACACCTGAGCCTTTGAACAGAACCCTCTGCAGAAGGCCAGCTCAGCGCTCACCAGCATGTCCTGCGGCCACAAGACCTTCCAGCTACACACACCACCCTTCGTGAGGATCTGTTATTACAGACTGAATGCCAGAGAACATGGTTGTATCATTTCTTTGAGGCTTTGACTTTCTGTAAGGCATAGTTCATCTCAACCAGGGATTGGGCACTCGAATAAATACATGAATGCTGGACACAAAAGGAATATTAATATACATGGGTGGCCCCACAGCCTCAAATGCTTTTGTTAACATACATGAAGGTGTGTCTCCTACTGTTCCTCCAGAGGGAGAGAGAAGCTGAGGCTCTATATAGATCACAAGGTGTTTCCCACATAGACTGAGGGGCATCTCATATCAATAATAAGGAGGTGTCACATCAACTGAAAGGACTACCCCTCAAATGTGGGGCTCTATACAACCTTCCATGAGGATCTTAAAAAAAAAAATCTCATAGTTGTTAGGGAAGCAGCGGTGTACATTAACATTATATATATATAACTCATCATTCGTGCAGCCTTGGGCCTTGTTTGGAATCTCTTCCACAGTCTGTTTCTTCCAAAACAGGGCTCACTGTCCTGCTTATTACATGTAAGCTAACTCAGGATCGGTTTTCTTCAGCACAAATTCAAGGGGAAAAAATAATAATTTATTGGAGTTCTAATAACATTTTCATAGCAGAATATCAAAATAGGTCCATTTTTGATATATGCTTATGAATATCCCTGATAATATCAAGAAATCCAGAGGACTTCGTAAACCACCAAGATTTCACAGGGGTGAGACCCGGTCTGTTTTCTAGGCAGCAGAAAATGGACTAGTATACTGGCAAATGTTCTCCAGGAAGCCCTGTGAGCGCTACAGTCCTGAAATTCTAATTCTAGTGCCAGTGGAATCGTGAAAGAAAATTTCACTTTAATAGTAAAATTCGTAACAAAGGTTTGCTTCCTCAACACTGTCATCCATTAATTTCCCACCTGTGACGGACATCCAGACCAGAAAACCATCAGTCCTGGCTACTCTGGAGGCTGGGCCCAGAGAAAACAAGCTCTAAGATCCTTTCTAAGCTATGACCAAACCTCAGAAAGCAGGTATGTGAAAGAAGGAGCAGACCAGGCGTGAGGAAGCTTTGACCCAAGGCACCACGATCATTGGGGTGAAGGGACCTGTTTAGATTCTAGGTGACAGGAAGAGAGCCTTCTATGATGCCTGCAGAGGAGGTCCTGGAAGGCAACACCTCTGTGGCAAAACACACACATCTGGGAGTGAAATAACAGATCATTAAACAAGAAACCAATTTGCTTTCTCAAAACCAAATCAAACTTTTAAAAACTTATGCAAATAACCCTGGGTGCACTGGAGTAGGTGTACACTGGAGAAGTCTGTGGAATGAGCTGCATTAGCTAAGTCACAGAGGATGCTGGCTGTGAAGTCAGCATCCACATTGTGGCTACTGCAGCTAAGGAGAATGAAGGGAGCATGAGGCCTCTCCAGACAGAGGATGGAAAGGGGGCCAAATGCGAACCACACCTCTTTTATTATTCCAAGAATAGGAAGCGGCATTTTCATTGGCCTGAATGAGAAAGCTTCACTCTCCACTCTAGCTGCAGTAATACTGCATCCCGTCCACTCTTCTTCTCTTTTTTGATTGAAACTCTTCAAAGAACTGCTGAATGTCCTCTCTCTTAACAACCTATTGATGAAAAGCAAAGATTATGAAAGAGAACTAACAGAATCGCAATACAAGGCCATAGCATTCACAAACAAGTCAAATAAAACTGCTAAGAATTATGTTAATGTGCAGTTAATGAGACCATCTCCATTTTCTAGAAGGGATACTCAGGCTCACAGGGCTGACCTACACAGAGCCGCACAGCTGGCCACAGCAGCAGAATGGTTCAAAGCTTGGTGACCCCCACTGCAGTTTCCCTTTACAAAATGAGACAAAAGCAGCACCTATCCAGCAAGGTCAACTGAAGATCAGATGAGTGACAATGCCTATAAAACACTGCCTGGCATGTGGCAAGTTCTCAAGGTGAGCTGAAAAGTGGCAGAGCCAGCATACAAACTGAGAACCCCAAGCCCTCCTGAGACCACTGCCCACACCCTCTTACCACAGCTGTGTTTCTGAATGTCCTCCAGCTCTGCAAAAGCACCCACAGAAAACAAAATGTACTATGCCGTGAGATTGTGCTTTCTTGACCAGTAATAGAGGTTTTAAGAAAAAGGAACTAAAAAATCTTTCCCTCTTTGTCATCAATAAAAAAACAAACTTAGAATCAAAAATTAAAGATGTTTGCTATATTCACAGAAAAATAATTGGGAAAAAACCCAAACTATAGAAGCAGCACTTTAAGTAAATAAATCCATGTTATGCAATAAAAATGGGAAATTTGGCTGGGCACAGTGGCTCATGCCTGTAATCCCAGCACTTTAGGAGGCCAAGGTAGGCGGATCACGAGGTCAGGAGTTCGAGACCAGCTTGGCCAACATGGTGAAACCTCCATCTCTACTAAAAACATAAAAATTTGCCAGATGTGGTGGCAAGTGCCTGTAATCCCAGCTACTAGGGAGGCTGAGGCAGAAGAATCGCTTGAACATGGGAGGCAGAGGTTGCAGTGAGCCAAGATCGCACCAATGCACTCCAGCCTAGGTGACGGAATGAGACTCTGTCTCAAAAAAAACAGAAAAAGAAAAAGTAATAAAGGGAAATTTATCTATTTTATTGGAAAAAGGATTTAGTGCTCCATAAAAAGGTATTTATGATACTAGCAAAATAAAATACTACAATTAATAAAATAAGCCAAAGAAAATTACAAATAAAAAAGCAAACTGGTCTAGGTGCAGTGGCTGCATGCCTGTAATCCCAGCACTTTGGGGGCTGAGGCAGGTGGATCACCTGAGGTCAGGAGTTCAAGACCAGACTGGCCAACATGGCGAAACCCCATCTCTACTAAAAATACAAAAATTATCCGGGCATGGTGGCAGGCACCTGTAATCCCAGCTACTTGGGAGGCTGAGGCACGAGAATTGCTTGAACCCGGGAGGTGGAGGCTGCAGTGAGCTGAGATCACGCCACTACATTCCAGCCTAGGCAACAGAGTGAGACTCCATCTCAAAACAAACAAAAAAGCCAACTGGGACAACCCAACAGTCCCCGCTCACCCCAACAGCGAGTCTGTGCCAACTGATCCAATTGAAAGCTGTGTAATGGCAATCACAGGAAACAAGTTTGTTTATTTTTCGAGACAGAGTCTCCCTCTGCTGCCCAGACTGGAGTGCAGTGGCACAATCACAGTTCACTGCAGCCTCGACCTCCTTGGCTCAAGTGAACCTCCTGCCTCAGCCTCCCAAGGAGCTGGACTATAGGGTACACACCATGCCTGGGAATTTTTAAATTTTGTGTAGATATGAAATAGCACTATATTGTCCACACTGGTCCAAACTTCTAAGCTCAAATGATCCTCCCACCTCTCCCTTCTGGAATGCTGGGATTACAGGTGTGAGCCATGACCCCCAGTACGTTTATTTTTTAATAAGGTAACACATGCTTACTGTTAGGAAGGAAGGACAGTGAGACAGGGAGAGTAAAGGAATGAGAAGAAGATACAGAGAAAGTAAGAAAGTGGGGTATAAAGTGAAAACTTCCCTTTCATTCCCTGGGGTAAGTGCTACTAACATACTCAAAATGTCAATGCTAACTTGCAATAACTTTGTCAGACCCATAGCTGATACAGCAATTTCATAAGCACTAAGAGTAATACTGCTGCTCAACCAGTGAGGAATCTGAACCCCTAACAGATTCAGGATGCAGAGGCTGAACACATCCTGAAATGACTGCAGCTCAAAATTCTAATGTACTTGGCTAAATGCCACAGGAATTTACACTTACAAATGCTAACAAATACGTTACTTGCAAGTTGCAAAATGAAGGATGTGTCCCTACCTTGGATTACAAACATTAACCACTGAAAGGCCATAAGTAAAAGGAAACAGAATCTCTAGCAAGGATACTGTAGGAGGATTAGACTGTGCAGCTTTTGGTTTCCAGATATCCTCAAATGGTCACAGCCAGTATGCACAGTAGAAATGCTAGTGAATACTTAGGTTCAATAACAAATCAGTTTTTTAATTTGCTTCACAAAATTTGTAGTTTCTAAGTATCATTAATTATTATTGATTTTTAGAGACAGGGTCTTGCTTTGTCATCCAGGCTGGAGTGCACAGGTGTGCTCATAGCTCACTGGAGCCTCAAACTCCTGGGCTCAAGTGATCCTCCCATCTCAGCCTCCCAAGTAGCTGGGACAACAGGCACAAGTCACCATGCCTGGCTAATTTTTTTCTTGTAGAGGCTGGGTATCATCATCTTGCCCAGGCTAGTCTTAAACTCATAGGCTCAAGCAATCCTCCCACCTTGGCCTCCGAAAGTACTGGGCTTACAGGCAGGAACCACTGTGCCCAGCCTGTTTCTTTTTCTGTTAGATACAAACATTAAATAAAAGGTAATCCATCATCTAAGAACATCTAGAATTTATTAACATTATCCCTATGGACAAATACAACCAAAGCAGATAAGCTTTATGGCAACCTGAGGTTTTTGTTTTTCTGTAAAGATCTGGTTAGTAATGTTATGGAATAAACAACAAAAATATCACATTTTTCTGATCTTTTAAACTATCAGGTCAGATAAAAAATTCTCTTCTCAAGACTGGCTCTACGGCTGGGCACAGTGGCTCATGCTTTAGTTCCAGCACTTTCAGAGGCCAACGTGGATGGATCACAAGGTCAGGAGTTTGAGACCAGCCTGGCCAATATGGTAAAACCCCATCTCTACTAAAAATACAAAAATTAGCCGGGTGTGGTGGTGGGCGCCTGTAGTCCCAGCTACTCAGGAGGCTGAGGCAGGAGAATTGCTTGAACTGGGAGGCAGAGGTTTCAGTGAGCTGAGATCATGCCACTGCACTCTGGCCTGGGCGACAGAGTGCCACTCCACCTCGAAAAAAAAAAAAAAAGTGGCTCTAGTGATTACAAGGACCCAGATGCTGAAGATACCTGTGAAGACTTTCAGTAGAAGTCTCCAATGCGCGTGAAAAAAGAGAATATACCGGGAGAGAGATCCAACATGGCTGATCACTAGCAGCATGGGATTGTAGCTCCCAGAGAAAGCACACAGAACGAGAGGACGCCACACTTTCAGACGAATTTTTGTTACCCATGGACCCGAAGATTCCCAGCGGAGGAGCCCCACGGGTCGCCAGGGGGACTCTTGTGGCTGGCATGGTGGTTTTGCTGGCGCCTCAGCGCGGCAGTTCTTGGTGCAGAGTAAGCGGGACTGGGTCCCCTTTTGGAGCTCCGGGAAGGCAGAGTTGCCCATTTACCTGACTGAAGAAAGGACTCAAGAGGGAAGCCAGACTGGAGATTCCCGGGCAGAAAGGCACCACGAGTCTTAATGCCGCTGTTTTGGCCGGCGCAGTGGGTTGCTCAGATTTCAGTGCCGGGAATCAACAAGTTGGACATCCACTCAGAGACCTAATTTGAAAGCAGGCAATTACAAAGACGACAGGTGGATGAACTCACAATGATGGGAAGAAACCAGCGTAAAAAGGCTGAGAATACCCAAGATCAGAATGCCTCTCCTTCTACAGGGGATCACAGTTCCTCATCGACAAGAGAACAAGGCCTGATGTAGAACGAGTGCGTTCCATTAACAGATTTAGGCTTCAGAAAGTGGATAATAAGGAATTTTAGTGAGCTAAAAGAACATGTTCTAGCCCAATGTAAAGAAACTAAGAACCTTGAAAAAAGGTTTGACAAAATGCTAACAAGAATAGACAACTTAGAGGGGAATATAAGTGAATTAATGGAACTGAAGAACACAATACGAGAACTTCACAAAGTATGCACAGGTTTTAATAGTTGAATTGATCAAGCAGAAGAAAGGATATCAGAGGTCGAAGACCAACTTAGTGAAATGAAACGAGAAGACAAGATTAGAGAAGAAAGAGTAAAAAGGAATGAGCAAAGTCTCCAAGAAATATGGGACTATGTGAAAAGACCTAATTTACGATTGATAGGTATACCCGAATGTCATAAAGAGAATGAATCCAAGTTGGAAAATATTCTTCAGGATATTATTCGGGAAAACTTTCCTAATCTAGTATGACAGGACAATACTCAACTCCAGCTAATCCAGAGAACACCACAAAGATATTCCTCAAGTAGAGCAACTCCAAGACACATAATCACTAGATTCACTAGAGTTGAAATAAAGGAGAAAATTCTAAGGGCAGCTAGAGAGAAAGGTCACGTTACCCATAAAGGGAAGCCTATCAGACTCACAGCAGACCTCTCACCAGAAACCCTACAAACTAGAAGAGAGTGGGGGTCAATATTCCATATCCTCAAAGAAAAGAATTTTCAACTTAGAATCTTATATCCCGCCAAACTAAGCTTCATAAGCGAAGGAAAAAGAAAATTTTTCGTGAATAAGCAAGCACTGAATTTCATCACCACCAGGCCTGCTTTACAAGAGCTTCTGAAAGAAGCACTACAAACAGAAAGGAACAACCAGTATCAGTCATCCCAAAAACTTACCAAAACATAAAGAGTATCTCTATAATGAAGAATCTACATCAACTAATGGGCAAAATAGCCAGCTAGCATTAAATGACAATATTGAACTCATAAATATTAATATTAATTCTAAATTTAAATGGATTAAATGCCCCAATCAAAGACACAGACAAGTAAATTGAATAAAAAGTCAAAACCCATTGGTATGCTGTATCCAGATCTATTTCACAAGCAATGACATACAAAGACTCAAAACAAAGGAATGGAGGAAGATTTACCGACTAAATGGTTAAAAAAAGAAAAAAAAAACAGGAGTTGTAACTTTCATCTCTCACAAAATAGACTTTAATAGTAACAAAGACTAAAAGAAACAAGAAGGACATTACATAATGGTAAAAGGATCAATGCAACAACAGGAGTTAATGATTATAAATATATATGTACCCAATACAGGAGCACCCAGATACATAAGACAAGTTCTTAATGACTTATAAAGAGACCTGGACTCCGACACAATAATAGTGGGAGATTTTGATACCCCATTGTTAATATTTGACGAATCAACGATATAGAAAATTAATAGGGACATCTATAATTTGAACTTAGACCTGGAATAAGTAAACTTAGTGAATATTTATAGAATTCTCCACCCCAGGTCCACAGAACATACATTTTTCTCAGTATCATATTACACCTATTTTGAAAGTGACTACATAATTGGAAGTAAATCACTCTTCAACATTTGCATAGTATTTCACAGACTTAAATGAAATATTGGTTGGCTGTTTGTTTTTATTTTCTTCCCTTATTCCTTCCTGTCTCCGTTGTTAAGCACAATTATCGGCATAAAAGAGGTTTTTAATATCTACTTTTAGATTGCATTCCAGCCGGGACAATAGAGCAAGAATCCTGTTCTCTCTCCCTCTTTTTCTTTCTCTTTCTTTCTTTCTCTCATTAAAAAAAAAGAAGAAGAAGTATTAAGGATAGGGTGACTAATTCACATTATTCATGCTATTATTATTATTATTATTGGTTTAAAAAAAGAAAAAAGATAATATACCTAATTTTTTTCTTTTATGTAATTTTATTTGTGTGATAAACTTAATAAAGAACACTACTGGTCATAAAGGAGTGGAGATGAAACAGTACCAGCATCAAGACGGCATACCTGCACACTATTAGAAACACCTCGAATGTCCATTGACAGTTCAGAGGTTACCACACTGAGGCAGAGTGCCCCATTACACCTGTGAACATTCTTAGTTCTAGCATGAGAGAAACTTGAGTCTATATTAACCAGAGGACAGTCTTTGTAACAGAAACAAGAATAACTACATTAAGTTTTAACAACTGTGGGAAAGTAGGAAGTATTCCCAGTAATGGGGAAGAACAGTCTCTAAAAAATGAGAAAACCATTTAGGAGAAGGCTCTTTTAACTTCTAACTTTACAATTCATTTTGCAGAAAGGCAGCAGGCAGCACTGTGACCCCGTCCAGAAATTCAGGCAGTTAAATGTTCTTCCCACATTTATGAGAAAGTAAAAAACGACCTAAAGTAGGTAGGCAGAGATGACATCTTCTAAGAAAGCAGGGCTCAACCAGCTTCCTGAGTAGCTGACACGTACGAGCCACCATGCCGTTTCTTTTTTTTTTTTTTGAGACGGTGTCTCGGTCTGTCGCTCAGACTGGAGTGCAATAGCATGATCTCAGTTCACTGCAACCTCCACCTCCCAGGTTCAAGCGATTCTCCTGTCTGAGCCTCTGGAGTATCTGGGATTACAGGCACCCGCCCTCATGCCCAGCTAATTTTTGTAGAGACAGGGTTTCACCATGTTGGCCTGGTCTTGAACCCCTGACCTCTGTATGCCTCAGCCTCCCAAAGTGCTTGGATTACAAGAGTGAGCTACCATGCCCAGCCACCATGCCCAGTTTCTATTCTAAACTAAGGAACATAGAATCCCAGAAAATGAGTCTGGTGTTCATTTTTCCTGCCCAGTCATTTTCCGCTATCCCTCCAAAAGATCCATGCTTGAAGGTCAGGATCAGTAGAATTAGTACAGCGGATTCTTTCCAATGACCTTCTGCTTAGCTACAACTACTCTCTCAGAGGCCATGGGACTGCTTCCTCCCATCATTCCTCCTGGCCCAGCTGGGGTGAGTAAGGACTCCCAGTGTGACTCTGGTGTTTCACTACCTCTTAGTGACTTCCCTTAGCCTGCCAATATGCATAAATATAGTCCCTGCATTCAACTCTCAAGTACCCATTTAAGTCATAGTCATTTTTATTTTATTTTTGAGATGTAGTATCGCTTTGTCGCCCAGGCTGGAGTGCAATAATGCAATCTCACAATCTCAGCTCACTGCAACCTCTGCCTCCCGAGTAGCTGGAACTATAGGCACCCACCACCGCACCTAGCTAATTTTTGTATTTTTACTAGAGATGAGATTTCACCATACTGGCCAGGCTGATCTCAAACTGCTGACCCTGTGATCCACCCGCCTCGGCCTCCCAAAATGCTGAGATTACAGGCCTGAGCCACCCCGCCTGGCCAGTTGAAGTAATTTTTATCATCAAAGAAAATAAACACTTCATTCAAATCTTACACGGCTATGATTAGAATTGTTTAACTCAACATACCGTGCCTTCATCAGCAAATCTCTTGAGATAGTCTTTAAGTTCAGTCTTCAAATCATTGTATTCTAAATCAAAACCACAAAAGTACTTAAATTTAGATAGAACATTTGCTTTCAAAAACAAAATATTCTTTGCCATTGACACTTAAGTCTGTTAATACTGTAGTTTAAATAAAAATTTTCTTTAGTAAAGCTGCATAGAAACTTGTTCCCAATTTCTCCCAAATTCCCAGCACTTCCTCCACGTTAATATCTGAGACCCTTTTTCATTAAAAAATAAAAAGCAAAATTTTTTAAAAAGCAGAGCTATCCTAACTCCCATAAAGATTAACTAACAATTTTTAAAAGGGCTTCCTATTTCTCTGGAATTCTAGTAGCTGAAATAACCTCGGACTTGTCAAACATTCATTCATTCATTCATTCATTTACACGGAGTCTCGCTCTGTTGCTCAGGCTAGAGTACAGTGGCAGTCTCGTCTCATTGCAACCTCCGCCTCCTAGGTTCAAGCGATTCTCCTGTCTCAACCTCCCGAGGAGGTGGGATTACAGGTGCACACCATCACGCCCGGCTAATTTTTGTATTTTTAATAGAGACAGGGTTTCACCATGTTGGTCAGACTGGTCTTGAACTCCTGACTTTGTGATCCACCCACCTCGGCCTCCCAAAGTGCTGGGATTACAGGTGTGAGCCACTGTGCCTGACTAACTATCTATCCATCCATCCATCCATCCATTTATTTATTTATTTATTTATTGAGACAGAGTCTCAACTCTGTCACCCAGGCTGGAGTGCAGTGGCGTGATCTCGGCTCACTGCAACCTCTGCCTCCCAGGTTCAAGCAATTCTCTTGCCTCAGCCTCCCGAGTAGCTGGGATTACAGGTGCCCGCCATCACGCCTAGCTACTTTTTTGTATTTTTTACTAGAGACAGGGTTTCACCATGTCTGCCAGGCTGGTCTGAACTCCTGACTTCAGGTGATCCACCTACCTCAGCCTCCCAAAGTGCTGGGATTACAGGCGTGAGCCACCATGTCTGACTATTTTATTGATTGATTGAGATAGAGTCTCATTCTATCACCCAGGCTGGAGTGCAGTGACATGATCCAGCCTCACTGCAACCTCTCTGCCTCCCAGGTTCAAAAGATTCTCCTACCTCAGCCTCCTGAGTACTTAGGATTATAGGCACACACCATCATGCCTAGCTACTTTTTTGTATTTTTATAGAGACGGAGTTTCACCATGTCAGCCAGGCTGGTCTGGATCTCCTGACTTCAGGTGATCTGCCCACCTTGGCCTACCAAAGTGCTGGGATTACAGGCGTGAGCCACCGCGCCCAGCCCAAACATTGTTTTAAAACTGATTCACTTAACAATTTGTATTATATACAAGGCACCTTGAGGGCTACAAAAATCTTTTAGGTGCAGCCTCTATCCTTAAAACATTTTTACTCTAATAAAGGCAAAAAGAAATTAATAGTTATAGATAAAAGACAAGGCCGGGTGCAGTGGGTCACATCTGTAATCCCAGCACTTGGCGAGCCCGAGGCAGGCGGATCACCTGAGCTCAGGAGTTCGAGTCCAGCCAGGGTGACATGGCAAAACCCTGTCTCTACTAAAAATAAAAATATTAGTAGGGGCTGGGCGCAGTGGCTCACGCCTGTAATCCCAACACTTTGAGAAGCCGAGGTGGGTGGATCACCTGAGGTCAGGAGTTCAAGACCAGCTTGATTGACCTGGTAAAACCCTGTCTCTACTAAAAATACAATTAGACAGGTGTGGTGGCAGGTGGCTTTAATCCCAGCTACTCGGGAGGCTGAGGCAGGAGAATCGCTTGAACCCAAGAGGCAGAGTTGCAGTGATTGCACACTGCATTCCAACCTGGGCAACAGAGTAAGACTCAGTCTCAAAAAAAAAAAAAAAGGCCAGGCTTGGTGGCTCACGCCTGTAATCCCAACACTCCAGGGGGCTGAGGAGGGCAGATTATCCGAGGTTGGGAGTTCGAGATCAGCCTGACCAAAGTGGAGAAACCCCATCCCTACTAAAAATACAAAATTAGCCAGGTGTGGTGGCGCATGCCTAATCCCAGCTACTTGAGAGGTTGAGGCAAGAGAATTACTTGAACCCGGGAGGCAGAGGTTGCAGTGAGCTGAGATCGTGCCATTGTACCACAGCCTGGGCAAAAAGTGTGAAACTCTGTCTAAAAAAAAAAAATTATTAGTGGGGCACAGTGGCATGCGCCTGTAGTCCCAGCTACTCGGGAGCTGAGGCAGGAGAATCACTTGAGCTCGGGAGGCAGAGGTTGCAGTGAGCTGAGAATGCACCACGGCACTCCAGCCTGGGCGACAGAGCAAGAACCCTGTCTCAAAATAAATAAAGAATAAAAGACAGAAATGACTGATGCCATAAAAGGGACATAAAAGTGGTGGCATCAAGTGGAAATGGCTGGGATAGAAATCACTGAAATAAGTTTGGCATGCTGCAGCTGGCTGGTGGGTGGGGATGTAAAAGCCTGAAATTTAGGGGTTTGGGAGTATTTTCTCCTCTAGAGGTTTCCTGTGAACCACTGAGAACTGTCAAAATGGTGATATGCTTTGCTCAAAAAGAGGACAGATAATGCTCAAAAAATTGTTTCGATGGATAGAAAATTTTTATTCATCCATCTACCCTGAATCAGAATAGCATATGTTGTGGTTTCTCAAACATGTAATTATTCTAGCATATAACTCTGATTCAATGGTAACAGCAGCTGAAAACCCAGCGATATGAAAATCAAGCAACTGTCTACAATTCAAGATTTTAATTCTTTGTATTAAATTAAAAATATAGGTATTTACTGGCCTCTTCATATTTTTTTACATAGTGAAGGAAACTTCATGAATTTTCACACACACACACAGTGCTTACCACAAATGAGTTCCACTTGCTGGACTCTGTTCATGCTGCTAAGCGTGTCCATTAGAGGATCTCTTCTGTCAGTGGCCTGCTCAATCTTGCCTTTGTTTTCATAAGCCAGAACTGTGTCGTATTCATCTGTCAGGAACAAGACATCTAGATCTCCATACATTTTCTTTAGGAAAAAAAAAAGTTTCCCCATTAGAACCGTATATCATTCTCAGAAAGTCAATTTCATAAGAATAACTAAAATTTAATTTTTTATATTAAGGCCTAGAAAAACTGAAGCCTCTTAGCATAGAATTGCTAGAAGGATTTACTCTTTTTGCCCAAATTTCTTCCAGAAATCTCCCAGTTTCCCAGATGTCATATGGTCTATGAGATCTTTATTTAAAAAACATTTACTGTACCTTTTTTTTTTTTTTTTTTTGAGATAGAGTTTTGCTCTTGTTGTCCAAGCTAGAGTGCAAGGGCATGATCTCGGCTCATTGAAACCTCCGCCTCCTGGGTTCAAGTGATTCTCCTCCCTCAGCCTCCCAAGTAGCTATGATTATAGGCATGTGCCACCACACCCAGCTAATTTTGTATTTTTAGTGCAGACAGGATTTCACCACATTGATCAGGTTGGTCTTGAACTCCTGACCTCAGGCAATCTACCCACCTTGGCCTCCCAAAGTGCTGGGATTACAGGCATGAGGCACCTCACCCGGTGGATTTACTCTTAACTTTTAAGCAACATTTCCAAGCAACTTTTTGATATAACAAAGAACTGCTATTTGCCACTAAACTTAAGATAAGTAAATTTAAAATCCTGCATAATTATCAGTTTATTCCACAAACATTCCAACTGTAAGTACTATGTTATAAATTTGCTTAATGTAAAAATTTTGAGGGTCTCCTAAACTACATTAATTCCATAAATATATTTTTCAGGTGTTCTGTTCTCTTTTTTATGTTCTTTTATTTTCCTTTCTTCCTCTGGTACAAAAATTGAATTTTTTTCCCAGGTATTCTTATTTTGGGTCACCGGTACACAAACCATGCTAACACTGAACTTAATCAGATACTTACCATACAGTCTTGGCAAGTGCACAGCTTGCTACGCCAGTTCAGGGGCCAATAGGTGGCAGTGTCTTTTTTTATAAACTGCTTAGCTTTAAGCTCCTGAAGTTTGCAGCCAGATTTTGATTCTGCGTTGAGGCTTTCATTCTTAAACACTGTCTGAAATAAAATTAAATTTTGAAGCATATTTTTTAAAACTACCACAGTTTTCATAGTTTAGATTTTGTAAAGAGATTTGTTTAGGCAAAGTATAAAATTGAAATCCAAAGCCGTAAGTTTACAGAATTAATTCTGCTTTACTTTTATTTCTTTTCGAGACAGAGTCAGTCTTGTTCTGTCACCCAGGCTGGAGTGCAGTGGCATCTCAGCTCACTGTAACCTCCACCTCCTAGGTGCAAGCAATTCTCCTGCCTCAGCCTCCAGAGTAGCTGGGATTACAGGCATGCACCACCACCCCGGCTGATTTCTGTAATTTTAGTAGAGATGAGGTCTAACCATGTTGCCAAGGCTGGTCTCGAATTCGTGACCTCAGGTGATCTGCCCGCCTCAGCCTCCCAAAGTGCTGGGATTACAGGTGTCAACCACTGTGCCGAGCCCAGTTTAATTTCTTGATGGCTTATACTTCACACATTACCTGGAGATCAGATTTAGAACTAGAGCTAGCACATGGTTCACTGTTCTCTGCTTTAACCTCCTGGACATCCTTTCCCTGTTCTGGAACATCCTCTTTGAGGGTACTATCTTGGTCTCCATTTTCAGATTTAATAACTTCCTGATCACCTATTCCACCAATATTCCGCACCAATCCATCATCCTCAGTGGATAGTTTGGTTACTGTGGGTTCAAAGAAAAAAAGAAAAATACATACACACATATCTACTGACCTAACAGACAATAAAATCCCAACAGACAATAAAATCACTTCTATTTTTTTCTTTTGAGACAGTCTCACTCTGTCGCCCACACTGGAGTGCAGTGGCACGGTCTTGGCTCACTGCAACCTCCATCTCCCAGATTCAAGCAATTCTCATGCCTTAGCCTCCCAAGTAGCTGGACTATATGTGTGTGCCACCATGACTAGCTAATTTTTTGTATTTTTTAGCAGAGACTGGGTTTCACCATGTTGGCCAGGCTGGTCTCGAACGCCTGGTATCAGGTGATCTGCCTGCCTCAGCCTCCCAAAGTGCTGAGATTACAGGTGTGAGCCACCAAGTCTGGAGTACAGTGGCATGATCTCAGAAAAAAATAACTTTTTTGCTTTTTTTCTGAGAAGAAATTTCACTCTGGTTGCCCAGGCTGGAGTGCAATGGTGTGATCTCGGCTCACTGCAATCTCTGCCTCCCAGGCTCAGGAGATTCTCCTGCCTCAACCTCCCAAATAGCTAGGATTACAGGCATGCATCACCATGCCTGGCTAATTTTGTATTTTCAGTAGAGTTGAGGTTTCTCCATGTTGGTCAGGCTGGTCTCGAACTTCCAACCTTAGGTGATCTGTCCGCCTCAGCCTCCCAAAGTGCTGGGATTACAGACATGAGCCACCACACCTGGCCCTCTTTTTTTTTTAGACAGAGTTTTGCTCTTGTCGCCCAGGCTGGAGTGCAATGGTGTGATCTTGGCTCACTGCTACCTCCACCTTCCCAGCCTCCAGAACAGTGACAAATACATATCTATTGTTTATAAATTACCCAGTCTAAGGTATTTTGTTCTAGCATCCCAGACAGACTAAGACACCACCCCCTCCTCAACCAATACCATGTGTTATAATTAACCACTTATTTCAGTTCCATTTATCTTTCAAAATCCTATTCAAAAACTGCCTCCTCCATTTTCTCTAACTCTGGTCTCATCAATACTCTGCATTGTATCATTTAAATATAAATTTGTTCTTGGTAGTATCCCAACCAATCTATGCACCTTGTAGAAAAAGAACATATACAATATATTTCTTCTTTTTTTTTGAGACGGAGTGTCTTTCTGTCACCCAGGCTGGAGTGCAGTGGTGGGATCTTGACTCATTGCAACCTCCGCCTCCTGGGTTCAAGCAATTCTCCTGCCTCAGTCTCCCAAATAGCTGGGATTATAGGCACACGCCATGACACCTGGGTAATGTTTGTATTTTTAGTAGAAACAGGGTTTGCCATGTTGGCCAGGCTGGTCTAGAACTCCTGACCTCAGGTGATCCACCCATCTCGGCCTCCAAAAGTGCTGGGATTACAGGCATGAGCCACTGCACCTGGCCAGAATATATACTATTTTATATGCCACAGAGCCCAGTTAAAAATAGTTGCTAAAAATTCTGAATTGAACATACAAATTTCACAAATACAAGTCTGTGGCACACCAACTTCACAAAGATACCTACCTGCCAATTGTGCAGCATAAGCCCATAAGAAAGAACAATGTTTCATGCAGGCCTGGCATACCATTTCTTGAAAATCCCCACTCTCAGGGGGAATGGCACCAAGATGCTGTGAATATAGAAAACCAAATATTTTCCTTGTGATTGCCAAATTGTCCAAAATGCCCATTATTTCATTTATACTGTAATAATACACTGATCATATTGTTGGAATTTATTTTCAGTTTTTTTTTTTTTTAATTTTATTTTTGAGATAAAGTATCCCTTTGTTGCCTAGGCTGAAATGGTGCAATCTTGCTTACTGCAACCTCCACCTCCCGGGTTCAAACAATTCTCCTGCCTCAGCCTCCCAAGTAGTTTGGATTACAGGCATGCACCACCATGCCCAGCTAATTTTTGTATTTTTAGTAGAGACAGGGTTTCACCATGTTGGTCAGCTGGTCTCGAACTTCTAATCTCAGGTGATCCTCCTGCCTCGGCCTCCCAAAGTGCTAGGATTACAGGTGTGAGCCACCGCACCTGGCCTTAGAATTTATTTTTAGAAGAGTAATTATAATATAAAATATAACCTTTATCTTTTCGTGAAGACAATGGTTTCAAAAGGTGGAACATTTTCCTTACCCTTCCGTGGAACCAGTCTTCACAGACTACACACTGGATCATCTCATCTGGAATCTAACAGAGAAAAGCAGTTTGTTAAGAATTACACTGAATTCGGGGACATGGAAGTAACCCTGGCACACAGTAGAATAAGATACGAAATATTTGTTCTACATGAACTGGTGTTCCAAAGGCTTACATTGAGATAAAATACTTTACAAACATCTCAAAGCTCTTTCACATCAGTTACTTAATATCTGATTCTCACAAAACTGTACAGACAAGGAAGGCATTCCCAGTTTATACTTAAACTCAGCTCCAGGCAAGTAATGTGAGTGGACCAATGCAGACAGTGAAACTGGGACTTTTTAGCATACCATCCTTTAGGGATAGTATACTCAGTTGTATTACTGTGTAAGGATGTTCACTCTAGCCTTCTTTATAATATTGAAAAATTAGACAACGCCTTTCTGCTGCAGAAAAACCATCCTGCCAAGTAAACTGAAAAGTAAATGTTATGAAAAACCCCTTGAGAGATAACTTCTCTAATTTTAATAAATTAAATAATTAAATGCTGGCCCTAAAAAAATAATATACCAAAGGACAAAGACTATTTTGGGTATGAGTTTCTTTTATTCCCAGGCTCTCATAACTACTAATTAACATCCCAATGTTGTTCTGTCCTTTTCCTATTGTGGCTTCTTAAAGCGGAAAATAAAGCATATTGTGGAATGGGAGGAGCTATAACACTTTACCACATACCTTAAAATATCCAAGTTTAAGCTTTTATTTTTGTTAACTCAGAGACCTTCAATCTGTCGATCTATATAATTTGGCTCAATAACTATAGTTCCAAGGCAATTAGAAAGCAAGGAAGAAGCAGAAGGCTAATATCTCTAAAGACAAAGGGCACTCTTTCAAATCAGTAAATACCCAAACAAAACCCAAACCAATCAAAACATGGGCTGAGGATAAGAAAAGACAATTCAGAGAGAAGGTTATTACGGATGTCCAATGAACTCATGAAAAGCTGCATAACCTCACTTATGATGAGGGAAAGGAAAAAAATTTTAAGATACTATTCTTCATTTATCAGAACGGCAAAATCTTCAAGAACTGTTAATATACAGCATTGACAAAGGTGTTGGGGAAAAAACACTATCATATACTGTTGGTGGTTCAATTTTTTTGGCAGATATGATCACAGTTTTATTATTTATTATTATTATTTGAGACAGGGTCTCATTCTGTTAGCCAGGCTGGAGTGCAGTGCCACAATCCCAGCTCACTGCAACCTCTGCCCCATGGGTTCAAGTGATTCTTGTGTCTCAGCCTCCCAAGTAGCCAGGACTACAGGCATGAGCCACCATGCCTGGCCAATCACAATTTTAAATACCACAAATACATTTTGATCTGTTAATTCTACTGATCCATTCTACATAAATACTTGGAGTATACTCAGCTGTATTACTGTATAAGGATGTTCACTCTAGCTTTCTTTATAATATTGAAAAATTAGACAATGACATTCTGCTACAGAAGAACAATTAGGCTGACTAACTTATGGCATGTAAAGTTATAGGATACTCCGCAGCAGTTAGAACAGGGTAACTGTGTTTCGTTGACATGAAAGAATGTCTATGATATACTGGTAAGTGAGAAAAGCCAGTTGCAGAAGTGAGTGTACAGAATTTCACTTGTTAATAGAAAGAAAACTACACACTGAAATACATGTTCACTCAAACACTTTTATGTGCACAGAAAAAGGCCTAAAAATATACACACCAAGTGTTAACATGGTTATGCCTGGGAGATAAGAAGTACAGGAGTGAGGAAGAACTTGTTTTGAATTTTGCATATACTTCTCATCGTCATTTTTAAGAGGACACTGTTTGTATACCCCATTTCTTAAAGAGACACAAGAAATTGAAAGCCATTTCTTAGAAAGTGTTTGGGGGCTGGGAGGCAGTCAGGAAAGGAGAGGAAGGAAAGAAGTTCCGGCTTGAGAAAGTCCTCTCCAGTATTTCATCTCATGATGTAAAAATGAATAGTTGAGATATGTTCCGATTATAGATCCAACCCAGATTCATAAGAAAATATACATCTAGAACCCTTTCACCATCCCACACTCTCTCCCGTAAGAGTCAGAGGCTTGCATATGACAAGAGGTTGAGTCCCAGGTTTTAACCTCCAATTCACTTACCTCGTCTTCAGGATCAGGATAAGGTCTCTTGCAAATGCAGTACAATCCAAAAAAGTTGTCATTGTACTTATTGCCAGAATTTACCTTTGCTTTGTCCTGAAATGTAATATTGACTTCAATAATAATATGGTCTAATTTTAAGTATAATTTCACACATTATAAAATTTATGCATTCAATACATTTCCACATTATTTCCCCAAGAGGCTCATCTTTAATTTTCAAAGTAGGAGAAAAAACTCACTACTACTAAAGGGATACTTTTTTCAGGGTGAAGGGAAGAAATAAAATCTTTTTGTACTTTTTTGTGGCAATTAGGAAAAATTAAAATACACATATTCAATACACATATTAGGAAAAATTAAATACACATATTCAATAAAGTGGAGATAAAAGTTAATCATAAATATTATCAACCTATGTGAACTGATATTGGCCTGGAATTTCAAAGTACTTCTTTTTTCTTTTTGATAGAGATGGTGTCTCACTATGTTGCCTGGGCTGGTCTGGGTTCAAGCCATCCACCCACCTTGGCCTCCCAAAGTGTTGGATTACAGGTGTGAGACACCATCCCCAGCCTTATTTATGGTTTTTTTTTTTTTTTTTTTTTTGAGGTGGAGTCTTGGTCTGTTGCCTAGGCTGGAGTGCGGTAGCATGATCTCAGCTCCCCGTAAGCTCCACCTACTGGGTTCAAGCGATTCTCCTGTCTCAGCCTCCAGAGTAGCTGGGATAACAGGCGTGTACCAGCATGCCCAGCTAATTTTTTGTATTTTTAGTAGAGATGGGGTTTCACCATAACAGCCAAGGTGGTTTTGAACTCCTGACCTCAAGTGATCTGCCTGCCTCAGCCTCCCAAAGTGCTGAGATTACAGGTGTAAGCCACCGGGCCCACCCTATTTATTGTTTTTAAGTCATATCCTTTGCTTCAAAAGCCTCACAGCATAAGCACAACCAATACAATTAAACCTGAATTACTTTCAAGTACATCTCTCCCCCAAACCTTTCATATTAACTACCATCTATCTTGAAGGCTCTCGACAGTTTATAGTTTTTCCAACTAAGTAAAAAATGAAATGCCCATCTGCAAAGAATAAGATTCTTTTTTGGAAAATACAGGTATTTGTTTTTTACCCAGTCTGGCAAATATCAACCTCACCTGCTCTAACTACATGTATAGTTATAGTGCTTACTTACAGGAAATAATTTGCATTCCAAATTTTTAAACTTGCTGTTTCCACAATCACAACGAAAATTTCTGAAAAAAGGAGAAAAGGCCAATTTTATTTTTCTTCTTACAAAATCCAATTTTAAATTTCTTCAAGCATTCAAGTACATAATAACACTACAATTCTGGAAACTAATATACACAAAAGCAAATATTTATATCACATACACACAAACACACACGAGTAAAACTATGGCAGAGAAAGATGATTAATTTGAGTTTGTACCATATTATGTTTTTAAAGGCTCTAGAAACAACTCTTTCCAATTATATCATATAAAATAATTACATTAAATTTCACTAGTGTACAACTGCTTTGCATGAAAAAACAAGATTAGGAAAAAAGTGTAGATGGAAAAGAATGCATACATTTAGAAAGTATTTAATAACAACCTCTGACTATGTTTACCTTTTTGTGTATAGCTCAAATAGTTTGTGACTTCCATGACATTCGTAACTGCAAGCCAAACAAATTCCTGCTGGTTCTTCTCCCTCTGGGGTGCAGGTACTACAGGCATATAGTGCTTGTCTCTTTACTGAGCCCTAAAAGACAGACCAAAAATGGAAAAGAGAATTAATGTAATAGCATGGTTTACATAATACTCACACTAAGAACTGAAAAATAATTAAAATCAGATTATCTGTGGTCAAGATCATTCTGTAAAAGCCATTAAGACTAAGAAGTTTACACAACAGAACATCAACCAAAACACAGTTACACGTTTCACATCTATACTAGTGATTTTCTCATGCAAGCACTTTTTTCTTTCTTTCTAATTTATTTTTTGCAGAGATGAGATCTTGCTATGTTCCCCAGGCTGATCTCAAACTCCTGGGCTCAAGCAATTCTCCGCCTTGGCCTTCCAAAGTGCTGGGATTACAAGAATTAGCCACAATGCAAACCAACATTTCTTAAAGTGATAGGAAGTCTGAATTTGTCAGCCAGCTGTGAATAAATCAATCTGTTTAATCATTTTAACATGTGAAAACATAGGAGCATATGTATAGGTTTATATAATATCATACTTTCATCCTGGAAAATGTTTGTAAATCTACCAAAGAGATAATTAACACATGCAAAGAATCCCTTTGATTTTTAGGAGATGCATGCTTAAGTATTTAGAGGTATAGTGTCATCAGTTGTGCAACTTATTTTTAAATAGTTCAAAAATTTAAAACAACAAATTGTAAATAGAAAAGGAGATAAAACAATGTGACAAAATGTTAAAAGTGAATATGTATGCCGAGTGCAGTGGCTCATGCCTATAATCCTAGCACCTTGGGAGGCTGAAGCGGAGTCACCTGAGATCAGGAGCTTAAGACCAGTCTAGTCAACGTGGTGAAATCCCGTCTCTACTAAAAATACAAAAATTAGCTGGGCATGATGGTGGGTGCCTGTAATCCCAGCTACTCGGGAGGCTGAGACAGGAGAATCACTTAAACCCTGGGAGGTGGAGGTTGCAGTGAGCCAAGATTGCCCCATTGTACTCCAGCATGGGTGACAACAGTGAAATTTTATCTCAAAAAAAAAAAAAAGTGAATATAAATAAAAGGTATACAAGTGTTCATAATATTATTATTTCAGTTTATCTGTAGATTAAAAATGCTTCAGGCCAGGTGGGGTCGCTCAGACCTGTAATCCACTTTGGGAGGCCAAGGTGGACAGATCACCTGAGGTTGGGAGTTCAAGACCAGCCTGACCAACACGGAGAAACCCTGTCTCTACTAAAAATACAAAACTAGCCAGGTATGGTGGCGCATGCCTGTAATCCCAGCTACTCAGGAGGCTGAGGCAGGAGAATTGCTTGAACCCAGGAGGCGGAGGTTGTGGTGAGCTAAGATCGTGCCATTGCACACCAGCCTGGGCAACTAGAGCAAAACTCTGTCTCAAAAAAAGCAAAACTTTCATAAATCTTAACAATGTTACCTTCCTCTAGGGAAGGAAGAAGATAGACAAGGAGGCTTCTGGGATGCCAGTAAGGTTCTATTTCTTTTCTTTTTTTAAAGTTCTATTCCAATAAGCCTTTTGCACTCCTAATGTTCTAGCTGTCGAACTGGGTGGTGAGAACATGCACACTTTCCTTTCAAGCTGTGTACATGCTTTGTGCAAATTTCCGTATTTTTAAACCACAATAAAAAGAAAATATTAAGGAAATCCATTTTATAAAGGTAACTACACTTCAAAAATAGTTTACATGTAGATTTAGAACTTCTTTTTCCTTTTTTTTAAGGAAAGCAGGGGAAAAATTGTTTTAGTGGTGAGCAAAGGCTTTAAAATACCTGGGGCTATGTGTGGATATCAGGTTTATTCAACACTTTGCAGTCTAAACTAAACCTGGTCAACAATGACAACTGGTATTATGATCTCAGTTCATACCACATACTGAATGCAAGTCTCTCCCCTCATCTCTCCAGTGTTCCAGTTCACCCCTCTGCCTAGGTAATACTTCTTCCTACCAATTCTCAACCTTTGTCAGTTTTCTTCCGACCCATCCTTTTCCATTTTTGTACCTCGAAGTATAGGGTGAGTCACTTAACACCACGTACACCCCCTCAAACACTTGCTCACTCACAACGTCTTCCAAATGCCAAACAGATCCTTTTCTCCTCTCTCCCCTCCCTTTCCAGAGTCGCTTGCTGTTCTGTTTCCGGTCTATTTCCAGGGGAAGGAGCGGACTGCAAATAGACATGGGTACTTGCTTCCTTTTGCCAAAAAAGAAAGAAAAAGTACTAGCTAGCACTTGTCAAACTAAATTGCAGAGGAACAAGCTGTCAAGGAGCTCACCGCAAATCCCTATGGATTTGAAAATCTCTTTAACCTGACTCTCCCATTCAGTTCCCTAATAAATAAATAAATATTAGGATGGGAAGAGCAAGGACAAAGATGTCTGGACCTTAGAGGTCACGGGGTGGTTTCGTGAAAAGCAGTGGGGCACCAAGAAGAAGCTGGAGAGGAGGGACAGCGGCTCAAGGACCCAACCAGGCGGGCCGGACGGAGTTAGAGGAGGGGAGAGGGGGGCCCCTGCTGGACACAGGCTGAAGGGGGCCCAGGAGGCTGGGGCTAAAAGGGCAGAGTGGGCTTGGGGTGAGGAAGCGGCAGACGAACGGCGGCCCCAGACCACCACTGAGGAAACGACTGCGGCAGGCGGGAATAGGGACAGCCCAGCAGCGAAGGGGAGGTTCGGCGGGAGCCGGGGGAGACGAGGCCCGGGCCGCACGCCCACCTGCGAGTAGGAGCATTTCTCGGAGTCGCTGCCGCCCAGGACAGCGCACGCCTCATTCTCCAGCTCCTCGTCCTCCTCAAGGACGTCGACCAACGATACGACAGGCTCCAGCTCCGACTGCCGCCCAGCGGCGCCCTCAGCTCCGGCCATCCTCAACTGTCACACGAACAGCGGCTCGGCCCCGGCGGAGGCGGGAAAAGCGGCTGCGAGGGGCGTAGCCGGAGGAGGCGGGGCCCGCGCGCCAGAAACCAATGACAAAGAAAAAAAGCGAAGGAACGGGGAGGAGCGACTTCCGACAAACGGAAGTCACTCCTCTCCCTTCTCCCGCCTGCGCGGGTCGGGGGCTGATTTCCGCCTCCGGGTGGCGCTTTCCCTTGTCGGGTTCTGGAAGCTTAGCGGTCGCCATGGAGCTACTGGGAGAGTACGTCGGGCAGGAAGGGAAGCCACAGAAGTTGCGGGTGTTCTGTGAGGCGCCGGGTGGCGGCGACCCTTTTCAGGGCCTATTGTCTGGCGTGGCCCAGATGAAGAAGCTGGTAACGGAATTACTCGGCCCCCTGGTACAGGGGGAAGTGCCGCACCGGGTGGCGGCGGCTCCAGACGAGGCCTTGGACGGTGAGCTCTGGGATTGTGCTGCAACGACAGGAGGGCGGGGCGGGCGCTCGGGGGAAATCGGCTTGGGGAGCCTGTGTAGAGTGACAGACTTGGACAAAGTGAACCTCGAGGACAGAAGAATTGCATCTAAAAATTTTTGGTGGGTCGGGGCAGGTGGCTTACGCCTGTAATCCTAACACTTTGGGAGGCCGAGGCAGGAGGATCACTTGAGGTCAGGAGTTCTAGAACAGCCTGGGCAACATATCGAGACCCCATTTATATTATTATTTTAAGAATAAATTTAAAAAATAAAAATTGTTGGCATTTTCAGCATATGTATTTGAACTGCTTCTACTCAAGCGTTTCCACGACTCTTACCACTTTTTGATTTATATCACAAAAAAAAGAAAAAGTGGCAAATGCCTACTATTATGTGCCAAACCCTGAGCTGAGCCCTGGAGGAAGAATGAGGTGAATGTGACTGAGTTCCTGCCCTCGTTAAACACAAGGGGATTAGGCAGGCAGACACTCTTATTAAGAGTGAAAGTGATTCTATGGCCCTCTGTAACTATTGCAAACCCAGAGACCCCAGGAAGGCTTCAGAGAGGACAAGACTTTTGAGCTGGGTGTTGAAGAAAATAGAAAGTTTTACCAGGTGTGAAACTACAAACATGTTTGGAAGAGTGCAGTCTATCGCAGAGTAGGAACAGGTTCCAAAGATTGAGACAGACAATTTTAACACGTATTGACTCCCAGGGACTCTCTTGCTATATTCCAGTTTTGTAGGTGCAGTTTGAAAGTAGAAACATGAAGTTTAACTGCATTAATGTTTTTAAATTGTTTCGAATGCAAAACCAGACAGGTTCATTTTAACTGTCCTGAACTGAAAAACCCAAGAACTAGATATTGGAGTCAGGATTTACAATTCTTTAAGAACAGCTTAAACTGTACTTTCCTTCCATCTTGGGAATTACATCTTGATAATATGGATGTTGGCTATACTCAAAAAGAACAACAACAAATGTTGACTGGAATGCGAAGAAATTGGAGACCTTGTACATTGTTGGTGGAAATGTAATATGGTGTAACCACTGGGAAATAGAGTTCGGTAGCTCCTCAAAAAGTTGACCTGAAGTTACCACATGACCCAGCAGTTCCACTGGTAGCCCTCTCAAGAGAACTGAAAACATGTTCACACAAAAACTTACACATGAATATTCATAGCAGCATTATTTGTACTGGCTAAAATGTGGAAACAATTGGTTGGGCTTGGCGTTGCACCTTTAGGAGGTGGGAGGACCACGTGCACCCTAGAGTTTAAAGCTGCAGTGGGCCGATTGCTCCACCGCACTCCAGCGTGGAGGACAAAGTGAGGCCACATCTCTAAAAATAATGATAATTTTAAAAAATAGGAATAATGCAACTATCTATCAATTGATAAGTGCATTAACAAAATGTGGTATATCCCTACAATGGAATATTACTAGCAATAACATGTAATGATGTATTGATATATGCTACAACATGAATGAACCTTGAAAACATTATGCTAAGTGAAAGCCAGACACAAAAGGGTACATGTTAAATGATTTTGTTTATATGAATGTACAGAATGGGCAACTCCATAGAGATCAAGTAGATTAGTGAGCCGGGTGCAGTGGTGGGCACCTGTAGTCCCAACTACTCTAGAGGCTGAGGCAGGAGGATCACTTGAACCTGGGAGTTTGAGTCTAGCCTGGGCAGCATAGCAAGACCCTGTCTCTAATAAAAATTAAGGGGAAAAAAAGTAGATTAGTGGTTGCCAAAGGCTGAGGGGAATGGAAAGTGACTGCTAATGGGCATATCATTTATCTTTGGAGTGATGAAAGTGTTCTAGAATTAGATAGCGGTGATGGTTGCACAAGCTAGTGAATATACTAAAAACCATTAAGCTGTACACTTTAAAAGAGTGGATTTTATGATGAATGAATTGATATCTCCAAAAAGGAAAGTGATAGAAAATAAAGATTTTGAACACTGAAATTCTCAAAATCATAGTGGATTTTATGATGCATGAATTAATATCTCCAAAGAGGAAAGTGATAGAAAATAAAGATTTTAAACACTGAAATTCTCAAAATCATTTTAATCTAAAATGTGCATGGTTTTATTAGTCCCTAAAGTTAAATGGTTTTACTCTCAACCACTTTAGCTATATATATTTCTTTCAACCACAGAACATATTGTCATACGACAAATATTTATTTTAAAAGGTGATGATGAAGATGATGTAGAAGATGAAAATAACATTGATAACATAACTAACTTCGATGGACCATCTGCAAAACGGCCAAAACCACCATCTTAACAATAGCCTTTATGACATTTAAAAGACTGCTATTCTATCCTAATTGTCACACTGGGACATTTAAGGAAGACTTATGCTCTAATTTGGAAAAGGATTTGTGTTCTTCTCCTGGGACAATTTTGTCAAAGAGAAAACTAGTTTTTCTGTTTCTAGCAAAGAGAGTAAAGGTTTAGAAATAAAATCCATTTTCTTGAGAAATAATTTCAGACCGTGGAAAATAGAACATAATGTATAAAATCCTCTAAGTTGGCAACTGAATTTTTATCATTGTTTTCTATTTTTAAAATAACCATTGAATTGTGTGATGTCTACATCTTTTAACTTCTGCTTCTGTTACAAAGAGTACATGTCACGGTTCATAGGCAGTAACATTTCAGAGAACTGACATGAGCAAGTGGTGAAAATTGGGCATTAAATGTAAAAATAACAGTTCTTCATAAATAGAAGGAAAATGAGGAAATAGAAATACTGAAGAGGAGAGTCCTGGAAAGAGAACCAAGGAAACCCGGAATTCACACCCATGTCCAGTATACAGATATGATGCCACTTAATGCATGTGCATTAATCTGATGTATTATGTACCTTAAGAGAGCCAGATGGGGTGGGTTATGTTTTTGTGCTGTGATATGGTATGGACACAGGTACAAATATAAGGCCTTAAGGAACCAATCTGTGTTGACTACAATTTAGCTATTTCCTCTCCTTCTGTAGCCATACTTTGATTTTGCTTTAAAAAGGTTATTTAGCCAGGCTAATTTTGATTTTGTTTTAAAAAGGTTATTTAGCCGGGCCTGGTGCCGTACACCTATAATCCAGCACTTTGGGAGGCCAAGGCAGATGGATCACCAGAGGTCAAGAGTTCAAGACCAGCCTGACCAACATGGTGAAACCCTGTCTCTCCTAAACAAAAAATTAGCTGGGTGTGGTGGTGCATGTCTGTAATCCCGGCTACTTGGGAGGATGAGGCAAGAGAATCACTTGAAAATGTAAGGCAGGGGGGTTTCCTCCCGTCTCTAGATCAAAAAGGTTGACAGGCGGGTCGAGTGTGAGGAATCTGGCGATGAAGAAGGGAAGCACAGCAGCGGCATCGTGGCTGACCTCAGTGAACAGAGCCTGAGGGATTGGGAGGAGGACCCAGAAGAAGAACACAAGCTGCCTATGGACATGGAAACCATCAACCTGGACAGAGATGCAGAGGATGTTGATTTCAATCACTATCGCATTGGGAAGATTGAAGGATTTGAGGTACTGAAGAAAGTGAAGACTCTTTGCCTCCGCTAAAATTTAATTAAATGCATTGAGAATCTGGAGGAGCTACAGAGTCTTTGAGAGCTGGATCTTTACAACAACCAGATCAAGAAGATTGACAATCTGGAGGTGCTAACAGAGCTGGAGATTCTAGATATTTCTTTTAATCTGCTGAGAAACATTGAAGGGGTTGACAAGTTGACACAACTGAAAAAACTCTTCTTTGTCAACAATAAAATCAGTAAAATTGAGAACTTAAGCAACTTACATCAACTACAGATGCTAGAGCTGGGATCTAACCACATCCAGGCAATCGAAAATATCGACACATTAACCAATCTGGAGAGTTTGTTTTTGGAGAAAAACAAAATTACGAAACTTCAGAACCTGGATGCGCTCACCAACCTGACAGTCCTCAGTATGCAGAGCAACCGGCTGACCAAGATCGAGGGTCTGCAGAACCTGGTGAACCTGCAGGAGCTGTACCTCAGCCACAACAGCATTGAGGTCATCGAGGGCCTGGAGAACAAAAACAAATTCATCGTGTTGGAAATCGCATCAAATAGAATCAAAAAGATGGAAAACATCAGCCATCTAACAGGGCTGCAAGATTTCTGGATGAACGACAATCTTCTTGAGAGCTGGAGCAACCTCGACGAGCTGAAGGGAGCCTGGAGATGGCGTACCTGGAGCAGAACCCCCTGCAGAAGGACCCCCAGTACTGGAGAAAGGTCATGCTCGCCCTCCCCTCCGTGCGGCAGATCGACGCCACGTTCATCAGGTTCTGAGTCCTCCTTGCTCCTCACGGGGTCCCTGTCCTCAGAAGAACTGCCCAGCCACAGTTTTTTAACCCACCTGTTGCTCCTGAGGTTGTCACTGTATCAACAGTCACAAACCCAATGGCAGTAAAGGCACTGACGATAGCTGATGCGTGATGCCATGCACGTTTTCAGATGCCATTGCAATTAAACCTTGCCACACAGTCCTCCTGGGTGAGTGTTGACAGTTACTGTAGCCACAGAGAGAATACTGGACACATCATGTTCATTTGCTAGAAATTCCTTTATTTCCTCCTCTGAGAAGGCGGTCACAGGCCCCGCCTGATCCGTGTGAAACACAGGGCCTGAGAGTGCTTGACGGCATTCATGTGCCGTCCGGGTGGTGCTCAGGGGCTGGCCCGGCTGGCCCCAGTCCTGGTTAGCAGGGTTCAGGCAGGCCTGACTTGCAACAGCTGAGGTTTTTTAGTCTTTTAAATCAGACAAGGCCAATTTTTAAAAATTATGTAAGTTAAAAAAGCATGGGTAAAAGCTGCCTCAGGCCTGTGTGCTTTGCTCCTTAGAGCTCTCCTTTAACAAGCGCTAGGCAGGCTGACTGCTTTCATGTATGCCCCTCAGTTCTCGCCGCAGCTCAGGTGGGTGTGGGTGAAAGCTCAGGTGTGGGGAGGGCACCCCGTGTCCATGCGGTATGTGTTGCTGCCAGAATGCGAACCCAGTAAGTCTCCAAAGACGGCCTCCAAGGATCTGAACTCTTGGCCACTTGTGTAGTGGCTTCCTGTTCTCACTCCATTGTTGTTTTGGCTTTTTAAATATAAAACGTACATTGACAGACAAAATTAAAAAAAAAAGAAAGAAAATGGGAGGCGTAGGTTGCATTGCACTCCAGCCCGGGCAACAAGAGTGAAACTCTGTCAAAAAAAAAAAAAAAAGATTATTGAATCCTTTTAAAATATATATATTCCTAAAATATGTATGTGTGTGTGTTTCTTTTCTGCTTGTCAGTGGGACTAAGGCATTTTATTTACTATGCATCTTTCCTGATTTAGATGGCTACAATGCAAAGAAATCAGTAGCATGTATTTAGTAAAATACAAATAGTCATGAAATTTTAGAGTTGGAAGTAATCTTACAAATTATGTGATTTATTTTAGAGATAAATCTCAGGATAGGTATTTGCCCTCAGATTACAGAGCTAATCATTGACAAACTGGGTTACATAAGTAGCCCTTAGTTTTTTGTTTTTGTGTTTAATTTTAATAGAGACAGGATTTCACCATGTTGGTCAGGCTGGTCTCGAACTCCTGACCTCAAGTGATCCACCCACCATGGCCTCCCAAAGTGCTGGGATTAAAGGCGTGAACCACCGCGCCCAGCCTAGATAATTTTTTTTTTTTTTTTTTGAGACAGAGTCTCACTCCATCACCAGAGATGGGGTTTCACCATGTTGGCCAGGCTGGTCTTGAACTCCTGACCTTAGGTGATCTATTAACCTTGGCCTCCCAAAGTGCTGGGATTACAGGCATGAGCCATCATGCCCAGCTGCCAGGCTAATTTTTAAATTTTTTGTAGAGACGGGGTCTTTCTTTGTAGCCCTGGGTGGTCTCAAAACTCCTGGCTTCAAGTGATCCTCCTGCCTTGGCCTCCCAAAGTGCTAGGATTACAGGCATGAGACACAACACCTGGCAAATTTGCTTTCTATGGTACAAACAGCCACAGGCAAGCAGAATGAAGTTACTCTTTGAAACAGCTCCAACTTTACTTTTGAACAGGAAAGTCAACAGCACAGTCCTACCTAAAAATAAGCTTGACATTAGACTTAGATAAATCTTTTAAAATGTGAAACATATGGAATTTATGCAAGATAGATGTGTTTTCTAAAAGTAAGTCCTTTTGCGTCACAGAAATGTTTATTTTAATAATAGAATTCTGTGGCCAAGGACAAGAACTTTTACTCTCTTATAATAAGTTGTGGTTGTTTGGCTATAGTATTAGTTGGTGCAAAAGTAATTTTAGGACATTTAAACCTTTTTTTTTTTTTGAGAACAGAGTCTCGCTCTGCTGTCTAGGCTGTAGCGCAGTGGCGCGATGTCGGCCCACTGCAACCTCCGCCTCCTGGGTTCAGGTGATTCTCCTGCCTAAGTCCCCTGAGTAGCTGGGATTACAGACGTGCAGCACCACACCCGGCTAATTTTTGTATTTTTAGTATAGACCGGGTTTCGCCATGTTGGTCAGACTGGTCTCGAACTCCTGACCTTGTGATCCATTCTCCTTGCCCTCCCAAAGTCCTGGGATTACAGGCGTGAGCCACCGCACCTGCGCATTGAAACCTTTTTGGGAAGAAAAATTTACTTTGAAAAAATAGGGAAAAAAAGTATGGGAGGAAATCAATTCCTCCCACCTTCCCTGTTAGAAATGGGCATTCAGAATCAGAGAAATTTTTTTTTCTTTTTTTGAGATGGTCTCTGTCACTCAGGCTGGACTGCAGTGTCATGATCATAGCTCACTGCAACTTTGAACTCTTAAGGGCTTAAGCAGTCTTGAGTTCAATAGCTCAAAATTTTTGAGGGCTCAAGCAATCTTCCCAGTTAGCCTCTAGAGTAGCCAGGACTACAGGTTCATGCAACCATGCTTGGCTAATTTTTTTTAATTTTTTGAGAGACGGGGTCGGGGGGGGGACCTCAATCACGTTGCCTAGGCTGGTCTCGAACTCCTGGCCTCAAGTGATCCTCCTGCCTCACCCCAAGAGCTTGGATTACAGGCCTGAGCCACCACGCCCAGCTTAGACTCAGAGGATTTATGCTTCTGCCACTAGTTGCCTTTCAAATCCTGGGCCAAGTGATCTCCTTTGTCTATCTACTTCTTATCCTTTAGGTTTCAGTTTAAACATTTGCTGTAGGAGAACTTTTAAATTTTTTAATTGAGAAGGCCTGTACTTTAAAAGAAATAAAGTTTATGTTTTCTTCCAAATGAGAAAATCAGTTGGAGATGTCTGTGGCCTTCAATTTATTATGTAGTACTTTTATCTAGTTTCTATTTAACCTAAAGTACAACTACTTCTCAGTGAAGTAGTTCAGTCAGTTTAAGTGTAGATTATCATTTATTATATTGCAATAAGATCCATACATAAGACAACCTGAGGCCGGGTGCAGTGGCTCACGCCTGTAATTGCAGCACTTTGGGAGGCCAAGATGGGCAGATCACCTGAGGTCAGGATTTTGAGACCAGCCTGGCCAACATGGCAAAAACCTGTCTCTGCTAAAAATACAAAAAATTAGCTAGGCATCGTGGTGTGCACCTGTAATCCCAGCTACTAGGATGGCTGAGGCAGCAGAATCACTTGAGCTTGGGAGGCAGAGGTTGCAGTGAGCCAAGATCGGGGCCACTGCACTCCAGCCCGGGTGACAGCAAGATGTCGTTTCAAAAAAAAAAAAAGACAACTTGAAAACCTAAGCTTTCTTACTCAGTCGTCAACCTCTATGTGTTATGACAAAATCTTTATAAGCAATTCCTTGTTTGAACTATTGTGATTGGTAGTTGAGCACCACACAGTTCAAAACTATATCGATACTGGTGATGGGTGCAGATAAACGTATTTGGGGAAATTAATAACATTACAATGTAAAAATCCAGAAACCACAGTAGAAAACATTAGTAGGCCGGGCGTGGTGGCTCACACCTGTAATCCAAGCACTTTGGAGGCCAAGGCAGGCGGATCACCTGAGGTCGGGAGTTCAAGACCAGCCTGACCAACATGGTGAAACCCTGTCTTAAAAAAAAAAAAAAAGAAAAGATTAGTAAATGTGATTCTTAAGAACTAAAATTTCTGAACATTCTGTAAATGTGGTCAAAATAGAAACAGGGAAAAAGTAGTATTTTTGAACCAATGACTAAGAATAAATTCTTTTATGTAGATCTCTTATGTACCAGTCAAGAAAATACAACAGAAAAATAGGCAAAGGAAAGGAACCACAACATTACAGAAGAAATACACATGGCTTTTCAGTGAAAAAAAGTGCACTTCAAAGTTATAATACCCACAATGTAATACTATTTTTTACTTTTCAGACTAAAAAATCAACAGTTTTGATGCAGTATTGAGCTAGAAAGGATGTGAGGGCTATAATATATTGATGGACAGAGTGTAAATTGCTATAATCTCTTAGTCAAGTTGACAATTCTGGTTAGAATGTTAAATGTACATGCTCTTTGACTCAGCAATTTCATTTATAGAAATTTCTCCTACAGAATAACACACATTCACAAAGACCTATTTATAAGACTATTTGTTGCAGCATTATTAACAAAAGGCTAGAAACAACCTAAATGTTCGTCAGAAGACCATAATTAGATAAAAATAGAGGAACCTTAGTACAACAATATTGTGCAGCCATGAAAAAAACTAAGGTATAGTTCTATACGCTGTTAAGGACCAATCTCTGAGATACATTAAATAAAAACTAGCAAGATATAGAACCGTATAAAATGCTACTATTGGGAAATATAAGCTAGATATACATATATCTCTGAAAGAATAGCCCAACTACCTCTAGGAAGAGGGAGTAGCAGTTGGGAGTAAGGGAGATTTTTCATTTTATGCCCTTTTGTTCTTTTTCCATTAAAAAAAAATTTGTATGTAATTTTCTGCATGAATACAGATGTTATTTTGAAACTTTCCATTTTTAATTTAAAAAAGTTATGCCTTAGATTTAATAAGAACAGACCAGCCATATTAACAGTTTAAAACACTATCATGGCTGGATACAGTGGCTCACGCCTGTAATCCCAGCACTTTGGGAGGCTGAGGTGGGCAGACCACAAGGTCAGGAGATGGAGACCATCCTGTCTAACACCGTGAAACCCCATCTCTACTCAAAATATAAAAAATTAGCTGGGCGTGGTGGTGCATGCCTGTAGTCCCAGCTACTCAGGGGGCTGAGGCAGGAGAATCACTTGAACCCAGGAGGCGGAGGTTGCAGTGAGCCAAGATAGAGCCACTGTACTCCAGCCTGGATAACAGAGCAAGACTCCGTCTCAAAAAAAAAAAACAAAAAACACCATGTTAGTAATTCAGGGAAAAAAACCAGTTCAGACTTTAAAAGCAAACAAAAAAAAAAAAAAAAAAAAAAAATCCACATTTTCCATTCAACTGCTTTGTCAGAAGGAGGAGGAAAAGCCCAGTGTGGTGTCTCACATTGGTGATCCCAGCACTTTGGGAGGTGGAGATGGGAGGATCCCTTAAGCCCAAGAGTTCGAGACAAGCCTGGACAACAGAGCAAGACCTTGTCTCAAAAAACAAGAAAAAGAATAATAATGCAACTTCCAGAGAGTAAGAGAGCTGGGCTAAATATGAAATAAGATACCATAAAAAAAGAGAAGAGGTATTTCTAAAACCAATGTGCCTAACCTTGAAAAAAATGGTCCTATAGCCAGTATATTATTTTCAAAGTATATAATGAATTTCACAATGTTGCTGTAAGTATTCCACTTCTCAGGTGACCTTTGAGATCAGAATCGCTCTATTTAAAGACATGGCCCAGGAAACTGAAGTTAGACAGCTTCTATTTAAATCTTTTAAAAAGTACCAGCTGACATTGAGATAGTAACAGGCCATTGGGGTGCAGTTTTAAATAGAGATTTATTCCAATGCCAAAAATTCTACTGGAGATGGAAGTACCTTCTAGAAACAGTAGTTTAAATGAGTGCTTTACAGGTCCAAGATATTGAACACCAGAGTACTGGAATTCTATACTATAGCTCTAGGAGTTGTGACACAGCTGGGTGCAGTGGCTCACACCTGTAATCCCACCACCTTGGGAGGCCAAGGCGGGCCAATCACCTGAGGTCAGGAGTTCAAGACGAACCTGACCAATATGGAGAAACCCTGTCTCTACTAAAAATACAAAAAGTTAGCTGGGCATGGTGGCCCATGCCTGTAATCCCAGCTACTCGGAAGGCTAAAGCAGGAGAATCACTTGAACCCAGGAGGCAGAGATTGTGGTGAGCTGAGATCATGCCACTCCACTCCAGCCTGGGCAACAAGAACTAAACTCCGTCTCAGAAAAAAAAAAAAAAAAGAGTTGTGACATTTGACCAGGCACAGTGGCTCACATCTGTAATGCCACCACCTTGGGAGGCTGAAGCAGGAGGATTGTTTGCGCCCAGGAGCTTGAGACTAGCCTGGGCAACACAGCAAGACTCCATCTCTTTTTTTTGAGATGGAGTTTCGCTCTTGTTGCCCAGGCTGGAGTGCAGTGGTGCCATCTCGGATCACCCCAGCTTCTGCCTCCCAGTTTCAAGCAATTCTCCTGCCTCAGCCTCCCAAGTAGCTGGGATTACAGGCATGTACCATCACGCTAGGCTATTTTTGTATTTTTAATAGAGACGGGGTTTCTCCATGTTGGTCAGGCTGGTCTCGAACTCCCAACTTCAGGTGATCCGCCCACCTCAGCCTCCCAAAGTGATGGGATTGCAGGTTTGAGCCACCATGCCCAGCCAGATGTTAACTTTTAACCTTTATTCTATCTGGACAGTGAACTAGGTTGTTTTGGAGTCTAGCAAGAGAAGTGTTCTGTGGCAACAAGAATTACTCATTCAATAAAAAGTTACTGAGCAACTACTATATGCTGGGCATCATTCTAGGCATAGGGTCTGCAGCAGTGCACAGAGACAAAATTTCTGCTCTCATAGAGTTTAGATTCTGACAAAAGGTATAACAGTACATAATGATAAGTGCTGTGGAGAAAAACAGGTAAAGTGGATGCTTAATTTTAAATAGGGGTCATCAGAGGCACCCTCACTAAAGTGACATTTCAGCAGGCCAGAGTGAAGCATCCAGGTAGAAGACACACTGAGTGTAGAGGCCCTGAATCAAGAATCAGCAGGAAGACCATTGTGGCTGCAGTGGAGTCAGAGGCAGAGGGATTAGTAGAAAATGAAGTCAAGGGCTGGGTGTGGTGGCTCGTGTCTGTAACCCTAGCACTTTGGGAGGCCAAGGCAGGCGATCATGAAGTCAAGAGATTGAGACCATCCTGGTCAACATGGGGAAAACCCCTCGCTACTAAAAATATAAAAATTAGATGGGTGTGGTGGCATATGTCTGTAGTCCAGCTACTTGGGAGGCTGAGGCAGAAGAATCACTTGAACCCAGGAGGTGGAGGTTGCAGTTAGCTGAGATCACGCCACTGCACTCCAGCCTGGTGACAGAGCAAGACACGATCTCAAAAAAAAAAAAAAAAAAAAAAATTAGGTCAAGGGCAGGGCAGGGCCACTTACGGACTGCCAGGACTTGCCATGGCAAGGACTTTGCCTTTCATTCTGAAAAGGGAAGCTATGGGAGGACTTTCTTTTTTTTGAGACAGAGTTTCGCTCTTACTGCCTAGGCTGGGGTGCGATGGCGAGATCTTGGCTCCCCACAACCTCTACCTCCCGGGTTCAAGTGATTCTCTTGCCTCAAGATTTTTGAGAGGAGTAACATTTTAAAAGGATCCCCCTGGCCACAGGAATGATAATAGACTCGTAGGAAACTCAAGGAACAGATTTTGGTGAGTAGAAAGATCGGCAACTTAGATTTGCATAGGTTCAATTTCATGTACCTGGGAGGACATCTTAACAAGCACCATGTCAAGGCCTGTCAGGCAATTGGATAGTCAAGTCTGGAGCTCAGGAGAGGGATCCAAGGTGGTGACATAAATTCATATATTTATTTATTTTGAGACAAAATCTCGCTCTGTCACCCAGGCTGGAGTGCAGTGGTGCAGTCTTCACTCACAGCAATCTCCACCTCCCAAGCTCAAGTGATCCTCCCACATATGCCTCCAAAGTAGCTGGAATCACAGACACGCGCCACCATGCCCAACTAATTTTTGTATTTTCATTTATTTATTTATTCTGAGACGGAGTCTTGCTCTGTTGCCAAGTCTGGAATGCAGTGGCGCGATCTCTACTCAACTGCCACTTCTGCCTCCTGGATTCAAGCAATTCTCCTGCCTCAGCCTCTTGAGTAGCTGGGACTACAGGCGCATGCCACCATGCCCGGCAAATTTTTTGTATTTTTAGTAGAGACCATGTTAGGATGGTCTCGAGCTCCTGGCCTCAAGTGATCCGCCCACCTTGGCCTCCCAAATTGCTGGGATTATAGGCATGAGCCATCTCACCTGGCCAATTAGTATACTGAAAGCCATGAGCCATAGATGAGATGTCCAAAGGAGTATACACAAAAAAAGAACTGGGGCACACCAACATTTAGAGGTTGAGCAGATCCCTAACAAGGAACCAGCAAAGACGTAAGGGCTTCTGAGGGCCAGGAGTGGTGGGCTCATGCCTGCAATCCCAGCACTTTGGGAGGCCAAGGTAGGCAGATCACTTGAGGTCAGGAGTTGGAGACCAGCCTGGCTAGTATGGTGAAACCCCGTCTCTACTAAAAATACAAAAATTAGCTGGGCATGGTGGTGCTGTGGTCCCAGCTACTTGGGAGGCTGAGGTAGGAGGACTGCTTGAACCCAGGAGGTTGATGGAGGCTGCAGTAAGCCGAGATTGCGCCATTGCACTCCAGCCTGAGCAACAGAGCAAGAGCTTGTCTCAAAAAGGAAAAAAAAAGCTGGTGAGGAAGAAGGCAAACCAGGAAAATATCTAGGATGGGACCATCTAATACATGGTGCCACATGTGCTATTTAATTAGAATTTAAAACTCAGTTCCTCAATTCACATTAGCCACTTTTTTTTGTTTGTTTTTTGTTTTGTTTTGTTTTGTTTTTGTAGAGACAGGGTCTCACTGTTGTCCAGGCTGGGCTGTAGTGGTGTGATCATCATAGCTTATCACAGCTTTGAATGCCTGGGCTCAGGGGATCTTTCCGCCTTAGCTTCCCAAGTAGTCAGCATGCAGGTGTGAGTCACCACACCAGGCTCATGTTATCCATGTTTCAAGGGCTCCTTTCAGGTGGCTATGGCTACTGTTTGGACAGCAAAGATACAGAACATCGCCATCACTGCTGAAGTTCTACTGGACAGTGCTGGTCCAGAAGACAACTGAAGAAAGTATCTCGAGGACAGGGAGTGTCAAAAATGGCTAATAGCTGGGCACAGTGGCTCACGCCTATAATCCCAGCACTTTGGGATGCAGAGGCAGGGTATCATGAGTTCAGGAGATTGAGACCATCCTGGCCAACTTGGTGAAGCCCCGTCTCTACTAAATAAAAAAAAATTAGCTGGGTGTGGTGGTGTGCGCCTGTAGTCCGAGCTACTCTGGAGGTTGAGGCAGGGGAATCACTTGAAGCCAGGAGGTGGAAATTGCAGTAAGTTGAGATCACACCACTGCACTCCAGCCTGGTGACAGAGTGAGACTCCATCTCAAAAAAAAAAAAACAAAAAACTGCTAATAGTAATTTGAGGACTGAGACCTGACCATTGGATTTCGTTATGTGTAAGTGACCAGCAACTTCCTGACAGGACAGCAGTTTTGGTAGAGTGGGAGGCAAAAGCCTGACAAGTATCTTCAGGACAAACTGGAGGAGAAGACTTGAAATCAAGAGGCAACTCTGAAGATGTGCAATTAGGATGGCTAGGGTGAATTTAACTGCAGTGTATTTGTTGAAGCTGTTCCAGAGATAAGTACAACTCTCATAACAGTTGAGTTTTTGGTAAATGGCACATAAAAACCCCATGGACCAGTGATTTGCAACCCTGAGAGAATCATTTGAAGATTGCTTGGGGTCCATCCCAGAGATGTAACTGGTTGGAAGGGGACCCTGGCATTGTTTAAATGTAAGTTTTCCTTGGGTAATTCTAATGTACATACAGCCACAGTCCAAGACTTACTACCTTAGACCAAAGCATAAATACGAATGCATGATGATTCCCAATCATGGTCCAAAATTATACTGAACTTCCTATATCAGAAAATTTATTAAATGATGGCACATATTTGATGCAAAGATGAGACATGGCATTGCAGTAAGTTTTTCTGACAATGTTTTGGAGACTGAGAATGTTAAATCCATCAAATGGAAATCAACACTAGTTAATCTTTTTTTTTTTTTTTTTTTGAGACGGAGTTTCACTCTTGTTGCCCAGGCTAGAATGCAATGGTGCAATCTCGGCTCACTGCAACCTCAGCTTCCTGGGTTCAAGCAATTCTCCTGCCTCAGCCTACTGAGTAGCTCGGATTACAGGCATGTGCCACCATGCCCAGCTAGTTTTGCATTTTTAGTAGAGACAGGGTTTCTCCATGTTGGTCAGGCTGGTCCCAAACTCTACACCTCAGGTGATCTGCCCGCCTCAGCCTCCCAAAGTGCTGGAATTACAGGCATGACCGCCAAGACCTGCCAATAATCTTAAAAAAAAAAAAAAAAAAAAAAAAAAAAGACTAACCCTACTTACCATGAACAAATGTGCTGGTTTCATTTCTTTGTGGGTAGAGTTACTCATAGGAGCATTTTATCTGATGACTCAACTTCCCCAAAGAAAAGCTTTCTGTTAACTGTAAAAATTTTGAAATAGAATCAAATTCTAACTTTTAGGGAATCACAGCTTTTACTCTAAAACTGGTATTATGAGCAATTTAATATTAAAAAAGAGACCACTTAAAAACTGGTAGCATCTTTAAAACCAGAAAATTTACATGGGGACTAAAATTCCATGAATTACTTGTTTCTGTAATTCCGTTTTCTATTCCCTATACTGGCACTTTTGAAAAAATAAAATATCTGGCATGTTTCAGTGAAAAATCTCAACAGGATTACTTTATTTCACATATAGTTGCAAATAAAATCACCTATAAAATCATTGTAGGATATAGCTCTGTTTTTCTCATCTCTGGAAGTTTGAGTGTTTACTAATTATGAATCCTTAGAATGTTTGTCCCCTCTTTAAAATCCCTAAAGCGCTTACTATATTTGCCATTCATCTCACTAAGTAATCCTGTACTCATTGCTTTTTGTACCGTGATGTGAATATGAAATAAATGGGATGGGCGCGGTGGCTCACACCTGTCATCCCAGCACTTTGGGAGGCTGAGGCAGGTGGATCACCTGAGGTCAGGAATTCAAGACCAGCCTGGCCAACATGCGAAACCCCGTATCTACTGAAAATACAAAAATTAACCGGGTATGGTGGCGTACGCCTGTAATCCTAGCTACTCGGGAGACTGAGGCAGAAAAATCGCTTGAACCCAAGAGGTGGAGGTTGCAGTGAGCTGAGACCACGTCATTGCACTCCTGCCTGGGCGACAGAGCAAGACTGTCACTCTGTCTCAAAAAAGAAAAAGAAAAAAGAAAAGAAAAAAATGATCTGCTATCATATGTAGATCTCCTAGCCATCAATTTCAACCTCTTCCTCAGTCTAAGAGCTAACAGATTAAAAACTATATTTCACTTTTCCCTCTTTACCTAAAAAATGCTTTGAACTATTAAATAGCCACAAACTAGAAATAATCCACAGCTTGGATAAATAGTTCCTAAATAATCAAAAAGCAGATTAAACCTGAAATCTGAAATTTAGTAATTACATCTAGAAATACTAAATTTACTACATTAATCCTACTCTAATTATTTTAATATTTCTACTATCAAGGCAAAAGGCAATATAATCTTCAAAGTCAGAGATGGACTGAACATTTGCTTACCAAATCCCAAAATACTAGAATTTGAAGTATAAAAAGAGATGATTCTACTTCATTAAAAAGGAATTACTACTTTACAATACCAGTGGCAAACTCACAACTTTGCATTACATAAAGCATTTTTTTGGGGGGGGATGGAATTTTGCTCCGTTTCCCAGGCTGGAGTGCAGTGGCACGATCTCAGCTCACTGCAATGTCTCCCTCCCAGTTTCAGGTGATTCTCCTTCCTCATCCTCCCAAGTAGCTGGGATCACAGGCAAACACCACCAGCCCTGGCTAATTTTTGTATTTTTAGTAGAGACGGGGTTTCACCATGTTGGCCAGGCTGGTCTCGAACTCCTGGCCTCTAGTGATCTGCCCACCTCGGCCTCCCAAAGTGCTGGGAGTAGCATGAGGCACCCCTTTTTAATAGAAATGGGGTCTCACCATGTTGCTCAGGCTCGTCATGAACTCCTGGGCTCAGGCAATCCTCCCATCTCTGCTTCCCAAAGTGCTGGGATTACAAGTGTAAGCCATCACACCCAACCTACATAAAGTATTTATAAAACAAACAAACAAAAAACCCTGAAATAATTTTCTTAAATCACTGCCTCAAGACTAATAAAACTGGAAACTCTCAGTGATTTTCCTCAAATTACTTTTTTGAGAAGCAGTATAGGATGATAAGCTGGAGATCAGAAGCTGACATCCTGGGTTCAAACCTTGGCTCTTCCACTTCCTGGCTGTGTGACTGTGGACAATTTATTCCTATGTGTTTCAGGTTCCGTCTTCTGTAAAATACTACTAGTAGCAATATAGTACCTGCCTCACAGGACTGTTGTGAAGAATAAATGTAAAGTACACCAAAGATGCAAGTGATTTTGTCATCTGACCCTCACAGAAACAGGTATTTCAAACTGCTGCTTACTTTGAGAATTCCATGTATTGTATCAAAAGATGTATCATTTCAGTAACTAGACCTTTGGAGGCAATGAGATAAATGGGACCAATTTATCTGAAGGATCTGATCTACTTCTGCATCACAAAGGTACCTGCTTTATCTTTTAAGTAAAAGCTTATAATGGAATAGTCAGCCTTCCTTTCTGGTTCAGTCAGATGGAGTAGAAAGATGAGGTTGCTAGGAAACTTTCAGATTTCTAGTAGACAGTTGAAGAAAAACTTGTCAATAATATTGCCATTTCCATTCTTTGGCATAACTGGGCAAACAGTACCCAGTGCTAAAATATTTGTCATTTGTGAGAAGCACTATGCCTCTGTGGTTAGTAATGAAGGCATGAGAAGGCCTGGTTACAACCCTGGCTCTGTTACTCGCTGTGACCTTTGGCAAGTGACTTGACTTCTCTGCCTGTTTCCTTATCTGTGAAATTTGGATAATAATAGACATCTCCTAAGGTTATTGGGAGGATTACATGAGTTAATTTCCATAATGCTCTTAGAATAGGGCCCAACAGAATAAGCACCAAAGATTATTAAAAGCATAGAATGTTTTCCAGTATTAATGACATAACTATATAAAAATATATCTTGGGCTGGGTGCAGTGGCTCATGCCTGTAATCCCAGCACTTTAGGAGGCTGAGGTGTGCAGATCATGAGGTCAAGAGATTGAGTCCATCCTGGCCAACATGTTGAAACCTGTCTCTACTAAGAACACAAACATTAGCTGGCCGTGGTGGTTCGTGCCTGCGCTTGCCTGTAGTCCCAGCTACTCGGGAGGCTGAGGCAGAAGAATCGCTTGAACCCGGGAGGTGGAGGTCGTAGTGAGCTGAAATCGCACCACTGTACTCCAGTCTGGCAACAGAGCGAGACTCTGTCTCAAAATATATATATATATACACATATACATATACACACAAATAGATACATATATATACATATATACATACATATATATATATTGATCTTACACAGAAAGAATCAATTCTACTGTGTCCATGTATTAGTTATTTGTATTAGTACCAGATGTGAGGCAGTACAAATGCAAAGAAGGTACAAGGATCACATCTTCATGTAATTAACCTCCTGCCTGAAGACCTGACTTTGGGCTAGAAAAGAAAATCAGAAAGATTTATGACTTGATAGTATATTTTAGAGGGGTCTCATGCATCGGATAAGGACTGGACGAAATTACCTGCTGTAGTCTGGGCGTGGTGGCTCATGCCTGTTATCCTAGTACTTTGGGAGGCTGAGGTGGATCACTTGAAGTCAGGAGTTCAAAACCAGCTACTAAAAAATACAAAAATAGCCAGGCATGGTGGTAGGTGCCTGTAATTCCAGCTACCTGGGAGGCTGAGGCAGAAGAGTAACATGAACCTGGGAGGTGGAGGTTGCAGTGAGCCGAGATTGCGCCACTACACTCCAGCCTGGGCAACAGAGTAAGGCTCTGTCTCAAAATAAATAAATAAATAAAATTAAATGAACACAGCTGGGCATGGTGGCTCACACCTATAGCACTTTGGGAGGCTGGTGCAAGCGGATCACCTTAGGTGCGGAGTTTAAGACCAGCCTGGCCAACATGGTGTAAACCCATCTCTACTAAAAATACAAAAATTAGCCAGGCATGGTGGCAGTTGCCTGTAATCCCAGCTACTTGGAAGGCTGAGGCAAGAGAATCACTTGAATTGGGAGGCGGAAGTTGCAGTGAACCACTGCACTCCATCTTGGGCGACAGAGCAAGGCTCCATCTCTAAATAAATAAACAAACAAACACAAACTGCTATATTCTCATTGAACACATTGTTTCCATCTTCTATTTGTAAGTTATTTTAAGTCTTTCAATATTTAACATTAGTCTCTTCCCAAATATTTTTTTTTTGAGATGGAGTTTTGCTCTTGTTGCTCAGGCTGGAGTCCAATGGCGTGATCTGGACTTACCACAACCTCCGCCTCCCAGATTCAAGCAATCCTCCTGCCTCAGCCTCCCAAGTAGCTGGTATTACAGAAGCCTGCAACGTGCCCGGCTAATTCTATATTTTTAGTACAGATGGGTCTCTTCCATGTTGGTCAGGCTGGTTTCAAACTCCTGACCTCAGGTGATCCACCCACTGCAGCCTCCCAAAATGCTGGGATTACAGGGGTGAGCCACCGCATCCAGCCTCCCCAAATAGTTTTCTAAATCAGTAGCATTGGGACACATGTTCTCAGGGCCTCCTGAGACTGTCACAAGTCATGGAAAAAAAATTTTTTTTAATTAAAAATAGCTGGGCATGAGGGCTTACGCCTGAAATCCCAACGCTTAGGGAGCCAGAGTGGGGAGAAAAGCTTGAGCCCAGGAGTTTGAGACCAGCCTAGGCAACACAGCGAGACCTCATTCTCCACTAAAATAAAAAGATATAAAAAATAAAAACAGTAGCATTAATAATAATTTAGCTAGCTATTACCAAGAGGAAGAATGAATTCTGCTTATCAAGACAGCCAACACCTCAACAACTTTTAGCAATTCCTCAAGCTGATAGCAAGTATAAACAGTTGGCTTAGCTACAACAGAATGAATTGGTGTTTTAGTGTGAAGAATTTTAAAGCAAACCAAGTAATTGTATAAAATTTAAATTTTATGATCATGTCTGGACCTTTTTACACTTAACACAATGGAAATGTTCATATTCATTTTTTTCCCCCAAAGGAAAAATTTCTGAATCATCACTATGTTGCACAGTAGAATAGAAATATGAATTCTGGTACTTAGTCTAAAGAATGCAAATAACAGATAAGATTTAACTTCCAAAGTCTGAAGTCATCAACATGATTTTGTAGTACTCTATCTCAGGCTTTACCTAAAAATTCATTATTCAGATAAAGATAGCCCCCTAATCACATGTTTTTAAAAAGCCTCTGCCCCACCACAACTTCCTGAGATCTGTGAAGAAACTGCAGTCTTGTGATCAGACTCCATATAGTACTGGCAGTTTTGTAATCATAGGGAAAAAACGGTGACTGATTTTATGTGTCAATCAGTTGTAGTCTGCTGATCTGATTAGATGCCTTGACAAATGCCTGGTGGCGGTTGCAAATAACTGCCAAACATATAGGGATGATACAGTAGCCCACTGTTTTGGGATCAGCTCTTGTACAAGAGTAAAGGAACAAAAACATCTGTAAGTAAGGTACCAGAAAAATAATTGTCCACAGCCAAAAAGGCAAGGAGAGTAATCGAGCTTTCAAGGAGTGTGTCCATGTGGTTCCTTCAAGGGGTTCCTCAGGGTGCTGTTGAATGTGTTCCAATGCCAGCCTGTTGTAAGTCTCATTAATTTCAAAAACATAGTAAAATGCTGCTGCACTGGCTAACAGATACAATCCCACTCCAATCCATCCCATCCGCTGACGGAAGTTCATCATTCTCCATGCTCTGTGCCTTCAAATTAAAAAAAAAATACAATTAGGGTCTAGTAATGCTGTCATGGCAACTATTCCAAGTGTACTTGCTTTATCTCCAAGAATTCTAAAATATTCCACTAACACACTTAAGATTTAAAATAATTAAATGCAACACCTATTAAGAAATGTAAAACTTGCATGTTGTTTTATGTAATAGTTACAAGCAAGTAAAAAAAAAAACTGATTTCAGTATATATTGAGTTTTTTTTTTTTTTTTTTTTTTTTGAGAGTCTCGATCTGTTGCCCAGGCTGGAGTGCAGTGGCACGATCTCGGCTCACTGCAACCTCCATCTCCTGGGTTCAAGCAATTCTCCTACCTCATCCTCCCGAGTAGCTGGTATTACAGGTGCCCGCCCCCACGCCCAGCTAATTTTTGTAATTTTAGTAAAGACGGGGTTTCACCACGTTGGCCAGGCTGGTCTCAAACTCTTGACCTCAGGTGATTCTCCAGCCTCGGACTCCCAAAGTGCTGGGATTAAAGGCGTGAGCCACCGCCGAGTTCTGCTTCTTAATGGGAATCCCACAGAATAAACCACTGCATCCTACTTAAACAGGTTCAGAATACCCGCCCTCCAGAAACTGGAATTAAGCTAGTTTCCCACAGCACATTTCACTTTGACAGGTGAAATACTTTTATGGCTTAACAGTACTGCTTCAGACGTGAACACGGGGTGCTACAAGTCAAGACCCCAAGTTAAGACAATAACTCCTAAGCACTTACAATGGTCCCGAAAATCTTCCTGTTCCCACGGCAAGCGTTAAAGAATCATTCAGCTCTGAATAATCGGGTGGCTTTGGCATTTCAGAGAAAGCCACCATAAAAATAAATCCCCTGGGTCACCCGGCTCAGAGAGAGGTGAGCGCCGCCAGCCTGAAGCACCAGCTACTAGTGATTAAGAACGGCGTGACTGCGGCGGGTCACGCGCTGCCTGGTCCCTGTCGCCACCGCCGGGGCCCCACTCTGGGAACCCGACCGGGCCGGGAGGCGCCCCAGCCACCTGGGCCTCCCGGCGGCCGGCCCCGCCCCCTACAGAGCTGCAGCACCCGCACGCAGCGACCAGGGCTGTGCAGGGCGGCGCCAGGCCCCGGCCTTGCCGCCCTGCAGCGCCGCGAGTCCAGCGCCAGTCAGCGGCCGCCGGCAGAGCCTGCCTGCAAAGCTGAGATCCCGGATCTCACCTTCCTGTCCCGGGTGGCCAGCCCGCCCGCCGTCCCGGATACCGCCGCAGTCGGGGCTTCCGGCTCGGGCCGGAAGCGCACGCGCCCCGCCCCCAGAGGCCCGCCCCGCTCATGACGTCAGAGCGCCTCTGCCCGCCGCGCCGCTTCTCTGAGCGAGAACAAAGCGGCCGGAATCGGGGCTGGATCCCTGGCTCTGGCGTTGCAGGTGGTAGCGCGTCCCTTCAGGTTGTCAGTTGTCTGGGCCTGGCGACTCAGCGCTCCTCAGCTTTGCCCTCTGGTGCCCGCTCGCGACTGTCATCGCCTTATCACTCCTTGCTGCGGAGAGCATCGCAGGGACTTGGAGGATCGGCATCGGTCGCTTTGGCCCCCGAGTGTCCGTCCAAGCCGAGGGGAGCCCGCCCTCCCGCACCTTCTCTGGGCCTGGCCAAGCACCTTGCCCGCCGGCGCACGGACACGAGCACGGAGCACTAGATCACGGTGAGGGGAAGCGGGCCCGGAGCGGCCCTGTAGGCCCGACAACCGCTACGCAGTTGGGCTGGGAGAGGGGAGGGGGGCGCGCCGCAATGCGGCAGACATGGCGTCGCCGCGGGATGCAGGACGCTCGGGGCTCAAGGCCTGCACGTGTGCCCTGGACGTTGGCGCCTTTAGCTAACCTGTCTGCTCTGTCTTCCAGGCTGCTGGACCTCGCCACGTTGACGAGATTTCTCTGAGGTACCGCGGAGGATTACTTTGAATTCCGGTGGCTGCCTGTGGTCTGGAATATTTAGAACTTAAGTCTATCATTTCGGGCACCATGACTTTGAGGCTTTTAGAAGACTGGTGCAGGGGGATGGACATGAGCCCTCGGAAAGCGCTGTTGATTGCCGGCATCCCCGAGGGCTGCAGTGTGGCAGAAATCGAGGAGGCTCTGCAGGCTGGTTTAGCTCCCCTAGGGGAGTACAGACTGCTTGGAAGGATGTTCAGGAGGGATGAGAACTGCAAAGTAGCCCTAGTAGGGCTTGCTGCGGAGACTAGTCGTGCACTGGTCCCTAAGGAGATACCGGGAAAAGGGGGTATCTGGAGAGTGATCTTTAAGACCCCTGACCCAGATAATGATTTCCTAAGCAGATTAAATGAATTTTTAGAGGGAGAGGGCATGACAATGGATGAGTTGACCAGAGCTCTTAGATATGAAAATGGCTCCTTAGACCTAGGGCAGGGCATGATCCCAGAAATGTGGGCCCCTATGTTGGCACAGGCACTAAATGAGGCTCTTGAGCCTGCCCTGCAGTACTTCCACTATAAAAAGCTGAGCGTGTTCTCAGGCAGTGATTCTCCAGAACCGGAAGAAGAAGAATTTGAACCCTGGCTGTTTCATACTACTCAGATGTTAAATGTGTGGGAGGTGTCAGATACAGAGAAGAGAAGGCGAGTGCTAGAGAGCCTTCGAGGCCCAGCACTTGATGTTATTCGTGTCCTCAAGATAAACAATCCTTTAATTACTGTCGATGAATGTCTGCAGGCTCTTGAGCAGGTATTTGGGGTTACAGATAGTCCTAGAGAGTTGCATGACAAATTTCTAACCACTTACCAGAAGGAGGAAGAAAAGTTGTCGGATTATGTACTAAGGCTGGAGCCTTTATTACAGAAGCTGGTACAAAAAGGAGCAATCGAGAGAGATGCTGTGAATCAGGCCCGCCTAGACCAAGTCATTGCTGGGGCAGTCCACAGAACAGTTCGCAGAGAGCTTAATCTGCCAGAGGATGGCCCAGCCCCTAGTTTATTGCAGTTACTGGTACTAATAAAGGATTATGAAGCAGCTGAGGAGGAGGAGGCCCTTCTCCAGGCAGTATTAAACCGGCGTTTCACCTGAATCTCAGGGAATCATGAAGGGATATGACAATGAGCAGAGCATGAAAGTAGAACAGTCTGTATACTCTTGTGACACATTAAATCCCTACCTTGTGCTGCCAAGTTCCTCGTTTTTGTGCAGTTGTCAGTATAAGCCCTTTGTTATTTCTGTGCCTATTTAAGATCTAAAGGTGTCATTGACTAGGAAGGATGTAGTTCTACATTGCTATTTACCTATTTAAATTCATCCCTGTGAATATCTTGTTTGTTGTCGTTGAGACCGAGTCTTGCTCTGTCGCCCAGGCTGGAGTGCAGTGACGCGATCTTGACCCACTGCACCCTCCACCTCCCGGGTTTAAGTGATTCTCCTGCCCCAATCTCCCGAGCAGCTGGGACTACAGGTGTGTGCCACCACACCCAGCTAATTTTTGTATTTTCGGTAGAGACAGAGTTTCACCATGTTGGCCAGGCTGGTCTTGAACTCCTGACCTCAAGTGATCCACCTGCCTCGGCCTCCAAAAGTGCTGGGATTATAGGTGTGAGCCACCGTGCCTGGCCTCATCCCTGTGAATTTCTTATTGTACAAAAGTTCTTTAACTACCTGTGTACAGTGCTCTGAGGGGACAGACAAGGCTCAGGTGCATATGCTGATCAGATCTCATTGAACTGTCAGCTTGTTTGGTACCAAGTGCAGGTGTGCCATTTCACATGTGACCATGTTGGATCATTAACAATTTTTAGATATGTACTGACCTACATTTATGGTGAAGATTATGAGTGGAGGTTAAGATACTAAGTTATTATCTCTATGAATCAGAATTATTTTGATTCTGTACAAAAACAAAAGGCAGAATTGAATGCTGATTTAAGTTTGCAGTGACCATCTTTAACCACAGATTTCTGCTATGTGTTATCAAAATATCTAGTTCTGAGTATCATTTTAACAATTGTTATGAAATTATAGGTGTGAACTTCTAAAATAAAAGAATGCTAATAAAATGATTTTGTCTGTTTTGTTTATATCAGGGTTCCAAGAGAGATTTCATTTGAATAAAGAGTTCCCAAAGCATTAATCTACAAACCACTGAACCTACACAGACTTAGTTCCTTGGATTCTTTCCTCTTGGTGCTGAGGGGTAGGAAATTGTTTTCTTTTTTTTTTTTTTTTTTTTTTTTTTGAGACGGAGTCTCGCTCTTGTTACCCAGGCTGGAGTGCAATGGCGCGATCTCGGCTCACCGCAACCTCCGCCTCCTGGGTTCAGGCAATTCTCCTGCCTCAGCCTCCTGAGTAGCTGGGATTACAGGCACGCGCCACCGTGCCCAGCTAATTTTTTTTTTGTATTAATAGAGACGGAGTTTCACAATGTTGACCAGGATGGTCTCGATCTCTCGACCTCGTGATCCACCCGCCTCGGCCTCCCAAAGTGCTGGGATTACAGGCTTGAGCCACCGCGCCCGGCCAGGAAATTGTTTTCTAAGTGAGATTGCTGAGGGGACCTTCTGCTGAAGCAGTAAAACAATTGTATTACTGCTTCTACTGTAATATTAGCTGACACATGGACTCTGACTGGTTAGAAGGTGTAATTCTGATCTCTTTTCTATATGTGTAGTCATTTGGAGCATACAAGGCACTGTGACATGGGCCACTCACTTGCCCCTCAGTAGTGGGAAGCAGACATGGTGAGTTCATGCACAAACAAGTGTTAATATGTGTTGCACCTCTCCATATGTGAGGCACTGAGCTGAGGGCTTAAGACTGCGTCATTACATTTAGACTACAGTCCCTGCCCTGGAGGTCTATTCAGGGTGAGTGATGATAGCTGTGTTGAACACTAGATACCGAGTACCAATGAACACGTTTGGTCCCCTCACAAGCTCAGTCTTTTATTTTCCCCATTGTATGGACGAGACTGAGAAGCTAAGTAACTTGCCCAGGGTTTCACAACTAGTGAGTGGCAAGGCTCAGACACTTCCAGAGTTCTTGATCTTAATGTATTCTGTGCTGCCTTATTCAGAAACCTACTGTTTCCCCATTTTACAGATGAGAAGCTTCAGGATCAGAAAGATTCAATGCCAGGGGCAAGGGCTCATAGTCTGATTCCAGAAAGCCGTTCTTAAGGTGTTCTGATGTGTATCTGGTAAACACGATATAATTTTTATTTATGGAATCCTGTAAAATAAAATATACTCCCCTTAAATAGCTATGTTTCAACTGGGCGTGGTGGCTCACGCCTGTAATCCCAACAGTTTGGGAGGCCGAGGTAAGCGAATCACCTGAGGTCAGGAGTTTGAGACCAGCCTGGCCAACATGGTGAAACCCCGTCTCTCCGAAAAATACAAAAATTAGCTGGGCATGGTGGCGGGTGCCTGTAATCCCACCTACTTGGGGGGCTGAGGCAGAAGAATTGCTTGAGCCCAGGAGGTGGAGGTTGCAGTGAGCTGAGCTTGTGCCACTGCACTCCAGCCTAGGTGACAGGCGAGATTCCACCTCAAAAAGAAAAAAGAAAGGAAACCATCGCAGATCACAGACTAGAGACTAAGGATAGAGGTGGTGAACTAAATGTAATGTGTCCCAGAAGGGATCTTGGAACAGATAAAGGGCAGGAGTGGAAGAGTGGGATCCAAGTATAGTGAGGAAGTCAGAGCCAACAGTAATGTGCCAATGTTAGTTTCCTGGAGAAGCCAAATGTACCATGGAAATGTGAAGTAACAATGGGGGAAAGTAGGTGAGAATACAGGCGCTCTCTGCACTCTTTGTAACTTATCTGTAAGACTAAAACTGCTATAAATAAACAAAATGTTCATTGAAATACATACATATCTTGGGTTCCTAGATGTTTCAGCAAAAAGAGTAAAAAATAAAATTTAAAAAAGAAGGGCTGGGTGTGGTGGCTTACACCTATAATCCCAGCACTTAGGTAGGCTGGGGCAGGTGGATCGTTTGAGCCCAGGAGTTCAAGGCTGGCCAGGCCAACACAGTGAAACCCCGTCTCTACAAAACCACACGTGATGGTGCATTTTTGTGGTCCCAACTACTTGGGAGGCTGAGGTGAGAGGAGCTCTTGAGGTGGGAAGTCGAGGCTGCAGTGAGCCAAGATCGCGCCACTGCACTCCATCCAGCCTGAGCGACAGAGCAAGACCCTGTTTCAAAAAAATAAATTTAAAAAAATTCCATGTAGATATATACACACATATGGACAGATGCATGCTAATAACAAATGACCTGGGATGCCAACCAGTAAAATAAGTCGTTTCATTCATTGAAACACCACTAGGTGGCAGTTAGCACAAAGGGCAGGCCCCAGCCAAGCCAAAGCAGGGAAAGGGATTCTTATGTAAACAGGGTCATATCTAACCCTGGACAACTAGAACATTACTCAAGCTTTTATGCAGAAAAATATTTTTCAGTACTCAGTCCAGGACAATGACTTCTCTCCAAGGTCCATGACACTTCTAGAATTTTCTAATTCACCGGTAAGAGAGGCCTGGCCTCAGCAAATGGATTGATCCCAGTCTGTTTAAGTGAGAACATTCTTTGTGATTCCACTTCACTCTCGGGTACAGCTTCTCTAAACACTGGAAACCAGATCAACTTCTGGAAGTCACTTATTTTATTTTTATTTGTTTATTTTTATTTTTATTTTTTGAGATGGAGTTTCGCTCTTGTTACCCAGGCTGGAGTGCAATGGCGTGATCTCGGCTCACCGCAACCTCCGCCTCCTCGGTTCAAGCAATTCTCCTGCCTCAGCCTCCCGAGTAGCTGGGACTACAGGCGTGCGCCACCATGCCCTGTATTTTTTAGTAGAGACGGGGTTTCACCTTGTTGACCAGGATGGTCTCAATCTCTTGACCTCATGATCCACCTGCCTCGGCCTCCCAAAGTGCTGGGATTATAGGCATGAGCCACCGTGCCCCCCCCCCCCCGAAAGTCACTTATTTTAAAGACAATGAAACTGAGGTTCAAAACACTACGGAGCTATAGTGGGTTCCCACAGGCTCTCCTTCCGCCATGACCAGCCAGCCTCACTCAGCTTTTAGAGGTGTCAGATTTTTGTTTTGTTTTTTTGAGACCAAGTCTTACTCTGTCACCCAGGCTGGAATGCAGTAGCGCAATCTCGGCTCACTGCAACCTCCGACTCCTGGGTTCAAGCAATTCTCCTGCCTCAGCCTCCCAAGTAGCTGGGATTACAGGTACCCGCCATCATTCCTGGCTAATTTTTGTATTTCTGTAGAGACAAGTTTTCACCATGTTGGCCAGACTGGTCCTGAACTCCTGACCTCAGGTGATCTGCCCACCTCAGCCTCCCAAAGTGCTGATTACAGGCATGAGCCACTGCCCCTGGCCTGTGCTTTCTTTCAGCTCTAAAACTCTGGGACTCAGAAGATTATTTTGAGTAACTTTAAACTATAAACTGGACTGGGTGCGGAGGCGCACACCTGTAATCCCAGCACTTTGGGAGGCCTAGGCGGGCAGATCACTTGAGCTCATGAGTTTGAGACCAGCCAGGCCAACGAGGTGAAACCCCATTTCTACTAAAAATACACAAAATTAGTTGGAAGTGGTGGTGCATGCCTGTAATCCCAGCTACTCAGAAGGCTGAGGTGGGAGAATCGCTTGAACCGGGGAGGCAGAGGTGGCAGGGAGCCGAGATCACACCAGTGTACTCCAGCCTGGGTGACAGAGCAAGACTCTTGTCTCAAAAAAATAAATAAGTAAACTATAAACTGACTCTAAGTTCTTAATATTTGTCATTTTATATGCATTTCCAAATATTATCAGCATATCTTTTCATGAGTATCCCTTTTAACTCTCCGACTAGATTCTATGCTCCTCTTCAAGGAGTATCATATCCCCAGATAAGCCCAATACACTTGGAAGGTAATCAATATTTCTTTTTTTTGGCGGGGGGGACATGGTTTTGCTCTGTTGCCCAGGCTGGAGTGCAATGGTAAAAACACAGCCCCCTGAAACCTCAAACTCTTAGGTTTAAGCAATCCTCCTGCTTCAGCCTCCTGAGTAGCTGGGACCACACATGCATGCCACCATGCCCAACCAATCAATATTTTCTTTTCTTTCTTTCCTTTTTTTTTTTTTTGAGACAGAGTCTCATTCTATCGCCAGGCTGGAGTGCAGTGGCACGATCCCGGCTCACTGCAACTTCCGTTTTCCGGTTTCAAGCAATTCTCCGCCTCAGCCTCTCGAGTAGCCGGACAACAGGCACGCACCACCACACCCAGCTAATTTTTTGTACTTTTAGTAGAGACGGGGTTTCACCATGTTGGCCAGGATGGTCTCAATCTCTTGACCTTGTGATCCGCCCACCTCGGCCTCCCAAAGTGCTGGGATTACAGGCGTGAGCCACCGCGCCCAGCCTCCTTTTTTTTTTTTTTTTTTTGAGATGGAGTCTTGTTCTGTCGCCCGGGCTGGAGTGCAGTGGTGCAATCTTGGCTCACTGTCACCTCCTGGGTTCAAACAATTCTCTTGCCTCAGCCTCCCAAGTAGCTGGAATTACAGGTGTGCACCACCACGCCCGGCTAATTTTTAGTAGAGCTGGGGTTTCACCATGTTGGCCAGGCTGGTCTCTAACTCCTGATCTCAAGTGATCTGCCCACCTTAGCCTCCCAAAGTGCTGGGATTACAGGCATGAGCCACAGCGCCTAGCTCTTTCTTTTTTTGTTTCTGAGACAGGGTCTCACGCTGTCACCCAGGGTGGAGGGCAGTGCCATGATCCTGTTTCACTGCAGCCTTGATCTCCCGAGCTCATACAATCCTCCCACCTTAGCCTCCGGAGTAGCTGGGACCACAGGCATGTACCACCATGCCCAGCTAATTTTTTGTCATTGCAGAGTCAGGTTTCACCATACTGCCCAGGCTGCTCTCAAACTCTTGAGTTCAAGAGAGCCACCCACCTTGGCAAGAGCAGGCCTGAGGAAATGAATATAATCATTGGTGAATCTGTTTCTGCTCTTATAACTGAAACCCAATACATTCCCTTTCTTCTCTGTCTCACTCCAATAATAACAGTAATAATACAACCTAACTTGCGCTACAGAAGAGACAACGCTGTTCGCTACCACCCAGCGCAGCAACTATTCACCCTTTTCCTCTTTTGTAATTAAGATTTGTTCACCCAATTTACAGAACCGTTAATGTCAGAGGAAGCTCAGCCTCTCCCTAGCCCTAACAGGGAAAGTGGGTGGTAAATCTTTTTTTGTTGTTGTTTTTGTTTATTTTAGAGATTGGGTCTCACTCTGTAGCCCATGCTGGAACGCAGTGGTGCAATCATAGGTCACTGTAGCCTCGAACTCCTGGGCTCAAGTGATCCTCCTGCCTCAGGCTCCCGAGAGAGTGGTAAATCTGTCAAGTTGAAATGATTTGGTATCCTTTGCCAAACTGCTTGCTATAGGCATGGACAAATAATGCAAGCCTAGCCAGTGAACTATGAGCAGCTATTTTTTAACCTGTATTATAGGAGCATAGACTCTGGTGCCAGATTGTCCCAGGTCAGATCCTAGCTTCAGGCCAGGCACAGTGGCTCACACCTATAGTCCCAGCACTTTGAGAGGCCGAGGTTGGTAGATCATGAGGTCAGGAGTTTGAGACCAGCCTGGCCAACATGGTGAAACCTTGTCTCTACTAAAAATACAAAAAGATTAGCTGGATGTGGTGGTGCATGCCTGTAATCCTAGCTACTTCGGAGGCTGAGGCAGGAGAATAGCTTGAACCTGGGAGGCGGAGGTTGCAGTGAGCCAAGATTGTGCCACTGTACTCCAGCCTGGGCAACAGAGTTAAGACTCCATCTCCAAAAGAAAAAAAAAAGGTTCCAGCTTCACCATTTTCTAACTCCGTGACCTTGGGCAAGTTTATTAACCCTGCCTGGGGGCTCAGTTTCCTCAACTGAAAATGGGGATAGTAATAAAATTCATTCACGGCGTCATTGTGAGGACCCAATGAACTTGTACCTGTAAAGTGCTATCAGCCACTGCGCAGTGAATACTCAGTAGATAGCTCTTGTCTCTGTTCACCACTGCTGCGTCATAAATTAACCCGAAACTTGTGTCTGAAAGCGCGATGGTTTAACAGCTGTTATCTCACAGTTTCCGTGGATCAGGAATCTGGGAGCAACTGAAATGGATGGTTCTGGCTCTCACAGACTGCAGCAGAGCAGCCAGCTGGGCCTGTAGCCGTGACTTAGATGATTGCCTCTCACACTCATCCACGTGGGCCTGTCCACCAGGCTGGCTCATGACATGGGGCTGACTTCCCCTGGAAACAAGTGATCCAGGAAAAAGTGAGAGAGAACACCCAAATGGAAGCCACCATCTTTTAATCATCTTATCTCAAAAGTGACATCCCATTGCTGTGTCATATTCTTTTTTCTTTTTCTTGAGAAGGAGTCTTGTTCTGTTACCCAGGCTGGAGTGCAATGGCACAATCTCAGCTCACTGCAACCTCTGCCTCCTGGGTTCAAGCAATTCTCCAGTCTCAGCCTCCTAAGTAGCTGGGATTACAGGCATCTGCCACCATGCCCGGCTAATTTTTTGTATTTTTAGCAGAGATGGGGTTTCACCATGTTGGCCAGGCTGGTCTCTAACTCGTGACCTCATGATCTTCCTACCTCAGCCTCCCAAAGTGCTGGGATTACAGGTGTAAACCACCGCAACCAGCCTTCATACTCTTTTGTTTTGTTTTGTTTTTGAGATGGAGTCTCACTCTTGTTGTCTAGGCTGGAGTGCAGTGGCACGATCTCGGCTCACACAATCTCTGCCTCCTGGGTTCAAGCAATTCTCCTGCTTCAGCCGGCCGAGTAGCTGGGATTACAGGCATGTGCCACCACACCCTGCTAATTTTGTATTTTTAGTAGAGACAGGGTTTCTCCATGTTTGTCAGACTGGTCTTGAACTCCCAACCTCAGATGATTTGCCCGCCTTGGCCTCCCAAAGTGCTGAGATTACAGGCATGAGCCACTGCACCCGCCTTTGCTGTGTCATATTCTATTCATTAGAAGCAGTCGGCAATCCAGCTCATACTCAAGGTGAGGAGATTCCACACGGGTGTGGATTCCAGGAGGTGGGAATCACTGGGCTGTCTTAGAGGCAGCTGCTGACAGCTGTTAGTTTTACCTACGCAGAGAAAAAGCCTATGTTTTTGTTACTTTTACTTTATATTTTACCTACGAATGACCAAATTCCTCTATTAGAACTATGTTAAATGATGAAACCCCGTCTCTACTAAAAATACAAAAATACAAAAATTAGCCAGGTGTGGTGGCAGGTGCCTGTAATCCTAACTACTGGGGAGGCTGAGGCAGGAGAATCGCTTGAACCCAGGAGGCAGATATTGCAGTGAGCTGAGATCGTGCCATTGCATTCCAGCCTGGGTGACAGTGAGACTCCACGTAAAAAAAAAAAAAAAAAAAAAAAAGCTAGGTTAAAAGAGAAAAAATCCTCCATACATTCCTTCATGTATCTGAGTAATAAGCACAGAATTGCCCTGTGTCCATTCTAAAGGTTGCTAGAGGCCATTTGAGGTTCACTGGTGAATAGCCAGCATATGTTCACCTTTTTAGCATACAAGCATAAGTGCCTCCTAAATCTTCCCTATTCCAAGCCGTAATGCCTGGCTGCTTCTCTGCTTTCCCCATTCCCTTCTGATCTCACTTCCCTCCCTTCTGAGTGTCCTTTAACAAAAGCAGTAACCTGCTTGGCCCCTGACACTCACACCTCTTTCAGAGTAGGAAGAAGACTTACCTCGTACCAACCAGCTTCTGGATTCTAAGCAAATGTACACTCACTATTCAACAAAAGCTTTTATTTTTATTTTTATTTTTTGAGGCTCTTTTGTCTCACTCTTTTGCACAGGCTGGTGTACAGTGGCACTATCAGAGCTCACTGCAGCATTGACCTCCCAGGCTCAAGTGATCCTCCCACCTCAGCTTCCTGACTAGCTGGGACTACAGGTGCATGCCATCACACTTGGCCACTTTATTTTATTTTATTTATTTGTTTATTTAGACATGGAGTCTGACTCTGTTGCCAGGCTGGAATTCAGTGGTGTGATCTCAGCTCACTGCAGCCTCTTCCTCCTGGTTACAAGTGATTCTTCTGCCTCAGCCTCCTGAGTAGCTGGGACTACAGGTGTGTGCCACCATGCCCGGCAAATTTTTGTATTTTAGTAGAGATGGGGTTTCACCATGTTGGCCAGGATGGTCTTGATCTCTTGACCTCATGAGCCTACTGCCTTGGCTTCCCAAAGTGCTGGGATTACAGGCGCGAGCCACCACGCCCAGCCATTTTATTTTTATAAAGATGGAGTCTTGCCATGTTGCCCAGGCTTATCTCGAACTTCTGGGCTCAAAGCGATCCTCCTGCCTCAGCCTCCCTTAGGCTTACAAGCATGAGCCACCATGTCCAGCAACAAAAGCTATTAAAGTGTGCATTCCTTTTATCTAACATATTAACATAGAAATGTTTCCCAATAAACTAAATAAAGATGTCTACAAAGAATGGTTTTCATTGCAATATATATATATTTTTAAATAAAGATGGGGTTTCACCATGATGGCCAGTCTGGTCTTGAACTCCTGACCTCAGGTGATCCACCCACCTCGGCCTCCCAAAGTGCTAGGATTACAGGCATGAGCCACTGTGCCCGGCCTTCATTGCAATATTTTTATAATTGTATAAAAAATTGGAAACCATATAAACATCCAATAATAACTGTAATATTGAATAAATTATGCAATGTCCAAAAGACTATAAACTCAGTAGCCATTTAAAAATTTTGTAGTGAGGGCTGGGCACGGTGGCTCATGCCTGTTATCCAGCACTTTGCGAAGCTGAAGTGGGAGGATTGCTTGAGCCCAGGAGTTGGAGACTAGCCTGGGCAACATAATGTGACCCCATCTCTATGAAAAAACAAAGAAAAATTAGCTAGGCGTGGTGGTGTGCACTTGTGGTCCCTGCTACTTGGGAAGTTGAGATGGAAGGATCGCTTGAACCTAGGAGGTCAAGGTTGCTGTGAGCTGCAATCAAGCCACTGCACTCCAGCCTGGGCAATATAGCAAGATCCTATCTCTATATTTAAAAAAAACTGATACTGAGTTGCAATGTATCGCAGTTGCTGTTTCTGTAGGTCAAAACTATTTGAATTTGGGTAATTTCACATGTTTCAACCTAATAGAAGGATTTTTTTTTTTTTCATACAAATAGGTTTACAACCTACCATGAAGTGAAAAAAAGGCTGGGCAAGGTGGCTCACACCTGTAATCTCAGCACTTTGGGAGGCTGAGGTGGGTGGATCACCTGAGATCAGGAGTTCGAGACCAGCCCGGCTAACATGGTGCCCCATCTCTACTAAAAAATACAAAAATTAGCTGGGTGTGGTGGTGGGCACCTGTAATCCCAGCTACTCGAAAGGCTGGGGCAGGAGAATACCTTGGACCTGGGAGGCAGAGGTTGCAGTGAGCTGAGATCATGCCATTGCACTCCAGCCTGGGCAACAAGAGGGAAACTCCATCTCAAAAAAAAAAAGAGGAAAGGAAAAAAAGAAAAAAAGCAGAGTACAAGAGTATTTATTTATGGAACAATTTTTTGTATTGGCAAATACATATAAATAATTTGTAATGAAAAAAGTCTGGAGAGGCATATGCCAAAATGTTAACAGTAGTTATCTGTGGGTAGCAGAATTATGAACAATTTTAACCTTTTAAAAAATGAAGTTCCTGCTTTTCTCCAATGAATACTTCCTATTTATATAATGTTTACAGATTCTTGAATAAATGAAACAAAATAAACCACAAGAGATAGATCGCGAGCTGGAGTCTGGGAGGTCAAGGCTGCAGTGAGCTGTGATCATGCCACTTGGACTTCAGCCTGGGTGACAAAGCAAGACCCTTTCTCAAACAAAACAAAACAAAATCTTTAACTTTAAAAATATCTGCTGTTGGTCGGGCGTGGTGGCTCATGCCTGTAATCCCAGCACTTTGGGAGGCTGAGGCAGGTGAATCATGAGGTCAGGAATTCAAGACCAGCCTGGCCAAGATGGTGAAACTCTGTCTCTACTAAAAATACAAAAATTAGCTGGGCGTGGTGGCAGGCACCTGTAATCCCAGCTAGTCAGGAGTCTGAGGCAGAGAATTGCTTGAACCTGAACCTGGGAAGCGGAGGTTGCAGCGAGCTGAGATTGCACCACTGCATTCCAGCCTGGGGTACAGAGTGACACTCTGTCTCAAAAAAAAAAATCTGCTGTTAATTCTTGTTGACCATAGGAGGAAAAAAAATCTGCAAGTACTCTCTTTTTTTCTTTCTTTTCTTTATTTTATTTAGTTGTTTATTTTTTTTAGGTCGAGTCTTGCTCTGTCGCCGAGGCTGGAGTGCAGTGGCTCGATCTCAGCTCACTGCAATCACTGCTTCCTGGGTTCAAGCGATTCTCCTGCCTCAGCCTCCTGAGTAGCTGGGATTACAGGCTTGTGCCACCACACCCAGCTAATTTTTTTTTTGTATTTTTAGTAGAGATGGATTTTCACCACGTTGGTCAGGCTAGTCTCGATCTCCTGACCTTGTGATCTGCCTGCCTCGGCCTCCCAACATGCTGAGGTTGCAGGCATGAGCCACCATGCCTGGCCTCTTTTTTTTTTTCTTGAGAAAGAGTCTCACTCTGTTGCCCAGGCTGTAGTGCAGTGGTGCAGTCTCAACTTGCTGCAACCTCCACCTCCTGGGTTCAAGCGATTCTCCTGCCTCAGCCTCACGAGTAGCTGGGATTACAGGTAATAGCCACCACTCTTGGCTAATTTTTGTATTTTTAGTAGAGATGGGGTTTCACCAAGTTGGCCAGGCTGGTCTCTAACTCCTAACCTCAAGTGATCCACCTACCTTGGCCTCCCAAAGTGCTGGGATTACAGGCATGAGGCACTGCACCCAGTTTTTTTTTTTTTTTATTTCACTCCTACACCTTCTTCTGGGACCTTTTTCTTTTTAAATTTTAATTTGTTTATTTAAGACAGGGCCTTGCTCTGTCTCCCAGGCTGGAGTTCAGTGGCGCAATCATAGCTCACTGCAGCCTTGACCTTCCATGCTCACGCAATTCTCTCACCTCAGCCTCCTCAGGCTTCTTTCTTTCCTTCCTTCCTTCCTTCCTTCCTTCCTTCCTTCTTTCCTTCCTTCCTTCCTTCCTTCCTTCCCTCCCTCCTTCTTCCCCTCCTTCCTCCCTCCCTCTGTTCCTCCCTCCCTCCCCCTCTCCCTCCTTCTTCCCTTTTCTTTTTCTTATTTTTGAGATGGGGTCTTGCTTGGTCACCCAGGCAATGGGTTGTGGTGGTGCGATCATAGCTCAGTGTAGCCTTGAACTTTTGGGCTCAAGTGATCTTCCCACCACAGCCTCCCAAGTAGCTAGAACTACAGGCCTGCACCACTGCTGCTGACTAATTTTTATTTTTGTATAGATGAGCTCTCCCTATGTTGGATAGGCTGATCTCGAACTCCTGGTCTCAAGCAATTCTCATCCCCTACCCTTCCTCAACCTCCCAAAGGGTTGGGATTACAGGCAGGAACCACTGTGCCTGGCCCAAAGACCCTTTTCCAGTCACAGTAGCATTTACAGGTTCCAGACATTAGGCCCTGCTATCTTTGGGGGCCATTCTTCAACCTGTGACTCCCTCTGCTTTCAGACCTATGGTGTGTGGCCGTGTCCTGTCATGTGTCCATCCTGCTGCCCTCATGTTGTGGAAGTTCCGTGGGGGGAGATGTGCTTTCAGTTGGTAGCCCCCTCTGCTGGGACTATTCCTTCAACAGTTGTCCAGGCCAGGTGCGGTGGCTCATGCCTGTAATCCAGCACTTTGGGAGGCCAAGGTGGGTGGATTGCTTGAGGTCAGGATTTCAAGACCGGCCTGACCAACATGGTGAAACTCCATCTCTACTAAAAATACAAAAAAAAAAAAAAAAATGAGCTGGGGCTGTGTGCCGTGGCTCATGCCTGTAATCCCAGCATTTTAGGTGGCCAAGTTAGGCAGATCACCTGAGGTTAAGAGTTCAAGATCAGCCTGACCAACATGGAGAAATCCCGTCTCTTCTAAAAATGCAAAATTAGCCAGGCATAGTGGTGGGCGCCTGTAATCCCAGCTACTTGGGAGGCTAAGGCAGGAGAATCGCTTGAACCCAGGAGGCAGAAGTTGCAGTGAGCCGAGATTGCACCATTGCACTCCAGCCTGGGTGACACAGCAAGACTCTGTCTTAAAAACAAAACAAAACAAAACAGAAACAGTTGTCCGTATTCCAAAACGTGTTCATGCCTCTCCTCAGCAGTCGATGCACCCACTTCTCCTTGTTCTTGTAGGTTTATATTTGTTTTCGGCCTTGACTGTCATTTTGGATGAGTTTCAGGTAGAAACAAAGATAACATGTGGGTTCAATATACAGTATTTACCCAAATGTTTCTCCATAGGCTTTAAATATTTTTGTGACTAGCTTTATTACTCCTTCCATTTGTTAAAATACTATCTGCTTGTTTTCAAAATATTCTCACACCAAGGACAAATAGACAGGCTGCTAGAAATCACATCTCTTGATCAGGTACAGTGGCTCATGCCTGTAACCCCAGCACTTTGGGAGGCTAAGGCTGGAGGATTACTTGAGCCCAAGAGTTTGAGACCAGCCTGGGCAACATAGTGAGACCCAGTCTTTATAAAAAATAATGAAAATAAATAAAAATTAAAAAAAGAAATCATGGGCACAGTGACTCACACTTGTACTCCCAGCACTTTGGGAGGCCGAGGTGAGCCGATCACTTGAGGTCAGGAGTTCGAGAACAGCCTGGCCAACATGGTGACATCCTGTCTCTACTAAAAATATAAAAAATTAGCCAGGCATGGTGGTGGGTGCCTGTAGTCCCAGCTACTTGGGAGGCTGAGGCACGAGAATTGATTAAACCTGGGAAGTAGAGGTTGCAGTGAGCCAAGATCACGCCACTGCATCCCAGCCTGGGGGACAGAAAGAGACTCTCAGAAAACAAAACAAAACAAAAAAACAACAAAGAAATTACACCTCTTACCCAAAAGTAATGGTTAAAATGTGGGTCTACCATTACATTTCTTTTGAGATGGAGTCTCACTCTATTGCCCAGGTGTGATCTCAGCTCACTGCAATCTCCGCCTCCTGAGTTCAAGCTATTCTCCTGCCTCAGACTCTTGAGTAGCTGGAGCTCCAGGTATCTGCCACCATGCCCGGCTAATTTTTTGTATTTTTAGTAGAGATGGGGTTTCACCATGTTGGCCAGGCTGGTCCTGAACTGCTGACCTCAGGTGATCTGCCTGCCTTGGCCTCCCAAAGTGCTGGGATTACAGGCGTGAGACACCGCACCTGGCCCCCATTATGATATTTTTTAAACATATCCCAAACATTATAGTATTTTGCTCCTACATGTTTCAGCATGTACTTCTTAAAATATAGACATTTTCTTTTCTTTTTTTTTTTTTTGTTTTAATTTTTTTTTTTTTTAAGATGGGGTTTCACCATGATGGCCAGGCTGGTCTTGAACTGCTGATCAGGTGATCCACCCACCTCGGCCTCCCAAAGTGCTAGGATTACAGGCATGAGCCACCGTGCCCGGCCAGACCTTTTCTTATGATACCTATAGCACACCTGACAAAATTATCAGAATGACTTAGTATCATTCAATACCCAGGTCATATTAAAATTTCCCCAGATAGGTTAAAAATATCTACTTACTAAAATAAAAAAGTGTCCTCTTACAGTTGGTTTATGGGCATCCAGATTCAAAATAAGAGCTATGCATGACCCTTGGTTGCTATGCCTCAGAAGTGTCTTGTTTTATTTTATTTTTTTTGAGATGGAATCTTGCTCTGTTGCCCACACTGGAGTGCAGTGGCGCGATCTTGGCTCACCGCAACCTCTGCCTCCCGGGTTCAAGAGATTCTCCTGCCTCAGCCTCCCAAGTAGCTGTGATTACAGGCACCTGCCACCACACCCAGCTAATTTTTGTATTTTTAGTAGAGATGGGGTTTCACCACGTTGGCCAAGATAGTCTCTATCTCCTGACGTTGTGATCTGCCCACTTTCGCCTCCCAAAGTGCTAGAATTATAGGCGTGAGCTACCATGCTCAGCCAGAAGTGTCTTAATTAAAGCAGTCCCTGCCTTGTCTCTGTGCCATTGCCTTGTTGAATTTCAATTTTATGTTTTATTTATTTATTTTTGAGAGGGAGCCTCACTCTGTCACCCAGTCTGGAGTGCAGTAGCGCAATCTCAGCTCACTGCAACTTCTGTCTCCAAGGGTCAAGCAATTCTCCAGCTTCAGCCTCCTGAGTAGCTGGGATTATAGGTATGTGCCACCATGCCTGGCTAATTTTTGTATTTTCAGTGGAGATGGGGTTTCACCATGCTGGCCAGGCTGGTCTCCAACTCCCGACCTCAAGTGATGCACCCTCCTCGGCTTCCCAATGTGCTGGGATGACAAGCATGAGCCACCTTACCCAGCCTGTTTTTTATTTTTAAGAGACAAGGTCTGGCCAGGCACAGTGGCTCACGCCTGTAATCCCAGCACTTTGGGAGGCCGAGGCGGGCGGATCACGAGGTCAAGAGATCGAGACCATCCTGGCCAACATGGTGAAACCCTGTCTCTACTAAAAATGCAAAAATTAGCTGGGCATGGTGGCATGTGCCTGTAGTCCCAACTACTTGGGAGGCTGAGGCAGGAGAATTGCTTGAACCCAGGAGGCGGAGGTTGCAGTGAGCCAAGATTGTGCCACTGCACTCCAGCCTGGCAACTGGCAACAAAGTGAGACTCTGTCTCAAAACAAACAAACAAACAAAAAAAAGAGACAAGGTCTCACTATATTGCCCAGGCTGGTCTTGAACTCCTGGGCTCAAACAATCCTTCTGCCTTGGCTTCCCAAAGTGCTGAGATTACAGATGTGAACCATCACACCTGGCCTTTTTTTTTTTTTTTTTTTAACATATGGGGTCTCACACTGTTGCCCAGGCTGAAGTACAGGGGTACAATCATAGCTCTCTGTAACCTCAAACTCCTGGTCTCAAGCAATCCTCCAGCCTCAGCCTGCCCAGTTGCTGGGATTACAGTCATGCACCACCAAACTCAGCTAATTTTTAAAAGTGTTTTGTAGAGATGGGGTTATTCTATGTTGCCCAGGCTGGAGTGCAGTGGTATGATCATAACTTACTTACTGTAGCCTCAAACTCCTGAGATTGAATGATCCTCCCATGTTAGCTTCCAGAGTAGCTAAGACTACAGGCGTGTGCCACCAGGCCCAGCTACTACGATAAAGTTTAATGCATGAATTAGGTACAGCAAGAGATTGACAACAATAGATTGACAGCATAAAATAGAACAATTATAACAATATACTGTAATAAAATTTATGTAAATGTGGTCTGTCTCTCTCTCCTCTCTCTGTCAGAATATCTTATTGTGTGTAATATTTTCAGATCCCAGTTGACCGCAGGTAACTGAAAGCAGAGCAAGTGAAACTGTAGATAAGACAGGACTACTGTATTTACAGCTCCCACATTGTTCCCGGATGGTTTTGAGATAGTCCAATAGGGTGCACTGTTTTATTATGTTAAGGTTTGTGAATGTGACTTGTGCTAATGAATCAGCTTAGATCTTGCTCAGATGTCAAACTCCAGCCTTAGGCATTCTGTCCCCAGAGCAGCTCCTGTACTCTGAAATTCAAACTTTTTCAAAAGACACCTGTTTTTCACCGGGAGCGCTCGAACACCATATCCAGGCAAAATTGCCTTTGGATGAGATGGGATCTAGGAAAAGGCAGAGACCCCAAATGCCAAATGTCTTCCACAGAGGCTATAGTGCCCAGGGGACGCTATGGCTACATTTCTTCAAGTTCATACACAGACAGCTTCAATTTTTTATCTTAATTTTTATTTATCTATTTATTTATTTATTTATTGAGATGGAGTCTTGCTCTGTCACCCAGGCTGGAGTGCAGTGTCGCGATCTCGACTCACAGCAAACTCCACCTCCCGGGTTCAAGCAATTCTCGTGCCTCAGACTCCCAAGTAGCTGACACTACAAGTGTGTGCCACCATGCCTGGCTAACTTTTTGTTTTTTGTTTTTGTAAAGATGGAGTTTTGCCTTGTTGGCCAGACTGGTCTCAAATTCCTGACCTTAAGTGATCTGCCTGCCTCAGCCTCCCAAGGTGCTGGGATTACAGGCGTGAGCCACTGCGCCTGGCCCAATTTTTAATTTGTTTCAGAGACAGAGTCTTGCTGTCATTCAGGCTGGAGTGCAGTGGTGTGATCATAGCTCACGGCAGCCTCAAACTCCTGGGCTCAAGTGATCCTCCTGCCTCAGCCTCCCAAACTGCTGGGATTATAGGGGCATGCCTCCACTTGCTTTAAAGGAAGAAGCAGACTGCTTTAAAAGAAGAAACATCCAAGAGTCCTTTTCTTGAATTACTCTTTCAGAATATTACTGAAATACGCATAGGAAAAGAAAACTTTTTCATGGGGTAAAGGGATGACTTCTAATTGTCACCTCCTTCCTGTATTTGAGGATCTGCCCACTGTATTCATTCCCGGGGGTGCTGTCACAAAGTGACCCGAACTGGGTGGCCTGAAGCAACAGAATACAAATCTCTCATGGTTCTGGAGGCTAGAAGTCTAAACTTCAGGTGTCAGCAGGCTCATGTGCTCACTCAAGGCTCTAGGAAGTCTCTGTCCCATGCTTCTCCCCACTTCTGGTGGGTGCCAGCAATCCTCGGTGTCCCTTGACTGGGAAACATCACTCCAGTCTCTGCCTCTGTGATCATGTGGCCTTCTCCCTGTGTATCTCTCTGTGTCTCTGTTTTTTCTTTTTTTTTTTTTCTTTGCTTTTTTTTTTTTCAGCACCAACTTGCTGTATGTTTTCTCTTCTTATAAGGACATCGGTTATTGGATTAGGGCCTACCCTAATTCAGTATGACCTCATTTTAACTTAACTAATTACATCTGCAAAGGCCCTGCTTCCAAATAAGGTCACATTCTGAGGTTCTGGGCAGACATGAATTCCTGGAGGACACCATTCACTCCCGTCCACCCACCCCATGATTCTCACTGGGACGGGAGTGAGGCAGCCCACCCACTTCTACAGAAAATGAAAACACTCGATACACACTTTCTCAGTCTCCCTGCAGGTGCCGCACAGGTGCATGACCTGGGTTTGGCCAGTGGGGTACAGCCACGTAGGATATTGTATCTGGAGACAGGGATGCAAAGCAGCAGAGGTAGGAGAGATTCTTTTTTCTTTTTTTTCTTCAAGATGGAGTCTTGCTCTGTCACCCAGGCTGGAGTGCAGCAGCACGATCTCAGCTCACTGCAACCTACACCTCCCAGGTTCAAGTGATTATCCTGCCTTGGCCTCCTGTGTAGCTGGGATTACAGGCGTGCACCACCACAACTGGCTAATTTTTGTATTTTTATTTTATTTTTAATTTTTGGAGAGAGAATTTCACTCTATCTGCCAGGCTGGAGTGTAGTGGCGCGATCTCAGCTCACTGCAACCTCTGCCTGGGTTCAAGCGATTCTCCTGCCTCAGCTTCCCCAGTAGTTGGGATTACAGGTATGTGCCACCATGCCTGACTAATTTTTGTATTTTTATTTTATTTTTAATTTTTTTTGGAGACAGAGTCTCGCTCTGTGCCCCAGGCTGGACTGCAGTGGTGCAATCTCATCTCACTGCAACTTCTGCCTGGGTTCAAGCAATTCTTCTGCCTCAGCCTGCTGAGTAGCTGGGATTATAGTCATGCACCACCACACCCAGCTAATTTTGGTACCTTTACTAGAGACAGGATTTCACCATGTTGGCCAGGCTGATCTTGAACTCCTGGGCTCAAGTGATCCTCCCACCTCAGCCTCCCACCTCAGCCTCCCGAAGTGCTGGGATTACAGGTGTGAGCCACCACACCTGGCCTGAAGCGAGTCTTAAAGCTGGTCACGTGTATTTTTTGTATTTTCTGTCAGCTTTTGTTGTAGTAGCAAACACCCCCAAATCTCAGGGGCTTCCAACAGGAAGCATGCATGTCTCACGGTTCTGAGCATCAGTTTTGGGTGGGCGGCTGATGGGTGGCTTCTGCTGGAATCTGACGATCTGGGCTCCAGACTGTACATTGGGTTCAGGTGTGATCCACATGTCTTATTCCAGAACCCAGGCCGGAGGAGCAGCCAGCTACCTGGGGTATGCTCTTCTCATGCAAGATGTCAGGAGTGCAAGCGCAGGGGCAGGGACCCAGGATGCCTCCCAAGCTCTCTGCTCAGAACAGGCACAAGGTCTTTCACTTTGCCCATCACCCATCTATATGTGCAAATCACATGGCCAACCCAAAGTTGCGGGGGCAGGGCAATATACTCCACTCACAGGGAAGCACAAAGTGGGCGAGAGAAGGAATCCTCTCTAGAAAATAATAATAGAATCTGCCACACCACGGCAGCAACAGCTAGATGGCAGTGGTGCTCTTACTGGTCTGGATCTGGGCTGTGGTTCCAGCCCAATTTATCCTATTTTTGTAGAAATGTGGGGGGGTCTTGTTATGTTGCCCAGCCTGGCCTTGAACTCCCAGGCTCAAGTAATCCTCCTGTCTTGGCCTCCCAAAGCATCAGGATTACAGGCAGGAGCCACTGTTGTGCCCAGCCATCTAATATCTGATCTGGTTTCTTTTCTTTTCCCTTTCCTTTTCTTTCTTTTTCTTTCTTTCTTTTTTTTTTTTTTTAGATGGAGTCTTGCTCTGTCTATCTCCCAGCTGCTGGGCTGGAGTGCAGTGGTGCAATCTCAGCTCACTGCAGCCTCCACCTCCCAGGTTCAAGTGGTTCTCTTGCCTCAGCCTCCCAAGTAAGCTGAGACTACAGGCACATGCCACCATGCTTGGCTAATTTTTGTATTTTAGTATTTTATTTTATCTATCTATCTATCTATCTATCTATCTATCTATCTATCTATTTATTTATTTTAGACGGAGTCTGGCTCTGTTGCTCCGGTTGGAGTGCAGTGGCACGATCTCAGCTCACTGCAAACTCCACCTCCTGGGTTCAAGGGATTCTCCCGCCTTAACCTCCCGAGTAGCTGGGATTACAGGCACCTACCACCACACCTGGCTAATTTTTTGTATTTTTGGTAGAGACAGGGTTTCATCAAATTGGCCAGGCTGGTCTTCAACTCCTGACCTCAAGTGATCTGCCTGCCTTGGCCTCCCAAAGTGCTGAGAATGCAAGTGTGAGCCACTATATCCAGCAATTTTTGTATGTTTAGTTGAGATGTGGTTTCACCATGTTGACCAGGGTGGTCTTGAACTCCTGACCTCAGGTTATCTGCCCACCTCGGCCTCCCAAAGTGCTGAGATTACAGGCATAAGCCACTACACCCAGCCCTTCTTTTTAAAATTTTATTTTATTATTTTTTACTCTTTTTGCTGAAATATCTGTTTCAATGAACATTTTATTTTATAGTAGTTTTAAGCTTACAGATAAGTTACAAAAGATCAGCCAGAGTTGGAGTAGCCAGGTCATCACCTGCCTAGTGTCTCTTAGCCCCAGGTCCACCTGTCTACTTGCTCTGTGGCTGGGACTCTGAAAACCACATTCCAGATGTCTGGGCCAGCTGGCTTTCTGGCGGGATCAACCCATCTAGAGAAAGACTGGCAGGAGGAAGAGAGAAGGGGCAGCATCCCTGAAGTTCATGCGTCATCTGTGCTTTCTTAGCAACAGCAGACAGTCCCAGCCTCCAGATTCTCCCAGCACCTCACACCTGCTCCATCGCACACTCTCACATGCACCTGCAGCCACTGGGCAGTGCCTCCCACTCACGGTTTTCCTGGCGGGGTCCTCCCCAGTCACTGTCTCAGACTGGGGTCTCCAGATTGAGCATATCATCCCCCAGTGAGTGCAGCCACGGGGCCTCCATCTGTCCCCATCACTGGGTAGCCAGACATACCCTCGAGGCTCTCAGGGATCCTGGAGTATTTCAAAGAAGAGTCCATACTTTGGAGTCAGATGGGACAGGACCTTTAATAGAGACAAAGTCTCATTATGTTGCCCAGGCTGGTCTCAAACTCCTGGCCTCAAATAATCCTCTTGCCTAAGCCCATGGTATTGGGATTACAGGCGTGAGCCACGGTGCCCAGCCTTTACTAGTTTTCCATCTACCTTGTGTTGCTGGCTGTTACCCCTGCTGGGCAGTCCCTGGTGAGAACCTGACTCCACCCAGTGTGCAGACCAACAGGTGTTACTCCCAGGGTCTCCGGAAGCCGGTGTGGCTCTCAACAGTGCCTCTCGAAGTCCCTCCCTCTTCCCCTCTTCCTCATTCACACAAAGGCCTGACTCTCTTTTCTTTCCTGATGGCCCAATAAAACTGAGCATCATTACCCATTGGAAACTGGTTTCCCTTCCCCTAGGGCTGGAGGGACTTGTTCTTCAAATGCTACTGGGAAGGGAAGGGAAATATTGACACCGGTGTGTGATTGGGATGGAAGGCAGCAAGGGTGTGGGCGATTCCCTTCCCAGATCGGGTTGAATCCTACCAAGGCAGTGAAGAGAAAGAAGAAAAATGAAACTGTTAAACTTCCATATTTTAAAAGTTCCTATTCTGGCTGGGCGCAATGGCTCACACCTGTAATCCCAGCACTTTGGAAGACCTAGGTGGGCGGATCACTTGAGCCCAGGAGTTCGAGACCAACCTGGCCAACATGGTGAAACCCTGTCTCTACTAAAAATCAAAAAATTAGCCAGGCATGGGGGTGTGTGCCTGTAGTCCCAGCAACTTGGAAGGCTGAGGCACGACAGTTGCTTGCACCCAGGAGGCAGAGGTTGTAGTGAACTGAGATGGAGCCACTGCCCTCCAGCCTGGGCAACAGAGCGAGACTCTGTCTCAAAAAAAGAAAAAAAAAAAGTTCATATTCTGCCTCAGCTTTTAAACTAGAATAAACTTAAAAACACAACAAAAAGTCACGAACTTTAAGTTAACAACATGAAATCAACCTGATGGATGGGTGATGTTTCACTAAAATGGAATCAGTGAGGTGTGGTTTAATGGAAGAAAGATGTATTTTCAACTTGATTTTTCTGTTTATTTTTCTTTTGGATAATGGATCATTATTTGAGTCACTATTAATTTTTTTTCTGGATTGTTAACAATAAACTCTTTTTCAACCACCTATCTATCATTTTAGTGAGCCATTCAATTTAATCATATACTCCCAAAATATAATGCAGAAAATATTAGAGGAAATTTCTTTGCTGTTTATTTACCACCACACTGACTACTAATGCAGAGTGTAATTTGGGTGGGAAGAAGGTGGAAGTTGCAAGATTCATCTCACAGGACCACACAGCTCTCTTGACATTTTGTTTTGTATTTGAACTCTGCTGAAATGTTTGCCTTTAGCGATACTGCACACTGACTCATCTGCCGTGAATAGGATCTTAGCCCGAATGGAAAAGCAGGTTTTAAAATCGTGAGCACTCAGGAAGGATAAAATAAAATAAAATAAAATAAAATTGTGCAGGCATAATCCCAGCACTTTGAGAGGCCAAGACAGGTGGATCACTTGAGGTCAGGAGTTCAAGACCAGCCTGGCTAACATGGTGAAACTGGTCTCTACTAAAAATACCAAAATTGGCTGGGTGTGGCAGCACATGCCTGTAATCCTAGCTACTTGGGAGGCTGAGGCAGGAGGATCGCTTGAACCCAGGAGGTGGAGGTTGCAGTGAGCCAAGCTGACTCCATGCCAGGGTGACAAAGGGAGAATCAGTCTAAAAAAAAAAAAAAGAAAAAGAAAAAAAGAAAAAAAAAATCGTACAACACAGAGATTTCTGGGATAATAATCCAGATAATCCAAAAATGAAAACACAACATTCAAAACTTCTGGCAGAACTTGTAGATCCCCAGGAATATGGCTGCTGATCACAGTTGTAAAAGCACCACCCTGAGTTACTTGGGGAGGGAATTAGGATGAAAGAGAGATTGCTCAGGGGCCACATGCACGGGCCTTGGAAATACCCACTGCTGAACTGCAGAAGCAGCTTGGGAAGACCCTAGTAGATGAAAGGAACTGGGGGTGAGTTTCCAAGGACAAGTGTAGGCCCCTCATTTACATGTGAGGAAGCGGGCCTCCTCTAGGAAGCCTGGGGCAAACCTGGCCAGAGTTGGGCTCCTTCTGAAAGCAAACCCCATAAGATGTACAGCTGCCTTTCTTTTTTAAAAAAATATTTATTGGCCGGGCGCGGCAGCTCACGCCTGTAATCCCAGCACTTTGGGAGGCTAAGGCAGGTGGATCACCTGAGGTCAGGAGTTCGGGACCAGCCTGGTCAAGACGGTGAAACCCCGTCTCTACTAAAAATACAAAAATTGGCCAGGTGCAGTGGCAGGTGCCTGTAATCCCAGCTACTCGGAAGGCTGAGGCAGGAGAATCGCTTGAACCCAGGGGGCGGGGGTTGCAGTGAGCCGAGATCATGCTGTTGCACTCCAGCCTGGGTGACAGAATAAAACTCCAACTAAAAAAAAGAAAAGAAAAGAAAAGAAAAGAAAGCCTGGATGCAGTGGCTCATGCCTGTAATCCTAGCACTTTGGGAGGCCGAGGCAGGCGGATCACGAGGTCAGGAGTTCAAGACCACCCTGGCCAACATAGTGAAATCCCGTCTCTACTGAAATACAAAAAATTAGCCAAGCATGGTGGTGTACAGTTACAGTCTCAGCTATTTGGGAGGCTGAGGCAGGGGAATTGCTTGAACCCAGGAGGCAGAGGTGGCAGTGAGCCAAGATCATACCACTGCACTCCAGCCTGGGCAACAGAGCAAAACTCCATCTCAAAAAAAAAAGTATTTATTTATTTTTGAGAGGGAGTCTCACTCCGTTGCCTAGGTTGGAGTGCAGGGGCGTGATCTCGGCTTACTGCAGCCTTGGGCTCCTGGGCTCAAGTGTTCCTCCCATCTCAGCCTCCTGAGTAGCTGGAATTACAGGTGTGCACCACCACCACACCTGGCTCCTTTTTTTTTTTTTTAAAGTAAAGATGAGGTCTTGCTATGTTGCTCAAGCTAGTCTGGAACTCATGGGCTCAAGCGATCCTCCCGCCTCAGCCTCCTAAAGTATTGGGATTACAGGAGTGAGCCACTGCATCTGGCCTGTAGGATTGCCTTTCCACTGCTTCCTCTTGAAGCATGAGCTGCAAACTTCTTTAAAAAGACTAAAGTGAGTATGGTCTGGAAGAAAAAAAGAGAGAGAGAGAGGAAAGAAAGACACTGTTAACAATGGTTACCTCTAGAAAGTAGAGAGGAGGTAGTCAGGGGACTTGGTTTCCATCCTAGCAAACTTTATGCATTTTTAACATAAGTACATGTAATTTATTTTATGATAACTCAATTAGAGAATAAAGAGTGCCTCCACTTTCCAAGACCAATACCGTAGCAGAGTAAGTGGCAGCCACACATCTAGGATTTTCAGGCCCAGCACCCAAGTCTGGTCTTCTGGTAAAGCGTCATCCCCTTTGGTTGTAAATGTAAGTCAAATTCCTCATAGAACATTCAGAAAATGTAGGAAAGTGGGTAGGAACCAAACTCCCACCACTCTGAGACAATCACCATTAACATTTGTAAGTAAGTCTCTTCACTTTCTTTTTTCCAGAAAGCATAACTAAGTGGCACTCCACTTCTTTTTTGAGGTATAAATGTCCTTTCCTCGATTGAGTGCAGTGGCTCACACCTGTAACCCCAGCACTTTGGGAGGCCAAGGTGGGCGGATCACTTGAGGTCAGGCGTTCGAGACCAGCCTGGGCAACATGATGAAACCCTGTCTCTACTAAAAATGCAAATATTAGCCGGGCATGGTGGCACATGCTTGTACTCCCAGCTACTTGGGAGGATGAGGCAGGAGAATGGCTTGAACCTGGGAGGAAGAGGTTGCAGCAAGCCGAGATGGCACCATTGCACTCCAGCCTGGGCGACAAGAATGAGACTCTGCCTAAAAAAAAAAATCAATAATCCCTTCATTTCAAAACTGGTGGGAGTCCCACTTGTACACTGTTCACGATGGTCCCACGGGGTGGCACCACTCTAGTGGGTAAACAGAAATACACATCTTATCCCAAGTCAGCCACCGGAAACTGCAGCGCCCAGGCATGCTGGGATTCAGGCGTGCCGGAGCTTCACTGAGCGGTCTTGGACATGCTCCAGCTGACAATCGCATCATCAGTGCTGTCATCACTTCTGCAGAACGGTTAGCCGAGATAAAGTGCTGCGAGGAAGGCTGATCCCTATGAGAGCACTTGCTGTAATTTATGTGCGAGCATTTTGCAAAATACTAGCAGTGATGCAGAGAGCAAAGGCTCAGTGAAAGCACAGTATTGCAATGGCTATAGAATTTGTGTTCTGAGAGTCATGCCCCAACTTTAGAGTTGTTCTTACTGGAAATTATTCTTGAGTTTTTGAGATGTAAATGATACAAGTCTTCAGAAACCTTCCATTCTTATGAGATGTGTTTGACTCCATGAAACTCTGATCCCTAGGAGATGACCTCAGCTGGGAAGGAATTACTGCTCTCCCAGCCTTTCCCACATAACCCAATACACTCCAGGATACAGGAGAAGAAACTAACCATTTTTTATGCTTACCCACCTTCTCCAATTTATTTATTTTGTTTTGAGAAGGAGTCTTGCTCTGTTGCCCAGGCGGGAGTGGCCTGATCTTGGCTCACTGCAACCTTCGCCTCCCGGATTCAAGTGATTCTCCTGCCTCAGCCTTCCAAGCAGCTGGAACCACTGAGGTGCACCACCATGCCTCACTAATTTTTGTATTTTTAGTAGAGGCAGTGGTTCACCATGTTGGCAAGGCTGGTCTCAAACTCCTGACTGCAGGTGATCTGCCCGCTTCCGTCTCCCAAAGTGCTGCAATTGCAGGCAAAAACCATTTAACCCTTGCAGCCCCACCTGATTCCATCATCCCCTCCACCCACCACTCATCGCTTGTCAGTGTTGTTTTTTTTTTCCTTCAACAGATGAGGAAACTGAAGCTCTGGTAGGTTAAGTTGCCCAAGACCCTGCAGCTGGCCATCAGTAGAACTGGGTTTTGAACCTAGCTCATCTTGATGCCAAAGCACCCCCTGTGTTGTCATCTCCATCATCAAAAACTTGGCAGGAGGGCCAGGCATGGTGGCTCAGGCTTGTAATCCCAGCAGTTTGGGAGCCCAGGGTGGGAGGATCACTCAAAGTCAGGATTCGGAGACTAGTCCGGGCAGCATAGCAGGATTCCATCTCTACCAAAAAAGGGAGCTGGACGTGGTGGCACATTCCTGTAGTCCCACCTACTTGGGAGGCTGAGATGGGAAGATCACTTGAGTCCAGGAGGTTGAGGTTGCAGTGAGCTGTGATCATATCACTACACTCCAGCCTGTGTAACAGAGCAAGATCCTCTCTAAATATAAAACAAAACAAATCAAAACAACAACAACAAAAAAATAAAAAACAAAAAACCAGGGATAAACAGGTGTCTGCCTGTAGTGAGGGTGGAGGGAAGGTATTTCTCAGTAAGATGTCATTATTCTTTCATAAGTTATTCGAACATTATGAAGCACCTTGGAAGGGATGATTTTGAAGATTGTATAGGTGGAAAAGGTCACACCTTCTCTCCAGACATAATGTCACCATCATGTGGCTAACTTGGCAATGGCATGTCAATCAGCAAACTCAATCAGTGATTCACTTGCAAGATTTTATTTTAGTGCGTCAGCAGACTTTTCATTTCATGGAGTCAAGGAGAGGTTGATGCAGGCAGGGCAGGAAATTGCAACACAGGGGCTGGGCGTGGTGGCTCACGCCTGGAATCCCAGCACTTTGGGAGGCCCAGGCAGGCAGATCACTTGAGGAGAGGAGTTCCAAACCAGCTTGGCCAACATGGCGAAACCCCGTCTCTACCAAAAAACACAGAAATTAGCCAGGCATGATGGTGCACACCTGTAATCCAAGCTACTTGGGAGGCTGAGACACGAGAATCGCTTGAACCTGGGAGGCGGAGTTTGCAGTGAGCCAAGATTGCACCACTGCACCCCAGCCTGGGCGACAGAATGAGACTCTATCTCAGGAAAAAAGAAAAGAAAAGAAAATTGCAACACAGTCTGCAAGGGTAAACCATCAAATGCTTCCTGATTCTCTGGGAAACTGCAAGGTTATTTATCTATCCACTCACCAAACACAAAGGACGAAATAAAAGCATGAGACCCTGGATAATCTCCTCATTGCCAGATTACAGACCAGCACTGCGTTCTTTTTTTTTTTTTAATTTTTTTTAGAAAAAGATAGGGTTTCACCATGTTGGTCAGGCTGGTCTTGAACTCCCGACCTCAGGTGATCCGCCTGCCTTGGCCTCCAAAGTGCTTGGATTACAGGCGTGAGCCACCACGCCCCGCCCAGCACTGCCTTATAAAAGAATGTCATTCTGAAGGTGAAGTGGCTGTGTTCTCGATTAAATTGAAAGTAGAAATGCAACTGAATCTCATTAAGTGTATTGCTAGGGGACTTACATAATGCATTTTTCTTTTTGAAATCCTTTTACATCTGTTATCTTAATTTACTTCTGCATAACCTCCTTGCTTCGGACAAACTTTTATTATAGCACTTACCACCCTGTGGTTAATGTTTAGTGTACATGTCTGTCTCTCCATTGGTTTATGACCTTCTTCAGGGCAGAGACCCTGCCGTATTTCTGCATCTATAAAGGCCTAGCACTTGGCAAGGTACGAGCTAGGACTTGTTAGGAAACCAACAGAAGCCCACTGGATGCAGTTTAAGCAACAAGGGAGCTTTGTTTCAAGGAGCTCCAGGGCAGGAGTACAGCCACGTCTAGGATGATGGGGTACCAGGCTCTCTCACAGTTCCTCATCTCCCCACCGGCCTCATTAACACCGCTGTGGAAGTGTCTTTCATCGCTTCCTGGTCCTCTGACAGCCTGGCTGCCAACATCTCCTGAGTCAATGTGCAACTTGCCCAGCCCTGCACTGACAGCCTCAATCTCTCTCTGGGCCCTGACCTCCCCAATCTCCGCAGGCCTAGGCTCTGATTGTCCCGCCTCGGTGAGGTGTTCACCTCTAGTTCAGTCAACAGTGGCCAGAGGGGTGTGGTCCAGTTGTAGGAACAAGGCTGTTCCTATGGTAACCATGTGCCAGGGCAGGAAGGAAGAAGGCACACTCCTCCGAAAAAAAGGGAGAAAGGCAGGATAGCTCAAATAATAAGTGGCCACGTCCTATGTATACACTCGGCGATCTATAACTGCTCGCTGTGCTCTGTCTTGCTCTGAATGCTGCTGCGATGCCGGCCTTCTTTTAGTTCTGCAAACACTGTGCTCTTTCTGGCCTCAAGGGTCCCCACGTGTGGTTTTCACTTCCCGATGGCTCTTCCCTGTTTGCACCCCCTGGCCCGGCTGACGCCTCTTCTTCCTTTGGGTCAGCATCTGGATGTGCCAACTCTTTAGAAGGCCTTTCTTAACCTGCACTCAGAATACTCTGTGCCTTTTCTTTCTTTCTTCCTTCCTTCATTCCTTCCTTCCTCTCTCTTTCTCTCTTTCTATCTTCTTTTTTTCTTTTTCTTGGAGACAGTCTCACTTTGGCACCCAGGCTGGAGTGCAGTGGCACGATCTCGGCTCATTGCAATCTCCGTCTCCCGGACTCAAGTGATTCTCCTGCCTCAATCTCCCAGGGACTGGGACTACAGGCATGTACCACCACGCCTGACTAATTTTTGTATTTTTAGTAAAGACAGGGTTTCACCTTGTCGGCCAAGGCTGGTCTCGAACTTCTCACCTTAAATGGTCTGCCACCCTCAGCCTCCCAAAGTGCTGGGATTACAGGCATGAGCCACCACCACTGGCCACCCTATGCTATTCCTTCCAAACCCTCACCACCTTATAGTGACTTGTTTAATTCCTGCCTGTAGTTCCAGGGCTGCCAGTAGTCCCTGCAAATTAGCCTGCAACCTGCAGGAGTGAGGGTAGCGGGGAGTTCATGTGCCTTGAAGCAAATCTTTGACTGATGGGAGGTGGGGAAAGTGGATACATTCTGGCCCTTTTCATCCTCAATGAACTTTCGAGAAGAGGAGCCTCATAGCCACTGTGGTTCCTTCTCTCCTGTCTCTCCCGGTCTCTCCTTGCTGCTCTCTGCAGTGGTCCTCCCTTATAGAGGAAGAGCAAACAGGTGTTTGCCTCAAGCTCTGCTTTCTGGGAACCCAGGCCAAGTTACCAATTCTGGCTGGCATAAGTAGAAACTTCCACGTACGGAGCACAGTGCTGAAGCAATGCGTGAGGAGGCCCTTCTGCCCACCTCCGGGCTTTGCTTTCACATTAAGCAGCCTCCCCCTCCATGGAGACAGTTTGCCACCAGCAGGTCCGGCCTGCACCTAAGTGCAAAGCATGTTCCTTTCCCATAGTCTCAGCCGAAGTCCTGGGCTCTGCCTCGCAGATTCTGATTGGTCCATAGAGGGGCATGTGTTCTCCTCCACCCAATAGCTGTGGGGGGTGGGCATGGAGCTTGGTCTCCAGGTGGGCGCTTTTCAAGTGTCAGGAGCAGTGGTACCAGGAAGAGGGGGCAGGTGAGGCCCAGGAATTGTGAACAGGGTGTGGTATGGGAGAAAGGACCGACACAGAAGGCAAGGATCCCTGGGGCCATCTTGGAGGCTGCCTCTCACAGTTCCCTGTTGAGTCCTCTGGGGATCAGCCCTATCTACATACGTATCGCAAAACTTTTTCCGTGTTGTGTTATGGCTACTTTACCTTATTTCTAGATTAAAAACTCTTTGAGGGCAGTGACCAAAGTTTATTCATCTTTCCCTTCATTTTTAGCCCCACAGAATTTCTAATATAGAATATATATTCATGGCGCACACCTGTAGTCCCAGCTACTCTGGAGGCTGAGTCAGGACGATCGCTTGAACCTGGGAGGTGGAGGTTGCAGTGAGCAGAGATCGCGCCACTGCATTCCAGCTTGGCGATAGAGGGAGACTCTATCAAAAAAAAAAAAAAAAAAAGACCAGGCACGGTGGCTCACACCTGTAATCCCAGCACTTTGGGAGGCCGAGGTGGGCATATCACAAGGTCAGGAGTTCGAAACCAGCCTGGCCAATATGGTGAAACCCCGTCTCTACTGAAAATACAGAAATTAGCTGTAAACCCAGCTACTTGGGAGGCTGAGGCAGGAGACTTGCTTGAACCTAGGAGGCAAAGGGTGCAGTGAGCTGAGATTGTGCCACTGCACTCCAGCGTGGGCAACAGAGGGAGACTCCATCTCAAATATGTGTGTGTGTATATTTATTTATTTATTTATTTACATATATTCAATAAATGTCAAAATAGGCTGGGTGCAGTGGCTCACATCTGTAATCCCAGCACTCTGGGAAGCCAGTGTGGGAGGATTGCTTGAGCGCAGGAGTTTGAGACCAGCCTGGGCAACAAAGTGAGACCCCATCTCCACAAAAGATTAAAAAATTAGTGAGGTGTAGTAGTGTGTGCCTGTGGTCCCAGCTACCCAGGAGGCTGAGTCAGGAGGATCGCTTGAGCCCAGGAGGTTGAGGCTGCCATGCGCTATGCTCATGCCACTTTATTCTAGCCTGAGTGACAAAGTGAGGCCCTGTCTCAAAAAAAATTTTTTTAATAGTCAAATTAATGCTGAATGCATTCTTGAATGAAAGCATTATATAAATGAATGAATTAGTGACTACTTGGATGAATAGTTCAAAAGACTAGAGGAGATACTGTGAAATATTATATGATTAATTTCCCCCATTTTCTGCTGGCCAGATCCCTAATGAGTTGGTTACTCACATCTTGCTCCTTTTTTCTCTGATTACTTCCCACTTTCCTGCCCCCGACCCCCACCCCGTGGTTATAGAACCCAAGGTCTTGGTGGCCATAATGGAATAACATCCAGCCCCTTAGTAACAGATGATTGGACACTTGCCCCAGGCTGCACCAATGGGCTCCTTAGCGAATTTGAAGTTGGGACTAAAAGAGGCCAAGCTTCGGTCTGGCTTCTTTTTTCTCAGGAGAGACATGAAAACCTGGATAGTGTTAGCAATAGTAATTCTTTGCTCCATGGACTGGGGAGCAGAGAAAGTGCATTTGCCAGAACAGGAGACAGAATGACCACAGAGGAATGCGAATAGAGAGAGAAGGATGGCCCGGGGCTGCTGAAATACACCAGTTCCTGCTTCCAGTCCAATCCTGAGATCCAGTGGCATCTCCAGTCTTGGTTCCTATGAGACCAAGATTCTTCGTTGTTGTTTTGTTACTGTTGTTGTTTTCTTGGAGATAGGGTCTCACTCTGTCACCCAGGCTAGGGTACGGTGGCATGATCATAGCCCACTGCAACCTCCACCTCCCAGGCTCAAGTGATCCTCCTCCTTCAGCCTCCTGAGTAGCTGGGACTACGGGCACGTGCCACCACACCTGGCTAATTTTTTAAAAATGTTTTGTAGAGACAGGGATTTCACTATGTTGCCCAGGCTGGTCTCGAACTCCTGGGCTCAGGCAATCCTTCCTCCTCGACCTCCTAAAATTTTGGGATTACAGGCGTGAGCCGCCATGTCCAGCTGAGACCAAGATTCTTTCAGTCAATGGGGCTGAAGTGGTGGTGTGCTAGAGCCACTCACCATGCCCATGGGAGCCAATTGGGCTTACTTCTTCAGTGACATCACATTGGTAGCTTGAAATTGGCCATGGTGGGGCCGGGCATGGTGGCTTATGCCTGTAATCCCAGCACTTTGGGAGGCTGAGGTGGGTGGATCTCCTGAGGTCAGGAGTTTGAGACCAGCCTGGCCAGCATGGCAAAAACCCATCTCTACTAAAAATACAAAAATTAGCGGGGCTTGGTGGTGTGTGCCTGTAATCTCAGCTACTTGGGAGGCTGAGGCAGGAGAATCGCTCAAACCCAGGAGACAAAGATTGCAGTGAGCCGAGATGGCACCACTGCACTCCAGAGATCATGCCATTGCATTCCAGCCTAGGCAACAGAGCAAGAGAAGTCTCAATTAAGAAAAAGAAAAGAGGCTGGGCGTAGTGGCTCATGCCTGTAATCCAAACACTTTGGAGGCCAAGGCGGGCAGATCACCTGAGGTCGGGAGTTCAAGACCAGCCCGACCAACATGGTGAAACCCCGTCTTAAAAAAAGAAAAAAGAAAAGAAAAGGAAGAAAGAAACTGGACATGGTGGCAGTATTTACACCACAGAAATTGGTAATTGCTGCCAATCAGGTATCCCTCCCTAAGAGCTGGTTATTAAACATTTACAGGAATACCACAAGACTGAAGGCAGTTCTGGGGAATTTCTGTAACTTACAGCTCAGAGTCTTTCTGATTAAAACATTTGCTGGGCAAATTCCTCTTCCTGCTTTGAGATCCAGTAGATCACGTGTAAGAAGCCTCCCCTGATGTTTGTAGGAAGCTAGTTCTTGGTGTATTCATGGTGTCCCTTAGGCGTGATCAGATGGACCAGAATTCTGAGGGTTATATGACACAGGCCATGGGTAAAACCGAGACCCCATCTAGGCAATAATTATCTATTGCCCTAAGAGTGACATCTGTGCTCCTCCGAGCAGTGGCCCTTGTTCTCCCTATACCTCCAGACCCTTTCATGCCACCTTGTCCCCACACCCTGGCCCCTTAGCCTTCTCAACCTCTGACCCAGACTCTGCTTGATGAGCTGTCGATGGTTTGGAGAATGTGATAACGATCATGGACTTTCCCCTGTGAGAAACACACAGACACAAAAACATTTGCATGCTGTTTCAAGATATTCATGGACTAGCCAGGTGCCGTGCTCACACCTGTAATCCCAACACTTTGGGAGGTTAAGGCAGTTGGATCACCTGAGGTTAGGAGTTCAAGACCACCCTGTCCAATACAGTGAAACCCCATCTCTACTAAAAATACAAAAAATTAACCAGGCATGGTGTTGGATGCCTATAATCCCAGCTACTCAGGAGGCTGAGGAAGAAGAATTGCTTGAACCCGGAAGGCAGAGGTTGCAGTGAGCCGAGATCGTGCCATCACATTCAGCCTGGGCAGTAAGAGCGAAACTCTGCCTCAAAAAATAAGATAAAGTAAAATAAAAAATATATTCATGGACTAAATATCTTCTTTACTCAGAAGTCTTTCCTGTATCCTATGTGTCCCACTCTACCCCATGCATGTTTCTATCTCAGGATTTAGCATTTTCAATGTATGTTGATTTTGAAGTCTTTGACTACACTGGAGCTTCTCGCGGGAGGCATCTCTTATTGTCTTATTTATGAGTACAGGATGACGGAGGGATGACTGAGGTGCATCCCAGCAACTAATTTCTAATCATGAGATCAGGGTGTAGCTTCGGCCACAACCCAGCTGTCTAAGCACAGAGGTGTGCCATTGAGGATGGCATTAGCATTGGTAAGGGACAAAGATGCCACCCAAAGATAGGCCTGGCACACGCAGAAGAGGGGGAGCAGGAGTCACCGTGGCCAGGATATTCTCTGCACCCATGGGATGAGGGGGCTCAGGATGTGGGGAGGTGCTTTGGGCAAAGGAAGAGGAGCACCTCAAATCTGGTACCGGGGGAAGAACCTGTACTTTGGGGTCTGAGAGATCTAGGTTCCTACTCGTGCTCCGTCCCTTATGGCTTGTAACTGTGAGCAAGTCACTTTGTCTCTCTGAGACTTAGTTTTCTCACCTGTCAAAACATACTTTATTGGCCGGGTGCAGTGGCTCATGCCTGTAATCCCAGCACTTTGGGAGGCCGAGGTGGGTGGATCACGAGGTGAAGAGATCGGTGGCCAACATGTGAAACCCCGTCTCTACTAAAAATACAAAAATTAGCTGGACATGGTGGCACGTGCCAGTAGTCACAGCTACTCTGGAGGCTGAGTCAGGAGAATCTCTTGAACCTGGGAGGCGGAGGTTGCAGTGAACTGAGATCATGCCACTGCACTCCAGGCTGGGTGGCAGAGCAAGATGCTGTCTCAAAAATTTGTTTTAAAATAGTCTCAACCCCTCTGTTCCCCCTGCCCATCACATAGCCTCCCCTTTACAGTTTTCCATTTAGCCTGCTTATAGGAGCAACATGAACTGACCTCCTGGAGAAAACACTGGGCCTCAGGGAAGAGGGAATATTGGATTTGTGTCCTGCCTGTAGAAAGAAGGTAATGGAAGAGCTGAACTGCAGGACACCTTCGAAGAAGGCTGAAGGTACAAAACCTGAAATCGTCTCCAACATCTCCTGGGTGGGGGTCCAACCACTTCTAGGGTGTCTGACGCTAAGATACCTACTCTTCAAGAGCATCTGACCAACCCCCTTCTTTTTGCTTTGTTTTGTTTTGTTTGAGACGGAGGAGTTTTGCTCTTGTTACTCAGGCTGGAGTGCAATGGCGAGATCTCAGCTCACTGCAATCTCTGTCTCTGGGGTTCAAGGATTCTCCTGCCTCAGTCTCCTGAGTAGCTGGGATTACAGGTACCCCTACCACGCCCAGTTAATTTTTGTATTTTTAGTAGAGACGGGGTTTCACCATGTTGGCCAGGCTGGTCTTGAACTCCTGACCTCAGGTGATCCACCCGCCTTGGCCTCCCAAAGTACTGGGATTACAGGCGTGAGCCACCGCGCCTGGCAACCCCCTCCATCCTCTAGTACAACTGCAGTGACAAAAGCAACGTCTTCCACCTTGAGCTACCAGGCATTGGGTGACAGGCTTTATGTATATGATCTCCTTTTTTTTTTTCTGAGACAGGGTCTCATTCTGTCACCCAGGCTGGAGTGCAATGGCGGGATCATGGTTCATTGCAGCCTCAGCCACCCAGGCTCAAATGATTCCCCCACCTCAGCCTCCCAAGTGGCTGGGACCACAGGTATGTGCCACCACACCTGGTTAATTTTGGTATTTTTTATAGAGATGGAGTTTCACCATGTTATTCAGGCTAGTCTTGAATTCCTGGGCTCACGTGGCCCTCCCACTTTAACCCCTCTAGTAGTTGGGCGCACAGGTGTGCACTACCATGCCTGGCTAATTTTGTTTAACATAGACAAGGTCTCACTGTGCTGCTCATGCTGGAGTGCAATGGTGTAATCATAGCTCACCACAGCCTTGAGCTCTTGGGCCCAAGGGACTCTCCTGCCTCAGCCTCCTGAGTAGCTGGGACTACAGGCATATACCATCATGCCCAGCTAATTTTAGTATTTTTAGAAGAGATAGAATATTGCCATGTTGTCCAGGGTGATCTCGAACTCCTGGGCTCAAGCAATTCTCCCACTTCGGCCTCTCAGATTGCTGGGATTCCAGGCGTGAGCCACCACTCCCAGCCTATTCTGTGGGTCTGACCTTCAAAATCTATCACAAATCTGACCACCTCTTCTGCTCTGATCTAAGTCACAATGTGGCCAGACTCCTGCGGTAGTCTCCCAGGCACTCTCCATCAGGCAGCTATGGTGAAGAAAAGAAAATTGGGCCGGGCACAGTGGTTCACGCCTGTAATCCCAGCACTTTGGGAGGCAGAGGCGGGTAGATCACCCAAGGTCAAGAGTTCGAGACCAGCCTGGCCAACATGGTGAAACCCCATCTCTACTAAAAATACAAAAAATTAGCCGGATTTAATCTCAGCTGCTTGGCAGGTTGAGGCAGAAGAATCACGTGAACCCGGGAGGCAGAGGTTGTGGTGAGCTGAGATCACACCGTTGTACTCCAGCCTGAGCAACAAGAACGAAACTCTATCTCAAAAAATAAAAAAATAAAAATAAAAAAGGAAATCAAGAGCCAGGTGTGGTGGCTCATACCTGTAATCCCAGCACTTTGGGAGGCTAAGGCAGGAGGATCGTTTGAGACCAGCCTGGGCAACATAGCAAGACTTCATCTCTACCAAAAACATACAATTAGCCAGGCATGGTGGTGAGTGCCTGTGGTTCCAGCTACTCAGGAGGCTGAGATGGCAGAATTGCTTAAACCCAGGAGATCAAGGCCACAGTGAGTTGTGATTGCATCACTGCATTCCAGCCAGGGCAACAGAGTGAGACCCTGTTTCAGAGAAAAGGAAATCAAATGATGTCTCTCCCTGCTTGGTCCTGACCCTGGGGCATGCCTGTCCTGCTAGCTCAATCTAGAATCCTCAGTGCTGACCAAGGAGATGGGAACAGAGCTCATGGTCTTGCCACAGCTGACAAGGCTCTACAAGGCTTCCGCCTCTCCCTGCGCGATGATGTGCTGATACTCACTGTTCCCTTTTTCCAGAAGCCTTTCCCAGATATGCTCATGGCTCATGCCTTCCTCTAGTTGCCTCTGCCCGTTGGCACATCTGCCCTGACCTCTGGCCTGCTCAACCCCCTTCCACTCCCCTGGTTCTAAGCCCCAGTGCCAGTGAGATCAAATACGCCCTTTTTTATAACACATTGTCATGTGCTCTCACTTTTACAAGCATGAAATAAATTCACAGTCAGTAAAACCCACCTAAGCATACACTTTAAAAAAATCAATAGGATGTAGTATAATTTATGAAAGAAAGAAAGGGAAATTAACTTTTTAAATTTTATTTATTTATTTTTGAGACAGAGTCTCACTCTGTTGTGCAGGCTGGAATGCAGTGACATGATCTCAGCTCATTGCAACCTCTGCCTCCCAGATTCAAGCAATTCTCCTGTCTCAACCTCTTGAGTATATGGGACTACAGACGGGTCACCACGCCCAGCTAATTTCTGTATTTTTAGTAGAGACGGGGTTTCACCATATTGGTCATGCTGGCCTCAAACTCCTGACCTCAGGTGATCCACCTGTCTTAGCCTCCCAAAGTGCTGGGATTACAGGTGTGAGCCACTGCGCCCAGTCAGGAAATTAACTCTTTTTTATTTTTTTGAGATGGAGTCTCACTGTGTCACCCAGGCTGGAGTGCAGTGGCACGATCTCGGCTCACTGCAACCTCCACCTCCCGGGTTCAAAAAATTATCCTGCCTCAGCCTCCCGAGTAGCTGGGATTACAGGTGTGCAACACCACACCCAGCTAATTTTTGTATTTTTAGTAGAGATGGGGTTTTCCATGTTGACCAGGCTGGTCTCGAACTCCTGACCTCAGGTTACCCATCAGCACTGGCCTCCCAAAGTGCTGGGATTACAGACGTGAGCCACTGTGCCCGATGGAAATTAACTTTTTTTTTTTTTTTTTTGATACGGAGTTTCGCTCTCGTTACCCTGGCTGGAGTGCAATGGCACGATCTCGGCTCACCGCAACCTCCGCCTCCTGGGTTCAGGCAGTTCTCCTGCCTCAGCCTCCTGAGTAGCTGGGATTACAGGCACGCGCCACCATGCCCAGCTAATTTTTTTGTATTAGTAGAGACGGTGTTTCACAATGTTGACCAGGATGGTCTCGATCTCTCGACCTCGTGATCCACCCGCCTCAGCCTCCCAAAGTGCTGGGATTACAGGCTTGAGCCACCGCGCCCGGCTGAAATTAATTTTTAATAATTGAATACACACTTCACTAAATGAATGTCCTGGTGGCTGTCTGCAAATATACCTAGACTGACCGAGATTGTGAGATGATGACTTCAAATCGGCAGAGATGTGATTTCCTAAAACAGTAAACAACTCTTGGTGGAGTCCCAAACAAAATGAAGTACAACCTTCCCTCCAAGTACAAGGTTCTTGAATTCCTGGAAAGTCAGTGAGTGATAAATCTGTGTACAAAATACTTCGTGCTTGATTATAAAACAAAGGGGGATTCTATGCTCAAATACTTATAAATGGAATTTTCACAAGCATGGATGTCTGTTGCGACCTTCTAAAGTCACATGAGGAGATCAGTTTTCATCCCCTCACCTCTCCAACTATCTTGTGCATCGCAGCATGTCTGGTGTGTGTGACTCCAGCCAGCTGAGAGCCCGCTGTGCCCCCCATCAATGGGACAACTAGAAAAAAAAAAAAAACTATAGAAATTTCAAAAATGTCCGCTAGGCGGCGCTGCCACCCTGGGAGAAAACCACATCTAGGTCCTCCTTTTATTGTTCTCCACACCCACCACCTGCCACATGAGACTGCAGTCTGTATTTTTTGCTTTTGTATGGCTTGTGTCCATGACTAGAGTGCGGGCTGCAGGAGGGCAAGGTTTTGTTTCTTTCTTTTTAAAAATGATATGTGGGTCAGGTGTGGTGGCTCACGCCTGTAATCTCAGCACTTTGGGAGGCCAAGGGGAGTGGATCATTTGAGGTCAGGAGTTCGATATCAGCCAGGCCAACGTGGTGAAACCCTTTCTCTACTAAAAAAATACAAAAAATTAGCCGGGCGTGGTGGCGGGTGCCTGTAGTCCCAGCTACTAGGGAGGCTGAGGCAGGAGAATCGCTTGAACCTGGGAGGTGGAAGTTGCAGTGAGCCGAGATCGAGCCACTGCACTCCAGCCTGGGCAACAGGGTGAGACTCTGTCTTAAAAAAGAAAAAAAACAAAAATGATGTGTGTGTGTGTGTGTCTGTGTGTGTGTGTATGTATGCATCTGTGTGTGTGTGTGTGTGTATATATATATGTACTTTAAAATATATATAAATATAGGCTGGGTATGGTGGCTCACGCCTGTAATCCTAGCACTTTGGGAGGCCGAGGTGGGTGGATCACCTGAGGTCAGGAGTTCAAGACCAGCTGGGCCATCATGGTGAAACCCCATCTTTAAAAAAATTTTAAAAATAATATATATATATACACATAAATATAAGTATAAAATAAATATACATACATTTATACTCTAAATGTCTATCTATCTATCATTACTATTTTTTTTGAGATGGAGTCTCTCTCTGGTTGCCCAGGATGGAGCGCAATGGTGCAATATTAGCACACTGAAACCTCCACCTCCCGGATTCAAGCGATTATCTGGCCTCAGCCTCCTGAGTAGCTGGGATTGTAGGTGTGTACCACCACACCAGGCTGATTTTTGTATTTTTAGTAGAGATGGAGTTTTGCCATGTTGGCCAGGCTGGTCTCAAACTCCTGACCTCAGGTGATCCGCCTGCCTTGGCCTTAGCCTCCCAAAGTGCTGGGATTACAGGTATGAGCCACCGCACCTGGCCTAGGAATCATTTTGAGGGGGATACAAGATTTGGAAGTCAAAGTGACTCACCTTCATTTGCTTTTATTTATTTTTATTTATTTATTTTTGCAATGGAGTTTCACTCTTGTTGCCTAGTCTGGAGTGCAATGGTGTGATCTCAGTTTACCACAACCTCCGCCTCCCGGGTTCAAGCAATTCTCTTACCTCAGTCTCCTGAGTAGCTGGGATTACAGGCATGCGCCACCACACCTTGCTAATTTTGTATTTTTGGTAGAGATAGGGTTTCTTCATGTTGGTCAGGCTGGTCTCGAATGCCTGACCTCAGGTGATTCGCCTGCCTTTGCCTCCCAAAGTGCTGGGATTACAGGCGTGAGCCACCGCGCTCGGCCTTCATTCGCTTTTAAATCCAACTCCCAACTTTCCGACTTTGTACAATGTAGAGATTTTTTTTTTGAGATGGAGTTTTGCTCTTTTGCTCAAGCTGGAGTGCAATGGCGTGATCTCGGCTCACTGCAACCTCTGCGTCCTGGGTTCAAGTGATTCTCCTGCCTCAGCCTCTGGAATAGCTGGGATTACAGGCGTGTGTCACCATGCCCAGCTAAGCTAGTCTTGAATTCTCCATCTCAGGTGATCTGCCTGCCTTGGCCTCCCAAAGTGCTGGGATTACAAGTGTGAGCCACCGCGCCTGGCCAAGAGATTTGAATCCTTTTCTTTGCTCATATTCTATTTGTTTTTTTTGAAATGGAGTCTCACTCTGTTGCCCCAGCGTGATCTCGACTCACTGCAACCTCCACTTACCAGGTTCAAGAAATTATCCTGCCTTAGCCTCCTAAGTAGCTGGTATTACAGGCGTGTACCACCATGCCTGGCTAATTTTTGTATTTTTAGTAGAAATGGGGTTTCACTATGTTGGCTAGGCTGGTCTCGAACCCCTGACCTCAAGTGATCTGCCTGCCTGGGCCTCCCAAAGTGCTGAGATTACAAGCATAAGTCATGGCCTCACACTGTATTAGAATTCAATCTTACACTGACAACAGCCATGCCTGGCCTCACATTGTATTTGAATTGGATCTTACACTGACAGTGATTCCTGCCAGGCGCTGTGCCAGGACTGCACACACATCCTCTCATTCCATCCTCCAGGATCTCCCTTCGGTTAGGTGCTGTCATTATCCCCATTTGACAAATAAGGAAACTGAGGCTCAGTAGAGAGGCTGGGCAACTTTCTCAATGTCACACCCACTGAGTGCAAGGCCTAGACTTTGAACACCAGGCCCTCGCTGTCCACGCCCAGAGCCACCGGGCTATACATCCCTTTGGACACACTTCGGGCAGATCCATGTGTTACAGTAGAGAGAAGTCTAGTCTAGGAGCCAGAAGACCTGGGTTCAAGGTGTTAAGTCTGCCACCGGCCGGCTGTATGATTTTGGGTGGCCCCTTAGCCTCAGCTTCCTAGCTTCCTCATCTACCAGGTAAGTAAGGAAGAACAAGCCAAGGCCAGGCGCGGTGGCTCACGCCTGTAATCCCAGCACTTTGGGAGGCCGAGGCAGGAGGATCACTGAAGTCAGGAGTTCGAGACCAGTCTGGCCAATATGGTGAAACCCCATATCTACTAAAAATACAAAAATTAGCTGGGCATGGTGGTGCATGCCTGTAGTCCCAGCTACTCAGAAGGCTGAGGTGAGAGAATCTCTTGAATCCAGGAGGCAGAGGTTGCAGTGAGCTGAGATCATGCCATTGCATTCCAGCAAAAAAAAAAAAAAAAAAGGAAGAACCAGCCAAAAAAGGCAAACTGGATCCAAGATTTCTGTCTGCTTCCTCAGGAGGGAATTCAGCTCTGCTCTGAGCCAGCCAGGGGGCCAGGTATGCCCAGGATGGTCTGGTGAAAGCTCCGAGAACAACAGCCACATGGGAAAAGGGGCTTCCACTGGAGGGACAGGGGCTGGTCTGGCCTGGAGAGAGAGGACCAGGGAGTGGGCAGATGGGAAGGATCTTCCAAGGGAGGAGAGTTCACAGGATTTCCACATGTCCTGACATAACCCAGCACTCCTGAACAGCAGCCAGAGGCAGGAATGGAGGTCAATGTTCACACTCCTCACGTCAGCCTCCATCTTAGGTTAGAAGATAAAAAGGTCTGATGCCACCCTACGGGAATTGAAGGCTAGGCACAAAGGAAGGAAGAAGTTTCTGGAAGCCAGGGGCAGGGGTATGGATACAACTTCGGGGGCCGTGGTGGAGGAGAGAGAGCTGGGTGAGTAGAGGATGTTGGGAGAATTGTCCAGAAGCTTCCAGCAGGGCTTTCCAACATGAAGATGCTATCTGCATATAACCTATGCCCTCCACATACACACACACAAGACCAAGATGCCTGTCCCTTCTCTTCCCACTAGACTTTAATAATCCTGCAGGGACTTCCCTGAGCACAGCATGGAGGAGGATGCGGTGATCTATTCCACCAACCCTGCTGGGGCCGGGCCTGCCTGGATATTTCTGGCCTTCTCTAAAGAAAACAAACCTTTACCCACTAATGTAAGCAGGCAAAATCTTTACCCAACAAAACAAACAAACCAGCTCCTGGAGGCCATGGCCGGCTTTCCTAATACGGCATCTGGTTGGTACCCTTGGCACCGATCGACATGGATCGTCCCGCTCCCGGGAGGAGAGAAGGAGGAATGGACGACAGATGGCAGATAAAGGTCACATTCACATCGAGGTGGCTTCAAATTTGGACAGGGCACTTCAGGGGTAGGGTGCCAGATAAAATACAGAAGGCCCAGTTACATTTTAATCTCCCATAAAAAGCGAATATTTTTCAAAAATAGGCTAGGTGTGGTGGTGCACACCTGTAATCCCAGTACTTTGGGAGGCTGAGGTGGGAGGATCGCTTGAGCCCAAGAGTTCAAGACCAGCCTGGGCAACACGGTGAGACCTTGCCTCTACAAAAAATAAAAAAAAGTTAACTGAGCATAGTGGTGCATGCCTGTGGTCTCAGCCACTCAGAATGCTGAGGTGGGAGAATCACTTGAACCTGGATGGCTGAGGTGCCAATAATAACCATGCCATGCACTCCAGCCTGAGTGACATTGTTTAAAAAAAAAAAAAAAGAAAAGAAAAGAAAAAACATATGCAAAAGCTCATTTGGGACATATTTAGACTATAAAAATTACTCATTGTTGGCTGGGCATGGTGGCTCATGCCTGTAATCCCAGCACTTTAGGAGGCCGAGGCAGGGGGATCTCTTGAGGTCACGAGTTCCAGACTAGCCTGCGCAGCAAAACAAGACCCTGTCTCTACAAAAAATACAAAAATTAGTTGGATGAGGCTAAAGTGAGCTATGATGGCATTACAGCACTCCAGTCTGGGTGACAGAAGGAGACCCTATCTCCAAATAATAATAATAATAATAATGATAATAGTAATTCATCATTTATCAGATATTCAAATTTAACCAGGTCTCTTATATTTTTATTTGCAACCTTCTTGTTTGCACATAAATATGGTAAACAGGCCACATCTGTAATCCCATCACTTTGGGAGGCTGAGTCGGGAGTATCACTTGAGGTCATGAGTTTGAGACCAGCCTGGCCAACATGGTGAAACCCCATCTCTACTAAACATAGTTGGGTGTGGTGGCACACCCTTGTAATCCCAGTTACTTGGGAGGCTGAGGCAGGAGAATCAGTTGAACCTGCGAGGTAGAGGTTGGAGTGAGCCGAGATCGTGCCACTGCACTCTAGCCTGGGCAACAGAGCAAGACCCTGTCTCTAAATAAATAAATAAATATGGTAAACAACCCAGGCCAGGCTGACAGGGCGGCCTTTAAAGGGAGTACCCATCATAGGGGGACTTTGTGCCAGTAATTCAGGGCTTTTGTTACATAGGAAAACACAGTCCCTTTTGCACTAAAGATATGAAAGTGGAAATAGCTGCTACTGAACGGGTATCATCGTTTTAAAAGCTACCCTAGAAGTTAAAGTCAGTTTTAGCCTTTAGGAAATAACTTTGACTTCTTGTTACTGAAGGAGTTAGACCCGTTATTCACCTATGACGAATAGTTTCCAAGTACATACTCGTAAGCAAGCTTTAGGGATAGAGCCATTCATCCGGGACTATCTACCATTGTCGCCAGCACATACCTGGCAGTGCCATACTTGAGCAAATTGCTTAATCCTCAAAATAAGCCTAAAATAACTCAAGTGCTCAATATCAGGGGACTAGTGAAGTGAGTTGATGGCGCAAGTAACCACTAGGCAGAATATGAGGCAGTCATTACAACTAATGATTATGGGCCAGGCGTGGTGGCTCACGCCTGTAATCCTAGCACTTTGGGAGGCCGAGGTGGGTGGATCACCTGAGGTCAGGAGTTCAAGACCATCCTGGCCAACATGGTGAAACCCCATCTTAAAAACAAAACAAAACAAAATAAAACAAACAAAAAAAAAAGATTATGAAGGCTGCTGTGTGAGGAGAGAGGGAAACGTATAAATATAAATTAAAAACATGTTGCCTATTTACAGGAAAGAAATAAATGCTAACTGTGATTATGTTGGGTAATTTTTTCTTTCACGGTTTCTTTTTTTCCAAAAGTCCTTTAAAGAGTGTATATTAGGACCGGGTGCGGTAGCTCATGCCTGTAATCCCAGCACTTTGGGAGGCCGAGGCGGGTGGATCACGAGGTCAAGAGATCGAGACCATCCTGGTCAACATAGTGAAACCCCGTCTCTACTAAAAATACAAAAAATTAGCTGGGCATGGTGGCGTGTGCCTGTAATCCCAGCTACTCAGGAGGCTGAGGCAGGAGAATTGCCTGAACCCAGGAGGCGGAGGTTGCAGTGAGCCGAGATTGCGCCATTGCACTCTGGCCTGGGTAACAAGAGCAAAACTCCACCTAAAAAAAAAAAAAAAAAAAAAGAGTGTATATTAATGCCATTGAAAAAAAATAATAAAAAAAACTGCAAAGCCTTTAAGAATTCTTCCTTTCTTTCCAGACAGCCAGATGGAATCCAGAATATACCACGGGTTGTCACATAGAGGCCTACCCTACTATTTTCTCACCTTTCCTCCCCACTTTCCAGTGAATTAAAAATAATGTTTAACAAGTACTTCTTAGCTGCCAGCACCTGTAACCAAGAGCAGGTGGGACATGGGGCTAAGAAACACACAAATCCTGTCCTCAAGGGTCTTCTGGCCACAGCACTTTTCTTTTCTTCTTTTTTCCTTCCTTCCTTATTATTATTATTTTTTTTTAATTTTGAGACAGGGTCCCACTCTGTTACCAGGGCTAGAGTGTGGTGGCATAATCTTGGCTCACTGTAACCTTCGCCTCCTGGGCTCAAGCGATCCTCCCACCTCAGCCTCCCACATGGGCTGACCACAGGTTACCACAGCTGGCTAATTTTTGTATTTTGCGTAGAGATGGGTTTCACTATGTTGCCCAGGCTGGTCTCCAACTCCTGTACTCAAGCGATCTACCAGCTTTGGCCTCCCAAAGTGCTGGGATTACAGGTGTGAGCCACCATGCCTGGTCTATTTTTTTTTTCTTTTTGAGACAGAGTCTTGCTCTGTCACCAGGCTGGAGTGCAGTGGCATGATCTCGGCTGACTGCAACCTCCACCTCCCAGGTTCAAGAGATTCTTGTGCCTCAGCCTCCCAAGTAGCTGGGACTACAGGCATGCACCACCACGCCCAGCTAATATTTGTAGTAGAGACGAGGTTTCACCATGTTGGCCAGGCTGGTCTCGATCTCTTGACCTCGTGATCTGCCCACCTCGGCCTCCCAAAGTGCTGGGATTACAGGCATGAGCCACTGCACCCAGTCTATTAAAAAAAATTTTTTTTTTAGAGATGGGTCTCACTATGTTGACCAGGCTGGTCTTGAACTCCTAGGCTCAAGTGATCCTCCTGTCTTGGTCTCCCAAAGTGCCTGGTCAGCACTTTACATAACACTTGCTAATGCTTATTCGCTGTTCTAAATTCACCTTCCCCAGGATGTCTTCCAGGATGCCCTCTCCTCATGGTCTTAGACGGTTTTATATGCACTTACCTGATTTTCCACTAGTCCGTGAGCTTCTTGGGGCCAAACACAGTGCCTCTTTTCTCTTTAATTACATTAAAAATTAAAACACGCCGGGCACGGTGGCTCATGACTGCAATCCCAGCAGTTTGGGAGGCCAAGATGGGTGAATCATTTGAGATCAGGGGTTCAAGACCAGCCTGGCCAACACGGTGAAACCCCATCTCTACTAAAAATACAAAAATTAGCCAGGCGGTGGTGGCGCACCTATAATCCCAGTTACTAGGGAGGCTGTGGTGGGAGAACTGCTTGAACCCAGGAGGCGGAGGTTGCAGTGAGCCAAGATTGGGCCACTGCACTCCAGCCTGGATGACGGAGTGAGACCCAATGTCAAAAAAAAAAAAAAAAAAAAAAAAAAAAAAAAATTAAGACACTTCTTTTTTTTTTAAACAAACAAGTCTTGCTCTGTCTTCCAAGCTAGAGTGTGGTGGCAAGATCATAGCTCTCTGCAGCCTAGAACTAGAACTCCTGGGCTCAGGTGATCCTCCTGCCTCAGCCTCTCAAGCTGGGACTTCAGAAGTGAACCGGTACAACTAGCTGCCTCTTTCCTCTCTGACTCTGCAGCGTGTACAATCGGCCTCAACAGATATTTGCTAAATAAAGGCTTCATCTATCCTACTAACACATGGCAAAACTTGGGGGCAGGGGTACCTCACTGCCTTCAGCTTGTCATTTCGATTTTCTTAGTTTGCCTTTTTCAGGCCTGGCCCGGACTCCAGGAGAACTAGCAGTCGTTACATGCATGAGAAAGCTGAGGCTCTGAGACCTCCTTGTGTTGAAAATGTCTGCATGGCTTCACACATCCTAATGCTCAATAGGCCTGCATCTATAGATTTGAATCCTTCTACCAGTACCAGAAATCTAGGACAAGCTTAGCCAGGTGGTGGTAGATGATTATAATTGTAGTTCCAGCTACTTGGGAGGCTGAGGCAGGAGAATCGCTTGAACCCAGGAGGCAGAGGTTGCAGTGAGCTGAAATTGTGTCACTGCACTGCAGCCTGGGCAACAGAGTGAGACGCTGTATCAAACAAAACAAAGTATCATTCTTCTTTTTTTTTTTTATTAAACGGAGTCTCACTCTGTCCCCAGGCTGGAGTGCAGTGGTGCCATCTTGGCTCACTGCAACCCCGCTTTCTGGGTTCAAGTGATTCTCCTGCTTAGCTTCCTGAGTAGCTGGGACTACAGACGCTTGTTGCCATGCCTGGCTAATTTCGTAGAGACGGGGTTGACCAGGTTGGCCAGGATGGTCTTGATCTCCTGAGCTTGCGATCCACCTGCCTCGGCCTCCCAAAGTGCTGGGATTATAGGCGTGAGCCACACTGCGCCTGGCCAAAACTATCATTCTTTTTTATAAAAAAAAGAAAGAAATCTTGGCCAAGCAACCAATTGGTTTATGTAAACCGACACTATAAAAGCAACTACATACATGTTCAAATTTAGCACACTGTTGGGGTAAGAAGAGTACTCATTTGAGTGTAAAAAAAAAGAAGACTGGAGAATTTATAAACAGTGAAACCATTTCGAGCAGGGTTCAGGAAACCTTTTCCGGCAAGGGTCAGATGTAAGTATTTTAGGCTTTGCAGGCCATACGTCTGTCACAACTACTCAGCTCTGTCTTTTCAGCAGGAAAGGAGCCATAGGCAAGATTTAAAGGAATGGGTGTGGTTATGTTCCAACACAACTTGGAAATGGATGCTGAAATCTGAATTTCATATCATTTTCTTTTCTTTTCTTTTCTTTTCTTTTTTTTTTTGAGACGGAGTTTCGCTCGTTACCCAGGCTGGTGTGCAATGGCGCGATCTCGGCTCACCGCAACCTCCGCCTCCTGGGTTCAGGCAATTCTCCTGCCTCAGCCTCCTGAGTAGCTGGGATTACAGGCACGCGCCACCGTGCCCAGCTAATTTTTTGTATTAGTAGAGACGGGGTTTCACCATGTTGGCCAAGATGGTCTTGAACTCTTGACCTTGTTTGTGATCTGTCTGCCTCAGCCTCCCAAAGTGCTGGGATTACAGGCGTGAGCCACATCACCCGGCCTTTTTTTTTTTTTTTTTTTTTGAGACAGAGTCTCCCTCTGTCGCCAGGCTGGACTGTAGTGGTGCGATCTTAGCTCACTGCAACCTCTACCTCCCAGGTTCAGGTGATTCTCCTGCCTCAGCCTCCCAAGTAGCTGGGATTACAGGCACATGCCGCCATGCCCAGCTAATTTTTGTATTTTCAGTAGAGAGGAGGTTTCACCATGTTGGTCAGGCTGGTCTTGAACTCTTGACCTCAAGCGATCCACCTGCTTTGGCCTCCCAAAGTGCTGGGATTATCCCTAACTACTTAAAGATGTTAAAAAATAGTAACATCTACTTAAAGATGTTACTAGTAACAACTTTAAAATGTTAGTAGTAAAAAAGTAGTGACTACTTAAAGATGTTAAAAGCATCCCTAACTACTTAAAGTAGTTAGGCTGTGATTATCCCTAACTACTTAAAGATGTTAAAACCATTCTTAGCCCAAGGGCTTTATAAAAATGGGTGGTTGCTTCTCTCTCCTCTTCCCCACCCAAGCCCCCTTATCAAAAACAAACAAACACCAAAAAACAAAAGGGTGATTAGTGTAGGGTTTGGTCTGGCTGTTGGTTATTGAGTTCATGGGCTCAGAGCAGGCCCTGCCTTAGGCTCTGGCCTCAACATTCACTGACTGTGACCTTAGAGGAGTGCCTTACCCATTCAGCCCCTCGGTTTTCTCAGCTGGGAAGTGGTAGAAAATAACCGGCCCACAGATGGGGCTTTTTTTTTTTTTTGCCTGTTTGATCAGGTCTTTATTCAAAAGAGGCTGTCCAAAATGATTTGACCTTTATGGAATAATCAAATTTAAGAGTTTATGCAGCAGGCTTCTTTTCCTCTGTAGTGGGTTTCTTTTCTGCTGGCTTCTTTACAAGGGCTGGTTTCTTGGTAGCTGCTGCCTTTTTTCCTGCTGGAGGCTTCTTCTGCTTCTTATCACCAACAGCAGCCTTCTTTCCTTTCTTACCTACTACAACAGGCTTCTTGCCTGCAGCTCCCTTCTCATCTGATTTAGCTTCTAGTGCTGCTGCTGCCACGGCCGCCTTATCCACCCGGAGCTTGCGATTCCTGGCCTGGCGCAGAATGGTGTTCCGGCGCATGGTCTTTGCGTATGGGTTTAGCTTCAACATGATTCTCAGGTTTTTCAGTGGGTCCTTCTTTAGGACTCTGTGATGAATCTCTTGCGTGGTGCTCGAAGGGCTCTTTGGATCTCTGGGCTTTTCAGGATTCTGCTGAGATCTGTATTGATCATCTTGTGCATGGGGAGATTGTAGTCACTCTTGAGGGAAGCAGCTTTACGCCAAGTGCCATGCAATTCATCTAATTTCCGGAAAGCACTTTCCGTCCAAATGCAGAAACGTCCCACATGCCCACCAGGAGCAAGCTTTAAAATGTTCAGTTTGCTTACATTAAGCAGAGTAATTCCAGGGTTGTTTCTGAAGGCCTTGATGGTACCGTTATCCTCATTGTAGATGATGCAGGGGCCTCTGCGCTGGATACAGCAACGGTTTCTCATTTTGCCCTTGTCAGCTCTCATTCACTGAGAGGCATAGACCTTTTTGATATCTTTCCAGGCTTTAAGTTTCTTAAGAAGCAAAACAGCCTCCTTGGTCATCTTGTAGCCTTCAACTTTATCTTCAACTACCAAAGGAAGTTCAGGAACTTCCTCAACACGATGACCTTTAGACATGACCAGTGCTGGTAAGGCTGAGGCAGCCAGGGCAGAACAGATGGCGTATCGTTTTTGGGTTGTGTTCACTCCACGATGCCAACAGCGCCAGGTTTTGGTTGGTGCAAACATTCGGCCTCCACAACACATATTTCCAAAAGCACCCTGGCCAGAATGGTGAGTCCCACCACCTCAAACTCTGGGAATTCGAGCCACAGCTCGAATTCCAGTACCCCAAGACTCAGCACTAGTCTGATGACCTGCTAATTCACTGACAGCATAGGGCTGTCTGTTGTTTTTGCGCAAGTTGGTGTGAACAAAGTTCACAATATCTGGTCGACTAGGAGCCGTGAATACAGCAGGCAAAGTGACATTTTTGCCAGATGACTTCCCCTTTTCGGAGTACACCGATATCAGTGGGAGAGCACACGCCATGGCGGAAAGAGGAGACAGCCACGCTCCTCTCGTCCCGGCAGCTGCCAAAGGAAAAGCCAGATGGGGCTTTTATGAGGACTGGATGTGGTGCTGCCTGCACAATGTAGAAGCCTTATAAATGCATGCATGGTAGCTATTATTATCATTATTATTATCATTGTTATTATTATTTTGAGACAGTTCTCCTTATGTTGCTCAGACTGGTCTTGGCCTCAAGTGATCCTCCTGCCTTGGCCTCCCATAGTTCAATATTCTTTACAGTTAAAAAAAAAAAAATAGCTGGCCAGGTGTGGTGGCTTATGCCTGTAATCCCAGCACTTTGGGAGGCTGAAGTGGTGGATCATGAGTTTAGGAGATAGAGATCATCCTGGCTAACATAGTGAAACCCTGTCTCTACTAAAAATACAAAAAATTAGCCAGGCGTGGTGGCACGCGCCTGTAGTCTCAGCTACTTAGGAGGCTGAGGCAGGAGAATGGCTTGAATACGGGAGGCGGAGGTTGTAGTGAGCCGAGATCGCACCATTGCACTCCAGCCTGGGTCACAGAGCAAGATGCTGTATCAAAGTATACATATAAAATATATATATATAAAATATTGAGTACCTGATTGTAAATGATGATGACAATTTTATGCTTTATTTCTCCCCAAATGTTGGTATAATGTAATAGTTCACACCTAAACGCCTAGGGCAGACTTGTCTCTTGCATTTCCTGATGCTGATCTTAGAGGCAGAGGGTTTTCTTCATTTCGCTGCACATCATTATCACTGGCACATGTGAGGTGCTGCTCTTGTTTGTTTTTGGGGTCCAACTTTCCCTCCAAGCCCTTTCTCCTCCAATAATTCTTTTTTTTTTTTTTTGAGAACAAGTCTCGCTCTGTCACCCAGGATGGAGTGCAGTGGTGTGATCTTGGCTCGCTGCAACCTCTACCTCTAGGGTTCAATCAATTCTCCTGCCTCAGCCTCCCGAGTAGCTGGGACTACGGGCACACACCATGACGCCTGGCTAATTTTTGTAATTTTAGTAGAGACAGGGTTTCACCATATTGGTCAGGCTGGTCTCAAACTCCTGACCTCAGATGATTTGCCCACCTCAGTCTCCCAAAGTGCTGAGATTACAGGCATGAGCCCCCATGCCCGGCCCCACCCCCCAACAATTCTGATTCAGTTTGTCTGAGGTGGGATCCAGACAGGAGTATCTGTTTTTAAAGCTCCCCAGTGATTCTAATGCGCAGCCAGGGAACCCTGGAACTTGGGATTTGTTCTCATTTTTAGTATCTTGCCACTCAGAGTGACCAGTGGACCCAAAGCATCAGCATCATATGCTAGACATACGGAGTCTCAGGCCCTGCCCCAGACCCACTGAATCAGAATATGCATGTTAACAAGATTCCCTGGCTGGGAATCTCAGCACTTTGGGAGGCAGAGGCAGGAGGACTGTTGAGCCCATGAGTTCAAGCCCAGCCTGGGTACATAGTGAGACCCCGTCCCTGCAAAAAAATTAAAAAATAGCTGGTTATGGTCCCAGCTGCTTGGGAGGCTGAGGCAGGAGGATGCCTTGAATCCGGAAGGTAGGGGCTGCAGTGAGCCATGATCATGCCACTGCACTCCAGCCTGGGTGACAGAGCATGACCCAATTTCAAAAAAAAAAACAAACCAGGTGATTCACATGCTCACTGAAGTTGAAGAAGCACAATTCTTGGTTGTGGGTGTGATGCTTCCCATTCTGCAATTGACAGGCGTTTGAAAGTGGTGTTTGGGGCACAGGAGTGTAGATGGAATCCTGTTTTAGACCCAGGAGGATGCTGCTGAAGCATTGACCGCTGAGACATGTGTGTTGTGAACTTCTGGTGGTTTTTTTTTTTTTTTCTATCTAGGGTTCTTGTAAAATGAGGTCCCGCTGCAGTAGTCTGTCTGGCAGAGCCCAGAGGGTGGGACTGTGCCAGGAAAAGCAATTTAGGACCCAAGATGCCACCAGGGGCCTCCTTCCCCATGACTCTGGAGGGTGGACGTCACTGGGGCTTGTGGGGCTGGCCAAGGGTGGGCTGTAGATGGCATTTCTTAATATAGTTACTCAATAGCTATGTTTTCTAAGTGCCACAGAGGACTAAAGGAATGTCACTAAATGCTTGGCATGGAAGGAGCTAATGGCTTTGAGAGGGACATTTCCCAGGCCTTGGTAGGAGACAGATGTCATAGAGGGGGGTGTCATGGAGACAAACCCCACCCACGGGCCTGGCCATTGCTTTTTCACCACTTTGGCTTTGCGCATGAAACAATGGTGTGAGCAGAGAGCCAGCATTACCCGGGGAGGCTGTGATCTTGAGGCTTGGCCTTGCCCAGGCAGCAGGCAGGGCTGGCTGCTGCTGGCTTTCTCCATCTACCTCCATTTATCAGTCTATACAAAGGGCATGTTGCTACAGCCAGCAGCATTTCACAACTCCAGGGTACTGCCTTGCTTCTCTGAGTATTTCCTTCCTTCTTTCCTCTGGAGGTCTTCAGAAGACTCCTGTCCTTGACCTCACAGTAAGAAGAATGGTGGGGAAAGCCCAATATGAGAGGAAAGCCCCGCCCTGCCATCGCTCTGCGACTTCCAGGGGGCACTTCACCCATCAGGACCCTCATACCAGGAGATGGGGAGAGCATGCCCCTCTCTGCAGAGTGGTTATAGAAAGCCATGAAGCCAGGTATTTAAGAGTTCTTTGGGGCCAGGAGCAGTGGCTCATGCCTGTAATCCCAGCACTTTGAGAGGCTGAGGCTGGAGGATCACGAGGTCAGGAGTTCAAGACCAGCCTGGCCAACATGGTGAAACCCCATCTCTACTAAAAAAAAATCAGTCAGGATGTGGCAGTGTATGCCCATAATCCCAGCTACTCGGGAGGCTGAGGTGGGTGAATCACTTGAATCCATGAGGCGGAGGTTGCAGTGAGCCAAGATCGCGCCACTACACTCCAGCCTGGGCAACCATCTCAAAAAAAACAAAAAACAAAAATTAGCCGGGCATGGTGACACATGCCTGTATTCCCCGCTACTCGGGAGGTTGAGGCAGGAGAATTACTTGAACTGGGAAGGTGGAGGTTGCAGTGAGCCAACACTGCACCACTGCACTCCAGCCTGGGTGATAGGGTGAGACTCTGTCTCAAAAAAAAAAGCAGCACATGGCGCTTCCCCTCCACACCCTCTCTCGCTCTCTCAATCCTGCTTTTGCCATGTGATGCCCAAGTTCCTGCTTTGCCTTTTGCCATGAGCTCGCTGAGGCCTCCCCAGAAGCCCAGTGATGCCAGCACTATGCTTCCTGTGGAGCCTGCAGAATCCCGAGCCAGTTATTAAACCTCTTTTCTTTATTATTATTATTTTTTTGAGACAGAGTCTTGCTCTATCGCCCAGGCTGGAGTGCAGTGGCACGATCTCAGCTCACTGCAACCTCTGCCTCCCAGGTTCGAGTGATTCTCCTGCCTCAGCCTCCTGAGTAGCTGAGACAACAGGTGCGTGCCACCATGCTCAGCTACTTTTTGTATTTTTAGTAGAGACGGGGTTTCACCATGTTGGCCAGGCTGGTCTTGAACTCTTGACCCCACGATCTGCCTGCCTCAGCCTCCCAAAGTGCTGGGATTACAGGCATGAGCCGCTGTGCCTGGCCTTTTGGCATTTCTTTTTTTTTTCTTTCTTTTTTTTTTTTTTTCAAAGATGGGGTTTCACCATAATGGCCATGCTGGTCTTGAACTCCTGACCTCAGGTGATCCACCCACCTTGGCCTCCCAAAGTGCTAGGATTACAGGCGTGAGCCACCGTGCCCGGCCTGGCATTTCTTTATAGCAGTACAAGAACTGCCTAATATGAGAAGTTTCCTTTGTGCGCCCCCACACAAGGGAGATGATAAGTCAAAGGAAACATACAAAGGAAACTTCTTGTATTAGGCAATTATTGTATTGCTATAGACCTTGCATTGTGTGGCCGATATGGTGAAACCCTGTCTCTACTAAAAGTACAAAAATTAGCCTGGGATAGAGTGACACTCCATCTCTAAATAAATAATTAAATAAACGGACATGACAGTCTGTGTCTTGTGTTTTTTGTTTTTGTTTTGAGACAAGAGTCTCACTCTGTCACCCAGGCTGGAGTGCAGTGGTGCCATCTCAGCTCACTGCAACCTCTGCCTCCTGGGTTCAAGTGATTCTCATGTCTTAGCCTCCTGACCAGCTGGAATTTACAGCTGTGTGCCACCATGCCCGACTGGGCTCAAGTGATTCTCTCACCTCAGCCTACTGAGTAGCGGGGACTATAGGCATGTGCTACCATACCTGGCTAATTAAAAAAATTGGCAGGGTGTCATGGCTCATGCCTGTAATCCCAACACTTTGCGAGGCTGAGGCGAATGGATTACATAAGGTCAGGAGTTCAAGACCTGCCTTGCCAACATGGTGAAACTCCATCTCTACTAAAAATACTAAAAATTAGCTGGGTGTGGTGGCAGGTGCCTGTAATCTCAGCTACTTGGGAGGCTGAGGTAGGAGAATCGCTTGAACCTGGGAGGTGGAGGTTACAGTGACCTGAGATAGCACATTGCACTATAGCCTGGACGACAAGAGCAAGACTTCGTCTTAACAAAAAAAATTTTTTTTTTGGTCAGGCACAGTGGCTCAGGCTGTAATCCCAGAACTTTGGGAGGTGGAGGCCAGCAGATCACCACTTGAGGTCAGGAGTTTGAGACCAGTCTGGCCAACATGGCAAAACCCCATCTCTACTAATAGAAAAATTACCCAGGTGTTGTGGTGCATACCTGTAGTCTCATGCAATTGGGGAGGCTAAGGCAGGAGAATTGCTTGAATGGAGGTTGCAGTTTGCCAAGTTCTCACCACTGCATTCCAGCCTGGGCAACAGAATGAGACTTCATCTTAAAAAAAAAAAATATATATATATATATATATATATATATATGAGTCTTGCTACATTGCCAGTGCTGGTCTTGAGCTCCGGAGCTCAAGTGATCCTCCCACCTCAGCCTCCCAAAGTGCTAGGATTACAGGTGTGAGCCTACTTGTATGCTATGGGATACAGGTTGAGCAGAAAATAACCCAGCCCCTACCCTCAAGAGGCTTACAGTCTAATGGTGGGGACAAATGTTAATCAAGTACTCAAGCAGTGTGAAAAGCCAAATGTAATTATTATCATCCCTGGAGTTACAGAGAGCTAGATGGCTGAAATGGCAGTGAAGGGACCCCTGAGCTGAGAGCTGGTGGATGGGCTAACAAGCAAAGAGAGGGAAGAACATTCCAGAAAAAGAAATTGCATGTCTAAAGGCCCTAGGGAGCACAGAGACTAAAAGGGGCCAGCATGGCAGGCAGAGAGGGAGGGGAACAGAGAGGGAGATGAAGCTGGGAGGCCTTGGCCTTGTCAAGGAGTTTTGGCTTTATTCCCAGTACAGCAGGCAGCTGTTTAAGCTCGGGACATAAAGGGAGAGGGTAATTGTAGCCTCATCAGATCTGATATAGTTCCGGCTAAGAACAGTCAACTGGGGAAGAACTGATGGGTTTCCTGGCAGTGAAAGAAACTGACAAGTAGTGAATCAGAGAAAAATACCAAGGTCATGTCCATTCCTGGAATCAGCCCATATCCAAAGACTGTTTGATTGGGCAGGGTTGGGGTAGGCAAAAAGGCCCACTCCCCTAGTCAAGGTGGGACGTCTCTGAAGGGTGGTCCTACTCCTTGAGCTCCCTGTGGAATGACCAAGACCTTAAAACAACGATAAACATGTAGAATGATCTGCCCAGGATTTCAGAGAAGAGTGGGGAGGACACTGGCTCCACCTGCGCAGCGGGAAGATCCTGTTCCACCCAAGGCAGGGGTCCCAGTCCTAGAGCCCGCCCCTTCCTTCCTTCTGCCGATCCCCAGAAGAACGGTGAGCTCTCTCTCTCTCTCTCTCTCTCTCTGTGTGTGTGTGTGTGTGTATGCGTGCACGTGTGCGCACGCCTTTGGCTCTAGGATCCTGTTCTAACTTTCTCACCTACTTGCTCTGTGACCTTGAGTAAATGCCCTTCTCTCTCCTGGCCCCAGTTTCCTGATTGGAAAGAGAGGAAGTCGAAGTAATCAGTGACTCCACTTTTGGGGTGGTTCATAGACCGTTTGAGAGTTTGTTGAAAGCTACGACCATTAAGCACATAATTTCTGGCAGCTACAGGGGTTCCTGTAGCCCTGGAGTGGGGCTGGGGAGCAGGCTTTACCTGGGTCTCAAGTGAAGAATTCTTGAATGAGACATAAACAGGCACCTTTTATGATGGCCTGCTAAGAACCAAGTCTCATACTGTGTTGTAGTCATCACCACAATCCTTTAAGCATTACTTTTCCCACTTGGAGCTGGGAGATAGCACTTAAGTGACTTGCCCAAGCTGAGAAGAGCTGAACTAGGACCCCCAAGCCAGGTCTTTGTGAAGCTAAGACCTGCTCCAATGGGAGACATTGCTACACTTACCCTTTCCCATTCTGCCACTGCCTCCGGAATACCACACATTTTAGACCTCATAGCTACCTCTTTTTGTATATATATATTTTTACCAAAAATAAAGCAAATGAGGGTTGCAGTTTTTTGCTTGTTTTTGAGATGTGATCTCACAGTATTGCCCAGGATGGCCTGAAACTCCTGGGCTCAAGCAATCCTCTTGCTGCAGGCTCCTGAGTAGCTGGGACTTCAGGTGTGCCACCGCTCCCAGCCTTTTTAATTTTTATTTATTAGACGTGAGGTCTCGCTATGTTGCCCCGGCTGGAGTGTGGAGGCTATTCACAGGTGTGATTGTTGTGCACTATAGCCTTGAACTCCTGGACTCAAGCGATTATCCCATCTCAGTCTTCCAAGTACTTGGTACTATAGGTATGCACCACACCTGGCTGTATTTTTTGTTGTTTTTTTCTTTTTTGAGACGGAGTCTTGCTCTGTCGCCAGGCTGGAGTGTAGTGGCATGATCTTGGTTCACCGCAGCCTCTGCTCCTCGAGTTCAAGTGATTCTCCTGCCTCAGCCTCTCAAGTAGCTGGGACTACAGGCACGTGCCACCACACCTGGCTAATTTTTGTATTTTTAGTAGAGACGGGTTTCACCATGTTGGCCAGGATGGTCTCGATCTCTTGACCTCGTGATCTGCCCGCTCAACCTCCCAAAGTGCTGGGATTACAGGCGTGAGCCACCGTGCCCGGCCTACCTGGCTGTATTTTTAACTCTTCTCATGGAGCAGGGTTTACCTTATGAAGTAGGATACAGCATCTGAGGCCTTGATACGCTAAGTGGCCTGCAAGGTCACTTAGCAAGTGAGTGGTCCAGCTAAGCTGGAGACAGAGGACATTTGTGGTCACCTTGGAAGTTCCAGTGAGGACGAGCCTTACCTAGCTCTAACTCTGAAGGCCAGAAGGAAGAAGGGTTTGGGGGAGGCTGTTATCAGGGGAAGGACGCAGGGCCCTGAGCTGGGCTTTAAAGAAGGGGTTTCCTGTGAGCCTGAGGATGGCCATGCCCTCGTATAGACTTTGTCCTCAAGGCAAGTTCTCTCCTGGCCCTTTAAATCTTCTCAACAGCTCTGGGTGGGGCATTTATCCCCACTTTACAGATGAAGATACCAAAATAACTTCATCCAGGCCAGGCACAGTGGCTCACTGCTGTAATCCCAGCAATTTGGGAGGCCAAGGCAGGCAGATCACTTGAGGTCAGGAGTTCGAGACAAGCCTGGCCAACATGGTGCAACCCTGCCTCTACTAAAAATACAAAAATTAGCCGGGTGTGGTGACACGTGCCTGCAGTCCCAGCTAATCAGGAGGTTGAGGCAGGAGAATCGCTTAACCAGGGAGGCAGAGGTTACAGTGAGCAGAGATCATGCCACTGCACTCTAGCCTGGGCGACAGAGTGAGACTCCATCTCAAAAAATGAAATAATCTTTATTTTTTAAAAAAGAACTTCATCGGGCTCCTGTAGAGGTGACCCCACACACACAGTTTTCAGGGTTTCTCCCAAGTTCTCCTGGTCCATTGCCCAGGCCTGGTCTTCCTGCCCAGCTCCATCTTATCATGCCCTTTTTATGGTATTCTCACCTTTTCACCCTCTGAAACTTCGCACCTGTTGTTCCCTTTGCCTGGAATGTTCCCTCCCTCCGCCACCGAACTCCTACTCATCCTCCAAGATGCAATGCCACAGTCTCTCCAGTCACGCAGCAAAATGGGACAGACTGCCATCTTCCCTTCCATTTCTCCCTCAGCTGTCACCCTGCGTTTCTAATCAATGGCTTGTGTTCATTTTGCTCTGCCACACACTGGGCTCCCATGTGTTTGCCAAAGGAGTGAAGGAATTCCGGGAAGCCTCCGGAACTACCCAGCCTCAACTTCTCTGTCAGCTCCTAAGAACAGCAGGACATTGAAAGTGGGTGCCTATAACCCCTGCTGTTGACTTCAAGTGTCAAGTTTATTGTTGCCGCCTCCATCCCTTTTGTTTTCACTCTGTTAGCCTTCCTTTGTCAATTTTGTGCCTCGGCCCTAAGGGTCCTTGCCATGATCTTCCCTTTATCCGGCTTTCCATAGCCCCCCAGCAGCCAGGCATTCCAAGGCACAGAGCTGACCCTGGAACCTCTGACCCCTTCCCTTCCAGGCTCCCATGGCCTAAGAAACTCTAGTACCTTTTCTTGCCTAAGGCATGCACTGCCTGTCTTTAGCCCCAGGAGGAGTCCTGTTTCCCACCCATTGCCTTTTCCACTCTCTACCCCATCCTTTTTTTCTACCTCGTTAAAAAAATTAATCAGATTCTCTTTAAAGATGACAAGGAAGCCAGGCGCGGTTGCTCACACCTGTAGCACTTTGGGAGGCTGAAGTGGGAGGAGAGCTTGAGCTCAGGAGTTCGAGACCTGCTTGGTCAACACAGTGTAGTCCCAGCTGCTCAGGAGGCTGAGGTGAGATGATCACTTGAGCAGGGGAGTTCGAGGCTGCAGTGGGCTATGACTGCACCACTGCACTCCAGCCTGGGCAGCACAGAACCTTGTCTCTTTTTGAGATGGAGTTTCTTAACGCAGGCCGGCCAGGGTGATCACATACCAACCGTGGGGATGTTCCCGACAGCAGCATTCTTGCTAAAACTGGACTAAGAAAGCCAAGGACACAGCCCAAGGTCGGGCCGGGTCAGAAAGAGGTCTCGGAGGAGCCTGACTCAAGTGTGGTCAAGGGGAGTCTTTGTCACCCGCTGGCAACTTGGCTCTATCGAGTCTCCCAGCCTCAATTCAAGCTCTTCCCCCTTCCCAGCTCCGTCAAAATCGCCTTGATTTCCAAGGCCAGCTTCAATGTCTCCTCTCAAACTTTCCCGAGCCTTCCCTCCACGGGAATTCATTTTTCCTGCCTGGGCCTGGGGAGAGAAGTCCATTTCTCCTTCTCAAACCCAGAGAGACCTTTGAAGCAGGAAAGCTCCCTGGCTGCCCCACAGGGCAGGGCAGGGCAGGGCAGGGCAGGGCAGGGCAGGCGGGGTTTAGTGACTCCAGGGCGCCAACGCTGACCCGCACCCATGAGGTAGGGGTCTCCGGGGATGGCCGCTGTTATCGCTGTCGCCTCCAGTGCCCGCCCCTTCCCCCCTCCTGAAGGGGACCCAGAGTGAGAGCTGGTGGTCACGTCCTACGCCTGGGAGAGCCCCTGGGAGTTCACCCACTCCGCCGGGGCCCCATCCTGGGCCGGGGTCTGCTTCCTACAGGGAAGGGGCGAGTTCCTGTAAGGTCTCCGTCCCGGCGCAGTTGTCATGGATTGCCTTGGAGGGGGCTGAACCCTGCTGGGGGTCCAGAGACGCTTCCGAAACTCAGCGGCTCGGTCGCCCCAAAAGGCCAGACGAAACACGCCCACACCGCGCCTCCCTCCCCTCACCCTTTCCCGAAGTAAGACCGCCGGGCCACGGCCGCCCCCAGGCCGCCCCGCGCCCCTCAGCCGCCGACACTAACAGGCGCCCCGCAGCCGCGAGGGCTGGAGCGGCGCCTTTAAGAGGCGGTGGGTGGCGCTGCCCCCTGGCGGCCACCCCGCCGCTTCCTCGCCGCCGCGGGCTCCAGCGGGGCTGCCGGGCCAGCGCGGGGCGGCGGCGGGCAGGGGTGGCGAGTGTGCGGGCGCTCGCCGCCGCCCTTCTCGGCGGGCAGCGCGCGGGGACCAGGCCGAGGAGGAAGTACCGGTGGCGGCGGCGGGTGAGGACCGCGGGCCGGGCTGGGTGGCCGCGTGCCCACGCCGGGGTCCGAACGCGCCGTGGGGTACGGCCCGGCTCCGAACGGCCGAAGGCGAGGAACCGGGCGGGAGGAGAGAGGAAGGGCGCGGGGGCCGCGCTTCTGCTACCGCCGGAGGGCTTGTAGCTCGGGCCCGCGCAGCGGGAGGGAGGCGGGCAGGGCGGGGGCGGTGTCTGCGGAGGCCCCGCTTCCCCTCCCGCGCGTCCCGGCCCCGGCCCCGGCCCAATCCGGGCCCGGCCCTAGCCGGCCGGCTGGCCGGGAGGTGCGGCGCTAGCGAGCGGGTGGGCGGTTGAGCCCGCTGGCGGCAGGGGCGTGGGCGGTGGCGGCGGCTCGGCCCAGCCAGTGGCCTTCCGCGCTGAGCGCCGCTCCCTCCTCCCGGCCGCCCGCCGCGCCCCGCCCCGCCCCGCTCCGCCCCGCGCGGCAGGACTGCGCGCCCCAGCACCGAGCCCGGTTCCGCGTCCCCGCCGCCGGGAGGAGGTGCCCGCTCGCTCGCGGCGCGCGCCGGCCGCCAGACTCGGCCTGTGGGCAATTTCCTCCGGACCCAGGCTCCCCGCCCGCGGAGGAAGATGCAGACCTTTCTCAAAGGGAAGAGAGTTGGCTACTGGCTGAGCGAGAAGAAAATCAAGAAGCTCAATTTCCAGGCCTTCGCCGAGCTGTGCAGGTAAGGTGGGACGCGACGCCTGCTCCCGGGGACCCCCGGCCCCAGCCCGGTGCAGCCTCAGCGGTTGTTTTGGGAGGTCGGAGCCAAACGGGAAGAAGCGGCACTCGGGGAGACTGAGTCCGAACAGTCAGGTGGCGGTGGCAGCCGCTGGCCGCGTTCCAGGGAAGCGGTGGCCGGTACGGGCGAGGTGGCACAGACTGGGGTGCTCAGGTGCACTGTGACCCAGCTGGGGAGGCCCCCAGCAGCCCAGGGCGCGGGGGGAGTGCTGCTAAAGGTTGCGGAGGGACCTGGGAAATCGGGGCATCCACGCCGTGGGCTGGGGGCTTGAGGGTACTTTTGGACCGGAGTGTTTTTCTTCCTTCGTCCCCTCCCTTTCGTGGAGAAAGGGCACCCACGTTTGTGGACCACCTACTATGTGCCCCGCGTGTGCTCGGCTCTTGAGGCTGTCATTGCTTATCATGAGGTTAAGCCCAGTGGAAGGGAGTAGCAATTCTTGGCGTGTTGTGGTGATTTGCTGTCTCATTAGAGCCTCGTAACAGCCCTGCAAATTGGCCAGGGTGGTGATTCTGGGCCACGTGTCTGAGAAGGGGGTCTGATCGGCAGAGGAGCGGGGTACCTCGCTTGGGGTCCCGCAGCTAGGGAGTGGCCGGTGCGTAGAAGGTGCTGGGTAAATGCCGATGATGTGGAGTGGCCTTCTGCCATCTGGGCTGGGTGCCCCTGCTCCCACCATGCTGGGGCTCCTTGGCGGAGTCTCCGGTGTTTAATAGGTCACGTTCTTAATAAATTACAGAACTACTGAGTCTTGGGTCAGGTAGGCCTTCTCTTGCTCCACAACTGTGGCTTTGCCTCTGAGAAGCAGTTAAACCCTTTTCTCAATTCATGCCTAAGAGAATCCAGCTCTGAAAGCCTTTTGCAGACTCCAGGTGGAAACCTTTTGTGATGCAGCTAGTTAGATTGATTTTTGAAAATGGGCTCTACTTGCGTTTTTGTCCCTGTCGGGGGCCCACACATTTGGTGAAATGAACAGATGGGTTTCCGCATCCCCTGGTGCTCCTGGGGCCAGTGGCTGGTCTGAACTGGCCTGCAGAGGTGGGCCTGGCAGCACCTCTGTGTGCCTGATGCCTGTCCCAAGGGCCTGCTGCTCCTTGGCCCTGTGCAAGCGCCGCAGGTGCCCTTCCTGCAGCCAGAGGGGTGCAGCTTGTATAGGATAGCCCCTGGTTCTTTATCACTTGGTCTGGGGATGGGGTTGGCTGCCTTCTCCCAGGCTGGTTTCTCTAGAAGACAGGATCTTCATGGTCGATAGGGCATGCAGAGTGGCCCCAGCAATTCATGAAGAAATCAGGAGGTGCTCGAAGCCAGAGCTTTGAAAATGAGTCTTAGGACCCTTGGAACGTTGCACAGAAGGGTACTTGAACATTGTACCTCGGATACACTCACTCGTGCGAAGGAGGCTCTAAGACACTGAAGAAATTTGGAGAAGCCCTTTTGGTATGTTCTCGAAGTCCAGTTCTGATGTGAGGCACTGGAGCTCCCCCTGCAGTCATATAAGACTTGGGAAATCCCAGTTAATCCCTCACACCCTTTGTACTGCTGTCTGTATTTGTGTCATCTTGTGCCTGTAACTTGAGCTTGAGGCTTGTCATTGGGTTGGCTTGTTTTACTTGGTAATTAGGAGGTTCAAGCAAAATATTCCTAGCCAAGACTCACAACAGGGTCCTCGTGCTGGACCTGCAGATTGGCTTGATTTTCTTGTAGTCACTCTGCCTTTAACAGGGGTGGGAAGTTCAGGGCAAGCTATGGGATAACGTCCTGGGGAGTAGGGCATTAATTTCTCTGCAAGGGTTGTTGTCTTCAAACTCTAGTTGCCTTCTCTTGGCCAAAGTATTGGCTTCAAAGGAGGCAGAAGGCATTAGGGCCATTCTAGAACCCAAGGAAGCCCATTTTGTGTTTTCACTAGGGAAGCTTTAGGTATTTTATCATTTAAGCCTAAGAAGGAAAATAAAACACCAAAAGAGTTTTTCTGTTTCTTATTACTTTCAGGGCAGTGCCCCCTGGTGGCCACATTTCTATACTGGCTGCAAAATGCTCCAACTGTTGAGCCAGTGGCCAGAGAGCCCTGTGAGGTTGTTTTGTTTGGTGTGAGGGCAGATGAGACTTTGGTGGCTGAGAGACAGTGCAAAGACGTTATCATGTTTTCCGCATTCAGAATCTGGGGGTGCAAGGCTTCTGTATTGATGGGTGATGAATGTCTATGAATTCTCTAATGAAAAATTCTAAAGGTATTTGAAAATGGCCTTGTGCTGAATGTTTGGGCAAAGCATGACTCGAATGGTCCGGCCCGGGATGGGTTGTTTAGCTGAATGTCCGGCCTTGTAAAAATCTGATCTCAGAGCAGGAAGAGACATTGGCTTTCATCTCATCCAGCTCCTTTGTTTTACAGGTGGGGAAACCATCAAGAGAGGGGGCAGCTTCCAGACTCTTGCTCTTAACTTCTAGAATGAGTCCAACTTGGCTACCTTGAGACTTTCCTTTCTTCTTGGGCATCTTCGACAATAAGGCATTCCCCCTCCTTATCTTTCCAGAGGTCTGGTGGCTGCTCTTTAGCCCCCAGGGGTTTTTTACACTTTCCTTGCAAGGCTGAGCCCCTCTGCAAGTGTAATCCCTGTCCTGGGATGGGGGTTTGGGGGGTAGCTCACGTCGATGGCAACAGTGGGTGGTTAGAGCCATGTCATGGGAAGTGCCCCAGCCTGCCGTAGGTAGGCACAGGGGCCGTCCTTTTGGGCTCTCCTAGCCAGCAGATGGGCCTTTGAATCTGCTTGTTTGTCAGTGGTACTGTTTGTTCCTGTGACTGTCCTGTTTCTTCCCCTTTCTGTGGGGACATGCTCTGGTTGTGTTCTCTCGTACCCCTCCCACCTGCCTTCCCTAGCCCGGGAGCAACCTTGTAGGTCCCCCACACCACCCCCTCTTTGTGACTTGTTTTTTTAAGGTGGAGTCTCGCTTTGTGGCCCAGGCTGGAGTGCAGTGGCTCGATCTTGGCTCACTGCAATCTCTGCCTCCCAGGTTCAAGCCATTCTCCTGCCTCAGGCTCCTTAGTACCTGGGATTATAGGCGCCTGCCACCATGCCCAGCTAATTTTTGTATTTTTAGTAGAGATGGAGTTTCACCATGTTGGCCAGATTGGTCTTCTGACCTCAGGTGATCCACCTGCCTCGGCCTCCCAGAGTGCTGGGATTACAGGCGTGAGCCACTGTGCCCAGCCTTTGTGGCTTTTTCTAGACGCTCATAAGGGGCTTCAGAGGGGGAGTGAAGAAATGAAAGCTGTTAGTTGGAAATGCTCGGTGATATTAATTTAATTTTTAATTTTGTAGTTCTCTACAGTGCCCCATTGGGGAATGCTAGCTGGCCCCAGTTCCCTCAGCTCGTGTTTTCTGTGCCTCCTCCTCTCCTCCAGCTCCTCCTCGCTGTTCCATTCTTTCTGTGGCTGAACGTATGTCGCAGGAGGTGGGTGTGGTAGAGGCACATGACTTGGTGAAGCTTTCCTTATAAAATGTGGGTGAACCTCATCTGTTTTTTAGTGTAATAATTGCTGATTTTTAATGAAGTGCTTCCAGGGACCTCATCTCATTTACTCCTTCCAGCAGCCCAGGGGTGGAGGGATGAGGAAACAGAGGCTCTGGGAGCATAAGGGACTTGCACAGCCTGTTAGAGAGCTTTCTCAAGTCGGGTCCGAGGCCTTTGCACTGAGAATGTGGCTTCCTAGTTTATTTGCCCAGTTTGGGCTGGGGCTTCCAGAAGGCTCCAGAAGCAGAAGAATGTCTATGAGTTTCTCATCCTCTAAAGACTTGGAGGCCAGCTGGGCTGACTTGGCTTGCAAGAAACGTGTTTCTGGAGCAATCTCAGACCTTGTTATCCCACCAGGGACCCATTTGTCCCAATACCTTAGAGGGGACTGAGGAATTCATTAATGCTCATGTTTGTGAGCACCCTTGGTAGGTAGCCCAGGCCTGCCCGTGCCCTCACAGGGCTGGGAGTTTGGTGTCAACAGTAAACTGGCTTGGGAGGCATGCCAGGGGGAGTGTAGCATGCCACCAGGCCTGTCCCTTCCCCTCGGGCCCTACATTTCTTTCTTTAAAATATGGCCATCTCCAAGGTCCTTTTCTGCAGGGATGGCTTAGCATTCTGGTCTGGAATTCTTTCGGGAGATTCTGTGTGGGGAGGAAGGAGGATTTCCCAGGATTAAGTGATGCTGGTCTGTGGGTGGGTATTTTTTTATTTGTTTCAATGTCTGGATTTGCCACCATTTCGGGGGTGCAGAGGTGGGAGGAGGTGCTGACTTAGGTTTCCTTTGCAGCAGTGCACAGGGAGTATTCATAACCCAGCCTTGCAAATGAACACTTTCTACCAGCCTCCTGGGGAGCAAACAGAACTTCACGTGGGAGGAAGCTTCCGTGTGCTCATGGGTTGTCTGTCGAAGGGACTGCCTCGGTTTCAGGCCTGGCTCCATGGCTGACTGCCCATGTGTCCCGGGCACATTCTCCGTGACCCTGGGCACGTTCCCTACCCCTCTGCACCTCACTTTCCTCATCTGTGAGGGTAATAATTTAGCTTAGGGGTGTGAGCCTCAAATGAGGGGATTTGCTGAAATGTCCAGGATAGTGCCTGGACCTCTGCCAGTGGTGGCTGCTGCTGCTACCGTCTTTGCTGTGCAGTGAGCGAGTGGGTCTCTGCCCACGGATGCCTCTCTGTTCAGGGACCTTTGGCCTTTGTAGATGTAGTGTTCTTGGTATTGGCAGTTTACAAGTCACCCTGAAGTCCATGATGGCTGAACTGATCATCTTGCAGGGATATGGGGTTTGCAGATTTGAAACTGTTAAGTGGGCACAGCTAAGGAGGGGGTCCTGCCTTGCCTGGTGACCTTTTAGCATCACAAGCGGGGTTCTGTTCTCCTTCAGCACACAGCCCATCTGAATCTTACAGCCCCCCAGGAGGCGGCAATGCTGTCCCCACCTATTTTATGGATGGGGAAGCTGAGAAGTTTTTAAGTTTGGAGATTGAAAAGTTTGTTCTGGGTTTCCTGAAAATGCCAAGTCTCCACTAGTAATCATGTTAGTGTTACTAGCTAACATTTATTGTTTTCTGTGTCTTTTTGAATATTTAAGACATGTACATATTAAAAAAAATTCAGAGGACTCAGAGTATACAATGAGATGTCAGCCCTGTTTGCTTCTCATTCCTGAATTTCAGTTCCCTGGGGCAGTCTGTCTCTATAGGTGTTTATGGAGACACGGGGTGCACGCATGTGTGGGTCTCTCCATATGTATGTACTGTTGTGCCCTTGCCCATTGCATGGGATGGCGTGTCCTGGAGAAACTCCACATCGCTGCTTCATTTGGAGAGAGTTTTGTATCATTGCCTCTTGTTTTAAGCAGCTGTGTGGTCCAGTTCTTAAAAGGATGGAACAGTTTCTTCCCCGGGTGTTGGTTTCTGCTGGTATGGGCAGCATGACGGTACCCTGTCCTCTTGCCTGGGTGCACATTGCTAGATGAGGAGTGCTGGGTCAGAGGGCACAGGCATTTTATGATTTCATACTTTGTGTGTGTGTGTGTGTGTGTGTGTGTGTATGTGTATGTGTGTGTGTATGAGATGGAGCCTTGCTCTGTCACCCAGGCTGGAGTGCAGTGGCATGATCTCAGCTCACTGCAACCTCTACCTCCCAGGTTCAAGCAGTTCTCCCCCACCACTGGGCCTGTTCTTTCTGACTTGCTCCCAGGTTCAAGCAGTTCTCCTGTCTCAGCCTCCCGAGTAGCTGGAACTACAGGCATGTGCCACCATGCCTGGCTAATTTTTAGTAGAGACAGAGTTTCGCCATCTTGGCCAGGTTGATCTTGAACTCCTGGCCTCAAGTGATCTGCCCACCTCGGCCTCCCAAAGTGCGGGATTACAGGTGTGAGCCACTACGCCCAGCCTTTTCATACATCATCTGAAACTGCTCACCAAGAAATTTCACTATTTCAGTCCCAATGACAGTGAGTGGGAGTGCCTGCACTGCACACGCGCCGGGACAAATGTGTAGGTGAGACGGTACTCTGGATTTGTATTTTGCTTAGTGATATAGCGAGATTGAGGAGTTTGGGTTGTTGGGGGCCGACTGTAGGCATGGGAAGAGCTGGGTGCACCTGCATGGCTGGCTGGGCACCAGTGTTTCTAACCACTGGGCAATCCTGCCTCCACCGATGATTTCTTGGGGCCTTCAGTAAATACCTAGTGACATGCCCCATGAGCACAGTTCCTGAGCAGTTGGATGTGTAAATAGGGTTTCAGTTCCCACTCATTTTGAATTCAGCTGGAAAGCTAGTTTTGAGAGAACGCTATGGTACTTCCTCTTTAAAAAGTATCATTCAAGGCTGGGTGAGGTGGCTCACGCCTGTAATCCCAGCATTTTGGGAGGCTGAGGTGGGTGGATCACAGGGTCAGGCATTCAAGACCAGCCTGGCCAAGATGGTGAAACCCAGTTTCTACTAAAAATACAAAAAAAATTAGCCAGGCGTGGTGGTGGGCACCTGTAATCCCAGCTACTTGGGAGGCTGAGGTAGAGGATTTCTTGAACCGAGATCACGCCACTGCACTCTAGTCTGGGTGACAGAGCAAGACTCTGTCTCAAAAAAAAAAAGTGACATTCATTTTAGAAAGCAAATCATTTAGGAGCTGTGCACCTCCTTCTTTCCCTGGAAAAGTCTCTGTCTTAAACACGTTCCCCATCCTGCATGAATTGGGCCCAACCCAGCCTCTCTGACTCTGGTGGCCCTTGGAGAGCTGGACTGGGTGTGTGTGGCTTTGCTCTGGAGAGGGTGTGGGACTCCCGAGAGCCGGCCTACGGTCACACAGTGAGAATGTGGCAGGGGAACTTGTCTCACTCCAAACTGAGTGCTCCCCACTCACCACTGACTGAAGCCTCCTTATGAACAGGCCCTTCCTCCCGGCCCATGGTGTGTATTAGAGTGGTCAGGCCATACCTGTTGGGCCGTTTGAATCTTTTCTGGGGCTCCGTCTTGCTGCTCTGAGCCTGCTCAGAAAGGAGCGATCCTTGTGGCCTTCGTCTCCCCAGCAGAGCCTCATGGGCTGGTTTCTATAGGCCCGTCCTCCGGATGGCTCCTGGGAGTGCTCCCACAGCCACTTTTAGGGTTTGGTGGGGTGGCGCTATGATTCATGTCAGAGATTCCGTGGAGCTGTGGAGCATCAAGAATCACTCCCACAAGGGAGCCCCGGACTCCTGACCCCCTGCACACTGCATCCCCCGACCCCTCCAGGCCCTTGAGTGCTGGGTGCCCCACCCTGTTAATTGCTTATGGTGTTCTAGGGCACACCTGTGGCAGAGGCCACCTGCAGACTCGGCAGCCCCAGAGGGCGAATCGGGACCCACAGGCCAAAGGCCCTTCCACACAGCTTCAGGGAGGTGTCTTCGTTCCCCTCTCGATCCGTCAGAATCTTCGCTGATACCTAGTGGCCCCCACCGCTGGGCCTGTTCTTTCTGACTTGCTCATCGTCCTGCTTATTTTAAGTCTGTCTTGTTTTTAAATAGTTAGTTCCATGAAGGTAGAGATTTTGGCAGCTTTATTTACTGCTGAAACCCCAGTGCCTATACCAGTGCAAAGAGGAGCTCAAAAAAGTATCTGTTAGAGGCTGGGCATGGTGGCTCATGCCTATAATCATAGCACTTTGGGAGGCCAAGGTGGGCAGATCATTTGAGGTCAGGAGTTCAAGACCAGCCTGGGCAACATGGTGAAACCCCATCTCTACTAAAAATACAAAAATTAGCAGGGCATGGTGATGGGTACCTGTAATCTCAGCTACTGGGGAGGCTGAGGCAGGAGAATTGCTTGAGCTTGGAAGGTTGAGGTTGCAGTGAGCCAAGATCATACCATTGCACTCCAGCCTGAGCAACAGAGCAAGACTCCATCCTCCCCCACCCGCAAAAAAAAGTATGTTAGTAGATAAGTGAACTACCTGGTGGTTTTTGGAAGCCTTTTTCATGTCCGTATGGCTCAGCCACAGTTACTTGTGACTCTGGAATATTTCGGGCCAGGAAGGGAACCCCAGGGGTGGGGAGATGGGGAGGGAGTTAGGTGGTAAGTCCCAGGATCTGGAGGGGCTTGTGGGCGAGTCCTGGGCATCTGCCCTGGCCAGGCCTGTGCTGGGTGCTGGTTCTTGCCGGCATACACCTAGGGGAGGTGAAGGCAGAGCGGTTCTCAGATGCACTGGAAATGCTGCAGGGCATGACTAGAGCCAGGAAGCCTGCAAGCAGGAGAGAACCATGGCACGGTGGCTGCAGCCACTCTAGCACTCTGTGGTCAGAGAAGGCCTCCCTGAGGAGCTGACGTTCAGTGAGAGGGGCCTAGAGCTCTCTCCAGGAGCTAAAGGACCCACAGGGTGGATGGTGTCACTGTGTAGAGGCCACACACCCTGGCCTGCCTTTGCCATAAGTCCTGGGTGCCATGTGAACTAGAGGGCGGGCATCTCGGGGCAGAACTGAGGCCGGTTTCCACTTTAGACAGGGTGGTCCAAGGAGGCATGGGGGTGTCCTTCAAGGGCCTTGTTTCCTAACAGTGTGACTTTCCTCCCATCCGAGGGAGGCTGCAGTTATGGCCTGGGAGCCAGGGATAGGAAGACAAAATGCTCCGCTTCTATCTGGCTCAGTCCAGCCTTTGTGTTCAGGAAATGAGCTGCTCTGGGCTGTGGGGTGGGGCGGCGTGGTGGTGGGGTGGGGTGGGGTGGATGGGTCAGCTGACCTTTCTCAAGGGTCAAGTTGGGCCTCAGGTGCCCAAGGGAACAGAGGGAAGTGGCGCCTGGCATGTGAGCTCCTTGGCAGTCATCGATCTTCCTCCAAGTTACTTGTTTGCCAAACCAGTGGCTCACGCCTATAATCTCAGCACTGTGGGAGGCTGAGGTGGCCAGATTACCTGAGGTCAGGAGTTCAAGGCCAGTCTGGCCAACATGACAAAATCCTGTCTCTACTAAAAATACAAAAATTAGCTGGGTGTAGTGGTGGTTGCCTGTAATCCCAGCTACTTGGGAGGCTGAGGTGGGAGAATTGCTTGAACTCAGTAGGCGGAGGTTGCAGTGAACCGAGATTGTGCCACTGCACTCCAGCCTGGGCAACAGAGCAAGACTCCGTCTCAAAAAAATTAAAAAAAAAATTTAAAAAGCACCAGGGGTGCTGGGGAGAAGTACACGTACTGAAGTCCGCCCTCCCTGTGAGATGAAGGTTCCCTGGTAAAGGGGCTGGGGAGCTCCTTGTGAAGTGTCCTGATGATTCTTATGTGAAACTCACCGTCATTTCATAAAGTGCCTCACTAGACCTCGCCCCAAAACTGTCAGGCGTGGGGAAGCACCGAGTTAGCCAAGGCTGAAGCAGCGTCTTCAGACTTCTCAGGGGCCGGCCCCTCCAGGAGGTGTGCTGGAACCAGAGGTTCCCAGGCTGGCTCCTGGGTTTCTGTACCGTGAGCTCGCTGTGGGAATCTCCAGTCTAGCACTGTTCTCCTGAGGCCTCCTTGGAGCCCCCTCATGCAGGGGGGAGACATGCCAGGGGCACCAGATGGCCAGCCCAGCCCAGTTCTGCCTGCTGTTGCTACCTTTTGTGAGATTCCTTCTCAAAAGAAGCCTTTTCAGATTTCTTGCCTCTGGCTACTGATTTGTCCAGAGTGTACAGAAAGGAGCTAGTTTTGCACAAGAGACATTCCTCAGATCAGCCTGGCTAGATACACACTTGTGGTGTTTTCCTTGGCAGTTTATGCTGCAAACTCATGGACTCCTCAGCAACCATTCTCATTGGCCTGAGGTCACTCCAGGAGCTCTTGGAGCCCAAGCTGGAAACTGGGACTCTGGGCTTGTTCGGGTGGCCTGCTGTGCTTTGGCAGGACTGTGTTGAACTTCCCCTCCACCCCCTTGTACATCAGTGGCTCATGCCAGATCTCAGAGGATCAGGAGAACCTACCATGGGGGTCAGGCACTATGCAGACTGGATACCTACTCTCCAGGATGGGTGAGGGGTCTCCATTTGTTAGATGAGAACCCTGAAGCTTAGGGAGAGGTGAGGTGACCTGTTTGGTCACTGAGCTGTGAGCAGCGCAGCTGGGATTCACCCTCAGGGATGGGCAACTCCTGAAACCTTGCTGTCTCCACCCTGCCAGGTCGCCTTTGTCTTCGACACAGCATCCAGCTGCCATCAATTGGTGTGGCATCCAGTGTCAGGAAAATCAAAGGGTTCTTTTCTTTTCTTTTTGAGTTGGAGTTTCACTCTTGTCACTCAGGCTGGAGTGCAATGATGTGATATAGGCTCACTGCAACCTCTGCCTCAGCCTCCTGAGTAGCTGGGATTACAGGTGCCTGCCACCACACCTGGCTAATTTTTGTATTTTTAGTAGAGACGGGGATTCACCGTGTTAGCCAGGATGGTCTCCATCTCCTGACTTCGTGATCCGCCTACCTTGGCCTCCCAAAGTGCTGGGATTACCAGAGTGAGCCGGCACGCCCAGCCTCAAGGGGTTCTTTTCTGAGTATCCTTTATGTGCAGTTGGGCCCAGAGGGATAGTGCATGGTGGAGATGGCAGTGGAGTTAGAGTGTGAGACTTGCCCTGAGCCTCTGCCCTCCCAACTGGAAAGTGGGTTTGGTGCACCCACCCCAGGACTGGTGAGCACGGAAGGTGCTTAGCAAATGATAGGATTCTCCCTCCACCAAAGAGACCACCTCACCTGCCCTCCCAGCAGCCCAAGGCAGGACTTGGGGCCTCTGACACATCTCTGGTGGGAGCCGCCACCCATCATTTTCTGGGGTGCTCCTCTAGTAGTCAGTTGCTGCTTCCTGGGCAGGTCGGGGCGTGGTAGGTGGTGTAGAGAGCACGCTCCTGTGGCAGTTTCACTTTCATTTCTGCCTCACACCCTGTTTCCATCCAACAGTTGAGGGCTGGGCTGCAGAGGTGAGGAAGCATCCACTCCCCACCCTGGGGTGCTTGTCCCAGTGCAGTTTCCCAGCCTCCTCTTCCCCTGGAATGAATCTTGGGTGGGCTGTGGCATCTTCTTTTTAAAAAACACTCCATTCATTCCTTTATGCACTCACACGCCGTGTACTTGCTGAGTGCCTGCTGCGTGCTGGGCACTCCTGGGTTCTGGTGTTGATGCAGCAGCGAGCACCACAGTGTCCTGGAGCCCCAGGGTCAGCCCGAGGGAGAGCTTCGGGGCAGTCATCCCGCCACTGAGCAGCTCTTGCCCACAGTGTGCTGGGCTTTGAGCCTCTCAGGGTCCTGGGCTTGTGAGTTTATTTTTCTTATTTTTAAGAGACAGGGTTTTGCTATGTTGCCCAGGCTGGTCTCCAACTCTTGTGTTCAAACAATCCTCCCCGCCTTGGCCTCTTGAGTAGCTGAGACTACAAGTGTGCTACTGCGCCCAGCTCATGGGTTTCTCTGTGAGGAATAGAATGATGTGGGATTCTTGGTTTCTGTCTCTGTCAAATTTCCTCTTCATTCTGCACCCCTGCCCATCTTACAGATATGAAAATGAAGGTCCAGAAAGAACATGCAGACTGGGCATGGTGGCTCACGCCTATAATCCAGCACTTTGGGAGGCCGAGGCAGGCGGATCACCCAAGGTCAGGAGTTCGAGACCAGCCTGACCAACATGGTGAAACCTTGTCTCCACTAAAAATACAAAAAATTAGTCAGGCATGGTGGCACACACCTGTAATCCCAGCTACCCGGGAGGCTGAGGCAGGAGAATCGCTTGAACCCAGGAGGCAGAGGTTGCAGTGACCCAAGATTGTGCCACTGGACTCCAGCGTGGGGGACAGAGTAAGACAACTCTGTGTCCAAAAAAAAAAAAAAAAAAAAAAGAACATGCAGAGTTAGCTGCAAGTTATAGAGCTAGCAGGTAGGGCAGCTTAGATTTGAACCTGGCCTTGTCTCTAACTCCCAAGCTCAAGTGATCCGCCCGCCTCAGCCTCCCAAAGTGTCAGGATTATGGGCTTGAGCCCTGCTCCTGGGCAGCCTGTTTTCTTTTTGTTTATTGTGAGTCGCTCTGTCATCAGGTTGGAGTGCAGTGGTGTGATTTCAGCTCACTGCAACCTCCACCTCCCAGACTCAAGCGACTCTTGGACCTCAGCCTCCTAAGTAGCTGAGATTACAGGTGCATGCCACCATGCCTGGCTAATTTTTGTAGTTTTAGTAGAGACAGAGTTTCACCATGTTGGCCAGGCTGGTCTTGAACTCCTGACCTCAGGTGATCCGCCCTCCTTGGCTTCCCAAAGCGTTGGGATTATAGGCATGAGCCACCGCGTCCAGCCCAGACTATTTTTTTTTTTTAAAGATTTTAAAGTCCTGACATTCATCATGGGATCCTTGAAAAGAAAAGGAATTATGGTCTTGCCGTCAGAGGCCTTTTGCCACCTCCCTGTGGGAAGGTGTGTCCAGTGGCATCAGGATCGTGTTGGAGAAAGGTTTTGCTTCCTGCACAGTCAGCTCCCAAGCACCCTTTTAATCACCTTGACTTGGGCGCAGCTAAGCTGTGGGCTGTGCTTGCGATTTGGGTGCCCTGTCTATTCTCTCGCTGCTCTGGGGAGGCCTGAAGCTGCAGAGAGGCCAGTCCAGGCCCCAGCTTCTGACATTTGTCTACACATATCAGGAGGAGCCCCTGCTGGTGAGGAATGTGCCTCGTTCTTTTTGGAGAGCTGACTGAGCTGCCTGTATTGTGGAGCGGGGCAGGGGATCCTCCTCCAGAAATGCCCATAAGCCACCTGCCCTGAATTGTTTAAGTGGTATAAGGATGGTTAGCACCGGAAACAGCAGTGGCTCCTGTCTGTGGAGCTCTAGCTTCATGCCTGACGTGGTGCTGAGCGCTCACATGTGGCTCTTTGAGGCTCTCAGTCCGTATGTGGAGACTGAGGCTCAGAGAGGATAGGTGACCTTCCTGGGGTTTCATAGCTGGTCACGCCAAGGGTGGGGTTTAAATGTCAGTTTGTGTGTGGTGGCGCGATCTCGGCTCACTGCAACCTCTGCCTCCTGGGTTCAAGTGAGTCTTCTGCCTCAGCCTCCCGAGTAGCTGGAATCACAAGCGTGCACCTCCACACCCAGCTAATTTTTTGTATTTTTAGTAGAGATAGGGTTTTATCATGTTGGCCAGGCTGGTGTCGAACTCCCGACCTCAAGTGATCTGCCCGGCTCGGCCTCCCAAAGTGCTGGGATTACAGGTGTGAGCCACAGCGTGCAGTCCAAAGCCTATATTCTTGACCATTACAGAATTTTTTGGTTTTTGTCTTTTTTTAGTTTTAAGATTTTAATTACTATTATTATTATTTTTTGCGATGGGGTCTCACTCTGTCGCCCAGGCTGGAGTGCACTGGTGCAGTCACGGCTCACCACAGCCTGGGACTCCTGGGCTCATATGATCATCTTGTCTTGGTTTCCCAGTAGCTGGTACTGCAAGCAGGTGCCACCACACCCAGCTAATTTTTAAAAAAGATTTTGTACAGATGGGGTCTCCCTTTGTTGCCCAAGCTGGTCTTGAACTCCTGGGCTCAAGCAGTCTTCCTGCCTCAGCCTCCCAAAGGGCTGGGGTTTACAGGCATGAACCACTGCTCCCAGCCTGTTTTTGGCTTTTTAAATGAAGGCAGAGGATGGCTCCCTTTTGTCCGAGTTATTCTCTGGCACCCTCACTACCCCTTAGTTATTCACTTTTCTCTTTTTTCTTTTCAATTTCAATTGGATGCATTGCCTGCTTGGAGAGTGTCGGGAAATTCAGCATTGACTCAATGACACCCACTCAGGCCCGGGAGGCTGTGGTGGGCCTGCCCAGTACCCAGCCACCTGCCAGCAGCATTGCTGAGCATCCTGTGGATGCCATGTTTGGGCTACCGGGTGTGCTAAGAGCTCTTTCCATATAGTCTCAGCCGCATCCCCAGGCCCCAGGTAGATCCTGCCATTCCCTTCCCTTGAAATGCTCTGAGCTACGGATGCAACTGTGGCTCACTCCCCTGTTTAAACTGCCACTCATGTTTCTTCTTGTGGGTCACCTTGGTGACCTTGGAACTTCATCTACTGAAGTTAGAGGCCTAGAGGGTTTGGGAACCTCCTTAGAAAGACTCCAAAAGTCTGGGAGGCTCTTGGGAATATTCTCATTGGAGCTCAGACCCTTGGCCTCAACTTACCCTCTCTGAGCCTTTAGCTCCTGCGCCTGAAGTGGGAATTGTAGTGCCAGCCTGTAGCAGGATAGTTTTGCAGATTGGTTGAGCTAAGGTACCTCAAGGCCTTAACATAGAGCCTTGCTCTTGGAAAGAGGCTCAGTAAATGGTCACTGTGTTATTCTTGTTTAGAATCGGCCAATAGGTTGATGGAGATGTTTACCAAGCATTTATTATATTTGAGCATCCCTTATGTCTGGGGAAGGAGATGGGACAGGAGAGGAATGTAGTTCAGAAACCTCTTGGTGGGGTCTCTGCTGGATTCCATGTGATATCGTGGGGCCAGCATGTCTTGCTTGGTGACTGGATTTGAACCCTCGGCTTTTTTTTTTTTTTTTTTTTTTTTGAGACGGACTCACTGCGTAGCCCAGGCTGGAGTGCAGTGACGTGATCTGGGATGACTGCAACCTCCACCTCCAACATTTAAGCGATTCTTGTGCCTCAGCCTCCCGAGTAGCTGGGATTACAGACGCATGCCACCACACTGGGTAATTTTTGTATTTTTAGTAGAGGTGGGGGTTCACCAGGTTGGCCAGGCTGGTCTCGAACTCCTGACCTCAAGTAATCCACCCGCCTTGGCCTCCCAAAGTGCTGGGATTACAGGCGTGAACCACTGTGCCTGACCTCGGCTTCTTACTAGATGTATCACTGTGGGTGTGTTTTGGCTCCTCTCTGGGCTTTAATTTCCTCGTCAGTAAAAGTTGGCCTTGTGTTCATGCATAGGAGGAGCTCAACGCACAGAGACTTCCCATCTGTGCGGGGCAGAGGCCATCTCTGGAAGGAAGAAGGGGGAAGGTGACCCCTCATTCACCTATGTCAGGTGATGTCAGAATAAGCCTCCTCTGTGGGGTGAGTCATGATCTTAGAGGAGTAATATTTGAAAACCTTTGAGCTAGAAGAGGCCTCTGCAAATGAGGGTTTGCAGCTCAGAATGGCTAGCCTTGCAGGGTCACACATGCAGAGCTTTGGGCTGACAGCTTCGCAGCCCACAAATATACTTCCTGTGGCCGCCAGGAAACCTATAGGAGTGCGAGGTGTGTTGTGTTCTGGGCCATCATTGGTGGACCCCATCCCTGGCCAGAATGAATTATTTTTGTTGATGGGCCCAATAGTCTCTCCTTCTAGCCTTACTGGGAATGCTGCAGGAACCAGTTCTTTGGATTTGGGATGCTTTCCTGGGAAGGGTGTGGGAGTGGGTGGGTACCCTTTCCCTGACACCGCCATCTGGGACATGGGCAGTTCTGTGAGTGCCTCTGTGAGAGCTTTAGGCTGGGACCCCCTGGACAGTGAGATCTGTGGACTGGGCCACATGCCTGCAGATCTGTTTCCGTTGCTCTGTGCTCTGGTCCTCTCTCTCTCTATTAACCAAGTGATGTGTCAAGTCATTGGGATGAGGCTGACGATCTGAGCAGAAAATCGATTGTATGGCTGATTCTTAGAGTCACAGGGATGGGTGGGTTCTGACAGGAGCCTCAGTGCTGAGCAGGTTCAGTAACAAAGGGGATGTATTGGTTCCTGAGTCAAATCCTTGGGGCATTGTGGCTTCAGGTGTGGGTAGATTCAGGAGCTCAGGTGACAGTCCATAGGGCCTGGTATCTTTCTCTTCGCCTGCTTCCCTTGTCTCTTCATTCCTAGGCCCATGTGGTGCAAGGTGGGTCCTCACCCTCAACCCTTATTCTCAGCCAGGCACTGTGTGGTGTTCCTGACATGTGTCATCTCTTTCGATCCACGTGACAGCCCTGGGAGGGTGGTATTTTTAGCATTCCAGTTTCTAACAGAAGGGTTAAGTAACTTGCCTGGGGTCAGACAGCTGGTAGGGGCAGAGCTGGGATTCAGAGCTGGTCAGGTAGGCTTCAGGGCCTCCCGTCCCTCAGGCTCCAGGTCCACCAGGATGGGGATTCCTTCTGGTGGCCTCTGATTTGTCAGCCTGGGCCACACACCTGTCTCTGAACCAGTCGCTGGGGCTGGGAAGTGCAGTGCCTCATTCTCTTCTTGGCCTGAATGTGGGCAGGATGGATCCCCAAAAGGATGCTGGGGTGACTGTTCCCCAGGGGTGGGGGAGGGCTGTCTGGCAGCTGGAGTGGGGGTGGATGTGTTCCCTGGTTCTAGGCCTGACAGTGGCTGGCCTGGGTGAGGCTGGGGGCTGCTCTCCCTCAACTTACAGCTCTGGACCTGGCTTGCAAAGACCTGGATGGGGCCTGAGGGTTTGCACATAGCGTCCAGGGACAGAACGCTGTACCTAAGAAGGGAGTGGAGAGTACCCCTGCATGTCTGAGCCTCAGGCTGGCCTACTCCCTCCTGGGCACCTCTGTTTGGGGTTCCAGAATTCTCAGAGGGAGCTGGGTGGGAGTGCTGGTGGAAGCTCTGGAAGGGAGGCTGCTCAGGGCCTCCCTGTGGCTGTGACTGCATGGGCAGCCCTGAAGCTGCTTCTTGGACCCTCACCTTATACCTCATTTAAACCCAAGTCTGGCTTATTCCCGTGGCCAGCCTGACACAGGCAGATTCTGAGGGTCCTGGCTGGGCCCAGCGGCCAGCAGGGTGGGTGGGCATACTGGAGGGCTGATGTCCTATTTGTAGGCTGGGGTTTTTCAGGGCCTTGGGAAAGGCTGCTGAGTTCCAGGAAAAGGACGATGTCTTCCCTGCCCGGCTGTCGCTGTCGCTGTGCAGAACCTTGGTGTTTTGACACTGAAGCGTTCTGGAGCTAAACAATCTTGTATTATGTAAACACAATTAGCCTGTTGCTGTTTGACTCTGTCCTGTTTGGGGAGGGTTGAGAAGGTGTCTTTCTGCTGGATCCTGGGAATTCTGAGAGCTGGGAGCAGCTGTGAACTAGTGGCTGGGGGTTGTTGGAGCTGGAGGGGAGCGTTGGTCTGGGGAGGGCCACTCCTCTCCAGGACGTTCCACTCTGATGTACTCAGCCAGACCCTGGCCCCCACCAGCCGAGCAGGCCTCGTGGGAACTGCGTGGAGGGCGTGCTGGACTGTTTCCACCCTGGAGGAGAGAGGAAGTGAATGGTGAGTGGCTGGTGGCCACAAACCCAGGCTGTTCCACACCTCAGGGCTCCAGTTCTGAGGACTCCAGGTGAAGGGGCTGGGCTGGAGGTTGGGAGAAGTGCAGGGTGACAGGGCCTGGTGAGGGTATGGGTCTCTCATGGTAGAATAAACTCACTGGTTATCTATAGATATTCACTGTAAATAAAAATACATCACTTAAGGCTGGATGCAATGGCTCATGCCTGTAATCCTAGCACTTTGGTAGCCAAGGCAGGTGGATCACCTGAGGTCAGGAGTTCAAGACCAGCCTGGCCAACATGGTGAAACCCCCATCGCTACTAAAAATACAAAAATTAGCTGGGCATGGTGACACATGCCTGTAATCCCAGCTACTCGGGAGGCCAAGGCAGAAGACTCACTTGAATCTGGGAGGCGGAGGTTGCAGTGATAAAAGCTAAAGACTTAAAAAAAAAAGTACAATAGACAGTGATCATTTTAAATGACTACAGAATAGATCTACTGAATGTCTATGCTGTGATTTATTGCACTATAATCTTACTTTTTTTGAGACAGGGTCTTGCCCTGTTACCCAGGCAGGAGTGCAGTGGTGCACTCATAGCTCACTTCCCCCTTAAACTCCTGGACTCAAGCCATCCTCCTGCCTCAGCCTCCTGACTAGCTGGGACCTTCAGCATGCGCTACCACACTTGGCTAATTTTTTTTTTTTTTTTTTTTTTTTGAGATAGAATCTCGCTTTGTTGGCTAGGCTGGAGTGCAGTGGCGTGATCTCAGCTCACTGCAACCACTACCTCCTGGGTTCAAGCAATTCTTGTGCTTCAGCTTCCCAAGTAGCTGGGATTACAGGGGCCCACTACCATGTTCAGCTAATTTTTTTATTTTTAGTAGAGGTGTGGTTTCACCATGTTGGCCAGGCTGGTCTCAAACTCCTGACCTCAAGTGATATCCCTGGCCTCGCAAAGCGCTGGGATTATAGGTGTGAGCCACTGCACTCAGCCCACACTTGCTAATTTTTTTTTTTTGAGGTGGAGTTTTGCTTTTGTTGCTGAGGCTGGAGTGCATTGGTGGCAATCTCAGCTCACTGCAACCTCTGCCTCCTTCCAAGTTCACGTGATTCTCCTGTCTAAGCCTCCCAAGTAGCTGGGATTATAGGCATGTGCCACCACGCACGGCTAATTTTTGTACTTTTAGTAGAGACAGGGTTTCACCATATTGGCTAGGCTGTTCTTTAACTCCTGACCTAAAGTGATCAGCCCACCTTGGCCTTCAAAAGTGCTGGGATTACAGGCGTGAGTCACCACACCCAGCCAATTTTTCCCGTTTTCTTGCTGTTGTAGATACAGCTGCATTGGACACCTTTGTGAATATAAGTGTCTTCCTTCCCTTTCTGATTCCATTCCATGTAGGTAAAAGTTTTTATCCGTTGTTGTTACATAACAAACCATCCTAAAAACTACCGGCTTTAAGCAATAAGCATTTTTTCAGCTCACAGTTCTATGGGCTCTGCTGTGTAGCTCTGGTCTTGCCGAGAATGCCTTGTATATGTGCAGTCAGCTTTCAGTCCAGTAAGGGGGTCTCTGTCCTGGGGTTTTGCCTTTGGATAACCAAAGGCATGGGGCATGACCCAGCCTCCTGTCTTGGCTTTCATCAGGCTGCCTGGCCTTGTTCCTTACACTAACGGTGGATGTTTCCAAGGCCTCTGGAGGCCTGTTTGCTTCTCTACAATTTGTTGGCCAAAACAAGACCCAAGGCCAGCCCACATTCAAGGGGTAAGAAAAGAAGCTTTACTCCTTGGCAGAGGTGGCAAAGTCATTGCAAAGGGCCTGGATACAGGGAGGGTCAAGGCCTGGATACAGGGAGGGTCAAGCCCTGGGAACATGTCTGCACACAGAGTGTGTGATTTGGGCCTGGGCATTGGCCAGCAGCCCATAGACCTTTCCTGAATTAGTATCTGGCAGGTGCCCAGCTAGTGCTGGGCTGGGGATGGGGAGGGCAGAGAAGTCAGGTTCATAAGGAGCAACTGTCACCATTCAGAAAGTTTTTCTGAGTACCCGCTGTGGGCCCAGCTCTACCCACCCGGGTTTCTCAGGCCTGGTCCTACAGGAACTTGGCCTTTGCTTACAGAGAGAAGGCTCTGTGGGTGACTGACCAAGCTACTCGGTGGCATCAGTGTCCTCTGTGGTGGTGGGAGGTTTTGTTCCTGGTTTGGGGCCTGGTGTTACCTGTGTGGTAACCCCCCGACCCCCATGATGAAGTTGTTTTTCTCAGCTGGAATAGGAGGATGTTAGAACATCGGAGCCCCTAAATTCTAGAACATTCCAACTCGGAGAGCCCTTGGGATTTTTAGCGTGGAAACCAGTCCTGAATCCACAGCCAGGACTAGCTCCTGTGCGTTCCCCTCCTCCTTGTAGTGCCTGTGTTGTTTCCAGGTTGCATCCAGACCCAGGATTTCCTGTTGTTCTGCTTGTGTGTTTCTTCACTGGAAAAACTCCTGCATCCCCCGCAGAGCTGTTTACAGACATCTGTTGGCATCCCGCCCTGCCAGGCCTCTTGGCACATGGGGTCGAGTGGTGGCCAAGATGGACAAGGCCTTGTCATTTGGAGCTTTAGTCTGTGAGGGCGATGGGGAGGGGTACAGACATGCCAACCAGTGAGTTACAGGGATAGTTTTATCTGGGATTAGAAAATGAAGTGATAACAGTGATATGAAGGGGTCTGGGACTATCCTCACATGGTAGGAGAAGGCCTTTCCCAAGGAGAGAGCTGTGGCTGCCGCTGACAGGCCAGAAAGGAGTCAGCTGCAGAAAGCTGGGGCTGAGGCATCTCATGTGGGGGAAGCGGGGATAGCGAGTGCAGAGGCCCCAGGGGCTCAGGAGGGAGCCGGAGCTTGGTGTGTTGGGGAGCCACAGCCAGAGGACGTGGGTGAGGCAAGGGCTGAGAGGACAGGGCTGTGAAGAGGCAGGCCGGGCCAGGTTTCTCAGTGCTTTCCAGGCCCTGGCATGTAGTTTGAGTTTATTTTACAGGAGGTGGAAGGCAAAGGCTCTCATCAAATTACCCCACACATAGTCCGTGAAATACTACTCAGCCATAAAAGAGAACACAATCACGTCCTTTGCAGCAATATGGATGCAGCTGGAGGCCATTATCGTAAGCAAACTAATGCAGGAACATAAAACCACATGTTGCATGCTTTCACTTATAGATGGGAGCTAAACCTTGTATACATGTGGACATGAAGATGGGAACAGTAGACACTGGAGACTGCTAGAGGGGGAAACGGGGGAGGGGGACAAGGGCTGAAAAACTACCCATTGGGTACTATGCTCAGTACCTGGGTGATGAGATCATTGGTACTCCAAACCTCAGTGTCACACATTATACCTGTAACAAACCTGCACATGTACCTCTAAATCTAAGATAAAAGTTGAAATTATTTAAAAAACCTAGTCAGTGAGCCTTTAAAAGCTTTGGGTAGTGCTGATAAGGTGCCCAGGCCTGTCTGTGCCTGTTATGCTCTGATGATGTTAAATGAATAGCATCGCTCAGCCCTGCAGGCGCGTGTGACCATGCCCTGAAGTGGCTTCATTGCTTTCTACCCCTCCAGCTGCCTGCCACAGGGTGCAGAAGCTGGCTTTGGAATTGGAGGGACCGGGTCAAACTTGCTTCTGCTCTTGTGTAGCAACTTAGCAAGCTTCTCTGAGCCTGTTTCTCTGTCTGTAGGATAAACAAAGCACTTCCTAACTTCTGTGGTTGGTGTGTCAGTTGAAATAATTATTAATGGTGTAAAGCTCCGTAGCTCACTGCCTGCTAGATTTATTTACAGATACTACAGATACCCCATCGTAGGCCCCAGTCAGTGGTAGATGGTATTACTGTGGTGATGGTGGTGGTATTTAGGTGGTGCTGTGGTCTGGGCTTCAGACACCATGAGAGGTGCTGGAGCACTGAGTTCCTCCCGCAGCCCAGGAGCCCAGCTGGTAGGGAGACAGAGACAGGAGGTGAAGGGTTGGAGGAACTCTGCTTGAGGAACAGGGCAACTTTCCCTATCTGGGAAGATGGAGGAAAGTTTTGTGCAGGTGGTGACCTTGAGAGGTATGTTTGAGGGTGCAGGGAGCTTGTTCACAGACAGGTATGGATGGAAGGTAGTCCTGAAAGCGGGCAAGCCTGTGCCAAGCCGTGTCACTGTGAGGCCAGCAGTCCTCCAAACAGACTCTGGGCATGTAGGGCTGGTGCAGGTGGGTGGCTGTGGGGAGCCCCTGGAAGCCTGGGCTGAGAGCCTCTAGGAAGCAGTTGGCTGGCACTTGGGGGAGGAGCACCCCCTGCCTCCCCCTGTGCCTACGGCGGGTCTTGTCCTCACTCTGTGATTGGCAGGTGCGGACACACACACGTCAAGTGGTGAAGAACATAGAGCCTGGAGGAGGGCTCACCGACTCAGTCCTGGCTGCCTCGTTGCGAAGCTTGGTGGCCCTGGGAGGTCATTAAGTGTCCCTAAGCTTCCACTAGGGAGATTGTCATAGGGCTGGTGTGAGGGGAGATGAGGAGTCTGTGTCTAGCACCGAGCACAGGGCATGCACTGATAACGTGATGGCTTCACCTGGCTCCCGGGAGCTATGTCCAGCTGACAGCCCCTCGGTGACTTAGCTGTGTGGGTGGTGTGCGGCCCAGCATTGCTTGCTGATCTAGGGGAGATGTCATAGGCTGGCCTGGGGAGGATGTCCCCTCTCAGCCTCCTCTGAACCATGGGCATAGGTGAGTTTTCGGAAAAGCCAGTGCCGACTGTGATTCAGCTCTGCTTCTTACTTCCTTTTTTTTTTTTTGAGACAGAGTCTCATCCTGTCACCCAGGCTGGAGTGCAGTGGCGTGATCTCGGCTCACTGTAACCTCCACCTCCTAGGTTCAAGTGATTCTCCTGCCTCAGCCTCTCCAGTAGCTGGGATTACAGGTGTGCGCCACTGCACCCGGCTAATTTATTGTATCTTTAATAGAGATGGGGTTTCACCATGTTGGTCCTGCTGGTCTCAAACTCCTGACCTCATGATCTACCCACCTCAGCCTTCCAAAGTGCTGGGATTACAGGATTACAGGCGTGAGCCACCGCACCCGGCCCCTTCTGTCTTATTCTTTTTTTTTTTTTTTTTTTTTTGAGACGGAGTTTCGCTCTTGTTACCCAGGCTAGAGTGCGATGGCGCGATCTCGGCTCACCGCAACCTCCGCCTCCTGGGTTCAGGCAATTCTCCTGCCTCAGCCTCCTGAGTAGCTGGATTACAGGCATGTGCCACCATGCCCAGCTAATTTTTTGTATTTTTAGTAGAGATGGGGTTTCACCATGTTGACCAGGATGGTCTCAATCTCTTGACCTTGTGATCCACCCACCTCAGCCTCCCAAAGTGCTGGGATTACAGGCGTGAGCCAATGCACCCGGCCCCTTCTGTCTTATTCTTAAATCGCCCACAGGGCACCCACCTGCCAGCGTCTGTCCTCTAATCCCTTGCCCCAAGGGACTGCTCTAGGCAAGGAAGAGAGAGGAGGAGGAGTCCCCACATATCCCTGGTGGGAACGGAGGAGAAAACTGAGGCTCCTCACAGAGGTTAACTAATCTCTGCTGGAGCGCCCAGATGTAAGAGCTGGGTTGCCCCCAGACCCTCCCTCCTCCCAGGAAGGGTGGAGCTGAGGCGGTGGGGGCCTGGCTGGAGCACCCCAGGAGCTGAGAGAAGTTTAGTCTGCCTGGAGCTTGGCAGTCGGGGTGAGGCTCCCTTTGAGGCCAGGTTGCACAGGATCCTGTAAGCCATCATTATACAAACTTGGGCTTTGCCCTGAAGGCAGCGGGAGCCACAGCAGGCCTGTGACGTTGGCTACTGGTGGAGGCTTGCGGGATTTGGCGGGGAGGCTGGTGCGATTGTGCAGACAGTGGTGGTCTAGATAGTGCGGTGGCGATGGATACTGACTCTTCAGAGTCCATCACGGTCTGAGGACTCATTAGCACCTCGGCTACTCCTCCGCTACTCAGGATGTTGTCTATCTAGGGCCGGCAGCCTCAGCACTCTTGGTGCCTCAGCATCTCCACGCACCCTGCATCCACGGACTCAGAATCTGTGTTTTAACAAGACCCCCAAGAGGCGCCGGTGCACACTGCATATTCATGTTTGCCAACACTGGTTTAGGGAACCTGTTGACCTGAGCTCAGGGCTGAGGGGGGAAGGAAGGACTGAGGTCAAGGCCTGACTTCATGAGAAAGGGTAGGTTGGGGGACAGGGGAAGAGGAGATGAGGTCGGAGCACTCAGAACTTCTGGCTGGGAGGAGGGCTATATCACCCCAACCCAAGGGCGGCTTGAGGACTAGCGCAGTTAACACAAAGGGCCAAAAATGGCCTGGCTGCCGGGGCCAGGGCAGAGAGCTGGGATCTGCAGGGCAGCCCGCACACTGCAACCCTGCCTTTGGAGGCCCTAGAACGCTGTGGACCCTGTGTTTTTTCCTTTCGGCCATGCCCATGTAGGCATCGGTCACGTTTGCCCCACAGGTTGGGTATTTGCCGATGTGCTGTCAGCAGATGCGTGTTGAGCCCACGCAGGCCTGGACGTGGTCGCAGAACGGCATCCTGCTTGTTGAGCAGCCATCCTGGTGAGGGGCATGAGGCACTGAGCATGTGGAGAGCTGGGGGCAGCATTGTGTGAAGCAGCAGCCAGACCTGGGCCAGAGGTTCCTCTAGGGGAAGACCATTATGATCTGAGGCACCCTGGAGGTGCGCGTCCTGGCGGGAGGGTGGGTGAGTCTGTGGCTGGTGGGTTCTGCCGAGGCAGGGGAGTGCGCTTTTCTAGCCCTGCCACCTCCTGGCCTGGGCCCTGCCATGCTGGAGTTTCCTGGTGCCTGGAGGCTGAGTCGAGTGCGGTGGGGCTGGGCAGAGGGGGCCCCGGCTGTTGTAGGGTGAAGTTTGGCTGGTCCGGTGGGCATCAGCCAGGACCACATTAGGCCCAGCTTTGGCTGGATTCCTCACAGGCTCTGCCCATCAGCTGTGCCCAGTGGCATCCCTGGTCTCTACCTGCCAGATGCCAGTACCACCCTTCTCTTCCAAGAATGTCTCCAGGTACTGCCAGATGTCCTGTGGGTGGGGGGAGGGTAATATCTCTCCGTTGAGGATCAGTGCTGGCTGAGGGTCTCTCATCATTCCCTGCTAGTCCCAGCTTGGCTGCACTGTCACCTGGCGAGCTCTGTTTCCAGTCAGTGAGTCAGGCCTGCTTTGGGGGCTGGCATGCTGTCCTCCCTCATCCATGTCAAGGCCTGCGTGGCCATGTGTTCACGCATACTTGACGTGACCTGGGAGTCAGAGTGCTTGTGTTCCTGCTCCAGGCGTCTGTGGTGCCATAAGGACCTCAGGTCTGGGGGTCAGGAGGCCTGGATGGAAAATCCTGACACTCTGGTCCTTGTGGGGGACCTGTGTTTTTTCCTGAGCCTTGATTTTCGCATCTTTTGAATGGGGCTGTGGTAGCCTTTCCATGGGTGCTGGTGGGGGCTGGAATGCCAGTGTGGCCCCCTCTGTGCTGGGCTCAGTGTGGGTGCCTGGTGACAGTGTGTTCATCTCCCCCTGACTTCTCTGTGACCCCAGATAAGTCCCTCTTAGTTCTGTGTCTTGCTTGTTAAAGGGTTCTTGGACTGTCTTCTGTAGGAAAAGTGGGGAGCCTATGAGGTGGAGAGTCTAGGGGACAGGGGAGTCATGGGGGTTGGACACTGGGCCAGAACCTGCTCAGGTGCTTTCAAATCAAGGCCCAAACCCAGGGTCCCGAGGAGGGCCGAGCAGCAGCCAAGGTCTGAATGCACCTAGCCTGCCTGTGCTGCCCGGGAGTGACACCTTCCGTTATCCCTCAAGCCCAGCAAGGACCCAGTGTGACAAGAACGTGGAATTTGGACCTAGCAGAGCCGGTTTGCTTCCTTGCTCTTCTGTGACTAGCTGAATGGCTCCTGCAGCCTTTCTGAGCTTCAGGTGCCACATCTGAAGAAGGGGGTTAAATGGGAGGCAAGGAGGAGCTCGGGGAGGAGCTGGTGACACTGACTGGATGCCACTATGTGCCAGCCTCATTCATTCCACCCGCCGGCGGTGTCCTGAGTTACACGCCCGGCCACGCTATTTCCCAGGTGGGAAAACTGAGGTGTAGAGCCCAGCACTCGGCCGTAGGAAGCAAACAGCAAGTGAAGCCGTCCTTGTTGACATTGGCTGGTTGCTCTTGGAATTTGAGTCCGAACATCAAAGGCCTTGAAGATTAAAAAGAGAGAATGAAGAATAATGTGCCTGGTGCCTTCTTGGGAAGTGCCCCAGGCCAGCTATGGAGGGGAGCAGGAGTGGTTCTGGTCTGGGCTTCCTGGCCTGGTGCTTTCCTGGGCAGCTGGAAGTGCTTCTTTGGGAGCTGTCTGGCCCTGGCACCGTTGTTGGCTCCATTATTTTTTGTCTGCAGGGGCCTGAGCATTCTGTACTGACGGTAAAACATTTGTTGGGCTGATGCTGTAATCACACCGCAAGGGACACTTGAAATTATATCTGTATTTGGGAGCTAATTTTAAAGAACTTTTTTCATCATAATTATATGCAATCAGCCAGCCAGTGTTATTGGGGATTCTCTTTTTCCCTCCTCAGCTGAGAGGCCATCTGCTTTCCTCTTCCTGCCTTTCCTTCCAGCACTCAGTGAGCCGTCTCCCTGGGAGAGGGGCCACTGGCCCTTGGCTGCCTGCAAGCCCCAGAGAATCCTTTCCATAGTGATTGTGGAGGAAGGGATGAGGAAGAAGAGCAGGGGAGGATGATGGGGGCCTCTGGCTTGGCTATAGGATGGGTCTATTTTCAAGATTGGAGGTGCAGGTTTGTGATGGAAACGGTGGAACGTGACGTTTCGATTTGGACATTGAAGCAGCCAGGGCTCTTGTGAATGCAAGTGACAGAAAATCCAGTTCAGATGAGTTTAAGCCAAAAAATGAATTTCTTGGCCCAGGTAATCAAACTGGCACAGGAATAGTCTTATGCCTCAGGGCCCCAGACATTCCTCCTGTCCCTGGAGCTTTATGAGAATGCCAGTATCAGGAGGAATTTAGTTCAAGAAAACTCTGGCCAAAAAAATAAAAGAAAAGCCCCTATGCCCACCCCCCCCAACCAAATGGGGTTCAATCCTCTCTATCTCGAGTTCTGATCCTGACAAGTAGTGTTTCTCCAGCATGGTTGCGGGCACACAGTCAGGGATATGGGCTGGACGTTTGGGATTGGGACAAAGTGGACTCTGTGCGTTGTCCTTTACACGGGAGGCATTCAGGGCAAGAGGGTACACCGTGTGCTGGCCCTTCAGGTCTCAGTCTGACCCCCCTGCCTGGCTTCCTGGGTTCCTCAGTGTCCTCCCTCTTGGATTGCCCTCTGAGAGGATGGTCTGACGAGGAGGCTTCCCATGTTGTGGATGGGAGGCAGGGGTGGGGGCGTTCTAGGGGGGCAGACAACATGGACAGGTGGTCAGAAGTGTGAGGGAACCGTCCTGTGGGGCAGGGCAGGAAGCCAGGTGTGCTAGGAACAGACGGGGCGAGACTTGATGGGTGAGGAGGTGGCACTTGCTGCAGAGGCCCAAGTGGTGGAGGTGACGGAAGCCCAGGGGACGTGGCTGGGCAGGGGGCTAGTGGGCGATGAGCCGAGTTTCAGATGCAGAAGGTGCAGAGTGTGCATGCAGGGACGGCAGGGAGCCCACCCGGTGGCCTGCACTGCAGAGCTGTGCATCTCAGGGAGCGGGAGGCTGCCTGTGCCAGCTTCGGTTCTGCCCTTCTGGAATTCCACATCCTCCTTTTGGTATTTCTCTCTAATACCCAAGGTCCTGGCTCTTGGCTTTGGCTTGGTGGCAGCTGTGACCCCCAGTGTGGGGCTCTGAGGGATTATTCCAGCTGTTTGGGAACTGTAGCCATGGCTCCCAGATGCAGAACCTGAGCCTGACAGGCCTGGAGGCCGGCAGGATGGAGATGGGGGGTGTGCCTGCCTGCTGGGAGCTGTCTCTAAGGTTCCCAGGATGGTTGCTAGCATCCTGCTTTGGGGGCCAGCGTGCTATCCTCCCTCACCCATGTCAAGGCCTGCATGGCTGTGTGCTCACGCATGTTCGATGTGATGTGGGAGTCAGAGCTCCTGTGCCTGACTTTTGGCACTGGGGTCCTCTCAGGCCCTAGGCTCATTCTCACCTCCTCCAGAGGTCCAGCTGACCTACCATTCTCATGAGCTGCAGTCCTGTGACCCAGCTGATTTCTGTCTCATTTGTAGAACTCTTTAGAGGTGAGATGGGGCTCCTAAGACATTAGCTCTGCTGCCTTCCCCACAGATTGGCCTTTCTTCCCTGCCCGTGGGCATCTGGCATCTGCTCAAATCCCTCTTGTCATGGGGTGCCCATCACCTCTCCACTGCCTTCCTTTGGAGGCTAGCAACCTCTTCCTATGGTTGAGCTGAAATCTGCTTCATAGGAAGGGTTGCTTTGCCTGGAAGGTTTGTTATTGGACAGAAGGACTGCCAACCCTGTGGAGAAGGGAGGAACGGGGGTACCAGCTCCTGCTTCCTGGCTGGAGTGATTCAGCGTGTGTCCATTCCACAGCGTCCTGGCATGCCAGAGGCTGGACCTTAGGAAGGGCCTTCTGGACCCTTCACTGCAGGCCTGCTCAGGGGCTGCTTCTCAGGTCTTGGGGCCCCTGGGGCAATGGCACCCATCCTTCTGACTTCCTGGGGTCAAGGGTCTGAGGGAGGATTGGGGTAGCAGGTGCCTGGGAGGAGAGACAGCTTTGTCCAGAACAATCCTCTTCCAGAAATCCCAGAAGCCGCATCCCCAACAGACCCAGTGGGTCCCCCACTATCACAGGGGTCACCTTTTCCCCCAGGAAGTCATACAGTGCTGTGAGATGAGGAGGCTTTCCAGACAGATGTGGGGAGAGCGGGCCTAGGTAGGGAGTGAGGGAGCCTGGGAATTACTGGTATTTGGATGGGTGTAGATTGTGGTTCTGCTTCTTACCAACTGTGAGTCTTTGGGCAGGATACTGAACTGCTCTGAATTTCCCCACTTGAAGAGAGGTGACAGGCCAGACACGGTGGCTCACATCTGTAATCCCAGCATTCTGGGAGGCCAAGGTGGGAGGATTGCTTGAACCCAGGAGTTTGAGACCAGCAACATAGTGGGCAACATAGTGAGACTCTGTCTCAACAAAAAATAAAACAAGAGGCCTGGCACGGTGGCTCATGCCTGTAATCCTGGCATTTTGGGAGACAGGTGGATCACTTGATGTCAGGAGTTGGAGACCAGCCTGGGTCAACATGGCGAAACCCGTCTCTACTGAAAACACAAAAATTAGTGGAGTGTGGTGGTGCACATCTGTAGTCCAACTACTTGGGAGGCTGAGGCGGGAGAATTGCTGGAACCCGGGAGGTTGAAGTTGCAATGAGCCGAAATCGTGCCATTGCACTCTAGCCTGGGTGACAGAGGGAGACCCTGTCTAAGAAAAAAAAAAGAAAAAAGAAAGGTTGCAGCTGTTGTGTCCATTCAGTGGCTGCTGAGATCTGGTGTGAAGGGGCAGAGTACCTGGTCCTCACAGGTCCTGCCCCGCCATCGCCTTGTCTGTCCCTGTTTCTGCCTGGGCCCGGGAGAGCAGGCCTGCGGGGGAACGAGGGAGCCTGGGGATTGCTGGTGTTAGCCTCTCATTTATTTGGATCATGCTCAGGCCCCTGGAATCCTCTCTGAAACTGGAGGGTCCCGGGTAGCCCATGAAGTGCTGCCTGTTTTAGGGTCAGCTGCCTGGCAGCTGTCATGGACTGCAGGATGAGCCCAGGTGTCAGTAATTGTCACCCAGCTCCCCAGTTTACAGTCTGGGGCCTTTGGTCTCCAGCACCTAGTTGCCCTTCTTCCAGTACCTTCTTCCCCGCCATTCGCATCAGGGACCCCTGTGGCCATGTTGGGCTGTACTTGGGAATCCTGTGAGCACTGTGCTCCCCCACATCGACTTCTCATTGACTGTTGAGGTCCCCAATGAACTCCTGACGAGTCCTCATCCGTTTCTGCCTGACATGTAAGTGCTTTCAGGCGGTGTCTGAGATTCCTGGGATGGCAGAGCTGTGGGAGTCTTGGGGTTGTGGTGGGCAAAGTAAGGCCCCTGCCACTCCCCACCAAAGACACCAGATCCTAATTCTCAGAGCATGTGAATGTGCTAACATGGTAAAAAGGTGTGACATGATTACAGATGGGAGTTTTTAATTTTTATTTTTTAGAAATGGGGTCTGGAAAACAGTGGCTATTCACGGGTGTGATCATAGCGCACTGCAGCATCAAACTCATGGCCTCAAGGGATTCTCTCGCCTTAGCCTCCCAAGTAGCTGGGTTTATAGGCATGTGCCACTGCGCTTGGCTTACAGATGTGAATGAGTGAGGGATCTTGAGACAGAAAATGTTCCTGCATTACCTGGGTGGGCCCGGTGTAATCACATGGGTCCTAGAGGGAGGCAGGAGAGTCAGAGGAAATGTGACAGTGGAAGCAGAGGTTGGGGTGTTGTGGCTACAAGCCAAGGAATGTGGACAGACTGTTGAACTAGAGAAAGCGGAGGAATCGGTTTCTCTCCGGAACCTCCGAAAGGAGGGCTGCCTCTGACCTCAGAACCCTGAGAGAGTAATACGTTTGTGTTGTTTTTAGCTGTTACCCTTGTGATTTGTTACAGCAGCAATGGGAAGTGAATACAGTGTTCTCCTCTCCTTCTCTTCTCAGGGCCTGTGGGTGAATCTGTGATTGAGAAGGGAGGAACTGGGTCAGGGTCAAGGTCAAGGCCAGAGCCCATGTGACCTGACACCTTGGGACTTTCCTTTGACCTGTCATCCTGAAAATATCTGAGGGGCTGGGGAAATATTTGAGTAAGGTGCCTTGTGGTTGAAGTTTTCTGAGGTGGGGTTAGGGCTGACTCATGCTTGTGGCCAGAGGAGCCCAGGAAACCCCAGTGCCCATGATCTGGCCTTTGCCCCTGCTTCTCTTGGTGCTTAGCAGGCTTTCTCCAGCGTGCCCTGGCAGCCTCTGTCTCCCTCTCTTCCAGGGCCTGGCTCACCCAGCAGCCCTCCTGAAACTTCCCTGTGTCTCCTGCTGTCCCCCAGGTGTTGGTCCTATTTAAGGGCCTGTGGCACACCCGCCAGAGGGTATGGCATGTAATTTACTAGTCTCCCCTGTGGCAGCTAGCATCTCGGGGCAGGGTTTGTGGTTTGGGGTCCCCCTATGCTCCCAGGCCAGCCCAGGGCGTGATAGAGAAGCCCAGCAAATGTTTGACCAAAATCAGACCAGGAAACTCTCCCTGCCTGTGGTTGCAGGTGCAGCAGCAGGGCAGACAGCTCAGCCTTAGGGGCCTTGGATCCAGGGACCGGGAGCTGCCCCCAGCCCTCAGGCCAGGTAAGGAGTGTTAGCAGCAGAATTTGGGTGAAGTCTTTCAGTCTCCTGTGGAACACAGCCTTTCAAAGAGTGTCAGCATCCCAGAACACAGGCTGGGGACACACACACTTGTGCTGCTATTTTAGGAGTGTGGGGTACCTTGAGGATAGGTGCTAGAACAATTCAGGCTTTCCTGAGCAGGCTTATCCCTCCCCCAGTGAGTCCAAGGGAGGGAAATGTCATGGGAATTTCTGCCTCCCTTCTTGCAGTAGCCTACCTCGCTCATTAGGCTGATACTAAATGACTTTGCATTCTTGGGATTAAGAAGCTGCTGTGTAGAGAACAGACTGAATCATTAGCCCTGAGGCTGGCTGACTAAGGCCGGGGGGAGTGAGGTTGGCGGGGAGGGGAGAAGGTGCTATAACCAAGCTTGCCAGCCACCCCTACCACCTCCTCTCCTGGCAGCCCACTCCCCTGCTTCCCACAATTTAGGTCTCATCCCTAATTAGGGGAAAGAAAAATTACCACACCTGCAAGGGGGTAGTAAAAGACTCAAAAACAATTTAATTTTCTTTGAGAGAGTCTCGCTCTATTGCCCAGGCTGGAGTATCGTGGCTCGATCTTGACTCACTGCAACCTCCTGGGTTCAAGCGATTCTCCTGCCTCCGCCTCCCAGTTAGCTGGGACTACAGGTGCGTGCTACCACACCCGGCTAATTTTTGTATTTCTTGTAGAGGCAGGGTTTCATTATATTGGTCAGGCTGGGCTTGAACTCCTGACCTTGTGATCTGCCTGCCTTGGCCTCCCAAAGTACTGGGATTACAGGCGTGAGCCACCTTGCCCGGCCTCAAAAACAATTTCAAGCAGAGAATTTTCATACTAAAAAGTGGGGGTGTCAAGAGCCATGCAGGGAATAGACTTAACATTTGTGATCAGTCAGAAGTCAGGATGATTTCTGATCTGAAGTGGTGACACCTTGGATGTGGTGGAACACTGCCTTGTGTGATTTCCTGCCCTCCTTCCTGAAAATTGGATTGAGGAGGGGAGTCTCAGAGGCACCTCAGTCCCTGTGCTGCTTTCAGCCCCTGCAGCTCTAATGTCCTCTCCAGGAGGTGCCGAAGGTGAGTCACCCGCCCTGGAAGTCATTCTGGGTCTGAGGGAGTGTACTGACTCAGGCTGCTGCGTCTGCACTAAGGGGCACACGGACCTTGGGGCCTGCCTGCCTGCCCCGGGTGGGGCACCCAGTCATGGGGAGGGTCTTTAGGTAAGGTGGTTGCTGACTTCCCAGTCAAGGGAAAGATGCCCCCTTCAATAAAAGTCACATGGCAGCTTCCAGTTTATCTAGTTCTTCCTAGAGCTGTCCAGAGAATTCCAGTGTTTGTACTGGCTTTAAAATTCTGTTCGTATGTTGTCTTTATATCAGGCCATTTCAATTTCTGGCACTGTTAATAGGAGGAAAATCCAAATTGCCAGTCAGCAAATGAACCAAGATGCTGGAGCAGGCAGGCAGGAGTGACACAGAGCTGGAGCCTAGCCCAGGAACCCGGCAGCACTCGGGGAGTGTTAGCCGAGAGCTGCCAGGCCCAGGGTCTGCAGGGGGCACAGGGATGCTGGAATAAAGAGCCATGAGCTGTCTTTGGCCTTGCGGGACTCATGATCTGATGCTGAGCACAGAGCAGGCTTCAGTGGAAGCCATGATTCCTGTCTCTTGATGAGGAGGGCGCTTGAGCTGCTCTTAGGGGGTGGGCAGGAGTTTGCCAGCTGAGGAAGGGTGACTGGCAGGGGATCAGTTTGTGCAAAGGCAGACTTAGGTCAAGCCTTGACCTTTAGAGAATGGGGTCCCTCCTTGGAGGGTTTGAGAGGAAGGACTGCTGCTGCCTCCCCCAGATGCCTTCTGAGCTGTACCTCCAAATGCCCTCAAGGCAGGTATCATGCTAAGAATTTTAGGCTGTAGACACAGGGCACAAGCTGTCCCCGAAGGAGTGCTTGTTAGTCAGCATGGGCCAGGTTAGGCTGCAGTGAGAAACAGCCGGGAGAGGTGGGAGAAAACAGGCTTATTTTCTCCGTTCAGCATGCACTCTGGATCCAGAGACTCTCGGGGGCTGTTAGCCATCCTGCAGTGGCTCAGTGTGTATCCCACTTCGAGGGTTCAGCGCTGTGAACATTTTGGGCTGGATAATTCTTTGTTTTAGGGGGCTGTCCTATGCATTGCAGGGGCCTTTTACTCACTGAATACTAGTAGCACTTTCCCCGGTGTGGCAATCAAAAAGGTCTTTAGGCGTTGCTAAATCTCCTTGTGGGGGACACGCAGTTGCCCACAGTTGGGAACCAGTGCTGGCTGAAGGTCCTCTTCAGCAGTTGTTTCTTTCTGGTTCCCAGCCTGACTTGGTCGCCACTCAGCCAGCGTTGTTTCCAGGTGGCGGGTCCGGCTGGCTCTGCTGGCGGGTGGCAGCCTCACTTGCTTCCATGTTGCTGAGGTCGGGGAGGCCTGGGTGCTGGCAGCGGAATCCTTCTTTCTGGAGGGGACATGGTCACTTCTGTTCATGTCTCATGGTCCAAAGCAAGTCATGTGGCCATGCCCCTAACTGGAGGCAAGGACAACACAGTGGCACTGAGTGTCCAGGAGGAAAATTGCCAGCTTTGGGGCCACCATTGATGTCCACCACCAATCATTAGCCTGGTAGGGTCAGTGCCATGGAGCATGGTAGCCTCCCTCTCTGCCCAGTGCTGGGTGTGGGCAGCTTGGGGTGGTGGGGCCTGAGGAGGGCAGGAGCCAAGGCAGGCTTCTCCAGAGGATGACCTGGGGATCAGGTGGTGATGTGGGGATGGCATTTGAGGAAGGCCATCAGTACACGTGGGTGACAGGGGCCCAGTCATCTGTTCAGGAGCCCCGAGTCCTGGGGAGACATCCTGGGCTCCTGGGGTGTATGGTACAGGCCCTGCCCTCGGCAGGCAGAGAAAGGGGGGCCATAACGCGGGACTTTTCCCCCAGCACCTGGTACCTGGAGGTGCCAAAAGGGCTTTTTACTTGGGGTGCCTGAAATCAGCGGTTACTGAACTGTGCCCCACATTGCTTGGACGAGGATGTGCCTGGCTTCTCACTTCCCCGAGTGGTTCTCAGTGTAACCCTCCTCCCTTGCTGCTTCACTGTTTCATGTGCTTCGCTTGTGGCAGCCCTCAGATCCTCACACCTGCCCTGGGAGGGCCTCTTGGGCCAGAAAGGTCATACCATTTACAGATGTGAAAGCTAAGACCCTGGGCGGCTCAGCAGCACGTCCCATGCCTGCTGCTGGTCATGGTCCCTGAGCCTTTTGTGCCCTGCTCTGCTGTGTGGCAGGCCTGCTGCTGGATGGGGTCTGTCATCCCAGAGTGTCTTGTGTTCACGCCCAGTGCTGTGCTGCAGTGGCCTGGTGGTGGTATGGATGCCGTGGACGTGTCTCTGAACAGCACATCGCTCTTTTCTACTTCTGCTCCCATCCTCTTTATTGCTCTCCCTTACCATCCCCTCTCCCTCAGTGCTGGGTCGTCCAGAGGAATTTTCGTTATCTTCAGAAGTGATAACCACTGTCACTCACAGGGCCCCTGCTGCTCAGCCGCCAGTGACAGAAACCTTCAGCCTGCTGGAGCAGAAATCTGCAGCTGAAGGTCCAGAGAGGGTGAGCTCCACCAGGGCCAGGTCTGGCCAGGGAACCTACCCTCCTGGAGCCCTCTTGGCCCTTTCTCCTGGTTGGCCTTGGGCTCATCTGGATTCTCACCACATGGAAGCGATGGTGTCCCCCAGTGTTTCCAGGCAGTGCCATTTGTACTGCAGACAGTCCCCCAGGACCTGTCTGGTAAAGGACCAGGACCAGCCTCGCTTGAGGCCTGCCCCACCTCCTGCCGCTAAGTGAGGTGACAGGTCATGTGCCCACCTGATAGGGGGCGTGCCGCCCCCTATCAGGTGGGCTAGAGGAGGCGCGGTTCTGGAAGGGCAGGAAGGCAGGGCAGCAGGGCAGAGCACAGGTCACAAGATTCTCCCCGTCCCTGGCATGAGCCAGGTGCTGTGCCGGGCCTGGACTCTGCTTCCCTGAAAGCCCGTGTTCTAGGATTCTCCCATTTGACAGATAAGAAAACAGAGGCACAAGGCACAGTGGGGTCTGGTTCCACGTTCTGCTCTCAGGGGCTCACCCACCTCTTACACTTCCACCTGCCCTCCGAATTGTGTTCCTCTAAGCCTTTGAGCACTGTGAAGCTCAGTCCTGGGCTTCTAACCACTTCCTGGCACCACCACGTTTGAAAAGTGGACTGCTACTGCCTTCTTGCGATGTTCTCTCCTGGACCTGGTGTAGGACCTCGGCCTGCTCTTTCTGGACTGTGAGTGTCACAGCTGTTTCTAGTTCTCAGTTTTCCTTTACTCCTGTTCCCAAGACCTGCAAGGTCCACTCCTCACCCTTGCTGTGTCCTCCCCTGGCAAATTACATCCTGCTTCCACTGGTCACAGAGAAGCATATGGAGTCGCTCCTGTGGACAAGCAGTTGTCCCCATACCCGGCCGCTCCTAGCAGCACCTGGGAGTGCGATGAACCCTTTTCGGGCCCTGCCCCCGACCTCCTGGATCAGAGGCCTCAGGGTGGGCCTCAAATGAAGATTTTTGATATGCTCCCGTGGTGGTTCTCAGGTTATCTGCCCTGGTATTTGGGACCCACTGGCCCACGGCTAAAAGCTGGGTCACACGATGACTCCTGGGCCTCTGAGGTGTGCCCCACCTTTATCTTTTGTCCTGTGGCCCAGCCCCCACCCCCTCAGAGGGCCTTATGTTTCCAGAGCCCCAGACACCCTTTGGAGAGGGCACAGGACTCACCTTACTCCTCTTTTTTTTTTTTCAAAGATGGGGTTTCACCATGATGGCCAGGCTGGTCTTGAACTCCCCACCTCAGGTGATCCACCCACCTTGGCCTCCCAAAGTGCTAGGATTACAGGCGTGAGCCACCGCGCCCAGCCTCCTTACTCCTCTTTAAGTACTCTTCCCAGCAGCTATATGTAGTCCCCTTCAGTTGCTTGGCTAGTTGGTAAATGCTGCCTCCTCCTTGAAGCCTTCTCTGATTGCCAGCCCCATCCCCTGAAAGGATCAAATCATTTTGTGAGTATTTTAACTTCCTCAAAGGTTCGTGCTCCTTGGACTTCTGGGGAGAGGCTTCCTTGTGCAAAGTGGATCCTGTCTTCATTAATAATCCAGCTTTTAGAAAAGTATGTTTATTTATACTTAGCTATTTTTATTAATATTAATATATTGTATTTACATATTGATGTAATATTTATCAAGAAAATGACCGTTTAGAGCCTATAAAATTATTCTCAGGTGAAGGTTTTTTTTTTTGAGATGGAATCTTGCTCTGTTGCCCAGGCTGGAGTGTAATGGCTCACTGCAACCTCCGCCTCCTGGGTTCAAGCAATTCTCCTGCATCAGCCTCCTGAGTAGCTGGGATTACAGGCACCTGCCATCATGCCTGGCTAATTTTTGTATTCTTGTTTTCTTGTAGAGATGGGGTTTCACCATGCTGCCTTCTCCTTGAAGGAGGCTAGTCTTCCTTCTCCTTGAAGGAGGCTAGGCTGAACTCCTAGTCTCGAGTGATCTGCCCTCCTTGGCTTCCCAAAGTGCTGGGATTACAGGTGTGAGCCACCATGCCCGGTGGCATTTTTTTTTTTTTTTTAAGATTTTTTTTTTCTTTTTTTTGAGGCAGAGTCTTGCTTTGTCGCCCAGGCTGGAGTGCAGTGGCACAATCTCGGCTCACTGCAACCTCCACCTCCTGGGTTCAAGCCATTCTCCTGCCTCATCCTCCTGAATAGCTGGGACTACAGGTGCATGCCACCAAACCTGGCTTTTTTTTTTTTTTTTGTAATTTTAGTAGAGACAGGGTTTCACTGTGTTAGCCAGGATGGTCTTGATATCCTGACCTTGTGATCTGCCCACCTCAGCCTCCCAAAATGCTGGGATTATGGGCATGAGCCACTGCGTCAGGCCACGGCTGCAGGTTTTTAAGGAAACTTAAAAATTGTAAGTTTTATTGTTACTTTGTGTAGTTTTGAGGGTAGCATATATGTTCATTGTAGAAAATCTAAAAAAAGCAGGGAAGTAGGGAAGTATGAAGGAAAAACCCACAGCACTTTGTTGGCATCACTCAGCCCTGGGGACACATTTACCACTGCAGCACATGCTCCTCAGTCTGTTTTCCAGGTACCCAAACGTTTCCATGGCCTTAGAATCCGCAGCGAGTGCTGCAGCCCGGTGGTCCCCGCGGCAGCCAACATTTCACCTCCTCTTTGGGCAACACTTGGAAGCTCTTCACGATACACCCTGAGCTCTCCTGTCTTGTGTCATCCATTGATTGATTGCCTCGTGCTGTTATCAAGCATCTATTTAAGAAACAATTTAAAGAATTTATTTTCTAGTTTTTGATAACATGTTATAGGCACATGGCACAAAATTGAAGTGATGTATGAGGGACACAGTGAAAAGGAAATCCCTCTGCCACCCCAGCTGCCCTTGCACTTGACCAGGGGCCCTGCCATGATGGTTTTCCTGTAGCAGCTTCAGGTTCACTCCATGTGTACACAGGCACACATGCTTGTCTCAGATGTCGTTCTTAACACGTAATTATATACAGCACACAGGATTTGCACCTTAGGTTTTTCACACAGCAATGTCTTGGAGAGAATTCCTCTTGGGTACACGGAGGGCTTCTGGGGTTCTTTTTTTTTTTTTTTGAGATGGAGTTTTGTTCTTGTCGCCCAGGCTGGAGTGCAATGGCACAATCTTGGCTCACCGCAACCTCTGCTGCCCAGGTTCAAGTGATTCTTCTGCCTCAGCCTCCCAAGTAGCTGGGATTAAAGGCACCCACCACACTGGCTAATTTTATATTTTTAGAAGAGACAGGGTTTCTCCATGTTGGTCAGGCTGGCCTCTAACTCCTGACCTCAGGTGATCTGCCCACCTTGGCCTCAAAGTGCTGAGATTATAGGCATGAGCCACTGCGCCCAGCCTTCTGTGTTCTTTTTACTGCTGTGTGGTTTGTTAATGAACAAATCTTTGACTGTGTGGTTTGTTAATGTCCTCTTGGAGTTTAGTTTGCTGCTGTCACATACAGTTTGGTGGTTAGCAGTGCAGAGCCGGAAGCATATTACACACTTGAGCCTGTCTGTGGGGTGATGAGGTGGGATCACGGAGTCAGGGTTTTCAGGAGGAACAGTCACTTGACAACCAGTGCTCTGGTTCCTCTTCTCTCCCCCTGTCCCCCATGTCCCTCCCTTCTCCCTCTTCCCCTTTGTTTTCATCATTCAATTTCTGAACTTTCTGGTTATGGCAGGACTTCAGGAACGTGCTTCTTAGGGCATCAAGGTTGTTAGTACCTTTGTTCTCCAGGAGTTCCCAATGAGAAATGAGCCCTGACAGGTTGCTTTATTTTCCCGAGAGGCTGTGGTGCTGTGTGTGGGATTCCACCCCCAGAGGGGATGTGCTTTTCTGCCTGCCGCCTCCTGGTCCTTCCATTGCACTGAGGCCCTGGAGGCTGGAGACCAGGCTTGCCCTGTTTGGTGCCACCCATGCCCACTATGGTGTATCTGGTGGTGAACGCCTGGGTGTGGGGAGAGCCCTGCTCCAGGCCAGCTGTCCCAGGCCCCAGCTTGCTCTGTGGGTAATGAGGTAACCACCCGTCCCACCCTCATAGGCTGCAGAAGCTACTGGTGAGTGGTGAGTTTCAAGGGGTATGTAGTGTCCGTGCACAGCCCCCTCTTTTCTGCCGGTGTTGCAATTTATCCATTTTTTGGAGCTCTGATCTACAGAGGAATTGCAGTGGCTCCTGGGAGCTCAACCCCACTTAAGATCTTTTCTCTAGATTACTTTTTTGTTGCTTTCTTATTTTATGTGTTCCATCTGTTTTCAGAGTGAGAGACTGTTTTTTTGGGACTAAGGGAGGGAGAGCTGCCTGGGATGATGTAAAATGTGGACTGATTGGAATTGACTGCAGTAAAGAGACGAGAGTCACACGCTGGGATGACCTGAATGCCAGCAGGGTTAACTCAGGGAAACCGAGGCCCTGGCCCAGAGCCCAGTGGAAGTCTGCTCCAACTGGTGTGGGTCATTTACGCTCCTCTGTCCCCGGCCTTTCCCATTGTCTGGTTCACACTCTCGGTGATTTGGGGTTTGAGTTTTCCATCCCGGAGCAGGGTTGCTGGAGTTGGGGCTGGCTCCCCAAGGTCCTCTGCTGTGTGTCCTGGGGCAGGTTCCCATCAGTGATGCTTCCTTCAGCTTCCTCAAGCCTCCAGGGAGGCTAGGATGATTGGAATGAGGCAGAGGCTGAGGTGTCCACAGGTGCTCAGAAACGGTGCAGGTTGTGAGCAGATGGTTGGGTGTAGCACAGGTTCCTCATGATGCTATCTGTCACCGTGCTGTGGGCTTTGGTGGCCCAGGGCTATGCTGTTGTGTGTCTCTTGAAATCATGGAAGCAGATGGATATTGGCCACCATTTCTACAGCAACTGCAGAGCAGCTAAGAGACACTGAGGGTGCCTGAATGCATCAACTAGGATGGTTCTCAGACTGGATTCCTTGGGCCCAGGTTTTGGTTGAGGTGTCGGGGGTTCGAGGGAAGGTGGGCTGGGTGCTTCCCACAGTGGGACGTGGTCAGCTCTCCTTGGCCTCTGTCTTCCTGACTCATGGAGTGGCTCCTCTATGATGTTCTGCTCTGTGCCTTGCTATCAGAAGGTGCTAAGGAAGCCCTTGCTGAATGAGCTGACAAACAGATGTAGGAATTAGTGGGCAGTGCCTCAGCTGTGCCGTGATGCAAGGCAGCAGGGGTGCCCAAGGGCTCTTTTGGGGCTTGTGCCCGTCTCCTTCCTGAGACTTTGAGCCTCTCAAGGGCCCAGACTGTGGAGGTTGCATTTGTTGTACCCTCCGAGTGCTGGGCCCAGGAGCTGAGCTAAATTGTTACCATTTACACCTTCATCTACCAGCAACCGTTAAGGAGCATCTATGTGCCAGGTGGGCATCATAGCTGGGCATGGGCACACATAGCTTTAAAGTTTGGCATAGTCCCTGCTCCAAGGAGCTTGGGTGAGTAAACCACAGATTCCTGACCTTGCCTGGCCGCAGCCATCTCTGAGCATCTGCTGGAGGTCTTTCTTCCCAGCACAATGCACACGGCATGCCATCTTGGGCGCCTCGGTCCCTGCAGGTCCAGGTGGCCCTACAGCAGCACTTGTCCTTGGCTGATAGCAATCAGTACTCCAGAGCAAAGGACTGAGACAGTGGTAGCCTTAAGTTCTTCCAGGTGGGGAGGTGTCCTGGAGAGGCTGTGCTGAGTTGAATCCTCAAGGCTGGGGTGGGAGGTGGACACTAGGGCCGGGAGGAGACAGTCCTGTGTGCCGGAGCTGCACCGGTGGGCACTTCCTAGGCTCACAGTAAGAAATGTGGTGTGGGGGAGGCCGGGCATGGTGGCTCATGCCTGTAATCCCAGCACTTTGGGAGGCCGAGGCGGGCGGATCACAAGGTCAGGAGTTCGAGGCCAGCCTGTTCAACATGGTGAAACCCCATCTCTACTAAAAATACAAAAATTAGCCAGGCGTGGTGGCAGGTGCCTAAAGTCTCAGCTACTTGGGAGGCTGAGGTGGGAGGATTGCTTGAACCCGGGAGGTGGCGGGGGTTGCAGTGAGCCCACTCCAGCTGGTCGACAGAGCAAGAGTCCCACCTCAAAAAAAAAAAAAAAAAAAAAAAAAAAAAAAGAAATGTGGGGTGGGGAAGAGAAGGGTGGAAGTCAGCAGAAAACCTTTGTGCATTCTGGGCAGACCCCAATCCAGGCCATAAGGCTCCTAAAATTGAGTGGCGAGAGTCAGGGTATATGCCTGGATGGCTGGTGGGACTGCGTGTGTGTAGGGAGGTTGTGGAGGACATGAGTGCAGCTTGGAGGCCATTGGTGAGGCCGGAGCAGGCATCAGTGGGGCATTGAGAAGGCAGCGGGCAGGACTGCATGGGCCTCCCATGCAAGGCAGTGGATGGGTTGGGGTGTGGCTGGCTGTGGAAGGTCCTGGGGTGAGACCTGATGGGGAAGACATGGGGAGCTGTGGGAGCTGAGCTCAGCAGGGACGGCAGGTGTGTGGGGACGGTGGTGAATTTGGTGGCAGGAGTCTTGGGATGACCCAGGCTGGAGCTTGGCTGACAGAGGCTGGGCCCAGGAGTGGAGGGAGGCGGCGGGCATGTTACCTCCAGAGGACACCAGCAAGTTCCTCTGCGGAGCCGGCCCTCTCAGCAGGAAGGTGGTTTGAGGAGTGGCTGGGAGTGGAAGGCATGGCCATTCTGGGACAGTGGCAGGAAAGGTGCAGCTGCTGGCTCCCTCCTGAAACCCCTCATGGTCCTGCCCTCAGCCAGCTGTCGGGAACTTTCGGGAAGGATGTGTCTAGCCTGCCGCGGTAACACTTGTCTTCTTTGTTTTTCTCCACAGGAAGCGAGGGATAGAAGTTGTGCAGGTGAGTACAGTCCGCATCCTCGTCTTCGTGGTTCTTCGTGGTTCTTCGGGTAGTGGGGCCCTTAGCACCCACATCTCCTCCTCTCCCCATCTCCTCCTCACCCCCTCCCCATCCCCTTCTCCCTCTCCCCTCCCCCCTCCCCTCCTCCCACCTGTAGCTGGGTGCCTCCTCCTTCCCCTCCCCCCTTTTCTCCTCCCCTCCTTCTTTCCTCTCTCTTCCTCTTCCCCTCCCCTCCTCTCCTCCTCTCCCCTCCTCCCCTCCTCTCCCCTCCTCCCCTCCTCTCCCCTCCTCCCCTCCTCTTATTCTCCTCTTTTCCCCTCCCCTCTCCCCTTCTTCCCTCCTCCCCTCTTCCCCTCTTCTCCTCTTCTCCTCTTTTCCTCTCCTCCTCTCCTCCAGTGTTGGGTGCGGCTCTCTCTGTTCCTCACATGCAGCTTGTTTTTAACTCCCCTGTGGATTTGATGTGGTTTCTGCCCTGGGCTGGGCAGACTCCAATTGGGGCTTCTTGGGTTTGGAGGGTTGCTGTGGCTTTGTCAATGGAGGCGCTGGCTGGGGGCAAGGGTTGGTTTGGGAGTCTTGAGGGAGGTGCTCATGGCAGTGGTCACGTTGCAGGGGAAGGGTGAGGGGGCAGGGGGCACCCAGCTACATGTCCAGTTGTTTTGTGCTTTGTGTAGCCTCCCTTGGGTGGACTTGGGTCAGGTGCTCATTAACTAGAGAAACAAGGATGGGTGGAAAAAGAAGGAAGAATGGATGGAGGGGGAAGGAAGGATCTTGGAGGGAGGGGAAAAGGTGGAAAGATGGACGGAGAAGGAAGGATGGATGGAGGGAGAGGAAGGATGGATGGAGGGAAGAGGGAAGGATGGATGAAGGAAGAGGAAGGATGGATGGAGGGAAGAGGGAAGGATGGATGGAGGGGGAAGAAGGAAATGTCAAAATACTCTGAGACTCTATGTGAGGGGCAGGCTGTGTTATTTGCACTACATGCTATACCTGGCGCCTAATGAGTACTTGGCAAACCTGATGGTGACCTGGCCATGTTTTCTGATGCCTTTGCTGTCCCCATTGAGGGTGACTCTGTCCCATCTTGTCCTACAGACCTCATCTGCCTGTAGCTGCAGAGAGGGGAACTCAAGCTCGGGAGTAGATCAGGGCATAGGAGGTGCTGGCCCCTGGTAGAATACCTAAAGGGCTTCCAAAAAGCCCACTGGGGAGCTCTTCCAGCCCACCTTTGTTGACTTCAGCTCCAAGCCTTCCCTCAGTGGCCATAGGAGAGCAGCATCCCCATTCCTGCAGGTTCAGCATCGCAGGCCCCAGGTTTCCCCTGCTCCTGGGACCAGACTGGGGCTGGCTGATGGGTGGGGCTGGTACAGGGTACTCCTGGCCTCCCTCCTGGTCGTTTGTGGGTTGAACTTGTCACCGGAAGGCTGAGGTTTGTTTTGGGGTAAGGAGGTAGTTTCTGGAAGCCTCTCAGCAGCTCTAGATTTTCATACAGGCTCTTCTTGACTGCAAAATTGCGTGATCTGCATTGGATTTTTCTTTTTTCTTTCCTTTTTTTTTGAGATGGAGTCTTGCTCTGGAGTGGAGGCTGGAGTTCAGTGGCGCTATCTCAGCTCACTGCAACCTCCGCCTCCTGGATTCAAGCGGATTCTCGTGCCTCCTGAATAGCTGGAATTACAGGTGTGTGCCACCACACCCAGCTAGTTTTTGCATTTTTTGTAGTGATGGGTTTTACCATGTTGCTCAGACTGATCTTGAACTCCTGACCTCAGGTGATCCACCTACCTCAGCCTCCCAAAGTGCTGGGATTACAGGCGTGAGCCACCACACTCAACCTGCACTGAATTTTTCTGTGGACTTTAATTTCTCCATCATCAAGTGGGGGACATTGGAATTCGGGAACACCTTAGGGGTGTATGTTCAGGGACCATTTCTGATTAATTGGTTTTGGCCGCCTGGAGGATCCTAAATCTGAATGGTTGGGAACAGGGGTTGATCTGTAGTGCCTGCCGGGGGTGCAGGCGTGGAAAGAGGAGGTGTGGTGTACATTTCATCATGGGGTTAGATGGTCTCTAACCGTTGCTACTCTAGGGTGCTGTGGCTTCTATTTCCCCTTAGTCCTCTATGATGGTTCACTTGGAAATCCACAGATCCTTCACAGATGCTGCTTTACCCACATTAAGCCTGAGACTGACAGCTGTGGCTCACGGTGCTCAGGAAGGCCCCAGGCTGCCCTGTGGTTCCCCGAGCCACTTTGAGGGGTCGATAGGGGAACTGCTGTGGGAGCCATTTTCAGAGGAAGTGAGTTCAGGCGCATCCCAGCAAATAAACTGCCCGAGAGGGCAAGACAGCCTTCCCCCATGCCTCGTCCTGTTCACACGCGACCTCAAACTGTCACACAGTGGGTGTCACCCTCACCGCTCAAGGAGAGGATGAGAGATGGGCAGGGGTTGGTGAGTTCCATTTATATGGCTTTCTGGGAAGATTTAGACTAAAATCTTTAATCTGCTAGGTCTGTGGGAGGAACAGGAGACTGGAGCCATTGTGTCAGAACATCCAGGGCAGAAGCAGCGTTTTGCGAAATCTTTCTAGACATGTATTCTGTTCATTTCGGTGGTGACTTGGGGGAGGAAGTGGTGGCTGGGGACCAGAGCGAAGCCAAACTGGACACTTTCCACTCCACCATCTAAAAATAAAGCCTACCACGATACCTCTCTGTTCACTTCCTCCTGACATCCCTGTGTTTGGAGAACTTTTAGATTTTAAGATGTTGAGAACGACTCTGCAAAAATGGGAAGCCAAGCCGCTTGGCTGGCTCTTCAAAATCAGCTGGGCTTCTTTCTGTGTGCCAGATCTCCAGGCTGCTGGGTCCTAGGAGCTGGGGGTGTTTGCCAGCCTCTGGGTTCAGGTGCTGGTGACTGAAGAGGACATGCGTCCCCTTGCCAGCCATCCTCCTGTGTTGCCTATGGCTGGTCCCTGAGGGGTGTTTCCTGTTCTGTACAGCCACCCAGGGATGGTATGGTGTTAAGTACCCCTTAGAGGTGGGGAAACTGAGGCTCAGAAAGCTGCGCCTTCTCTTGGGGATTTCAGCTGGCAGCGCTGGAGTTGGGATTTGAGTGCATGTCTGTTTGTCTCAAAAGCCTGTGGCCTGTGGTTTTCTGCCGAATGGTCTCCTTTGCATGTTATTAGGTTCTCCATTTACTAAAAGCTTCCATGACTGTCAGTACCTGGACTTCGGGTGCTATCTTAAAAAAAGGATGTTGGGGCCAAGTGTCAGGACTCAAGACTGCAAAACGCTGGTGACCGGAGGTTGGTTGGTCACGGGAGTTGTGTCTCTTCCTGTTATTTAATGGCAATAGGAACAGTGCCGGTGTTTAACTTGTACTGGGGACTGCAGTGTACCAGGCATTGTGGGTTTACTTTAAGGAAGCATTTGTGTGTCACCTTCCCGCGGTGGGTGCGGGAGCATGTTTAGGAAAGTGGATTTTGCAGATCTCAGTGTCCTCTTGCGCCTGTGCCTGAGGCTGAGAAGCTTGGGAGTCCTCCTCCCCTCTACCCCTGTGTCTGTTCACCTCGTTCCTCCTCCCACCTTTTGCAGAGGAGTGAGCATGGTGGTGAGGCACAGGGCCGCTGGGTTCAGGTTCCTGTCTGTGTGACCTTGAGCTAGTTGCCTAATGACTCTGTGTCTTTCTGCTCATGTGTGAAATGGGGATAATCATGGTGCTGGACCCCTGGCACCATTGCGACGACTGAGTTAATTTGGGTAAAGTAATTGACACTGTGCCTGGCACACAGGAAACTGGATGTCTGCAGGAGAAATGCGTACTCTGTTTACAGGCAGACCTGACTGAGGTGTGAGGCCTCAGGGCATAAAATCCTCCCAGTGCTCAAGTACAGTGGCCAGTCATTGTCATCCTGGGACCAGGGAGATCTTTCCAGTTCCTTGGTTGCAGCAAAATTCAAAGAGGACCTGATGGTGCTGTCAGCTGATAGCACATTAAGAATGACTTTTGCTTTGTGGGTGGCTGAGATGGGCGATTGCTTGAGCTCAGGAGTTTGAGACCCACCTGGGCAACATGGCAAAACCCTGTCTGAGGGTTCCCCACCAACCACAAATACAAAAAATTAGTCAGGTGTGGTGGTCCCAGCTACGTGGGGGGCTGAGGTGGGAGGATCACTTGAGCCCAGGAGGCCGAGGCTGCAGTGAGCTGAGATTGTGCCACTGTACTTCAGCCTAGGTGACAAAGTGAGACCCTGTCTCAAAAAAAAAAGAATGATTTTTGATAACAGATTACTAGATTACTGTAATTTTTGGCATATAATTAGAAAGGAATCCAAAGAATTTGCTATGGTAAATCTCTTTCCATTCCAGTTTTTTAATTTGAATAAGTGGTTTCTGCTCTCATATCTATAAAAATTGAAAAATGCAGATAGAATTGAAATTGATAAACCCTGTCTTATTCTAGAAATAGGCAATATTCATCTGAGGATACATGAAATAATTTTTCAAAAAAATCTTATAGATGTATTTTTAATAAGATTTATTTATTTTTAAAATTTATTTTATTTTATTTTTTGAGATAGAGTCTCGTTCTTGTTGCCCAGACTGGAGTGCAGTGGCATAATCTTGGCTCACTGCTACCTCCACCTCCCAAATTCAAGGGGTTCTTCTGCCTCAGCCTCCTGAGTAGCTGAGATTATAGGCGCCCGCCACCATGCCCAGCTAATTTTTGTATTTTTAGTAGAGAAGCGGTTTCACCATGTTGGTCAGGCTGGTCTCAAACCTCTCACCTCAGATGATTTATCTGCCTCGGCCTCCCAAAGTGCTGGAATTACAGGCGTAAGCCACCGTGCCTGGCCTAATAAGGTTTATTTTTAAAGCTTATTTCTTACACAATTTTGTAATATATTTCAGTCTTATTGATCAATTGTATACTTCTGGTAATTATAGGAATAATTCAGTCCAGGAGAAAACTTTTGACACTTAGTGCTTTAAGATCACAGGACATTTTTAAAAATTCCAACATGTATTTTTGTGTTTTTTGGCCCTGTAGTATAATAGGATAATCAGTATAAGGCTTTCAAGCATAAAATACACTGTGATTGTATAAACATCTCTGAGGGAGACTGGAGTTTGTAGAGGAAAAAGGAACACTGTTAAATTTCCAACGGTTAAAGAAGAGCTTGATTATGTAATTTACAAATGGATGATGGTGAATCTCAAATTGCCATGGTATTTAGAAACCATTGGATCCATTTAAAAGAGAAACAGTAACAGTTTTATTTTAAAATGTTAATATTTACAATATGTTGGAAATTACATCCTCTACAAGTATTTAGAATTACGATGAGAAATTTTTCATATCAACTTAAAAATGTGTAAATAGATATGTAGTTTTAAACATTTATTTTGGGGGGGGGTGGTTTGGTTTGAAGGCCACTGCTTCAGAACGTTACCCTGTTTACTTCTCAGAATCAGGCCCTAAGGCAAGTACCTCCTCGGAGAGGGACAGCACTAGGCCTGACTCTCAGGCCATCCAGAGGCTCTGATGGGACTGGGCTGGACGGGGCTGACTGTGGGGCCTGTGCGTCCCCTAAGACCCAGACCTGCTCGCTGAGACTTGCTTGGCAGTAGACTTGTCTGCAAACCTGATCTGTTAGGCCCCGTGATGATGATCAGGAAAGACACAGCACCCTTTGCTCAGGGCTGCTCAGGCAGGGCAGGAAGTCACAGGGGAGCCAGGACCCAGGCAGCTCAGAAGGAGAGGCTGTCCTACTTTGTGTTTAGACAGGGAGTTGGCTGCAGGACAAAGGGAGAGTGTAGTAAGGGTTGTGGGACCAGATACCCTCCACCCGCTGTCCTGAGAGGCTACTTGTCATAACAGTGATGGTGGCAAGTGCCTGTTTCCTCAGCTTCCTGCTCTGTAGTGTCGTAACGGGAATGCTGGGCGCACGGGCCACCCTGACTCCACCATTTCAGTGTTGTTGGTCTCACTGAGTGCTGCGCTGAGGCCCTCATAGCCAGGCCATGCGGGTGGGGCTCAGTAGCATGCTGCAGCTTCCCAGACACCTGCTATACCCCAGGTGCTAGGGGCTTGCACAGGCCCAAGCCAGACCCCTTCAACTGTCTGTGATGTCTGCAGACAGTGGCCAAGGTAGGTAGGGACACCAGATGGGCACAGAGGGCCCTCACCCTGTTTAGCATCAGTGAGGCCATCTACCCAACAGATCCTATCTGAGAGGCAAGGCCTAACAGGGCTCAACCCACTCCCCAGGTCCTTCTGCTGCCTTCTAAAACACCTAGTTGCTAAAATGACCAAGCGCCAAGCACAGCACTGTGATTACTGCCCCTGCACCCAGTGAGCCTGGGTTGAAGAAAATATCCCTTGAGTCGTCTGTGGTCTAGGGAGTGGATCTGGGGCTCTTCTGTGGGTTAGGCAGAAGGCCTGCATCAGCCTTGCCAGGTGGTGTCACCTCAGGGCATTTTCCACTCTGGTCCAATCTGTGGGGAAGGCTCAGGAGGAAAGGTCTCCCCATCCAGGGACTCACTGCCTCTTCTGGAGTAGCCCTGAATTTGGTGGAGGAAGACCCTGAAAGAAAGACCTACCAGAGGCTGAGCACCCCAGCCTCGGTGTCCTCAGGAAAGTATGTTTTTCAGCCTCAGCCTGGCCCGGCCTGTTCTTGGGGCTGCCTTTCCCCAGTTATTATGAAATATCGGAGGAGAAGGAGATGACTGTTGGCATGAGAAGGCTCGGGGTTTTACTTTAAAATGCAAATGAGCAAGCTGTAAGCATGAGAAGTACAGTAGCTGGTTATAGAGTCACTGTCCTCCATCCAAATTCCTTGAGAATTCAGACATTACGAAACCCAAACTCTGTGCTGCGGCTGTTTCTCAAGCAGGCAAGGAAGTAAGTAAGTTCCCCTAGCGTGTAAAGTAGTGAACAGTGGGCATTGGCCTTTCTTTGGTTGTTTTCTCCAGACTTGGTGCTGGCTGGCATTCTGCTGACCTTTGTTGTATGTGTTTTTACCCCTTCCTGCACCAGGCTTTCCATGAAGGAGGTTGGGTGGGTGACCATCAAACCACCAAGAAAAGGCAAGTCTGAGAAAGAGACACTAAGACCCCAGGGGAATGTTCCATGTGCCTGAGGCTGAACTGGGTGCTGGGCCTTCAGAGGCAAAGGAATCATAGGGATGCCCATCAGAGCTCCTGGGCAAGCCCAGGGGCAGGGCAGGCCTGTCTGAGCTGTGGGGGAGCAGTGAGGACGCAGGGCTGGGCGTGTAAGGGAGGAGTGGGCCAGCACAGGATGGAGGCCGTACCTCCTGATACGGAATAAACCGGGCGTAGGGGCTGGTGGGGAGGTGAGGTGTTAGAATGGCCTTACAGACAGGGAGCACAGCCAGGGCCCACACACAGATAGCAGCTGGGGAAGGGGTCCTTTGGCTGCCACTGGCTTGGAAAGGCTGCAGCCCCAGGCCTGAGGAGGCTAGTGAGAGAGCAGACTGGAGACAGTAGCAGTGCCAGGTGAATTGTTTATGGTGTGCTGTGTCAGGGGCATGAAGGGGCTTCTGCAGGGGAAAGCTAGGTGCTCCAACTGGAGGCTGTGGGGGAAGAGCCTCAGGGTGGGTGCATGGAGGGTGATTAGGCAGGGCTGCGCTGGAAGGCAGAGAGCAGGAACTTCTGAGAGGGGCTAGGGCTGCAGCCTAGTGAGGGGTGATGTGCTCTTCTGGGGCTCCCACAGTGACAGAAGACAGCAAGAGACAGAGGGCAGAGCATGGTACCTGGGTAGGTGTGGGGGATGAGAGGGGGAGGGTCAGTCCCCAGACTTCTCCCTTGTTTCTGGCCGGAGTGCCAGGGCACGGGGGTGCAGGAGGAGCATCTGCCAGGGAGGTAAAGCCCACGCCAGCACCGGCGCTTTCCGACAGGTGTGCTGAGTGCAGGCAGCAGAGGCCTGTGTCAGTAGCTGCTCTCCGAATTCAGAGCGGACTCATGTGGTTGTGTAGTATGCATCTCCAGAAGGGTTATAGGTGCTAAATTCTCCATCTCAGCATTAAAAATGTAATTTTTATTTAGGCTGTATCTTCACATGGTACCAACATTTTTTTTTTTAAAGGTATGCAGAACAAGGTGTCAAACGATCAATCCACAGTGGGGTTCCCTCTGCCACCCATACTTTCCAGCGTACCCCAGCTGACTGGCCCTAGTGCTCCTGATGGATTTTATTTCCAGATCACTCGGGCACATGTAGGGGTGGACACCTGTGAACATTCTTCCTTCCATCGGTTTTCTCTGCCATGTACTCTGGAGCCAAGCGTAAGGGGCTTTGGGAATAGAGATCTCTGTGGCCTTTACTGGGGGTCTGAGGTCCTTACAGCTGAGAGATCCCATGGCAAACATGCGGTCCACCCCATCCCAGGCAGTGGCTTTCTGAAGGCCATATGAGCCTGACTCTGACCTCTCCCCAGACCCCAGCACCTCCCAGGAGGACCGCCATGGGCTTGGGAGGTTGGCTCTGCACGCAGTGTTTCCATGTGATCATTTGAGGCTGGTAATGGACACAGATTGCTCTCGGATGTGCCTCACCTTCCTGTGGGGTCCAGAGACCTGGGTTTGAGTTTCTGAGTCTGTTTTCTGGCTGTGGATCTTTTTCTTCCCCTTTAAAGGGATGACAGCATACAGGATTGAAGACACCTAAGAGATGCTGAAGGAATACTAATTGATTTTTACTCATCTTTTGTTATGAACGTGGTGGCATATGAGTGGTGAAAATACAGCTACAGATGAAGATGGGCTGCTGAGAAAGATACTTTGTTTCAGGGTGGAGACTATGGGTTTATTTTATTTATTTATTTATTTTTTATTTTTGCCTCCCCTCTGGGTCACTTTTGGCTTTCTACTATTGTGGAGTCCAGCCTTCTAATTCCTTTTTTAAAAGTTAGATTTTACGTTTTTTTTTTTAATTTGAAATGCATGTATTTTTCTTTTTTTCCGTAAACATTGAAAATTATTTTCATTCTTGATCATTTACTTAGGATATATAGATAACAAATAGTTATACAAACTTTTGTGAAAGCATGATCACCATAGTGTTTTCTATAACAATGATACATGAGGTGGGGGGAAGAGTTATATAAATCAAGGTCTGCTCATAGCAGTTCTCAAATGTGGCCCTTAAAAAACAAAAAATCACATTTTGGAAGACAGCCGTGGGGAAATGCTTGGGAGTTGCTTTGAGTGCCGTCGACATACTCTGAGTAATTTCATTTATATCAGTTTTACTTTGGCTCCTAAGCTTTTTAGGTTTGCCGTTAGAAATAGGAGCTGTCACCGTGTCGCAGTCCTGAGTGGCTTCCGAAGGCTGTGGCGCTCAGTTCTAGGGTGGTTCTTTCCCCAGCCTTTGATGCTCTGAGTCAACTTGAGCAAATCCTTTAAAAAAAAAATTCCTGCATCCTGTGTCAAGACAACAGAGCTCTGCCAGGGCAGCTGGGGCTCACTGTGCTCCAGAGTGCCTGGACTTCTTCTTGCAGGCAGGCTTCCAGAACCCAGGCCCTCCTCACCACACCATGCAGGGTTGGGACTGGATTTCCCTGGTACCTCCCACCCTTGCTTGGCTGTCAAACGTCAAGAATTCGGTGGCCTCAGTGGAGCGTGCCAGGTAAGCATTTTATGTAAAAGCAAAGAAAAGAGATGGAATGAAGAACACGGGGGAAATAGAAAGGGATGGAATGGGGGATAGAAAGGGCCAGAAGCAAGATTTGGCTCTCAAAGTAGCCAACTGTCCTGGCATTCTGGGGTGAAGGTGTCTATAGCATTGCTACTCAGAGTGTGATCCCAGGGAGTCTGGGTGTAGATGGAGAAACTCGGACACAAACACTGGACTCTTCAGCAGTCGGTGCCCGTTTGGCCTGGTCGAGGGCCGAGACTCTGAGGAGGAGGCATCTTGACCTGGGGGCCCTGGACCATGCTCTATGCCCAGCTGGGCGCGGCACCATCATAGTCAAAGCCAGGAATGGAGATGCATTGCTTCAGGTTAGTTCCAAAGACCAGGAAGCGTCCCTGAGTCTTTGGGTTGAGTAAGGAGCTGGCATCTCCCTCATCAGCCCCTTTCCTGCTCTCATATTTCCATTTGTGCTTCTAGAGCTGCTAAATAACACCTTGGCAGTGACACCTTCGCTGCTTTCCCAGCAGACGCCCCTGCCCGCCTCCACACACACACACTCACCAAGCTGGAGCTGCCTGTTGGTGTGTCCTCCTGAGGCTAGGACTCGCTAGTCTCTGAGGAGCACATGGTCTGGCCCTGATGTGTGCTGTGTCTACTGGGTGAGTGAATTAAGGACTAAGCTGTTGCTCTATACAGGATGTGGCAGGCCTTGAGGGTCTGTGTTTGCTAAAAATAACTCTAGATTATTCTTTTGTTTGTTAAGTAATATGTACTCGTTGTGGAAATCTTGGGAAATCGAGATAGGCTTAAAAATGAAAACCCAGAGATAATCATTAAAGAAATTTTTACATAAAATACGATCTTTGTTCTATATGATGTGCGTTCAGGTTGGGCTTTTCTGTGTCCATAGTTTTGCTGCTTGCATTTGGGGGAATGGCTGAGCATCTGCCTGTGCCATTTAAACACCTTGGAAATTGCTGTTAAAGTGACTGCACCAGCTTCCCACCATCCCTATGTCCCAGCATCTAGAACCATTTCTCTGTTCGGGAGTCTCAAGTTCTAGGTTATTTCTGGTTTGCTGTTACTAACAGTGCTGCCACGGGTGTCTCTGGGCCTAAATCTTTGGGGATCTAAGTCACATCTCAGGCTGTTTCATTGGGTTGTGATCTAGAAGTGACTTGACGGAGTTTAGGGCATGGGGATCTTATGGTGTGGTGGTGCCAAATGGCTTGTAGCCTATTTGCATCTCTTTGCACTGCCATGGCAGTGCATACAAAGACATGCCTCAGGCCAATGATTTGGTTGTATACCACGGTATCTCCCGTGCCTGGCTCCATGCAGGAAGTGGGAGGTTGGGGGACCCAGGGATTTACAAGGCAGCATCAGACTGCAGCCAGTACTTCTGTAAGGATGGAGGGGTGGCCACCAGTCCGCTAAACTTCCTTGTGATAGAAAAGGCCAACCTTGATTGAGCACATACTTTTTGCCAGCCTTGGTCATATTTACATATATTAATTTGTGTGTTCCTTATAATTTCTTGTTAGGCATTTACTATTGTCATCACCTATTACGAACAAGGAAACTAATACAAAGAAAGATGAAGTAGCTTGCCCAAAGTTGCATACTTAGTAAGTGGAAGAGCTGGGATAGGAACCCAGGCAGTTGGGTTCTGGAGGCTTATTTATTATTTTTAAAAGTTTCTATTATGGAAAAAGCCACACTGTATACCAGAGTAGGGCTCACGGTCTAATGAATCCATGTGTGCCCTTCCCTTAGCCGGTGTGTGTCAGCACACGGCAGTGCTTTGCGGAGGCCCTCGCTCCCCACCTGATTCTTTTGAGGTTGATCTCACCTTTCTGTTAGTTCATCTGTAGTGTTTCTGTGCGTGTCATGGAAAGATGAGGACTAACCCTTGTTGTTAATTTCTGGGTGGGCCATTTAGGGGTTGGGGGAGGCCCTGCCAGCTGATGGCCCAGCCTCCTGGGTCTGATTTCCTGCCTCTGGGAGTATGGACCCCCTTTCTCTGTTGTGCTATTCCAGCCTCGTATCTTGAGACAAGTTCCTTGCTAAGGACGGCTGCTGGGGCTTCAGCCGTGGTGTGAATTACCATTCCAGGCAACAGGAAGGTGGGAAGGGAATAGGGCACCCCACCTCGAGTCTGAGTCTCAGCAGGTGGCCTCCCTAGAAGCCCCGTGTCTCACTGCCGCCTACGTTGCCTTGGTCACACCTGGCAGCCAGCAGGCTGAGTGTGGTCTTTTCGTGGGGCACACTGTCACCTTGAACAAACTCGGGATTTTGTTGCCAAAGAAGGGGAAAATGGGGGATAGGTTGGGCTGCAGCTAGCCAGCTGTGTCCAGCACACTTGGGCCCTGGACTTAGAATTGGACAGGTTACTTGCCCCCTCTAAGCCTCAGTTTTCTCATCTGTAAAATGGAAATAATAATGGACCCAGTCTCACAGAGTTCCAGGAGTGACGTCATGCAGATAAGGAACAGCACAGAACCTGTACCTAGTTTGTCCTCAGAAGCAGCTGTTGGTGATTATTTACTGATGCCACCTCCACCACCATCATTATCATCATCAGCGGCCCATGGAAAATGTGAGTCTGCATGAGGTGTTGTGTACTTAAATGAGGCGATGGGTAGATGAGCCAAAATGAAAGAATCTCTTCTGTTTGATCTATTATCATGAGATAAAAAGCCAGAAATGCTGGTAGCATAAGTTATGTCTGTTTGGTTTGGTTAAAGCAGGGCTGACCATGGATGATTCTCCAGCTGTGGGCGAGTGAGGCCCCAGCTCACCCTCTTTGGTTGGAGCAGAATTGGCTATGACTAGGGTGCATTTGGGGACATGGGCTGATTTATGTTTTCCTTCTTTCTGGATCTCCCCAGGTCTAGCCATGATAGGGTGAAGGCATCACCCCCAGGGAGTGTCAACCTCCTACCCTAGCCCCATGACCTCCCTCCAATGCCAGCTCATCATTGGCAGGGGAGGTCTCAGGGATTCCCTGCACACCCATCATGGCTTTTCCAAAAGCTGTGCAAATCCAGAGTTGTAACTTGGCTCTGTCTTTCTCCTTCCCATTGATCTACCCCCAGCTCAAGAACTCCCCTGAGAAGCACAGTGGCTGCCGTCTTTGCCTTGAGTTCTCTGATGTTCTGCACAAGTGGTGGGCAGAGACAGCTGTTTCAGGGACATGGTTGCCCTGATGTCTAGTTCTTCCACAGGCCTGTTTTCCAGCTTGACTGTCAATCCGAGTCTTTCTCTTTATGAGCTTTATGGACTGGCCTTAGAGTATACCCTATAAGGAGATCCCGGCTTGCTGGTGCCCGGCCCTGCAGCTGTGTCCCAGAAACTTGGCGGTGGTGTGGGGTTCACTCAGCACTTCCACAGAGCCGCTTGGGGAAGCTCCCAGGGTTCCGATGGGAATGGGGTACAGAGGCCTGAGAGGGGGCTTTGATCAGGTATCCTTGGGAAACATTTAGAGCTCCTGGATTCTCTGTAGTAAGGCTACCAGCAGCCAGGCGTGATGGCTCGTGCCTGTAATCCCCACACTTTGGGAGACCAAGGTAGGAGAATTGCTCGAAGCCAGGAGTTCAAGATCAGCTAGGCAACATAGTAAGACCCCTGTCTCTATAAAAATTTTAATTTTTTTTTTTTAAAGGTCACCAGCTCTGGTGTCTGGGCAGTAAACACCTAGTAGGATTGCTTCAGAGCTCTGGAATGCCCACGTAAAAATTCCAAAGTGCGTTTGGTGTCTGGGCTGGGCTTCTGTGAGCAGCCCAGGCAGCAGCAGTGAGAACTCCTGTTTGTGCCTCCCTTGCCAGGTGAGAGGACTGAGGCTCACGCCGGTGGGCTTGTCACTGCCTAGCGTGTGAGCCATGGAGCTGGGGTTGGATTCCAGGGCTGTGATGGCAAAGCCAGTGCCTCTTCTGCCCTGAAGGCTGCCTGCCTGGTGAGAGTCCAGCAACCCCTCTCTAGTTCTAGCTCCACTCCTCTATAGCTATGCAGCCCCGGGCAGTGGCACAACCTCTCTGAGGCCCATCTACCAGATGGTCACAAGACTGATGATTGAGATGAAGGGAGGGCACGTGAGAAGGCCTTATAAAACTCAGGCCCTCCTTGGGGAAGCATGGGTAGCCTGAGGTCAGGGACAGGGCTCAGTGTGCTGTGTGGGGCTATGGGAAGTGGGAAGCTCGCTGGTTTTCTTGCTCCTGAGATGACTCGAGGGGTCTTGTGATGCTCATGCCCCTGTCTCACTGGGCAGGAGTTTGGCCTGTGCTCTGTGTCTCTGCCATCTCAAGTGGGTGGGGGACCAGGTATCCCTGGGCAGGAGGGCATGGGTTTCCTGGCTTTGAAGCAGGCCTTGGCTCACTCCCATCCCTGCCCTGGCAGTATTTTTGCTGCAGACTCTGCCAAGTAGAAATAAGTTATTTACAGTGTTTTGACAGGATCATCAGTAGCCGGGATGGGCAAGGATGCCTTTGGGACTGAGCTAATGGCCAAGCAGTGGGGCCTGGAGAAGGGTCTGGCATGGAAGAGAGATGAGAGATGGGGGTGGGGTGGGTCACACATTTACTAAACTTCATAAATGGGAGGCCCAGCCCTCCCTTGAGCCAGGGCTTTGGGGCCTGGCAAGGGCAGGACTTGATGAGCTTGTCTGCTGACCGACTATTCCGCCGGATCGTTCAGAGTCTTCAGTTATTTTGCTGTCTCAGTCCTCAGTGCCTTCCTTTGTCCAGCAGGGACAAGGACCCCTGCCCACCCAGTATCTTCTTGGGGAGAAGAGGACATGCCTTGGTGTATGATAGGCCAGGCTCTGGCCTTGACCATGAGCCAGGCAGCCCTTCACTCTGGGCAGCCATTGACCTGTTTTACGACTTCCAATAGCATAGAACTACTGCGGGCTCAGGGCCTCCCGCTAGTGCCTGTCCTCCGTCCTGCATGATTTTCTGTCTCTCCAGAAGTGGGTTTGAAAGTGCCTTTCTGGAAGGTCTGGAGAGCCTCCTGTATAGCTTGTGGGAGCAAAATTTGTTTCCCCCTAGCCCAAGGATAACCAGCACACTAAAATGTGAATAAAATGTGACTTTGTTCATGTCCTTTGAACATAAAAATGGCACACATATTGATGCGTTAAAAAAACGTTTTTTTATAATTAAAAATTTTTTTTTTAGAGATGAGGTTTCACTCTGTCACTCAGGCTGGAGTGCAGTGGTACGATCATAGCTCGCTGCAGCTTTGAACTTCTGGGCTCAAATAATCCTCCCACCTCAGCCTTCAGCGGGGACCACAGGCCCAGCTTTGATGCAGTTTTTTTTTTTTTTTTTTAAAAGACGAAGTCTTGCTCTGGCACCCAGGCTGGAGTGCAATGGCGTGATCTTGGCCCACTGCAACCTCGGCTTCCTGGGTTCAAGCAATTTCCCTGTCTCAGACTCCTGAGTAGCTGGGATTACAGGCGTGCACCACCATGCCTGGCTAGTTTTTATATTTTTAGTAGAGATGGGGTTTCACCCTGTTGGCCAGGGTGGTCTTGAACTCCTGATCTCAAGTGATCTGCCCACCTCAACCTCTAAAAGTGCTGGGATTATAGGTGTGAACCACCGCACCCAGCCTTGATGTAGTTTTAAACGGTTGTGGTTCTGTTGCAATCTGTCTCCACAAACACACTTAGCATTCTCCTAGTGCTTCCCCCTTTGTTAAATGTCTACTTAGGCTTGTTTTTAAATGACTACATAATATTATCTGATTGTAACTGAAGTTCTTTGATTCCCTTGGTTGATGCTGGCCATGCTTCTGGTCTGTCACCTTTATAAATAGTATAGTGATAAGCATCCAGTTTTGATATTGTTGGGGCAAGCCTGTGATTATTTCTTTGGGTTACCGAAGTAAGTTGTATATTTTGTTTTTGAAGTCTGTAAAAGGAATATATACTTCTTGGTGAAATAAACAAACCCATACATTTTAGGGAATTAGAGAAAGGGAAGGTCTTGTGGGAGTTCATGCTTCCAGATTTGAATGCTGTGTTTTTACCTGTGCACCAGGCATGCATACAGCACCCGTTTTTCTCTCCTGTACCCTCCCTTCCCTCTTTTCTTTCATGCCCCAGACCCCCTGTCTCTGCCTATGGGGATTGGGGCTGTGGCCTAGCTGCAGCTGTGCCCATGGACATTCCCCACTATGAATGTTTCTCACCCAGGGAAAGGGGCAAGGAGTGGTGGGCTCCTGAGGAGGTGGGTGGTCCCTGGGTGGCCTCTGGTCCTGCTTCTTCCCAGCACTGCGGGTGCTTCAGCCTCCTTGCTTGGAAATGAGGGTTGCCATAGCACCAACCTCTAAGGTTAAGAAGGGTAATTGAGATAGAGTGTTAAAGTACTTATCACACAGCCTGGCCCTAGATCTGCGTTGAGTAATCTGCAGCGCGTGGTGGAGGCTTAGGAGTCATTTGGGGAATTGCAGTCTGGAAAGTTCATTTCTGAAGAGTATCAAACACCAACCTGCATGTTAAGTTGTCTTTTGGGGTGATTCCTCCAGTGGTTCCCTAGTGGTATGGAGCCAATCCAGATTGGGAGTGGAATTTTTGGTGTGGGTTACTGTTCCAGTGAACCCTGGCTGCCTGACCTTGAACCCAAATCCTTGTCATTGTGGAGCCTGTGTCCCCCTCTGTCTTGGACATTTTCACTTTTATCTTCCTAGTTCTCAGAATAGCTCTGTGAGATGGGAGTATTTATTATTCTCCCCATTTTATAGATGAGAAAACTGAGGCTCAGATCTGTCTCTTGCTTCTGTGACATTTCTAGAATCACAGAGCTCCAAGCGCCAATCACTGAGGGTCTTTGAACTCAGGTCTGCTGTTGCTTGTGGCCTAGGGTCTTTCTACTCCAACCTTTCCAACCCCCGCCCCTGCCCCAGTGCTAACCAGACCTCTCTGGTTCCTCATAAAAACCTCCCATAGCCTTCCTGAATTTTCCAAGGCTACCATGCAGTCAGCCCCCCAATACCTTCCAAGCATGGGCCTTTTGTAGCAGAGCAGGGTCCCCTCCATTCCTGAGCTTGTTTCGCTGTCCCCATGCTGACGCTTGACTTTTCCAGACTGTGTCCCCCCAGCTGGCCTCTCTCCTGGTGAGGCTCCATGTGTGGCCTGGTGGTTCTACTCTCGTCTCTCTGGCTCAGGTTTGCTCCCCATCTTCTGATCCTGTGTGTGTGGTGACCCAGAGCTTGTCCCTCTTTCATATCAGCCAGGGAGCTGGCAGGAAGCAGAGCTCACCCTCGATGGTTCAAAGAAGAGCCTTTAAAGCAGGGAATGCTTTTCGAGCTATGGGCAGAGTTAACGGAGCAGCGGGGCTGGTGAGGCACCTGGAGCCTGGCAGCAGAGAGGAGCTGTTCCTGCTCCTTGGGCCACAGGTAAAGTGAGGAAACAGGTAAAGTCACGGAAGCTCTGTGATGGCAGTCATAGCAAGCCACAGCCACTGGCCAGGGCATGTCTCTGAAGCAGGGAGAGACAGGTGACTAAATACCCCACCCCTCTCTCCTCCTGCCCTCTGGTCTCCTGCCAGTGTTCCCCGTTGGCCAAGTGCAGCTGGAAGCCCTGGATGTTGAGTGCTGCATTCTGCGGCAGTCAGCCTCCCAGGCTCAGAGCTAGGTAGAGTGGATGGGAGTGAGCAGGGAGTGATCAGCCCCCTCCACCCCTGCCTCTTGACCCTGTGGACCTCAAGGCAGAGCAGCAGTGTGTCCTGTGGCCTCTGTGAGAGGGGACCCAATTCTTCTGTCCATACCCAGAGTCCGGCATGGCCACCCTGGCTTCGACCTTTCAGCCTGGCCCTCTCAGATTCCCCTGTGGCTGTTGTCCCATGAGCTCATTTTCCATCATCTGGCAATTTATGATTGATCGTTTGAGGGAGCTGACGAGCTAGCTGGCCCAGGGCCCTAGAGGGGCTCGGCCCTTCGTTCCTTCTGTTGTTGGGCGTTCCCCCAGGCCCCAGTGGCAGGTCCCCTGCTGCCCCCTGGGGACTCTGAGATGACCAAGTCTTTGACCTTCTCTGTATCAGTAGCTCAGGGAGACAGACAACCATGGGGCCGCCTGGGAAGATCAGGGGCAGGGAGCTGGGGAGGACTCCTGCTGAGCTGATGGGTTTCTCCCACCTGTCGGTAGGTAGCCCCCTGAGAGACAGCATATGGTGACACTGGAATTCTTGGGTCATGATCGTTTTCCTCTCCATCAAGGTGCCTGGTGCCACCAACCATGGCTAGAATGACCAGGAGGGCACCTGGTGGGTAAGCTCTGAGTCGTGTGACCCACATGGGAGAGCATGAAGCCACGGCTGCCTGTACTGCAGCCCCAGGCCAGGGCCACAGGAGACTGGGTTCCTTGCTGGACCTGCCCCTCATCCCTGCCTTTGCTTTTCATCCCTGCACAGCCTTAACTGGGCCCTGCTCCTTTCTCTAACAGCTGATAGGATCTTGTGGGTCCTATTTCACTCTCACCTTCTGCAAATCCCTGATTTCTTCAGAAAACAGGGCTAGAAAATCTCCGAGTTGTACTTGCACGTCTTTCTGCTTTTTAGCCTTTCATCTTGAAGTCAGCCTGGTGAGGTTGCCCTGTTCATACTGCAGAAGCCAGGGATCTGAGGCCTCCCGCCTCCTGGGCAGCGAGTGAGTATGAGTGAGCAAGTGTGAGTGAATGTGTGAGCGAGGGTTGCGTGTGTGAGAATTTGTCGATCTGCTTGAAGCAAGCTCTTTGGGTGCTATTTCAGCAGGACAGATTTCCAGATAACCCAGTCAGCTCTCCATGTCGGATGTCACCTGGGTGCGGTGTTTCTGTGTGTAGCAAATGCACATGTGGTTGCCTGTATATGCATGGTGGATTTGGAGTCTGGGTGGTGGGTTTGCATGCTGCCTCTGACTTTGACCAGCCTTGTGACCTTGGGAAGTCCCTGTGCTCTGAACAAGTCACCTGTGAGGCTCATAATCCTGACAGTGTTACTCATCCTTGGCCTGCAGTCTCCTGGGTGGTGTTTGGGAGCACCCAGAGGGTGAGCTGGGCGCTTTCTAAGCTGTGAAAGTGCTCTGTGATGTGAGCAGATACGAAATGTGCTCTCCCCACAGCACCCAGTTTTGGAGGCTCAGGAAGCATTCCCAGCAGGGCCTGTTTTTAGTCTTGAAACATCATGCTTGAAAAATGCTCGCATGCGGTTTATTTAACTTTAAGTGGGACAAATTCTGAAATGGGTTGTTTATTGTCCAAGTTGAATTTTTAATTTCTCATAAATTCCCCACAAATTGCTGTAGTACATCTTTATTTGTTGAATCTGTCAGAGTTGTTTATGGCACTGAAGCCTGGGCTCCCCCTGTTTGTGGGTTGTTGCCATGGCAACGCCAGGGTCTGAGGCTCTGGAGGAGGGGTGCTACTCCGAGATGGTGTGGAAGGTTCTGGAATGGGCTGGCTGTGTGAAGTAGAGCTGTGACTGCTGCATCGAGAGCCGGCCTTGAGTGGGCTGAACTGCTTAAGGCTCCGGTTCCTCTTCCACATCACTGCACCCCTCTTGGTCCCTTTTCCCTTGGGGATACACTGCTGAGGTCTCCTAATTCTGCTTCCCTAACTAAGCCCTTGCTGCTCTCAGTATGGTCTGGGAACCAGTGACAACTGCACTGATGGGGTACCCATGAGAAATGCAGACTCCTGAGCACCCAGACCTGCAGAGTCAGTCTGCAGTTCACCAAGGTTGCAGGCGCCTTCTCAGCATAGGTAAGCTGCGGAAGCCCGCACATGCCACATACCCTTGGGTGACCCCAGAGGCCTTGGCCTGGCAGTTCTTGGTCTCTGCCACTATCGTCCCCTGTGGTCTTTCTGACTCCTTTCCCCACAATTCCCTCTGCTTGGCCAGGAGTGGGCTTTGCCCCTCGACCCTGCTGCGCCCAGGCCACTCTCCTGCTTCGCACACGCTAGTCCCTGCTCACACCATGACCCCACCCTTCTCTATTTGGGGAACTCTGGGCATCTTGGAAGAGGCAACTCTTGAGACACTTCCTCTGTGAAGCCCTTCCTCCTTTCCCCAGTTCGGGTGGGGTTCAGCTTCACTGGAGCTCTCCTGTGACCTAAACACCTCACCTGCCCCAGCCTCATCAGGCTGCCTGATTTGCCTCCCTAGCTGTGAGCTCACTGAGTGTCCCAGCTGCTCCTTCTGTCTGCCGGGTGCTCAGACCCCAGCCAGCGCTCAGGAAGGTCTGGAGTCATTGCCACTCCAGTTGGCTGGCTTCACAAGGCTGAAACTTGAGGCTGAACTTTTCCCAAGAGCCTGTACGCTCTGTCCCGCGGAATGGCAAGGACTGCTGGGGACCTTTAGTTTCTACCTGAGGCCTGACTGGCAGTGGGGGCTAGGACTGGATGAGGATGGGGGCCTCGGACTTTGGGAAGGCGCTGCGGGAGGGAGATATGGGAGGAGACAGCTGAGAGGAATCCTGAGGTCATGTACAGGTGAATGCAAAAGTTCAGGTGCCTGTGTATGCCCTTGAGGATCCGCCTGGGGCTATGCAGTGGCGAGGCTCAGGGGAGTCCCAGTGAACAAACCCCAAATCCCTGCCTTCATGGAGTGCTTAGAGACTGAAAATGGAAATAAGTGTGGGTAGCGAGTGAGGTGGGGGAGAGGGACAGGGAGAAAAATGAAGCAGAGTAGGGGGCTGAGGGTCAGTGTGGGATCTGGAAACATGGCTTGGTTAAAGCTGAGGATATGCTGACCCTTTGGCCCTGCAAATCCTCCCTGGCACATTCCCAAGAGAAAGGAGGGCTGTGTCCACCAAAAGGCACATGTAGAATGAATGTTTCCAGCAGCAGTGTTGTTCCTCTCTCCAAAGAGGAGACAGCATGCATGCCCACTGGCTACAGAATGGGTACATGAACCATGTTATCATCTGGTCATGGAGTTGTATTAAATACAGCGATGAGAATGAACCATGGATGAGTCCCTTAGGCATGAAACTCGGCCAAAGATGCCAGACGCAGAGGCGGGTTTAATTTATGATTCAATTTACGTGAAGATCTTGACCAGGACAAGCTACTCTCTGAAGACAGGAGGCAGGCTAGCGATCACCTTTGGGGACAAGGTGCCGGGTGGGAACGTGAGGAGCCTGCTGATGTCCTGCAAGTGTCCTCTCCTCAGTCTTCCTCTTGGGTGCCAGTTTGGGAATGTTAAAGTTGTTCATTTACAACATGTGCTTGCTTTCTACAAAAGGCTTATAAAAGAAATAAACAAAAGGGGGAAAAAGCCACAAGAGGCAGAGAGAGTGCTGTTTTCTGTAATATATGCCCTTAGATTCTCTAGAACATTGGTTCTCAAGCCACCGTGCATATCAGGACATAGATGCCCCTCCTCCTGAATCTCCCCTTGCCGGGAGTGATACAGGCTCCAAGGATGGACCGCCTGCTGAGAAGCCAGCGGCATCTTTCTTGCTCTTCACTGGACTGGAGCCTCTCTGTAATTAAGGGGATATGTGTTCTGCACCCTCAGCCCTGGCCCAGTGTCTAGTTAGAATAAACAGTGAACATTTACAGATTGAAGGTTGTTTTTTGTTCTCTCTCTGTGTGTGTGTGTGTGTGTGTGTGTGTGTGTGTATGTGTGTGTGTGTATTTTTGTCCCAGTGGTTTCAGCTTGTCTTTGAGAATATAGGGTCTATTTCTGGGCGTGGAGATACAGGGTTCCCTCCTGTGCTTTAAGTCTAACCTCCAAGCCAGAGAGGTGGTATTGGCAGGAGACAAGACCATCCGTTGTCTGGATGCTGTTTTCCATGCAGCAGATGTGGGCTGCAGTCTCTGTCAATCAGTTTATTAAAACCTGCGTTTATTACTTGTTTGCCCTGTGCCAGGCGCTGGGCTGTGTCTCAGTCAGCCCCACAGTACCCTGTTTACAGATGAGGTTGAAGCAGCTACACATGGGTGACTGGCTCAGTTCACTCGCTAGAAGAGGGGACCCTGCCTCTAAGTGGGGTGAGTCCCAGGCCAGCACTTGACCCACTGACGGGTGGAGGGGATGTGGGGAAGGAAGGCGTTCAGTGTGTGTGGGCTGCAGGAAGGGCTGGGTGTGCTAGGAGGAAGTGCTTCTAAGCCCTCGCTCTTCGCTTTCTTCCCCTACCCCTCTCTCCTTACTTCAGCCCTCAATCTGACTTCCCTCCATCTAGAACCTTCCCAGATGACTCCACAACCAGGTGGTTTTACCTGCTGTTTCTGAGGCCTGGCTTTCCTGTCTGCCTCCCAAGCATCAGCCCAGAGACCGCTGGATTCACAGTCACCTGGGAGATTGATTTTTAATAGACTATGCTTTAGAGCAGTTTTGAGTTCACTGCAAAAATGAGAGGAAGGCACAGAGATTTCTCCTATCTGCCCTACCCTGACACACACACAGCCCCACTTACTGTCAGCATCCCACACTAGCCTGGCACATTTGCTGCAATCAGTGAACCTCCCTGGATGCCTCAGCATCACCCGAAGTCCACAGTGTGCATAGGGCTCAACCTTAGTGTTGCACATTCTGTAGGTTTGGACAAATACATAGTGACATGCATCTACCATGACCTTACCATACAGAGCAGTCTTACAGCCACGGGAATCCTCTGCGCCTCCTGTTCTTTTCAAAGCGCTTCTAAAAAGAAGTGCTGATGAGGTGGCATCAGTGACATCCAGATCTCTGGGGTAGCTTCAGAGCATTGGCTGTCATGAGGCCCCCAGCTGGTTTTGACAACAGGCAGATGGGAGAGGGGCAGGTGGGGAACACTGGATTGAAGTCATGGTTCTCAAACTTGAGCATGCACTAGAACCCCCAGGGAGCACGTCTTCAAACAAATGGCTGGCCCCATTCCCAGGGTCTCTGAACCAGTAGGTCTGACGGGGCTGAGAGTCCACATCTGTAACAAGTATCCAGGTGATGTTGACCCTGCTGGCAAGCCTCTCTGTCTGAGAACCACTGGTTTTAAACAGTGGTGACGAAAGGTGTGGTTGGGCCAGATGTGCCTGCTCAGAAAGCCACCAGAGTGCTTTCCAAGTCTTTGGGTCATCTGTGAGATGGTGCCCGGTCCCTTTCCCAGTTCTGAGTCAGGGACTGAATCCTGGGATGGGAGATGTAGGGCCATTTCCTGTACCATCAGCTGCTTGGGGACCTGGGTTTGGATGGAGGGTGGCGGTGTGGGCAGGTATTATATTGAATGTAAAGTGAGCCAGAAGGCCGGTGAGGCTTGGGGCCGAACTTCCTGCCCACTGAGTCACTCTCAGGCAGTCTCTGACCCCATTGAAGTGTCCTTTGATCTCCCCCCTCAGTACCACTGGGGGTTCCTTTGGCCTTCACAGCAGGACAAACAAGACCCCCAGGGCAAGAACAACCCAGACCAGGCCTCCCTGGGAGTGGGTTGGAGTGTCAGCCAGGGCCTGGCATCGAGACTTAGATGTTGTATAGAGCCTGGAATTATGGGATTCTTGTGGGAGAAGCAGGCTCTTCTTCAGACAACAGGCCGCCCTAGATGCCTGGCGTCTGTTGTAATAAAAGACCTTTAGTAGAAACTAAGTCTGCTGCATCTGGCCTCCTAGGAGCCCAGCAATAAAATCAGTGTAAATAGAGCTAACATTTGGGAGTGGTTTATAAAGCACTTGAAAAAAATCCCTCCTGTAAACCCCAAAGACAGCCCTACAAGCTGTAGGGACGATTAATTATCCTACCTTTTGGATATGGGAACTGAAGTTCAGAAAGGTTAAATAACTTGCCCAAGGTCACAGATCTTTTAAATGGCAGAGCTGGGGTTTGGCCTGGCAGCTCTGCCACCCAAGTCCCTGTGCTTTCCGCTGTCTTATTCCCCTTCCTCCATGTGGCCCCTCCAGGCAGGGACAAAGGCTCTCCCCCGGTGCAAATTCTAACTACAAAAAAAGGGTGAAGATGTTGGTGCTCTCAGAGTGGAATGTGCTGGAATTTCTCACAACAGAGTTGTTCTTGAAGTACGTGGCTATCCTTGGCATTTCTTAGCCAAAAACTGCAGAGTTGAGTACCCCATAGCCGTAATCTCGGCAAGGGTTAGGGAGTGACTTATCTTTCCAACGGAGGGACTTCCACTACATCTGCTGTCTTCCATTTCCCATGCTGAGACATTTGGAGGCACAGGGTGGTTTCCAGTCTCATTGAATTAGCTTGGCTATGAGGTACCTCTAGGGGTTCCTTGAAGGAGTACCTGCTTTTCAAGGGGGATGAGTTGCTTACCACTCCCTTCACCTGAACAGCTTGCTTGCTTCCTCCTTCCCCTCCCCTCCCTCCCTCCCTTCTTCCTTCCTTCCTTCCCTCCCTCCCTCCCTCCCTCCCTCCTTCCCTCCCTCCCTCCCTCCCTCCCTCCCTCCTTCCTTCCTTCCTTCCTTCCTTCCTTCCATGCATCTTTCTTGTCTTTCTTTCTTTCACAGAGTTTCACTCTGCCACCCAGGCTGGAGACTGCAATCTCCATCTCCCAGGCTCAAGTGATTCTCCTGCCTCAGCCACCTCAATAGCCAGGATTACAGGCATGCACCACCATGCTCAGCTAATTTTTGTATTTTTAGTAGAGACGGGAGTTTGCTATGTTGCCCAGGCTGGTCTTGAACTCCTGAGTTCAAGTGATCCACCCGCCTCAGGTTCCCAAAGTTCGGAGATAGCAGACGTGAGCCACCATGCCCAGCCACTCTCTCTTGATCTGTGTTTGATCTGGGGTCTAACTTTGATCTGGAGTCTGCTTGTTAGGTTTTATTTCAGGAAAGACATTTGAGGTCAGAGAGAGTTCGAAAGCCATGGTGGGTGTCTGGGGCAAGAGTCCTGGGACACTCAGCTCCCCTGAGAAACATGACATGAGTTGGGGTGCAAGAGCCAGGGTCGGCCCTCGAAGTGTGCATTGATGCCTTCAAAAGCCGGCTGCAGTATTTGGCCACTTGTGACCCCTGGGCACCTGCCATCAGGCCTTGCTCCTCTCTCTTGGCTTGGATAGGACAGAAGCTGCCACTTAGGGGCTCCTGGAGAACCATTTGGAGCACGTGGTACTCAAGAGCAAGTCACTTATTTTTTTGCTGTGTGGCAGCAGGGCCTCCCTACACGCGACATAGCAGGTGCTTGCAGGGATGTGGAGTAGTAGAAGTACCTCCTCCCTCCCCACACATGGGGATTGGAGATGAGGCAGCTGATCCTGCCTGCTTGAGTCTCAGCTGTTATTTTCCAGGTGGGCAGCCCCAGTGGGAGAACCCGTGTGTCCGCCGGGCTCTCTTTAAAATGCATCCAGTGCAACCCGGTCCTTCTTGTGTAAACCTTCTCCCACTGGCTGGATGGTTTGCTTCTATTTAAGGCAGTGAGAGTATTTTCTCCGGCATGCTGCCCCCGGCCTTTATTTTGTCCCAGGAAGGCCATTCCTCGAAAGGGAAGCCGAGCAGGGGTTGCACTATCCAGCAGCAGGGATTGTCGGTGCCCACCCCCACAGCAGATCTAGAACCTTTGCCAAATGCCTCTCTGCCTTGGAGGGACCGTGTTTGTAACTTGACTTCCTCTGTCCCCTCCAGACCTGCTTGTGTGTGTTTTATTAGATGGTCATGAAGGTCTCCCCCCATCTCCCACCCAGGCAGCCAGCCCGGTGCCTCTGTCCCTCTACGCCACAACTTTTGTTTCCAGGTTCTGTTGATTTTCCCTCTGGATATTTCCTTACCCACTCCCCTCTCTGTCCTTCTGTTCTGTGACCCCAGGCAGTCTCCCAGTCCCCCTTACCTTTTACTGCCAAGCCTCTGGCCAGCATCCCCACCTCTGGGCTCTCGCTCCCTCAGCCCAGCCCCCGCCTGGCAGAATGATCTTTCATCAGGTATATCTGAGTCACTCCCCTGCTCTAACCTTTCCTGGCCTTTCATTGTCTTTAGGTTAAAGTCTAAGCCCTGGAGAATGGTTTACAAAGCCCTTCCCAGTTTGGTCCTGGCAGCCGGGCAGCCTCACCCCTTGCCACTCCCAACTCAGACACCAGCGACTCCGCAGTCTCTCCCTGCCTGTGCATGTACTGGTCCCAACCTACTCCAGCCAGATGTCACTTGCTGACAGAAGCCTTCTGGCTTCCCCTCTGTCCCCTCCCCTCCTCTGAGCTGTCATTTACCTGCCTTCCTGCCAGCTAGACTCCTCGTGGACACTCACCTTAGTTCGCTGCCTGCAGGAGGCCTTTGGCATGTGATTCTTGTGTATTGGTGACTTTCCCACAGGGTCACCATAGAAGCCACAGCAGGGGTTTTGTAGGGCTTTTAAGGGGCAAATAGAATCTGTTATTCTTTAATATCATTAATATCTGCAAAGTTGCCTTCCCAGCAGATCTTCATTTCCCAATGTCTACACGGTCCCTTTTCCTCTGGGTGGCAGTGATGATTGGCCTGAGCCTGTTATGAGATGCTTCATTCCTAGCCTCCCTTGCAGTGGGGGTGCCCATGTTGTGTGCATTTCTAACCAGTGAGACGTGGCGGGCGGGAGAGAGAGGTTCTTTTTCTTTTTTTTTTTTTTTTTTTTGAGACAGTCTTGCTTTGTCACCCAGGCTGGAGTGCAGTGGTACGATCTCGACTCACTGTAACCTCCGCCTCCTGGGTTCAAGCAATTCTCATGCCTCAGCCTCCTGAGTAGCTGGGATTATAGGTGTGTGCCACCATACCCGGCTAATTTTTGTATTTTTAGCAGAGGCAGGGTTTCACCATGTTGGCCAGGCTGGTCTTGAACTCCTGAGCTTAAGTGATCTGCCCACCTTGGCCTCTCAAAGTGCTGGGATTACAGGCATGAGGCACCGCACCCAGCTGGGAAAGAGTGTTTCTTCTTTTACAAAAGGTTAGCTGTTTCGCCCTGGCCCCTTCTTCCCGCCTTCCAGATACTTTGTGGGAGTATCAGGAGCTTTGGCAACTGTCTTGTGACCATGAGATGACAGGCATGTGGACAAAGGTTTACCATGGCGAGCATGGCAGAATAGAAGCTTGAAAGGAGCCTGGATCCTTGCTGACGTCAAGCTGTTGAAACACCCCAGAGACCCCACTCCCTCCTAATGTTCTGTCCTTACGACTAAAGCCATTTTTAGTCAGCAATTAAAATCAGACACATCTTCGCTCATGATTCTGAGCTTGTCAGAATTGTTTTTTGTTATACAAAAACTAAATGCATCCTTGGCATAAGGACTGGCCATGATTGAAACAAAACTTTGAAGGCCAAAGGTGCGTGCCAGAGAGAAGGATGCCAGTGCTTTGAGTGTAAGAAAGTATTGATGTAAGAAGTGTGGGTGCCCAAGAGGATGACCGTCAGGTGTCCTGTTCATGTGGGCGTGTTATGCCAGAAAACAAATCACACCCTGTTAGGAGAAAACTTAAAGCCTCTTGTAAGTAGCAGATTGTCAACATGAATGAAAAATCTTCAGAAAATGTCCAGAAATAGAATTTATTGGCATGTATGTCTCAGAAGGTCCAGAGATAGGCCCGGTAGGTTTCAGCCCATGAAGGACTCAAATGTATTGTCTTCAGCAATATTTCTTCACTTTTCAGGCTCCTTGTGAGTTATTTTGGGTGGGCTTGTGCCAAGTCATATGAAACTGGTTGCCTGCAGCTCCATCCCTTGGGCTTCACAGCCCTGCAGGAAGCAGATGTCGGGCTGGCTGGGGCTGGCTGGCTCTGGCTGGCCTGGCTTGGGTCACATATGTATCGTGCTTGCCTCCTAGGACTGCCATAACAAGTCACTGCGAATTGCATGGCTTAAGAGAACAGAAATCCATTCTCAGTTCTGGAGGCTGGGAGTTGGACTCAGGGTGCCAGCAGGGCTTTGCTCCCTCTGGAGTCCTGAGAGGAGGAAGCTTCCTTTGCCTCTGCCAGCTCCTGATAGTCCCAGGGTGCCTTGGCTGTGGCAGGATCGCCGCAGTCTTTGCCTCCATTCTCACTTGGCCATCCCTACCTGAGTGTCTGCATCTTCACGTGGCTTTTTTCTTTTCCTATAAGGACACTAGTCATATTGGATTAGGGCCAACCTAATGACCTCATCTTAACTTGATTATATCGGCAAAGACCCTGTTTTCAAGTACAGTCACATTCGTAGGTCCTAGAGGTTAGGACTTCAGCTTATCTTGATGGAGGACAAAGTTCAACCCGTAGCACCCGTCCCCAAGCCAGCCACTTTGGTCTGGATGGCATGAGACTCTAGCTGGCCAGTCCTGTATCACCTGCCCACCCCGAAGTGAGTGTGTGGGTCAACCCCCTGGAATTACGTGGCTTGAATGTTGGGGAGGAAGGTTCTCCAAGGGAACTAAGTTGAGGGCAGGCCACAGATGGAAACTTGGCAAAAGCAGTGGTGGTGGTAATGGTTCACCAGCAGCCCGGCTTGGCCTGAGGCCCCAGCTTTCCAGTCCAGAGTAGTCCACTGGTCCAACTCTTCTCTCCCAGTTCAGTCTCCTCTTTCCCGACTTCCATTCTTTGATCTGGGGGAGGGGGCACTTAGTTCAGTTGGAGGTGGTTGGAGAGGGAAAGGAGACCCAAAGCAGGGAGGCCCTTGTGATTTCCCTACCGGCCACCTGCTCTGGACTGGAGCATGGGCCTCAGATAGCCTTGTCGCTGGGCTGCATGTGTGGCCTTGTAGGGTTCCACCTAGCAGAGCTTCTGATGGGGGACACAGCCTGGGCGGGTTAGCTAGTGACTGAGCTTTGATGATAATGAACCATTGTTTGTTGCTTTTTTTTGAGATGGATTCTTGCTCTGTCACCAGGCTGGAGTGCAGTGGCACCATCTCAGCTCACTGCATCCTCTGTCTCCCAGGTTCAAGCAATTTCCCTGCCTCAGCCTCCTGAGTAGCTGGGACTACAGGTGCACACTCTAATTTTTTGTATTTTAGTAGAGACAGGGTTTCACCATGGCCAGGATGGTCTTGATCTCCTGACCCTGTGATCCACCCGCTTCAGCCTCCCAAAGTGCTGGGATTACAGGCATGAGCCACCATGCCCAGCTGTTTGTTGCGTCATTCACTAGTTTTTCAGCTGCTGTGGGAGAAGGCTATGGAAGTGTGCAGTCCACAAGAAATGGAAAAACACTGATCCCCTGATTCTGTCCCGTGCTTTCCAGTTGACCACTCATTTGGAGACGTTTCCCTTTGCTTGTTTTTTTTTTTTTTTCCCCTCCAGGCTGCTGGGCCATCCCTGCCTACCCAGCCTTTTTCTGAAGATCCCGAAGCCCAGAGCACTTAGGAAAGTCTGAGCACTAAATCGCATCCTGCCTTAACCACCATATCCCGTGTGTATGTCTTATCTCCTTTATGACAGGGGCATGGTTCATAGTTGCCTTTATCTGGAGCATATCGGGCCATGTGGGAGAGGAAGCTTGAGCCAGGCAGACCCTGCGCAGACCTTGCTGTGCCCACCGTGGGGTCCTGGGTTAGTGCTGTTTTTCTGAGCCTCAGTTTCCTCCTCCTCAGGATAGGAAATGGGAGTAGCACTAATGGTTGACATTTTTCTCAGCCAAGTTCCTGTGAGCGGGTTTGTGCATGCCCGGGACCTGAGCCCTGGCCACAGGAAAGTCCTGTTCGGAGCTTGTGGTCAGCTGGGCGATGAGGTCAAGATGCTCTGAGAGTTAGAATGGAGGGGTGTGGCTTGACTGCCCCAGACCACGCTGCAAGGTTTCCAGAATAAAAGAGCATGGGGCAGGGATGGGGTCAAAGAGGACCCTGTGTGTGCCTGGTGAGGGCTTCAGGCCCGGCTCATGGACCAGGGGTGGACCCGTCCGACCAGGGCAGTGAGCCACTTTGGGAGGCAGTGAGCCATGAGTATGGAAAGGAAGCCAGAGGCAGCGTGAGTCCTTGTTTAGGGGAATTGGGGGAGCCATTGAAGGTTTTTAGGTAGTTGAGGAAAGGTATTCTGGCAGTTGTGGCCCAGAGTGGTTGAGTTGTGTCCAGGCTAGAAACTGGACCCTGAAATTAGTTTTGAAACAGTAAAAAAAAAAAAAAAAAAAATGTCTGAATTAGAGAGTATAGCTTAATTTTAATTACTGGTCCTTGTTAACTAGTTCTCTGATTGCATGTAAGCCAAGGTCTCTAATTGGATTTTTTAAGATCGGGTCTGGCTGTGTTGCCCAGGCTGGATGGAGTACAGTGGCTATTTCAGAGATGCAGTCATAGCACACTGCGGCCTTGAACTCCTGGGCTTGAGTGATCCTCCTCCCACCTCAGCCTCCCGAGTAGCTGTGACTACAGGCACACCTCCACACCCAGCCTCGAATTGGTTTTTAAGTGCTGTCAAATGTTTCAAGGAGACCCTCCACGTGCTCTGTGCTAACCTTCCCACATCTTGGTGATTTGTTGCAGAGCCTCTGTTATGGGGCAGGGGCGGCATAGCCTCCTTCCAGCCTCCCAGTTTGCAGCAGTGCTCTTCGGGGTCACCACGGGAGTTGAATTAAAAGGCCACTCTGACCTGGCCTCTGTGGTTTCCTGGCAGGCTGCATGGACCAGCCCTCAGGCGCTGCCAGAGCAGAGCTGCCGATTGGCAAGGACAGGGGCCTGAGGGCTTGCCCAGAGGGTTAGCTGGCCTCTGCTTATTTGTGAGAGGTGAGGCTTGGAGGTTTGGTTAGATTTTGAGGCCCTGTGCCTGCAAGGGCAGGGAACCAGTGCCTGGTGACTTGGAACTAAGGCACAGACTTCCATTTCAGGCTCAAAGGCGGCATGGCATTGGTCTGCAAAGTCAGGGATCTGGTTCTTTAAGGTAGATCTTATAGGATGGAGCCCTTAAGTGCCCCTTTCTTCCTGATCTGACAGGTCCTAGAGCCCTGGGCCAGGATCCCTGGTGCTAAGCTCTGTCAGGTCGGTGGGGAAAAAGTATTTAAGACTCTTACCCTGCTGAGATCTAACCTAAAGAACCACAACCTGACTTTCAGCCCATGCCAGTCCATCACGGTGTCAGGGGTTTTTCTTGCTTTTTCCTCTTTCTCCTTTGCTAGCCTTGGTGTTTGCAGTGGCCCTTCTGACCAGGCCATAGACAGAAACCACAGCCTTCTTCCCTGTCTGTCATGTTGCTGTCCCCAGGGCCACTGCCCCACCTCCTCCGAGATCTGCTGCCCCACAGAGTTGGGTGATGGTTGCACCGCATTGGTCAGTGACTGCCTCTGGGTCAGTCCCAGGGGCTTGCATGACTGCCTCTCAGCCCTTTACCTGAGGGGCCCTGTGGCTCATCCATGGTGCTCAAGTTCCAGAGTTTCCATCTGCTGCCAGGCCGAGAGCAGCATCCTCACCAGGTTCACAGCCGAGCAGGTGGGCAACAGTGTTCGGCCTAGGCTTTGGTTTAATTTTTATGCTGGACTTTCTCAGTAATCGCCAGCACAACCTTATTCATGGTGCCTTCCTTGTGTCTGGATTTCAGCTTCCCCATCTCTACGGAGGGTGTTGGACCAGATTACGCATGGGTGACTCAGATATACCTGGGCTGGCATGCAACCTGTTTGGCCCACACAGGAATTTTACGTTCTTCCCTTTGACATTGTGGCCAGTGTTGAAGCTGGTTGCCCTTAGGCCCCACCATTCTCTGTTGTCCCACACCACCGGCCTCATGGTTTACATTTGCTCTGTAGGTGCTTCAGTTTGTGACCCTCCATTTGCTCCTAGGTCCTCTCCTCACATCCCCCTGCTACCTGAATTCCTCAGTACCCTCTGGATCTGGCTTTGCAGGGTGATGGGACAGAAAAGAGGGAGACTAGAGCCTAGGCATCCACAAGCCGGGTTCCAGAATGGTTAGATTTGAGGACTCTGGGGAAGGGGAGAAGATTTTTCATTTACTCAGAACACAAGGTAGTGGACTTGGGGCAGTAAAGGTCTCAGGAACAGAGTTGAAGCCAGAATTGTCGAAGATGCATATTGGGTCTTCAGGTGGGCAGCCGAAGAGGAAGCGTGGGCCTGTGGTGTGGGAAGGACCCCCCGCAGGATGCCAGCCCTGTCACCGATGAGGGCAAGGAGAGTGGCAGCCTGGGCGTGACATGCGCCTGGAACAGGCCCTGCCAGCCTTGGGGCCCAAAGATTGTGGTGTAATCCAAGCTTGTTTTAATCAAGCCACAGATAAGAACGAGCTTCCTCCCAGCCAGGCTGAGGCTGGCTATGGCCTGAGTGCACATTCCTGCCTGGTGCACTCTGTTCTGCATGTAGGTGGGGCCGGGTGTGGGGGCTGCCCTGCTGCCTTGGACCCAGGATGGCATTTCTCCTGCTTGACAGGGACGCTTGGAATTTCCTGTTGGAAATAGCCCCAAAGGAAAGAGTGCCTGGTGGGTTGAGCTGTGTGTGTGTTCAGTGCTTTCTACAGTGGCCCCAGAGAGCAGTGGGCTTTTGCAGTCTCCACGCTGCTGTCTTCGGCTTTCCCACTGGTGTTTCCTGCCCTCAGAAATCCACCTGCCCCACTAGGGAGCACTCTCCTTTCTCTTCTCCCCTCCGTCTGTGCACATAAATTGGGGTAGATTTCAACCCGATCTCCATAGCTCTGTGATCTTGGGCAAGTCATTTTGCTTCTCTGAGCCCCAGCTTTGGGTTCTGTGTGTGCTGTGAAACCACCTGTGGCCAATCCTGGGTCAATATTGTTTACCAATGACAAGAAGTTTCTAAGGGTTTTCCCCAAAGTGTAGGCCTCGCTGGGGAGCTGGCAGTAGCTGGAAAAGAAAGAGTTTGGACTTCAAGTCAATTTGTAGGGTTAATATTGCAACTTTTAAAAAAATTTGAGACAGTCTTACTCTGTCACCCAGGCTGGAATGCAGTGGTACGGTCTCGCCTCACTGAAACCTCCGTCTCCTGGGTTCAAGCGATTCTCCTGCCTCAGCCTCCTTAGTAGCTGGGATTATAGGTGCGCACCACCACACCTGGCTAATTTTTGTATTTTTCGTAGAGATGGAGTTTCATCATGTTGATCAGATTGGTGTTGAATTTCTGACTTCAAATGATTTGCCTGCCTCGGCCTCCCAAAGTGCTGGGATTTACAGGTGTGAGCCACCGCGCCTGGCCAAGATTGAAACATGAATCTCCTCCTCCTCGTCTGAGGCCCTTCTCCCTTTCTTTGCTCACCAGTTCCTCCCTCTGAGCGCTGCAGCCACCGCACAAACCCCAGTGCCCCGTCAGGCCCAGCAGGACATGCAGGTGGAGCCCTGGCCTGAGTTTTGGATCTTGGCTTCAAAGCCATATTAGGTCCATCTCTACCTTGTCCCAGTTCCCAGCCCTGTCCCTTTTAGGTGTGTCTGATCAGCACCCTCAAAACTAGAGAGATCGCAGCCTCAAACAAATCCTTTTGGCAGGGTTTCGGTGACCCGAACATGCGCCAGGCATGTTCCAAAACCCCCAGCATCAAGGCCCACCCAGGGATTAGGATCAAAGCTGCTTGGCTGGGGTGAGAGGGACTGTCTCTGTTCTTAGCCACTTTCTGTTCATATATGGCTATCATTCACTGAGTGAACATTGATTAGAACAGCAGCGTGACAGAGCAGAGAAAACGTGTTTCCCATTTGCTATACCTGTGTTGGAATCTGGATTTGTTACTGTGAGATTCAGGACACTTGAGTCATTTGTTTTCTAAAAGGTTAATTTCCTTAACTTATAAAATGACTTGATTGTACCTCCTGTAGTGGATGTGGTGGGGACTGGGTGATACGAAGTCTGTGAGGACCCAGCATGGCACCTGCACATGGCGGCTGTGTGGTAGGCGGTCACTGCTTTTGTCATTTTGTAGGTGGTCCTTAGGATTAGACACTGTGGGGGACACAGGCTGGGTGAGATAGGTCCTTGCCACCAGGAGTATATGGTCAACAGGGGCTGCGGGATAGATTGGCTGTGTTTTGGGAGTTCCTAGCATCTGACCCCCTCCTGGTTTACATCTGAGTATTCACTTCCATATGTATCTTGGAGGCCAGAGAGGAAGGGCCAGGAACTCTCATCACCTGGTAGAGCTGGGTGTGGGCACAGGACTGGGGCCTGCCAGCCAGACCCGCCCCCTGGTGCTGGGATTCAGGAAGCAGGACAGAGAGCATTCGTCACCGTGGCTCAGTGGCAGAGGCAGGTGCCAGATGGGAAGCTGAGCTCTGTGTGCCCAGGTGTGGGCTGGGCAGGGGTCCTTGCCTGCCTGCCTGCCTGCCTGCCTGCCTGCCACGGGGCCCGCTTTCACTGTGCTTCTCTGGGCAAACAGCCTCCCTGGCAGGGGCCTGGTTTCTGAGTGTGGCTCTCCCAGCTTCCTGTTTTCTGACCTGCACAGTGACCTTTTAGTGAGGTACCTTGCTGCTCAGGTCAGCCCCAGGAGGGTTCTGGTGCTCACATCCCAGAACCTACTGGTCTCTGGGCCTCAGAGTAACTCATACTGAGAGGAGGGAAGGATGCCCAGGCAATGCTGTGCAGAGAGAGCAGGGTTGCCACTTCTGCCTGCAGGGAAGAGTCAAAGACGACTTCCTGGAGGAGGAGGCATTTGAAAGGTACTTTATAGGACTGAGAGCCTGGAGGGAGGAGGTTCAAATTCTGGCTTGGCAGTGGCAGCCTGGCCCTCACCTTATAGCCTCTTTGAAATGTAAATGACACTAGTGCCTGTGGGATAGGGCCTTTGTGTGGAGTAAACATTTGAGGACAGTGCCTGGCTAATCTCTGATCAAAATAGGCCCCCTCCTGCCAGGGGATTAGGTTCTTGACAGTTGTTAAGACCAACCGTCTACCCCCATACTCTGTTTTGAGGGGGAGTGATAGAGTTATGTTGGGGGGCTTCTGCTCTGAGCTCAGTGCATAGGCATCCTGTCTTGTTGAATGTGCCTGACCCCTCAAGAAGTAGGTAGGATCCTTCCTTTTTTACAGGGGAGAAGACAGGGCCTTAGTGAGGTTAAGTAGTTCCCTGGGCCTTCCATCCAGGTGATGGGGCCAGGACCTTGCTTCTAGTTCTCCTGCCTCCCAAGCTTGGCTGTTCCTACAACCTCATATGGCCCCACCCAGAGGGAGTCAGTCCCCAGAGAAAGAGAATGGCAGTGACCCAGAATGGGCACAGAGCTACTTCCTGCTCAGGGAGTGCCGGGCGGCCTCCTACGGGGGTGGTGGGGCATTGAACATCCCCTTCAGGGAAGGCTGGGAGCTTACCAGGTCCTGAGGAAGAGGAGGGACTGTGTGCAGGAAGCCCTGAGGCACAAGCCAACTTAGCATTTGGGGGAACTCCAAGTATTTCATGTGTACGGTGTCTGTGGGGTGCCTGGCAGGGGTATTGGGCTAAGCAGTGTGGCAGGGGACCCTGTGTGCTCTGGCCAGGGGCCTGGACCTCATTCTGTTGGTGGTGGGGGCCCATGCAAGTAGGGATTGGCAAAGTGGACCAACACCGCCTCCCCTCCCCTCCGCTCCACTCCCCTCTGCTCCCCTCCCCTCCCCTCCCCTCCCCTTCCCTCTCTTCCCCACCTACTCTATCCTTGTACCCCAGGCCACAGTGAAGGACATTGGTCCCAGGCCCTGCTTTCGTAGGAGGAAGCAAAGCCCTGCTTTGTGTAGCAGAAGCCCAGGCTCCCCATTGTCCACCCTGACATAGACCCTCTGAGTCCTCAGTTATCTGGCCTGTAAGTGGCTGTGAAGTCTGTCTTGCTTCTCCTCCCAGAGAAATTGTGAGTATAAAAAGCCTGCCAGACGTGTGGATATGCGGTTTTAAAGATTAAGGCAGTTTAACCAAAAAGAACAAAACATTGCCTGAGTTAATAGAAGTGGCACTGGGCGTTCTTCCCATCAGCCTGAGTTGGAGGTGGGGTGCCTCCCAGCAGGGGCTGGCAGGGACACCAGCATGCGCTCTGACCTCATCCAGAGAGTTTCCGGGTGCTCTGCACAGTGGGACACCCTCTGGAGGAGGTCCTGTGGGGAGGGCAGAGGGCCAGTAAGAACATTCAGTGGCCTTGGTGAAGCCAAGGTGCCATTTGTCCTCTCCCACCCATCCTGCACTTCGTGTACTGAAACTGACAGCAAGGAAGTCTTGGCAGGGAGAACTCCCAGTTCAACTCCTTGAGTGTTGTTGAGGCTGAATACCAGCTGACAGCTTGCTGGCCGGCTTGGGGGTGTGGGGCCGAGAGGGCCTCAGCGACTTATCACAGTGACCCTGTGAGGTGTAGGTGTGTCTGGTCCCCCATTCAGTGGTCATGGAAGCACAGTGGGGTTTAAGTGACCAGCTAGGTCTGCAAGCAGCAGAGTCAAGATTCCAGAATCTGCAGTGTGACACCAAGCTCCTTTGTTTTGTAGAGATACAAAGTCTCCAGCAGGCACAGGGTGGAAGAGGAGATTTTTGTTAATTTTTTTGTAGACAAGGGATCTCGCTGTGTTGCCCAGGCTGGTTTTGAATTCCTAGGCTCAAGTGATCCTCCTGCCTTAGCCTCCCAAAGTGCTGAGATTACAGGCATGAGCCACCATGCCCGGCGAAGAAAGAGGAGGCGTTTTGTTGACGTGAACTGGGAGAAGGTTGAGTAGCTGAGAAGGCAGAGAACAGCCTCTGTAGAACAAGCAGGTAGGGGATGTTTCTGGGTATCGTGAGCGTGGAGTGAAGGGGAGAGGGAACCCAAAGCATGCTGGCGCCAGAGCCTGCGCAAAAGACCTGTGCCTAGAACATTCTGGGTGTCATTTAGTAGGAAAGGGGAAGTCAGTGGTGGGCTTTTGAGTTTGGCAGCACCCCCATGAGAGCTGGGCGAATGTAGGTAGATGTTGGAGTCATGGCAGCAGGATCAGTGGTGGTGACAAAGGGAACTTACTCCCATCTTTTGGGGCTCAGTTCAGAGAAAAATTGAGCCAGAAATAGGTCACAGGTTTTAGGAACAGTATTAGAGTATCTTATTTTCTGGCATGTCCAGGAAGTGCCATTTTCCACTGGATGGATTTTTTAGATATTTGCTTGGAGCTTATGTCCTTGTCTTCAGAAGAGTGGTTTTCCAGTGTTAAACATATATCTGATCTGGCATGGTGGCTCACACCTGTGATCCCAGCACTTTGGGAAGCCGAGGAGGTAGAGCACTTGAGGTCCTTGAGGTCAGGAGTTCGAGACCAACCTGGCCAACATGGAGAAACCCCGTCTCTACTAAAAATACAAAAATTAGCCAGGTGTGGTGGCACACGTCTGTAATCCCAGCTACTCGAGAGTTTTCTCCAGTTGTGGCCTCCGCTCCCTGAAGCTCTCGCAGTTACTGACCTTGGGCTCCTGGGGAGGGCAGATCTCACTGACGCCACCATTGCTTTTGTAGGAGAATCACTTGAACCCAGGAGGTGGAGGTTGCAGTGAGCTGATCTTGCACCATTGCACTCCAGCCTGGGCGACAGAGCGAGACTCTGTCTCAAAAATAAATAAATAAAATAAACATGTATCCCACTCTTCTTTCCCTTCTAAAAGAGAGTATATGTGTATAATTTAATAATTTTTTTGTTATTTATAACCGTACAATTAGAAAAAAACAAATATTAAAAGGTAGGGAATTGATTAAATAAATTATGCTTGATTTACCTTTTAATGATAATGCTTTAGAAGAATATGCAACCTTGGCTGGGCTCAGTGGCTCATGCCTGTAATCCCAGTACTTTGAGAGACTGAGGCAGGTGGATCACCTGAGGTCAGGAGTTTGAGACCAGCCTGGCCAACATGGTGAAGCCATGTCTCTATGAAAAATACAAAAATTAGCTGGGTATGGTGGTGCATGCCTGTAATCCCAGCTACTTGGGAGGCAGAGGTTGCAGTGAGTCAAGACTGCACCATTGCACACCAGCCTGGGCAACAGAGCAAGACTCCATCTCAAAAAAAAACAAAGAATATGTAATGTCACAGGAATATGTTCACTATAGCTTGTTAATTCAAAGGTAGGATCCAGATGTTTGTAGTATAATTTCAGTTTTAGCAATGATATATATTAAAAACTTGGAGGGGTATGTTATGTAATACAAATGTTATGGGCTATCTCTGAGATTAAGTTAAAACTTTTCAGTTCCTGAGTAAGTAACTGAGAATATAAACATCTCTTACAATGGACTTACATTAATTTGATCAGAGAAAAAAGACAGTTTTTTGAAAAGCTGCATTACTTTGTAGACACGGCCGGTATCATTCCGTTCTGCCTGAGTCTCACCGTCTCCACTGCAGGAGGCAGCTGGGTCACATTCAGGGTTCGTAGGGCCCCAGGTGGCACTCCTCTGTCTTCCTTGTCTTTAGCATCCGGATCACACCTCGTCTGGAAGCTGAGCTTGAATCTCAGCCCCGGGCTTGCCAGTGGGAGTTCTTGAGTCCTCGGCCTGGCCTTGGACTCCTGTTGTGAAGTGGAGCCAGCCTGGCAGGTGGCTGCTCAGATGAGCATGTAAGGTGTGTCTAGGCTGCTGGGGCCTGAGGCTACATCCTGAAGCTTCCCTGGGCCTTCAGCCAGTGGCTGCTGTTTATTCCAGCAGTGAAACCCAACCATCACATTCCTTGAAATACCTTTAATTAAACTCTTACTAAATTTTGAATTTTCAGTGAGTTTGGCCTTGACCATCTGAAGGAAAGGCAGACACACCCACACCCCACTCACACCCGTGATGAAATGCAGGCAGGATCTGACGTCCTGGGCTGAGAAGTGCTGGTCTTCTCTTTTCCTGTCAACACTGCCCCGTTGACCATGCAAGGGGCGTGGAGATGCCATTGTCCCGGGGTCAGGGGGTTGGCAGGGAGGTTTGCTGCGGTCAGGGGCTTCCTGTGTAGGCCCCAGGGAATGGGACTGGCCTGACTCAGAGCAGGAGCCACCCAGGGAGCAGGGGAACAGCCTTCCAGGGCTTCCCTGGTCCAGCTGCCTGGCCTTGCGGGCTCTTCTGAGGACAGAGCCCTAACAAGCGAGGGTCAGCGCCCAAGAAAAAAGGAGCATTGTTAGGGGGTGGGGCCAGGGGAATAGCCAGGGCATTGTCGCCCAGCCAGGAGGCTCTGTGTGTTCCGTGGCTTTCCCAGCTCCCTGACAGTCACAGGCACTGAGGTTTGGGGTTTCCACCCTCTGACAGCAGGTAGGTCCCTTTCTGGCAGCTGCCAGCATCTCTCATCCCTTCCCTGCTCTGCTCTGGGGGGATTTTTCTTAGCATTTCCCAGTTCTGGGGGCCGCATCCTCCCACACCCTCCCCTGTGGTATTGAGATAAGTAGGGGAGAAGGCGGTGTGGGCTGTTGGTAATGATCCCAGAGCCTGGAGAATAGGGGCAGTGTTCCTGGGGGAGAGCTGTCACCCGGCCCCTGGGGTGTTAAGCCTGATGAGTCATGAGGGGTGTGGACCTCAGAACGCTGGGGAGACTGGCTGGGCATTGAGGGATGTGGAGAGGCTGCCACCAGCAGACATCGAGAGCCGTGGGGGTCAGATGGGACACGTGCTCCCACCAGCCTCTCGGAGGAGGTTACGTGTTTGTCATTGTTAGCTGTGTCTGACGTGGGAAAGCACTGTGAATACTGAGGAGCCTGTCACGTTTACTCTCTCAGCGTCTTTGGTTTATCTTAAACCTCAGTGAGATGTTGGCAGTTCTTCTCATGCTGTCACAGAGCGTGACCTTGTGGCCTCGACCGCATGTGCTTTAGACATTGCAGTCCACTGCAGCGTGCAGGCCTCCTGGGGCAGGGCTGGTGGCTACAGCAGGACGGGGACAGTGTTCCTCCAGTTGTGGCCTCTGTTCCCCGCCGTTCTTGCAGTTACTGACCTTGGGCTTCTGGGGAGGGGCAGGTCTCACTGACGCCACCATTGCTTTTGTAGCCCTTTCTTGGAAGGGGTGGCCTTGGGCTTGGTGAGTACTCCCCACCTGTTTCTAAACTCTGAGGATGCCCCTCAGGAATGAGAAAATTTCAAATTAGTCATCGAGTGCTGGAGTCCAGCTGGGAAGAGGCAACCACTTGGCACCATGTGCACCACCTGGGCCCGCCACCTGCAGCCCAGGCCCTGGGCCTCTCTGGGCTCCTGGCGAGGCCCTAGGCCCAACTGGTTTCTGGTGGGAAGTGACAGGGCCAGTAACTGAAGCAGGAGGCTCTGGTACAGGTGACCTGGGCAGGTTGAAACCTGCCTCTGCCATCTCCTGGTCTCCAGGAGGGTGAGGCGGCCGTTCATGGTGCTGCCAGGCACCAGGCCCTGGGCAGCTACAGTTGTTTCCAACCTGGGTCTTGTGCAACGCCTGGTAGACCACTGCCTCCCACTCACCAGTGTTAGAGCAGCCAGGCGGGTTTCTGCGGCCTGAGCCCCCTCCGTCCTGATAGTCCTGTTTCCTAGGCAACGCTGTGTCTTTGGCCATCTGTTGACCTCCCATTCCCCTTGGCTTCTCAGTGCAGAATTTCCATAGCACATCAGTCTGCACTGGTGATCTCTGGTGTACGTGTACAGATATACACACCCATGGGAGATGAGGGAGGCATCCCACTGTCTTTCAAGGCTCAGCTTACCTGCCACCTCCTCTGAGTCAGCTTCTGACTGCCCCATGTGAATACCTGTGCCTGCCTTTGTGTGCTCACTGCACTCTTTTGGGTCATTCTGAAAGAGGCTCCGTTTTATTTTGCCTCACTGGCCCAACAGCCAACCCTGTCTGCCCTTGAGGCCATCCTTGCCACCCTGCTGCAGCAGTAAGTCCACAGCGGGGGCTTGGGTTCTAATTGTTGAAATAATGTCTCCAACGTAATGTGACCAAGGTCCCACAGATCAGCAGCCTAGTGAGCTGAGAGCTCAGGTGAGTTCATCTGTGTGTTTCAGAGCGGGTGGTGGACAGAGGACAGCAGGCTGTTGTCCTGAAGCCTCCAGAGCCTAGCGGAGAAGACGAAGGATCCAAAAGAAGGAGGTGTGTGTACCTTGTAGGACTTGCTTTGTAGGTGTAGGTGCCCAGAGGCCAGGTTGGAGGGAACCATTGAAACCTGGGTCTTACAGTGCAGGCCCACACGGGGCATAGCCCCCTGGGCACTGGCACTGCCCACTGCCCATGTGTGCTGGGGCCATGCCAGCCTTCTCTGCTGCCAACCTGGCTTCTCTACCCACCCTCAGTGGGCATGGCTTCTGCTTCCATCTCAGTTTCTGCTTCGCCCTTGCTTGGTGGGTCATTATGTGCCCACTTAGCCCACATAGACTTTCACTGAGTCCCCACCTTCACGCAGGATGTCCTAGGGGCACCCAGGGGCACCTGGGTGGCTCAGGCCAGCCTGCCCTCTAGTGGGGAGCACAGTAGACAGATCTCCTAGCCCAGGGGGGCCAGCTGTGGTGGAGCCTGCCTCGCCATTCCATTCTTAGAGAGGCCTTGGAAAAGCACAGGAATATAGGAGCGAAAGCACGGACTGGGCAGAGGGGCCAGAGTCGCCCTCTGAGCGGGCCTGTAGGGTCCCCAGAAGAGTTTTCTGGGTCAGAATCAAGAGACTCGGGAACCTCTTTGCATCCTGTGAGCCCAGTCACTTTGCCTCTGGTTGGGGTAGGTTTTCCAGAACGTTTTCCTGCTCCAACAGAGAGAGGGAAGGCGGTTGCCATGGGAACCCCCGGCTGCTGCAGGTGCTGTGTGGCTGACGCCACCTCCCAATTCTATGTGCTGCGGGCAGGATGTGGGGGAGGCCACCTGGGAGGAAGGTGTCGGACAGGGCTTACCACGACCCACTGGGAAGTATTAGATGGCTTTTGGAGCTCACACTTTGGATAGGGTGCTGCAGGTCCCAGGCATCAGAGGTCACTCTTTCTCCCCCATTCCTGAGTTTGGAGAAAGGCTGCCAGCCAGTGCCTCAACCCTACCCGTCACTGGAACAGGTCCTGTGTGTGCCCCCTGCCCCATCCTCAGTCCCCAGTCCTGCAGCTGCTGTGCTGTCCTGCTTCTCTTTCTGCCTCCTCCCCTCATGATTCCTGCCCTAACTGTAGCCCTAGCTGTAGCCCTCTCCACCTAGCAACGCCCTGTGCTGCCCGAGAGCCCTCCTGTGCCCACCACACACCCACATGCACATGCATCACATTTACACATGCCGTTCTCTTCCAGGACGAACCCTCCCTAGTTCCTGAGGCTCTGGGGACCAGTGGGTATGTGTCTGTCTCTCTCCAGTGCCTCTTTCTCCTCTCTGCCTTTCCTTAGACACGTACCTCTTACCTCCTGTGTGACCTAGCTTCCTTCGTGAAGCGCTCTTTGGTTTTCTCAGCAGGAGCCTCCTCTCCCCAAGGCTCCCACTGTTCCTCTACCAGGCCTGCCGTGGGACCCTCTCTCCCGGGTGGTCACTGTTGACTGATTGCTCATCAGTGTTCCCTCTTTAGACCCTGGTTCTGATGCCTGTGCCCAGCAGGGCTGGGCCCACAGGAGGTGCTAGGGAATGTAGGGGGGTGTCAGCTGCCGTGGGCCTTTGAGGAAGCCTCCTTCCTTCTCTGGTTAGTAAGTTATTGCAGCAAGGCAGGGCAGCCCTGCACATTGATGCAGCTTTTCTTATTCTCCTCCTTTCCAGAAGACTCACAGGTCACATGGCTGCTGCTTCAGAGTCACTGAGGTGCCACTGTGCCAATGCACGGTTGGTTTATCTTAATATCACCCCCCCAGGAAACCTCCCTCCACCCCGTCCCTAGGACTGGCTGAGATGACCTTCCATCCTACTCTCACCTGTAGGATTGCAGGAATAACAAATGACACTTAGTCACAGGCCTCAGCAAAATCTGGGACCCAACCAATTTGAATGTGCTGATTTCATGTGTAGACCCTGGGAAAACCGGTGCCTACACCTTTCTCAAGCCCTTGCAGGGCACTGGCACAGATCTGCTCTCGCCCTGAGTCTCTCTAGGTGTCTCTGTGTCCATGCCTTCTCAGCACCTCACAGCTGCTGCCCAGGAGATGAAGCCCACCAGCTCCTTTGCCAAAGGGCTCACCCGCTAGAGAAAAGTGCTGGCTTTTCAGGGTGCACGATCTGATTTGTGCTGGCCTTTGTCCCCTGTTTCTCTGAGCAGGTGCTCAGAGCTGTGGCATACACTGCAGTCTGCAGAGTACAATGGCCCCATCATGAGTCTCAGCGACTCACCAGGGTCACAGCCAGAGCTGGGTGGATGTGCGCCCTCCTGGGTGAGGCTAATCGGAAGATATTCAAGGGCATCAAGCTGCCCCGCCCAGCATGGTGTGTACATAGTCCCCCGGGGACTTCCTCCCATCAAGGGTGTGGCAGGTCAGATGTGGGTCAGTAAATTTCTGTGACCTGGCAGCATTCTCTGGAATTCTCCCAAGTGAGTACGCAAGGGTTTCAGTGTCAGCTTCTTCCCCTCTGCAAATCTCCATGCACATGAACATATCAAAGTACCTGAGAAGTCCTGCAGCAAAGCTTCTACTTAGCTTGACACAACCTGGAGCCTTTGCAAATGATTTTGAGTACTGAACTTCCCCTTTTCATGCAGTGTTTAAGAAAAATGTTAATGCTTTATTATTATTATTATTATTTTTGAGAAGGAGTCTTGCTTTGTCGCCCAGCCTGGAGTGCAGTGGCGCAATCTCAGCTCACTGCAGTCTCCGCCTCCTGAGTTCAAGTGATTCTCCTGCCTCAGCCTCCCGAGTAGCTGGGGTTACAGGCACCTGCCACCATGCCCAGCTAATTTTTGCATTTTTAGTAGAGGTGGGATTTCACCGTGTTGGCTGGGCTAAGCCACCACGCCCAGCTCCATTACTAATATTGTATCAAACACCAGTTTGGAAACTACCTCAAGGAATGCTGTCTTTGGATTGGAGAGCAATGAATATAGAAAGAGTACAGCTTCAGGGCTTAAATAATAATCTGTGCAGGCTCTGTAGGAATCTGAGTCAGAGTTTCCCCTCCTTATTGTTAAAAAGGATGCATAGAAAATGTTTTTGGCTTGGAGAATTCGTCGCCACTGTGGCTGGGGCTGCCAGTTGCCATTCTAGGGGGAACATGGAGATGAAGCAGACATTGAGATATGTTTTTTTGTTGTCAGTGAAAATAAACATCTCAGGCCCGAAACCAGGGCGTGGAAGGGAGAAGTCTGGGGACATGAAGTTGGAATCCCACTTGGGGATGGGCACTTATTCTCGTACCACCACCTCTTGCAGCCAGCGACCAGGAGGCCTTTGTGGGGTCTGGGGCCCTCATTAAAGCCCAGGCCCCCAGGTTCCAGACAATGGAAATGATGGCTCGAGTTCCCACAGCAAGTCAGCACAAGGCTCCTGACGCCTGGCCCGCTGATCTCTTGGAAGCATCATGGTTTCCGAAAATCTTACCCAAGCCCCTTGTTCTGTGAGGCCATAAACATGGCAACTGCCATGTGTGAAGGGCTTATAGCCTGTACCAGGCAAGGTGCTGATGCCTCACCTGTGTTAACGTCCACAGCCGTCTCTCCAAAGGGACTGAGGCATCTGACTCCCTCACTCATGGCCCTTTGCTAGCTTCCCCCACTCTGAGGACACTGACTCCTAATCGTGCCCCACCTCTTTGTCCCCCGTCCCCTGCTCCCATGCTGGCCTCCTCTGCTCAGGACCCTGCTCTTACCTTCTTCTTATTGAGAACATTCTTCCCCGGGTCCCTCCTGGGCCTTCTTCTTGACCAGGCCTTCCTTAGAGAGGCCTTGGACTCGTTTGCCAGTGCCACTGTCACAAAGGGCCACAAACTGGGCAGCTTAAATAGCAGAAGTGCACCCCTCCCATTCTGGAAGCTAGAAGTCTGAGATCCCACTCGGGGCTCCTGAGGCAATGGGGTCAGTTCCAGGCATCTCTCCCTGCTGGGGGTGAATCACCAGCTGTCTTTGGTGTTCCTGGGAATGTAGAAGCATCACCCTAAATCTCTGCCTTCATCATGATGTTTCTCCTTTTTGTGGGTCTGTGTTTAAATTTCCCCACCCTACTCTGGTATGACCTCATCTTAACAAGTGTCATCTGCAAAGACCCCATTTCCCAACAAGGTCATGTTCTCAGGTACTGGGGGTTAGGACTTCAACATACTGTTTTTTTGGGGGACATGGTTTAGCTTGTACGAGGCCTTCTCTGATGAGTGCCCCTCTTTCCCGTCATGCCCTCTGCACTTCGTTGATATTGCAGCCCTTGGCGGCACCCACAGTCGCTTCATTTACTTGTTTGTTGTCTGTCTTCTGCACTGGGGGGTGAGTGTGAGCACAGAGGACAGGGACCTGGTGGTCATCTTCACGTGGTATCTTCAGAGCTTGAGCAATGCCAGGCACAAAATTACTCTGTTCACTTAATCACTCAATGAATGAGTGTGCGAGTGAATGAACGAATGCATGAATGCATGAATGAAAGGAAACACAGCCCCCTGAAGCAAGTACTATTGTCTTCCCCATCCATCACTCACACAAACTGAGGCTTTGAGAAAACCGGAGCAGAGTAAAGAACAGGCTTTTGTGTGTGATTCATGAAGCAGTAACGGTTTCTCTTTTATTTACCTCTTGGATAAAGGGCAGAAGCAAGAAGGGTGGCTGTGACTGCATTCTTGATGTTTTCAGAGTTTGTCAAGTGGGACATGTCACCTCATTTTATTTTTGCACATTCTCCAGTCAGCTCTACAGAGTGTAAATGCGGAGTGCCGCTCTCACAGCCTCAGTTCCCACGTTTGCGTTGGGAGTGCAGCATGCATTGCGCGCTAACTCCGTGCTTGCCATCTGGGAGGGAAGTTGGAATCCGGGTGGTTCAGTGCTGGATCTGAAATCCTCTGTGGGAAGTGCAGGGAGACAGGGTAGTCGGGTGTCTGGAAGTGGGTAGCAGCAGCCTTCGAATTAATCTGGCTGAGAGCTCAGATAGAATTCCATCCTCCGCCACAGCACATGTGTTTAGCTTTGGGACAGTCACATGTGGTGCACCGAAGGCTATTTGCTGGAGACTGTCAGTGGCTTCCTCTGTTACCCTCACCTTGTCCACTCTCTTGGGCCTGGGAGGGTCAGTGTCTGTGACTGTCCGATCCTCACTATGCTTGGTTCTAGAGGAAGGGGCCTGCAAGATACTCATGGGCTGCTTGGGAGGATAAGAGTCAGGCCCAGGAAGCCGTGCTGGTGACCAAGGGTGGTGGCTCCTCCCCTGCCTTGTGTGTGCTTGTTTTCAGGGCATCTTCAGCCCTCAGGGATCGTGGCCTGCCAGCTTGGCTGAAAGCATAGCTGCCTGGAGCCTCTGTGCGTCTTGGGCTTCCTGTGACTGGCCCACGTCTCCTCTCGGCAAGGTGCATCCTGGGGCTGAAGCTAGGGTGGCTCCAGCGTCCTTCCCTGCTCTGTTGCCCAGAGACTGCTTGATTTTTCTTACCCTGCCAGGCCCAGGGCATGTGTGGCTTATTCCTGGGGCTCACTTGGGACATAGTGGAATTCTTTAACCGAAAGATTCTCCATGAACTCTGTGGAGCACCTTCCCCAGCATCCCCTCCAGAGTCCAACACAGACATAACTAAGCTCGGGGTCCCCAAGGGTCCAGGCCCCAAGTGGAGATGAGGGGTGGGCAGCGTGGGGTGGTGGCTGTAGGGAAGGGAGGGTAAGAAAACATGGGCCTACTCCTTACTGTCAGCGACCTTCCACGAGTTCCGTCATCTCATCGTACCTTCATTGTGTCAGTGTAAGCAAGGGATGACATGTCCTCGGAGGGGTGGGGGTATGAATGCTCAGCACATGCTGTATGGATAGGTGAATGGTATCAATCTCTCCAGCCTTGGGGAGTCAATTCAGTCCATGTTTGCTTGTTCCTGGAACAACTGGAAACAGTGCCAGGCCACACAGGGGCCACAGGGAGGAATAGGGCATAGTCCCTGTCCTTGGTGAGGGGACAGGCTAAGAAGAACTCTCTGCAACTCATCAGCAGGGTAAGCTAAGTCAGCATGAGCCTCTCTGCTCTCCCTGAGTAGGCACCATGGTGGGGAGGCAGTGCAATGTTCTCAGTGGGAAGGAGGAGCCGCAGCCCCACCATCATGCCTGGGGTGCTGAGGCTTAGACATGCCCAAGCTGAACCTGAAGGCAGCTACTGTTTGGCATTGGAGGTGGGAGATCCAGTGGGAACTATGATTGATGAGGTTCTGGAGGGTCCGAGAGCTGACACCCGCTTGAGGGGGTTGTCTGCAGGGGGCCTACTCTGGGCCAGGCTTAGCGCTAAGACTTCACCAGCACTGTCTCGTGGAATGCTGGTGGCAGCTGTCATTGGCTCTCTTGTACCAGTGAGGAAACGATGTCTCAAGGGGGTTGAAGGTCACTCACTGACTGAAGGCCCAGGTCTGCCCACAGCTGCCTCTGCTTCTCCATTGCTTCCATGACCTGAGACTTGAGTTCCAAGGCCATCCTTGGCATAGGCACACAAAGAGCGGGGCCTGGGGAGAGACTGTCCTGGCTGGAGTGCTCGTCAGCAGGCAGAGTGAAGGTGCCAGAACAGGCTGCCCTGGTATCTCCGGGGGTTGGTTTCTTGCTCATGTCACAGTCCAGGGGAGACTGGTGGCTTCTCCAAGCAGTGACTCAAGAATCTGGGTTCACTCCATCAGGTTATTCTGTCTTCCATCAGCCTCATGAGTGGGGTCTAGGGAAGGCACACTGTTCATCATACACTTGAACTGGCTTGGCCTGGAAGCACACACTACGTCTGTTCCCATTCTGTTGGCCAGGAGGCATCCTGTGGCTCCTGTGCGTGTTCGAGGGAAATGGGGCGTGTTGAGGAGCATGTGGCTGTGGGAGAGCAGCCTCTGGGTTTTTGCCTGGAGCCAGCAGGTGCCCGGGCCCACAGCGCCAATTTCCCACTGAGGTCCTCTCATTGCAGAAAGCCAAGGACCAGTCCCTTTTTTCCCTACTGCTCTCTAGGTGACTTAGAAAGTACTGAAACCTCAGGCCAGAGGTTGGAGAGAGGAGAGGCAGGATTCCTCGGGCGCTGAGAGCAGGGAGGGGTTTTCAGTGAGCCCCTTGTGATCAGCCAAAGCCCTGGGTGAGACTGAGGTTGTCACGTGTGCCATTGGGTGGGAAGGTGGGCACCAGTTGGACAGCAGCATAAATCATTTCTGTTGACAGTTCTCTTGCTTACTCAGTGGCTAGTGCACAGGCTCTGAGATCTGCAGAGGAGTCCTGAGAGGCACATGTACACGGATGTCCACATGCGTGCACACGTAGACGTGTCCCTGTGTTGGAGCATCTGGAGTGTGGTTCTCCAGCTGTCTAGCCCAGAGTCTGCCCCACTGGTCCCCTCCCAGCTCCTTCATCATTAGCTATGTGGATACCTTGGCGTCCCCATCTATACAATGGGAATAATAATCGGCTCTGCCTCACAGGGTCATTGAGATGATTAAGTGAGATAATTCATGTGAAGTGCTTAGAGCTGGGCTGGGTACACAATAGGTGCCCAATGGCTGCTAGATATTGGCTGGATTTGAATCTAAGCCTATCTGACTCTCAGATCCCAAATGTGTTCTTCGTAGAGACTGCTCTGTTGGTAATTTACAAACTTTCAGCAAGTAAATAAGACATTTCACTGGTTTTAAATCTCCAGGAGCATATGATAAGAAGTTTTCCTTTCACCCTGATCCCACAAGCCCCCTGGTCCTTTCCCCCATGGTGTCTGCCACACCGGTTTCGTGTGCACATCCCAAGACACTCTGTGCATATGCAGTAAGATTTCACTTAGCCTCTTCGATAGGTTCTTGAAGACTGTGACTTTATACGAAATATATAATGAAACCAATTTTTTTCTCCTTGTAAAAAAGCGACGTTGAAGGAATTGATGTTATTTGAGGACCTGCTGTGCAATGACTCAGTTGAAGCCACACTTTGCAAGAACCTATCTTCCATGTTCAGTGAAGACTTACTGTACAAGCAAAAGTTGACTTTGTGTAACTCCTTTTTCCCCTCCCTGTACATATTCTAGCGTGCTGTGCTCAGTGATCGGCACCTTCTTGGAGATTTTCTGTGTCGCTACAGAAAGCACCCCCTGTTCTTTTCTGTGGCAGCATGGTCTTCCACCATATGGATCGTCATAAGTGATTCAGTCCCTTCTCGATGGACTTTTATTTAGTTATCAATATTTGGCGATTATAAACAGTGCAGCAATGTGTGTGAGTACATATGTGTGGGAGTTCACCCTGTGGGATCAGCTCCTGGAGTGGGACTTCTGAAGGAGAAAGGTTATGCGTTTAAATTGTGACGGGGATTACCGACTTGCTGCCTGTTGAGATGGTTGAATTTGTATCCCCCCAGCCCTGGGCAACACAGTGTGCTATCCGTCTCTCTGACTTTCACCAATCTGGTACCTATAAAATGGTATCTTAATATAATTTTAATTTACATTTGTTGTATGAATGAGGTTGAGTATTTTCTAATATTTATATGTTGGGAGCCATTTGTAATTAATTTTTTGTATGTACATTCAAACATATCTTTTGTTCATGGTTTCTATTGTGTTAGGTTGCCTTTTAAAAAAAAATCAGTTTGTAGGATCTTATTATATTTGAGAGAGATTAGTCATTTGTGATATGAGCTGTAAACATAATATATGGTGTTCCTGGTTAAGGGGATTCATGATCAAACCATGGGTTTCATAAATATAACTAATTCTCAGTCTGTGTCCTATTCTTTTTTTTAATTTTATTTACTTATTTTTTTCTTCTAAGGGGTCTAAGGTAGAGATTCTGATCTTTTTTTTTTTTTTTTTAATATAGACAGGATCTTGCTCTGTCACCCAGGCTAGAGTGTAGTGGTGCAATCTGTGCTCAAACCACCCTCCTGCCTCAGCCTTCTGAGTAGCTGGGGCCACAGGTGTGGTGTGTACCACCAGCCTGCTCATTTTTGTTTTTTTTGTAGAGATGGTATTTCACTCCGTCACCTAGGCTGGTCTCAAACTCCTGGACTCAGGTGATCCACCTGCCTCAGCCTCCCAAAGTGCTGGGACTACAGGCATGGGCCACCATACCCAGCTCTAAGTCCTATTCTTTTAAGGGTGTATAGGAAAAAAAAATGAGCATGACTGTTCAGGAAAATTGTGAAAAGGAAGGTAGGACCTAGCTCTTACCGGTATTAAGCTATATCATGGAGCTATTGTAATTAAAACCACGTGGAAAAAAGAAAACCACACCAAATCAATGTGGTATTGGTGTAAGACAGATTAATGGAGAGTCCCCAAAAAATGTGGGAATTAGGAAATACTGGCATTTGAAAACAGTGGGTAAGAGATGGGTAAGTGGATGTTATTGAGACAATTGAGTGCCCATCTGGAAGAAAATGCACACAGATGCACACCTCAGTCTTCCACTGAAACAACTCCTGATGGATCCAAGATTTAATGATAAAAATTGAAAATGTAAAAATACTTGAGAAAACCATGGGCTGATTTAAAAACTTCTAGGGAGCAAAGAATCAAAAGATGAAAATATTTATACATTTGAATTACAGAAAAGTCAAGATTTTCTGCCTGGCAAAACCGCCACAACTAAAGTAGAAAGACAGCAATGTGGGAGGTGCTAGGCAGGCCTTACCACTGCCTGTTGGAGGGGCCCTTGCCCCCACAGCCTCCGTGACTGCCCTTGTTTGCCAGGTCGGGGTGCTGGTGCCAGGCCCTTTGGCTTGGAGAGCTCCGTGAAGCTGACAGTGGTGTGCTGTGTCAGTGGCCGGCAGGATGGAAAGACCCTGATTCCAGCCCTGGACAGGCTCTCACTGCCTGACCCAGGTGGCTCTCAGGAGATGGCATTGTGGTTGAAAACTTGAGGCCTGCCAGCCAGGATATCAGAATTGTCCTCTTCTCCTGGAGCTGGGGGCAAGTCTGGGTTGGCGATGCTGAGCCTGTGGGTGCTTCCCTGCCTCTGGCCCCCTCAGATTGCGTCTCAGACCACAGGATAGCTGCCCACAGCCTCACTCCCTGTCACCTTGGGGAAGGACGTCCGTCCAGCTGTGTTGTCAGGCCACTCCCCTTCCTGATGGAAGTAGAGGGCTCAGGAGCCCGTGTCCTGGAGCCACAGGGGCTGGGGCTGTTGAGATTTGCTGGTTATACAGCCTCAGTTCAGTTATTTTGCGTCTTGACCTCCTTGCTTCGTATGTAAAATGGCGATGATGGCCTCTGCCTCCTAAGGACATGGAGATTATGTGTTTAGGAGATTAGGTCTGTCATTTGCTCAGTGTACACCTGGAATATGATAAGGGTCCCAGTGGTCGTGGTGGAGGTGATGATCAGAATCATGCCGGTGGAAAGCCAGAGAAGGCCAGAAAGGCCTATGCTGAGGCCAGAGAGCACTGAGCCTCCTGTGAGGAAGAAGGTCCTATTTGCTGACACCGGTGCAGCGTGGTCAACTCCAGTCACAGCAGGAGGTAATGGACGGCTGCCCTGGCTGTGTGCTCATGGCAACTATAGGAAGGACGTTTCTTTACCCTCACTCCACAGGTGAGGAAGCGGGCTTGGGGAGGGGAGGGACATGCCCTTCCCCAGGCTGCACAGCTAGAGGCTCAGCCCCTGCCCTCTGACCCCTGAGCATCCTTCTGCCTGTGGGGGGAGCACCTCTGTGCTTGGAGTAGCTTGGGAAGAAGAGCATTGGCCGGCCATGGAGGAGTGCTGCAGACGAGAGGACTCTGCGCGTTTCTTCCTCCAGGCCTGGCAACAGGAGGTTCATGTGTGGGACCCTCTCCGCCTTTCCCACAACACACACGCAGTGCTGTCAGGGTTCATTACATGGCCTCTGACTCCCCGTCTTGTGGGTCCAGATCTACCAGCCCTTTGATGCCCTCCCCGTTTTTTTTTCTTTTTCTGCCATCTTGTGATTCATACTTTCCCCCCAGGACAGGACTAGACTGGCACCTGGCAACAGAGGGAGGGGTTAGCTCCCATCAGCTCCGACTCTGAGCTCTCAGGTGCCACCGTGAACACTAACACAGATAAAGAAGCCCCTTGGCCAAGATGCACGGGATTGAGGGACTCATCTTGCAGATTGAGGGGACTACTAGGTGAGCTTTCCTGGGATGCTGGGGACAGCCACGTCTGTGATGTGGCTCTATCAAGGCTCCTGCCTTCTGATCCTAAGGGCTCTGACAAGTTATCATCCCCTTAAAGGATAAATCCCCATTCCTTTCTTATCCAAATACTATAATGTGAAAAAAATCACAGCTAAATTCTGTTCTCAACCTTGCAGTTACCTGTCGGGGCCTGTTTGCCTTAATTTGCTTTTCTCCCCTTCCCTTTCCCTTCATTTCCATCCTTCCTTTGTTTCAACAAATGAAAAAGAAAAGCTTGGGGGAATAAAAAGGCACCAACTTTTTATTAGGTTGTGCTGTATTAGCCAACAGCCTCAGAATCTTAGCTGAAAACCATGGGTTATTCCACACTCGTTCCACATATCCACAGGGCCAGCTGGTGGCTCTGTCCATCTTATTCACTCAGAGATCCAAAACTGAGCACCCCATCTGGAAGGTTGCTGGTCCTGCACCGGAGTGGAGAGAGGGCTCTGGAGACCTCACTCCTGCAGTTACATGCTCTGCCCAGGAAACAGCATGTTCTATTTTCATTCATAGCTAATTGGTCAGAATGAGACACATGATCACCCATTTACCAGGGAATCAGTAAGTACAGTCCTGTCCTGTGTCCAGAAAAGGGGCTGATAGGCCGGGTGCAATGGCTCACATGTGTAATCCCAGCACTTTGGAAGGCCAAGGCAGGCGGGTCACGTGAGGTCAGGAGTTCGAGATCAGCCTGGCCAAACATGGTGAAACCCCGTCTCTACTAAAAATAAAGACTATTCTTTTTTTGAAGAGATACGACTAGACACAGTAGCTCACGCCTGTAATCCCAGCACTTTGAGAGGCTGAAGCAGGCGAATCACTTGAGTTCAGGAGTTCAAGACCAGCCTGGCCAATATGGTGAAACCCATCTCTACTAAAATTACAAAAATTAGCTGGGCATGGTGGTGCATGCCTGTAATCCCAGCTACTCAGGAGGCTGAGGCAGGAGAATTGCCTGCACCCAGGAGGCGGAGGTTGCGGTGAGCCGAGATCGCGCCATTGCACTCCAGCCTGGGTAACAAGAGCGAAACTCTGTCTCACAAAAAAAAAAAAAAAAAAAGTTAGCTGGTTGTGGTGGTGCATGCTTGTAATCTCAGCTACACGGGAGGCTAGGCAGGAGAATAGCTTGGACCTGAGAGGTGGAGGCTACATTGAGTGGAGATCGCGCCACTGTACTACATCCTCAGCAGCAAGACTCTGTCTCAAAAAAAAAAAAAACAAAAAAAAAACCAAGATGCAGTCTTGCTGTGTTGGCCAGGGTAGATTCAAACTCCTGGGCTGAAATGATCCTCCCACCTCAGCCCAGTGAGTGGCTGGGATTACAGGTGTGCTCCACTGTGCCCAGCCGCACCATCTCAGTGGCTCTTGAGTAGCCCTTTGTGGTGGCGTGCCCAGCATTACTTAGCCAGCACCCCATTTTCACACATGCACTCTGTGTCTTTTCTCTTGTCAACATGCTGTCGGTGACTCCCTAGGCCAGAAGTGGCCTTTACCTGTTGATCATTTCCTTAGGTCAGCATCCTGGGGGAGGGTGTGTTTATCCTTCACCTGGTCTTGGACCTGGCCCTCCAACACCCAGTGTTGAGAACTCAGGTTCAGTCCTGAGAACTCAGAACAGGACTGACCCATCCTGAGAACTCAGGGTCAGTCCTGTTCTTAAGGAGCTGTGCTTGCTGAATGGGTGTAACTTTTCTGACTCTAGTGTCAGCTCGTAAATTCCCAGAACTTTGGAGCTACAAGGTAGCATCATCCTCAGGCCATTTAGTTGTCTTGGCCCTTCATCTTCTAGGGAGAAAAGTTACCCAGTCTTAAACTTTCACGAGTTTGCTGCTTACTCCAGTAATTGGAAACCAGTTACTAAGAAATCAGGGAATTGGGTTAGAGAGCATTTTCAACGACTTCCCTCCTCCTCCTGGGCCAGAGGCTGCTAGGGTGACCAGCACCATCCTTGTCCCAGCTTGCTGGTCTTGGTGGCAGCCCCAAATGACCTCTCACTCTTGACCTCTCTGGGGGACACTAGGAGCTCTTGAGAGTGAGAGTTGGTCTTGCCAGGGAAAAGCCTCCATCTCCTGTTTCCTAGTCTTCCTTTGGAATCAAACCCATTGAAAACACACCACTCTCATGGAGTCCTCCAAGGCCAAGCTCCTTTTTTTTTTTGGTAGGGAGGTGGGGGACAGGGTCTCACTCTGTCGCCCAGGCTGGAGTGCAGTGGCATGATCTTGGCTCACTGCAACCTTCACCTCCGGGGTTCAAGTGATTCTCCCACCTCAGCTTCCCAAGTAGCTGCGACTACAGGTGCACACCCCGACACTTGGCTAATTTTTGTATTGTTTGGTAGAGACGAGGTTACACCATGTTGGCCAGGCTGGTCTCAAACTCTGACCTCAAGTGATCCGCCCACCTGGCCTCCCAAAGTGCTGGGATTACAGGCACAAGCCACCATACCCAGCCCCAAGGTCCCTTTTGAAGTCTGTTCGTGAGGTTCCCAGATCTGACCTTTCCTGCTGGAGAGATCTGCTTCCACTTGGCAAGGCCTTTTGAGTTTGGCGATGGCAGTTCTGCCTCAGATTCTCAGATCCATGGAGAGGGGAGAGGAATAAGTCAGACTTCAGCCCTCTCGCCCTTCATTGGGGCCATTTTTCTCAATCTTGGTTAGGACAAAACTTTTGGGAAATTTCCACTGGTCGGTAATAGTAAGAATAGTAAGTATAAAGAAATACAATAGCTGACATTTAATGAGTGTCACTGGCTAGGTACTGCTAAGAGTGGGTGTGAAGTTGTAAGACTGTGACATGTTATTTAACCACCCTGTGCCTCTCTCGTGGGTCCTCATCTCAGACTGTTGTGAGAATTGAGCGACTCAGTGCATGTCAGGTGCTTAGAGCAGAGCCTGGCACCGAGCAGGCATGCAAGAGCTGGGTGCTAGTACTGGGATCACGAGGCTTCTTGCTTTAAAGATAAGGAAGGCCGGGCGTGGTGGCTCACGCCTGTAATCCAAGCACTTTGGAGGCCAAGGCAGGCGGATCACCTGAGGTCGGGAGTTCAAGATCAGCCTGACCAACATGGTGAAACCCTGTCTTTAAAAAAAATGAAAAATAAAGACAAGGAAACTGAGGTTCCGAGAGGGCAGTGGCCACACAGCCCTCCTCATTACCTGAGTAATTGGAAACCAGTTACTGAGAAATTGAGAAAGTGGGTCAGAAAGATCGTGTGATACCATGGAGGAAGAGCAGCCCCCAGTGCAGGGGCAGTGGATTAAAGAATCAGCATCATGACTGGGAGTTATGGTGCAATCCTGCAGGGATGTGCAAAGGGTTCAGGGGCTATGGGGGACACAAGGGAGCTACCAATTCTTCCTGTTTGGGCTGGGGTGAGTTGAGAAATGTGAAAAAGGATTGAACTTTTGCTCTAGGACTCATAATAATCCTGTGAGGTGCAGGGAAGGGTTAATAGCATCCTCATTTTATGGTAGGGAAACCAAGGTACTGCACAGCTCAGTGACCTGCTCTTGTTCAGAAGCAGTGGAGTAGGGATGGGTTTCCAGGCCTGTCTTCGTGGCCCATGCCCTCCCTGGTTCTAGGTCCTGGGGGAGGCAGGGATAGTGTTAGGGCCTAGCTCAGCTGGGTTACCAGGCTGGGTACGATTGGGTTAATTATTTTGGAAGTCAAAGAGGACTCTGGGGCCACTGGGGTTTGCAGGCCTTTGTCCTGTCTCCCAGCCCTGCCCCCACCTCTAGTAAGTCTCTGCTTTCGTCCGGAGGGAAACAGTGGCCCCTTGTTTTCTCCGAGTTCTGAACTCCAAGTGCCACACACAACAGGATCCAGCATGGGCCCCGTGAGATGGCGTGACTTGGAAACGGAGTGGCCACAGACCTCGGGCCCTGGCGGGCAGCCTTTCATTGAGACACCCTTGCTCCTGCTGAGAGGGACAAATCAGACCCCATCCTCTGAGGAGAAAAAGAAGTCCCTGGGAATGTTCTCTTTTCTCGGGGCAGAGTGTGGTCAGAAAAGCAGAATGACAACCTTGAAATGAGTTCCTGTCCCCATGGCTTCTGGGAGACACGCCTCCATGGTGTCCTTTCCCCTTGGGCATCCCCTTGCACGATGTCCTCCCCTCCATGGCGTCCCGGGTCTCAGGAGCTGGGCCCTTTCTCCTGTGGGGGCTGCACCCAAGGGCTCATCTCCTTTCCAGCCAGTGGAGGGAGACAGTGGCCTGTTTGCGGTGTGTTCAGTGGTGGGGTGGGGGAGGCTGCGGCCCGTTTGCGGTGTGTTTAGGGAGGGAGGCTGCGGCCTGTTTGCGGTATATTCAGGGAGGGAGGCTGCAGCCTGTTTGTGGTGTGTTCAATGGGGGAGGCCGCGGCCCATTTGCGGTGTGTTCAAGGGGGGAGACTGCGGCCCATTTGCAGTGTGTTCAGCGGGGAGACCGTGGCCCATTTGCTGTGTGTTCAGGGAAGGAGACCATTGCCGTTTGCCGTTTGTTCAGGGAGGGAGACCGTGGTCCATTTGCGGTGTGTTCATTGGGGGAGACCGCTGCCCATTTGCGATATGTTCAGGAAGGGAGGCTGCAGCCTGTTTGCAGTGTGTTCAGTCGGGGAGACCGCTGCCCACTTGCTGTGTGTTCAGGGAGGGAGACCACGGCCTGTTTGCGATGTGTTCACAGGGGTAGATCGCGGCCCATTTGTGGTGTGTTCAGGGAGGGAGACCGCGGCCCGTTTGTGGTGTGTTCAGGTTGAGGAGACCCCTTCAGGGCAGTCGTGGCATGTCAGGCACCTGAGGAAGAGTCACTAGAGCTGCCAGCAGCCCTGCTCGTACCCAGCACAGATGCCACAGGGAGAGGCGGCCACACCCAAGAGCGGCCCAGGCCTGATGTGTGTCCCAAGCGGCTGTTCTCACAAAAGGGTTTTACTGGCATGGAAATGGTTGGAAAATACACAACGGAGGGTGGCCCATTTCCAGAGCTCAGCTGTTTACCTTCAGCGGAGCGTTGGGGATGCGGAGAGCTTATTTTCCAAACAGCCGTGGTTGTCAGGTCTACAGGCTGCAAGCTGATGCCAAGCGAGGACACCAGGGGCATCCCCTCTGCTTACCTCCTTTCCCAGTGCCAAGGGGACCCCACAGTTTCTCTCAAGCAGGGCTATCTGGAGATGTGGGTGCTGGTGGGCATGGGGGTTCTGCAGTCTGTGTGCATCTCTCCTGTGGCCTGACTTCCCCTGTGCGTGTAGCTCTCTTGGTCTGAAGAGATTGGCCTCTCGTTTGTGGTGCCTGTCCCACTGGAGCCATGGCCGTAGTAGAAACAGGTTGGTTTTTGGCTCTGTTTGAGAACCCAGTGTTCTCTGCCCGTGGCCTCTCTACCTTCCTTCAAATTCTGCTTTCTCTGGGAAGAGGTGTTGGGTGGAGTGAAATTTGGAATCTGTGGTGAGAGCCAGCAAAGCTCTTGCAGTTTCTTCTTTCTGTCAGAGGGGAAACTGAGGCCCAGGGGATGGCGAGCCAGGTTAGCAGGCTGCTTGTGGAGGCTGACACGTGGGCATTGGTGCACAGCCTCCGTCCTGGCTGCTCCACCTGCATGGCCTTGCTCGGTGATTTTCCTTCTTGGGCCATTAGTGTCCTGTCCCTGTGCAGCAGGGAGAGTCTTCTCTGACCCCTGGGCTTGCCGTGAATATGAGCCAGCACCCAGTCTCAGGAGATACTGGGAAATGTCTTTCCCTTCCCCGTCTTCATCTAAGAGCCCCAGAGATGAGCAGCTTCTCAGCTGGCCTGGTTTTGGCTTTATTTTGTGTTGTTTTGTACACAGGTCGGTCACCATGGGGAGGGAACAGCATTTCTTAGTATTTTCTTATTGTGAGGTCTAAAGGGCTTTTTAAAATATATGGAGAGAGGAAATCCCTTAACATCTTTCCTGGCAAACAGTAAGAAAGAGGAGTTAAAGACAGCAAGCGAAAGCTGGCATGTTCCAGGGCTCCAACAGGGAAGAGTTTAGTAAGGGACCATCACAGGGTGTGAGAAGGCCTGGGAGCCAGCAAGGGACAGAGTTCCCCGGTGCTAACAAGCCCCAAGAGCTGTCACCACCTCTAGGCCTGAGGGGACAAGGGCCGAAAATGTACCTGGAGCCGTAGGGAAGGCTATTTAGAGAGGCGTCTGAGAGGGCTGTGACTGTGCCAGAAATATGGCAGGAGGTGGGGGTGTGAGGATGCTGCGAATACATCCCCTCCCTCTCTCCTTCTTGCCCATCTGCTGTGCCTCCAGTTGGCCTGACTTGGCCAGCGGTCAAGGCAGCCAGGTGGTTGTGGCCTTAGAGAACAGCTGTCCAGGACACTGAGCAGGCATAGGGAGTGAGTTTGGGGGGACAGGCAGAGGGAACAGAGTGATAAGCACAGCCTTAGATCTGACTTTGCATCCCCGCTTCACTGCCTTCCTGCTGTGAGACCCTAGGCAGGTTTTAAAAGTCTCCCTTCTCTGGCAGGGTGTGGTGGTTCACGCCTGTAATCCCAGCACTTTAGGAGGCTGAGGTGGGTGGATCATGAAGTCAGGAGATCAAGACCATCCTGGCTAATATGGTGAAACCTTGTCTCTACTAAAAATACAAAAAATAGCTGGCATGGTGGCACACCTCTGTAGTCCCAGCTACTCGAGAGGCTGAGGCATCGAGAATCGATTGAACCCTGGAGATGGTGGTTGCAGTGAGCCAAGATTGCGCCGCTGCACTCCATCCTGGGCGACAGAGCAAGACTTTATCTCAAAAAAAAAAAAAAAAAGTCTCTGTCCTCCACTTTCCTCATTTGTAAAATAACTTTTCATAGTGGCTGTTAAATAAAATGAAAGAAATGCATGCAAGCTTCGAGCATGGTGCCGACTGCCAGTGACCATTTGTAGTTGTCACTTAGAATGTCTTTAGTAACAACTTTAAAACAGTCAGCCTTGAATTCTGGAGGGAACCCCACTTGGGGGTGGGGATGAGAGCAGGGGTGGGGCTCGTGGCCTCTGGCCTCTGCTGAGGCCAAGTTGGGGGTCAGCCAGGTGCCGGGCTGGCGCCGCTGCCTCAGAGGCACTGGCCTTGCAGGTGGTGGTGGCCGCGTGCCGGGAGGGAGACATCTGGCAGGTCAGGAAGCCGGTGTCAGGCTGCCCTGGCTTTTGGCAGGTGCTCCTGTCTTGGGGTCAGGTGACGCTGACTGTCTGTCAGCTAGAGGCTCTGGCTCCCCTGGGGCCTGATCTTCCCAACCTCATGCACTTGAAAAAATAAACACATTCCCCAGCAGAGCAGGGGAGCAGTATGGAACAGATTGCAGGCAGCCCCGCGCGCCTTCGCTTTTCCTGATGAGCCCAGATTTTGGTGTGAAGTGCAAGCATCTGGTCGCTTAAAGCAGCAGCTTCTAGATTCCTGAGGACCACAGCTTTGCTAAGACTTTTTATAAGTTAGCAGAAGCAGCATCCACTTCGATCTAAGTTCTGATCCGGCTGTGTGATGTTAGTCATTTGCTTAACCCCTTGGAGCCCTAGTTTCCCCAGGTGGTTGGGCAGATGGGACATATTCAGAAAAGCTTTTCTCTATAAAGCCATTTCTCAGCATCACTTGCCTGGCCTACTGACACTGTCACCTTGATTCCTCTTTTGTGTCTTCTGCGTCCTGGGTCACATGGGGCTTGGGGAACAGAAGTACAAACGTGGGCTCTGCCCTTGAGGAGTTAGCAGGAGAGACGAGTCGTAGGGTCTTGGAGAGTTTGTCCTGCTTGTCCTGTTGGTATTTCCCATGAGTGTCAGCCCTCCTCCTGCCCCATCTCTAGAGTGCGATAGGGAGGCTCGAGGTTCCTCTGGTGATATGCCCTGGGGTGGACGAGAGAATGGGGCAGTGGACTCAGGTGCTGAAGTTGTTGCTTTTGTCTGTGTTCCCTGCCTCGCAGCTGAACCTTAACCGGCCGATCGAGGAGCAGGGCCCCCTGGATGTCATCATCCACAAGCTGACCGACGTCATCCTTGAAGCAGACCAGAATGATAGCCAGTCCCTGGAGCTGGTGCACAGGTTCCAGGTGAGTGAGGACTGTGCAGCCTTTGGCTGTGGCATTTTCAGGAGGAGGAGGGGAGGCCCTGGAATGGCTGTGTGTTTAGGGCGGTAGCAGCTCTCTAGAGGTATAGGCTGGAGAAATGGCTCTGCCACTGGCAAGGCATGGGCTCCTGGGCTGGTACTTCTCTGTGGCCTCAGTATCCTTGGGTGTAGCATGGGGACCACACCAGGGCACGGTTAGCCCGTCTCTACCCCTGGCTGTGTAGACGTGATTTTCCAATCAGGCACCGCTGAGTTCCATTGTGGCCTCCACGTCCTCAGCACAGGCATACACAGCCCTTAACCATGGCTTGGGTTGGCACAAGGGATGGAACCCTTTTGCTGCACTTGGTAAAGGGAACTTCCAAGGGCCTTTGACCTGAGTCCTGCCTCGGTGGAGAGCCCTGCCTCTGCCCATGACTTTGACCTGGGTACTCACCTTTGAGCACGGCCTGAGGTGTCTTACTGAGTCCCTTGGCTGCTTCTCCATCCCCACCAGACTTCCCCAGCAGCCTCCCAGGTCCTGACCCCACAGTGACCTGCCTGTCGCCTTGGGGTTCTTGTGCTGGCTACTGACTTGCCCTGTGTTCTTTCCGTTGTGGACAAGAACGTGATTCTGTCCTCTGGAAAGCAGCTCAGAGGTCATGAAAAACAAATTGTATTGTCAGTGAAAATGCAGGCAAGATCGTGACTGTTTTTGGGCCTGCCTGGTGGGCTGGGGATGCCTGAGCCGGGGTTTCCAGCCTGTGACAGACACAGATTTGGTGTCCTACTTTTCTTCATCAGGACAAAGGGAATCTCGCCCTCCTCCTGGTCACCCAGAGCCGCCGTCCTGCTGACACCATTCTCTCTCCCCGCATGTTTGGGGTTGGCCGCCTTGGCCCCTCTCACTTCCCTGGGGCTCTCACCCCGTTCCTTGGCCAACTCCCTGCTGCACACTCCTGCTTCCCACCAGGAAGTGGCTCCAGATGCAGGTGCAGCCTGCTCCTGGCCTCCCCTGCTCGGGGGCAGGGCATGTCCCACCTTGTGCCCTCCAGGGCCTCTGCCCCGCCAGTGGCCCCAAGTCCATTCTACTTGCTGGACATTGTCTTCTTCATAGGGCTGGAGGCTGTGGGAGAAACATGAGCTGCTCTGTGACCTCATGGAGACTCAGTTTTCTTATTTGTAAAATGATTGCTAGTAAAAAGAAAAACTCAGACCCTGTTGGGAGGAGTATGCTGGGGTTAGCGGGGAACAAGAGAGAGGAAATGTGTGCCCTGGTGATACGCTGCTTCCTGAGCCCCTGCCCCATGCCAGGGCTGGGATAAGCACTCTCCCATGTGCTACATGTGATTCCCACAGCCCCCAGAGCAGACTCACCAGCCTTGTGTATAACCAGGAAGTGGAAGCGTGGAAGCCTGTGCAGCTTGTCCACAGGGACCCGGCAGAGCCGGGGGTCAGTCTTGACTTTCCCAGGTGAACCACTGCTCATCCTGAGGGACTTGCTCTTCTGTTCCTCTTCGGCTCTAGCCACACAACTGTCCTGGGTATGGCCCCAGCTGATCCCAAGTCACGCAGTGACCTTCCTATCCCCTGAGCCATTTGCTCTTGCCTCACTCCCTGTCTCCTTTGAAGGCCTCTGAGTGCCCAGTTCATGTACCTGTGGTGCCTTGGGGGACATTCTCTGGAGAAACAGAGCTATGCCTGTGCTGCCACACAGACCTTTGGGGCAGGGATGTCATATCTCTTGCTGAGTCCAACTAGGGGACAGTGGCCTTCTAGACGCCCTTTGGGAAGGCAGGGTAATGTGTGATGTCAGCAGCCATGATTACCATTACCACAGAAAGCACTGTAGAGCAGTTCCCACATGCCAGGCCCTCCTGGAAAACGCTTCATGGTAGGTGACCCACTTGCTCCCATGAGCTGTAAGGTTCGATGATTCCCGTCCTGCGGAAGAGGAAGCAGACACAGGACAGATAGAAAGTGGTCCAGGTGCGATTTGAGCCTGTGCTAGCTTGCTCTCCTCACCTGCCATGTGGCCTCTCCAGAGATGGATGAGATAGAGGACTTGGGAGTCAAACTGTCTTCAAGGCAGATCCTTGCTCCAAAACTGAGGGGCCGCACACCTCCCCTCAACCTCAATTCCTTCCTTCTTGGGTGGGCAGGTAGCTGGGAGGAGTAAATGCCTGTGGGTGTCAAGCACCTGTTGTAGCTGAGTGCCACTTCATCACATCCACACGGTTGCTCTTCCTAGAGAGAGGGCCACAGCTTTGGCTAGCCTGGTCCAGAGTTTGGAACATCTGCTCCCAAGCTCTTATCCCTCCTGCCTATGCCCCAGACACACACAGAGCCCACAGCCCAGGCAGATGATGTCCAAACAGTGAATAAGAGTGCCCGCTGTGTTCCTTTTCTGGGCAGAAAAGAATATTAACAGGGAGAACGTGTGGAGGGCAGCATGGGGACATGTGGCTTAAGGCTGCCAAGCAGCCACAGGTGCGTTTCCCAGGCAGGGTCTTGGCTGGGTCTTGGCGGATGGTTGCTGTGACCTCACTGTAACCTCCCAGCACTGGTATTTCTGGGATAAATTTTCATCGCTGTCTGTGCTTCAGTAAGAAGCCGGATATCTGATAAGGTAGGAAGTTTCCTCCTTTGTGAAAAGAACAATCCTTTGGGGAAAAGGGTGCGGGGCTGCACTTTCCAGAGGTCCCAGGAGAGAGGAGGCAGGCGGGGCTGGCAGAGAAGGACTGAGAGGCACTAGGATGAGGCTGGGGTCTCCTTCCACCAGGCACTGGGCTGTCAGCATCAACTGTCCCCCTCCCTCTGCCATAAGATGTAAGTTAAGAGCCAGACCACGTAGACCCAGGGAGGCGGACACTTACCCTCAACTGCGCCCTTTGTTTTCAAATTTTTGTTTATATTTTCATTTTCCAGACATTAACAAGGAGGCATGAGTGTGGTCTGGGGAGTGAGAGGGACAGGGATGCTACAGTCAGAGGCAGGGAAGCAGCTCCCAAGGCTGGGATCCTCCCATTTCCTTGTGAGCAGGGAAACCGAGGCAAGATGCTTTGTCCCAGCAGGGGCTCAGCTTGAAGGCCTTCTCCACAGGCCATATTCAGGTCCTAGGAGGAAGGAGGAAGTGGTTTGGGGCTGTGTGGGTGGAGGAAAATGAATTTCTGAGGTGTTCCTCAGGGCCCCAGAGCACTGCACCGAGCTGCCTCTGTGAAAGCTCTGGTCCCCAGGGAGGGAAGAAAGTCCCAGAGCCAGGAGGCTGTGCCTGCTTCTGGCTGCCTTGGTGGGCCGGTGGAGGGTGTGGGCCAGAGGCTTACTGCAAAACATTAAAGCTGCTTATCACAGAACCTTCACCACTGCCCCAGGGTTTTAGATTTGTTTGTTGTGTTTTTGATTGGCTTCTGATTGGCTTGGAGACTCAGTTGGGATGATTCAGTTGTTGTTCTGCTCCAAGATTCATGTGGAGCCAGCAGCCTGGTGCCGCCGAAGCTCTGCTTGAGGTTTGGTTCTCAGTGTGCAGACCCAGGCAGGGGCCCCCAGGGCAAGCCCACGTGGGCACATGGGGCTGACATGCTGGGAGGGTCCCTGTCACGGGTTCAGTAATATGCCCTGCCCGCTCCTTCCCTGGCCCCCACAGCAGCTGCTCAGGCTCTGACCTGTGTCCACCTCAGCACCTTTGCACAAGCTCTTCCGTCAGCTCAGTGCCCCTTCCCAAGAAACGTCCTCCCTCATGAGCTGACTAATGACACAGCTCTCGTCCCAGGCCCTGCCAACTTTGCACTTTTCCTTCATGCCCTTTGGAAGTTCATAATTTTTTATCAGTGGCTATTGCCTGTCCCTTCACAGGGGCAGGGATTGTGTCTGCTCCCAGCAGCTGGTGTTCCCATTGCCGCCTGCAGTCCCTAAGTGTCTGGGTGGAGGTGCATGCCCAGTGCTGGTCATGTGCTGGGGTGGCCTTTCACAGGTGCCCCAATGGGCCTGCGGAGGGAGGATGTGGCTCTGCTGGGCCGCTGGGAGCAGGGAGGGAGGAGACCAAGAGGGTTCATGAGGCAGATGGTGCTGTCTGATGGGCGTGTGTGGCGATGTCTCTAGGTGTCAGTGAGGTTGGAGAGGGAGCAGCAAGGCCGGAGCTCCAGGGCTTTCTCATGCCAGGCTGTGCAGCTTGCCCGCAATCCTGCAGGGAGGGTGGCATGGGGATGGCAGTGATACGATCAGATATAATTGGCAAGAGAGAGGCCCTGCTTTGAAGGGGAGATTGTCAGTGCAAGATGAACTCTGGGCAGGTGAGGACACTGTTTACTCCTTGGAGCCCAGGTGCTTCCAAGATGAAGAAGGAACTCATGGCTGCAGACTCAGTGTTGTGCCCATCCTCAGCCCCAGGTGCCCCTGCATGTGGTCCTAAGTGTCCCCTCCCTCCACTGCTGTGACAGGCCAGCCTCTGAGAAGCTTGAGCCTTGTCTACACAGGATAAAGTCGCACTCACCTCCTGGCTCCTCTCAGTATGTAACGATCTAAAATGGTTCTGGGAAGGGAGCTCCTGCCCTGAAGGATGCAGGACAAGTATGCACACTTGGCCACACTGCTTCTTCCTGTGCTTTCCCTGGAAAGAAACCACGTTTAGCCTTCAGTAGTGCCTCCCCGACCCCACCACCCTCCTGAGGGGACAGGAAGTGAGTGGGGCTGGGAGCAGGTGGGAAGGGGTGACGTTTGGGGCCCTCCTTGCTAGTCCACCAGGTGAGGCCAGGCTTCTCCGCAGTGATAGTCAGCTCCCCTCACCCACAACAGGCTTAGCTTGGCTTGCGCCACGAGTCCACAGAGGGTTAGCCACAGCTTTGCAGCCTGAAATGACCGCCGTCACGGCAGAGGGATGAGAAGGCAGTGAGGCTTCTGCTGGCTCTGTGTCTGCCCCATGGTGACATGAACTCATACATCTCACTGGACCCCCCTACAGGCAAGGGAACCTAATACTGCATAGTTCCCTTTTCTTCTTAAAAAAAAAATTGAAATACCTTGTAGGGTTATTGTTAGCATTAAAGGATTAATACCTGGGATGCCCGTAGTGCCTGGTGTGGTGTGAGTGCTGCATGTGTGTGGAAGCGTTGGCCATGTTGACTGTGTCTGGGGTGTGATGACACGTGCAAGCCACTCAGTACAGGCCTGGCACTTAGCGAACAGTCAGTCACCATGGCTTATGCCAATATTGTTATTACGGTGATAGTAGGACTACTCTGTCAGCCTTACCTGTGGCCCCAGCTGACTTGAGAGCTCTCAGTCCTAAGTGGAGTCAATGAGGCAGTGATTATGAAAGTGTCCCCCAAACAGGAGATGCATTCTGTGCTAGGGCAGCGGAAATGCTGAAAAGGCAGGGCCAGGTGGGGTCAGAGGGACTCGAGAGCTGTTCGTGGCTCCACCCTTCACCTGCCAGCCCACGTGGGCCTCAGTCTCCTTGCCTACTGCATAGGGAAGGTGCAGGATGGCACAGAAGACCTTGAGAGCCGTTGGGTCCGCCTCCAAGGGACTGCCCAAGGCCGTGGCTCACGGTTACCCCAAACGTGATTTCACAGCTGCATTGAATCAAACCCTGTGGGCCCCTGATGTTTATTGAGCAGTCTCCAGCACAGGGATGGAGAGGAAGTAGAAGAAACAAAGGTGTTTCTTGTTCTAGGTCTTCCAGTCTGACTTGGAAGATAACATCTGAGTCTATCAGAGATTAAATGACATCCTAGAATCTAAGTGGGTTTGTCAGCTTTGCCTTTGTGCCTTCTGACCAGTGGGGTCAGAGTAAGAACCGTGGGTCCCAGTGAGGGGTTTGTGTTGTCACCAGGGAGCCATGGGAGGCCCCCCATTTGCCAGGCATGTAGCATGTGGCCCACTCTGCCGTGGGCCGTTCTCGTCTCTTACCTCTTTGGTCCTCATCTCAGTCCCTGAGATAATGGAATTATTTCCCTGTTTTTTTTTTTTAAAGATCGGGTTTCACCATGTTGTTCAGGCTGGTCTTGAACTCCCAACCTCGAGTGATCCGCCCGCCTTGGCCTTCAAAGTGTTTGGATTACAGGCGTGAGCCACTACGCTCGGCCTATTTTCCCCTATTTCCCCAAAGTTAATTCACTTGTCCAGGGTCAGGTAGAAAGCAGCAAGGCCAGGATCATAGCTTGGAGGGGCTTTGGCGACAGCTGATGGTTCTGTGGGTGGCATGAGGGTTGGTGATTTCAGGGCCACCTTGGCAGGAGGTCATCGTCTGGGATAGCCTCTGACACAGCTGGTGCCATGTGATGATGAGACCACTGGCCAACAGATGCCAGGGAGGCTGAGCTGGACGCATCTGGTGGCCCTGGTCCCAGAGAAACAGATCATGTCCTGTTCTGGGGTGGCTGTGAGGTCAGCCTCTCTGGCTGCTGCCCTGGGTCATAGGCGACTCCTCCTGTGGTGGAGATAGCCACACAATCTGCCCATTGTGCACCAAGGCCAGGCCAGGAATTGCCCTTTCTGCTTTGGGGAGGGTGGGACCATTCTGTGCCGTTAGCTGGTTACAGTTGCTTTCCCCTGTGGAAAGTGAGCCTGGTACCCAGAAAGACGTGTGGCCCTCTTACCAACCAGGAGCAGAGCTGGACTTTGTACAGCCTAGTTGGGACAGGGGCAGGAGAGGGCACCCCGGAGCCTGAGCTCTGAGCCAGCACGTGGGCTGCAGCCCCTCTGCTTGTGTGTGGACAGTCAGGGTTTTTCAGCTCAGGGTCTGGGGACATGTTGTTTTAGAAATGTTAATGTTTATTAATAATACATTTCCCCCAACATTTTAGAAGGAACTTTTATGCACACTATTTCCAGGTTTCTCAACCTCAACATGATTGACATCTTGGGCTGGATAATTCTGCGCTGCTAAGGGCTATGCCGGGCAATACAGCGTGCTTAGTTGCCTTCCCGGCCGCTCATTACCAGATGCCAGCATTCCTCACCCCGACCCTCATGACAACCAAAAATGTCTCTAGATGTTCCCTGGTGGAGGGAGCCCATGTCACCCCTGGTTGAGCAGCACTGCATTTTGTAAGTGATGGGTCCAGCAGCTCTGAGAGCTCAGGCGGGCCAGTCAAGTAGTTTCTGATTTGTGTATGGACACTGAGGCCCCATCAGGTACAGTTTCTGGGTTTTAATGTTTGAAATCGCACACCAAGAGGGCTAACATCTTGTGGCTTCATTTCTTCAGTAATATTAATACCTGTGGCAGAAAGGACACCCTGTTTTCTGTTTCCTCCTGGTTTGTGTGGGTGGCATGACTTCCCAGTGTGTTCCTCTGCTGCCTGTGCAGGCTGTGTGCCCATGATAAAGCCCACTGTGGCTACCTATGTCTTCATACAGTAAATTCCATTGCCACCTCACCACAGCCGGCCGGGTAAACCACACGTTGGTCTCTGCTAACCTCGGCCCTCTGGGATAGACAGAGTGAGGCATGAGGATATCCTCTGAGCTCCTCCCTGTAGGTCCCTGCCCCAGGCCTCCCATGCCACCTGGCAACCAACCCCTGATCTGGCCCTGACCCATACCCGTTTTTCTCTCCATTGATCTGTGAGGTCATTTATCAATAACTATTATGTTCGTTCAGTAAGTCTTAGTTGAGCACTTACTGTGTGCCAGAGTTCTAAAAGTCATTGCAAATGCAACAATGAATAAGACCAGGTGGACGCAGTCCCTGCCCTGCTGGAGGTGTATCCGAGTGTGAGTGCGTCGGATGATGGCAATGAAACATAGGTAAATAGAGGACAAGATAACACAGCCCCAGTGATGCCGAGTACTAGGAAGAAACACGCCGAGGCCTGGGAGAACAGGGAGGTCCTTGTTATTGATCCTCTGAGGAGCTGACATTTAGCTGAGCCTTAAAGGGCAGGTCAGGAGGGGAGCAGGAAGGGGACAGCACCTGGCCAGGCCCTTCAGTGGGACAGGACAGAGGCCCAAGGACCTGCAATAGCCAGGTGCAGCCAGAGCACTTTGGCCAGGGCTGTCTGCAGTGGGCTGGAGGGCTGGCAGGAGCCAGGCTGAGCCTGGGCCTGGTGGCCTCTTGGGAGAGCTGGGTAGCTCTTTGAGGCCGGAAAACATTGTGCCTGCTCCCCTCTTTGATGACTCCAAGTTGAGCCACAGACAGTGTGCCATTTTCTAGTCCCCAAGCTCTCTGAGGAGGAAGGGGCCTCACCCACTGTAGCAGTCAGAAGGCAGGGAGGGAGCTCCCATGGTGGCAGGAGGACTCCCTCTTCTGAGCATGCCTGCAGCCACTGGCAAGAGGACAGAGAAAGTGTGGAGCAGAGGCCAGCGCCATCCACGGTGTAGATGTTGTGGCCGGGTCACCCCTGGCAGCAGGAGCTGTCTCTCTTCTTGTGCACCTAGAGCTTGCACCAGAAACTAGAAGACTGGGGTCGCTGGATGCAGAGGTGAGGAGCCCAGGAGTGCTCTTGCCTAGATCAGCAGCACCACTGCAAACTGCGCCCTGATTCTGGATGACTGTTCTCTCCCTACAGTCACTAGTTTGTAAGCCCTGCCGGCTGTGGGTTATGTTGGCAAACCCAGCAATGCATCACATGGACAAGGCAGGGGAGCCCATGGGCTGCCAAGAGGCATTGGCTTCTTCTGGGAACTGAAAGTCAGACTTGGTCTGGTGACTGTGGGCCAGGGTGGGGTTGGTGGGGCTCCAGCAGGCATGTCACCTTTGGCCTTGATGTAGGGAAGCTGCTCTCCTGTGTATTATTGTCCACAGGAGAGGGGCAGCTACACAAGCCCACCTGAGCAGGTGTGTGGGAATGTGTGTAGCAGGTGTGTGGGAATGTGCTTAGGGGGCAAGGGGCTGTTGCTGAGGTGGGTGGAACCCAGCTCTGTGTGACCTTGGGCAGGCAGCCCCTTTCTTGTCCTCCTCTTGTTCAGCTGGTAGCTGTGACAGTGGGCCAGATGACCGACCCCCTCCAGCTCTGTCTGCGTGGAAATCCCAGCTGTCCCTTCATCCTGCAGGATCCTTCCCTGGTCACCTAGAGGACCTGACTAGTGTGATGATGCTGCGACAGCATGTGACATTTGTCAGGGCAACAGCCCTGGCTGGCCACCTTGCCTGCCTCCCGCTGACAGAAGGTGGAGAAAGCTTATAAAAGTTTGGTGTGAAATCTGGGGACAGAGGGGAGGTGTTGTTTTCAGTGGTGGGCCTGGAAAAGGGGGGAGTTTGCTGTCTCCAAATAATTCCTTCCGGTCCTCTCCTCTGTGGCAGTCAGGGTTATTTTTTGGCCTGAACACCATTGTTCTGCGTGGGTCTTTCTACTGGCTCTTGAACAACAGTTTCTCCCCCAGAGAGCCTGCAGTTCCTCCCAGCCATGGCTCACACTGCATGCCAGGCGGCTAAGCAAGGTACATGACACTGTGATGCCTCAGTAGCCCCCGTGGGAGGATGACCTGAAGTGACCATTGTGGGTGGCACCCACCTTCAGGATGGGGGTGCCTGTTACCTACAGGCCACAGAGACACAGTGGGGTCTGCATGCAGAATCACATTCGAGTGCCCTGTTTGTCTGGGTGCTCGAGCCCCTGCCCTGCCCCACCCCACACAGCCCCTTTTAGTGCCCTCCCCTGATCTGGAATGGCATCACCTACAGTTCATTCTCCCTGGAGGCTGGAGGCTGGTTGCTTTGAATCCCTTATTCTATATTTATTCTGTTCACCAGGGAGGAGACAGGTTGTTGTTGGCGTCTGCTCCAGAGAAGCTTCCCCAGCCCTTCCCAGGGCTCTGGCATTTCTCCCACCCCTCATTGGGCTTGGGACACTGAGTCTGACTCACCTGCACATGGACTGTGAGTCTGATGGATCCTAGGTGTGGCTTTCCCTATGCTCTCAGCAGTCTGGAATGAGGTGGCACGTGCATTTGGAACAAGTTCGTGAACAGAGTCCACCTGCTGCCCTGCCAGCCGCTTCCCCTCTTGGAGGGCAGCCATCTGTTCCAGTGACCTGGAGCTTTTTCAGGGGGTTCTGTGGGACTGAACACAGATGGTCTTCCTCGCGACACAGTCCCTGTACAATGGGGCTGTGCGGTATGCCCTGATCTCATCTTAGTCTTTTGCAGGCAGCCTTGTTCTGACGGCTGCATGTTAAACAGCCTTACTGTCCTTTACCGAGTCAGCTGTCTAGCAGGGTACACTTAGGGCATTTCTGATCATGTTTTAGAAACATGCTGTAGTGAATAGCCTAGTACGTGTATTTTTGGGTACACAGGTGAGGAATTCTGTAGGATAAGCACCTAGGAATCTGGATGCCGAATTTGCGCGTTCTGAATTTGGACTGTTGTCTGGTTTCTCTCTGCAGAAGCAATGCCAGTTACACTGCCACCAACCACAGGCTGGTCCCTTTTTCACCACCTTAGGAAGCGTCTCTAATCAGTTTACCTTGGCATGGAGTCACAGAGTGTTGGAGGGTGCCAGGATCCTGGCAGTCTCCTCCTCTTTGCCCGTTGGTTTTGCCGCTGGGAGCTCCGAGCCCTGGAAGGGTGGGATCACGCTGCCTCACTTGGCTTGCCCGGACCCTGAACCTGGGCTGTCTCTCCCCTGTCTGGTGCTGTGTCCTCACACTTCACTTTTCTTTTCTGTACTCCATGTCTGACCACCCCAGCCTGACTTGTGGGTTTAAATATTGGCTTTCAGGAGCTAATAGCTCTAGAAGCGGATTCCATCATAGTTTTCTTTTTGCCAGTTCTACCAAAAAACAGAGATCACTGTATAAAAGGTGAAGACAGCCCATCAGTCCTTCCTGAACAGTGAGGTCCAGCACATGTACCCCTAAGGCCAGCACCACATCTGACGTGCCACCAAGACCCCATCCATTCCCAGCTCCATCCTGTGGCCTTGCAGGCTGCTGGACTGGCCACTCTGTAACCCATAGCTGTCCCTATCACTCCCCAGCTCTGGACCCTGTTGCTTGAGGGTTAAGTCCAGACTCCTCAGCTGGTCTGCCTCCTGCCCTCTACCTTGTCCTAACCTTTCGTGTTGAGACTGCCGTCTGCCTCAGTCCTGCCAGGCTCCCAGCAGGCCCGCAAATGTGCTGGGCTCCCTCACCCCAGGCCTCTGCTTTTGCCGTCCCCTCTGCTTGGAGTGCCCTTCCTCCCCCAGCCCATGCCTGTGGCCCTTTGTGGTTTATCGTCACCACCCAGAACAGACTTCTTGCCAGCCCCCAATCCTGCGCCCCCTGCACCCACACTTCCCTGCTCCTTTAGTGCGGGTCAGCCCTACGCCTCTCCCTTGCTCAGCCACACAGCGGCCACTTCGGAGCATCTGGGAGGGTGGGGAGAACATGGCTGCTCTGTAGCTGGATAGACAACATTCATTGCCACACGTGTGTGCACACATACACGCATTCACATGCTCTCACACATATGCTTCTCAGGGGCTGCCACTCTTTCTGCTTTCATATAGTCTGGGAAGCCTCAGGCTGCGTGCTCAGACGTGGGAGAGTTCTCTGGAATACAAATGAGGGTTGCTTAAGATCCAAGTGTCTGCTGATGGGGGAGCTCAACTCTCCCAAGGAGCCGCTTTAGCAAAGTTAGGAAAGAACAAGTGAGGAAATGCCCTCAATGTACTAGGACTGAATCCAGGAGAAACAGAGACCGCAGGGAATCGCAGCCTTGGGGACCACAGCCTCTGGGAACTGCAGCCTCAGGGGACTGCAGCCTTTGGGGACAGCCTTGCTTGTGCTGGTGGTTGGTGCATGTCACCGTGTATGTTGCTGGCTTGCAGGTGACTGGGATGTGTGCAGTGACCATGCTGCGGGTGTGCTCTGAGGACAGCAGGCCCTGGCTCCTGTGTTTGAATGTCTCCAGGCTGGGAGGCATCTGGCTCAGTTCAGGGGCCTAACAGCTCTTTTTTCTGTTTGTTCATCACATCACAGAATCAAATAATCTAGAACTTAAGAGGCAGAAAGGATGTTATAAGTGAGTTATTCTGGCCTACTCATCTTATAGATGGGAAACTGAGTTACAGATAACTTAAGTGACTTTCAGAAACACACATAAAGTGAATGGCAGTTCTAGGACTTTAAACCAAGTTTCTTGACTCTGCATTTGTTTCAACTTGCACAGTGCCCCCGGATCCATGCGGTGGGGTTAAGTTAGCCAGGTGCTGCTGGGCTGAAAAAGATGATCTGATGGTGATTGGCAGGCAGAAGCTTTGGCTGACTCTCAGGGGCTGTTAACGTAGGTTGCACACTGCACAGGCCAGTGGTAGGCTTTGTGAATGGCACCTTGGGTAGCTAGGCTTGGTGGTGCTGCCCTGGCATATACTGGATGCTGCTGCAACCTTCTTTTGACTATCGAGAGCCCACCTCCAAGGTTTACCTGAATGCATCTCCAGCCTTGCCCCTATGCCAGCCTGGCCTCCTAGCACATTCTCTTGCACCCAGGCCTGGTGTGGATTTCCCAGGACTGTCTGTGGAAGTGGTTTTCTGTAAGCTGTAATCAACAGACAGGTGTTCTGGGAGGTGCCAGGAAGGCTTTGCCTGGGGGATGTTTGGCCCTGGCCTTGGTTGGTGACAAGTTAATCAATGGGTTGGTTTCACAGCTACAGTGGTCTGCAGAGTTCATTATTCGTCCTTCCCAGAAAGCATTGCTTAGCATGGCTCCCCGCTCATCCCCATGTGACCTGACCTCCCAGGGAGAGGCTTTGCTTTCTGCAGAACCACACTTTCTGCCTTCGAAGGTAAATCTGCTCTTGGCACTGTTGTGTCTGTTAGTCCTCTCTCTGCAGGGCCCACTCCTTCATTCAGAGCTGCCGTGGGAGCCCTCCTATGCATCGGCACAATGCTGGACCTGACATGCCCTTCCCCCTGTGCCACGTGGATCCTCCTCACAGAGGCCCTATGAACTGTGGCTTTCGGTTATGTCACGTATTTACTGTCCTGAGGGGTGTGTGTCTTCCATTTGCATTCTCTGTCTTGCTCCAAAGCTAGGCAGAGCTGCAGAGCCTCTGGTCCGGCTGTGGCTTTGAAAGAACAAGGAGCCAGTGAGGACTGTGGGTTGGGAGGAAAAGTGGAGATGAGCTGCAGTGTCAGCTCTGCCTCTCTCCTGTGCGACCCTGGCCTCACTACCGCTTCCTTTCCCCTTTCTGAAAAGATGGGGGCTGGATGAAGGGACCGTCTGGCTTTGTTAGCTCTGAGCATCTGTGCCATTCTGTCTGGGAAAGGAAATTGCAAACTGGACATACTGTTTTTCTTGGATGCTCTACCTCGTGCTGACCCCAAATGGAGCACGCCCGGCCTCCCTGGACTGCCAGGCTGGCGGCCTTGTCTTGAGGTGGCAAACACGAGCAAGGCTTTCCTTTCTCCTGAAATGCTGCTGAGCAACCCTGGCCCTAGTTAGAGTTGAAATGCTTTTCATTTCACCAGGCCCTCCATGCCTTGGGTCTTTGACTAGAGGGCTCTAAAGCCAGAGGCCCTGGGTTCAGATCCCATCTTGGCCACTGCTGGTAGAGAGAGCCCTGGCCACACACTAGGTGCTCTGAACCCTACTTCGTTTTCTTTTGTTTTTACTTTATTTTGAGACAGGGTCTCACTGTAGCACCCAGGCTGAGTGCAATGACATGATTACGGCTCACTGGAGCCCCGACCTTCCAGGCTCAAGTGATTCCTCAGCCTCCTGAGTAGCTTGGACTACAGGTGCGCACCACCACGCCTGGCTAATTTTTAATTTTTCGTAGAGACAGGGTCTCGCCATGTTGCCCAGGCTGGTCTTGAACTCTTAGACTCAAGCAATCCACTTGCCTTGGCCTTGTAGGGTGCTGGAATTACAGACGTGAGCCACTGCATCTGGCCAGGCCTAGTTTCCTTGATTGTCAGATGGGGCCGCTAACAGGATCTACACAGGTTGTTTTTCCATTCCTGCAAGATGTATAGGATTGTGACCTGCTCTTGGTGAGCATGTTATAAGTCACCCCGGAATCTTGGCAGGACCTCTGTTAAGATGCTAAGGCTCCAGGAACCAGAGACTTCCAGGGTTTCACCCAGTGCTGGGTACGGAGGAGCTGGTGGAAAGGCCAGGCCATGTGGCCCTCAGCTGGGCCTGGCTGTGCTCTCAGGAGGAGCCAGGGGAGTGAGATTGTGCTGAGTGAGTGAGTACTTTTACAGCCATAAGGAAGTAATTTCAGTTCTTCTGTCAAGGGGACCATCACTGGTGTTAATGGGGTGGCCGAGTGTTAACTGAACACACAGGCCCTGATGCAGTGGATCCTACAGTCGGCTGGGAAATTTCCCCTGGGCGTGGCATGCCGGGTTCGCCTTGGTGCTGACACGTATCTCCTTCTGGAGCCAGGTGGTTGTTAGGATTCTAGACAGTACAGGAGGCTGTTGTCATTCGCAGCCGATGCTGCTGTTGTCCTGGGGGGAGGTGATGGAATTGTCCCCCCTCTGATGCTTGATCTATTCCACGTAGAAGGCTGGAGTCCTGAGAAACAGACTCTAGGCAGGCCCATGCTGGTGTTCAGGCCTGTGTTTGCCTTTTTTTTTTTTTCCTGAGACAGATTCTCGCTGTTTCACCTAGGCTGGAGTGCGGTGACGCGATTTCGGCTCTGTAACCTCTGCCTTCAAGTGATTCTCCTGCCTCAGCCTCCCGAGTAGCTGGAAATACAGGCACCCACCACCACGCTTGGCTAATTTTTGTATTTTCAGTAGAAATGAGGTTTCACCATGTTGGCCAGGCTGGTCTCAAACTGGCTGGTCTTGAACTCCTGACCTTGTGACGTGCCCACCTCAGCCTCCCAAAGTGCTGGGATTACAGGTGTGAGCCACTATGCCTGGCCTTTTTTTTTTTTTCTTTTAAATAGATGGAGTCTCACTTTATCACCCTCAGACTGGATTGGAGTGGTACCATCTCGGCTCACTGGAACCTCCGCCTCCCATGTTCAAGCAATTCTCCTGCCTCAGCCTCCTGAGTAACTGGGATTACAGGCATGCACCACCACACCCAGCTAATTTTTGTATTTTTGTAGAGAGCAGTTTCACTATGTTGACCAGGCTGGTTTCAAACTCCTGATCTCAAGAGATCTGCTTGCCTCAGCCTCCCAAAAGTGCTGGGATTACAGGCGTGAGCCACTGTGCCCAGCATTGGTTTTTTTTAAATTGAAGTGTAATATACACATAGAAAACTGTACATATCTGTAAGTGAGCAAGCTTGATGAATTTTCACAAACCAAGTCCACCACATGCCTGGCACCAAATCAGCAGGAGAGCAGTGCCACTCCCCAGAGCTACTCACAGCTCCCTGCTCCTCTCGGAGGTTTTCTCTTTTCTTTTTCATTTTACCGTCACGACATAGCAGCACCTGTTTCCAGCGCCTGTGAGAACTACGGCATGTGGCATCTCCTGCCTTCCACACCTGGCCTGTGCACTGAAACAGCAGTCAGGGTCTGTGTGGGTTTCCTTTGTTGGGTAACAAAAGTGGCAGCTGAAAGCAGTACAAATTTATCATCTCTCAGTGTCTGTAGGTCAGACACCCTGAGAGTCTCGCTAGGTCCTTTCCTTCCAGGTCTCATCAGAGGCTCAGCTGGCAGGAGCTCTGCTTCCCCCAGATCATTGCAGAATCTATTTCCTTACAGCTACAGGAGGCTGCCCACAGTGTCCAGGGGCATCTGTAGGTCCGTGCCACACAGGCACAGGATGGCCACTGGCTTTATGGCACTCGTGTCTTCAAAACCAGCAGCAGCAAGAGGGCAGGAGGCTGGAGTCTTATACTATGTAATATGAGCCCAGGAATGATGCCTTCTGCTGTTTGGGGCCTCAGGTTCCCCTCACCTGAGAGGAGAGGGTTATGCAAGAACATGAGCACCAGGAATGAGGGTATCATGGGGCCACCATAAAGTCTTAACTCTACAGAAATCACATTCTCACAGCCTGAGGACACCAATGCCGCATGCAACAAGGACAGATCAAACAGACTAGTGGGAGGAAACCCCCTCCTCGGCCTTGGGCTGTGAGCTCTCTGCCCCAGCCCCTGTGTTCCTGTCCTCCTGTGTGATATCTCTTCCCCAGGGTGGGGGACAGGGACACTGGCTTTTGGGAGGAAGGAAGGAAGCAAGTTAATAAACCAGGAGATGGGTTTTCTCTGATATACCCAGGTGCTCTCAAACCTCTGTTTTATTCGTGGCTTCTAGCCTAGTCCCCCACGTTGCTCCTAGCTGGCAGGATTTTTCTGAAACTCACCTCTAATTCTGAACTTTTCCCTGAAGGCTTTCCTGTGCCTCCATCCGGCCTTCAGGTTCACATGCAGCATGGCCCTTGTGGCCTGACCTCACCCGCCCCGCCCTGCCTGTCACGCCTTCCTCATGTGATCCACGCCTTCCGTCCCTGGAGGGTGAGGGCTTCCTGCGGGTGGTGGGGCAGGCTTGCCCCCACTGTGGAGTTCCCGTCCGCATCACTCCCTAGACATCTGCTGACCTATGACTGCCCAGGAGGCCGGCTTTGCAGTGGAGGCTGCCTGGAGACCATGTAGGAGGCTTGCCTGACGGGAGCTCCCGCGTGCGATTCCAGACCTGTCTGACCAAGCTTTGTAGAGTTCGCCAGCGTTTAGCTTTCAAGTACTGCCTAGCCTTTCTGGGGATTCATAGCAGTTCATTCACAGAGCCTGTGTTTCTGTAGGTAACCAGGTACGCTGCAGAGGCCTGGGGTTTGACACTGGAATGGCTGATTTTCAATTTTGGCAAAGCCCCCCAGCTGGTTGTGTTTGACCTTGAGCCAGACACATTGCTTCTCAGAGACTTGATTTCTTTATTATGAAATGGGAATAAAAATAGAGGTGCTCTGTAAACCATGGGGCTGCTCTGAGAATCAAATGGAATATTTTGTGTGACTGCCCCTGTTGAAACCAGAAAAGTGCTACTCTTGTATACTGTGGTGGATCATTCTGATTATTATTTAAAACATTCATGCCTGGGGAGCTAAATCTTGGGGTCTTTTGTATTTTCATTTCAATTTATACACCCAAAAGAAGTGAAAACGTATGTTCACACTAAAATTTATATGCGTACGTTCACAGCAGCGTTGCTCCTAATAGCAAAAAGTAGAAACAACCCCAATGTCCATCCAGTGATGAATGGATACACAAAATATACTACATCCATCCTGTGAAGTACTATTTGGTCTTAAAGAGGAACGAAGCACTGGCTGGGCGTGGTGGCTCATGCCTGTAATCCCAGCACTTTGGGAGGCCGAGGCGGGCGGATCATGAGGTCAGGAGATCGAGACCATCCTGGCTAACACTGTGAAACCCCGTCTCTACTAAAAATACAAAAAATTAGCTGGGTGTGGTGACGTGCACCTGTAGTCCCAGCTACTTGGGAGGCTGAGGCAGGAGAATTGCTTGAACCCCAGAGGCAGAGGTTTCAGTGAGCTGAGATTGCACCACTGTACTCCTGGGCGACAGAGCGAGACTCCATCTCATAAAAAAAGAGGAACGAAGCACTGATGCACGCTACAACATGGATGCATTTAAAACATGATGTGAGCAAAAGAGGCCAGTCACGAAAGACCACATATCACACGGCTTCACTTAAAGAAAATGTCCAGAATAGACAGATCTACCCAGACAGAAAGAAGATTTGTGGTTGCCAGAGGCTGGGACTTGGGGCTGATAGTGAAAGGGAATGGGATTTTCTTCTGACGTGATAAAAATGTTCTTACATTAAACTGATTGTTGCACAACTGTTAATATTCCAAAAGCCCTTGCTTTGGGTGAATTGTATAGTATGTGAATGATATCTCAATAAGGCTGTTTTTAATAAAACTCCCATGAGGTGGGAACAATTATAATCTCCATTTATAGGTGAGGCCCGGGCTCACAATGAGGAAGCCCCCGTTAACCAGGACTGGGAGCCTCCAGCTCCCAGCATGCAGCCCCTTCATGCCATCAGCCCTCACTCTACAGAGAAGGGAGCTGAGGCCTGACAAGGAGGAGGGGTTTCCAGGCTTGGTGTGGGGCCTTTTCCTCCCTTCCAGCCTCCCCACCCACTGGAGGAGAGATTTCCTGTGGAGCAGGACCTTCCCAACCCTGGCATGGAGGTTACCCTGTACCTTCTCGGCGCTCTGGCCAGACAGCCCAGTGGGCGGAATTTCAGTCCCTGGGTCCCGAGTGAAGGAGCAAGCTGTTAGGACGGGCAAGGCCAGAGCCTGGGACTTTGTCTCTGACCAAAACCTCTCAGAGTCTCAGGGTCCTGAGAAAAATGGGGAGAAGCCCTGCCACCCTCACTGTGCTGTGGGGGACCCACAAATATGGAAGGTGCTACAAGACCTGCGTGGACTTGTCTTGTGCGCAGCTGTCCTTGCTGGCTTAGGGGTCAGTCTGGGCCCTGGGGCCTCTGCCATGTGGGCCATACACAGGCTCTCCTCAGAGCACAGGCCCAGGGCAGGTGGGGGCTCGAATTCACAGGGTTTCCAGTTTCCGTGATGTCCACTTCATCTGTTTGCTTTTCCTTTTCTGACTTGCGCTTTTGGGGGTCACATTTAAGAAACTGTTGTTTAATCGCAGGTCATGAAGATTTATAACCATGTTTTCTTCTAAAAGTTTTATAGTTTGGGCTCTTACTCAATAGGATTTTTATATGAAAAGAAGCAGTGTTTGAAATTCCTTTTATCCAGCAGTGTGCATATAGCAAGTCACAGGTAAGTGGCCACTGCTTTTATTTTTAAATGATTGCTGATTATGATCATTTTTATTTATTATTATTCTTACTACAGTTAATCTCTCATTGTGTTTCCCATCTGGGTAGCTGCCTCTTGTTTCTTCTTGAAAGATAGTGTTGGTGTTTGAATCCATTTCTGGCACACCTAGGAGATCAGGGTAGAAGGGGAAGATCTGGTTACCTGCCTCCCATTTCCCCCCAAACTTTGTGTTATGGAAAATGAAAAATATTTGAGAAGAGAGAATGCTGCAACGTGCTCCCAGATACCACCTCCCAGCCTTATGAGTCAGCAACTTCGGCTACTCTCATTGCATCTGTCCCTCACCTACTTCTGTCCCTCACCTACTTCTGTCCCTGCCCCCTGACCTGCTTCTGTCCCTGCCCGCAACCCAGATTGTTTTGAAACATATCCCAGACGTCTTATTTAATCTATAAATCATTTTCGAGTTGCAGCTCTGAAAAATGAATCCCCTGGAAGGTCGCTGCCTGGAGCCTGGGCTGCTGGCGGGGTTGGGGGTGGGAGGTTGTATCGCACCCCAGGCATCAGCGGGAGGGTGGGTATGGGCCAGAACTGCAGCCCCTTTCCATGGGCACAGCAAGCTCCCCTGGGGTCAGCTGCATGAGGCAAGGCAGGGTGAGCCCAGAGACCTTGTGTCAGGTTTGGCCCTAGGAGCTTAGGTGTTGCAGGTGATGAGAATCCTTTTATGTTTGTGTCTAGAAACTCCCTTCACATCCGTGATCTCTGTGATGCCCACAGCAGCTGCTTCGGGTAGGGCTTTATTCAGAATGGACCTTACCCAGGACGAGTCTCAGAGGGTTAACTCCAGATGCGGGACTCTGATAGCATTTTCCATTAGAAGAGAGCAAATCCCTGTGTCTCACTCCCTGCCCATTTCCTGGCTGTAAGGACGGAGGAGGAAAGAGTCTCTCTGACGTTCATCTCATTCCGCTCAGATTCTCAGTGGCAGTTTCGCAGAGAGCCGGTTGTCCCTCTTGGCATCATTCCATGGGCTGGGGGCATCTAAAAAGCCGGAGAGAGCTTGTGCTGTGGGCAGGCACCGTTAGGCTCCACCCCAGATGTGTTCCAACCATCATCCCTGCAGGGGCTGGATGTCTCTGCCGAGAGCCAGGCTGCCCTTGTTGGCTCCAGGATCCCGCTCTTGGTGTCCTTCAGCTGGCAGGCCCTGCGAGGGAACGTGTGCTTACCGTTTGCCATGGATACGGTTGTGCCTGTCTTCCTTTAAGTGGTGATAAAACCGTACAGCGTGCTCACCCGCCCAGCAGTTTGGTAATTCTGAGACTTGTGAAAAACGCACGAGGCCCTCAGTATAATAGATAAGCTGGAAAGCTTGGCACAAAGTCCACTTGTGGATAGCAGGGCGACTGGAAAAACTCTGCCCTCTCTGTCCCCATCCCAGAAGAGATCATGTTTAGGAATAATTCTTCTGTTAATACTGAAGCTTTCATCCCCAGTCAAAAGCTTGTTGGCGCCTGCTTGTCAGATGTTTTCCCCTTTGGTTTCATGTAGCCTTTTTCCCTCATGAGTTTGGCTTAACTTCATGTCTTAATGAATCTCAGTTCTCTCTTTAAAGGTCACTGTCCTAATGAATAAACATGGAACCAGAATCAGCCTCATGTTATTCAGAGCTGAGCAGATACTCTTCTTGGGACTTTGAGGGGAGGAAGAAGCATGTCTGTTCTAAGCGGCCTCAGTTGCAGAGGGAGAATTGCGTCACCCCTTCCATGCACTTGACTGATAGGCCCCTTTTGGAAGGGAGGCACGAGTGCATGGGTGGCCCTCCCGTTACCTGGAATGTCTCTAGAAAGTGGTCTGTCCCATTCTAGAACAGCTCCTCCATGCAGCCTTCAAGTTTACTTTTACAAACACAGTGTTCATTCTCTCGGTCTGTTTAGACCTTAGAACTAGAGGCCATCTTTACAAGGACCTTAAGGTCATCTGCAGTACTCTTGATGTCACATATGAGGAGACTGAGACCCTAAAAAGCCAAGTGACATGCCCAAAGGTGACTCTGAGAGGTGATGACACCAGGCACCTGTGCTGCTTCTTGATTCCCTGTCACATAACCTTTCCACTACTCCAAGCTGCTTCCTGGTGTGTTTAGGGGAGGGGAGTGAGGACAGCCGAGTGCCTTTAGCTTGTAACCGAGGACATGAACTGCTGGCCAGGACTACAGATCCAGTGGGGTGAAGTGGAGAAAGCTTTTGGTCATTCGAGTATCTGCTGCACCCCACATAATGCCCTGAGCACTATCAGTGATGTGAAGTCTCTTGAGTAGATGGCCTTTTAATGCTGACATTTCTTTTTCTTTCTTTCTTTTTTGGTGATAGGGTCTCACTCCATTGTCCAGGCTGGAGTGCAATGGCACCATTGTGCATTGCTGCAGCCTCCATCTCCTGAGCCTGAGTGATCCTTCCACCTCAGCCTCCCAAGTAGCTGGGACTACGGGCTTGCGCCACTGCACCCAGCTGTTACTGTTGGGATATGAATATGATTTCATATGTATGTGTGAGTCTTGGCAAGGAGGGCTTCATGAATGACCTGCTCTCATGGAAGCATGGACTGCATTGAAAAGAATAAGCTCTGATGAAGGAATGGTGTCAAGAGGGGTGGTTACCCATGGAGAGCCCCCAAATGAGACGGGGGATCAGATGCAGGCCCTTGGGGGAGGCTGAGACGGTCAGGAGAGAGGCACTGGGCACGGTTCCTTGGCCCCAGGGCAGCTCTGGATAAAACCTTCCTGAGGGAGACTCCTCGGCTCGTCCCCACACTCTGTGTGGGCGACAGATGTGGGCTTTCCTGCATCAGTGCCTGGCTCACTATCTACAGGCAGCGGGTCAGTGGCCGAGTGGCTTACTGACAGTCGGAGGGAGCTGTGACGCCAGCGTCTGCCCTGCATCCAGGCCCTCGCACTCATGTGCAGGGAGAGGGTGGTGAAGGGATGAGTACAGTCACAGGCGTGAGGACTGGAACGTGAGGACTCCCGTAGGTTATGCAGCCACCACTGAGGCCAGAGGAAGTCTTTAAACACTCAGAAAGACAGAAAGGAGCCCAGGGCCAGACACTCTGCCATGAAGCACAAGGAGAGACCGATTTCAGAGCAGAAGTGGGAATATGAGTCTCTGGCTTTTGTGTTGAGTGCTCTTAAAAGTGGTCACTAGGACCAAAATAAGTTCACTGAAGAAAAATGATTCCAAATGGCTCTTTATTTCTGTCGATAAGGTTCACTAGGAAGGCAGCACTGGGTTGTATTTCCCCGGCCTGTGCAGACCTCACTGACGGGCTATGGAGTGGGTGAGCAGAGGGCAAGGGGACTGGCTGGGCGGAGTAATTACGCTGGCACGTCGGTTTCCTGGGGCTGTTGTCACCAAGTATCACGAACCCGGAGGCTTAACACTACAGGAATCTCCTCTCCCAGCCGTGGGAGCCGATGGCTCCAGTCAGGGCATCAGCCATGGCTCCCTCTGGAGGCCCTGAGGGCGAAGCTTCCCTGCCCCTCTCCTGGCTCCTGGTGGTGGTGGGCACCTTCAGGCCTCCTTAGCTTGGCCTGGGCCCTCAGGCTTTATGAGGATTTATCCTGGGGTCAAGGAGGCAGCCCCTGCTCCCTGCCCTACAGACCACGATTGAGGCCTCACCTGGCTGCCTTGAACCCTGATCTGACTTGGCCTCAGGCATAATTTCCTGTGATGGTGACTGGTGAGACTGGTGGGTACCATTTGATCACAGCTCCAGAGGTCTGAGACCACTGTTTTTCGGGGATGTGTCGTGTTCCCGGCTTTGGGTTAGGCCTTCTCCTTGCATTCTCCCCTTCGATACTCTTAGAAGTGGGCATGATGAACTAGTAGGTATGTCACTGCAGTCATCTGTCTCCACACAGCCTCCTCCCTGTGTCTGCGTTCAGATTTCTGAATCTGAAAGAAATCCAGCCAGGGGATTCAGGCCCACTCACAGGCAGCATGACCTCGTCCTGACTCCATTCCATCCACAAAGACCCTGTGTCCTTATGAATAAGGCCATGTTCACAAGTGCTGAAGGGTTAGGACTTGAGCGTATATTTGGGGGACACAATTCAACCTGCAACAGCTGGTTGAGGCTTCTTCAGGCCAGCTTTTCCCCTGAGACCCCACTCTTATCACGTCAGCATTCCAGTTTTGTCCTTAGAATCATGGGTGTTGAGAGCAGAGGGTGACCTCATTTGCTGTGTCGGCCGGGTTGGTCTGGGCCCCCCCAGGGTGGCATGGGGCTCTGCCCATTATTTTATTGAGTTCTGTTCTGAACAGCAGTGTCTTCCCTGCAATGTAAGTTAGAGTTATTCTCCTAAGAAGATTGGGAGTTTCTTAGAGACTTGTTTTTGTCACGGTTTCTCTCGTGACATTTCCTCTGTGCCTACCCGAAGCTGGTAGGTATGGAAGTGAAGTATTTGAGTGTTGGGTGGCTGGTGCCCACCCTGTGGCACGTTTCTCTCAACCACACCTTCCTGCAGACCCTCTGATGACTCCTGGCATCATTCCACAGTCCTGGCCCTGCCTCAGAGTCCCTATGAACACAGGGTGCAGGGAGGCCACTCCCAGAGAGAGGAGCCAGTGCCTGGAGCGGATCTGCTTCTGGGTGAGGTTTTGTCCGGAGTCAGGCGGCCTGCCCTGGGCCTGGTTCTGGTTTCCTCGCTGTCTTCTGCGTGAGGCTCTATTTCTGAGTATGGCCTGGTCAGGCCTCTCTCAGATCTCCAGGTGATTGCTCACAGCGCCCCAGCGCCGGGACGCGCCACCCTCCACCAAAGCTGGGGCTGGAGGGCAGGACAGGAGCGAATGGATGTGCAGAGGGCGTGAAGGGGGAGGTGCTGCCTGGCATTACCCCCGCTCTAACCAGAGCAGCGTGATTCCCTTTCAGGAATACATCGATGCCCATCCTGAGACCATCATCCTGGACCCGCTCCCTGCCATCAGAACCCTGCTTGACCGCTCCAAGTCCTACGAGCTCATCCGGAAGATTGAGGCCTACATGGAAGGTATGGACACGTGTGGCCCCGCATCCATGCCAGGCAGCCACCTCTGTGGTCACAGAGTGGCCATGGCCTGAGGTAGAGAGAGAGAAGGGTCTTGTCTTTTTAAGTACTTTGTGGCAGGAAGCATTTGAATTCCATGGGGCAGTCATTCTGAGGAGGTCCTTTTATTCTCCTATGACCAGCAGTGAGGAAACAGCCCTCAGGGTGCTCTCGTGGAAAGGGGCTCTCAGGGTTTTGTTTTGCTGTCTTGAACCTGTGGGTGACATTGAAGTGTCCTGGTAGCACGGAGGCTGGAGAGCAGGAGGATGTGTAGACAGCTCAGCGGCAGGCAGCCGAGTGGAGTTATGTAACTGGGTAGAGGACACAAACAGAAACTGAAGGCCTTTAATCAAACACGTGGCGATGTCATGTGGCTGCTGGACCTCACGGGTCCACTCTGTTCTCGAGGGCAGGGGCCTCCCTCTTCGCTGTGGTGCCTCCTGTGCCAGCTGCAGGCTCCTGTGCCTGAGGACTCACCCTCGACCCCTCCCCACCCTGGGGGGCAGGCCCAGCCAGAGAACTCAAGACTGCATTTTCAAGTTGTTTATGTGAGAAAGACTTTGTGGAAAGATTCATGTTAACAGTAATCTTCTAGTTCACTTTGCTTGGTCCAAGTGTGCCCTGCTGAGAGCTCTTGTTTAATTTCAAGGGAAGTGCTTGGCCTGGGCCGTCAACTTTGTGAGGATTTATCCTGGGGTCAAGGAGGCAGCCCCTGCTCCCTGCCCTACAGACCATGATTGAGGCCTCACCTGGCTGCCTTGAACCCTGATCTGGATGGTGACTTGGCCTCGGGTATAATTTCCTGTGATGGTGACTGGTGGGACCAGTGGGTACCATTTGGCTTATAGCTCCAGAGGCAGACCATCTTCGTGGGAGTCTGAGACCACCATTTATGGGGATGTGTTGTGTTTCTGGCTTTGGGTTAGGCCTTCTCTATATTCTGCTTTTTGGTACACTTAGAAGTGGGCATGATGAGCCTTCCCTTTTTTTTTTTTTTTTGAGACGGAGTTTTGCTCTGTTGCCAGGCTGGAGTGCAGTGGCCCGAACTCGGCTTACTGCAACCTCCACCTCCTGGGTTCAAGCAATTCTCCTTCCTCAGCCTCCTGAGTAGCTCGGACTACAGGCGCACACCACCATGCCTAATTTTTGTGTTTTTAGTAGAGACCGGGTTTCACCATGTTGGCCAGGATGGTCTCAATCTCTTGACCTCATGATCCACCTGCCTCAGCCTCCCAAAGTGCTGGGATTACAGGTGTGAGCCACCGCGCCTGGTCTGAGCCTTCCCATTTTACAGATGAATCCAGAGGCTCTGAGAGGTTAGCAGACGTCCCACATCATGCAGCATTCAGGTGGCTGGGCCAGCATCCAGCCAGGTCTCTCTGACTCGGGCTCCTGGCTCCTGAGCTGGACCTTCATGTCCATGGCCACAGGGCCCTGGATCTAGAAGGACCTGAAAGGGTATGACTGAGGACCCTGGCCTGGAGGGTGGGTGAGTCCTCGGTTCTGTCTTGAAGGAATGTGCCCTGCAGAAGAGCTGGCTGCTGGGCTTGGCTGTCCAGAAGGGCTCCTGGGGCCTCTTTCCCTGAATGCCTGACACACTGGTGGGTGTAGAGAGTTGCGGTGTCATCCTAGTGCCTCATGTGGGCAGGCTTTCTTAGCACGGGCCAGCAGCCTTTATTAGCTGGACCTGGCATGATTGGCGTCTGCTGTCCACTTCCCCCACCTTGGCACTGTCTTCCTGGATCCATCCAAAATTCCAGATGGGAAGAAAGGGCTGTACATCCCCTCCTGGGGTCACCTTCACCTCGGTCTGCCATGGGTGAAGTTTTGGGCAAATGTTTTGGTTCTGGAAGGGGAGTCAGCCTCTTTCCAGAAGGTGTGCTTGTCAGACACTGCCTGTGTGAAGAGCAGGAGACTACATTAGAACGTGAGAAGGCCCAGTTAGTGGAATAAGGTGGTGGACCAGCAGCCATCTCATGTCCCGGTCAAGTCCATTCGAAGAGTGACAGGTTTGGGTGGGATTTGAGAAGGTGTCGCCGAGGGGCCTTTCAGAGCTAAAAGCACAGGCTCTGGAGGGAGGCATACTGAATGTGGGTCCTAGTCTGGGCTCTTGTTAGCCGTGTGGTCTCTGAAAAGTCAATCAGTTGAGTTCTGCTGGTCTTCTGGAAGATGTGGGTAATACCTGGTTCAGCCACGGGGACAGGGGTCAGGATAGCTGGGATGATGTCTGCAGAGCACTTAGCATGGGACTGGCCTGCTGGGTCACCCGGGAATAGCAGCTGCTCTGGCTGCTCCCACCACGATGGCAGAACCCCAGCATCCTAATTGAGTCTTAACATCTATCTTAAATTTTTAGGAATGGAAGACGAGGGCTGGGGATCAGGGGTGAGCCTGGGCCCAGGGTGTGAGCGTGCATGGTGTGTTCAGGGAGCAGGAACCCAGTGATGAAGTGGACCGTAGGAAGTCATACGCCAAGAGGCAGGCCCAGAAGGTACCTTCATCACCCACTTGCCCAGCTCTGGAATTGGGCCTCTCCTGGAGGCAGTTAGGAATCAGGTCAGGAATTTTAAGCAGGGTGTGTCCTAGTTCACTGGGAGATTATAAAGTTCAGGAACTGCCCGCAAGGGGAGAGCTGTGGGTGTTCCAAGATAGGGCCCAGTCCCCTAACAGGTCCAGAGAGAGAGAGCTGTTGACCAAACCCTAATGCGTGCTTGGTTCTAGATCAGCAGGAAGTGTCCGGAGGGTGGGCTGTGAATATTACACCCTGGATTTTCCTTGTTGCGCACGCTGGGCCTGGGCTTGCATTCTTCCAGGAGGGCGGTCAGAGGCTGGGACTTCCTGGATCCCTTTCCTGCACCCCCAGGGGCCTGTCCATTCACCAGCACTGCTGGATGGGTCCCTGCTGCATGTCCCCACCAGCTGCAGAGGCGGAGAGTCTCCCTGGGAAGCACACCCTGGGCCCTCCTCTACTCCCCGCTATTCCTGGAGGCACTCAGCCCTTTCAGGCATACTGTAAATGGCCATAATTACCCTTGAAGTTCCCTCAGATAATCACAGCAATCCAGTGACACGCTTTTGTGTTGGGAGAAGGGACTTGGCGAGACTTCCTCCGGTTGTCACCCTCCTTGGCGCTAAGGCTGCTCTCCCTGTTTTCAGAGAATCTGGACAGCTGCAGGGAAGACAGAGCTGGTGGGGGATGGGTGGGCACTTTAGGACTGCTAGGATCCCATTGATGGGCAGGGGGAGGGAGACAACCAGAGCCCCTGCTCTGCAGTAGGGTTGGGCAGCTGGGCCATGGCACAAAAGGAGGGTCTCCCAGGAATAACAGGCAGAGCCCTTGGATAAGGTCTGTGCTCAGATGGGCCGTCTGTCTCCCTGCGGAGCATCAGGCATTGCCACCTGACGGGAGGTGGGAGGGCCTCTCCCACCCCAGCTCTGCATCCAGGAGACAGATGAGGCCTGCTGCTGGGAGCAACCAGTCTCGCCATCTCTGGGCAGCCTTTGTGAGGTTGCTGCCATCTCAGTTCCACATTTCCAGAGCTCATCCTTGTGTTATTCAGAGCCTGGAGGGGAAGCAGGGTCATTTCTCTGCCTCAGCTCTGGCAGCTTCAAACACTTAGTACCAGTTAGCATTCAAGTTGCTTTAACAGCAGACCTAAAATAATGGTGACTTAAATGGGACAGAACTTCCTTTCTCTCTAATGTAAAAGCCCAGAGGAAGGCCATCCAGCAAGGGCGCAGGGGCTGGAACCCTGGCTCCTTCTAGCTCCTGGGGGGCTGGGACCCTGGCTCCTTCTAGCTCCTTGTTCTTTTGTAGTCAAGCAGTCTGGTCCTGGGTGATGGCTACACTTCCAGCCCTCACATCCAAGATCTAGACATTAGGATGGAGAGGACAACGAAGAAAAAGGAAGCAGACTGGGTGCGGTAGCTCTCGCCTATAATCCCAGCACTTTGGTAGGCTGAGGCAGGTGGATCACCTGAGGTTGGGAGTTCAAGACTAGCCTGACCAACATGGAGAAACCCTGTCTCTACTAAAAATACAAAATTAGCTGGGTATGATAGCACATGCCTGTAATCCCAGCTACTCAGGAGGCTGAGGCTGGAGAATGACTTGAACCCGGGAGGCGGAGATTGCGGTGAGCCAAGATGGCACCATTGCACTCCATCCTGGCCAACAAATGTGAAACTTCATCTCAAAAAAAAAAAAAAAAGAAAAGAAAAGAAAAAGAAAAAAAAGGGAAGCAAATGCAAAGGCCTAGTTCTTTTTTAAGGAGGGGTTCAGAAACTATATAATGCTCTATTCCAACAATGGCCAGAATTAGTCACATCCTAAACTGCAAGGGAGTCGGGAAATTGAGTCCTTGTTCTGAGCAGCCATGTGCCCAGCTAAAATGCTGCAAGGGAGTCAGGAAATTGAGTCCTTGTTCTGAGCAGCCATGTGCCCAGCTAAAATGCTGCAAGGGAGTCAGGAAATTGAGTCCTTGTTCTGAGCAGCCATATGCCCAGCTAAAATGCTGCAAGGGAGTCAGGAAATTGAGTCCTTGTTCTGAGCAGCCATGTGCCCAGCTAAAATGGGGATTTTGTCACCACGGAGGAAGGGCTAGAATGAGTGTTAGGGGAGGTTACTTTCCAAGGCATGGGTTCCTGCCTGAGGACCCACCTTTCCCATGGCTGAATGAGCTTGGAATTTCTCCTCTGGCTGGCTGGGGGTTTGACCTTAGCCTGTGACCTTAGCAGCAGTCCCCTCCCTGTAGCAGCATCTTGGAGGCTGGGAGGCTTGCAGAGTGACCTCCCTCAGCATGCCAGGCCCCAGGTTTTCGTCACAGATGACTGTTTCTGGGAGGCAGCCATGCCTATGCCCAGACCCACACACCCTAGGCAGAGGCACAGGCAGCGCTGAGCCTGGGTTCAATTCAAACCAAGCTCTTAATTCTTCCTAGAAATTTAGCATTCCCTGGTGCAGGCCTAGGGGAGGGAGGGAGGAGGTGCAGTGACAAACACTGACTCACCTCTCATGAATTTGCAGGCTGTTTCTCCCATCAGCAGCCCACTCTGCCACCAGGGCCAGGGTCCAGAGATAGAAGCCCCAAGGCCAAGGCATAGCTGTGCCAACCCAGGCCGAGTGATTCTGGGCAGGGCTCTAGCTGGCTCCAGAACTGGCTGAGAAGGCACCATGTGTGAGAAGGGACCTGGGCTGTAGTTGCATGGAGTGGGTTTATGTCCCTGTCTGCAGGGACAGCAGGTCTCAGACCACTGGGCAACAGGCTGGAGAGGTCCTTGAGAGCTCTGACTGCTTTGGGGTGATGGTGGCTCTCCTGTTCTCCCTCTCTCTGAAGCTCTCACTCATGTGCTCTGGGGGTGACCAATGGCCTGTTTTGGGATCCCAGGCCTTCTTGGGGACTGGCAGGGTGGGCGGGGAGTGCATACCACAGAGTGAATGCTTCTGTTTGTGGTTTTATGGGAATTTAATCAGGGCTCATCTTAGAGGCCATTTGAAAGCTAGATTGAAATTGAGTAATCTAAATACTAAGCAAAGAGAAAGTAACATTCCTTAGAGCCTGGGAGAAACAATTCCCCAAAAAGCCTTTGGGTGTTCGTGGTTGGTGGGGAGCTACTCTCAGAGGCAGGAAGTGGCTCTCAACCCTCAGGAGCTGGAAAGATGTGGGGGCTTGGTGTCAAGGCCTCAGACCCTGCCCATTGCCCCCACATTGTGTGGCCTCTCTGAGCTGTGTGTCTGTCTGCGCCTAGCCAGGCACTAAGCCTGCCAGGCACTGTGTTAAGTACTTTACAGTTAGTAGCTAACTTAATCCACTTAATGACCCTATGAGGAAGGTTCTATTATCACCCCCTTTATAGAGGTGAGGACATGAAGGACTTTGAGCTTAAGGTACTTAAGGTCACAGAGCTACTAGGGGGCAGATTTGGGATCAGAACCCACACAATGTGGGTCTGCTCTTAGCCAGTGGTTCCCAAGCCCAGCTCCTCACCCCTGTGTGTACTCCTCCTGCACCCCAACTCCCCTCTGGTTAATGGAGAGGGACCAAGGCAAAGATAGGTAGGGTCGGGGCTCTGTGCCTGCCAGCGAGTCCTGCCCAGGCTCTCCCGGTGCTGGTGGCATGGCTGTCACCCCTGGAGGTGCCCTCTGGGGTGCAGGAAATGACACTTGAAGGCAACCACACATTATGGCAGGAAAGAGAGACCTTGTTACTGATGAGGCTTCCAATCTTAGCCCCTCAGGTGGCCTGGGCCAGTCACTGTCCCCTGAGTTGTTCGCTCACCTGGGAAGTGGGTAGCCAGTGCCTCGGATGTGCTGAGTGGGCGTCTCAGGTGGTGGCCTCACCCCAGATCAGGCAGAGTGACTCCTTGGTGTGTGCCTGCCAAGCCCACAGGGCTGAGGTGAGGGGACAGCATGCCCCATCGAGGGGTCTGGAATGAGGGAGAACAGGGTGCCAGGGAGGTAGGGTCCTTTCAGGGGAGCTGCTTGGCTTGTGATTCCCTTTCCTGGACTTTGGGGATGTGTGGGAGTGCCGCTGTTGTTGTTTTCACATTGACTACTGTCTGCCTCCCAGGCTGAGACCAGCCCTTCGGGTGCAGGGAGGCTCTGCAGAGCAGGATTGTGCTTGGTGCTGCCTCGTTGACATGAGGCAGCAGCTGGAACCGAGGCCAGCCCCGGTCTGAGTCTGCATGAGCCTCCCTCCTGGCAGTGCCCTCCCCCAGCCTGGGAGCTGTGGGGTGAGGAGGAAATGGTGCCCCAGGGCACGTGGGACCAGGTCTGGCCTGCGACGGGGCTCCTTCTGTCCTCGAAGCGGCTCCTTCCCTCGGCTGTAGGCTTCCCCTTTACAGATGGTGGGGTGGAAACTTAGAGAAGTTACGGTAACTTGGTTGAGGTTTCCGAGCTGGTGCGTCTTCTCCATGTTGATGCCAAAGCTCACCCTGTTCCCTTACAACAAGCATCTGTTTTACAGCTGATTCTTGGAATCCCTCCCATCTCTCTGCCCTTGGCTGACCCTTCTGTGGGGTCTGCTCCTGTCCTCTGGAGCCAGGGGCCACCTGTGCAGCCATCCAGGCGTTCACAGTCCTAGGAGGGCCCATTCTCAGACAAGGTCCTATCAGCCCCCAGGACCCAGGAATCCTGGAATCATCAGTCCTGCTGGCTGGGCTCTCACTTGAGGCAGCAGAAGCCAGAAGATGTTCAGGGCAGAACAGGGCCTCAGGGAGCACACCCCCAGATTCACCCTGCCTCGTTCCCTCTCCTGCACCTCCACAGCTAAAGCCAGCTCCACGTCAGGCCCACAGGCCTGCTCTTGGCCCTTTCCATGGCATCTCCTCTTCCCTGGCCTAGCTGCAGCAGGGGCACGAGGGGTCCCTGGAGAGTAATGAGAGCCTCCCCACCCTCCCTCTGGCAGCCTCACCCCTTTCTCCCACCAGGGCTGGGGGCTGTGTCTAGAGGGCAGTGGCCCTGGAGCCTGGACCAGTTTTTCCTGGAGAGGTTGTCAGGTCCAGGCCTCGTGAGGACCCTGGTAGAGACAAAACAGATGCCAGATTGTCTGCCAAGCTCCTCACTTCCACAGCTGTGGCCCAGTGCACTGGTCTGCAGGTTCCCGGGAGAGACTCAACAGGAGTGAACTGAGCTCTCAAGGCAACTGGCTGACGTCCTGCAGGAGAGCTGCACTTTCATTTTTGGGAAGAATGTTCGTGTCTGTTCACTCAGAGCTTAACCCTGCTGGGCCTTTAAGACCATGACTGAGACCTGTCCTCCAGTAAAACTAAGAAGGCCTCTCCACCCGCAGCCCACCAGCCCCTCCAGCACCATCCTGCTCAGTGGCTTCTGGATGAGAGACCCCACTTGGTCCAGGTGGGCCTGCCTCCGGCCTTCCTGCAGAGCTTTCTGAGAACCCCTGTCTCTTCTCGACCCACAGACACCCCTCCTCTAGGAGGTACTCCCCCAGTGACATCACCCAGCTCCGTTCACTCTACTAGGGCATTGCCGCTGATCCTGGGCCAGTTGGTGAACAGACTGTTTGTCTTTGGGACTTCTGCTCTCACCCCAATTCCTTTCCCCTTTTCACCAGTCCCCTAATTGGCACTGCTTAGCTGTGATGACTAACTCCCTCCAGACTCAGTTCGAAGGAACCTTCCTCCCCCTCCTTGCACTGAGTCTCCTGGCTCCCCTGGGATTTAAGCAGGGCACATGGGTTCTCAAAACGTCCTTGTTGGTCAGATTCATCAGAAAGTATCCAACAGCAGGCATTTACACTTCAATGTCAATATATGGCTCACTTAGTGTTCTTCCGGCTGAAAGAGATCTTGAGTTCTCGAAGCCCTACAAAAACTGCTCTTCTTCGCATCCTTAACAATGAGAATTGAGGCCCAGAGTGGTTGCGTAGCTGGCCCAAGACCCTCAGCACCTTTCCGACTCTCAGTCCAGTGCTCTCTCCATGGGACTCACATCTCTGCAGGGGTCTTTTCAGAGGCAGTGCCACGGTGAATCTGAAGTCAGACTGCCTGGGTTCGGATCCTCTCCTGAACACCCAGCTGTATGCATTTAGGCAAGTTATTTAGCTGCATTGAGCCCCAGCTTTCCTATCTGTAAAATGGGGAAGGAGATAATGCTGGTGGCACCTTCCCCATAGGTTGTTGTAAGGATTCCTCAATAAATGGGAGCTCTCCTGAGGGACACTGCATGGTGGGTTTCAGAACACACCCTTTGTGCCGTGACCCTGTGAATCCTATGTTTCTGAACTTGCACTTAGTGCTAAAGGCAGCAACCCCTGGCACCCTTGATGGCAGTCCTCCGGTGACCCCATGAGACCAGACCCTGCCAGGCACTTGCTCCCCTCTATCCATTCCGCCCAAGCGTCCAGCCCTGTGTTTACAAATGTGTAGCCTGGGTTTATTTCTCCACACAAGAGTGTCTCAGGGTGACCCATCACGTAACACAAGTGGGCTTTTAAAAATGTCTTTATTGGCTACTGGACGATGTATTCTAGATTTATTATAATAAGGTTCACATTGCACAGGTTTGTTTAGTATAATTTTTATATTTAAGAAATTTTGACACGCAGAGTTGCAAACATAGTACACAAAGTTTCCATATACCCTTTGCGCAGCTTCCTCCACCGTTAACACCATAATGTTAATCTGACCATAATCATCTAGACCAGGAAGTTCACGGCGATAACTACTCAGTAATGGAAAGGCCTGAATGAATTCGAATTTCCCCAGTTGTCTCTGGTGCAGGATCCAGTCTGGTTGTCGTTCTCTGTGGTCTCCTACCATCTGGGATGGAGCCTCAGGTTTTGACCTTGCCACATTGGAAGAACCTCGGCTGTTTATTTTGTGGAGTGTGCCTCAATTTGGGTTTATCTGGTGTTTTTGAGACTAGGTCAAGGTCACCTATTTTTGGCAGGAATGCCACCTAGCAGTACCAGTCCCTTCCTAGCACGTCGTATCAGGAGGCTCGTGAGGACAGTGATATCTTCTGTCTGCTTAGCAGCAGTGATCTGGTTAAAGTCCACCAGGCTTCTCCACTCTAAGTTTCTGTTTTTTCCTTTGTAGTTGGCAAGAACCTTCTAAGAGGATTCTTGCATTTGCTGTTTCTCACACCTTTTCCCTTCTCTTGTAGCATCGTTGATGGTTCTTGCCATTGTTACTGTAGTATTTACTGAACAGTCATCATACAGAATTGTAAGAAGTGTGTCTCCAACCACTCCAGTTGCCCTGGAAAGTGACAGGATCCCCTTCCAGCTTTGCAGATATCCACAGGGCACCAGGAGGCACCTTGCAGAGTGTCAGCATCATCTCATGTGTGAACAAAGGGAAAGGCAAAGTTAGGAAAAGGGAAAAGTGTCAGATGTGTTGGAGAATCAGGATTACACGTTTCTTTGCTTCAGGACTTCTCAGAGCCTTAATAATATGTTAATATGAATCTTTAGTCTGGGGCATTATATTGAATTTCACCACCAATTGTAAGATGCACTGATGCTTTATGTTTTATTTTTTAAAAAATTCTGGCTGGGTGCAGTGGCTCACGCCTGCAATTTGAGCACTTTGGGAGGCTGAGGCAGGTGGATCACAAGGTCAGGAGTTTGAGACCAGCTTGGCCAGTATGGTGAAGCCCCGACTCTACTAAAAATACAAAAATTAGCCAGGTGGGTGGCAAGTGCCTATAGTCCCAGCTACTCAGGAGGTTGAGGCAGGAGAATTGCTTGAACCCAGGAGTGGAGATTGCAGTGAGCCGAGATTGCGCTGCTACACTCCAGCCTGGGCAACAGAGTGAAACGCCGTCTCAAAAAAACAAAAAAAAAAGAAAAAAATCCTAAGTAAGATGTGAAATATCGATTATGAGACATATCTCAATTTCAGAGATTGAAAATATGAAAAACATGCCCTAGAATCAGTGAAGTTCCACAGAATGTATCCTTTTCCATCCAGTCAACTCTAGAGTCCCCTCCTCCTCTTGGGACTTTTGGTGAGAGACTGTTCCACTCAGCACACTCAGGAATTCCCTGACTGGCGCCTCCTGGCCGCCCTCACTTCCAGCCCTGTGCAGGTCTGTTCTTGAGCTCCCTGTATTAGGGTGTGGAGCGCTAATTGCTGGTGCTTCTCGAATCTGTTGAACTCCAGCCTTACTTCCCTGAGGTAGCTGCTCTTCATAGTTTGGAATTTATCCTTCTAGGCCTTTATTCATACATGTAGAGATGTACGTGCACTTTTATTTTTTCCTTACAGTAGGCTTTATTCCAGTGTGTACATTTTAGAAACAGGGTCCTATTACGTGTGTCCCAATGTAGCTCTTTGTCCCCACTGAACATGTGTCTTGGCTCCTTTCCACATCAGCCCATGAAGATGAGGGAGATCAGGTCTGCACCTTTTGCCAGCAGCATAATATTTCCACACATGAATGAATGAATCCTAATTTATGTTGGGCCCATAAGGTCATTCCAGTTTTGTTTGGATTTTTTTTTTTTAAAGCAAACTGGGCTCCCTGCATATTTCTGTATAGTTAATCCCTGGAAGTGGAATTTCTTAGCCAACGATGATAAACATTCCTCCATTGGCAGATCTCACTGGATTGCCCTTCAAAAAGTTTGAGCAAATTTCACTCCTGATGGTGCCAGTCTGCTTGGGGAAACTGTACCCAGCTCGTCTGATGTGTGTTTGTCGTTATTGGCACAATTGAGCGTCCCATCGTGGATTCACTGGCCCCATTTGCATGTCTTCTATGAATGAATCTTTGCCTGTTGTGTGCCCATTTTTTAGTTGAGTTGTTGGCCTTGTTGATTGATTAGAGCCCTTTTTGTATGAAGAAAATTGTCCCATTGTTACAAATTATGGATGAGTTTATCAATGTAAGCAGCATCTTTGCTCTGGGGCCAAGCTAAGGTGTTTTGCTTTTAGAATAGGTACTGCCAGAAAGAGCCCTCCACATTTTTTAAATGTCTTGAAAGCAAAAAGGCTGCCATGTTTTGGGAGTGGGAGCTGGAACTGAGCAGGGACAGTGAGCGTCTGCCCGGGTTCCGGAAGGGGCTGTAAATCAACGGGAACAGCTGCCACGGAGTCTCTCCACGTTTCCAGCTACCGCTACCAGACTCAGGCATGGGATGCGGAAATGTCCGTCTCTGTCTGGGCCAGTGTCTGCCTCCTCTTCTCCTGGGCTTTGGACATTCTGGTTGCAAATGGCTCTCTGGTCACGTAAGATGAAATGAGTCACTAGCTAAGTGGGACGGGAGGAAAGCTGCCCTCCCCCTGCCTGTGGCTGGCTTTTTCGGACTGTAATGTTGCACCGGTGGCGTTTGTTGTCTTCTGTTCCCGCACTCCAGTGTTTTCTCTCCACAGCTCGCCTGTCACCAAGTAGCTGAGTGAGGATCCAGCTGCCAGCAGGGAGGTTGCAGCTGTGGCAAGGCCATAGGGTCTCTTAGATGCCTTCAGGGAGCAGGGTAGGGGGCTGTAACCACTGGTGAAATGCCCCCTCCTTCCCCGAAGTTGCTCCAAATATCACAATTGCGTTTCCCCCTTGAAAGCTCATAGTAGCTGGATGTGTCGATTTCCTATTACTGCATGGTAGATGACAGCAGACTGAGTGGCTTATGACAGGACCTGTTTATTATCTCACGGTTGGGTGGGTCAGAGGCCCACATGTGTGGCTGGGCTTTTGGTCCAGGGTGTCACAGGCTGAAATCAAGGTGTCTGCAGGGCCAGGTGCTCTTCTGGAGGCCCTGAGGAAGAATCCACCTCCAAGCTCACTCTCGTTGGCAGAATCCAGTTCCTTGCAGCTGTAGGACGGAGGTCCCCACCCTTGCTGACTGGTGGCTCCTACAGGCCCTGCATTTCTTCTCACGATGCCCCTCTACTTGCAAGGCGGCCATGGCCAGCCAACCTTTTTGTGCTTTGAATCTCTAGCTTCCTCTTCAGAGAATAAGCTCTGTGTGTGATGCAGTAAGAGTCACCCAGATCGTCTCCCTGTTTTGAGGGCAGCAATGCAATATAACCGAGTTATAGAGTAAAACCCATCTATGATGCATGCAGCCCTGGCAAATCATGCAGGGTGTCGCCCGGCCACAGGGGATCTTGGGGTCGCCTTAGATTCTGCCTGCCACACTGAGTAAATACAGTGGTTTTTCCTTGCATACTTCCAAGTTCAATGGAATTTAATTGCTGTCATTGCGTCACCTGTGCTGGATGTCTTGGGGCACGTCACCCCTGCCTGCCCCCTCCCCTGTCTCTTGCCATACTGTCTCTGCACTCCACACTGCAGCCAAGCTGAACCCCATGGGCACCTCTCTTGACCCTTGGCCTTTGTCCATGGTGTTCTGCCTTTCTGAAATACTCTCAGTCCCCATGACTAACTCCAACTTTGGGGTTTGGCTCAGGCCACCTCCTCCCAGAGGCCCTCTGTGCTGCACACTCCCTTCCCTGTGTGGGCCTCAGTGCCTTCCTCCCTGGCCACAGACCCTTTGCTGCCCTATCGCACATTCATTCCACTGTTTCATCAGCGTCTGCTGGCCGCTCTCTTCCCCACCTGACTGTGAGGACCTTGAGGACGGGGGCGAGTGTATCTTTGGGGACCATGAATCCACATGTCAGGGCCTGGAACATAGTACGTGCTCAATAAGTATGCAAAGGAGGGAAGAACATTTTCAAGAATCAGATAGGTAACAAGCAGATGCACTGGGGGAGCCTCTGAGCAGAAATCCTACTCCCATGGGAGACAGGCCTGGGGCAGGTGGGGTCATGGGCTCAGGGCCACAGGAGTGGATGGTCCTGGCTGTCTGTGGGGCTTTCACAGAGGTGGCATTTGGAGTGGCTCTGAAATGATGGGCTTGATTAGAAGGTGAGAGCCATTCCAGGGATAAGGAGCAGGATGTTCAGGAGAAATGGGGGCTATTGGTGCTGCTAGAAAGAGCCCCATGCCAAGGCCCAGAGGGCCTCCAGGGCCAGTTTTTGCTTAACCTCTTGGGGGAGACAGGGAGGCCATCAGGAGGCTGCTGTGGCTTCAGGAAAAGATGCTGAGGGTGTGCTGAGTGTTATGACTGTGGTCAGAAAGAGATGGGGTGGAGGCCGGAAATTGAGGGGGAACATTGGCAGGCATTGGGACAGGCATTATTGTCTGTGGTGGGCAAAGGATGAGTTAAGGAGAAGGAAACACAGGACAAGCCATAACTACAATCTGTGTGCCAGCTCCACAGGGCAGAACAGTGCTGAGGGGCTCCAAGGGTGGGTCAGGTGCCTCCTTGGTGGCCAAGAAAAACTACAAGAGAGGCTGGGTGTGGTGGCTCATGCCTGTAATCCCAGCACTTTGGGAGGCCAAGGTGGGTGGATCACCTGAGGTCAAGAGTTCAAGACCAGCCTGGCTAGCATGGTGAAACCCTGTCTCTATTAAAAATACAAAAAGTAGCTGGACATGGTGGCATGCACCTGTAGTCCCAGCTACTTGGGAGGCTGAGGCAGGAGAATTGCTTGAACCTAGGAGGTGGAGGTTGCAGTGAATTAAGATTGTGCCACTGTACTCTAGCCTGGGTGACAGAGTGAGATTTCATCTCAAAAAAAAAAAAAAAAAAAAAAAACCTATGAGAGAGGAACCCCTTGTAGGTGCCCAACAGTAATAAGTCCCCAGCCTGGGCCAAATCCCGGGGCTTCAGTTATAATTATCAAGATTCCATTTCAGTAGGCAGAGATGAGAAGGCAGGGCATTCCAGGGGCAGGTACAGCACAGACAAAGGCCAGGCAGGTAAGAAAGGGCAAGTTATCACCAGGAACAGAGACGGTCCCTCTTGGTGAGAACCCTTCTTGTTTTGGGGCATGGGGCTGCAACAGGGCCCCTCTGCCTGGCTTGGAGTGGACTTGTTGGTCTTGTCATGGGCCAGAGCCCTCCACCTTCCTCCCCTCCCCTCAAACCTTCAGAGAAGTCTCTGCCATGGCGTTCACTCGGCTGCCTCAGGGGCTCTGACTCGGCCAAGAACACTGTCAGGGATGGGCAGTGTTCCCTTCGTGTTTTCTCTGGTATGTTCTGACAACTGACAGCCCCAGATCCAGCCTTGTATTCTAAACACGAGGATGTTGCATTGAAGCTGTGTATTCTGCCTGGAGATGACCCAGGTCTCATTGCTCCCCTGGGGCTGGTATATAGTCTGTTCTCACATTGCTATAAAGAACTACCTGAGGCCTGGCATGGTGGCTCACACCTGTAATCCCAGCGCTTTGGGAGGGTGAGGCGGGTGGATCATTTGAGGTCAGGAGTTCCAGACCAGCCTGGCCAAGATAGCAAAACCCCGTCTCTACTAAAAATATAAAAATTAGCCAGGCGTGGTGGTGTGCACCTGTAATCCAAGCTACTTGGGAGACTGAGGCATGAGAATCGCTTGAACCAGGGAGGTGGAGGCTGCAGTGAACTGAGACTGTGCACTGCATTCCAGCCTGAGCAACAGAACAAGACTCTGTCTCAAAAAAAAGGATAAAAAAAATCTACCTGAGAGTGGGTAATTTATGAAGAAAATATGAAGAAAAGAGGTTTAATTGACTCAAGATTTCTGTAGGCTGTACAGAAAATATGGCCAGGGAGGCCTCAGGAAACTTAAAATCATGGTGGAAAGCAAAGGGGAAGTAGGCACGTCTTTACATGGAAGCAGGAGAGAGAAACAGAACAAAGGGGGAAGTGCTACATGCTTTTAAACAACTAGATCTCATGAGAACTCACTGTCACCAGAACAGCTAGGGGGAAGCCCCACAGACAGCTAGGACCATCCATTCCTGTGGCCCTGAGCCTGTGACCCCTCTGTCTCCATGATGCAATCACCTCCCATAGGTCCCTCCCATAGCTCCCTCCCCTAAATTGGGAATTACAATTTGACAGGAGATTTGGGTGGGTACACAGAGCCAAACCGTATCATTCCACCCAGCCCTTCCCAAACCTCATGTCCTTCTCACATTTCAAAACCAATCATGCCTTCCCAGCAGCCCCGCAAACTCTTACCTCATTCCAGCATTAACTCAAAAGTACAAGTCCAAAGTCTCATCTGAGACAAGGCAAGTCCCTTCTGCCTATAAGCCTGTAAAGCCAAAAACAAGTTAGTTACTTCTAAGATACAATGGGGGTACAGGCATTGAGTAAATAGACCCATCTAAGAGGGAGAAATTAGCTCAAACAAAGGAACTAGAGGGACTCCAGGCCCCATGCAAGTCCAAAACCCAGCAGTCATTAAATCTTAAAGCTCCAAAATAATCTTCTTTGACTCCATGTCTCACATCCAGGCCACACTGATGCAAGGGGTGGGCTCCCAAGACTTGGGCAGCTCCACCCCTGTGGCTCTGCAGGTACAGCCCTCAGAGCTGCTTTCAGGGGCTGATGCTGAATACCTACAGCATTTCCAGGGACACAGTGCAAATTGTCGGTAGATCTACTATTCTGGGATCTGGAAGATGGTGGCTCTCTTCTCCCAGCTCCAATAGGCAGTGCCCCTGTGGGGTCTCCAACCTCACATTTCCTCTCTGCCCTGCCCTAGGAGAAGTTTTCTATAAGGGCTGCATTCCTGCAGCAGACTTCTGCCTGGACATCCAGGTGTTTCCGTACATCCTCTGAAATCTAGGCAGAGGCTCCCAAACCTCAACTCTTGCCTTCGGCACACCTGCAGGCCCAACACCATGTAGAAGCTGCCAAGGCTTGGGCTTTGCACCCTCTGAAGCAATAGCTTGAGTTGTACTTTGGCCCCTTTTAGCCATGGCTGGAGCTGGAGTGGCTGAAATTTAGGGTGCCATGTCCTGAGGCTGCACAGAGCAGCAGGGCCCTGAACCTGGCCCACAAAACAATTTTCCCTTCTAAACTTCCAGACCTGTGATGGGAGGAAGGGGTGCTGTGAAGGTCTCTGAAATGCCCTGAAGGCATGTTCCCCTACTGTCTTGGCTATTAGCCTTTGGCTCTTTGTTACTTATGCAAATTTTGGCAGCCTTGAGTTCCTCCTCAGAAAATGGGTTTTTCTTTTCTTCCACATAGTCAGCCTGCAAATTTTCTAAATTTTTAATGCTCTGCTTTCCTTTTAAGTATAAGTTCTAGTTTCTAGTCATTTATTTGTTTTTGCAAATGAGTGTAGGCTTTTAGAAGCAGCCAGCCACCTCTTGAATGCTTTGCTGCTTAGGAATTTCTTTCACCAGATACCCTAAACTATCTCTCTCAAGTTCAAAGTTCCACCAATCTCTAGAGCAGGGACACAATGCTGCCAGTCTCTTTGCTGAAGCATAGCAAGAGTGACATTTACTCCAGTTTCCAGTAAGTTTCTTATCTCCATCTGAGACGTCCTCAGCCTGGATTTCACTGTTCATAGCACTCTCAGCATTTTGGTCACAATCATTCCACAAGTCTCTAGGAAGTTCCAAACTTTCCCTCATATTCCTGTCTTCTTCTGAGCCCTTCAAACTGTTCCAAACTCTACCTAGTTACAAAGTTGCTTCCACATATTCAACTATCCTTATAGCAGTGCCCCACTTCTCTGGTACCATTTTTCTGTATTAGTCCGTTCTCAAATTGCTATCAAGAACTACTTGAGACTGGGTGATTTATGAAGAAAAGAGGTTTAGTTGACTCTTGTTTCTGCAGGCTGTACAGAAGGCATGGCTTGGAAGGCCTCAGGAAACTTACAGTGATGGTGGAAGGTGAAAGAGGAACAGGCGTACCTTCACATGGCAACAGGAAAGAGAGAATGAAGGGGGAAGTGCTACACCCTTCTAAGCAACCAGATCTCAAGAGAACTCGCTATCATGAGAACAGCAAGAGGGAAATCCACGCCCATGATCCAGTCACCTTTTCCAGGTCCCTCCACCAACACTGGGAATTACAATTCAGCATGAGATTTGGGTGGGGACACAGAGCCAAACCATGTCATCTGGCTCAGAGTTTGCTGCTGATCTGAGTTCACGTTCCATCATGGTGGATAGTTGGACAAGCAGGCTCCACCTTCTTCAATGCCTGAGGTAGTCAGGAGTTCCATCTTTGGCCAGGAGGAAGCAAGCATGTCACTTCTCCAGAATTCTTTACTCTTCTTTTTCCCTTGCCTCCCCCAGGGCCATGTCATGCTGCAGAGCAGTGATAGGCTCTGTAGGTGATCTCGGATGGTTTTAAATGGCATAACTTCAAACGGTAATACCAGTGATGATGATGACGATGATGATGGAAAGGATGTTGGGATCTGACACTTGGTGTCTTCTGCATGCTGGTTTCTGTTTTAAGTGCTTTGTGAGGTAACCAGTTTGATCCTTACTATGAGCAGGACTGCTCTCATTCCCATTTTACAGATCAGGAAACGAAGGCACCAAAAGGTGAAGTAACCTTCTCAAGTTCCCGCAGTACGGAGTGTTCAGCCAGGCGGCTCCTGGGACTGGCTGCAGTGTTTGGGAAGCACAGCTGGCCCAGTGCCTCTGTTTCCTGGTCCCTGAAGTGGGAAAGGAGCCTTCCTTAACTCTTTTCAGACTTGGTGTTCTTAAGTGGGAATGATGAGACTGGAGACCAGTGACAAAGGCTATTATGCAGTGGTTTGTCCAGCAGTCAAGGGTATCCTTGCCCACAACATGCTGGCTTCGATCTTGAACATGCAACTACTCAGGGCCTCTGCCCCTCACATGCAAAATGGAGTGGCGATAGTGATCCATGCCGTGGCATTGCTATAATGATGGTATGAGTTGATGCCTGCAAGTGCTGTTGATGGCACAGAGCACACTGCATTGCTTGTCTGGTTGTTGACATTAAGCCCTGCATGTGCTGTGTTATGTGCCCAACACATATCATTTCCATGAGCCTTCATTTTGGTTGTCTTGTTAGATGGAAGTCCAAAATGATAATGGTGTTTATTTTGCTTGTGAATCTGCAGCTTGGCCGGGCTCAGCTGGGTGGTTCTCCCATGCAGTCTTGCATGGCAGCTTAGTATGACGGTGACAGAGTAGCCAGACTACTGACTTGGCAGCTCATGAACCCAGGGATGTGTCCTGAGAAAGGGAGTCTCCTTTGGCCTTGCCTTCAAAATCCATATTCTGTTTATCTGTGAGGCTCTAGGGCCAGTTCACATTCAGGGAGACAGCATTTAGGGTCCACCTCGTAATGGAAGGAAGCACGTAAGAAATAGAAACTGAGAAGTTCCACAATCTGCCACCTGCAAACTGGAGACTTGAGACCCAAGAGAGCTGGTGGTGTAAGTTATAGTCTGTATTAGTTTGTTCTCACACTGCTATGAGGACATACCCAAGACTGTGTCATGTATAAAGGAAAGAGGTTTAATTGACTCACAGTTCTGCAGGGCTAGGGAGGCCTTAGGAAACTTACAATCATGGCAGAAGGGGAAGCAAACGTGTCCTTCTTCACATGGCAGCAGCAAGGAGAAGTGCAGAGTGAAGCGGGGGAACATGGGGAGAACTCCTTATAAAACCTTCAGATCTTGTGAGGACTCACTATCATGAGAACAACATGGAGGTAACTGCCCCATGATTCAGTTACCTCCCACCAGTTTCCTCCCATGATGTGAGGATGATGAGATTCAGGTGGGGACACAGCCAAACCATATCATAGTCCAAATCCAAAGGCCTGAGGACCAGGGGAGCTGATGCTGTAATTTGTGGTTTGAGTGCAGGAGACTGATGTCCCAGTTTGAACAGTGAGGCGGACAGAGTGAATTCTTTCTTACCTCACCTTTTGTTCTATTCAGGCCTTTGACTGATTGGACGAGGCCCCACCCACATTGGGGAAAGTAGTCTGCTTGACTCATTTACTGATTGAAATGCTGACCTCATTCAGACACACTCAGAACAACGTTAACCAAATATATGGGAACCCAGTGGCCCAGTCAAGCTGACAAGAATTAACCATCCCACCGTGCCAGGCCTGCTGTGTTCTTGGCTCTAGGGCAGGTCCCAGGCACACAGAGGTGAGCAGGGCAGGCATAGTCCCTGCTTCCACCATGCCTCTCACTTCACCTGCCTCCATCAGGGAGGCAGATATCCAGCAAGCCTTAATGTCGGAGTAACTGGGTACTGGGGCAGGGACACTGCCTGGGGTACTGAGCCTGCACCCTGTGCAGAGCTTGATTGAGAAACTGAGCAAGGCTCGTTTTGCCCAGAGCTTGGGAGGAGGGAGGAGCTGGAGGCATAGGCATGCCCTTGGCCATGGAGGACTTCAAGGCTGGCAAGGAGCCTGGACCTGATTCTGAAGGCTGTGGGAGCTGTGGAGGAGCATGGAACAGCAGCTCAGCCTCAGGCTGGGCTTTGCGAGTCACACCTCCTGAGTTCTCCCTCACCCCCTCCCAACAGTATGAGGTGTGCCAACACTCAGGAGATGCCACTTCCCTACCCTCTCCTTATGGTGGGGCCTGGGGAGGGGACACAGTCCTGCCCAACCCCTGTGCCCTGAAGCTCTGAAGTCACTGCTTAGTCCATGTGGCAAGGATCTGGCCTTCCCTCCTGTGACCACTTCCCTACTCCTCCTGTGACCACAGTCCTCATGTGACCCTTTCTTGCATCAGTGAACCGTACGGCTGGGCAGCGTCTAGTCCTGCTGGGGAAGCCTCGCTCCAAGTTGCCTTTGAGTGACCCAGGCCCCCATTCAGTGACCCAGGCCCTATGGGCTTTTGCCATTGGCCTTGAGCACCCTCAGCTCTGAGTTCCTCTGTGCCTAGAGTAGCACAAGAAGTGCTTTCTCTCCTCCCTTGTCCCACAGGGGCCCCTGAGAGGGCCACTGTGTCCTTACACCCGATGCCCATGAGAGGTACTGGCTCCTGGGGAGCTCTGGAGACCATGCACCTAGGATTGAGCCTGGGCTCATAGCTCTCTGTCCTATGTGTATGCACCGCTGCACGCACACCCGGCCTGCCCAAGGCCCTTGGGGTTGCTGCATTAGCTACAAGGGGCTGTGAGGCTGAGGGTCCACTGTTCCTAGGAGCCAGCCAGGGCTGTCACAGATTTTCAGGTGGCTTCCAGGAGTCAGGCTCCTTGTCCCACATCCCCAGGGCATGTCAGTTTCAGGGTCTGGAATTTTTAATGTCTTCACAAACAAAACACATGTCATTCCAGTTTTATCTCATTCAGGACTGTTCATAGACCTTAAACACACAATGATGTCACTGCCATCCAATTGTTTCCATCCTTTCTGAAGCCCCCAAATCCCCTACAAATCCAGCTCTGCTCAGTGCCAGCCCCTGCAGGGGCCCCACCCTCCAGGGCCCTCAGCTGCAGGGAGAGATGAGTCACTCATCCTAAGCGAGAGGGACAGTTCGGAGGTGTTAGGGACGTGCCCTGGAGGCACAGGGCAGGGGCAGCTCCTCAGTGTAGCCGGAGGGATCTGGAGCTCTGACGATCTGCAGGAGGGCAGGGAGGGGGCCTGGGTAGTCAGGGCACCCCAGAGGGGCATGGAGGGGCCCCATCTGTGAGCAGGGCACATGGCTTTCTATGATGAGATGCCTGGAGCCTCCAGCCGGGCCAGGTGGACATGACTTCGTGCTCTGGTGGCAAGGGTGTGCCCAGCCCCTCTCGTGTGGCTCTAAGTCCCTTCAGATGAGGACCACTCTGTCTCTGTCGCTCTCATACCAGGACGTCTCATCCAGACCCTTCCTGGCAGCACCCTCCTGGCTCCGGCCTGCATTGCTCTCCCACTCTCATGCCTGTGACCTGACTGTGGATGTTACTGGGTGGCTGCCATTGTCATTGCTGGCCAAAAAGCCATTTGGGTTATTTTCAGAGCTGCTGTCAGGCTGGAACCAAGTTCTGTGCCACCCAGATGCACAGAACATCACAGAACAAGAGCACGTGGCTCCCGCCCCCTAACTGCATAACCGCAGAGGGAAGGTGACTTTGGATGATGAGTCCAGGCCCTGGATCAGTCCGGAGCACTTGTGCTTACAGATGGGCCGGCCAGGCTCTTTCCAGTCCTGCCACGGCCATCTTCAAGGCTGTTCTAGACCCACAGCACCACGGGGTGGCCAGGCGGGAGATTGCAGGCCCCTCCTTCTCAGGCTGTGCCAGCTCTGGGCTTCCCTCCTCCTTTGTTTCCAGCGCTCACGGCTCACTTATCCCATCCGTCAACTTATCATCACGGGTGTACGCGTGCCAGAGAGATGCTTCTTACTGAGGCTGCCTTCTCCTGTCCCCAAGGAACATACTGCCTAGTTACTGAATCAGAACCCACATGTGGAAATTTAATAGGGCACAAGAGATAATCAACAAAACTCGGTAGCAATGCCAGAAAAGGTACTAGAAAAATGTGACTGTGGGTGGGACATGCGGGGTGAGTGCCACTGGGAGGCGGCAGCATAGGATAGTGTGTTCTCGGGGGCTCTGGAGAAGAGTTGGGACCCTGTGATGCTTGGAAGAGTGGGTGTTGCCAAGTGATGGCGGAGCATCCCTGAGGCGTAGTGGGGACAGTGAGGAGCCCACTCCACTTGGCACCAGGGTTTGTCTGGGAACAGTCTTGGGTTGTACAGTCAGAGAAGAATTGGGCATGGTGGGTCACGCCTGTAATCTCAACATTTTGGGAGGCCGAGGCGGGCAGATCACTTGAGGTCAGGAGTTCGAGACCAGCCTGGCCAACATGGCAAAACCCCATCTCTACTAAAGACACAAAAATTAGCCAGGTGTGGTGGTGGGTGCCTGTAATCCTAGCTACTTGGGAGGCTGAGGCAGGAGAATCACTTGAATCGGGAGGGGGAGGTTGCAGTGAGCTGAGATCATGCCATTGCACTTCAGCCTGGGCAACAGAATGAGACTCTGTCTTAGAAAAAAAAAAAATTAGGACGTATATTCATTAGCTAGGGTTGCATGGCAGTGCTGCAGTTAAACAACAGCAATATGCTGTCTCCTGGTTCAGATCTGAGTGTTGGCAGAGTTGGCGTCTTCCTCCATCCCTGGCCTGCAGATGGCCATCATTTCCCCATGTCTGCACATGGTCTTCCTCTGTGTGTGTCTGTGTCCTAATCGCCTTATAAGGACACCAGTCATAATGGATTAGGACCCACCCTAGTGACTTCATTTTACCTCTTGAAAGACCCTATCTCCCAGTTCAGTCCCGTCCTCAGGCATGGGGAGTGGGGCTTCAGTATGAACTTGGGAACACCGCTCAACCCATCACAGGAAGAGTCAGGCTTGGAGGCCTGGAAAGGCTGTGGGCTTCACTCTCAGGGCATGGACAGCTTGCTGGGAACTGCCTCAGTACAGGCGAGAGCTTTGGGATGGTGGTTTGTGGGCAGAGGAGCGTGTGTGGGGAGAAGATTATTATGAAGTCAGGGACCAGCGAGTGGCTTCCTGGATTAAGAGACTTCAGGAACATTGATTCCGGGAGCTGGGAAGAGGCCGTGGTGCTGGGCCATAGCCCTTGTTCCATCCGTGTCCCAGGAGGGCAGGCCAGAACAAGCTGGTGCCACTGTGCTGGTGGGTACCAGGCACCCTGGGGAGGGTGGACATCTATGGGAACAGGGCCGGATAATCCAATTCTCAATCATTCCGAATGCCCCTTGTGGGCGTGGCCTCACCACATCCCTGCAACCACCCCGGGATGTGCGTGGCATCACTGGCCTTGTTTACAGATATAGAGAAGGATTGGAGCATCGGTGGTCTCAGTCAGAGCAACTGGACTGGCCCTCATTTTGCTTCCTGGACTGTTCTCTACCATGACGGCTTCCTTCCGGCAGTCTTTCCTGGCTTCCTTGGCCCTGGGTGTTATGGCCTCAGTGCTAGGTGCCCCCGTTCCTTGGCATGTTATTGGCATTTGACCTGCTTCCTGGACCCTCCCCGATGACAATAGTACAGTGAGTTTTTCATGCACACCTGCTAGTGCCAGGGTTTAAACATATGAGGTCCATCCTCAGCACCTGCTGGATGCTGGCCATCTCTGAGTGAGGGCAACAGGACCACAACACTGAGTAGGGGAGGGGCTACAACCCTCTGAATCAGGTGCTGTTCTTGTCCTCATTTTACAGCGAAGAAACTGAGGCACAGCCAGGCAAAGTTTCTTGGCCAGCGCCATATAGCTGATATGAGATGGAGCTAGGATTCAAACCCGGACAGCTCAGGTCCTCTGCAGACCCTGCAGCGGTGCCCAGTCAGGTGAGGGAGGTGGATGCATCATTATTTGGCCAAGATGAGCAGCCTGGGGCCCTTGGCCGGCACAGCAAGGTGGGGGCTCCTCCCAGGTGGGTAGGAAAAGGGTGCCTGTCGCATGATGGAGGACAAGCAGGAGTCTCCCAGGCCACAGGTTGGTGCGGGGAGGGGAAAGAAAGGGCATTCGGGGCTGAGAAGGCTGCATGTGCAAGGGCTCCAGGGCCTGAGAAGAATGGGCGTGGGTTTCACTCCAACCCCTGCTTTCAAAAGATACTGAGAGAACTTAGATCCTGCTGACCCTGTCCCCAGTGCCCTGCTCTACCAGCAACACAATGGGGCCCCTCTTGCCCCAGTTTCCTGCCATACAATATGGGCCCCTGGGAATGGGGAGTGGCCCAAGAAGCCGGACTGAGCCCAGCTCTGAGAGCCGGTGTTGGCGTGGTGTTGGAGGCACACATAGCCGGGGTCTCCCACGTGCAGGCGTGCCCTGTGATGTGGACCAGTAGCCGCTCTTCAACACCTGCCTGCTCCCCTGAGGACATTTCCCACTGGGAGCCTGTCGTGTGCCAGGCCTCTCAGCGGCTCTCTAGGGAAGCATCACTCCCATTTTCCAGACAAGGAAAGCAAGGCTCAGCAGAGTTAAGTCATGTGTCCAAGGTCTCAGCTAGTGGAAGTTTGCCCCAGGTCCAGTGTCAGGCCGGCTGGCTTCAAACTGCACCTTCAGGGGCTCATTTCCTCCTTCCTCCACCCCTGTTGTCCTCTCGGATCTGCCTGTTTGTCACTTAACTTCCATTTTCTTGTAAGTTCCGTAGCTGCCGCTACCAGTCGGATGAGGGAGAGGTCACCTGGTGGAGTGGATGGGTAGTAAGGTGTGACTCGGCTGGCCACTTGTGTGAACTATTCCCCTCCCGTTTCTGGACTCGTGGAAGCCTGTGGTTGGGACTTCCCCATCTCCCCTTGCCTCCCGCTTCATGGTGTCTGATTTGGAGAGGCAGAGAGAGAAGACGGGAGCATTTCCGTTTCCCAGGGGCTGATATTAGCTCTCAAAAGAACACAGCCCACCATCCAATCAAAGAAAGCCTCTTTCCACCTCCCATCCAAAAATAAGGATGATAGAGAAATAAGCGACAGTCGCCTTTTTCAGGGAACCAGAAATAGCCTCCTGGGCTCCCCGCTCTGGCTTCCCGAGTCTTCATTCTGTCTATTCTGGGAGAAGAACTGCTGGTGCCGCACTGTCACTGCGAGCTTCCCGTGATTGAGAGGGAGGAACCCCTGCTGTCGCGGTCCCTCAGGCAGGCAGAGCTGGCTTGTCTGGTACCGAGATGGTGGGGATGCACCTGAGCGCCACCCGCCAGTGAGGACAGCTGGGCCTGGTTCCTTCCCAGCCTCCCGCTCAGCCGTAGTGTTCTCTGGCTGGGTCCAGTTCGTGCATCCTAAGAGTAGCAGGTTGGGCCTTTGCTCTGGCTGTTCCCCCTGCCTGGATGGTACCTCTCCCAGATGTGCTCCCCCAACCCCCCCGGTCTTTGCAAGGTGCCCCTCACCATGTTGTTCAAATCACATACCCCACCTCTGCTGACACCCCGGCACCTGCATTTTCTGCTTAACGTTTCCCTGCAAGCTCCAGCCAGCTATACGTTCCACTTCTCTCTGGATTTTTGTTTGGGTCCCTTCTGCTAGAATGTAAGCTCTTCGAGAACAGGGATGCCTCTGTTTTATTTATTGCTGTATCCTTAGCTTCTAGAATTTAATAGAGGCTCAACATATTTTTCTGTTGGTGAATGGTTATTGGCACCAAAATAAGAACAATAGTACTATGTTTCTTACTTACTATGACTTCATGGGCATGTCGGGATGCTTTTGGCTACCAGAAACTGACTGAAGCAGTGCAGACATCGCAACCTGTCATGCCCAGCATCCCAGTGGGGGCAGCTCGGGATGCGGAACAGTCTGTGGCCAATGAGAGACTGGGTCCTTCCCATCATGTGCTCTGTGGGCTCAAGACTGTCTTCAGCGAAGGCTGGTGCCCGAGCTTGGAATACAAGCCCATCCTAGCAATGTCGCTGGGCAAGTCACGACTGAGCCCCACCCCACCCCAGAGCAGGAGTGGTCCAGGCAGCTGGTGTGTCTGCCGCTCAGGGTGTGGTCAGCAAGCCCCAGACTGGGATGAATGAACAAGAATGATCATGCATACCTCCCTGCTTTCCTGGCCCACCCAATTCCGGCTACCACCTAGACCGCTGTCCTATGTACCAGAGCCTGGGATTTCAGAAGGGTGGGGGTGTCTGGCCTAATGCTGGATGTGACCCATTCTTTGGAAATGTCTTGTTGCTTTTCATCTGGACTCCAGACATCTCCGGAGGAAGATGGGCTCCCCTTGTTCTTTCTCTGACTTCACCTTGGATCCAGTGGGGATGGGAAACAAGACTCAATGCGTGTGCTGGGAGGACTGGAGGAGCCCGTGGCTGTGAAGCACGCACTTACCCAGTGTCCTGCAGAGAGCAAGCACTCTGGATGGCGGCTACTGCCACTAGGGTTTTTTCCCCCTTAATTTATTGATATAATTTATGTATCATAAATTTACCTTTTTATTTTTTCTGAGATGGAGTCTTGCTCTGTCACCCAGGCTAGAGTGCAGTGGTGCAATCTTGGCTCACTGCAACCTCCGCCTCCCAGATTCAAAGGATTCTTCTGCCTCAGCCTCCCGAGTAGCTGGGATTACAGGCCCAGCTAATTTTTGTATTTTTAGTAGAGATGGGGTTTCACCATATTGGCCAGGCTGTTCTCAAACTCCTGACTTCAGGTGATCTGCTTGCCTTGGCCTCCCAGAGTGCTGGGATTACAAGCGTGAGCCACTGCACCCAGCCAAATTTACCTTTTTTAAGTATACATCTAGTTCTGTAGTTTTGATTATATTCACAAAATTGTGCAACCATCACTACTAACTCTAGAACGTTTTCATCACCCCCAAAGAAATGTACCCGTTTGCAGTCACTCCCAGTCCCTTCCTTCTCCAGCTCTTGTTAACCATTGATCTCTTTTTTGTCTCTGTGGATTTGCCTGTTCTGGACATTTCAGGTAAATGGGATCCTACAATATGTGGTCTTTTGTGCCTGGCTTCTTCCACTTAGCACAGTGTTTTCAGGGTTCCTCTGTGTTGTAGCTTGTCTCAATACTTTGTTCTTTTTCATGGCTGAATAATATTCCACTCTGTGGGTAGACCACATTTTGTTTATTTCTTCTGCAGTTGATAGGCTTCTGGATTGTTTCCTCTTTTGGACTGATGAGTAATGCTGCTGTGAACCATTCCTAGGATCTTATGTGGACTTATGTACCATTTTCTTGGATATAAGAAGTGGAGTTGCTGGACATATGGCCACTCTGTTTAATTGTTTGAAAAACCACGAGACTGTTTCCCAAGTAGCTGTACCATTTCTCTATTCCCACCAGCAATGTATGAGGGTTTGAACTTTCCCATACTCTCAACGACACTTCTTATTGTCTATCTCTTTTATTAGAGTTATCTTGGTAGGTGTAAAGTGGTGTCTTATTGTGGTTTCGATTTGCGTTTCCCCGATGGCTAATAATGTGCTTATTGGCCATTTATATATCTTATTTTGAGAACTTTCTATTCACATCCTTTGCTCATTTTTAAATAGATATATCTTTTTATTGTTTAGTTGTTAATAGTGTTTTATATATTTTGAATACTAGATCCTTCTTGTGATTTGCAAATATTTCCCCCCATTCCCTGGGTTGTCTTTGCATTTTCTTTTTCTCTCTTCATCCCATCTTCTGAGGATGCATTTTTTTTGTAGTACTCTTTGAAGCAAAAACGTTTTTAATTTTGATGATGCCCAATGTATTCCATTTTTCACTGGGCTGCTTTTGCTTAGATAGTGTCCTATCTAAGAAGCCATTGCCTAATGCATGGTCATGAAGGTTCACATCTATGTTTTCTTTTAAGAATTTTGTAGTTTTAGCTCTTATAATGAGATCACCATGAATTTTGAATTAATTTTGTATGATGTGAAGTAGGGTTTCATCTTCATTCTTTTGCATGTGAGTATTCAGTTGTCCTAGCACCATTTGTTAAAACGAATATTCTTTCTGCCCCTTGAATTGTCTTGGCACCCTCGTAGAAAATCAGCTGAGCATAGATGCACGAGTTTATTTCCAGATTCTCTATCTATTTGATTGATCTTTATGTCTGTGCTTATGCCGGCACCACATTGTCTCTAGCTGTGTAGTAAGTTTTGTAATGAGGAAGTGTGAGTCTTCCAACTCTTTCTTTTCCCAGATATTTTAGTGGTTCTGAATCTCTTGCATTTTCATGGGAATTTTAGGATCAGCTTGTCATTTCCTGCAAAGTAAAAGCTGCAGTTTTGATGGTATCGCATTGAGTCTGTAGATCAATTTGTGTTTATTGCCAACTTAACAATATTAAATCTCCTGTTAAAGAACATTGTGTGTCTTTCCATTTATTGAAGTCTTCTTTAATTTCTTTCAATGATATTTTGTAGTTTTCAGTGTTTAAGTCTTACGCTTATTTGTTAAATTTATTTTGTTTTGATGCTTTTATAAATGGAATTGTTCTCTTAACTTCGCGTTTGGATTGTTCACTGCTGGGGTATAGAAATACAATTGAGTCCAGGCATGGTAGCTTACACCTGTAATCCCAGTACTGTATGAGGGTTTGAACTTTCCCATACCCTCAACGACACTTCTTATTGTCTATCTCTTTTATTATAGTTATCTTGGTAGGTGTAAAGTGGTGTCTCATTGTGGTTTCGATTTGTGTTTTTGAGGCTGAAGAGGGAAGATCACTTGAGCCCAGCAGTTTGAGACAAGCCTGGGCAACATAGTGAGACCCCATTGCTGCCAATTACTTGGGCATGGTGATGCATGCCTGTAGTCCTAGTTACTTAGAAGGCTGAGCGGGGAGGATCCCTTGAGCCTGGGAGGTTGAGGCTGCAGTGAGCTGTGATCGTGCCACTGCACTCTAGCCTGGCAGCAGAGTGAGACCCTGTCTAAAATACATATATATAATTTTTTTTAATTTAAAAAGTACAGTTGCTTTTCATATATTGGTGTTGTATCCTGCAACCTTGCTCAACTCATGTATTAGCTCTAATGGTTTTGGAGGGTTTTTTTTTATATGTGCATTCCTTGGGATTTTCTATATACAGGATCCTATTATCTGCAAATAGAGATGGTTTCACTTCTTTCCTTCCACTCTGGATGCTTTCTGTTTCATTTTTCTTGCCTAATGGCCACGGCTAGAACCTCCAGTACAGTGTTGAGTAGAAGTGGCCAGAGCAGACCTCCTTATCTTGTTCCTGATCTTAAGGGAAGTGTCTGGTCTTTCATGGGGGAGACTGGGTTTTTCTAGAAGGTTGAGGAAGCTTTCTTATGTTCCTAGTTTGTGGAGCATTTTTCTCATGAAAGGGTGTTAGATTTTGTCAAATGCTTTTTCTGCGCCCATTGAGATGATCATGTGGCTTTTATCCTTTATTAATATGCTGTATTGCCTTAGTTGATGCCGTGTGTTGATGCTGCTATTGTTTTGAGGTTTGCCGCAGAGCAGAGTAGCACACTGTTAGGAACCCCTTGAGCCAGGGAGCTCAGTGGGCACATTTTCTGTGAGGAAGACCATGGTCAACAGCAGGGGCCTGGGAGTCGGATGGTCCGGGTATGTACCACTGGCTCACTGTGGAACTCTTATGCAGGGAGTGCCACCTCTGTGCCTTAGTTTCCTCATCTGTAAAATTCTCAGGGGACAGGAGTGCTTCCTTGTGGGGTTCTTAGGAGGGTAAATGAGTTACTGTGTAACTATGTGGAACAGTGTCTGGCATGAAACAGATGCAGTTTATTGAGACATTGACTGCTGGCCACTAGTGACATTATGTAAAAGCTTGGATGGGCCGAGTTGGGGATGGACAGTTGAGGAGGGCATTGAAATCTGAAAGCCAAGCTGATTCACATGCTCTAAAAACTCTGGGGGCCAGAGGGAGTCTGGAACCTCTTAGAGGAGGTGGCCTCTTTGACCCCAGCAGCCTCCAAATCTTCCTGTGGGAGGAGAGGCCAAGGGTGGAGCCCAGGCTGGTGAGCCAGTGCCTGCCTGAAACCTGCTCATGGCAGAACCCTCCAGCTTGTTCAGGCCTGAGCACCATATCCTTTGGAGCTGGGTTGTAGGAGCTGTGTGTTTGCAGCAAGGAGCCTTTTGCACAGACTGCTTCCTCCTTTGATAGCCATGGAGGGCCTGCCAGTGCTCACAGCATTCCCACCCTGCCTGGGGCCTTGTTTGGAAAATGGTTTTCAGCTGAGCATCGGCTCCCCTCCTTCCCTACCCTGACTTTCCTAACACCCCCTCTCCTGGGCTGCCAGGTGAACCTGGCTCCTTGTCCTGGCTCTGCTGGTGACTGCTGTGTGACCTTGGGGCCTCTGTTTCTGGACACTGTCAGGGTCCACTGTGGATTGAACGGGCCTCTGTGCAGATGGCCTCCAAGTCACTGTCTGCCAGGGGCTTGGGAAACACTGGCTGCAGACCACCCTCCTAGTGCTCCAGAGAAACCGCCACCCCACAAATCCTTCGTCTGTTTGGCGTTTAGACTGTGAGGATGGGAGTCGAGGGACGGGAATGAGGATGAGGAGGGAGATAAAAGCACTTTTATATGCCCTGTGTAATTCTTGGCATTTGCTTTTATGAGATAAACGAGGCTGGATCTACCTTGATTTAATGTACTGACCTCCTAGCCAGCCAAGTAGCTGGAAGCTGGAGACAGGCCGCTTCGCTCTGTTTACTTTGGGTTTGGTTTCCAAGCCTGTGGGTGGCAGACTGCCCCTGCCCCACTAATGCTCAGCCTTTCCTGGCCCTTGTGCCCTGGAGTACAGGGTGGTCCCACCTCCTGGGGAGTCTGTGGTCTTATCAGGGAAGGGGGACAATGACAAGAAACAATAATAACAAACCAGTGATTTCATCATCAGCAGAGAGATTCCAAATACATTCTGTTATCGCACAAAAATCTGTTTACCCCTGCTTGCTGCCGGGCACAAGCCAAGATGAACAGAACGGGTCAGCTTTCGAGCATTTTAGAAAGTTGGGCTCACCCTTAGAATCCACTGGGCAGGCCTGGAGAGGGGCCCAGGAACGCCAAGCTGTGAAGGGTGAGGAGGCATTGACAGAGGGACAAGCCTCAGCCTGGGCTGGAGCGTGCAGCAGAGATGCAGTGAGCGTGCCGGGGAGGCCACCTCTGGAGCACCGCGAGATGCCCTCCATTATGTTAAGTAGTTGGCAGGTGAGGGGTCAGGCGGTATCCACGTGGGAACAGTTGTGTCACCACAGACTAGTTCTTTAATCTCTCTGACCCCAGTTTCCTCCTCATGGGATTATTTTGCAAACTGTGGAGATGTTGCCTGCAAAACCCTCAGCACAGTGCTAGACACATGCTAACAGCTATACTGTCACTGCGATTATTATTAAGCCAGTGTATCACACAGTGGGAAAGTCTTTATTGAACCAGAAAAACAGCCATGGTTTATTAAGTGAGGATCCAGGTTACAAAACAGTATCCTGTTTGCAAAGCTCTCTGTGTGTAAATGTCCGCATGACCAAAAGGCCACTGTGGTGGGAGTACTAGTTGTACTGTCTATGAATATGTACATTTTTGACTTTTCTGTGCTCTTCGGATTTTACACAGTGATCATACACAGGTTTTGTAATGACAGAAGTGTTGTTAGTGTAACGGCAGGGTATGCTGTGGTTGTAGTTCACACACACATGAGCACACAGGACTGCAGAGTTTGGGGATGGTCAGGTCCGGGAGCTCAGGGGCACTGAAGGTGACCCCTGGGGTGGGGTGGGCTGTCACAGGACGTGCACCTGGGGCGGCTGCCCAGAACCTGTGCTGACCAGGCCTCCCCTCTGCCCTAGATGACAGGATCTGCTCGCCGCCCTTCATGGAGCTCACGAGCCTGTGTGGGGATGACACCATGCGGCTGCTGGAGAAGAACGGCCTGGCTTTCCCGTTCAGTGCGTACCACTCCAGCTCCACCCGAGGGCAGGCAATGCAGGCCGTGGGCCAGCATGGGTTGGGGGGAGGGGGAGCAGGGTGGAGTTTACAGTCCGCTCTGGGTTTAAGCTCACCCGAGAATGGATGAGGGCGTGGCCCTGGGTCTCACCTCCACTTACACCATAGAAATGGGCCTGGTGCAGGACACAGGGCAACATGCTCTCCTGCCTGGCCGGTGGTGCCTACCCACATCACCCTGAGTGCAGATACCAGGTGTCCAGAGTCTGTGTCTCAGCTAGAGTTCTTTTCTAGACATGCCAAGTCCCCCTGCCTTGTGGGCGAATGTCCTCACTAATTTCTCTCTGCTTTTTTCTCCCCAACCCACAGTTTGCAAAACCAGAGTGGCTCACGGCACCAACTCTCACGAGGTGAGTGGAAGCAGATCTGACTGTCTGTCACCCAGACCCCCATCCTTTCAACTCATTGTGTCTCATTGCGACCCTGGCAAATTCTGTGTGCCAAATTCCTCACTGCCACTGCTCCTGCCCTGCTGTCAGCCCTGGCTCCTTGTAGACAGCCTCCCTCCCTTCCCTGGACTCCAGAGCAATCGAACAGGAGTGCTGTGGCTTCATACACCGTCCGTGCTCTCACCGCAAGGCCTATCCTGTCTCCAAGGCAGGAGTTTGTGCTGGGGACCCACCTGTCCTCCGTGGAGCCTGTCTTAGCTCTGGCAGCCATAACAAAGCCCCATGCACTGGCTGGCTTAGCCACATTTATTTTCTCACAGCTCTGGAGGCAAAAGTCCCACAGATCAAGGTGCCAGCAGGGTCAGTTTCTGATGAGGGCTCTCTTCTTAGCTTGCAGATGGCCACCTTCATGTCCTCACACGGCCTCTTCTGTGTGTGAATGAGGAGGGGCAGAAAGCAAGAGCAAGCTGTCTGATTTCTTCTGATAGGGGCACTAATCCCATCGTGACGGCCCTGCCCTCAAGACCTCCCAAAGGCCCCACCTCCAGATACCACCACAGTGGGGCACGGGCTTCCGTGTATGAATTCTGGGCCACATGTTCAGTCCATGGTGGAGCTTGCACAGGTCATGCCCCAGCCCGGCCCGCCCTGTAGGGCTGTCTGTCCTTTGGGCCATCAGTGTCATTTCCTCGAGGGCCTGGCACTAGGCTGTGCCCACCGGAAGGCTCTGTCACTGCCACAGGGGTCTGCCATGCTGCTGAATTTAGATGGGCTGGGGAGGAAAAGGGGGCTGCTTGGGATCAACCCTGTCGCATGCTTTGATTCATAGTTCACCACACACCTATTCATTCTTTTATTCACTCTATGGATGTTCCCGACCACCTTGAGGACCACAGGGACAAGGGGACAGATGTGTAGGATGTAAGTCCTGTCCCTAGAGACAGCCAAGGAGGCTGTGAGGACTCCAGGGGCAAGAAGAGCAGACGGTCACGAAGGGGCTTTCCTGGGGCTGGGGCCCACTCCACCCTCGGGAGCCACGCCTGGGGCCTTGCCTTTGCCCTGGGCACAGCCCTGCCTGGGGTCTCCCCACTGGGCACATGTGGGGGTGCGCTGGGCAACAGCCATCTGACCAGAGTGGGATCGCTGGAGACGGCCTGTTCCTGGAAAGCCCCACCACCAGAAATGCCCCCCAGAGCTCACAACTAAAAGGGAGGACTCAGCAGCATGGAGCTTCCCTGGGTTGCATTCTGCTCTTTATCCCTGGCCTACAGTTACGGGGAAACGTCAGTAGACGCTGTCGGTGTAGCACGGAGTGTGCCGTCATGGGAAGGAGTGTGGGGACAGCTCGTCATCCAGTTGTCAGTTGTCTTCTGAAATCAGGAGCCCTCATGGAGTCTTCCTGTGGGTGCCCCCACCCCCAGCCGCAGCCTGCCTGGACTCTGTACCCGGTGGTGGGGGGCACAGGGCACCCTTCAGGATGTGCCAGTCCAGGGATGAAGCAGGAAGTCTCAAGAGCAGCAGCGCCAGTCCCCAGGGCCCCCCAGCCCCAGTACCTGCCTGCCTGCCTTCCACCCGCCCCTTTTCACCACCCGATGGTTCCTTTGTGTGTCAGTTGCTTGGGTGTTATCTGATGGAAGCACTAGCACAGTCATTAGTGTGATTAGATCAGCCTAACTCAGAACCAGGCAGCCCGGGGGAGGGAGCTGCTTCTGCGAGTCACTTGAGGCCTGAGGGGCCGGGCTGGGGAATCACACAGACCTGGGACCAATTCTGGTGCTGTGTGTTGCTGTTCCTGTGACTTTGGCAAATTACTCAGCCACCCAGAGTATCCATCCACATTTGTGACTGAGATGTAGTGGCTTCTGTGAAGGATGAGGGGTCCATGCCTGGGCTGCCTGGGGTCTGCCCTGGTGGACTGTTGGATAAGCTGTCGGAACCAGCTGCCCTGGAGCCTGCTGGGTACTTGCTGAAGGGGATGAGGGTTATGGATCCAGGTGAACCCCTCTCAAGATGCCCCTGATGGGCCTCGGGACTCTCAGTCCTCAAGTATGGGGTCAGCACACTCAGGGGAAGCTATATATCACCCCTCATTCTAGCCATCTGGCTCCAGGATGTTCCCATGGGGACCCCTCCCCCCACCCCCCAGCAGGCACTCTGGGTCTACTGGCAGCAATGTGTGCCACCGCTTCCTATGCACTCAGAGACCCCTAGTGGGCTCTTGTGTGCAGACGGAGCATGTTGGCATCACAGAGATGTGCCCTCTGGGGTGGACACCATCCACCAGATGGGTAGAGGTGGACAAGCTCCTCACAGATTCCAGGGGTACCCGGGGAAGCCGAGTGCAGCGGGGGTGGAGGATAGCACCATGCGTGGCTGGCTTTAGGCAGCTGGTGCTTCTGATCAAGGGTCCTCGTCTGCATCCCAGCCCGCCTACTCCCTGCCTCTGAATCTCCCAGCCCCAGACTGAACCCAGACCGGGGCCAGTTCTACCAAACCACTCTGTTCATTTTATGTTCACAGAACCATTTGGGTTTTTGTTTTGTTTTTGAGGCAGTTTGAGGGTACTCATTTGCTCCACAGTGGAATCTGTCTTTTTTTTTTTTTTTAGCTATAACAGCCAAAAGCTCAAAGCACCCCTGAAGTCACCCATGATTTTACAGAGGCGACGGTGGTGCTTAAGCAGGGTGGGGGCCCAGCCTGGGCTCACACAACAAGTGCCGAGCAGGGACTCCACCCCTGCCTGACTCCAGAGCTGCTCATGTTTTTCCTGTCCTTTATTCTTGTCAGAAGGCTGAAAAGACATTCATTGCCCCGCAGTGCTCCCAGCACAGACACAAACTTTTTGTTTTTCCCATGTGGCCTGCATTTCCACGTCTGTCCTGCCCAGCTGGGTTCCAGGCACGTAGGGCCGGCGCTCCGTGACAGCTGCCATGAGGGGTGGCAGCTGGGGAGGCAGCCAGTTGTCCAGGGCCCATTATCCCTGCTCACCAGCCCCAGGCGTCTGGTGGCTCCTTCCTGGGGCCCTGCGGGATGAGGGATTAGCCGTGACCCCTGCACAGGCAGCTGGATCGGCTGGGCCTATGTCCACCCCTCCGTCCTTAGAGCAGGCCCTGAGCAGAGCCCGTGCCAGCCGTGGCTGAGAGGTTTTTGGCAGCTGCCCCCTGCACTCCCACCTCAGCCCCTACCAGATCCTCCTGTCAGGGACCTTTGTCCCCAGAGGAGTCAGGGACCAGGAGCACACAGGCCTGTTGTCTGCAGAATGTCGTGCGGCTTGGTGTGTCTGGGCGAGGCTGAGTGCCGTGCAGACCCAATTCCATCCTGGGCTCGCTCACTCTCTGGCAGTCACTGAACTTCTCAGCGCCTGATGGTCCTCATTTGTGAGAGGGAGAGGTTGTATGCTCACCTCAGAGGCGCATTATGAGGGGGACACTAGGTATCTCATGTACGTGCTCAGAACAGGGCCCAGCTTGTCACAACTGCTCGACAAGAGGCAACCATTGTCCTCAGACAGGCTTTGGCCCAGGGCCTCCTGACTCCTGCACCCGAGTCATCTGCTTCCTTCCCCCTCCTCCCGGGTCTTTGTGGAGGATCCTTTAGGAGGTCAGAGGGTTGAGCAGCACACAGCCGCAGGAGTCCCCTTCCCTGGACCACAGTGTGACTAGTGGCTCCACACTCTCAGAAGTCATGCAGTGCACAGCCAGCTCAATCGCACTTGGCAGGCCCCGTGGAGGCAAGATCTCCAACCCCGCAGTGCATCCCCAGGTGTTCTTTGCAAGTCCCTCTCCACTCACCCTGACTTGAGGTTCCTCTCGGGGAGTCCTCATGCCCCGGGACCAGGGATGGACTTGGTGGCGGTGTGCTGGACAGGTCGGGGGCTGAGAGGGTGGTGGATTCTGACAGAGCTTTTGACCCCTCGTCTTCCCAGATGGCTATCGTGTTCAACCAGGAGGGCCTGAACGCCATCCAGCCACCCTGCGTGGTCCAGAATTTCATCAACCACAACGCCGTCCTGTACAAGGTGTTCGTGGTGGGCGAGTCCTACACCGTGGTCCAGAGGCCCTCGCTCAAGAACTTCTCTGCAGGCACATCAGGTAACCGCTCCTCTTGCCATCTTGGGCTGAGCGAGACTCTGGGGCCCAGCTAGGATGTGGCAGCAGCTGTCTGTCCTTCGGCACTCTCCCCGCCACCTCATGTTCTTTCTGGTGGGATGGAGAGGCCCTCTGAAGGTGGAAAGAGTTGTGTACAGTGGATAGATAAAGAAGTCTTGGGGAACTAATAAAATGTCCCTGTTCCCTGCGTCACTGTAGGGAACCCATCCACCTGAACCACCACAGACTCCAGGAAGCATCCGAAGTGTTCTGTCCCCAGAACGCTTCTTGGGGACTCACACAGTAATGAGATTCGTGGAGGAACACGCTGGGCTAGGTGTGGCCGGCTTGGCATGGACCGGCCTCCAGGGAAGTGAGGGCGGGTGCTGCCTGCTGTCTCCTGCTGAGCCGTCTTTACCTTGGGTCTCTTTTTCCCCCTGGGGGAGCCTAAGACCAAGTTGCCCATTGCCTGCGTAGCTGCCTGGGTGAGTCAGGCTCTGTTAGAAGCAGCAGCCACCGGGTCACAGGTCTTCTTGGGTGCAGGACTCCCACCGTGCCAGTGAGCGGGTTTTGAGTCAGTGGACGGTGGTCTAGGGGTCCTGTGGGTGTCGCGTAGGGCACTCTCTGCATGGTGCTGTTGTCACTGGGCCTGGGAGGCAGCCCTCCAGGGAGCAGCCTGCGGACCTGCTACGCTGAGGGACCTTCCTTCCTCCAGTAGCTCACCGCCCTCTCCAGCCTCAGCCATTTTAAAAATGGACACTGAGTTAAAGATTTGCTGGCAGTGGAGCTGCTCGAAAGAATGTTCTAGTGGCTTCTGAAGGCATCTCGAAGGCACATTCTGGACACCTCTGGAAGAGTGGCGGTGTCTTGGAATAAGTGTGGCTTTCCAGGAGGACCCCTTGGAGAACACTCACTGCCCCGCTGTGGTTTGTTCAAATAAGCTGCACTTTTCTTCCAGCGAGGGGGACCCACATCCATCAGAAGCATTCAGACACCAGCTGCTTCACCTCCACCTGAGCTGACAGATGTGTCCTGTTGGTGTCCTCCTCCGGGGACTGCCTGTGGCCATCCATGCCTCCTGGCGGGTGTCCAGCCCCTCATGGAGGAGGCACAGCTGCTGCGGTCGCCCCTCTCAGCCATTCTTCCCCCAGATGCCTCTTCTCTTACCATTGACACAACACAGAGAGCAGAGGCTTTGGAAACGTGCAGGTGTTCCTCTTCCTCCTGAGGGCAGGCAGACGTCCCAGCCACGCATGTGGCTCCCGGACTCAAGGCTGTATTTTCAGGGTTTGGGACATCCTGGCCCCAGTCCCCATCCACTGGGTGGGAGCCAAATGCTGGAAGCGTATTTTTATATGTGGCTGTATACCACCAAAAGATATTCCTCCAGGTGATGGGCTGGAAGAGGCTGACATTTTAAAAAATGCTCTTTATTCCCTGATTTTGAAAAAAATAATGCTTTATGGAAAATAAATTAAGAGGAGTTACTCCTTTCTGTTTTTACCCAAGTCACTCTATCCCTAAAAGAAATTTACTCTAAAAGAAATGTACAGAAGTGTGGTTGGATTTTTTAGTTTTTTTGTTTCTCCTTTTTCTTCCTAGTTGCAAAATGCTGGGCGAGTTGCTGTCTTTTCGCTGGGAACATTAGTGGCAGAGCAGGCTCCTGTCCTGTATCTGTGAGGACAGGACTCCTTGCCTGTACGTCTTCTCATCTGGCCATTTCTAGATTGCCAGTTTGCCATAAAATGCAGACCAGGAGACCAGACATGGTAGCTCATGCCGTAATCCCAGTTCTTTGAGAGGCCCAGGTGGGAATATTGCTTGAGGCCAGGACTGAGACCAGTCTGGGCAGCACAGTCAAACCATCTCTACAGAAAAAAACATTTCAAAATTAGCTGAGCATGGTGGAATGCACCTGCAGTCCCAGCTACTCAGGAGGCTGAGGCAGGAGGATCGCTTGAGCCCAGGAGTTTAAGGTTGCAGTGAGCTGTGGTCACACCACTGCACTCCAGCCTGGGTGACAGAGCAAGACCCTGCCTCTTAGAAAAAAAAAAAAAAAAAAAAAAAAGCAGACTAAGCCCAAATAGTAGAGAAACACATGGAGCTGGAGGAGAACTGTTTATTATGCTCGTGTGAACTGAGTAACTGTGAGTGTGTCTCTCCATCCCCAAAGCTGATTCTGTGTCCTGTCTCCAGGGCACTGTGCCAAGGAACTAACGTATGCTCTGTGGTTTTTACGTGTATGTTCTCTTTCTGGATAAGAAATACAATGCAACAGCAGCCCTTTGAGCTGGACCAGTTGGAAAGGGGATTTGGGGCTCTGGCCTCTTTCCAGCCCTCAGCCCAGCTTTCCAGCTTCCTTTGCCAAATGACAAGTCCCCCCCAGCATCCCGTGGCCACACAGGGATGGCAGCTCCTTGAGTGGGATTTTTCTGGACCTGGGATAGAGACAAGGACACACATCTTCACTCTACAACTGCCAGTCTAGTCTCTTTTGCTTCTCAGCTGCACTTTCCTTTCTTACATGTTGACATCTTAAATCCAGTGTGCTTATAGCCAGTGGCACCCCTGCAGAGGCTTTGGCAGGAACTAAAGTTGGGTTTATGTCTTGTGCCAGCGACTAGGAACATTTGTGTTCTCTGCCCATGCAGGGCATTCATGGAGAGATGTTGCTCTCCCTCTACCCTGTGCCAGGGAAGAGATGGGAGGGTCTCTTTGCTCCCCCTTTCTGTGTGGTGGGTGTATGTCTCACTCATCTTTATCCTGAGGACACGGCACGGGCTCCCAGCTTTATGCAGTTTCCTCCATTATCGTCTCCAGCCTGGACCTCGCTTCTCTCAGGCACGTATGAGTGGCACCTCTTACCATGTAGAGCGGGAGGCAGCAAACTTCTTTTTTTTTTTTTTTTTGCAAAAGGCCAAATTATAAACATTTCCAGCTCCATCACAACTATTTAATGCTGCTTTTGTAGTACACAAGCAGCTGTAGACATGTGAATGAGTGGCACGGCTGTGTTCCAGTGAAACCATTTACAAGCGCAGGTGGCCAGGCTATCGTCTGTAGGCTGCTGAGCTCCACTCCAGAGCCTCTTAAGAGTCAGTGATATAGCATTTATCAAACCTGCCGTGTGACCAGCCCTGCTTGAGCTGCTGGGAGTCCATTCAGGGACTAGATAGGTACCCAGCTTCCTGCCCTCATGAGCCTGTGTTCTAGTGGGAGAAACTGCACACAAGGAGAGAAATAGTAGAAGGGCCAACTGTGGCCTGAGATGAGGGGTCCCAAGGCAAAGAGAGTGCGTCCTGGGATGCCACTGGGTGAGGAGAGCCACTCGGAAAGGGCGGCTCAGGTGGTCCCTCTGCAGAGGTGACACTCATATGGCAACTGGAAGGTGACTTGGGTCACCATCTGTAGCATGAGGACACATTGTTCCCATTCCCCTCGCCCCCGAGAGAGATACGAGATGAAGCAAATAAGGCTAAAAGCAGCGTGGGCCTTGCTCGTGGCTGTGCTGCTGAGTTGCTGGGATATTTGGGGGCTAATCTTATCATTTATTGTTCTTTCAAACCTATTTTTTGAATCCATAAATTGAGAAGCAAAACACACATTTTTCCTTTCGTGGTGCTCCTTCCCTGTACAGCGTTGGTGGTAGTTCTCTGCCGGTGCTGTTGGGCTAGTCCAGGAACAGACTGCGAGGGCACCCAAAATCCAGGGTGCTCCCAAGGGCAAGGGCTTGCCACTACATGCCAGGAGCAGCACCCTGCTCTGGGGTGTTAGAGGAGCCAGCTGTGTTGGAGCTGGGCACCAAGTCTCTTTCCCTGATGCTTCCCATCGTCTCTTGGGTGACTGGTGGCTGCCGGAGGCTGCTTCCACTCCTCTGACCCCTGCTCAGACTGCATGTGGAGAGGCAGTGAGCCCAGGGCATCTCTCACTGCCCTGCCAAATGGGCAAGTGGCCAGAGCACCCAGGTCAGAATTCGCCAGGAGGGCTGGACACAGTGGCTCATGCCTGTATCCCCAGCACGGTGGGAGGCCAAGGCGGGTGGATCACCTGAGGTCAGGAGTTCAAGACAAGCCTGACCAACATGGTGAAACCCCATCTCTACTGAAAATATAAAAACTTAGCCAGGCATGGTGGCGGGCACCTGTAATCCCAGCTACTCAGGAGGCCGAGGCAGGAGAATTGCTTGAACCTAGGAGGCAGAGGTTGCAGTGAGCTGAGATCGGGCCATTGCACTCCAGCCTGGGTGACAGAGTGAGACTCTGTCTCAAAAAAGTAAAAGCAGAGTTAGCCAGGAGGAGAAAAGAGACACTCTTGAAATGGCCTGATCTGTGGCTATTGCTGCCAGGATAAGCTCTTGAGTTGCATGGTCTGTCCAAGTCTGCAGACACTGACCGGCCCCTCTGCGTGCCCAGCTCCAGCCCTTCCTGGCGCCTCTTCAGCCCATGTTCTCCTTGCAGCTCCTGCAGACTTGCCAGCCTCCTGATCTTTGCCGTGTTCACCTGCGCATAGTGGCCCTTCCTCCCCCTGGGCCTGCTCTGCTGCTCAGCAGCTGCCATTGGGGATCTGCAGGGAAATAGGTGGGAAAGTGCCCTGAGCTCAGGGCTGAGCCAGGCTGGGCTACAGGGTGAGAAGGTGGGCAGTGTTCCCCTCCTGGCTACTCGAGGCTGCTCCAGCCTCAGGCCCATGGGGCTTATGCCATCCCCACAGGCACCCTCTTGGCTGTCAGTGCCTTGGGAGTAGAGATCATGGGAGCTACATGACACATGTCCTGCAGGGTGTTCATTTTCCCCAGGCTCCTCCCCAGACCATCTTCCGTGCCCCCTATCTGGACTGGCTCTGGTCAGAGTGGCAGGAGGACTGTTGGGCACACAAGGGCGGCCAGGGGCCTCTGTGCCCCCTAGTGGGAAGGACGCCAGGTACACCTCAGCGCCTGCCTGCTTAGCTTCCGCCCGAATCACTCCCTCATGCGTGATTGTTACAGCGCTATAGAGTCCTGGAGCTGGAGGGGCCGTTGGCAGCCAGAGCAGGCGCCCCATTGGCCTGGCCCCTGCACACAGCAGCCCTCGGCCAGTGCTCTCCTGTCCTTGCATGAAGGCGCCTGGGTCCCAGGGATGTACATTGCATCCTGGGAGCGGGAACCACAATGCCTCGCCCTGCAAGGACTCAAGGAGGGGCAGCTGGGGCTGGTGGCCCAGGACAGTCCTGTGCCATCCTTGGGGAGGTCATGGGATGGGGAACTCAGCCTGAGGCTCATGGTTCTGCAGTTCTTGCATTCTTGTGCCCATGCTTCCCAGTGCCTGCCAGTGTGTTTCTGACCCACCGACCTGACATTGCCCGCGAGTGACTTTGGTTTACTTCCCAAGGACATTTATACTGTGGGATCTACTTGTACTTTCAGTATTCATGGGAGTGGGCTGTCTCTGTGGGTCCCCAGAGGGCCTGTGTGGGCCGGGTGCTGTGGGAGGCAGGGGGGAGCCAGACGTGTGGGGTGAGGGTACTTCAGACTCTCTGTGCCAGCTTCCGGTGCCAAAGAGAAATTGTGCTGTGTGCTTTCTTGGATGGATTCTGTGGAAGCCTGCATTCTCTGATTTCCTATTTTTTCCCTACGTCGTTGAGAACCAGCAGAACCCTTTGTATTTTGAGTGCTCACATGCCCGTGGCAGCCTGTCCCTGTCTTTCTAGCGTGTTCCCCCAAAAGAGAGTCCTGTGGGCTGGGGAGTGGGCTGGGAGCTCTGAGAGACCACTGTACTGTGGGCTGTCTCTGGCCATGATATTCAGGTGTTTAATGGTCCCACCCATCCCCTCTCCCCCAGTTCCTGTATGGTGACAGGACACTCTAGGAACAGGGCCTCAGGGAAAACCCAATGTGATGCTGTGAGACAGTAGCAGAGGTCAGCTCATTATGTCGGTCACTTTTATGTGGGAGAAGAAGGTGAACCAGAGGCCCTGATAGGGCACATGTCCATACCCGGGGCTGGTGCCCAGCAGAGCATGGGGCTGCATGGTGCATGCCTGAGGTGGTGCTGCCCCCTGGTGTTGGGTGGCGGCAGTGTGGTCCCTGCATTTGAGGTTCTGACGCTGGCTCCTTCCTGTCGCTTTTTCAGACCGCGAGTCCATCTTCTTCAACAGCCACAACGTGTCAAAGCCGGAGTCGTCATCAGTCCTGACGGAGGTGGGTCCCTCCGCTGGGGTGGCCTGGCTTGAAACCACCCTCCCCCGGGCCTGGGTGTGGGCTGCTGTGGCCATGGGGTCCTTGGCAGAGCTTTGCAGCAGGGTAGGGTGGGAAGGACCTTTGCCTCTGTGCCAGGGGCCCTGGGAGGTTCCAGAGACCCCTGTTCCCCTGCTGGCTTCGGGCCTGCCTGCTGGCAGCCATTGCCCCCTGACCCAGCACAGGGAAAGGTGAGGGGCACGCTGGGCTTGCAGAGAGGGACCACTCACCACAAGCTGCCTGCATGGAAGGTGTGCCGACCCTTCTCCCAGCGTGAGGAATTTGAAAACTGCTCTCTACTCTGCCTTGTTCCTGATCTTTGAAAAGGCTGTGGAGGCAGCACCATCTTAGTTCTTTGTCCTGCAGTGGTCCCAAGGTTGGCGGGAGTGTCACCCCCACCCCCAGCACTGTGGGTAGCGGGTGTCCTGGCTGGCATTCAGTGACTGTCACTGTCAGCCCAGGTGCCCTGCAGTGCGGGTCGCAGCCAGGCTTCCTGGCATCAGAGAGGCTCAGTGACCTTTTCACATTCACAAGGCTGTTCGCAGAGTGCAGGGCTGGGATTGGACCCCAGATCTGTCTGATTCCAAAGTTGGATCTTCTAGGAATTTAGGACTTCTGACCTCACCAGTGATTCCTGAGCACCTGCCCCCGTGGAATTTAGAAAAGGCCACCCTCTGCTGTTTCCCCAAAGTCCAGCAATCCAGTGGCCACTTCCCTAAACTCAGAGCCCTCTGCCAGGGCACCCGCTCTTCTGAGGATGCATGCGCCCTGCTCTTCTGGGGGGCTTTGCTGGTGTCCTCCTCCCTGTCCTGGGCTAGCCTCTCCAACAAGCCAGCCTCCACTCCAGCCACAGTGCTTGTGTCCCTGGGGGCTGCCCCAGAGCCCAGGTGGCCTGTCTGTCTGGGGTTTGTGTCCGGGTCCTCTGAGGAGCCAGCTGTGTGCTGAGGATTAGATAGAGCACAGGCATGGGCAGGACCTGGAGGGAACATCACTGTCCCTCAAGATGTTGACAAATGTCCCTTGGGAACATGTCAGGCTTTGGGAACAGATTTTAAACAGAGCCTCAGTGCCTGGCTGAGCATATTATAAGATGTTCTGTGCAAGAGATGGTTTTCTTCTAAGCTTCAGAATCATAGGGCTTCTTCCCTGCATGGTCTTGCTCTGGGGGCCTCCACAGCCCGTGCGACAGAGGGCAGTCAGCATTTGCAGACTGAGTGTCCCCTCACGGGCAGGGCCAGCAGCCGTGATGGCAGAGGGACCATCCGGAAGTCACTGTTTTGGATTATCACTTGTCGACCTCAGCCTCAGTCTCCTCATCTGTAAACTGGAAGGGGTCAGCCTAGAAACACTGCGGGGCCCTTCCCTTCGCCTCTGAGTCTGCAGCCGCCTCCTTCTTCCCTGCAGTGCATGGCTGCTAGTCAGGAATCTGCCGGGACCGGCGACTTCTAAAAATAGAAAAGGGAAATGCGGTCAGCACCACCTTTTCCACTGGGACGTCAGCCCTCCTAGATGCCCGCAGGCTGGCCTGACCCAGCCAGCTCTCTTCCCAGGTGCGGGAACACACGTGCTGCTCATCTCCGCCCCCACCGCCCCTGCCCACCTGGGGCTCCTCCAGTCCTGCCTTGGCCTCCCTGGGAGTCTCTCGCAGGAAGCCCTGCTCTGGCCTTAAAGCACCTCCTCCCTCCCCGGCAGGATGCCCCTGAAGACGGGCCCAGCCACACCTAACCTGCAGGCCCCCACACACCTTTTGCTTTCCGAAATTCAGTCTAGGCTATTAGTTAAGAGCACAGACTCTGACGGGACTGCCTGGGGTCCGGCCTAAGCTAAGGCCAGTCATGTCACCTCTCTGAGCCTTGGTTTCTTCTTCCTGTCCTCGAAGGGTTCCGGGGTCCGGGGAGTTCCTGGGTGAGAAGCACCCAGCACACTGCCAGGTGTGCGGTACCAGCACGGTCTCGGCAGCCGGGTGCTGAGGCCCACTGCGGATCCAGGAATGCCTTCCCAGCTCCTCTGTCCCCTCCTTGCTTTCCAGAAAGTCATCGGATCACTTGCTTTAGGGCCCCAGGCAGGATTTCCACGCCTTGATCTTGTCCTAGGATGGCTATTTGGTTTTGGGTAACTAGACAACTTGGGAAGGATTTCTGAGATTCCGTAACCGAGCTGAGAGCATTTTTGTAAACCATGTGCCGCCGGCCCTGTGCTGTGAGTCCAAGGCAGCAACCCCTCTCACCAGTACCACAATCTCACAGCAGAGATACTCTATTTCCCCATTTACTGGGGCAATAAAACAAGGCCCAGAAGGTTTCTGTTGTGGCTTGGGTACACAGTGGAGAATGGGGAGCGTCAAGGTGTCCACTAGGGTCTCACTGACTTGGTGAGGACCCTGGGCTGCAGGGCGAGTGGCCAAGCCGCCCCACTGGGCTTAGCCTTTGGCCCCCGCTGGTCCAGGAGGCTCAGAAAAGTGCTCAATGGCCAGGCGCAGTGGCTCATGTCTGTAATCCCAACACTGGGGCAGGCAGATCACTTGAGCCCAGGACTTTGAGACCAACCTGGGAAGCATGGTGAGATAATCCCTACCAAAACAATACAAACATTAGCGGGCCATGGTGTTGCTCGCCTGTAGTTTCAGCTACTCAAGTGGCTGAGGTGGGAGGATCATTTGAACCTGGAAGGTCAAGGCCGCAGTGAGTTGTGATCTTGCCGTTGCACTCTAGCCTGGGCAACAGAGCAAGGCCCTGCCTCAAAAGGAAAAAAGAAAAGTGCTAAGGGATGAGTGCCTTTTACAGCCGGGACACTCCTGTCCCCTAGAAAAGATTTTTTCCAGACAAGACACCAAGGCCTTGCGGTTGTGAGCAGGGGGCTGCCTGTCCTGCAGAGCCAGGGTGGGAGATGCGCTGGTGTAGGCCTCAGAGCAGGGGTGGTGCCCGGGTGTGGGTCCCTGCTTAGCACGTCCCTCCCTGGACATTCCCAGCCTCCTGTGCTTGGGTAAGGGCCATTTTTCTTGGTGACCAGGGCTCTGTCCCCAGCCCTGCTGACCCGCTTTCACTTTTTTTTTTTTTTTTAATTCAGGTGGGCCAGGCACAGTGGCTCATACCTGTAGTCCCAGCATTTTGGGAGGCCAAGGAGGGTGGATTACTTGAGACCAGGAGTTTGAGACCAGCCTGGGCAGCATAATGAGACCCTGTCTCTACAAAAAATAAATAAAATTAGCGAGGCATGGTGGCACATGCCTGTATTCCCAGCTACTCCAGAGGCTGAGGCAGGAGGATCACTTCAGGAGTTCGAGTGTGCAGTGAGCCGTGATTACACCACTGCGTTCCAGCCTGAGTGTCAGAGTGAAACATTGTCTCTAAATAAAATTGAGGTAAATTCACATACGTAAGACTAACCATTTTTTAAGCGAATAATTCAGTGGTGATGAGAACATTCACAGCTGTTGTCCAGTCCCCACCTCTATCTGGTTCCAACACATTTTTATCACCGGGAAGAAAACTCTGTGCCTGCTGACACTCCCTGCCCGTTCCCTCCACGTCTTGGTCCTGGCAGCCACTGAGCTGATTGCTGATACCTGTTCTAGATATTCTGTAGACATGGAATCACACAGTATATGACCTTTTGTGTCTGGGTTCCTTCACTCAGCACGATGTTTTCAGCGTTCCTCCGCATGGTGGCGTCTGTCAGAAGTTCGTTCCTTTTTATGGCTAAGCAATATTCCATCATATGGATAGACCAGTGTTTGTGCCTTCATCTGCTGATGCACACTGGGGTAGTTCCCACCCTTCCGCTGTTGTGAATAACCCCGTGGTGAGCGTGGGTGGACAGCCTCCATCTGAGTACATGCTTTCAGCTCTGGGGGGTGTACCCTGGAGCAGAACTGCCGGGTCAGGTGGTTAGTCCATGTCCAGATTTTGAACCCAGCTCCCCTTTTGTCTTTCATGGATTAGCCACTCCCTTCCCTTTGGCCCCTAAGCCCACAACCCCCAGAACTTCAGTATTTTATCGAACACCCTGTGTGAGCCCTCCCTTGGCTGATTTAGAGGAGACAGAATGCAGTTCCTGCCCTGGAACTCAGAGGAATCTCCTCCCAGCCAGGCACGTACTGTCTCCACCTTATCAGCAAAGTCTGAGATGAGGCCTTGTAGGTCCTTTTTTACAGAAGAGCAAACCCCACACAGAGAGGCCAGGTGGTTTTTCCTGAGTCCACAGAGCTGGAAGGTCACTGCCAGGTTTGGAACCCACGTCTCTGTGACTCCAGAATCCTTCCCCACTACCCTGGAGGCCCTGGCTGGGGGCAGGCTGAGCCCATGGCGATGTGTGTGCCTGTCCCAGGCCAGCTGTGACCAGCACAGGACATGAGTGGCATGGGGGGTACAGGGCTGGGAGGGAGACCTGAGCAGGGTGGCCTGACTAGTGCATGGAAGCTTTGAGGAAAGCTGAACTTGGACCCCAGGAGGCAGCAGAGCAGCTTCTGGGGAGCCCACATTGTTTGGGGTGTGAGTTCATTTGGAAGCAGCACTTCTTGGGAAAGAAGACTGGCCTGCCAGCACCCAGAGCCCTCACCCTCACCCTCTCCCTCACCGCCTTGGGGCTCTCTGTGATGGTGGGCAAGCGGGGGTCAGATCAGAATGCCTCACTTCTGCCCCGGCGCTGCACCCTGGCTGCTCCTAGCCATCTGCAGCTACTGGCCTCTGTATCTTTGCCTCCCCTGTGTCCTCCCTGGGGCCTCTCTCCTCCTCCCACCCCTCCCAGGGACCCACATCCTCCTGCCTTCAAGGTCCAGCTTCAGTGCTCTGCACCATGTCTTCCCAGGTCCCCGGCACACTCCACATCTCCTTTCTCCCTGTTAAAACGCTTTGCTTTTAGAGGCTAAAAATTGTGGGTCTGAATTCTGCCCTGTGTTTTTGAGCTGTGTGACCTTGGACCAGCCTGGACCCTCTCTGAGCTTCGGTTTCCCTGTGTGTAGCGTGCAGTGCTGGCACTGGCCTTCCAGGCTGTGATGAGCCCACAGGAGGTAATGAGCCTCACACGCCTGGTGCCTGCCAGCCCTCGGAGGACAGGACCTGGCCAGTGGCTGCCCGTGCTCACCAGTGGGTCTGTCTGGCCTCGTGGCACCTGGCATGGGCTCTCTCTGTGCGGTGCGGCATTGCAGCTTCTCGGCCCACAGCCTGACTTCCTTGTGTGTGTCGCAGCTGGACAAGATCGAGGGTGTGTTTGAGCGGCCGAGTGACGAGGTCATCCGGGAGCTCTCCCGGGCCCTGCGGCAGGCGCTGGGTGTGTCGCTCTTCGGCATTGACATCATCATCAACAACCAGACGGGGCAGCACGCCGTCATCGACATCAATGCCTTCCCAGGTGAGTGGCGGCCGGGCCACCTCCACTGGCCGGTCTCCAGAGACCGTCCTCAGGTGGCAGGCAGGCGAGGTGAGGTGACCGAGGCCCGAAAGCCGGCTTCCTCCCTCACTGTGGTGTCTGGGAGGTGCCTCAACAGCACCTGCGCCATGGGCTCACAGGGTGTGTGAGGAGGGGGAGATCCCACGTCCACCTGGGGGTGCCAGGCTCAGTGGCCACAGCACACGTGTCCCTCACCTCCTCTCTCCACCCTGCGTCATCAGCAGGTCAGCCCCTCCCTCAAGCCCTCCACAATTTTAGGGGCAGGAAGGACCTTGAAGAGATTACAGCCTCCTGCAGTTTACATATTGGGAAACTGAGGCCCTAGAGAGGAGGAAGCTGTCCAGGCCTTACAGCACCTTGGTGGCAGGCCAGAGATTCCCAAGCTCGGGTTGCCTCAACCGCCCGGAACTGCAACACTGGGCACAGGTCTGGGGAGGAGCCCCGGGAGATAGTGTCTGTTCCCTGCTCCCAGCTGGGCCCTAGGAACCCGCTGGCACTGAGCCAGGCTCTGCCATGTGCCCCTTAGCTCTCAGGAAGGGGGCCTGTGGGGACCACAGCAGCAGAGCCCCAGCACAGGGCATGAGGGACAATGGTGTGATGTCACCACGCGGTCACCAGGCTGTGTGCCTCACCCTGGGGACACCGAGGCTCAGTGGCTTGTTCGCCTCCCACAGCAACTCAGAGGTAGAGCCGTGCTTGATGCCTGGGTGCCCGCCATTCCCCAGATGGGGGTCCCTCGTTTCTTTCTCCATCCTGACCCTTATTAAGCACCTGCTGTGGAGGTGAAGCCAGCCTCATTAGCTGCTGCGGTGCAGAAGCATTCAGGAAATACTTCCTGCCTTCAGAGACTGTGCCTGGCAGGTGGGGACTCCGGGGTATTTGTCGTGAGGGTGAGGCAGGACTGTGGCCCCACGCACTGGCCGGGCACTTTCTGTGTGTGTCACCTCTGCTCCTCTGAGAGCATGTGCAGGTGCAGTCAGCAGCACAGGTCACAGCCAGCAAGCCGAGGCTCCGAGGAGCACACTTGCTGCTGTCATTCAGTCAGCACTTATCCGGGGCTGCTGTCACCCAGGCTGTTGTGTGTCCCAGCTGGTCCAGATGCTGGTGGTGCCGTGTGATCTCCGTTGCCAGGCCCCTTCTGGGAAGAGCTCTCCCCTGTCGGGAGGAGGTGGAGGACAGAGCCGGTGGTCAGGGGGCCTCCTCTCTGAGGCGGCGACACTGGAGCAGAGAGGCAGGTCCCAGGAGAGGCACCGCGGAGCCCTGTGGCTACAGCAGGTGCAGCTGTGGGGCAGGAAGGGTGGAGGACAGAGTCAGGGGAGGCGCGTGTGGTAAGCCGAGGACGTTGGAGCTCACCCTGGGAGTTGGGGAGCAGCCACCATGAGGTCTGTCCTCTTGAACGGAAGGGCAGACCCGTGGGACGATCATGTTTTTCTCCATTGCCCTTGGGTGCAGTGGGGAGGGAACCGCGGGTTTAGCCAGAGCTGAGGTTTCATGGGGTTTTGCTGTGCAGGTGTGAGGGAACCAGGGCGCAAGGGATATTCAGGATAATAAAGTGTGAGATCTAAACCACGGAGCATGTTGAGTGACAGAACAAAAAGGGGGCAGCGCCAGTGGCTGAAGGGCCAGGGGCACAAGGAGGCCTGTTGGAAGGGAAGTTCTAGAAGGAGGGAGGAGATAGGAGGGGGTGGGAAGCTTTGCACCTGAGCAAGGCCAGTGCCCCCAAAACAAAATGTGTGGATGGTCGCAGTCTGTGGGTGCCGACAAGGGACGGCCTTGTGAGCCAGGGTGGGGCATGATAAGCCAGTGTGGACAGGAAGGCTTCTTTCAGGGAAGCCAAGAGAAGGGCCACCCACATGGGATGGGGCTGTGGCGGAGCCTGGTGAGGGAGCCTAGTGCTGAGGGGAGGCCCAGGACCCAGGCAGGGCAGAGCCGGTTCCCCGGGACATAGCTCAGTGTGCCTGCCTTAGTGTAGAGCAGCCTTTCGGGGCCAAGCAGAGGGACAGGCCTGTTCTCCTGCACCCCACAGGGGGGCCCTTGGGCCGCGGGTGTCCAGCAGCACCTGGGAGAGGGGCTGGCACACTGACTCTGGAGTAATAACAGCAACAGCCTGATGACACCGTGAGCCAGCCCTGCCCCAGTGCCTCACTTTGTCCTCACAAGGTGATGGGCAAAGCCCACTGGGATCTCTCCATGGGTTCGAATCTTGGCCTCTGCCTTTTTAGGCTCAGTGCTCAATTCTGCAATGGGAACCAATTTCCCACCCTGCAGACAGAGGAAATGGCTTTTGCACAGTGCTGGTATGGAGCCGCCACTCTGCCCTGCGGGTTCACACCTCAGTCCACTCCCCGAGCTCCTGTTTATCCTCAGGCCTCTGGGGAGGCAGCTGCTTCTGCACCACCACAGACAGCGCCCTCCCTGCCCTGGGCCCCGGGGCCTCATCTGGGGATGACAGCGGAGGTTGCTAGGGAACGGCTCCCTGTTCCCTGGCGCTGACCTGATGGTGGAGCTCCTCTGCTGCATCTCTCCCTAGGCACCCAGCAGCCATGCCCATGCCTGGGACACCTATGCTGCCCTCCAGCCTCAGCCCAGGGCTGGCGAACACCCCTGGTCCTGTGGTGGGGCACCTGGCATCATGTGGTATTCAAGGCACACACAGGACCAAAGGCGTACTTTAGATCTCGCTCTGCCTCTTAGGAGCCTCCCTGAGCCCTGGTGTCCTCACCTGTGAAACGGGGGCTGCAGAAATGCAGCAAGCCGAGGACCATGTGCTCACAGCCCAGCGGCTGCTGCTTCCCCAGTGCTGTGAACACCATGGACGTCATTCCTGCCTTCGCCGTGCTGGCTAACAGTCACGCATCCTCATCTGTAACATGGGGACAGCATTATGAAGATCAGGCAAGACAAGGTCACGGGATGCTCGCACGGTGCCATCTTGGGAGGCGCTACGTGCCAGCCAGCATAGCCATCTTTATTTCCACTATGGGCACCCCTGCATCCCCCTCAGACTTGGGTGTCCTCAAACCATAGCAGTTGTTTGCTGAATAAATGAGGGTGTGGGCAGATTCAGCAGCCTCTTCTGCCAGACCCGTGGGCACTCCTTGAAAGGTCTTTCTGTAAGACGTGGCACAGGGTGTCCATGTCTGACCTGTCATTCCCACCCCAGTGGGGCCGATGGTTGTAAATGTTACCCTAGAGGGTGGGCCAGGGTGTCTGAAAACTCCCATCCCTCCAAGTTGGCTCAGGCAGGCGGGGCGCTCGCCCTGTGTGAATGTCTTTTGGAGCAGTTTGCTGGAAGTCAGCAGAATCCTCACCCGAGATCCGAAACCTGCTGGGTGGCTCCCACGGGCTCTGTGATGTTTGCAGCTGTGCTGGGCAGCGCTCGCCCAGGCAGGCACCTGGCTTTCTGTTCTACTCCCCTTCATTAAGGGGAGCATGTGTCCTGTGCTGGGGAGCCTTGTCACAGGCCTGGATCTTGCTGGTGATGCCCAGCGTGTCTGTCCCTTGGCTTTGATCCTCAGAGAATGGAGCACAGAGGGCCTCCCTGCAGGTGTTTTGTGGTGAGAAGGAAGCAGACTCAGTTGGGGTGGCAGCTGCTTTGTGAAGCAGGCACCACCCACCTCCCAGCCCCTCTCAATGGCGCCACGGCAGCCTCCGCCTGGGAGGTAGGCACTGCTCTTCTTAGTTTGCAGACAGAGAAGCCGAGGCTCAGGGTGGAAGCGGTCTCTGGGACTCAGCCTGAGGCCAGACTCAGCTGGGCCTCACAGAGTCGAGGGGTATTTATTTTTCCAAGTGTGTGGAGCCGGCTTTGGTGCTGCTACCTCCAGCCTCGCCAGCATCCCATGCACATGGACTGGCTTTTACCACGCAAGTGGGCGGGTGGGTGAGACAGCAGAGTTGTGCCCGAGAAGAACAGGGGCAAGCACGCTTCATCCTCAGCTCATCTTCAGCTTCTCACACCCGGCCAACAGCCGAAGGTCAAGGAGCATGCTCCTGGCTGGGCGTCCAAGCTGTGTGACTCCCTCAGCACCCTTATCTGCTGAGCCTCACGTTTTCTCTGTAAATCGTGCGCTGACAGCATGCCCTGCCTCATCCCGGGAGCCCATCTGTCCTGCCTCCTCCTCCCCCTCTCCACACGATGTGTGCCCCTGGCTCATGCCCCCTGTGCTCTCTCTCCCACCCCTAGGCTACGAGGGCGTGAGCGAGTTCTTCACAGACCTCCTGAACCACATCGCCACCGTCCTGCAGGACCAGAGCACAGCTACGGCAGCTGCAGAGGACGTGGCCCCGCTGAGGCACAGCAAGCTCCTGGCCGAGCCGGCAGGCGGCCTGGCGGGTGAGCGGACATGCAGCGCCAGCCCTGGCTGCTGCGGCAGCATGATGGGCCAGGACGCGCCCTGGAAGGCCGAGGCCGACGCAGGCGGCACTGCCAAGCTGCCACACCAGAGACTCGGCTGCACTGCCGGCGTGTCACCCAGCTTCCAGCAGCACTGCGTGGCCTCCCTGGCCACCAAGGCCTCCTCCCAGTAGCCACGGAGCCGGGACCCAGAGGGGCGGCGCGGGGCGCGGAGCACACCTGCTGGGCCAGCAGCTCCTGACAGCAATGCTACTACTAAGAATCCCCAGTGATCTGATTCTTCTGTTTTTTTAATTTTTAACCTGATTTTCTGATGTCATGATCTGAATGAGGGGTGGGTGGAGATGAAAGAGAGCACCAGGGGGTCCAGCCTTGGGAAATGGGGCTCCACCTGATCCCTGCTGTGCAGACGTCTCCACTGAGTTTACACACGCTTGTGTTTCCAACACTAGGTCTGAATGGGAGGTGGGGTGTGCGTGTGGCTGCCATGTGAGTATCTGTGCGCATCCCCATCTGTGGGGACCCTGAAGGGAACCCTGCCCATGCCAGGTTGTGGGTGGCTGATCAGGGCTGTGGGTGGCTGATCAGCACGTGTGGAAGTGGCTTCCCTTCTCCCTGACTCCCTGCTCCCGGACCGACCCCTTCCTTGTTTTCCCTCCTACTGATTTCCACCAAGCCTCTGTAAGCCCCACCCCTGCCAGGTGTGCAGCTCACCCCTCCCTCCCCACAGCCGGAGGAGGCTGCCATCTGGGCTGTGCTCCCTCACAAAAGGAAAGGAAAGGAAGCTGGGCGTCCTCCGGGCCCTCCAACACATGTCCCACTTAGCCATGCACAGCGGCCTCCTTCCCCCAAGCCAGCACTGCCGCTCCCTGAAGCAACCCAGGAAGGAGGCTGCCAGACTGGGAGTCCCGAGCTGATGGCACCTGTACTGTGATTTGGGCAAATCATTCCAGGTCTTTGGGCCTCTGCCCCTCGTCTCTAGTAGGCAGTTGAGACCAGGGAGCACCACAGGGCTGGCTTTGTGCTCTAACCCCTGGGATGCAGCCTGCCTCTCCATGAAGCCAGCCAGGTGAGGACAGGCGCGGGAGCCTCAGCATGACTCCGTGGAGATCAGGGCCCTCTCCCAGCGGGTTCACTGCTTTTCACACCTGCTGGGTCCCTCCTCACCCAGCAAGCCTGGTCCACCTCTCATTGCAAGCCCCAAGCATGGAGCCAGCCAGGTACCAGGGAGCCACACCTCCCACACACCTCAGACTCACCCCATCGCCTTGGCAGAAAAGCACTGGCTCTCCTGCCTGACCCCTGGTCCAGGCAGCCCCCTCTGCAGAGAGAAGGGTTGGAGAGGAGCCTCCGTAGTCCCTGGAAGACGTGGAGTGCTGGGTGAGAAGCATCAGACCTCCCTGAGTATGGTTTTGTGTCTTAAGATACCAGTTTACTTTGAAGAAGTGAAAAAGGCTTCTGGGCAGTGCCCTGCCCAGTGAGATGGAGGACACTGGAGAGAATGCCGAGTGTCCCAAGAGAGGTCCCTGAGCCGTTGCGTGGGGGTCCTTCAGCCTGGCTCAGCCGGGCTGGGAGGGGTGCCCCCTTTGAGGAGGGAGGCACAGGGCTTGGGTGAGGGGCAGAAGCCATCAGAACTGCCCGGCTCTTTTGGAAACTAAGGACCCAATGACTAACCACGTTTACACGACTTGAGTGTTGAACCCCGATCAATGTCTGTACGCCGCCTTTCCTGGTTCTGACCCTGAGCCCTGGGGAAGCAGGAAAGCGCGGCCGGCCTCTTGCACTGCTTTGTCTCCAAAATAAACTACTGAAATCAAACCACATTTCACACGTGTTTACACATGTTGCTCAAGTTATGTCATTTTCCCAGTCCTTAAAAGATGTTTAATAAAACAGCTTTACCTTTTGAAAATAAAATTTCAATCCCAGTCTGCCTCAGGAACCTGTGGGGTGTGCAGTGTGACTCCTGGCCACACTGTTCCTGTACGTTTGTGGCCTCCGTGGTCTCGCTCGTCCAGGGCCCAGATACCAAGTAACTGCTGTCTGGTGTCGTGGCTGTGTCCACAGGCCTCCGTGGTGGGGCGGGGGCAGGGGTGTGGGGGTGTGGGTGTGCAGGGCATTTGCATTTTCTAAGAGTGGAAATGGAGGATGGAGATTGGCCTTGTAAAGGCCTGGGAGCTACATGGGGGGTAGGGAGAGGCCAGTGCACCCAGGACCCGCAGGGCCGGTGGACTCTGCCCAGTGAAGCCAAGGGAGCGCCGGCAAGGAGAGGCCTGGACAGTGGCACGGGACCTGCGCACCTGGGAGCGGCCTCCTTAGGGGGATGGAGCCCTGTTCGCTAAACGTTCCCTGGGTGTGAACTGACCGTCTTTGATCCCATGACAGTGTCCATAGGGTTGGTCTTCCCTTCGGTTGCATTGTCCCTGGCTCTGGAGTCTCTGCTTCAGGGAAAGAGACCCACTAAAACCACCTGGGCCCTGGCGGCCTCCTCTTCCCCGGGGCATGGCAGTGCTGCCTCCCGAGCAGTCACTGAGAGTGTCTGGGTCCAAGGGCAGGACCCACTTAGCAAAGGGGGTTGTGTGGTGCTGGGCAGGCACGGTGCCTGGAGTTGGCCCCGCCAGCATTGGGGTGGCTTGGGGCTCTTGTTCCTAAGCTTGTTTCCGAGTTGGTCAGCACGTTGGCTCTGTGGCCCTGCAGTGTGTGTCTTGGTGGTGTCCGTGGACAGGCTGCTAAAGGGCTCCAGGAGCAGGGGGCTGGACCGCACTTCGGCTGAGGCCTTGGGTAGTTTCAGAGGGTCACCTGCACAGTCTGCATTGGGCACCCTGGGACAAGGCTTTGGGTCAAGTTCTGCCCGGCAGTTCTTTGATTATATGGTGATGTGACTCTGCAAATATAACCCCCCACTGAGTGTCAGCTGCTAGGTGTCCCCACCCTGGAACTGGGGCTTCACCCTTGGTGTCATGGAGGCATCTGGGTCCACACATGGTCGGGGAGCTGGGCCTGCAGTCACCCAGCATGGCCGGCGGGATCAGACCTGGCTACAGCCTGGCGGGTTCCATAGGGCTTCCTGTGCGTGGGCCTGCCTATGTCTCATGCCTGTCAATGGAGGAGAAAGCAACCTGGGAAAAACGTTCCCTTCTGTACCCAGGGGACTGCTAAGTGTGCTTTATAGAAGGTTGGAAGACTGACCCAGGTAGGAAGCTGTCACATGTTTGAGCCAACTGAGGAAAGCAGCTGGTGCCTGCCAGATAGCCACCCCAAGACCAAGGGAGCCGGCCTGTCCTTTGCCCTTCTAGCCTGGGAGACCAATCCTTGGCTCTTGGACACATTGGCTGCTGGCCACAACCACTGAATGGCTTCACAGATGTCCCTGGGGTTTGTATCTGCCCTTTCTTCTATTCCCTAGAAACTGATCGTTCACCTGGTGGGATCCCCAGCAGCTCCTCCTCCTTCCTGAGCTGTGGCTCGTGGGCCACTGGATTCAGAGATCTTGAGCTGGGTGCTGGGTGCCCTAAAGGAGCACGGCCCCTCCAGCCTGGTGACCGGGAGGCAGAGAGCGCAGCCGTCCTTGACAAAGATTTGCCTGGCCTCCGAGGCCTCAGGCCGGCCTGGACACACCCTGACGCCACAGTCATCTGCCCCTCCCAGGCATAAGCCCGACTCAGGTGATACAGCCGAGGCTTCTCCGGTGGGTCCTCCCCTTGTAAGAAAGGGTCTGTGCACTCTGTCCCTTCTCTCTACACAGCCATTGTCAGCATGGTTTGGGGTGAGCGACCCTCCCACACTGCTCAGGAGAGGGCTGGTGAGCATGACCCCATGGCCTCCTCCTGCCACTTGGGTCTTCTTTCTGATTCTCACCAGCAGAAGCACCCAGACCCCCACTTTTTCAGAAACAATTGCATTTTCCCTTTACTTCCAGAGCCATCTGTGACTGGTGGTGTGGAGGGACTGTCACCTCCCACAGCCTGGTGGCCCCCTTCCTCCAAGGCTGTGTGGAATCACACCTCTCTGAAGCTCACTCTGAAAAGCCACTCACAGGGATTTCACCAGGATGCCGCTGTTCATGCTGACACCTGTGCTTTGTGACAAATGCCATTTGTTGCAAGCTGTTCTCAAGCAACTTCACCAGACTCCCAAGCTGGTTCGTGCTTAATTAGTGTACATACGTATGCATAATATACGTGACTGTGCACAAGATGCAGACATCGTGGCTTCTGCCCACTGGCTCTTCCGTTTTGGTCGCATGTTCACTCCATGAGGTTATGACACTGTGGGTGGCTTTGGGGTGGGTGGTTTCAGGGACAGGGTGTCCCTGTGATCTCTTTATTTACTAACTCATCTTGTTTTGATTTCTAACGGTCTAGTGGAGTGCAGTTAATGTTGTGTTTATTTCTGTAACTGTCAGGGTGGAATGTAAACCTAACTTTTTGGAACATGAAGAAATAAATAGCACCAGCCGTTTGGAGGGTGTCCTTCCGTGCTCTGCAGGGGGCAGGGGGTGGGGGTGCGCATCAGCCGCCATGGGCAGCCCATTCTCATCAGAGAAACCCAGGCTTGCCCGAGACCCCCCAAACGAGTCAACCCCATCGCAGCGGTTTTCTGGGTCATGCTGTGTGGGCTCCCAGTCCTCACCGTAATCTGGTAAGGAGATAGTAAGTACCGTCTCCCTTTTATAGATAAGGAAACTGAGGTCCTGAGAGGGCCAGGAGCACCTGCCCTAAGACTCCTGCTACTTAATGGCTGGGCTGGGGAGTCCAGCTCCAGTCTTAGGTCCAAACCTGAGTTCCCACCATGGAACCTTGCCTGCTCACACTCACCAGGCAGAGCCTCAGGGACTTGGTTCCCAGATCCCAGCTGGCCTCTGGACTTGGCTCTGCCCGGGCCCCTGGAGGGTGGCAGCGATGCCTTTGAGCCTCCCTCGCCCACGATGCCCATGCCTTTCCTGTTCCTCTCTGAGAAGGCTGAGGCCCCTCCCTGCATTCTCTCCACCACTGCCCGGGATCATCACCCTCTCCGGCTTGCTCGCGTTTGAGCTGCAAAGTCCAAGGACGTTCAACGTAGAGCTGCCACCTGGACAGGTAAAGTGACTGGCCAAGGCCAACCAGCCAGTCCAGCAGAGCCTGGCTCGAACCCAGCCTCCCCCTCCTCCTGGCCTACAAGGGGGCGTGCTCCAGCATGGGCATGTCCTCCTCCTGCTGAGCGCATGTTTGTCCCCGTGGGTTGTGCTTTGGCTGTTGAAGGGTCCAGCTGTCCCCGCTGGGCAGTGAGCTTCTTAAAGCCAGGGCTTGTCTCAGCCACGCTCAGCCGTACCGGGCCCAGAGCAGCCCTGCACGAATGTTTGACAAATGACTAAATGATGGGCCCTGATATTCAGCCAGTACCCACAGGTCCTGACTGTGCAATCCTCACAGTCCCCATGCTTCAATGTTCTGAGCATCATCCCTGACTGTGACTTGGGTGAATCATTTCACCTTCTCTGCCTCATTTTCCTCATTCGCAAAACTGGGACTAAGACCAGCCTGTGCTCTAGTGAAGCGTTACATACATGAGATCTTCAGATGCCCCACACTCCTATGCACGTAACAGAAGGTAGGTCATAGCAGGGCATAATGTGTTTAAGCTGGGGGGCCCTGCAGCTCAGAGGCTCAGGTCTGATGCCTGTGGCCTGCGACAGGCACTAGGCTGGGGCCATCAGGGCCTCCACCCAGCACCACAGGTGATTGGATGGCAGGCCCTCAGGGAGGGGCAACCCAGGCTCAGGAAGCAGAGCCCGTGTCCCTACCTGGCCCTACCTCTGCATGGCCTGGCTCAGGTGTGGCTGGGGTTGCGGAGAGGAAGGAGCCTGGGGCCCTCAGCGAGTGTGCTTGAATCACTACACACATTCTTTGAGGCAGGTCAGCATTTCTGATTTACAGATGAGGAAACAGGCTCGGAGCTACAAAGTCACTTGCTCAAGATCCCACAGCCAGGAAATGGCAGGGAAAGGAGTCCCCCAGGCGGAAGCAACCTCCCTCAGTCCCTCTGCCCACATTCAGTGCATCCCACTCCACACTGAGTTGAGAGGGGAAAGAATTCAGAGGAAAGAGCCCAGAACAGATTTATTTTTCTTTAGATAAATTTTATACAGAATATGTTACAGTCAGGAGTTGTCAGCTTTCACCAAAAGGTCAGAAGTTATTGCAGTTGTGCCCAGTGGATAGGATGGAGGAAGGGAAACTTCTAGAAAGCTGCCCGTGTTCAGAGAAGGAATCGTCAGTGTTTAAAGTTGTGGGGCTGCCCTGCAGAGGGGGTTCCAGGGCAGGGAGGGGTCAAGAGTAGGAGATGGGGCGCGCAGCAGGCGACAGGGTGGCCTGGGCTTGGGCGGGCTGGAGGCTGCCTCCCTACCGGAAGCAGTGTCCGGGTCGTCTGGCCAGAACCTGCCAAGGGGACAGCAGAGCCAGGGCCACAGGGTGCCCCAGGGCCAGCCCTGCCAGCTCATGCCTCAGCCCCGACGCAGCGCCTGCAGCTGGTGGGCCACTTTCTCCAGCTCTGCCTCAATGGCCGACAGGCTCTCCAGCTCCTGGTCCTAGGAGAGACACTGAGGGTCACTCAGGGCAGCCTCTCCAGTGGCGTGGAAGACACAGTCAGCCAGAAAGGCCGGGTTAGCTGTGTGGCGTCGGACAGGTGGCTTTGTCTCTCTCAGCCTCAGGGGCCTCATCCCTCTCATGGAGATAGTGATACGACTCTGCTGCACTGCTCTCGGGATTATTATGCACAAGAAGGTGGCTGATGCCGGGAGCCCTGTCCCCACACGGCTCTTGGTGGCCTCTTAACTCGGCCCCACTTCCTCTCAAATGGTTCCAGACAGGTAGGAGTCTGTTTTTTCAGGGCACATGGAAAACAAAGCTTACAGTGCCCCAAAGACCCCTTCCCTTGGCCTAGCCCATGGGTGCCAGGACCCAGGGTGAGGCCAGCCCGGGGCTTCCAGGTCTGTCTTCTATAGCCTTCCCACCTGAGGGGGGATATGGGCCTGAGGCAGGGCTAGAGCCGGAGAGCTGCCCCACGTGGGCCTACCTAGGGCTGGGCTTTAATTCCTGGTCCTGATTGCGGGAGGATCCCAAGCTCTGGCTGCTCCAGTTCAGGGAAGCAAGGGCCCCTCCTCTGAGCCCGGTCCTATGCCCAGTCTCCAGAAGCTTCCGGGCCCCAGAACTTGGACACCCGAAAGAGCATACCCTCAAGACTCAGAGCAGAAGCACAGGGAAGGCTGGCTCCCAGCTTTGCCTGGGAGGGGTCATCTTCCCGGGGACACTGCTGAATTTGAGGCTGCCGAGGGCATCCTGGCCCATGGACCCCGACACTGACAATTGCAGGCCATGGAAACAGAGTCTAGAGCCCCTTTGTCTTGGAGCAGCCCTGGGGCAGGTGTTCTGAAAGGCGGAGTTTCTAAGAAGATCCTTAGGCTGTGTCGAGAAGGCCCTCACCCCATCCTGTCCACATGCCTCAGGGGTCCCATTTCTCTGCCCTGCAGTCTGGAGCCCCCTCTGCTTGTGGAGAAAGGAAGCTGGTGGCACTTCTGGGCCCCCATTCTTTCCAGCTTTGTCCTCAGCCCCTCACCCTGGTCTCCCAGGCACATGGGCAGATGCCCTCTCCCGCTCCAGCTGCCAACAGGGAGCCTGCTTCCTCTCAGACTGCCAGGCCCAGAGAGGGGGTCAGGGGCCCAAAGAAGGGGCCACACCCTCTTCTAGGTGGGCAGAGAAGAGCCTTAGGGTCGGGGCCGCAGACAGGTGTCAGCCTTCCCACAGAGCCCTGGTCCCACCCAGACACTAAGGCTTGAACCAGGTATCCCAGCTACCTACCTGTCAGGGAACCCACCTCCCACCCTGCCCCCTGTCCCCACACCCCATTCTTCTTCCCCAGGGACCCTGGTTTTCAAAGACCGAATGTGCTCCAATCATGGTAATGAGGTGGGCAGAGGGGACTCCTTACCCCTACTTTACAAGTGGCAAAACCAACTAGGTTCAGAGGAGGGGAGTGACCCGCCTGAGGCCACACAGCCAGGAAGAGGCCGAGCCCAGGTCTTCCGGCTCACATTCAAGTTGCTCCCACCCGCTCCCCATAGTCAAGAGGTCCCCTGGCCCTACCCCTGCCCCTGTCCTGCTCCTGCCCTGCCGCTTCACCCTCATGGGCCAGATGCAGAGTCTGAACCTGGGAGGAGGCTGAGCCTGGAATGCCTGGGGGCCAGGAGAGGACATGGCCGGACCCACTGCATGGTTTTCCCAGCCCACGACCTGCAAGGCTCCCTACTGCCTTTGGGACAAAGTCCCCACTTAGTGCCTCCCCCACCGCCACAGGCTGCCTTGAGCTCCTCCCTCTCCCAGCCAGCTTTGCTGGGTGCCCACTGTGAGCTGGGGTGTTCTCCCGCCCTGAGAGCCCCTGGTCTGAGCATCTCTCCATTCCCAGACTCTGGGGATCAAGGTGGGGCGTATCCCCTCAGTGGGGCAGGGACAGTGTATCTGGGTGGGGCTGCCCCCCTGAGCCCACTCTCCATACCAACCTGACTCCCGCCCCATACCAACCTCTGGTCTGCGGTTGGCGCTGCCTTCCTCCTCTTTCTTCTCCTCAGGGTAGCCTCGGACCTGGAGAGGCAGGCCCGCCTCAATGCTGTCCTCCCGAGAGGACGGCCTCCAACCTCGTCGAAGCTGCAGCCCAGGGCCCCTGAAGCCGTAGGCCCGGGCCTGGAAGGACAGCTTCATAGAATGGTCTGGGTTGTCCTCCTCTTCCTCCTGCCCCTCCAGCCGCTTCTCTGCAGTCAGCTCCTTGGCCAGCTGGTCCATCTTGCTCCAGCGCTTGGAGTCCTCCCACTCCTTGGAGAGCCGCTCCTCCTCCTGCTCCTGCTCCAGCTCCCCGCTCTTCCCACCCTGGAAGAGGCCTTGCGGGGCCCCTGCCATCTCCTCCTCCTCCTCCTTCTGCCGGGAGTGATCCTGCTCTCCCTTCCCTTCGGGGGCCTGAACCTCCTCAACCCCAGGCTTCCCAGCTCCATCCACAGCCAGAGCCTCCGATCGACCTGAAGCAGGTGGTAGACAAGAGCGGGAGAGTGATGGGGACCACCACCTTCCCAGTCCCCGGGGGGACCACTCCCTGGGGGGACTCTGCTGCAGCCACCTTTAGGGCCATAAACCTCAGTTCTCAGGGCCCAGCCCAGCCTCTCCGCAGTGATGACACTTAGCAGGAAAAACCATCTTGATGCCAGGCTTTGCAAGACCCTCTCAGCTCAGGGGGTGGGTTAGCTGGAGCCGGCCTCTTCCCCTCACCCTCACCCCAGAAGCCCGACAGCTGGAGAGTGAGAAAGACCCTGGCAGGCCCATGGGGGGAGCCAAGGCCTCTCCTAAACCCGGGTTGAAGTTGACACTGTTCCCAGATCAGCCTGTGCCCTCCTGCCATGCTCTCTGTTCCCAAAGCCAGCCCGTCCACCACCTACCCCCAGCTTCCTGGGTTGGTGGGGGCAGGCTATGTAGAAGAGTGGGAAATGCATGGTTTTGGAGTCAGATAAAGCTGGGGTAGAACCTCAGCTCTTACTACAAATTAGCTGTGTGACCTTGGGCACATTTCTTAACCTCTCTGAGCCTCATTTGTCCATCTGGGAAATGGAGCTAATACCTACCTTTAGGAGTTGTTATGAAGGTGGAATGAGGTTATGGAGAAGGCTCCCCTCCCACCCGTCCCCGTCTCCCAGACGCGCTGGTTGAGGTCTCCGCCATCATACGTACTCTCGCCTTTCCTACTCTCCTTGTAGCCAAGGCTCGGGCGGGGATTCAGCGCTGCAGTGGGGCCTTCTCCCTTGGGGACAGCCTCCTGTCCAGCCTCGGCCTCCTCCTCCTCCTCCTCCTCTTCTCTCTTCGCCTGCCACCCTGGCTCTGCACTCAGGCCCTTCTCTCTGTCCACCAGACCCTGAGAGAGGTCCTCACTGTCTCCCTCAGCCTGTGGGCCTGGGAATTTCTGGCTGGGGAGGCTGGCTGGAGGATGGGTGTTGGTGGCCTCCTCCTCCTCTTCCTCCCCGGGGGCCTGATTGTTCCCCTCAGTCTTGGACTCCTGCCTGGGCTCCGGGAGGGCCTGGGGCCTGGCTCCATCCGTAGCTTCATCACTTTTCTCTGTCTCCTTGGACTCCTCTCTTTTCTCCACGGCATCCTCGGAGGGCGGATCTTTCATCGCCTCTGCAGACACAGCACAGCCAAGTCAGGCCCTGAGGACCGGGCCACACGCGGGGCCTCCCCACATGCTAATTTCAGATCATGATGTCGCCAGCGAGACCAGCCCAAGACAAAGGTTAGGGTTACCCCTCTGTGTTCAGGCTTGATCAGAGCACTGCTGGATTTGTTTCTTTTTTTTTTAAATTCTGCCTCTTAAAACAGATTATTATTCAAAGAACAAAAAACAAAAAACCAGACCTTAAAAATTAACCCAGGAGATAAAGCCCTGAACTGAGAATTAATATGTCAGCTGTGTGATCTTCGGCCAGTTGCTTAACCTCTCTGTGTAAGAGGCACCATGACTGCAACTTCATTCTCCCCTCCATGTGGGGCTTCTCTGTCTTCAGCGTCCTGTGAAAGGGCTCAATTCTGCAATATTTTAGGGTTTCATTAAAAGGTATTTTCTTGTGGCTGCCTTAAAGACAGGCTTTAATGAGTAAAAATTCCCGTCACTAGAATGATGACCACTGGACATTCCACGTACTTTCCACCTTCTGAGTTTCACCAGGACTCTGGTGAAAGGTGCTCCCCTGCCCATTTCACAGACACCCATAATGATCAGCAGAAAGGTAAGGTGACCTGTCCATCTCACGCGGTTTGCAGGCAGCAGACCTGAGCCTTGAACCCAAACCTCCAAATGCCAAATTCAGGATCTCTTTATACCGACACACAGCTGCCTGCCTCATTAAAGCTTCAGCCAATGTGAGGGCACAGGGCCTCACCTGGGGGCTTTCCCTTCAGCCCCAGATGGAAGATACTGGGATCCAGCTCCTGGACATGGAGAAAAGAGTGCCACAGGGCCAGTGCGTGGGTCTCCCCAGGCAGGGAGGGTGGCTCAGAGTGTCACACTGACCTAAGCCGTGACCTCTTGGACTCCTAGAAGCTCTTCAGTTTCAGGAAAGATGATCTGGGTTCATTTCACGTTTCTCACCTGCTCCTCTGTCTGCAGTCCTCCTGCATCCTGGCTATTCTGAGGCCCCACTGCATCCCAGGAGGACAGGCACTGGGGGTGGGGACTCTGCCACAGTGGCCACTGGGTAGACCTAGAGTCGAAGCTGTCACCTGCCATGCCAGAGACCTCCTGCCCTAGAGTGTCAGCCCCTGTTCTGGGCCGATGGGACTGAGTGACAGCTTTGGATTGAGGCAGGCCCAGATTGAAACCCCTGGTCACGCCACCGACCTTGGGCAAGGGACTTAGTCTCTCTGGGCCGCAGTTTCCCCATTTGTAAAGGGAGGGAAATAAGGGATTATGAGTGGGGCTCCTGACTCATAGGAACCCTGGCTCCATCCTAGCCACTGTTCCCACTGCCACCCTCCCTTCCCCACCTCTGGTCAGACCAGCTGGCACGGACCTTTCGGCTCCGCCTGGCTGCTCTGGTTCTCAAGAACTTCCGAGAGTTCATCTTCAAAACTGCTGTGTTTCTTCTGCTGATGTGCTCTTTCCTTGGCGCCTGGTATGAGAAAAGGAGGGAAAAGTCCCATTGGGTCCAGCCCTGGCATATTCGTCTACGAGAGTGAGGCCTCCATTTCCCCATCTGTAAACTGGGCACGTCATGTTCCCAGTGAGACCAGGCCTGCCCAGTGAGACGCTGACAGGGCGTGAGCTCGGGGAGTGGTGAAGGGTTGGCGCATCTCACCCCTCTTAGCTGGGGCCCTCTGGCAGCCACACCGCCTCACCAGAGTCAGCTTTGCCCCGGAAAGCCAGAGCAAGCCTGCTGCAGACTCACACACAAGAAAGGCTCAAATGGAGCAAAGGTCTCAGGGGCAGGAGGGGGGTGGGGAACCCCTCAGGACCTGGCTGGTAGCTCCAGGAGCCCTGCAGCAGGTGGTAACAGTGACAGCTCTTGATTCAGGCAAGCCCTGCTACCCTTGGACGCTGTGAGTCCAGGCCCTGGGAGAAGGCCAAGCCCCGTGCCTACCTCTGAGCCCAGGGTTGGCGCCTGCTGTTGTGACCCGGAGACCCCCTCCTTGCATCACCCACCTGCCACCCACTGCTGCGCTGCCTCCTCTGATTGTCCCCACACCTGTGCCTGGTTCCTGATGCTGGCCCCTCAGCTAGCCCAGCTCTGCAGCTGGTCCTCATTTCTTCCCCACGATGGGCTTTACAGGGCAGCTGTGGGCCAGGGAGCACGCCCGGCCCTGGCCTCAGACAACGTGGGTTCTGGTCCCCTCGTGGCTATTTCCTAGCTCCTTGGGAACTCTGGCTCTCCAAGAATTAGGTGCTTGTCTATAAAACAGGGGTGCTATGTGGTAAATGCTAAAACAGAGGCACACAGAAGATGCTATGGGAGCCCAAGAGGGAGTGGACGGATAGATGGATGGACAGAAATACATCCAGGACTCTGTTAATAGAAAACAGTCATATATACATATATTGGACACTGCTTATATTGGATACACATGGGCATGTGTATACAGATATTTCAGGACTCATTCTCCTATAATAGTCTCTGTTGACAGTCTATTTAATTATTTAAATGTAATCAGTCATTCAATATTTAATTTTAAAGTTATATTGTAATAAAATATTTAATGCTTAGTTTTAAAAAAACCACAAGTCCAGGGTCACTGATGACAACATAACCATCCAGGTGATAATAGCCCCAGCTGTGCCCAGCACGCCCTGCCCTTCCAAAAATGACAGGAGGTGGGTGCTTGTCGCCCAGGCTGGTTCGTGAATAGGAGGAAGAACAGTGTGTTAGCTTGGGAAGGGCCATAGCGATCCTATTGCTGTGGCTGTGTTTACTCACCTCTTCCCCAAAGCCCTCTCTGTTAACACTCACACATGGCCTGGTCTGCCCCAGAGGCCTCAGAGTAGGGTGCATCCTGGAGCCAGAGCAGCCTTCATACCCCCACCCTATCCCAGACACAGCCCAGCCCTGAATGAAGGCTCTCGCTTTGTTAGGAAGCAGATGCTATAATGCCCTCAGGGAGAGGCACACCACCACCAGTGGTCCTGCCCTGGTGGAAACGGCCACTTCCCACAGGGAGTCAGCTTGGGTAGGTGCAGGGCCAAACTCAGGTTTTCTGATTTGCGAGGATAGGACTGTGCTTTGCATCAAGCCTGGAAGGAGCTAGGGGCTAGGCATAGAGGCTGACTGTGGGATGATGGCAGCTTAACCCTCCACCCCAGGATCCTGTCCAGGCTTGGCTTGAATATCATCAGTGACAAGCAGCTCACTACTTCATGAAGTTACTTCCTGAAATGACTGAAATGCAGAGGCTGTGGGTTTTAGGGAAGCTGCATCTGGCATGTCCCTATTCACTATGTGACCTTGGACAAGTCACTCAACCTCTCTGGGCCTTGATTTCTTTAACAATAACAGATTGAGCTAGGTGGCACAGCGGATCCTACTTTTCTGCTTTATAATTGAAAGGGAATGACGGTCCCAGAGAGGACCTTGCTGAAGCTTCCACCGGATTTTCTGACTCTTGGTTACTGGAATTTACCCAGAATCCTGTGCGGTGGCCAGAAAATACCTTGGAGAGCGAGGTCTTGGAGCTCCTTCAGTAGATTCTGATGTCTCAGAATGGAAAGGATCCGTTCATCTGCAATGAAGAAGAGTCGTCATGGGTGGTTTCCAAAGAATGGCCAAGAAAGAGATTACCATCAATATTTTCAGCTGAGCACAAGGAATTTACTCTGGAAACTTAACACCAGGGTGGCAGAAGCAAGATTGGGTCTTGATATTACACTTTTGAAATTACCTCCTTTCCAAGGTATGTGTCAGTTTCCTACTACATCAGAGAAGTCAGCCATTACCCCAGCACCCAGACCTCAGCCAAGGGGTGGCAGCCCCTGATGATGAGTGGGGTCTCTTTAAACACAACAGGTCCCCATCTCCATGCCTGTGCTCACGCTGTCTGCTGCACCCAGACAACCCTTTCTTCATTTTCCACCCATTGATTCCTGATGCTTCTTTTAAAGCCCAACTGAAATACTGCTGGCTCTATCCAGCAGTTAGTAAAAACTTGACTGGTTGCCTGGAAAGATTCTGTCCTTCTCATGTCCACCCATAACATTCCTTTATTTATCACCCATCTGGAGGGTGTCTGCAGGGGCCAGAGGCTGTTCTAGGCACTGGGATGTGGCACACAAAATCTTTGTCCTTAGGGAGCTCAGTCTGGTGGCTTGCTGTTCCAGCCCTGGTTTCATTTTGACCAGAGTTCTAGTTAACTGTGTTCATATGCATCCCCTCTGCCAGTCTGTAAGCACCCGGTCTACAACCCCTTCAACTGCCTATGTGCCTTGGACCCTAGAGCAGTGTCTGGCCATGACAGGCACTCAGTCAGTGACTGTTGAGTTACATCATTAATTCCACCAAAAGCCACACACCCATCTCCTAGCCTCCCAGCCCAGCAGGCAGCAGCCCTCACCCCTAGCCTCCAGCTCATACCTCCTCGGAGTGTCTCGAAACACTCCTTGCTGACAGGCATGGGGCTGGGCTTGGAAAGTGTGTCGGAGATGACCTCAACGATGCATTTCATCACCTGGAAACAGAGTGCAGGGGCAGGTTGGGGCTGGTTCGAGCATGGGGCTCAGTCTCTGGACGCTAGAGTGTGAATTTCTAGTGAGGACAGAGGGGATTTAGTTTTGTCTTTCGGAGTCCATGATCCCTGGCTCCGGGGCACAGCTCTGCTTTCTTAGCGGGACAGTGATAGCAACGATAACAGAAAACCCTTATACAGTGCTTACCACGTGTCAGGCACTCCAATCACATGACTAGCAGGTTCCCCTCTAAGATGGATCATGGTGAGAATGGGGTGTGGGGAATGGTACCTGGTGTCTTCTCATCCCCAAGTGCTGTTTCCCTAAACACAAGAAAGCTGCTTCTGGGCACTAAAAGGATGTCTTACAAAAGTGCTCTGATCTTGAAGATGCCCAAAGGGCAGTTCCTCCAGGAAGTCCTTCTGGACTGCCCAGAGGAGACAAAGACCTTCCCTGGCTCTACCCTGTTTGGAAACAGGATGTAGGTTACTATCTCCCAACACGCATGGTGTTTTCACATGCAAGGAGTCACAGCTTCGTATTCTCACTCCATGTTCACCATGGGATGGATGAATCCCCTGGCGGCATGTGAGCACACAATTGGCTACATCTGGGAGCACATCCCAGGTCAACCACAGCCATGTCGCTGAAAGTCTTATCCTGTGCCTGCAAAGGTGCTGTGGATAATCAGGCACCTGATAGATGAATGATCTTTGATGACGGTGCCCACTGTAATGTGGTATCCTAGCTGTGTGGTCTTGGACAAGTGACTTAACCTCTCTGAGCCTCAGTTTCCTCATTTGTAAAACAGGAGTGAAAATACCTTCCCAACTGCTCTCCCAGGGTAATGAGGTACAGATGGAAAAATTCTCTCTCAAGCATGGAGTGTCAGCACACCAAGGGAGGGGTTCACAACTCCAGCCCTGCTTCCACAGCCTAGAGCTGAGTAGAGAGCAGGAGGTGTCAGACAGGCATCAGGCAACACGGGCGGGGAGTGAGGAGGTGGGAGGCTGTGTCTACGGGATGCCAAGGCAACTGGTCCAAGGATCCAAGATGGCAAACTGGCAAGTGCTCTATAATGTGTGTAGTCACAACAACCTTATATAGAATCTTCAGGTTTAACCAGCTGCTCTGGTGCCCCTGACCCCAGACTGCTGGGTATAATACGGTGGCCAGAGTGTCTCCCATAAGGGATCTGGCAAGAAGAGCCCAGCAGCCTGTACCCTGTATCTCCCTGCAACCCCAGATCTTGCATTGGGAATATCAGATAATCACCTGTTTGTGATGAGGGCATTTTCTGGCAGGCAGGAATTGGGTTGGGGGGGCATCTGGAGAGGGATGGGGAGATCAAGAAGGCAGCTCTAGGAATAACAGTGTCCATCTACTGAGGACCTACTATGTGCTAGGCAATTCACATCCATGATTCCTACTCTTTACACCTCCCCTCAAGGGAAAGGAAAAACAGGCAAAGCTCAGAGAAGTTAAGGAATTTTCCCAAGGTCACACAGCTAGAATAAGTGGTAGAGGTTTAAATTCTGTCCTATCTGCAACTAAAACATAGGAAATATGATTAAGCAAACTGAGGTTGGAATCTCTTGGATGGTTTGGATATTAACTATGGCTTCTAGTGGAAGAAAATAGCTTCTGGGAAGGTGGGGAGTAGAAATTTCTCTGACCCTCAAGTGAAGGTTTGGATGAGCACTAGAGGCTGGAAAAATAGCCCCAGCTGAGACATGAATGAATTCCAAGTACACACCCAGTGTGGAGTGACTCTTGCTGCCAGAGAAACCCCTACCAGTGTCTCCTAAGGCCCTTTCCTGAGTGACGTCCACAACTAAACCCCGTTGGCTGGGACCCTAGGTGCAGGAGCCATGATCAAGATGTTTTCATTGTGTTCCTTCTTTGGGAGAGCCAGGGCTGGACTGCTGGGTGTGGGTTGTTGTAGGCAGAGCCTTTCAGGGGGAAAAAAAGAGCAAAGTGGGAGGTCAGAGCCAGGCAGGCAGAGACCATTTTTACAGGTCTGTGGACAACCACAACCACAGAGAAGCCACCCCCACCAGCCCCTGGTGGGCCTACTGGATTCAGAGTACTCAAGACAGCCTGAGGCCAGGCACCTCAGCCCAGCAGGTAAGACGCAGGCGTCTTCGGGCCACACATGCAGCTCAGAGGAGGCTGGGGAAGTCCCCACAGCAGGACAGCGGGGAAAGCAAGCAATCTTTGATATCTTCTTTTACAAGCTGTCCCCAGGCTCAGCAGCCGCAGTGCTGGCTCTTGGCTTTATGCCAAACTTACTCCTGCAGCTGCCCAAGAACTGGCTGTAAAGTGTCCACTGGAGCCTCCTACCCAGCAACCCCAGCACCCCTTCTTACCTCGGTGTCCCCTTTATTCATAGGGCTGTTCACAGGGAGGGCAGTGACTGGGAAGAAGAAGAGAGTGCTGGGGTCACTCCTCTGCTCCAGGTGGAGCCCAGCCCTTCCTGACCGGGCTTACCCCAAGGCCTCCCCTCAAAACTGCCACCACCAAAAAGAGAGGCTGGGGCTGATTTTGTTTCCATTCCCTGGCTGCTGCCCACAGTGGGGTGGTCCCCAGAGGCTGCACTGAGAGGCCCTCCCCCTCCCCCTTGGGAAACTCCTGCTCTGGGGCCCGTGTGCTCTTGAGGGGACCGCTATCAAAACAAGGGCAGGGGCCGCACAGTGGGACTGGGGTGGGAGACAGATGAGGGGGAGGCAGGGACCCCAGAGATGGGGGAGAAGAGGTGGAGGAGGGGGATTGTGAGGGATGATATGGAGAAGTAGAAGTCAAGGGCAGAAAGACGGGGAGAGTGAGATAAAAGGGGGAGAGGGGTGGAGGGGGGTGAGCAGCCATCCTCCCACCTCCCCCCAATGACCTTGGCCGGCCACCGCGCCAGCCGTCACTGGCTCTGATGAAGCCGAGGCGCCAAGCCCAGGCAAGGGATGGGCACAAGGGGGCCCTGCCCCTCGGGGTTGGGAGTCAGGCCCAAGTGTCCTGTGGGTCCCAGGCGGAGGCCACTCTGCAGGGTCAGGCGGGAGGCGGTGGCGCTGTCCGCGGTGCTGAAAACTCTCCGCGGCCAAAGGGAGGTGTGGAGGGGCGCGGGGCACTGCGCGATGCCCCGACCTCAAGGAAGGCAGGGGTGCCCGGGGACCCTCTCCCGTGAGTTCCCCGCACTTGCTCACCTTGCCCGGCGCAGAGCAGAAGCGCCAGGACAGTGGCGGAGCGCATGGCGGACCCGGGCGCCGAGCAGCTGGAGGTTTGAGGCCGGGCACCGAGGCACGGGCGAGGGGCGGCTGGACCCGCGGCCGGGGTCGGGTTGCTGCGGCACCGGCGCGGGGCTGGGGGCGCTGTGCCTAGGTGTGTGTCCGTCTGTCTATCGATCCTCCCGCAAGCTCCACTGCACGGGGCCCAAGCACTGCAGTGGCAGGAGCAGCAGCAGCAGCAGCAGCAGCGCCCGCGAGCCCTGCTTATATACCACGACCCCGGAAATGACGTCAGCGGTACCGCCCCCTGCCCCTTTCCCCACCCCCGGCGGGGTCCAGCCCCAGCTCGCCTCACCCCCAGCCTCGTCCCTCGCTACTTCTGGCCTCTGCTTGGAGCTGGTGGGTCTGGCCGCGAAGCGGGTATCTGGTTTCCAAGAGGTGGCATGGGAGGCAGGGGGTTGTGGCTGATCCTCCACCCCTCAACGGTTCCACCGATTTGCTGTGTGTCCCTGGGCAAGTCACTCCGGTCTCTGGGCCTTGCCTTCCTCCATGTGTCCTGAGGTCCTTGGCAGCCCTAGCACCCAGAGCTATTCTCCCGAAGTGCCCCCTGCCCGGGGTGTGCTCCCTCTGGTCTCATAGGCTGGGGGCTTGCCCATCAATCATGGCTCCCTCCAATATCTAGGAGGACCTAGAGGGGCCTCTGATCCCCTGTGTGAGTGAGGCTTCTTTCTCTATGGCAAGCCAGTTTTGCGCCTTCACACTTTGGTTGAATGTGTATTTATTTGAATAAGGTTTAGTCATCATTACTTTCACAGTACTGAGCATCACACAATCTGGCACAGAGGAAAAACGCATTTGACAGGTAACTGTTGAATGTATCCATTGAAGGTTCAAGCTGTGGTGGGTGAGTGAATCCTGGGCTCTGCATGCACACGGGAACCAGGGGCACACTTTCACCAGGAAGCTTCAGCCACTGTTGGACACCTCTTGTTGGGCAGTGAGGGAGGAGTGGGGGCCAGTTCTTACTACATCTGCCAAAATAGGAGTCCGTGCAACACCGACTCATTAGCTTAGTGCAACCCCTTAGCATCACCTTCTTGCCACTGGCAGCCCATCTGAATTTGAGAACAGCTCTCACCTCTTCCTGAGCATTCTCGAAACCTGGATGTTTTGTGTAAAATGTCAGTTTCTAGTTGGCTTCCCTTATTTCTGGTGCCCTTGATGCTCCAGCCACATGGCTACTCTCACCTGAGGGCCATATTGAAAGCTCTTTGCCACCTGACTCCAGTGTCATAGGGAACCTGGGATCTGGGTGATGGTTCATCATTGGCTGTCATCGTCCAGAGCCCCTCCTTCCTGCACACCTACCTCCAACTGTTGCTGCTGTTTTCTATTAATACTTCCTGTCCCACACCTGTGCCTCATGCCCATCCCTAAGTGAGAACCTGGTGGGAGCTCAAGGCAGACTGAAATGGCCACATCCATGCATTTACGTATTCATTCAACAACCGTTTGTTAAGCACCATTTGCTTAGAATATCTTAGAACAGTACTCAGCTGAGGGTACAGCATTAAACAGAACAGACAGAAGCCCTATATTCTAGATGGTGAAGACAGACAGTGAATAAGAAGAAACATCCGGGCCGGGCGCGGTGGCTCAAGCCTGTAATCAAGCCAAGGCGGGTGGATCACGAGGTCAAGAGATCGAGACCATCCTGGTCAACATGGTGAAACCCCGTCTCTACTAATACAAAAAATTAGCTGGGCATGGTGGCGCGTGCCTGTAATCCCAGCTACTCAGGAGGCTGAGGCAGGAGAATTGCCTGAACCCAGGAGGCAGAGGTTGCGGTGAGCCGAGATCGCGCCATTGCACTCCAGCCTGGGTAACAAGAGCAAAACTCCATCTCAAAAAAAAAAAAAAGAAGAAGAAGAAACATCCACAATTTATCAGGGAAGGGGAAGGGGAGGGGTGTGCTGAGAGAGGATGGGGTTATACTTAAACAAGATAGATCTGAGGAGGCCTCACCAGGGAGGTGAGATTTGGGGTTAAGGAAGGAGTGGACGAACATGTGCCAAGGGGAAGAGGACTCCAGGCAGAGGCAAATGCCCAGAGGGAGGAATGTCTGGCACATTCGAGGAGGGCAAGGAGGTAGAGTGAAAAGAATTCAGCAGAAGAATAGCATCTATTTCATCTCAAACACTTGAAAAATACAAAAAAAAAAATGCCCTGTACTCACACCACCCAGAGATAAGCGCTGGCCAACTGGAAATCATTGTTGAGGCAGCTCCATTCAGTAGAGGGAAGTTTCCAGCAAAAGACTCAACTGAGCACTGAAAAAATAAGTGCCCCAGGCCCTTATGACGTGGGGTCATAGTAAGCCCACCCTGGTGGAATGCGCTTCCCCCCAGCATCATAGAAACATCTACCCATGTCATGAGTATGCTGGTCCACTGCAATTGATTGTATTGTGTACTACAATTTGTTGAACTAATTTACAGATAGGTTTTCTAATGTTTTCATTTTGTTTTTGCTGCATAAAGAACAATCTTATAAACAAACCTCTGTAGGATTTCTATTTCAGAAATGAATGATGGAGATATGAGACTAGCGGGCAAAATACTACTCCCTAACTCCAGTTTAAGAGCCAGCCTGGGGTGGGCAGGGGAGAGGAGAGAAGGCAGATTTAGATATTGAGATGCTTTTTAAAAAATCACTCTCCCAACCCAAATGCCCATCAATGATAATCTGGAAAAAGAAAATGTGGCATACACCATGGAATACTATGCAGCCATAAAAAAGGATGAGTTCATATTCTTTGCAGGGACATGAATAAAGCTGAAAACCATCATTCTCAGCAAACTGACACAAGAACAGAAAACCAAACACTGCATGTTCTCACTCATAAGTGGGTGTTGAACAATGAGAAGACATGGACACAGGGAGGGGAACATCACACACTGAGACCTGTCGAGGGGTGGGAGGCTAGGGAAGGGATAGCAGGGGGTGGGAGCTAGGGGAGGGATAGCATTAGGAGAAATACCTAACGTAGATGATGGGGTGATGGATGCAGCAAACCATCATGGCACATGTATACCTATGTAACAAACCTGCCCGTTCTGCACATGTACCCCAGAGCTTAAAGTATAATAAAAATAAATAAATAAATAAAACAAAAATCACTCTGTAGTCAAATTTATAAAGATGGGAGGCCAGGCACAGTGTCTCATGCCTGTAATCCCAGCACTTTGGGAGGCCGAGGTGGGCGGATCACCTGAGGTCAGGAGTTCGAGACCAACCTGGTCAACATGGTGAAACCCCATCTCCACTAAAAATACAAAATTAGCTGGGCATGGTGGTGCTTGCCTGTAATCCCAGCTACTTGGGAGGCTGAGGCAGGAGAGTTGCTTGAACCCAAGAGGTGGAGGTTGCAGTGAACCGAGATTGTGCCACTGCATTCCAGCCTGGGCAACAAGAGTGAAACTCTGTCTCAAAAACAAAAAAAAAAAACAACCAGAAAATAGAATGCTGGTTGCCAGGGGTTGAGGGGCTGGGAAAACAGGGATTTCATATTTCATGGGTACAGAGTTTGGGACGATAAAAAAGTTCTGGAGATAGATAGTGGTGATGGCCTCACAGCAACACAACCGGACCTAATGCCACTGAATTGTGCCCCTAAAAGTGGTTAAGATGGTAAATGTTATGTTAGGGATATTTTACCACAATGAAAAATCACTCTCAGCATCTTGTGGGGATGTTGGCTGCGGGAAGGTGGCTGGTTCTAGCCTGGAGGATAGAGAGGAGGGGCAGAGCTGGTGTCCTGGCCTCCCTGGAGGACAGAAGCTGCTTAGCCAGCATATCTGGGAGCACCACAGGCACTGGGCCTGGTGAACAGGAGGGGAGGGACACCAGAGACCCCGCCAGGGTTTGGTCTACTGGGATTAGCGGTGATCCTTACAGATGTGCAGCTCCCCAGAATGGGGATTCCGTGAGAGGCCCCAAAGGTAGCCCTCTCTGTCCCCCATGGGGAGATGTAGGCTCAGAGCTGGCCAGGACCCCTTGCTGCCCCCGACAAGCCAGGCCTGAGCCTAACTCTAACAGTGCAGTCAGAGCCCTGCTCGTGTGTCTTGGTGCTTTGAGGGTTCTGACCAACCTCCCACTGCTGGGATCTACCCTTCTGTGCCCACGGGCTCTTTACAGAAACCCAGAAGGCAGCAGAAAGTGGCAAAAAGTTCAGGGATTTACCTCCAGGAGCAGCCCTCAGCCAGTGATCTCAGGCTTTTACTTATAAGTACCCCTGAGTGGGATAATTCTGAGGAGGATTTTTTGGTACCATTTCCCAGCAGTGATGTCTGGCTTGATAGTGCACACTTGATTGACAGCGCACACATTTTATTGACAGCGTACACTTTACTGACAGTGCACACATTTTGTTGACAGCATACACTTTCTTGACAGCACACACTTCACTGGCTTTCTTTCCCTTCCCCACCCCCTTCACCCTCCAGCCCCGTTTTCCTTCCCCACTCTTCTACCAGGGATTCCTTGTCAGCCACATGCACTGAAATCCTTGCCTCTGGGAACTCAAGCTAAGAGGCTGACCAGCGCAGGCTCTGTGTCTGAGGGGTGGGTGGTCTGACTGTGTTCCCATTCCTCCCATGGTCCTTGGTCCTGTGGCCACATGGAACTCAGTGCCCTTCCAGCCTCATCTGTTCTCGGGCCCTGGCAGGTTTCTCCTCTGTTCCTGACTGTGGGACTCGGTTATTCTTTGATGTTAGTGTGGAGGGTGGCTTTTTAAACACCTGTCCTACCTAGGAAGTGTCTTGTCAGCCTTAGGTCATGGCAATGCCTCCGACCAAGGTTGTGGCCCAAATGGTGAGGGTGGGTTGAGGCCAGAATGCGCTAGGTTGGGAAAATAAACAAGCTGCAGTGACAGAATGAAGGAGTGGGCAGAGCCCAAAGTTCTAGGGTCAGCCTGACACACCGCCTATCCTGGGGCTGCCATCAACTCACTGAGCGGCCCTTGCCAGCCAGTTTTCCACGATTTCCCATGAGGAGGAGGATCACAGCAATTGCTTACAAGTGTGTGAAGAGTAAATCAGTCCATACAGGTGAAAGGCTCACATACTCATGATGCAGTCACTATCATTATCCTCACCTATAGGTTAGGAGGTAGAGGGCCAGAGAGGTTACCTAAATTGCCTAATAGCACACAGCTAGCACGTAGCAGAGGGAGGATTTAACCTGATCTCAAGTTGTAGGTCCCCAACACAGTCATGTGGATGTTTATTGCTTTTAGATAAATGTGAAAGTTTATTGCTTTTAGGTAGTTGCTAATTTCATCTGACAAAAGGGGGAACTGAGTCTCTGAGACAGATAGTGTCTTGTCCCGTCACACAGCAAATCAATAGAAGGCTGGGTTGAGAGCCAAGCTCCCCTGGGGCCCAGCTTTGGGTCTTCCTTCCTGGAAAAGGTTGCTTTCCCCTGAATGTACCATGTGATGCTGCTGTGGGGGAATGGGCTTCCCCCAGGTGCCTTCCACCAGGGGCCGGGTGCCTTTTCCCAGGGCTGCACAGGTGCCTTGGAATCGAGCAGTCCAGGCCCTGCCACACTCCGGTCTCTCTGGACCCAGCCTCTTTTTCACCAGTTCTCCCAAAGCCGTAGGTCCCCAACACAGTCATGTGGACGTTTATTGCTTTTAGATAAATGTGGAAGTTTATTGCTTTTACGTAGATGCTAATTTCATCTGACAAAAGGGGAACTGTTTGGGGTCTGGGAAGGGGAGACATTCAACCAACATGTCTTGAGCACCTGCTGTGCTCCTGTCTCTGTTCTGGATTCTTGAAATATGCTACTAAGGAGAAGAGGCAAGGCCCCTGCCTTGTTGGAGCTTATGTCCTAGGCGGAGACAGACATCAACAGCAAACCTTAATAAATCGGTGCAGTCGAGAGAGGGGTAGACGGTGGCGATGGCTATAAAACACCAGGGTGGAGGGCGTGGGCCTCACTAAATAAGTGGCCTGGGTGGGCCTCATTAAGACAGTAACTTGTAAGCAATTGCTATCATCTTCCTCCTCATGAGAAATAGTGGGAAAGTAACTTGAGTGAGGACTTGAAGGGGTCCAGGGAGTGAACCATGTAGGTGTATGGAGGAAGAACTTTCCGGGCAGAATGAACAGCCAGTGTGGAGCCCCGGGGCAGGGGCATGCCTGGCAGGTCTGAGAAAGTCCAAGGTGGCTGGGAGAGAGTGAGGCCAGGGTGGTGGGAGATGGGTGGTGTGGGCTCGCATCATGCAGGGCTTCATGGGCCTTGGCAGGGTCTTTGGTTTTTACTCTGAGAGGGGCGGGAGTTACTGGGAGAAGATGGGTGGAGAGGGTGTGGGACACTGAGGTCGGCGACGCAGCCTATGGACGAACTCTCCAATCTAGTAAGCTCCCAGCAACCCAGCACCCAGCTCCATCCCAGGAGGCTTGAACCAGAGTCAAGGAGAGGAAAAGAGAAAGCCATTTCCACTGCTGGCCCCTGGTAGCCAGAAGTGTCCCCTCTGGTGAGCACCAGATCCCAGAGGGCGAGTGGCTGCTCCCCTGGCTAAGGCTCAGGACTTCTCCATGTGAGTGGTTCCTGCCAGGGGGTCCTGCCTGTGCCCCAGGGAAAGTGGCAGCTGCTTATCTGATGGTGGGGCCACAGCTGTGGAACAGCAGAGTCAACACACCCTCGTCCCACTTACAAAATCATATTTTCCAACCACACAGCTCCCCCAAGCCCCTTATCAGGCTTCCAGGTGGAAAATCCCTGTTGCCTGGCAATGCTGCCTTATCTGCGAGGTCTGCACAGAGGTCCGAGCGAGGTGATTTCATTATATCCTCTCCCATCTGTCTCTGCAAACATCCCCAGGGGCCTCCAATTAAGGTTTTGCTTTTCTTCTTCAGCAGATGTTTGCTTTAATCTAATAAAACAGTTTGCAGGCCTCCTCAGTGGGTGTAGGAGGGCTTTGGTGTGCTTCAGCCCAGAAGGGTGTCAGAAAGTGTGGGGGGAGGGTGCCAGGCACACGGACCCCTGGACACAGAGGCTAGCTGGTACACAAGGAGGCACAGAAGGCTGGGAAGAAGGAGAAGGCCTGGCCCACACAGAGGCGAGAGACATCTGTCCTGCACCCTACCTCCTCTCCTCCTTCCCAGGGCCATATTCCTCCAGGTCCAGTGGCATCTGCCTCTTGAACATGATGTCTTCTGGGGTGACACTGCTGGGTCAGAGCTTCTGCTTCCCAGGGGAGATCACCCGAGAGGTAGGACTGCAGAGGCTCCATAAAGAAGGCGCTATGGGGGAATTGCTTAGCGATGTGCAACCTTCCAAGTCACACCAGGCAAATTAGAACATAGGAAGCAGTAGGTTAGGTCCAGGGTGGAAGATAGTGGGAGGCACTGGCATGGCCGCTTAGATAAGTCATTGTGATGGAGAGGGAGGTCAAAGCAGAGGTGCTTCTAAGATGGGCCCGGAAGCTGTCTCTGAACAAGAGATTACCCCCTGTCCAGGCTCCAACTTCTCAACTCTGTGGGCTCTGAAATAGTTGACCTATAGGGCCTCCTAGGGAGGAGGCTTCCAGTGACTTCAAGGTGGTTTTGGCCCCTAGAGGTCTTCGCTGGCTGGCAGAAGCAGCTGAGGATGTGGGAAGAGCTACATTTTGGAGCCAGAGAGACCTGGGTTAAACCCTGGCTCTTCCTATGCTCGTTGTGTGGCCTTGCAAACATTGCATCACTTTCCTGAGCCTTTGCTTCCTTTTTCACAAAACGACCCACATAATCCCTTGTGTGATTTATATGAATTTCACTAAGAGGGTTCAGTCTCACCAGCATTTATCAGTGGCTACTCTGTCGGGGCTGGCTCAGTGGTGCTGGCAACAGGAGGGGAAGCCCTAGCACAGTTCCTGGCCCTTGAGTGTGCTCGGCACCTGTGACTGTCCCCTCTCCCATGTCACCAGGTGGCTGTCATAGCTCTTCCCTTCCCTCTCTCTCCCAGGGTCTGTCCTCTGCTGCAGCCCTGGGTTTGCCTGGCTCCATTTGCAGCTGACTGACTAAGTCAGCCATGCCCTGTAAGCCTCAGCATCAGCAGCACTTGGCAGCTCAGCTTCTGGGAGAGCCTGTTTTCTCACCTGGAAAATGGGACTGTTGACATCAGTACCCACCTCCTAGAGCTCTTGTGAGGCCTTGTGGCATTATTGTGCATCAGGTGTGTCACACAGGGCTTGGCTCAGATCAGTATGGACTCAGTGGCAGCACCTGCCTGTTCTCGTAGCTTTGAGATGTGGTTTTCCAGGTGGCCAAGGATCTCTGATGTTCAGGATGCTTGAGCTTCCCACGGCTGTGTCTAGTGCCCCGTGTAGGAGAGACCAGAAAGGATATGGGGCCCCTGGTGAACTGAGGGTACTGTTCCTGTTCTCCACTGAGGAATGAGGGGTGAGCTCATGACCCCAGCCCTCAGACCCTACCCCTCTGGAGCCAGCCCATTTGGGGGTCAGGGGCACAGACAGAGAGGTTTTTGGGGAGCTCTGTCCTGGAGAAAGGATACACAATGCACTCCCTAATGGTGGGGCCTTCAAGGCAGAACTGAGGTCCCTTGTCTTCTGACAAGTGATGTTTCAGAACTAGTTAGCCGAGCAGCTTCTCCCCTAAAGGACAGGCTGTTCCTCACCCTGCCCTCAGCCCCACAGCTCAGAGACTGAGCAGTCTGGTTACCCATTTCTCCTCATGCCTCCCAGCCCTGCAAAGGGTCAGCAGAGAAGCCAGGACCAGACGGGCCTTAATCCTGGACCTTTGTCCTTACCTGGACGCACTTAAGTCCAGGCACTGACCTGGTGTCTTCATCTTCACCCACCTGCCCAAGAAGACTTATCTTCCTTCTGTGTCTGAATTCCCTGATAAGGACTTCATTCTGTGATCAAAGCTTAGCACCCCCCACCTCCCCCAACTCACTCCCAACAGGAGTTGCCACATGTCAGGCATTCTCAGTCATTTTCTCTGCTATATCGGGGGATCCATGCAGGTGGGGCAATGGCACAAAGTCACTTTTATCTTCCAGAAAAACTAGGGATTTACACCCTCAGAATAATCCCCTCATATTTCTTTGGCTTTCTCTCATGTTATCCCATTCTCATTCCCTCATCAGCAATGCAGCCTCAGCTGCACCAGTCTAAGGGAGTCCCCCTACCCCTGTGGCATATGTGTGTGACATGGATGTTTCTGTTTCCATCCCTTTCCACATGTACCCTGCCCAGGAATGCCTTCTTCTCTTGCTTATTCATCTTCCTCAAACATTAAGGCTCAGCTCAATTCCACTCCATGCCTTCCACCTCAGGAGATCACTGTCTACTGAGGTCTTTTAGCACTTACTATCATCAGCACCACTACTTGGCTCTTGCCAAATACTGCGTTGCTCTTTGTGTAGATTACTTTGTGTGCAAATCTTTTTGTTTTCTTTTTTGAGACAGAGTCTGGCTCTGTCACCTAGGCTGCAGTGCAGTGGCGTGATCTTGGCTCACTGCAACCTCCACCTTCTGGGTTCAAGCCATCTTCCACGTCAGCCTCCAGAGTAGCTGGAGCTACGGGTATGCACCACCACACTCGGTTTATTTTTGTGTTTTTTGTAGAGATAGGGTTTCATCATGTTGCCCAGACTGGTCACAAATTCCTAAGCTCAAGTGATCTGCCTGTCTTGGCCTCCCAAAATGTTAGGATTACAGGCATGAGCCACTGCGCCTGGCCCTTAGGCAGATCTTTTATCTGCCCAACTAGATTTCAAGTCTTTTTAGGGGAAGGACATTGCTTCAAACCATCCTGGACCCTACATCCATAGGAGTATGACCTATTTTTTTTTTCATGGAGGTGAAAAATAGCTTAACCCAAATATGAGGACAATGGGATTTTTCACAAGGTAGGAGACTGGTTGGGAGATGTTTGATGGGGATGGCGGGGGGTCCTTTCTGGATCCCCTGTCTGTGTGTCACCCTGAGAATAGTACTCATGCTGGTTCTTCATGTAAAGATGAGTAGGTCAAGCGATGCTCTGTGGGTTTGCTCCGGTGTAGGCGGAACGCAGTGCTCAAGGCTCGCGGGCTGCTGTCCGTGGTCCTGAACCACCACGTCTGCGGAGGAAACCTGGGCACTGGCTGGGGACTCTTTTATCTAACAACTCCCAGGGGTTATAGTTTTAACATCTTACTTTTTTTTTCTAGCTGTTTAAACTTTTCAAAATTCCAGATAATTACAGATTAATTAGAATCATGGCTTTATTTCTCAAAAGTTCATGGAGCTTTATCATATTTCCAATAGACATTTTTCACCTCTGAGAACTGGAGGTGGAGGAGTCACGTGTCTCCTCCATCATGTCCCTCGTGATATTTTTATGATTTTAAGACCCAATTTGCTCCATGAAGGAGTGCATTCCCACCTTTTTACATCGTTTCATAGATATCGTATTAGCTCTAATCTTACTGACTGGATGAACTTGGACAGGCCAATTCACCTAAATGTGCCTCAATTTTCTCTTTTTAAAATTATGGCAGTGACTGGGCACAGTGACTCCTGGCTGTGATCCCAGAACTTTGGGAGGCCAACGCGGAGGATCCCTTGAGCCCAGTAGTTCAAGACCAGCCTGGGCAACATAGTGAGATTCTCATCTCTAAAAAAAATAGAAAAAAATATCTAGGCATGATGGCACATGCTTGTTGCCCCAGCTACTGAGAAGGCTTAAGCAGGAGGATCAATTAATCCCAGGAAGTGGAGGCTTCAGTGAGTTGTGATCTCACCACTGCATTCCAGTCTGGGCAACAGAGCAAGACTCAAGACTCTATCTCAAAAAAAAAAAAAAAGTATAATGGTGGGAGTGATGGTGCAGAAGACTTGGACCTGATTATCTCAGAGATCCCTTTCTTGCCGAAATGGTGGCTTGTGATTCAATGGCCCTATCTCCCACATCTCTACAAGCCTTTCCTCCCAAGCTCTTTAAAATAAACAAGAAAATCTAGGTCATTCCCTGCATCAAGCTCAAAGGCAGTTTTTCATGGATGGCCTTACTTCAATTGCTAGTAATAAGGGGAAGGCTTCAGCCTGTGAGACCTGCTCCCATCACAGAAGGACATCCAAAACACCCATTCCTCATCTCTCATGTAGCAGTGACCTTACCCATATCCCAGTTTTCCTGGTGGAAGTCACATGATAAAAAGCACTTGGTCCCAAATGTAAGTAATAGGTTGGTGTCTACACATTCTGGAGTAGGTCTGTGCCTGAACAGGAGGTTTTGAGGACAGCAAAGCCTACTGAATTGGCCTCAGAACCTGGGAGCCTTCCCAGCGTGGAGGATCTCAGAGGTCTCCAGCTGCTGTCATATCCCTAATGAAGGGGCTCAGAAGAATGCATAGCCTCCCTTCCCCATCAGCCCTCTTGGCTCCCAGCTCCAGAACAAGTGGTTCAGGGCCAGTGGTTAGATGCAGCCCTAGCTTAAGCCTGGACATCCCCAGGCATCACAGCTACCTCACCTTGAGATCCCAGTGAAAGATCTTATTCCTGAGGCATTGAGTGCTAATAAATAATAAATGCCAGAGTGGGCACAGAACAATGATATTGAGAGGCCAGAGAATTTTTACAAAAGTGGAGAGCTGAGCCTCAAGTGCATTTGTCCTGGAATCACTGGGCAGAAAGGTCCTCAGGAGGTCACCTTGCATCTCTCATAGCCTCACTGATAGTAGAAAGGAAGAACAAAAGATGCATACGGAAAACTCCAGAGGGGCTGGATGTGGTGGCTCATGCCATAGGCGGATTACTTGAGGTTAGGAGTTCGAGACCATCCTGGCCAACATGGTGAAACCCCTTCTCTACTAAAAATACAAAAATTAGCCAGGTGTCATGGTGCATGCCTGCAGTTTCAGCTACCTGGGAGGCTGAGGCAGGAGACTTGCTTGAACCCGGGAGGTGGAGGTTGCAGTGAGCCAAGATTGCACCACTGCACTCCAGCCTGGGCAACAGAGCAAGACTCCATCTCAAAAAAAATGAACCAACAAACAAAACACTCCAGGGAGCTCTAAGCCCAACCTCACCTCCTAAGAAAGAAAACCTTGTCTGGGAAATGGGCCTGGGGACCCAGGTGCTTCTCAGAGCAGAGCTCACTGTGTAACCTTGAGCACAGTTCTTAAACTTTTTGGGCCTCAGTTTTCTCATCTGCCAGTTGGAATTGGGTGCAGAGGAACAAGTGTTTTGGGATGTCCTTCTGTGATAAGAGTGGGTCTCACAGGCAGAAGCCCCCCCCCCATTACTAACTTGGGAGAATTAATACTCAGTTCAGTTCAATGACCATTTGCTATTTCATTCATTCATTCATGTGTAACCATTTGAGCACTCACTATGTGCCAGGCCCAGTGTTTGGTGTTGGAGATGCGATGATAAACAACACAGGCAGGGCCCCTCTTCTCAGAGGACTTGCTCTCTAGTGCCTGGGGGAGACTTCAGAGGGCTCTGAGCCAGCTAGTGAGATTGCTTCCAAGGAAGGCAGGCTCTCTCTTGGCCAGGGCCTTGGGGAAAGAGGAAAGGAGGAAGATGAAAAGGATGGTAATGATGATATGGAAGGTGGATTGACTGACTGAATGAATTAATGAATTAATGAAAAGTTTTGGCTTGTTCATGTGATGTAAGAGAGGGAGTGGTTAATGTGTTGATATCACTAACCCAGGCTAAAACACTCAGATTTTAAAAGTGACAAAATATGTTGGCAATATTAATTTAAAAGTCTTAAAATGTGCATGCCCTTTAACCAAGACATTCATCAAGGATGCAAATATGGGAATATAAAGGTGTTCGGGCAGGGCGTGGTGGCTCACACCTGTAATCCTAACACTTTGGAAGGCTGAGGCCAGGTGGATTGCCTGAGTTCAGGAGTTCGAGACCAGTGTGGGCAACATGGCAAAACCCCATCACTACTAAAAATACAAAAAAATTAGCTGGGTGTAGTGGCATGCACCTGTCTTCTCAGCTACTTGGGAGGCCAAGGCATGAGAATCACTTTAACCCAGGAGGCAGAGGTTGCAGTGAGCCGAGTTCATGCCACTGCATTCCAGCCTTGGGTGACAGAGATTCTGTCCCCAAAATAATAAAATAAAAGTTTCTTGTGGCATTGTTTATGAAAGCCCTCAAATGGAAAACTTCCAGATATCCATCTACTGGGGATCAGCTGATTTACATACACAATGGAGTTATTATACAGCCATCTGGACTGATGCTTTAGAAAAGTAGCAACATGGCTGGACACAATGGCTCACACATGTAATCCCAGCTACTTGGGAGGCTTGGGCAGGAGAATCATATGAACCCAGGAGGCAGAGGTTGCAGTGAGCCAGGATCACCCCACTGCACTCCAGCTTGGGTGACAGAGTTTTGAGATTCCATCTCACAAATCAAAACAAAACAAAAAGAAATGTGATAACATGGTAAAATATTCATGATATATAAATGAAGAAAACATGTATGGTACAACTTCCCATGGACATACATACATGAAAAAATGTCTGAAGACATATATGATGTTAGCAATAGTTGTTTAAAGTGGTGGGTTTATGGGTGTTAAAATTCTTTTCTTTATGGCTACTGGTATTTTCTTTTCTATTTAATTAATTAATATTTTTTTTAGAGATGAAGTCTTTCTGTGTTGTGTAGGTTGGTCTTGAACTTCTGGGCTCAAGCAGTCCTTCTGCCTCAGCCTCCCAAAGTGTGGGGTTACAGGTGCGAGCCACCATGCCCAGCCCCAGTGGCATTTTCTTTTCTTTTCTTTCTTTCTTTTTTTTTTTGAGACAGAGTTTTGCTCTTGTTGCCCAAGCTGGAGTGCAATGGCGCGATCTCGGCTCACTGCAACCTCTGCATCCCTGGTTCAAGCGATTCTCCTGCCTCAGCCTCCTGAGTATCTGGGATTACAGGCAGGCGCCACTATGCCCGGCTAATTTTTTGTATTTTTTGTAGAAACGGGGTTTCACTATGTTGACAAAGCTGCGAATTCCTGACCTCAGGTGATCTGCCCGCCTCAGCCTCCCAAAGTGCTAGGATCACAGAACTAAGCCACTGCGCCTAGCCCCCAGTGGTATTTTCTGAAGCAAGTATGTATTACTTACAGAGTTAAAACTTAAAAAAACAAAACAAAACAAAAAAACTGTCACACAAATAAGCACATGAAAAGATGTTTAACATCATTAGTTATTAGGGAAACGCATGTTAAAACAAGATGCTACTGACCGGGCGCAGTGGCTCATGCCTGTAATCCTAGCACTTTGGGAGGCCAAGGTGGGTGGATCACCTGAGATCAGGAGTTTAAGACCAGCCTGGCCATCACAGTGAAACCCCATCTTATAAAAAAAAAAAGAAGAAAGAAAAAGAAAACAAGATGCTACTACATACCTCTTAGTATGTCTACAATTTAAAAGACTGATTGTATCAAGTATTTGTGAAGATGTGAACTGTTTTTTGTTTTTTGTTTTTTTTTTTGTAGACAAGGTCTTGCTCTGTTGCCCAGGTTGGAATGCAGTGTCATGATCGTGGCTCACTGCAACCTCCACCTCCGGGGCTCAACTTCCTGCCTCAGCCTCCTGAGTAGCTGGGACCACAGGCATGTGCCACCATGCCTGGCTAATTTTTAAAGTTTTTATAGAGATGGGATCTCCTTATATTTTGCAGGCTGGTCTCAAACCCTGGGCTCAAGTGATCTTCCCACCTGGGCCTTCCTAAATGCTGGGATTACAGGCCTGAGCTCCCACGCCAGGCAGAACTCTCTCACACTGCTGGTGGAAATGTGAAATGCTACAATCACTTTGGAAAACAATTTGTCAGTTTCTTTAAAAATGAAACATATACCTCCCAAATGACTCAGCCATTCCACTCCTAGGTACTTACCCAAGAGAAATAAAAGCGCTTGGATACTTGTACATGAATATTCATGGAAGCTTTATCTGTAGTACCCCAAAAATGGAAACAACCCGAATATCTATCAACAGATAAATGAATAAACAAGTTGTGGTATATCCATATAATGGGATACTACTTAGCAATAAAAATAAACGAACTATTGATATACGCAACGACTCGGATGTATCTCAAAATAGAAGCCAGGCAGAAATAATACATTCTGGATAATTCCATTTATATAAAATTCTAGGACATGCAAATGAATCTGCAGTGGCTGAAAGCAGGTTCATGGTTGCCTGGGGATGGAGAGGGAGGAACGTGGAGGAAGGGAGTGATTGCAAAGGTCCAAGAGGAAGTTTTGGGAGGTGAGGGGTGCGTTCACTGTTTTGATTGTGGTGATGGCTTCACAGGTGTATACATATGTTAAAACTTACTAAATTGCACACTTTAAACATGTGCAAATGTATGTCAATAAAGCTTTTTTTAAAACAGAGGCTGCCACGAGAATAGAGGCAAAATAGTCGATGCTTTTCAGTTTCACGCTGGTTTGGTCATCATGGGAGAGCATCACTGTCCTCACCTGACCTATGCAGAACCTGGAACCCAGAGGGGTTATGTGCTAGTCTGGGCAGGGCCCATGGCCGGATTCATGCATTCTTTTCTGGATCCAGCGCTTTCTTTGCAAGGCACTGGGTGTGCTCCCAGGAGACTCCAAGCACCTATCAGCATGCCCTGAGCTGAGGAACAGAGTGTCCCTGCCACCTGAAGATATAATCTCCCCTTCAGTTCACACTCCTCCCCCAGTCATGGTCCCTCGCCTGTGTTTGCAGCCAGGAGGCTGGTTTCATTTGCAGAGAGGCTGTGGTTACAGTATCTCCCCGGGGAAGTAATAAAGAGTGAGAATGAGATAAGGGACAAAGGCAATTATCTAACAACCTGCTGCCTATGGCAGAGAAGGACTCAGGCCAAGCTGGGGATTCCTGCCCCTTTCCCAGGGTCCTTGAGAGGTGGGCAAGGCCACCCAGCCCAGAAGAGTTCTCCTGGGCAAGGGGTCAGAGTGGGAGGTAGAGGGGATGAGTGGTAGGAGGTGGGGGTGCCACACGGGGCCCCAGAAACACTGGGTTTCTGCCCGCCCATGTGTTCCTCCCCAGCTCCAGGGTCCCACATAGCATTTGGAGTCAGAGCTGGTGTGGGATCCTGGAAGAACTGAATGAACACAGGCTTTGCGTGTGGACAGACCTGGGTATGCATCCTGGTGCCATTGGGGTCTCAGTGACCACCCCTGTGAAACGGGAATAACAACGGTCCCTGTCCCATGCCACCCTGCCATGTAAGGTTCGGTCAACCCCACTTGCCCTCCCCTTGCTTGTCCTTCTAGTTTATGTTCTCTTTAGACTCTGCAAACCAGAGAAGGGATGAGCTGAGGCAGGAGGCCTTGACCCTAGAAAGTGGATGGGAGAGGGAGAATGTAGAGAAATGGGGCAGCCACGTTTGCTGAGTACTTCCTGTAGCCCAGTGCTGGACAGAGCACTTCACAGGCTCTATCTCTGTCAATCCCCACAACAGCCCCGTGAAGTATTCACTGTCCCCCAACTTCCTCAACAAGAACACTGAAGCCTCACAAGAGTAAGTCACTCATCCAAGGTCACAGAAAGCAGACAGAGGCCTTGAACCCAGGTGGCCTGACTCCCAAGTCCCTGTCTTGTGGCTGAAATTCCCCACCAGTTTTCTGGGGTCTGCGTTTCTGAGTCCTGTCCCCACTAGTTGGGATGCTTTCCCTAGCAGGGCTCCAAGTTCTCTCTACAACTCCTTGTTACTCAAGCCATCCTATGATCCCTCATGTGTGCAGATCACTCTACAGTTTACAAAGAACTCTTTCATTACTACTTATGCCGCGGGTGGTTCCAAATCCCTTGAAACAAGAGGGGACTTGCCCTCTCCTTGCTTGTCCTTCTAGTTTGTGTTCTCCTACAAAAACTGAAGGGGAGATTATATCTTCAGGTGGCAGGGACACCCCGTTCCTCAGCTCAGGGCATGCTGATAAGTTCTGGGAGGCTCCTGGGAGCACACCTAGTGCCTTGCAAAGAAAGCATGAATCTATACATCTACAGTGAAGATGGTGTGGCTTCCTTCCAAGGGGGAAATGGACATTGATGCACATTGGACCATTTGATCTGTAACAAGTAAACATTATTAGGCCCAGTTCATAGATGTTAAAACCGAGGCCTGAAGAAACTAAACAGCTTGCCTAAGTTCGCGAAGCTAGGGAGTGGCTGAGCCAGTATTTCCTCCTGGATTTGATTGGCCCCAAAGCTCAGGCTCTTTACTACTTAAATAACTGTACCTGAAGGCTCAGTTCTACCATTTCCTGAGTCAATCAGACAACATTCATTCATTCCTTCACTCATTCAACAAATATGAATGAGCACCTGCTGCATACCGACAACCAGATACTTGGTTTCTGAATGCCCATTAGCCACGGGCCCTGCTCTCAAAGAATTTACTGTCTGGTGGACAGAGATGAACGAGGTGGGTGAAGAACCCACCTACTTTGTGGGATACAAAGTGCAGAGACCACAGATGTACCTGGTTCATTCTGTGCATAGAAAAGCTATCTATTTTGAGTCTCAGTATTTAGCAGTTTCCATAGATACCAGATCATAACTAATTAGAGCAAATCGAGTGTTTATTTCCATCTGTGATGTTGTCTACTTCTAACCTTTTATTCAGTTACATTTATTTCAATCATCCATTCAACACTAACCAAGCACCTACAAGGCCTTGTACTTGAACGAAAAAAGTAATGGTAATAATCATAACAACAATAACCAAAAAATTACTCACATTGAGAATTTCTTTCTTTTTTTTTTTTGAGATGGAGTCTTGCTCTGTCACCCATGCTAGAGTGCAGTGGCGTGATCTCTGCTCACTGCAACCTCTGCCTCCCGGGTTCAAGCGATTCTCCTGCCTCAGCCTCCTGAGCAGCTGGGACTACAGGTGCCCACTACCACACCTGGCTAATTTTTGTACTTTTAGTAGAGACGGGGTTTCACCGTGTTGGCCAGGCTGGTCTCGAACTGCCAACCTCAAGTGATCTGCCTGCCTCAGCCTCCCAAACTGCTGGGATTACAGGCGTGAGTCACTGCGCGCAGCCCAATGATAGAGAATTTCTTAGGTGCCAGGCACTATTCTGAGCGCTGCACAGGTATTATTCATTCACCATGCAACAGCCCTTTGAGGGAGGCACTGTTATTATCTCCTGCACAGGACGAGGAAACTGAGGTAGAAAAAGGTTAAGGATTTTGCCCACTCAAAAATAATATTGGAACAATATCTGTCACCATCTGATTTCTGGTGATCCAAATACAGCTGGATCTGAGAGTTAAGACTTTCCTCCCCGGTTCCAAGCCCCTTCTTCCTCTTGCTGGTCTCTGATCAAGCTTTTACATCCTTGTGCTTTTTTTATATAAGGCTGCCATGAAAATAAGCACGTGCCCACTGGCCCAGGCCCACAGGCTGGCTCTGTGACAAGGCCTACCTAAATTAAATCCTCAGAGTTGGGGGCTGGGGAGCACTTCGATCCACCCCAACACACCCAGTAGCCTCAGGACAGGAGGAGGTCTCTGAGAAACGTCGTGAAGGAACATGTAACTCCCCTTCCCCTCTGGCCTCTTCCCACACCTGAACACACCTCAGCCCTCATACATGACCAAGTGGAAGTCAGGCCCTGAGTCCAGCAAGAATGTCGCAGGGATCTGAGCCAGACAGAGCACAATGGAAGCCCACTTCTCATCCAGAGGTCCTGGGAGTTAGGGAACAAACCAGAGGGTCCTCAGCGCTGAAATCTGGGGGGTCTGTACTCACTTGTTACAGTGTCACTAGAGCCCTGGGGATAGGGTTGCCTTCCCTTCTCCCTCCCCTCTGTACCCTAAGGCCAGCTCCCCAGGGAGGCCTTGCTGCCCCTTCAGCCCTCATGGACCTCTCAGAGCTTGTGGCCATCAGATCTTTGACCCTGAAGGCACCCTACCAATCACCTTGATGAGAAAACCAAGACCAGTCTGAGGACGAGCGGAATTTGGACTAGAGTCCACAGCCTGGGACTCCTGTGCTCTGGCCCTTACTCCCTGCCTCTTTCTGACACCCTAGGAGTGATTTCACCTGCCAGAAATGCAGCCCAGTCACATGGTCACCCCTCCTTCCTGTGTGTCCTGTCCCTCACCTGCTCAGGAAGTCAGGGAGGGAGGGCACAGGTCTTCCTGCGGGTGTCCCCACCCAGAAAGCCGTCATTGGGTTTATTCTAGAAACACGAGATCAGAGGACCTTTGAGCTAAGACTCAGAGAGGCCTGGTTCAAGTCTGAGGTCTGATGGTTTGGGAGGCAAGATGTGGAGTAGGTGACTCACCCTCTGATCTCAGGTGCCTCGTCTGCACCGTGGGACATGGAGGCTCGCGCTGGCTGCTGAAGGTCAGATGACGGGCATCGTCACTGCGCCTCCCAGCTGTAAGCTTCACACACAATATTCTGTGTGATGAGTGGCATCGAGACTTGAACCTGAGATCTCTGCTTCCAGTGCTGACTCTTCTGCCTGCACTGCTCTGTCTCTTGCTGTGGAAAAGGTTCTCAGAGAGGCAGGGGCGGTGTCCTCTATCTCCTGGGATTCCTAGCATGCCGATCACAGAACGTGTCCTAACAGACATATTTCTGTGTCCTTGAATGTCCCACTTACATTTTCCTGACTTCTGAACAGCCTGTGCCTGAGCTGGCAAGAAGCCTCCCTCTCGGGCACCTGTGGCTGCCTGCCATCCTGTTCCCACGCCTGAATCAATTGGTCCCCAAGTTCTGTTGTTTTCTCTTATTGTTTTCATGCGGAGGAGTTACCTCCTTCCAAATCGGGAAAGGAGGTTGGAAGAAAATAGCGCGGCAGCTGTCCTGAGTGGCGCGCCGCCCTTGATTGGCCAGTGCCGGGTTTGGTCGGGTTTCCGCATGGCTTCGTGACAGGGTTGCTTCTCCTTTGGCATCTGTAGTAGACTCTGCTGCTCTGAGCCTCGTCCCCTCAGCCCCCCACTGACATCAGCTGTGTCCCTGGCGGCCCATCCTCGTGCTTGCTCGTGGTCTCCCAACTTAAAGCTTGACTGTGTCTCTCAGCTTCTCTACTTGAGATCTTTCCCCAGAAAAGCATGGTGTTTGGGGGACAGTGGTGGGTACACACCCCAGCCTCGTCATCATTCAAGACAATTCTGAGGTACATTTTACACATTTCCTCACAGGGTCCCCAGTGGAATCAAGCCCCACCTACCCACGTCGGTAGCCAGCTCAATAATGCACGCTGAGTGGCTCTGTCTCCTTCCCGGTCTCACTCTCCTGTGCCTTCACTCTGGCTTCCTGGCGTGGATTCCATGTCAATTCCCTGCACCTGAGTCCTTGTCTCAGGCTCTGCTTTAGGAGGAGCCCAAGCTAAGACCAAAATGTGAGCCAGGCTTGCAGAAGGGAGGGGGAGGGGAGGGGATGGGGGAAGGGGAGGGGAGGGGATGGGGGAAGGGGAGGGGGAGGGAAGCTCTGGCTGAGGAGTCAGGAGACCTGAGTTCCAAATCTACAGCATCTTACATACTCAAGATTCATGAGTTGAATGCATAAATGAATGAATGAGTGAGGAAATTAGGCCAGGCATGGTGGCTCACGCCTGTAATCCCAGTACTTTGGATGGCCGAGGCAGGCAGATCACCTGAAGTCAGGAGTTTGAGACCAGACTGGCCAACATGGTAAAACCTGGTCTCTACTATAAATACAAAAATTAGCCAGGCGTGGTGGCGCACACCTGTAGTCCCAGCTACTCGGAAGACTGAGGCAGGAGAATGACTTGAACCTGGGAGGCAGAGGTTGCAGTGAACCAAGATCACGCCACTGCACTCCAGTGAGACTATCTCAAAAAAAAAACAGAAAAGAAAAGAAATGATGGTAGATATTATCTTGACTATTTTGCAGATTTAGGAACTATGGTTGGCATTTCTAGTGCTCATCAATAATTTGCATTTTTTTTTTTTCCTTTTTTGAGACACGGCTTTCTTTCTCTCCTTCCTGGTCTGACACCCAGGCTGGAATGCAGTGGCATGATCTCGGCTCACTGCTGCCTCAACCTCCTAGGCTCAAGTGCTCTTCCTGCCTCAGCCTCCTCAGTAGCCAGGAACACAGGTGTGTACCACCATGTCAAGCTGATTTTTGTATTTTCTTTTTTTTGGAGAGATGGGGTTTTGCTGTGCTGCCCAGGCTGGTCTTGAACTCCCGGTCTCAAGCGATCCATCTGCCTCAGCCTCCCAAAGTGCTGGGGTTGCAGGCATGAGCCACTGCATCTCGCCTTTTTTTTTCTTTTTTACTTTTGTATTGGAGTCTGTTTTCCAGGCTGGAGTGCAGTGGTACAATCATGCAGTCGTGGTTCACTGTAGCCTTGACCTCCCAGCCTCAAGTGATCGCCTGCCCTAGCCACCCAAGTAGCTGGGACTACAGACATGAACCACCATGCCCAGCTAATTTTTAAATTTTATGTAGACATGGGGTCTTGCTATATTGCCCAGGCAGGTCTCAAACTCCTGGCCTCAAACAATCCTCTAGGCTTGGCCTCCCAAAGTGATGAAATTACAGGTGTGAGCCACCATTCCTAGTCACTCACCAACAATTTTAGACATACATTGTCATCCTCTGATGATACCAGCTTGCTCACCTGAATTAAGGGTGACCACATGACTTTCTTTGGCCAATGAAATATGAGCAGAAGTGATGCGTGTCACTTCCAGATGAATGCAGTTAGAAGCCCCTGTGTGTGCTCCCTGCTCCTTCACCTGCACTGGCAGCCCTGAAGCAGTGCATTGAGATGGAGGTGCTAGGAGATGGAAGTAGCTGGATTGTTGAGCCACTTTATAGAGGACAGTGACCCTGGAGTTGCCCACACCAGCAAAGCATTTTTAAAAAATGAGTGAGAAATAAACTCTTGCTGTTTTGAGCCTGAGATAAGGATGGTCTTACTTGTTACTGCAGAATCACCTCGCTTATCCTGACTGATCCACAAACAAAGCCCCAAAAGAGCTGACAGTGGAGCCTGCCTGGAACCCAGGCATTTCCTCTCAACCCAGGTGGCCCTGGCCACTGAAAGAGGCCTCGGTTTGTTGCCCTGTTGGTAAGATTTGGCTGTATCCCCACCCAAATCTCATCTTGAATTATAGCTCCCATAATTCTCATATGTTGCAGGAGGGACCCGGTTGGAGATAATTAAATCATGGGGGTAGTTTCTTCTGTGCTGTTCTCGTGGTAGTGAGTAAGTCTCACGAGATCTGATGGTTTCATAAGGGGAAACCCCTTTCACTTGGCTCTCATTCTCTCTTACCTGCCACCATGTAAGACGTGCCTTTTGTCTTCCACCATGATGGTGAGGCCTCCCCAGCCACCTGGAACTGTGAGTCCATGAAACTGCTTTTTCCTTATAAATTACCCAGTCTCAGGTATGACTTTATCAGCAGCATGAAAACAGATGAATACACCCGTGTTTAGAAGTGAGGCAGTGTGGCCGCTCCCACTGTGTCCTGCTTAGCCAACGGCTCTTCTCTTGTCCGCTTTGTGCTGGGGACTCCCACCCAGAAGAGGATGCACTGAGAGGATGAGGGCTGGGCTGGGTGACCAGTGACGCCAAGATGAGAACATTTCACCTCCAGACTCCTGAGCACTTGAATTCCTCTAATCCCAGACAACTATGTCCAAATGTGAAATGGCAGGGGCCCTCCTCCCTGACTCCCAGCTACTCCACAAACGCTCACACTCTGGATGGGAACAGCAGGAAGAGGCACATATTCTGTGGAGATGGCCTGTGTGTCCAGAGTGTGTGAGCCACCAGCAACCTGCATGGTTCTTCATGGATCAACCAGAGGCACAACTTCCCCTTGGCCTCCTGATCTCATGCCCTCCTGGGACAGGAAAGCAACTCCCAACAGAATGAAGAACGTGGCACCAGGGCCCAGTCTCTAACCCCAGCTCCATCTTTCACCTCCCATGTGACTCAGTTTCCTTTTCTGTAGAATAAGAAAACCAAACATTGGAGGGCAGACCAGCACTGTGCTCAGCAGGCGATGAGCCATCATAAAGGCCGTGCCACATGAGGAGTGGGGAGGGGAGGTAGGGGGCTTTTGACCGCAGGAGAAAAATCAGATGGGGACATGAGAGGCGGCTTCAAACCTCCATGAGGCTCTGACTGGGAAGGTGGCTTAGACATCACTTTTCATCATAGCAGTTATCACTAAAGAGCAGAGTATTTTCTATTTATTTGTCTAGAGCATCAGCCCCATGAGGCCAGGATGGGGACCTCGTCTGTCTTATTACTAATATGGCAAAAATAGGGGTATGGGTACAGTAGGTGCTCACTTAACACTTATTGAATGACTGAACTAGTCCTCTGTGGCTTCCAAAGGATGGAAGTTCCAGGGAGGTCACTGAATTTTCTCTGCACCCCTCAACAGCTCTGTTCATCCCTCCCTCCTCTGCCCCATGCCCCGCTCCGCCTCCCGGAGTCAGCCACTTCCTCAGCTAATTGGAGTCCGAGTGAGACTTCCTGCCGCTCAGGGTGGTGGCTCCAGCAAATCGCAATGGAACTGACAGAAAGTAGGTGATTAATTAGCTGGGGAGGCTGGAGGTGGGTAGTTGCTGAGCTGAGCTGAGGAACAGATGGAAACTCTCCCCACAAAGGGAAAAGGGCCCCCACCCTGCCACACACCCATCATCCAGCACCAGGAGCTGTGAGCTGTTGAGTGGTAGAAATTCTTATGTTGGCCCGGTGGGGGCAGGGCATGAACTGGGACTCACTGCAATCGCAAGTTAGTTTTAAGTGTGGTACAGAAGTAGGGCTGGCACGGGGCTGTCCTGCTTTGGCCTAGAGGTGAGCCAGGATTGGATTGATTCTACAATTGGGAAGATGAAACCCCAAAGCCGGGGTCATCTCAGGTTGCATTACTAGAAGTCTATCCCCCAACACAAGGGAGGGGAAAGTCCACCATGGATCAGGCTAATTAAGTCCTCACTTGCCCCCCTCCAGTGGCCTGGAGACCTGGTCCTGAGCCCAAGACCCTCCAGCTGAGCCTGCAGGGACTCAGCATGCCAGAGCTGAGAGGCTGTGGGGTCCGGCAGACATGGGGCTTGGATCCTCCATCCTTCACAGCTGTGTGACACTAGGCAAGTCACATGACCTCCCTGAGCTTTCACTTTCTACATGTGTAAAAATGTGGCCAATAACACTTTCTAGAGTTGTTGCAAAGATTAAATGAGGTGAAATAGATAGAGAGTCCAGTCCAGTGCTTGGAACACGTCAGAGCTCCACAGATGTGAGTTTCCTCCCTAACCTCCTCCCCTCCATGGCAGCCCCACTCCCCACCCACAGCCTGCCTGCATCCCTCCTAGTTGACTGATGCTGTGCCCGCCTCACCCACCTGACTGCAGGACACACCCACAGGGTCCACAGAGGATCCAGGCTGCTGGAGTCTGAATCTTGTCTCTGCGTTAGATCAGCTGTGTGACCCTGGTCAAGTAACTTTACCTCTCTGTGCCTCAGCTTCCCTATTGTAAAGTGAGGACAATACCAGCACCTACTACATAAGACTGTGCCTCCCTCCCATACATTTAGAGAACGTATTTTAAAAGCATGATATTGTTCATAAATACAGAAAAGAGTCCAGGTTCACATTTTGCCATTTGCTTCAGACCTTTTTTGTTTAGTCAATGATTTGCACTGCCCCTGCACCCACCCCCCCAACATCCTGGTTCCTTGCACAAAGCCAGAGCCTGAAGCCCAAAGCAGGATCGTGTTCAGGGTCAGAGCCCGCAGCATAAAGGAGGTGCCTGCAGTCTTGGGAGCTCAGGGTGGCGAGCGGGATTAGTATCCCAGAGACGTCTGTTTTAGGCAGATGACTTGGGCAAACATTGCAGGAGTGGATAGAAAAGGGGAAGGTAAAACAGGCAGCAGGGAGACCAGCTGAGGGTGGTTTCTGTCATCTAGGGGAAAGGGGTAATGGCTGAGAGTAGGGTGGAGGTTGTGGGAATGAAGATTTGGGGGTTTGTTAGGGGGTGGCTTGGGGTAGAGAGGGGTAAGGGGTGAAGGTTGGATGAAGGCTCAGGTGGTAAAGTGGATGGCGCTGCCTGTGGCTGCAGTCCCGAAGGGCAGTGCCAGGCCTGGAGCAGATGGAAGCAGAATTGGCCGTGGTGAGGGTCAGGGCCTGGGACCAAGGGCGACGGGGAGGTGACCAGCATGCAGGAGCTGCACTGGAAAGGTGTTAATGAGAAAGGGGGAGGGCGGGCTGGGGAGAATGGAGGGGAAGAACAGAAGCTCAAGGGCACTGGGGTTTCAGGGACCCATGGAGGAGTCACAGGTGTGACTTGTGTCCTTCTGCCCTCCTGACCCTGAGGTGTGTTTCTGACGCCCACGTTCCTGTTCACAGTCCTGAGTCTGCTGGAGGCTGGAGCCCTGGTGACGCAGCCCTTACCCTGGGTCCACACCCCTCACTCATGCCCTTGTACGCCAGGGAGCCTGAAATTGGGTAAACCCAAAACCCACCTTGCTTGATGGCAACTCTACCCCTCCTTCAAGTCACATCATCTACTTATAGGATAAGACCTCTCTTACATTTTAAAAAATTTGTTTAAGCTCATGTAAGTTTCCATCCTTTGTAAATCAAAGAATGCTCACTAACATATGTCCCAAGGCTAATGTCTCTTGGATGTCACTCTTGGGTCCTAATGTGAAAACTTTATTTTAAAGATTTTTCCAGCCAGGCATGGTGGTCCTCACCTGTAATTCCACTACTTTGGAAGGTCTAGGTGGGAGTATCACTTGAGCTCAGGAGTTCAAGACCAGCCTGGACAACACAGCAAGACCCCATCTCTACAAAATAAAAAAATCAGCTGAGCGTAATGGTGCACACCCAGCTACTCAGAACACTGAGGTGGGAAGATCACTCGAGCCCAGGAGTTCGAGGCTGCAGTGAGCTATGACTGCACCACTGCACTTCAGCCTGAACAACAGAAAGAGATCTATCTATCTATCTATCTATCTATCTATCTATCTTCTATCTATCTATCTATCTATCTATCTATCTATCATCTATCCATCTGTCTGTGTATTCTTTTTCCAGAATCACCCAGACCTTTATAGTGCTCAAGCCATGCTAGTTTCTCTGGGTATGTCCTGTTAGCATTAGTCATCTATTATTGTGTAACTAATTACAGCAGTGCCCCCTTGCCCGTAAGGGATATGTGCCAAGGCCCTCCCCTGCCCTGTGAATGTCTAAAACTGTGGCTAGTACCAAACCCCATATATACTGTGTTTTTCAATCTGATAACCAAGATGGCTATTAAGTGACCAATGGGTAGATATGCTGGACAAAATTCACATCCCGGGTAGGATGGAATGACAAGGTTTTATCACGCTACTTAGAATGGCAAATAATTTAAAACACATATTTATTTATTTATAAAATTTTCAATTTAAAATTTTTGGACTGCAGTTGACCAAAAGTCACTAAAACCACAGTAAGTGAAACCTCATATAATGGGGGACAACTGCACCTCAAAACTTAGTGGCTTAAGACAACTCTCAATGTTTATGATGACACAGTTTCTGAGGGTTAGGGCTCCAGAAGTGGCTTCGCTGGGTGGTTCTGGCTCGGGAATCATGAGGTAGCGGTCAAGTGGTTGTAGTTGTGAAAGTTGTAAGAATCAAAATGGAGTCACTAATGCTAAGAAAACCTTGACAAATAGAGCCAGGAAAGGTGATGAATAGAGCCTTCTCACACTTGTATGCCTGATCATGAAAAAGACTACACAATCCACAACCTTGTGCAGAAGCCATTACAACCTTACACAAAAAATACCTCTGCAAGGACATCTGCCCAGCAAATGCCTGTCCACGCTTGAACTGGCATCACCCTTGTTACTGGTTTTTGTAGCCAAGGATAATTATTTCAAGACAATGATGTAATCTTCCTCATTTTTTCCTTTAAAAACCTGTCTTCCTTTACCTCCCTGAATATGTACATAATTTACTGTGGCACACATATTCCCATTGCAATGATGTAGTTCCATACAAACATCTTTTCTTAAAGAGAACCTCTCTAGATCTGTTATTTAGGTTAACACAGTCAAGGTGTGGGCCAGGGTTGCAGTCATCTGAAGGTTCAACTGGGGCTGGAGGATCCACTTGCAGGGTAGCTCACTCACACAAATGAAAAATTGGTGCTCCAGCCTGGGAAACACAGGGAGACCCTGTATCTACAAATAAAAATTTTCTTAGATTTCAGCTGGTCATGGTGGCATACGCCTGTGGTCCCAGCTACTTAGGAGGCTGAGGAGGGAGGATCTCTTGAGCTTGGGAGGTTGAGGATGCAGTGAGCCATGACTGCACCACTACACTCTGTCTGGGAGACAGAGTGAGATCCTGTCTTCAAAAATTAATTTGTGCTGGCTGTTGGTAGGAGGCTTCAGTTCCCTACTTTATGGGTGTCTCCACTGGCTGCTTGAGCATCCTCCTGACATGGTGGCTGGCTTCCCTCAGAGAGAATAATCCAAAAGAGTGCCAGCTGAAAACTGTAATGTCTCTTATGATCTGGCCTCAGAAGTCATTTACCATCATTTCCATAACATTGTTTTGGTCACAAAGGTCAGCCCTATTCAGTGTGGGTAAGGACTGAACCAGGGCATGAATACCAGGAGGTGAGGATGACTGGGGACATCTTGGTGGATGCAGACTCTAGGCTACCTGGTAATGGTGACTTGGGAACCTTCCTAATACCCCCGTCATCCTGGAGAGAAAGGCTCACCCACCCTTGTCTGCATGAGCCAGCCCCATCTGGCTGTCTCTCCCACCTCTGTGGGCAGCTGCCTCAACTTCTCCCCCAGAGCTGCAGGGCTAATAGGACCCTGAGAACAGCCTCCAGCCCACCAGTCTAAGCTGGACATCATGAAATGGGCTCTCATCCACTCTGTCTTTGGCCATCTGGCGGGTATTACTGTAACTTTGGTGAACTCTGGTTTCCTTCTCTGACAGGGTGACAGGCTGTGGGCCAAAGAGGCAGGCCTGAAGTTCCCCATAAGTGGCAGGACATGGGCCAAAGCTCCTCTTCCTAACACAGCTACTCCCAGAGGAAAGTATACAGGAACTAGGGCCAATATTTAAAATCTCATTTTTAAAAAGTGGTGTAGGAAAGAGAACAGACACTGGACCAGATGGCCTCAAATTTCCACCGCAATTCTTGCTATTTTTCCTTGGCTAAGACAACAAAATGTCCTGATTCTCAGTTTCCACATCTGTAAAATAGAGGCAATAATAGTTGTGTTTGTCTATTTTGTGTTGCTATAAAGGAATGCCTGAGGCTGGGTACATTTCTAAAGGAAAGAGGTTTATTTGGCTCATGGTTCCGTAGACTGTACGAGCATGGCACCAGAAACATGATGCCAGAATCTGCCTCTAGTGAGGGCTTCAGGAAGCATCTAATCATGGAAGAAGGGGAGGGGAGCCAGCGTGTCACATAGTGAGAAAGAGAGCAAGAGAGATGCCAGGCCTCTTCTAAACAACCAACTCTTGCATGAATAATAAGAGTAAGAACTACTCATTCCAGTAGGGGGAGGGCACCAAGCCATTCATGAAGGATCTGCTCCTATGACCCATACCCCTCCTACTGGCTCCACCTTCAACACTGGAGATTACATTTCAGTATGAGATTTGGAGGATACAAACATCCAAACCATATCAATAGTGCTGTCAAAAGATTAAATTACAACAAACTTCATGATAGATCTAATTGTCTTTTTTTTGTAATTCATGAATCAAGGCTGCCTGTACTCTACAAAATATAATGAGTGCTTTCACTAGGCAAAGCAGAGCAGTGGGCTTTGTAAGGTGGGAATAAGGAAACAGAATAGTAGAAGAGAAGCTGATTCAGTAATGTCAGGTTACATTCTCATAAAGGTCAAAGAAGAGGGAACTTTCTTATTAGGCTGACTCTGGTAGATGGAAATTTCCAGGAAAAAAAAGGTCTGTCTTAGGATTTATCTGCTTCCTTAAAGTTTGAGTATGTGACATTTAGCATGAGTGACTCCATTTTTATTTTGTCTGATCTTTTTGGGCCTAGTGCAGGGGCATAGTCCATTGTTTTGTTTAACAATGCCTGTCACTAGTGTTGTAACCACCAAACAGGTTCTTCTTCTTGCCCACTGCACAGATAGAGCTAATTTACTGAGACAGTGGTATGGCAGTAGAGAAAGGGTTTAATAAATGCAGAACCCGCTAAGTGGAATACAGGAGTGTATTACTTAAATAAATCTCCCCAAAAGCTCGGGGCTAAGGTTTTTAAACAATAGTTTGGTGGGCAGGGGCAGGGAATGGGGGATGCTGATTGGTTGGAGATGAAATCCTGGGAGTGTGGAAAATGGTCCTTATGCTCTGAGTCAGCTTTTGGGTAGACTGGTTGAGTCATGAATCATGAGTCCAGGTGGAGTCAGTATGTTGCCATAATGCAAAAGTCTGAAAAACATCTCAAAAGACCAGTCTGAGGTTCCACAATAGTAATGTTGAAAAATGACTGGTTATCATCTAAATATGACTACGTTTTAGCAGAAGTCAGGTCCTTCCCACAATTCTAATCTAGTAGCCTTTCATTGGTTTTACAAAGGTGGTTTTAGGGGTTAGTTTTAAGGAGGGACTATTATCATCCTTTCTTCAAAATTAGACTACAAACTAAGTTCCTCCCCTGGTTTGCTTGGCCCATGTTCAGGAATGAGTGAGGACAGCCAGCCTGTGAGGCTGGAAGCAAGATGGCATCAGCCATGCTGGACTCTCTCACTGTCGTCATCTTTGCAAAGGTGGTGTCAGTGTTGAATGAGAAAATGTGTAAAGTCCCAGCCCACACCTGAGACTGAGGGTGACTTTTGTGTGACTATGATTGTTAAGCTTTGTGCTCATGAGAAGAAGGGCAGGGAGGGATGTAGTAGCTGAGGCAGGATTGGAACCTGGCTCTGGTGACGGGCTTCCTTCCCCTGGGGCTGCAGGAGCATCCTTGTCCCCTCCCTCAGTGTCCCCCCTTTCACTGGGTGCTGTCCACTCCCTCTGGGAGGTTTTGGTTCTCTCTGCTCTTTCCCACACAATGCCTGGAGCTTATACAGGCCATAGGATTTCTTTTCCTGATGGAAACCAGGGCAACTCCCCTGCCAATCAACTTCCCATCAATCCTTCCACTGTGTGGAGGAGAGGTGCTGAATTGTAGAATTCCCTCTGCTCCTCCTCTCCTGAAAATCCTTCCGTGGCTCCTCCTGGTCTAAGGCGAGCGCTGAAGGCATGGCCCTCCTCCGGGGCGCCAGGAGTCCCAGGGTGTTGGGACAAGAAAGGGGCTTTTATCAAACACCTGCCCCTTCAGAGATCCTGATCTTCCTGTTCACCCCCACACCTGCCCTTTTGATGTCCTCTTACTGATGGTAGTGGGTCCTGACCATCAGGGTAACCAGAGGCAGAAACATAAACAGTAAATACATTGAAAACTGCTGATTTACACTACAGACGCTACAGGATATCATCCCCAGACTCCTAACCCTAACCTTCCAGAGTGCCTGAGATTCGGTGCTGACCTGGATGCGCAGTTCTACAGTCCCACCCCGACACAGCTGGGCACGTAGGAGGTTCTCAACAAACATTTGCTGAGCCACTGAAGTTGCTTCAGAAGGGCTGCCTTGGACTGCTGAGTCCTTGACTTCCATTTCTCTGAGTGGTGGGTGCAGGAGTTTGGGCTGGAGGAAACTGGGGCGCTCTGTCTCATGAAGCTGTGGTGGGAAGTTCATTACCTAGAAGCACGAGGCCTGAGAGGCTGTAGGTTCCTGGGGTGGCGGGTGGAGGCCGCTGTTTGCTTTAGTCTCTACCCAAACCCTGCTCACAGGCTGCCTGGCAACCATTGTTCATTTACTCACCATTGACTTTGAAAATAAAAATCAATTTCCTTTATGACGTGAGCCAGGGGGCCACAATAACCCACAAGTTTAAGCAGTCCGATTTTATTGCTCAAAGATTTATGAGCAAGGATCCATGCAGAGCACTATGTATAATAGGAAAAGCTTCTGTGGGGGGTGCTGAACCACAATGTCTATCAGAGGGGTGTGATTAAAGGGAGGCGCTTTCTTACAACAGAATATTCTGCAGCTGATAAAATAATAATAGAGGTCTGAGTGTACTGATGGGAACATTCTCATCAAGTAAGTGAAAGATACAAGCAGGTTACAGAACAGCATGCAGAGTGCGTTGCTGTTTTATTTGACAAGATGTGCGTGTTACTTAAAAACATTCTGCAAGGGTACACACGGCAAAACATAAACGGTGATTTTCACTGGGGAAGGGGGTTGCAAATTTCAATTGTCTATCTTTCTCTACTATTTAATTTTTAAAATAAAGAAAGCGTGTGTTACTTTTTCAGTCTGCAAAAACAATAATGTCATTTTTTTTTTAATAGAGAATCCCAACTCTGAGGGCCAGAGGAACAGCCTCTCAAGGGCCCAGTGGAAGCTGAGACTGCATGGATAGCGCCTTAGTCCATTTGGGTTGATATAACAGAATGCCTTAGACTGGGTGGCATAAACAACTCACATTTATTTCTCATAGTTCTAGGGGCTGAAAAGTCCAAGATCAAGGTACCAGCAGATTCAGTGTCTTGTGAGGACCTGCTTTTGGTTCATAGATGGCCATCCATGTTCTCCCATGGTGGAAGGGGCAAGGAAGCTCTCTGGGGCCTCTCTTATAAGGGCACTAATCCCTCTTCCCCCATGACCCCCACAGACCCTACCTCTTGACACCATCACACCGATGATTAGGTTTCAACATATGACTTTTCAGGTCATATGTTGAAACCATCACAGGCAGCCAGGGCCAGGCTGGGGTTAAGCAGAGGAGTAGGAGGAGGAAGGGAGGCTGAGACTTCCCCTGAAAGGGCAATCAGAACGCTTCCAACTAGGGAGTTCTCTCCAGTTCCTGGAGAGTCCAGGCTGAAGCTGGGTGCTGGGGAGGGATGTCCTGCAGTGGCTGAGGCTGGGCCAGATGCCTTCTAGAAATTGTTTTTGCAGACTGAAAAAGTAATACGTGCTTGCTTTATTTTAAAAATTAAATGGTACAGAAAGATAGACAATTGAAATTTGCAACCCCCTTCCCCAGTGAAAATCACCGTTTATGTTTTGCCGTGTGTACCCTTGCAGAATGTTTTTAAGTAACAAGCACATCTTATTCAATGAAAACAGCAACACACTCTGCATGCTGTTCTGTAAGCGGGAAGGTTGAGCCAGTTCACTGATACGGAGCGGGAGGCAGGGCATGGGCCAGAGTTGGAGGCAGTGGAGGGGTCCACCTCTTTTGACTGCTCCTCTCCTCACTGTCTCTTTCCAGGCTGGTGTCCTGCAGGCTCCCTCTCGGCCGCACACTCTACACCTTCCTTCTGGGTATTCTCATTCACGCTCATGACTTCAGCTACAACCTAGAGCCTGACCATGCCCACGCCTGAGCCCATCCTCCAGGATGCCCCCGATCACTCTCTTGCCTGAGATTTTCCATGGGCTTCCTTATGCCTGAAGGAAGGAATAGAAGACCTTCTGAACCTGGTTCCAGGCTAAGCCCTCCCCAGTTCCATGCGTCTTTGCCTTCGCATAAGCATTTATCTCTCTGCAATGCCACCCCTCTCCTGTCTACAAAACAAACTCTTCTTTAAGACCCAAAGCTCAGCCTCCATGGTGAAGCCTTCTTAGTTTCTCCAACACTGTATCCTCTGTGCTCCCGTAATCCTTTGCACACCCCTTGACCACAGCACTCATCACACTTTGCCGTTACTAATGTTGATTTGTCTTTGTTTCACTCTCAGCTTGTGAATTCTGTGAGGCAGATGGCTTATTCACCCCAGCTCCAAGCGCAGGGCCTGCTCACAGGGGTGCCCAGGAAGTGCTGGTAGGATGGATAGATGAATGTTTGAGTGAATGGGTGGGGCGGATGGATGGATGGATGGATGAATGGTTGGATGCATGGATGGATGGATGGATGCACGGATGGATGGATGGATTGCATTCTTCCCTTCAATATAAGAATGTGTAATTTCTCCCATCTAAAAAAACAAAGCAAGAAACTCCCTTGATTCTGCATCATCTTTCTTTATAACGAAGACCCCCACAAGAGTCGTCCACCATACTAGTCTGTTTCCTCTTCTCCCATGCTCTCTTGTACCCCCTCCAATCAGGCTTTTACTACTCCACCAAAACTGGGCTGAAGGAAGTTGCCAATGACCTCTACTTTGCTAAATCTAGTGGCCGGTCTCAATCATCAGCTTCCTTGACCTTGGCAACATTTGACACACCCCCTTTTTTTGGAAACACATTCTTCTCCTGGCTTCCAGGAAACTTACCCTCTTGGCTTTCCTTCTACCCTAGTGGTAGCTCCCTCTCACTTTCCGTAGCTGGCTCCTCCATATCTCCCCAACCTCAGACCTAGGACTCCCCTATCTGTTATAACTCCCTTAATGATTCCATTTATTTCGTGGCAAATGCCTTACCTTCCCCTCAAAATGTGATCCTCTCGCAACTGTCCCCATCTGAAGAATCAGCAATTCCATCCTTCCAGGCACTCAGGCCAAAGGCCATGGAGCTGTCCTTGACTTCTTTCTCTCCCACCCACATCCAACTCCTCACCCACATCCAACTCCTCAGTATCCCCATGGCTCTACCTTCAAAATGTATTCAGAATCCACCCACTTCTCTCCACCCCCATGGCTACCACTCTGATTCAAGCCACCCGGCTCTTGCCTGCTAACAGTTCATTCTGCTGTTGTCCTCCACCCCTACAGTCTCTTCTCAACCCAACCACCAGAGTGGTCCTTTAAAAACTTAATTCAGATCATGTCCCCTCTCTGTGCTAAAACAGTCTCATGGCTTCTTGTCTCACTCACTGTGGAATCTGAGGGCCTCACAGTGGCCCTCACGGCCCTGCAGGATCTCCTTCCCCTGCCTTACTTCCTCTGACTTCGTCTCCAGTCTTCTTCCCCTGCTGCAGTCACAGCACTCCTCAAACATGCCAGCTCTGCTTCTGCATCACAGAACTTGCATTTCTCACGCCTTCTTCCTGGAATGCAATGTCCCAGACACACAACTGGCTCATTCCTTCACCTCCTTCAGGTCTGGTCTTGAATGGCACCTTCCAGGTAAGGCCCTCTCTGCCTCACTGTTCTCCAGAACACATCACCAGCTGTCACTCTTTAGAGCTTCCCGCGTATTTATACATCACTGTCTCCTCTGTTAGACTATTAGCTCCATGAGGGCTGGCGTTATGAGTTTTTCTTCCTGCTGCACCTTCAGTGCCCAGAGCAGTGCACAGCATGTGGTAGACTCCTATGTGGATGTGTGAATGAACGGTCTTATGAATCCTCATGTATCCTACATGCAAGTATTGCTATACCCATGTTTTGGATGATGAAGCAGAAGCCCAGAGAGGTTTAGGGAGCTCATCAGAGGCGCCTGACTCCAGTGTACATGTTCTAAATGCCATGCAATGCTGTCTGTGGAATGGGGACGATAATAATACCACTGTCCTGCAATTCTCACGAGGTTGTTTGGGGCTCACGTGAAATGATGCTGTGTATATTTTCTCAAACTATAAAACTGGATACAATGTTAACTATTATCATTCTCCCTCTAGTGAGAATTAATGTCTCACTGGACAGGAACTGATATGAATACCTTAGAGATCACCTAGTCTAATCCATGATCGTAAGATGGGCATGAGAGAGACTTAAGTTCAGGACAACTGGGTCACTTTCAGGCATGTGCTGGATGGCTTTAGACAAAAAAAAACTGGGCTGACCTCTCAGACCGCTACTTCTGTGTGGGGAGCAGAATCTGTAGGTATCCATCTTTCCAGCCATCCATCCATCCTGTCATTCTCCATCCATCCATCCATCCATCCAAATATCATTCATCCTCCTATGCATCTGTCTACCCTTCCCTCCATCCATCTACTTATCCATTCATCTATCCTTTTGTTCTTCCTGCCATCCATCTTTCCACCATTCATCCTTCTGTCCATGAGCTATTCATCCTTTTGTTCTTCACTCTTCATCCCTTCCTGTCAGTTCCTCTATGCATTCATCACTTCATCCATCCTTCTACTCATCTATTAATCCTGCATTTCTTCATTTATCCATTTTTTTCCACCTAATCATTTTCCCAACTATTCATTTTCCCCCGTACCCATCATCTTGCACAGCTCATTTCCTGCGAGTCTGTTGTGCGCCAGGCCCTGGACTCACAGCTGGTAACACAGAGGTCAATAAGACATCCATTCTCCCAGAGCTGAGGGGAGCTTGAACAAGTGCGAAGAGATAACGTGGGAAAGTACCCAGCGAGGCTCTTGGTGCGCACAAATGCGCAGGTCCTGGAGCTCTGTTTGTGACTAAGTTGCTTGCCTGAGGCCCCATGCTAGGAAGGACTAGGATTAACTAGAGTGGGAGCTGGCCCCGGAGCCTAAGCTTTGTGTGATATTCTTCTCCCCGCCCCCCACCATGCTGCCTTTTTCCCTAGAGAATCGCCTGACCACTGTCAGCTGTTGGGAGAAGATGTTAAGGCGGGGAAATGCCAGACCAGAGCTGCATGCAATGAGGAGCTCATGCTGGCCATCCTCCTGGTGCCATGATCTCCATGATACAAATGCTTTCGGCTCAGGGAATAGGCAGGCAGGAGAGGGGACCTGCGAGCCAGCTGGGTACCAGCAGGAAGGAGACCTTACAGGTGAGGGAACAGTTAATTCATTAGTCCTGCAGGCCAGCCATGCTTTACACATTAAGCCCCTTTATCTCCTTGCAATTGCATTTGATCAAGGCAATAGAAAGCATTTTGGTTAAGTGGGTAATTTAATCACACTGCAGCCGTTCAGAAACCACTTAATGCCTCTGACTGTGATTGGCTCCCCACTCTCTGCTTACCTGGAAAGCATGGTTCTTCCAAACACAAGGCTTCCGGGCCCACAGCAACTGGGTTTGCAGAATGATGGAAATGACAACACGCCTTCCTGGCTCAGCCCTTTCAGCTTGAAGACCTGAGAGAGAGGGAACATGATGAGTTCCACGCTCCCCATATTTTTCTCCCAACAATTGTATGGATGTAGGCACACCTTCAGCTGGCGGACGCTGAAACGGCCTCTCAGAGAGGAGGACTTCCTTGCCATTCCAAGAATGTCTTATTCCTGAGCCTTCGCCTTTGAGTCAATTGTATCATTTTTTAATTACCTCATTTTCGCTTATTACTTGTGTAATTAAAATTCATTATACTACCCAGCCCCCTGAGTCTTCCATTTTATCTCCGAATTGCTCAGCAATTTGCTACCCTCTCTGCCCACAGTCACCAAGGTCAGGCCCGTATGACTTTGTGCCAAAACGATTGCTACCCCTATCCTGCCCCTACCATCTCGCTGTCCCTATCTTGATGTCCTCTATCTGTAGGCTGCGTTTCCGCCTACAGGTCTTTCTAAAGAGCTGATCTGGCCAAGCCTCTCCCCTGCTGAAAACCCCAGTGGCTCCCATCACCCCCCAGGGCAGCAGAGCACTTCCCAGAGCCCCAAGGGATGGCAGTGACCAGGGAGGCTCCAGGGCTGCCTTTCTGTGAGATTTACTCTAGAACTCAGCTCCCTGGGTGCACAGAACAGGACATCATCATTGCTGCTGCTGTGTTCTGTTTCTCCTTGGCTCAGAATCTTCCCACAGCTTCCCACTACCTGCAGGTAAAATGGGCTGCATTCGAAGCCCTTCACACTTCAACCCTCATCTGCCTTCCTTCCCACTCAAAAGCCCTCACCATTTCTAAAACAAAACACGCACTTTCAGCCTCAAACTTAGCAAGCTCCTTTCTACCACAGGACCTTTGCACGTGCCCTTTTCTCTGTCCAGATCCCCATTCTTCACACTCTTCTCCAGAATCCAACTCCTCAGCCTGCCCCTCCATGGCTCACCCCATGACTGGCCACTTCTCACACTTTAGGTCTCGGTTTCAGACTCATCTCCTCACAAAGGTTTTCTTAGGTCAGGCTCATTTACACCAAACACTGACCTGGTGATTCCTGGGTGAGTGATTGATTAAGAAGTGCTGTGCCAGTGGAGATGTCAGGAAGGGGCTGGGGAAAACAGGGCAGGCAAAGGGGAGAGGCCGAGCAAGCGTGGGATCTCAGCCCAAGTCCCAGACTCAGCCTGACCCCATGGAGAGCTGTGGGGAGGAAATTAGATCTCAGGTTTGGTTTTGTTTTCCTGGAGACAGAGTCTCACCCTATCACCGGAGCTGGGGTGCGGTGGTGTGATCATGGCTCGCTGCAGCCTCAACCTCTGGACTCCTGCTATCCTTCCACCTCAGCCTTCTTAGTAGCTGACTACAGGCACCTGCCACTACACTCAGCTAATTTTTGTGTTTTTTGTAGTGATGGGTTTTGATCACGTTGCCCAGGCTGGATTCAAACTCCTGGGCTCAAGCAATCTGCCTGCTTCGGCCTCCCAAAGTGCTGGGATTACAGGTGTTAGCCATCGCACCCAGTTCATAATTTTTCTGGACTCCAAGGGACCTGTTGGGCATTCATATTCCTGCACCGGTCAGTGAGTGGCTACAAGCCTCCTGCAGAAGACCTGCAAGGAGTGCTGAGTCGCAGTGTCTCCGCTGAAAACGGGGGCTCTGTAATTAAGAAAGGGAGGTGGAGGTTAGGTTAGGCAGTTCACAGGGTCTGCCACAGTCACGATCATTAGATTGTGTTTTGGAGGTTCTGGTCACTAAAAAAGACATAAAACAATCAGAAAAGTTATAGCTCTCAGAAGGGAATAGACACAGTAACCTTATCTGAAGATAGTGTAACTTACAAGTCCAGCGAATCTCTGAGGGAGGAGACCTCTTTAGAAAGATACTGTAGAATCTCTGGGGAACAGATGATTGGAAAATGTTGACTGAAGGACACAAGAGAAAATGTGAATACTGCGCAAATGAAATGAAATAGCTGTAAAGTTCTTTGCTTTTAAATGTAAAATATTTACCTTTAATTTTATCTTTTAAATAAAGAAAAAAATATAGTTTTTATAAGTTGGAAAAACCAGGCATGGTGGCACATTCCTGAAGTCCCAGCTACTCAGGAGGCCGACATGGGAGGATCGTTTCAGCCCAGGAGTTTGAGGCTGCAGTGAGCCGTGATTGCACCACTGCACTCCAGCCTGGGTGACGCAGTGAGATCCTGCCTTAAAAAAAAAAGTTGAAAAAAAGAAATGAGCATTACCTAATATGAAAATATCAAAAGACAATAATTAGGATGAGGTAGTAGTGGTGTGTGGGATTAAACAGACAAATGGCCACAGTGGCATCACTGAAGCAGACTCTAATGGATGGTTTGCAGCTGTAAGGGACTCTATGGAGACACTTGAACAGAGCCAAAGCAAAAAAAACAAAACCAAAAACGCACACATGTAGGGCTTTCAAGAGCACTGTACTCAGAGTCAGGAGACTTGGGCTGAAATCCTAGCTCTACCACACACCAGCTGAGGCTCCCGAGATGTCTGTACGTGATATGTACATTTTATGCACATGACACGTACATTACATTACGACATAGCACAACATGATGTAATGTATCTGAGTCTTGATTTTCCCCTCTGTATAATAGGGATACTCACGCCTGACTATTGGAAGACGGCAAAAGCACTTTTAATAGTAAAAAATAAAAAATAATACTCATGACAAATGACAAATATTTTGGAGTAAGGGTCTGAATTTGTGCGGTTAAGAAAAACCAAACTTCTTATTATCAGTAGACAGTAGATTTTGCTTTTCATTCATTCATTCCTTTTTTTGGTGGGGGCGCAGGGTCTTGCTCTGTCACCCAGACTGGAGTGCTGTGGCACAACCGTGGCTTACTGCAGCCTTGACCTCCTGAGCTGAAGCGATCCTCCCCACTCAGCATCCCATGTAGCTGGGACTATGGGTGTGAACCATCACACAGGGCTAATTTTTAAATTTTTTGTAGAGACAAGGTCTTGCTATATTGCCCAGGCTGGTCTTGAACTTCTGGCCTCAAGCAGTCCATCAGCCTCAGCTTCCCAAAGTGCTGGGATTACATATGTGAGCCACCATGTCTGGCTGACAGTAGACTTTTCTGAAACATTTCTTACAAAGTTCAGTTACTTTTATTGTGATTAGTCATAGTTTGGATTTATATCTAACTCTATTTTAGATTTTCCATTTACCTGGCTATTTCATCTTTTTCCTTCTTTAATGTTGTATATTGAATTGATCAGGTTTTCTTAATTCCTCTTTGTTGCTCTACCAGTATAAAGTTATACATTCTAATTTTCTTCATTAGTGGTTACTCTTAAAATGTTAACACATTTGATTTAATAAACCCTAAGGTTAACCAAGATTTCTTTTTCATCTCAAATAATAAAAAGACCTTAAAGTGTTTTGGGAAGGGATAACATGGGGAGAAATGCCAGATATAGGTGATGGGGGAATGGAGGCAGCAAACCACCTTGCCATGTATGTACCAATGCAATAATCCTGCATGATCTGCACATGTACCCCAGAACCTAAAGTACAGTTAAAAAAAAAAAAAAGAAGAAGAAAAAGAAAAAAATGCAAAAAACAAAGTGTTTTGACTTCAATTCTATTTTCTTGTCTCATATGTTATTGTCAAAGAGTTTTTATGTTTAAATTTCTTCAAATTGATCATATTTATGATTGTGGTTTCCCATCGTGAATATTTATTTAAATTTATCCATGTTTACCAGTTTATTTGATCAAGATTTCTTTGAATAACTAATTTCTTCCTTGTGATCGGGTTTTCTTTTTTTCTCTAGTGCATTCTTTAGCAGTGCTTAACATGGGTTAGTGATGGTGACTCTCTCAGCCTTTATATCACCCTCATTTATTTTTTTGTGATGGGGTCTTGCTCTGTTGTCCAGGTTGGAGTGCAATGACAAGATCTCAGTTCACTGCAACCTCCGCCTTCCAGGCTCAAAGATTCTCCTACTTCAGCCTCCCAAGTAGCTGGGATTACAGATGCTCACCACCACGCCTGGCTAATTTTTGTATTTTTAGTGGAGATGGGGTTTCACCATGTTGGCCAGGCTGGTCTCGAACTCCTGACCTTAGGTGATCCACCCACCTTGGCCTCCCAATGTCACCCTCATTTTTGAATTGATGCATATGTTTGCTGGTAGCTATGTCTCCCAGCACTTTAAAATCTTATTAGCATATTATTCCATTATCCTCTGGATTCCATTGCTGTAGGTTGAGAGTTTGTTGTTCCTTTGTAGACAATTTGTCTCTTCTGAGTCTTTAAGATCTCTTCTACTTTAGGGTTGTAAAGTTTCTCTAAACTGTGTCTAATTATGGAATCATTTATTTTTATCCTATTCGAGGCTCATTGTGCTTCTTCAACTTCAGGTTTTATATCCTTCCTCTATAAATCATGCTGGGAATTTTCCCTAGTACAAGGAAAATTCCCAGCTATTACTTCTTCCAGTATTAACTTTCTTTTATTCCTGTATTTTATCCTTCTCATTTTAACCCCAGGCCTCTGAATTTTTCCTTCATATTCTCCATCTCTTTAACTTGTTCATGTTTCAGCTTCTCTTTATGTGAAGTGTCTATTCCTATCGTACAGAGATGAGTACCCTCCCTGCCCACCAACTGCTTTTCTGAGTCACCCCTGATGCAGGGCGAGGATCTCCCAAGCCCAGCCCCAGAAACCAGTGGCTCCCAAGGCTCCAGACGCTGGTGCTGAGCTGGTGGGAATTGTGGGAAGACGCAGAAGCAGGAGATGAGTCCTCCTTCTTCCAGGCTGCCTCAACCCTGGGCCCAGCAGGTTCCAGCCACATCAGAGGCCTGAAGCGGGGAGATGCTTCCCTGCAGCCTTGATGGAGGCCACCTGGGTCCCCTTCCCTCCTACACCAGGGAAAGCTCCAGGGCCCCTTTGCCATGGCCCGGAGTGATGCACAGACCACAGCCACACAGCCTGGTTCCCCTCTGCTGGCTCCAAAGTCAGGGCCAGGCTCCAGGCGTGTTCGCCTCTTTGCTGTTCTTCACCACCCTGTGCCAGCCCCACCCTTCATCTTAAAATAAGGCCGACCTTCTCTTAGCCTTTATGGTATGATGGAGGGTTTTACTGTGCTCTGGGCTCTGTGCAGAGTGAGGTGAGGGCTGTCTGCCTTATTTTACTTATGGGAAGACTCAGAGAAGTTGGGCTATTTGTCCATGTTTTCACAGCAGACGAGTGGCAGGGTCAGGATTTAGAACCACGCACCTAACCACTGGACGAACAGCCCCTGAGGATACCAGGCCAGAGGAGGGAAAGGAGCCTCCCGCAGCTGGTGAGGGCAGAGACTACTCGAATCCAGGTCTCCTGACCCCCGTATTTGTGTTGGGGGTGGAGGTGGCCCCTGCTTTATGCAACTCTGCTGTGACCCATGGGGCAAAACCCGAAGGTGGCTCATCAAACTGCTGAAACGTCCCTGCAGGTTTGTTAAATAGCAGCTCCCCCTAGTGCACTGAAAAATGACAGAATTGATTACTCAAGAGAGAGAAGCGGAGATGTGAGGGCGAGAAGGAATGAAGAAAAGGAAAGAGAAGAAAAAAGAAACGCTGTGAATTGCTTACAGGGAGCTCTGCTACTGCCATCTCTGGAGTTATCAAAGAAGGGAACCAGCATTCACTGGGGCCCTGGGAACAAATGTTCCAGTCCATATGACCAGGAAGCAGGTGGATCTAAACCTTACTGGGAAATCTGCAACCCAGGTGGGCTTCCCAAGCCCATTCCTGAGTGCCCTGTTAAGAGTCCAACAGTGGCTGTGCAGGGAGCTGGGGCTCCCTGGTACTGGGTAGACCAGTTGTCTTCGGTTATTGGGTTGGAGAGACTGGGCTGAGTTTATTGCTGCTAAGCAGAGACTCCCCTGGAGGCCATATTACTCACTGATTCCAGAAAGCAGCCCCATAGAAGAGCCTGGAGACCTCATGGTCCATCTCCCTTACTCCCTTCCCCATGTAACAGACAAAAACACTGTGTTCAGGCCGGGCATGGTGGCTCATGCCTGTAATCCCAGCACTTTGGGAGGCTGAGGCAGGTGGATCACCTGAGATCAGGTGTTCGAGACCAACCTGGCCAACATGGCGAAACCCTGTCTCTACTAAAAATATTTTTTAAATTAGCTGAGCGTGGTGGCAGGCGCCTATAATCCCAGCTACTCGGGCAGGAGAATTACTTGAACCTGGGAGGTGGAGGTTGCAGTGAGCTGAGATCATGCCATTGCACTCCAGCCTGGGTGACAAGAGCGAAACTCCATCTCTAAAAACAAAACAAAAAAACCACTGTTCCACCCCAAATGGCATATTCACGGGCCAGTAACAGAGCTGGTCTGTTGATTCCCATCCTTAGTGTTCCTAATTCTTTTCCAAACGCTCTTTAAAGGAAATTCACACTTACTGACAGTCTCCTCTCCCCGGCACACTTTCTCTTTGGGTTGTCAAAACAGCTCTCAGTCTGACTAGCAGTTTGCAGGAAACACAAGGGACAAGGAAGACTAAAGGACACTATAAAACAAATGCAAACAGCAAAATGCAAAGAACTCTACAGGACAAATGGCCCAGTTTCATCCACAAATGTATTGCACAGAAGTGAGGGAAGGATAACAAATAGATTAACAGAGATTAAGAGACATGCTGTCTCAGACCATGTGAATTGCAATAACAAAATACCTGAGATTAGGTACATTGTAAACAACCGAAATTTATTTTCTGCAGTTCTGGAGGCTGGGAAGTCCCAGATCCAGGCACTGGCAGGTTTGATGTCTGGTGAGGGCTGCTGTCTGTTTCCAAACGGCACCTTCTTGCCTCTTCCTGCAGAGAGGACAAAGACTATGTCCTCACAGGCAGATGTTGGAAGAGTAAAAAGAATGAACATCAGTTCCCTCCAGCCTTTTAATGAGGTCATTAATCCCATTCATGAAAGCAGAGCCCTCACGACTTAACTGCCTCCTAAGGGCTCCATTTTCAAATACTATCACACTGGGGCTGGGCATGGTGGCTCACAACCACAATTCCAGCACTTTGGGAGGCTGAGGCAGGTGAATGGCTTAAAACAAGGAGCTCAAGACTGGCCTGGGCAACACAGCGAGACTTCTGTCTGTACAAAAATAAAAATAAAATTTTAAATGTTAGCTAGGTATGGTGGTACTTGCCTGTGATCCCAGGTACTTGGGGGCTGAGGTGGGAGGATCACTTGAGCTCAGGAAGTTGAGGTTGCAGTGAGCCATGATTGCACCACTATACTCTAGCCTGGGTGACAGAGCAATAAAATAAATATAAATAAATACTATCACACTGGAAATTATGAATTCAACATATGAATTTGGAGGACATACTTCCACCATAGTACGTGCCAAACAAATCCAAATATAAGCCTTGTTGGGATGATTTGAACAAAGCAACTATAGAAAAATGCAGCCACTGACTAGATATTGACTAGATATCTAGATACATTGACTAGATATTTCCATGCTACTATCAAGTCATTGTTATTTTTTAGGTGCAATTCAATATTAAGATGATGTTCAAAACAAAGGGATTGTTATCTTCTGCAGACAACACACAAATTGAGGCGTCTACAGAGGAAAGTCGATGATGTCTCAAGTTTGTCCCATAATTATCCGGAGGGAGTGTAGTAATGGGGGATTGGATGAGACCACGTACGATGAGGATCACCTAGAGGCTCATCATCCTATTTTCTCTCTCGTTTTATGTATTTACATTTTCCTTCATTAAAAAAAGTTAATACATGGAAAAACTGTGATGCAGAAGAGCTAAACCCAGAATATTGACATTTATTTTGCTTATATTTTTTTCTATGACTGCACAAAAGAGTGATAACTGATTTAATAAAAATTTACATACAAAATAACAATGGTAAGCAACAAGACAGCACGGTGTCCTGGTGGCCTCGGCAGGACTCTCCCCCTGTTGTTGTCTTAGTGTCTGTGAACCTCGGCATTTTCCATCTTTGCAGAGGAAACAAGCTCTGCTCCACGCAGGAGCTTATCCAGGTTCAGCAGGTGAAGCCCGTCTGCATCCTGAGCTGGGGGGTGGGGGGCGCAGTGTGCCCTGGGAGCTTTCCATTCCACCACAATCCCTTCTCCAGGGACACAGACCAGGCCTCGGATGCCAGGAACCCGCTGGAGCAGACGTTGATCAATGGCAACTTAGGAGGCCACTGACCGCTGCTGACACTCAGCAGGTGGCCTCTTGGAAACAAAACCGGGGTTGGCGGCGGGTCAGATCCCACAGGAAATGTCGAACCCAAACAGGAATAACTCTCTGTACTCCCTGGAGTTTGGAAGGACAGACGGGGCGTCCTTGCTCAGACCAGACAACTGTACTATTTCAAAATCCCAGCCAAGTGGCTGATTCAGGGGGACAGGACCGGGAGGATCCAGGGACAACAGATCATCGCTTTCTCCAGGACAAGGGCTGCTTGCTGAAGGTCATGTCTGGTGACCAAAGTGCTGGTGCTGGTATAAACCCAGGAGAGAAGCAGGGTCAAAGGACACCACTGGGCAATGCACTAAAGGAAATATACAAGTGAGCAATTCACACCAGAAGAAATATTCAGCTTTGCCAGAAATAAAATAAATGAAAACAACAACGGGACACATTTGTGCCTTTAAAATTGACAAACGCATTAAAAATGCATAATGCTCCAGATGAAAAGGGTCTGGGAAGATATAACACCTAAATGCAATGTGGGATTCTGCATTCGGATTGGGGTCGGGGGTAAGTAGAGAGGGCATTATTGGAAATTTGGTAAAATTTGAATATGGATTGTGGATTAGAAAATAATAGTAACTCCTGACCTCAAATGATCAGCCCAGCTAGGCCTCCCAAAGTGCTGGTATTAACATGGTGAAAACCCCATCTCTACTAAAAATACAAATTTAGGTGGGTGAGTTGGTGGGTTCCTGTAATCCCATTTACTCAGGAGATTGAGGCAGAAGAATCGCTTGAACCTGGGAGGTGGAGGTTGCAGTGAGCCAAGATTGTGCCACTGCACCCCAGCCTGGGGGACAGAGTGAGACTCTGTCTCAAAAGAAAGAAAGAAAAGAAAAAAGAAAATAGCAATAATCACATCATCACATCATCACATCAATGTTAAATTTACTGATTTTTATAATGTACAGTGGTTATGTAAGAGGTTGCTGGGAAATGCACACAGAAATAACTAGGGATAAAGCATTGTGATGTTTGCAACTCACCTTAAATGGTCCAGAAAGAAAAAGAAGGAGGATGGATGGGGTTGAGATGGAAGGAGAAGGAGGAGGAAAGCAAATGGGGCTAATGTTAGCACTTGGCGAATCTAGGTAACAGGGGTGGTCTTTGTTCTCCTCTTGCAATCTTTCTGTAAATTTGAAATTATATCAAAATGTTTTTAAAAAGCTTATAGTGCTAGGCGCTGGCAGAAGTGCAGGGAAATGAAAACTCTTGTCTTTGGAGTAGAAGCAGAGGAAATTGGCACCTGTGTGCTGGAAGAGAATTAGGCAATGAACAGCAAAGCTTTTGACTCAGTAATTCTGCTTCCAGATATTCAGCCTGGAGAAATAAGTATACAGTGGAAAAAGAAAATATGGTCTATATATACAGTAGAATATAGTTCAGTCTTAGAAGGAAGGAAATTCTGACGTGGTACAACATGGATGAAGCTTGAGGACATCATTCATTGCCTGTTGCAGAAGGACAAATGCAGTACGATTCATTCCACTTACACGAGATATCCAAAGTGGTCAAATTCATAGCGATGGAAAGTAGAATGTGGCTGCTGGGGCTGGGGAGAGGGGAATGGGAGTTGCTGTTTCATGGGTATAGAGTTTCAGTTTTACAAGACAAAGAGTTCTGGTGATGGATGTACAACATTATAAACACTGGTATTTAATACCAGTGAAATGTGTACAGTTAAAATGGTTAAGACGGTAAATTTTATGTTATGTGTATTTTACCACAATAACAAAATTGAGGGGTGGGAAAGAGAGAGAGAACAAATCATAGATGTGTTCACAGATCCAGCCACAAAGATTTTCACCAAAGCACTGACTGTTCCAGAATAGAAAGTGAAATAAATGGTAGGTTCAGAGAATGAAACACTGTTTAACCATTTAAACGATATTGTGAAAGAATATTTAATCACATGGGAAAGTGTTCATAATACATTCAGCAGGGGAAAAAAGGTTCCAAGACATTGTGTTCAGTCCCAGTCAAAACCAAACCAACTCTGTGAGTGAGTGAGTGAGTGTGTGTATGCATGTGTGTGTGTGTGGTGGTGGGGTCCATTGTAAGCTCCTCGAGGTCAGGAACCAAGTCTTATTCATTATCGTATTCCCAGAGCCTAGGACGGTGCCTGATACCCAGGGGATGCTAGTAAGTGTTGTTTAATCAATGAGCAAAGAGCCATTGAAAATAGGACCAGAGAACATACTTCAAAAGGTTCAGAGCTGTATTTCTGAAAGGTGTAAATGCAAGTGATCTTAATTTTCTTGTGTCCATATCTAAGCTCTAACTGTCCTACACAGAACACTGATCCATTTTGCAGTGAATTATTTAAAACAACAAATGAAATTATTTAAGGCAATCGTGAATTATTTAAAGCAATAAATGCAATTACTTAAAACAGTTGTAAATTATTTAAAACAATAAATACAAATCAGGAAAGTAGCCTTAATCTCAGCTCCCTTGGGTACAGGATTTCTCTGGCATAGGGTTCAAGGTCACCATAGACCACTGGAAATTACTCCAGCCAATTCTCCAAGTGCATCAGTATTCCAAAAGCCCAGTCACCCTGGGGCCAAAGGGACAGTGACCTTAAGCAAGTCATTGGCTCTCTCCTTAGCCTCTGCTTTCTCCCCTGGAGCACCCAGGACAGGGCCTGTGCCATCAGCCCCTCCCCTCCAAGCAGACATGGATGTGGCAGGGATAGGGAGGAAATTATTATTGTCTCCATTTGACAGACCTGGTGGCTAATGTCATGAGGCTGAAACCCCAGTGGGGCTGCGCAGTTGTGGGGTGCTGTGGCAGGTTTTCCTTATATCTCTGTCCCCATTCCCATGCCGGATAGCCAAGAACCCCTCCCCCACCCTGCTGTGACACTGCCTGATCCCAACCACCTGAGAACCTACCTGCCCAGGAGGTGAGACTCACAAGTGTCCCTGTCCTGTGAGTGCTCCTGGAGAGTGCAGTTTCCTGCCAGGATGATAAACAGCTGCTCTCCAGTCCTGGCCCAGAACTGTCACTTCTCTGACCCAGAGAATGATCCAGTGCAAGAGCGGGGCCAGATCCTCCGGGAAGACAGACAGCCTATGGAATGCTCATCACAGGATGGTTGTAGACACAACCCAGGGCTTGTTTTGAATGAAAACCAAAATGAGTATTTAAAAAATAGACTTTATGTTTGGGGCAATTTTTAGGTTTACATAAAAGTTGAGTGGAAAGTACTGAGTTCACAGATACCCACTAACCACCCACTTCCCTTGTTAACGTCTCGCATTTGTGTTATATAATGCTACAGTTGACAAGCCAATATTGGTACATAATTATTACTTAAAGCCCATAGTTTACCGATTTCTTGCTCTTCTTTTAATCATGGCAAAATATACACAACATAGATTTTTGCCATTTTAACCATTTTTAATTGTACCATTCAGTGACATTAAGTGCATTCGTACTGTTGTGCAACCATCACCACCATCCAGCTCCCAAACTGAAACTCCGTACCCATTAAACCATAAGTTCCCACAGGCTTCACTCTGGGAGTACATTCTGCGAGTTTGGGCACACGTATAATGACTGGTAGCCACCATTACAGTGTCATACAGAGTAGTTTCACTGTCTTAAAAATCCTATTTATTCCTCCTTCCCCCTGCTCAAACCTGTGGCAACCTAGTCTTTTTATTGTCTCCCTAGCTTTACCCTTTCCAGAATGTCACAGAGTTGGAATCATACAATCTGCAGCCTGTCTAGATTGGCTTTATTATTATTATTATTATTATTATTATTATTTTGAGACAGAGTCTCACTCTGTCACCCAGGCTGGACTACAGTGGTGTGATCTTGGCTCACTGCAACCTCTGCCACCTGGATTCAAAAGATCTCTTGCCTCAGTCTCCTGAAGAGCTGGGATGACAGACCTGCACCACCACGCTCAGCTAATTTTTTTTATTTAATAGAAATGGGGTTTCACCATGTTGGTCAGGCTGGTCTTGAACTCCTGACCTCAGGTGATCCACCCACTTCAGCCTCCCAAAGTGCTGGGATTACAGGAGTGAGCCAGTGCGCCAGGCCTCAGTTTGGTTTCTTTCACTTAGCAATATGCACTTAAGACTCCTTCATGTTGCTTTATGGCCTGATAGGAACATTTCTGATATGGTTTAGCTGTGTCTCCACACAAATCTCACCTTGAATTGTAATAACCCCCACATGTCAAGGGTGGGGCCAGGTGGAGGTAATCGAATCATGGGGATGGGTTTTTCCATGCTGTTCTTGGGGTAGTGAATAAGTCTCACAAGATCTGATGGTTTTATAAAGGGTAGTTCCCCTGCACACGCTCTTTTGCCTGCCACGATGCAAGAAGTCCCTTTGCTCTTCCTTCGTCTTTTGCCATGATTGTGAGGCCTCCCCAGCCATGTGGAACTGTGAGTTCATTAAACCTCTTTCCTTTATAAATTAACCAGTCTCATTTATGTCTTTATTAGCAGCATAAGAACGAACTAATACAATTTCTTTTTAGCGTTCAATAATATTTTGTCATCTGGATACACCACAATTTGTTTATTTAAAAATGAGAAATTTTTCATGATAAAGAATTATGTTGGCTAGGTGCGGTGGCTCACACCTGTAATCCCAGCACTTTGGGAGGCTGAGGTGGGCAGATCACCTGAGATCGGGAGTTCAAGACCAGCCTGACCAACATTGAGAAACCCTGTCTCTACTAAAAACACAAAATTAGCTGTGCGTCGTGGTGCACACCTGTAATCCCAGCTACTAAGGAGGCTGAGGCAGGAGAATTGCTTAGACCCAGGAGGCAGAAGTTGCGGTGAGCCAAGATCACACCATTGCACTCCAGCCTGGACAATAACAGTGAAACTCCATCTCAAAAACAAAAAATTATGTTAATTTTTAGAGACCGAGAAAATCCAAGAAAGAAAGAAAAAAAACCAATCCTCTGCCACTCTACCTCTTAAAGATCATGCTGTTAATATTCTGCTATATTTCCTTCCATTGTGTGTGTGTGTGCATGCACACATGTGTATGCATGAATGTGTGGAATCATTTTGGCTTGACTTGTACCTATAATCACATGGTACAGAAAATTTCTGATTCCTCTTTCTTCACTAATTATCACTTGAACTCCCTTCACATTGTAAATTCTTTATAAGCATTTTTTCTTGTGCATTCTTATAAATGTCTGCAGTGATTTCCCTTGAGTGGGGATATCACAATTTCTTAATCATGCCTCTGTTTCTGGACTTTGGGGCTGTTTTCAATTTCTCGCTAATATAAGTAAGTTTATCCTGAGCTCTTGGTCCTTAACTAGTTGTATGGCTCCCCCTGCTCCATCCACTTGCTAGGAAGTGGAGTTGCTGAGACAGAGAGTGTGAACGTTTTAAGCCATCTCCAAGATTTCTTTCTTTTTTAATGCATTTTTTATTGTGGTGGAAAACACACAACATAAAAGTTACCACCGTAAACCACTTTTAAGGGTACAGTTCAGTAGTGTTAAGTATATTTACATTGTTGTGAAACAGATCTCCAGAACTTTTTCATCTCGCAAAACTGAAATTCCATATCCATTAAAACAGCAGCTCCTCTTTTCCCCCACTGCCCCAGCCCTGGCAATCACCATTCTACTTTCTGTTTCTATGCATTTGACTATTCTAGGTACCTCATATAAGTGGAATCAGATTGGCTTCTATTTGGTGTTTGTTATTTTGTGACTGGCTTTTTTCATTTAGCATAATATCCTCAACGTTCGTCCATGTTGAAGCATGTGACAGGATTTCTTTGCTTTTAAAGGCTGAATAATATTTCTGCTGTGGTCTGAATATTTTTGTACACCCCGCCTCTGCCAAACAAAAATTCATATGTTGACACCTGATCATGAATGTTGTGGTATCAGGAAATGGAGCCCTTGGGAGGTGATTAGGACATGGGGGCAGAGCCCTCGTGAGTGGGATAGTGCCCTTTATTAAACAACCCAAGAGAGACTCCTCATGCCTTCCAATGTGTGAGGATACAGCAGGAAGATGCAATCTATGAACTAGGAAGTGGACCATCATCAGACACTAAATCTGCTGGCACCTTGATCTTGGACTTCCCAGCCCCCAAAACTGTGATAAATAAACTTCTGTTGTTTATAAGGCACGTAGTCTAAGGTATTTTGTTCTAGCAATCTGAATGAACTAAGACAATTCCACTGTATATATATATACCACATTTTGTCTATCCATTCATCCATCAGTGGACATGTGTGTTTCTACCTCCCTTTTTTTTTTTTTTAAAGACAGAGTCTTTTGCTCTCTCTCAGGCTGGAGTATAGTGGCACAATCTTGGCTCACTGCAACCTCTGCCTCCTGGGATCAAGCGATTCTCCTGCCTCAGCCTCCCAAGTAGCTGGTATTACAGGCATGCCACCACATGCAGCTGAGTTTTGTATTTTTAGTAGAGATGGGGTTTCACCAAGTTGGCCAGGCTAGTCTTGAACTCCTGGCCTCAAGTGATCCACCTGCCTTGGCCCCCCGAAATGCTGGGATTACAGGCATGAGCAACCATGCCCAGCCATCTACCTCTTGATTATTGTAAATAATGCTGCTATGCACAAGAGTGTACACTATCTGCTAGAGTCCCTGCTTTCAATTTTTTAAAATATATACCCAGAATTGAGATTGCTGATGTGTTAGTCCATTTGCACTGCTATAACAAAATACCTAAGACTAGGTAATTTATAAATGACAGACATTTATTTACGACAGACATTTATTTACTCACAGCTCTGGAGGCTGGGAAGTCCAAATGCAAGGTGCCGGCAGGTTTGGTGTCCAGTGAGGACTACTCTCTGCTTCCAAGATGGTGCATTCTTGCTGCATTATCACATGTGGAAGAGAAGAAAAAGGCATAAATGCTGCTTTCTCACATGGAAGGGCCCAGCAGTTCCCTGGAGCCTTTTTTATAAGGGCATTAACCCCATTCATGAGGGCTCTGCCCCCATGACTTTATAACTCCCCAGAAGGCCTCATCTCTTAATACCAACACAGTGGGGACTGAGTTTCAACATGAAATTTACATTCACACTATAGCAGCTGGATCACATGGTAGTTCTATTTTTAATTTTTTTAAAAAGAAACTTTATACTATTTTCCATAGGATTGCACCATTTTGCAATCCCACTAACAGTGCACAAGGGTTCCAATTTCTCCACATTTTCCCTAATACTTGTTATTTTCATGTTCTTTTTTGCATGGGGGTGGGAGGATTTTTTTTCAGAGCTAGAAGGGATCATCTGGTCAGTGATTCCCAACCTTTATGACTTTTTGACTTTGGACCCATGTTTCAATACATTTTTGCCTATCAAACAAATTTTACCAAGATTCATTCTTTTCTTTTCTTTTTTTATTTTTTGAGACAGGGTCTTGCTCTGTTGTCCAGGCTGGAGTGCAGTGGTGTGATCTCAGTTCACTGCAACCTCCGACTCCAGGGTTCAAGTGATTCTCAGCCTCAGTAGTTGGAATTATAGGCGCCTACTACCACACCCAGCTAATTTTTGTATTTTTAGTAGAGATGGGGTTTGCCATATTGGCCAGGCTGGTCTCAAACTCCTGGCCTCAAGCAATCCTCCTGCCTTGACCTCCCAAAGTATTGGGATGGCAGGCGTGAGCCACTGTCCCTGGCCTTGCTCTTCCCTTCTTCCTGGGCATGCTCCCAGCTGGTGAGGGCCTTTCCCAAAAGCCAGCTGTGGCCATGACACTGTGTTCTCACCAGCAGAACAGGGACAGAAGTGATCGACACCAGCTCTGCCCTTGGCTATTTAAAGGTCTTGTTTGGACTGGGCACAGTGGCTCACACTTGTAATTCCAGCACTCTGGGAGGCTGAGGTGGGTGGATCACCTGGGGTCAGGAGTTCAAAACCAGCCTGACCAACATAGCGAAACTCCGTCTCTACTAAAAATATAAAAAATTAGCTGGGCATGGTGGTGGATGCCTGTAATTCCAGCTACCTGGGAGGCTGAGGCAGTAGAATCTCTTGAACTAGGGAGGTAGAGGTCACAGTGAGCTGAGATCGTGCCATTGCACTCCAGCCTGGGCAACAAGAGCAAAACTCCATCTCAAAAATAAAATAAAATAAAAGTCTTATTTTCCCTGGACTTTCTCTCTCCTTCCTGTAAGCAGAATTCAGGATAGTGGCCTGTCCTGCCAGCCTTGGCTTGCTGTGCTGCTACATGGTCTTTTTGTTACAGAATGTGGCCTGTTCCCTGACTAATACAAGCATAAAGGACCACACACACCCACGCAAAATGACCTGTGTTATTCATCGTTCATTCAGCATTATTCCTTGGATATTGCTTGTAATAGCTGAAGACTGGAAACAACCTTAATGTCTGCTAGTAGGTGACTGGTTAAAGAAAATGAGACACATCTGTCCAGTGGAATTCCATGCAGCTATTTTTTAAAAATAAGGAAACTTAAATCTTAAAAAATAGACTCTATTTTTTAGTGCAGTTTTAGGTTCAGAGCAAAATTGAGAGAAAGGTACAAAGAGTTCCTATATACCCCCTGCCCTGACCCATGCACAGCGTCCCCCATCATCAACATCACCCACCAGAGTGGTGCATTTATGACAATTGATGAACCGCAACTGATGCATCGTAATCACCCAGAGTCCATAGTTCACAGCTCACTGCAGCCTCTATCTCCTGGGCTCAAGGGATCCTCCAGCCTCAGCCTCCTAAGGAGCTGTAACTACTCAGGTATGTGTAGGTATGTGCCACCACACCCAGCTAATTTTTAAAATTTTTTCTAGAGACAGAAATGTGGCTAGAGTGGTCTCAAACTCCTGGGCGCAAGTGATTCTCCTGCCTCGACCTCCCAAAATGCTGGAATTACAGGTGTGAGCCACTGCACCTGGCCCCAAAGTGCATAGTTTACATTAGGGTTTACTCTTGGTGTCACATTTTCTGTGGGTTTGGACAAATGTGTATCCACCATTACAGTATCATAGAGAGTAGTGTCACTACCCTAAAGGGAAGCTTTTTGGTTAAAGAAAAAAAAGTTCAAAACATGTGTTTGTTGACATTTGTATTTTTTAAAAAGCTGGAGAGAGAATATATATTTGGATTTGCTTGTATAAGCCTAATGGAGGTCAGGGTGGGAGGAAGATTTTCGGTTTGTCTTTTTAAACTTCTTGTTTTTTGAAACTGAGTCTCACTCCATCGCCCAGGCTAGAGTGCAGTGGTGCGATCTCAGTTCACTTCAACCTCCACCTCCGGGTTCAAGTGATTCTCCTGCCTTAGCCTCCTGAGTAGCTGAGACTACAGACGTATGTCACTATCCCTGGCTAATTTTTATATTTTTACTAGAGATGGGGTTTTACCATGCTATCCAGGCTGGTCTCAAACTCCTGGCCTCAAGTAATCCACCTGCCTCCCAAAGTGCTGGGATTACAGGCATGAGCCACTCACCTGGCCTGTCCTTTTATACATTTTGATGTTAGAATCATGTGAATGCATTACCTATTCAGAATATAAATAAATACAATGTAAAAGTTTAAATAATTTGGCCAGGCTCACGCCTGTAATCCCAGCACTTTGGGAGGCCAAGGTGGGTTGATCACCTGAAGTCTGGAGTTTGAGACCAGCCTGCCCAACATGGTGAAACCCTGTCTCTACTAAAAATACAAAAAAAAATTAGGTGGGCATGGTGGCAGGCACCTGTAATCTCAGCTTCTCGGGAGGCTGAAGTAGGAGAAATGCTTAAACTCAGGAGTCGGAGGTTGCAGGGAGCCGAGATCACGCCATTGCACTCCAGCCTAGATGACAAGAGCAAAACTCCATCCCCTCCCCCCACCAAAAAAAAGTTTAAATAATTCATCTTTCCGTTTCACTGTAACTCAAAGTTCAGATAAGCCCACTCCAATTTCTGATGTTGACCCCCTGAGCTGAAAACCTGCTGGCAGAAGGAATGGGGCTGTGGGTGTAGCCTCCATGCACAGAGGGAGTTGAGCTACACCCCTGACCCTGGGACTCCTGCCCCTGTCCTGCCCACGTGTGGCCTGCTGTGCCCAGGGGAGACCCAGCCCTCCATCTGCTTCCCCAGACAGGCAACCTACTCAGCCTCTTCCTGCCAACTGAGCATCCTAATTACACAATAAATACTAATTTCCCGTGACTAGGCTCTTCCACAGTTGTAGACATTAACCAAGGCTCACTATTCGTTATCTGTGCTCGCTGCTCCAGGATTTAATTACGCTTTGACAGAAATAACATTCCATGTAGGATGACTGAGGAAACAGAGCTTGCAAAGATGCCCTCTTCTCATCACGTGGCCTGACAAAGCTGCTCCAGCCCCTGGGATTTTCCCAGTGAATAGAAGGAGATACCAGAGAACAGATGCCAGTGCCTGCTGTATGCTGGGAAGAACGAGGCATTGTCAAATACGTCATTTCATCAAATCCTTGCAACCACTGTGGGAGATGTGTCTCCGCTTTACCGATGAGGAAAACTCAGAGACCCAGTGACTTGCCAAGTAATTGGCAGAGCTGCAGACCCAACCAAAGCACTAACAAGAATTATTACATCTTAGTCTCACGTGTTTGTTAAGAAAACAAAACACTGAAGTATCTGAAGCCTAGAAAGACTGTGACGTACACACAGCCACACACCCAGATTCACACTCTCAGTGTCATTGTCAGGAAGGCAACGGAGTAGGTGGGTGAGAGATTGGCCCTGATGTTAGACTACCTGGTTCAAGTCCTGGCTTTATCATTGACCTCGCTTTATCAAGGAGACCTCAGTCAGGTTACTTGCTCTCCTCACCAATGGCACCTAACTGTCTGGGTGGTCACAAAGATGAAATGATATATTTATAGGGTGTGGCACCTGGGACTTTTTATAATTTCCCCAGGATTTCTTCCTCTAGAGCTGCAACACACTAGCTTGTGGCCTTTATTTCAAAGTCACTTTGATAAATGTGGGGGGAAAATGGCCCCACTGATTCATGATTCCCCTCCCCGCCTTTTTGTAAGATGACTTTTTGGCTTCTTCCATTCAGAGGTAGAGTCTGTTTCCTGACCTCTTGAAGCTGGGCTGGCCTTATTCTTTGACCAACAGAATAAAACGGAAGTGACAATGTGCCAGTTCCAAGCCTGGTCTTGCAATTTTCCTCACTCCCTTGGAGCCCTGCTACACCCACGTGAATAAGCTCAAGCTAGCCTGCTGGATCGGGGGAGGCACATAGCCCAGCTGCCCCCATCACTCCAGCCAATGGCCAGCCTACTCAGATATGAGTAAGGCGACTTAGACCAGTCAGCGTCCAGCAGACCTGCTAGCTAACTGTAGACCATGGGTAAGCCCAGCTAAGATCAGCCGAGCCTAGTCCAGATGAACAGACTGTCCTATTGACTCATGAGCAATACTGTTGTTTTACATCACTGAGTTTGGAGGGATTTTGTTACATAGCAGTAGCTAACTATATCACTGTTTATGTAACTTATTCTCAGGCAAGAATAGTGATGGGGCACATTATGGTTCACATTTCACATTCCCTACTGCTCAGGCTGGCGCAAAAGTAGACAGCCCAGAGCAACCTGAAGGCAGGTCACAGGAATTATCCTTCTTATTCTCCCAGAATCTGGTATAACTCACTTCAAACAGCCAATTTTTTTTTTTTTGTCTGAAAATGTCTTTATTTCATTCTTATTCTTAAAAGAACTTCTGCTGAATGTGGAATTCTAAGCTGACAGTTTATGTTTGCTCAGACATTGAAGGTAATCATGCCCTGTCCTCTGGCTTCCATTATTGCTCATGAGAAGTCAGCTGTTAGTCTCATTTAAAGCAATCTTGTTTTCCAGCTTGGCTGCTATAAAGATTTTCTCTTCCAGGTGTTATGGCTCACACCTGTAATCTCAGCGCTTTGGGAAGCCAAGGCAGAAGAATCGCTTGAGGCCAGGAGCTTAATAGCAGCCTGGGCAGCAAAGCAAGACTCCGTATCCACAAAAATAAAATTAAAAAAATTAGCCAGCATGGTAGCACAAGCCCGTAGTCCTAGCTACTTGGGAGGCTGGTGTGGGAGGATTGCTTGAGCCCAGGAGTATGAGGCTGCAGTGAGCTATGATTGTACCACTGCACTCCAGCCTGGGTGACAGAGAAAGACCCTCTCACTAAAAACAAACCAACCAACCGAAACTAATTCTTTCTGTTTTTGTGCAATTTCATTATGATTTGTCTATGTGTGAATTTCTTTTTATACATTGGACTTCTTAAATCTAAAGCTTGATTTCTGTGTTACTTAAAATAAGTAATCCTAGCTGCTATAACAAACAACTTCCAAATCTCAATGGCTTAGTAGAATAAAAGCTCATTGTGTGATCACCAGGTGGCCAACTACGAAACTGTCTTTCGAGCAGGGGGTGCCGAGGGACCTAGGCGCCTTCCAACTAATGCAGGGATTTTCAACCTAGGGTCTGCTGTTGCCTCCCTGAGAAGCCCATAAATAGAATTTAGGGAGACAATTAACTTAAATGAGGGAAAAATTACATTGTTTCTTTCTTTACTCTCTAAAATTTAGCATTGGCCAGGCCTGGTGGTTCACACCTGTAATCCTAGCACTTTGGGAGGACAAGGCGGGTGGATCATCTGAGATCAGGAGTTTGAGACCACTCTGGCCAATATGGTGAAGCCCTGTCTCTACCAGAAATGCAAAAATTAGCCAGGTTGTGGTGGCGGGAACCTGCAATCCCAGCTACTCCGGAGGCTGAGGCAGGTGAAGTGCTTGAACCATGGGGGCGTGGAGTTGCAGTGAGCCGAGATTGCACCACTTCACTCCAGCCTAGGTGAAAGAATGAGACTCCTCCTTAAAAAATAAAAATAAAATAAAATTTAGCATTTTATGTAATTGTGAATGTAGACAACAAACCACAATTTGATGCCTGTGAATTTGTTATCAATGGAAGTCACAGATATTCTTATATCATATTTCAGCTATTGCAAATATCTTAAATGATTGTTTACATTTATTTGCTACTTTGAAACTATTGTAGTATTAAACCTACAGTGGGATTGCATGTAATCAAAGACTTTCCATGGAGGCTTGGTCAAATTAGCTGGCCCATTACTGGGAAACTTGATACTCAACAATCATTTATCCAAAAATTGTGGCATTGTGTGCTCTCACATTGGTGAGCTAGTCCTCTGCTGTGTCCAATATTCTCTATCAATGATTGCTTACTGATCAGCACATGGAAAGGAAGAGAGTCAAAACCACTGTTTAATGTTACAAAAGCAAATTAAGACTAGCCAGCCAGGCACGGTGGCTCACGTCTGTAATCCCAGCACTTTGTGAGGCCAAGGCCGGCGGATCACGAGGTTAGGAGTTCGAGACCAGCCTGACCAACATGGTGAAACCCCATCTCTACTAAAAGTACAAAAATTAGCTGGGCATGGTGGTACGTGCCTGTAATCCTAGCTACTCAGGAGGCTGAGGCAGGAGAATTGTTTGAACTCAGGAGGCGGAGGTTGCAGTGAGCCAAGATCGTGCCACTGCACTGCAGCCTGGGCAACAGAGCAAGACTCCATCTCAAAAGAAAAAGGAAAAGAAAAAAAAAGAGCAGCCTTCACCCTGATATGTCTTTGAAAAATACAATTTAACTTTAACTTGCCTGCATTTTTAACGAATGATCTTGCTTTTTAACGTATTAACAGAGATGCACATATGGTTTTCCTCTCTTGGATGCCTGCTTCTTTTTCCACTAAGTATGCCATTTCAATTATTATACTTTTAGTCTCCAGAAGTTCCATCTGATTCTTTCCCTTTTTTTTGACCATTTTTTTTTTTTTTGCATTTTAGGTTTTTGGGTACATGTGAAAAACATGCAAGATTGTTGCATAGGTGCATACGTGGCAGTGTGATTTGCTGCCTTCCTCCCCTTCACCTATATGTGGCATTTCTCCCCATGCTATCTCTCCCCAACTCCCCACCCTCCGCTGTCCCCCTCACTCCCCCCCAATAGACCCCAGTGTATAGTGCTCCCCTCCCTGTGTCCATGTGTTCCCATTGTTCAACACCCGTCTATGAGTGAGAACATGTGATGTTTGATTTTGTGTTCTTGTGTCAGTTTGCTGAGAATGATGGTTTCCAGGTTCATTTTTTGACCATTTTTTAATAGACTTTTAAATTTCCTAAACATCTCTTCATGTTCATATCCTGCTATAAACTGAATGTTTGTGTCCTCCCCAAATTCATATGCTGAAGTCCTAATCCCCAACGTAACGGCATTTGGAGGTGGGGCCTTTGGAAGGTAATTAGGTTTAGGTGAAATCATGAGGGTGGAGCCCCCATGATGCTATTAGTGTCCTTATATGAAGAGGAAGAGACAACAGAGCTCTTGCTCCATCTCGGCCATGTGAGGATACCACAGAAGGCAGCTATCTACAAGTCAGCAAGAAGGCCCTCACCAGACACTGAATCTGCCAGTATCTTGATCTTGGACTTCCCAGCCCCTGAAAACGTAAGAAATAAATGGTTAAGCCACCCCATTTATGGTATTTTGTTATAGCACCCTGAGCTAAGACGTATCTCTAGCACCAAGAATAATGCCTGGCAAATAACGGGTGCTCAATAAATAGTTGCTGGATGAAAGCACACCTGTTACATGGCATCACGTGTGCATGAAGGCAGGGGGTGGGGCCAATGGAGGGGAAAGTGCAGGCCCTCCCACTGAAGACTCCACAGGGCTGAGCCAGATGCAGCCACACTCACTGCTTACCATCTGTGGTTTCTTCATGTATAAACAAGGGATAATAATTATATTTCCTTCCAGACAGTAGTGAGGCTAAATTATGAATCACAGCAAACACTTAGAACATTGCCTCACAGAACTTACTAAGTGCATACTCATTAGTATACTATATATTCCTATAATACCAGTAACTATTTTATTTATGTTACAGTTATTGTTGTTATACACCAAGCCCTGCACAACACACACATCATCTCATTTAAACCCTTATAACCTTACCCAAAGCAATGGACATCATTAACCACATTTAACATGAGGAAATGGAGGCTCTGAGAGGCTAGGTAACTTGCATTTGTTCAAAAAACAAAAGCTATAGTGATTATTATGATCCTAAGTACTGTAAGAGTGAGACCAAGTTCTGCGAGGGGTGAGGAGAAAGGGTGGTTTTCCACAGGAGACTACATGTGATGCCCCTCACACAGAATTGCTTCATTATCCTCCCCTCTAAGCCTCCAGTGCCCTGTGACCCAGGCATCTTTGTCTTACACAGATAGGGTCAGCACTGTTGAGTGACATGTCCAGGCCTCCAGCACAGTCAGAGCCCAGGTCTGTATGACAATATGAAGCTCCCTCCCTGCCCAGATGCCTTGGCATACTCAGCAGTGGAGACATCAGTGGCCTTTCAGGAACTAAACATGGCCTGGAGTGAGCCAAGGCAGGGTGTGGAGTGGGGTGGGAGTGGGGGAGATGAAGGCCTGAGCAACCTTGGCACAGCATGAAGCAGGAGGGCTGTAGACAGTTCTGGGTAGAAGGGGCCCTGGCCAGGTGCTCTTGGTGAAGGAGACTGATATGGTTTCGCTGTGCCCCCACTCAAATCTCAGCTTGAAATGTAACTCCCACAATTCCCACCTGTTGTGGGAGGGACCCAGTGGGAGGTAATCGAATCATGGGGGAAAGTCTTTCCTGCGCTGTTCTCATGATAGTGAATAAATCTCATGAGATCTGATGGTTTCATAAAGAGGAATTCCCCGGCACAAGTTCTCTCTCTTTGCCTGCTGCCATCCATGTAAGATGTGACTTGCTCCTCCTTGCCTTCCACCGTGATTGTGAAGCCTCCTAAGCTATGTGGAACTGTAAGTCCATTAAACCTGTTTTTCTTCCCAGTCTTGGGTATGTCTTTATCAGCAGCATGAAAATGGACTAATACAGAGACTGCCCTGGAGCTGCAGGCTGTGTAGAGGAAGTCAGGGAGAGGGATCTGAACTTTGCACCCAGCTCCCGGGCTGCAGAGTTCAGTGACCCTTCTGGGCTGGAGTAGGCATCTTCTATTTCCTTTAGGGTCTATTGGGCCCCAGCTGAGTTTCCATGACCCCCAGCAACTCCAGCCTTGGTGTTTTTTGTGTTGTTTTAAGCAACTACAAAATGCTTCCTATATGTTTTTTCCAGTTTCCCTAGGAAGGAATCTCAACTGGCTTGGAAGCCATGCAAAAGGCGATCTTTACCTAAAATGGCTGATTTCAAATTTCCTGTGGAGCCTGAGACCAAACTATATCAGAGCAGGATTCTGCACACTTGAAGTTCATCCCTGTCAGGCCACAGAACCTCTATCGTATACAGGGACAAAAGGTGAACGTTCCCAGAAATGTTCATGTCCCAGAATTCAGAAAGGTTCCACTTCTCACCAGTGCAGAGGTTGAAGCTCTTGGTGTTGAGAGGGTTCGTCCCCTGGTACCCAGCTGGTGGTGGTCAGCAGGGACAGTGTTGCTGCCTCTTAAAGCTGAGTTCATTGAGCTCCATTCATCACTATGCCCTGGATGTGTGTCCCTGCTGGCCTCTGTCACCATTCGTGTGATGGAAGGACCAGAAGCCAGGCACCCTGCAAGGGGACACAAAGATGATCATGATGTAGTTCCTGCCCTCAAAGAGTGCCCAAGTGGTGAGAGCTACAGCCAAGGAAACCCCTCCAATGTGGGTGATGGGAGTGGGGTGGAGGGCTACCTGCCTGGGTTAGTGGAGCCCACCGTGGTTTCTCATTGTAGCCTTTACTTTTCCATTCCATCAGGCATTGCAATCCATGGCATTGGAAATTGTACATTTATCTGTTATTTAATTTGCCTCCTCCCTTTAGCTATGAGCTCCCTGCAGGGAAGCAACAGATGCGTGACTGTAGTCCTTGTGTCTAGTACATGCTTGGCACGCACCTAGTAGATGGTTGGCTTACAGGACACTTTTGGATAATGAATGAATGAACAAAGTTGGGGAGGATGGTGGGCATGGAACAGGTGTGTAGCCAGAAAGGGTTTGGGGGTGGTGATGGTGGTGACTGAGTTAGGATAAGACAGAATGAGTGAGGAAGATATTTTGCAAGTGTATGTGACATGTAGGTGGGTGGGTGTGGCATGAGAAGTTGGGGTGCTTGGGTGAGGCCAGCATGAGAACGCTGAGGTATTGCTTTCTCTTCATAGAATGCTCTCATTTGCATTTCAACCCCATCTATTTGAAATATTTCTCCCTTTCAAAACCCAGGTTGAATGCTGTTCCTCCCGGCAGCCATGTTAACCCTCAGAATGACATACTTGGGCTGAGGTAGGGGGATGGGGTCCCACCACCTGTGGCTTATGCAACTATGGAACAGGAACTGGGGGCTTAAGTCTTGCCTTGGTCCGGTTCTCCCCTGTGGCTGTTTTGCCACGGGTAGGGGTACTACCTGTTCCCCTGAGAGCCCCTGGGTCCTGAGAGAAGAGGCTGCAGCAGGCACTGATTGGAGGGTGGTGGGGCTTTGGACCCTCGAGCCTCATTTGCTGGTGATGACTCCAGCGGTGTGTCTGCCATGGGACAGTCCATGCCTCGGAGTGACCATGTTGTCTCAACTGAGTCCTCCTGCTCCCAGATCATGCTGTGCATATTAACCATACATTAGGAGAACATCAATAATATTCGCTTAGTTCTTCTTTCACTGAGTCTTCCCATTATAAAATAACCTGATTATATAAAACGCGCTCAAATTATCAACATGAAAAATGTTCTGCCTGATGATATTCAACTGAGCCATTAATCAAAGACATGAATATTCTCTAAGGAGAACCAAGCTCTCTATGGATTTGCAGAGGTGCCCCTTCCCCCTCCTTTTTTTCCCCCTGTTTTTTAATTATAATGCTACTGCTGGTGAGAGTGCATTAAGAATCTGATTCACTTCTGGTGGGTGGGCAAATCATCACAATCTTTCTGGAGGGCAACTAGGTGATTTGCAAAGAGTCTCAAAAGTGTCTCCACTCTTTAACCCAGTTATTCGAGGATGTATCCTAAGGCATTCATTCTCAATAAAAAAAAAATTTTTTTATGACACAGCCTTTTATCATAGTATTATTTTGAAGAGTAAAAGATTCTTACCCTTCAGAAAACCCATTATGACTAAAATAGTGAAGCTGTACTCCAGCCACTTCATGGAAATATTATGAAGCAACTTAAAATGGTGGTTAGCAACCTTAAAAATTGTCTGGAAGATTCTAAAGTGAGGTCCTTGGATTCTAAATGCCATTCTTGACTGGGTGCAGTGGCTCACACCTGTAATCCCAGCACTTTGGGAGGCTGAGGTGAGCAGATCACTTGAGGTCAGAAGTTTGAGACCAGTCTGGCCAACATGGTGAAACCCTGTCTCTACTAAAAATACAAAATTAGCTGAGTGTGGTGGTGTGCGCCCTTAGTCCCAGCTACTTGGGAGACTGAGGCAGGAGAATCATTTGAACCCAGGAGGTGGAGGTTGCAGTGAGCCAAGATCACAGCATTGCATTACAGCCTGGGTGATAGAAGGAGACTGTGTCTCAAAAAAATACTAATAATAAATAAGTAAAATGGTGGTTAGCAGCCTTAAAAATTGTACGGAAGGGATCATCGCCAGAGCCTCTCTCTGTAAGCCTTCCTGGGGTGAGCTTCAGTTCCTTCTGTCCTACACCGCTCCCTTTTCTTTCTTTCTTTCTTCTTTTTTTTTGGGGGGGGGACGGGGTCTCGCTCTGTCACCCAGGCTGGAGTACAGTGGCGTGATCTGGGCCCACTGTAAACTCTGCCCTCTGGGATCAAGCGATCCTCCCACCTCGGCCTCCAGTGTATCTGGGACTACAGGTGCGCGCCCTGCCACTTTTATATTTTTGGTACGGACGGGGTTTTGCTATGTTGCCCAGGCTGATCTCAACTCCTGGTCTCAGGTGATCCGCCCGCCTTGGCCTCCCAAAGTGCTGGGATTACAGGCGTGAGCCACTGCATCCAGCCCTAAGCCCCATCTTTCTGTGTTTCTGCCTGTTATTGCTACATCTCCAACAGGCTTAACTCAAAGCTGACTTTTCAACACCTGTGCTGTATCTGCCCTATGGTCCTTGAGCGTATATAAAATATAAATGGCACTTTGGGAGGCCGAGGCGGGAGGATTTCTTGAGCTTGGGGGTTCGTGACCAGCCTGCGAGACATGGTGAGACCCCCGTCTCATTAAAAAATAATAATATGGCCGGGCATGGTGGCTCGCGCCTGTAATCCCAGCACTTTGGGAAACCGAGAAGGGTGGATCACAAGCTGGGCCTGGTGGCGCTCGTCCGTAGTCCCGGCCACTGGGGAGGCTGAGGCGGGAGGATCACTTGGGCTTGGGAGGCGGAGGTTGCTGAGATTGCAGAGATTGCAACCTGAGAGTTGAGATTTATTTTATTTATTTTTATTTGAGACAAATAAGATTCGTGAGCCGAGAGTTGAGATTGCACCACTGCGCTCCAGCCTGGGCAACAGGGCGAAACTCTGTCTCAATAATAATAATTATTATTATACAAATAAATAAAAGCACACACACATATAAATTTACTTGACAGTGACTTTCTTAGGTTTTTAGCTGCCCAATTAAATAAATGTGTTTCTTATTGTCCCTGATTTCCATCACCGTCCCAAGGCAGTGAGTATAATGCACTACTACTGTTTTTAGATCCTTGTATTTGACATTCCATGTCCTGCTTTTCTCTCAAGACATTTGACATAACTTTCTCTGGCTGCTCTGTTGAAACACATGCTTCAAAATCAGAAATATTTGCCCTGGTTATTAGGCTTGCCATTTAATTAGCACATATTTTTCCTTCACTACCCTGTCATTTTCAACAATTCAAACCTAACCCTAACAAGAGCAAGAATTTTTCTTTTCTTTTCTTTTTTTGAGATGAAGTTTTGCTCTTGTTGCCTAGGCTGGAGTGCAATGGCAGGATCTCAGCTCACCACAACCTCCGCTTCCCAAGTTAGGGCGATTCTCCTGCCTCAGCCTCTGGAGTGGCTGGGATTGCGGGCATGCGCTACCACCCCGGCTAATTTTGTATTTTTAGTAGAAACAGGGTTTCTCCATGTTGGTAAGTCTGGTCTCGAACTCCCGGCCAGCATTTTTTTTTTTTTTTTTTGAGACAGTCTCAAAAAACAGCCAGCCCTGTCGCCCAGGCTGGAGTGCAGTGGCACCATCTTGGCTCACTGCAACCTCCGCCTCTTGGGCTCAGGCGATTCTCCTGCCTCAGCCACCCGAGTAGCTGGAATTGCAGGTGTATGCCACCACACCTGGCTAATTTTTAGTATCTTAGTAGAGACAGGATTTCACCGTGTTGGCCAGGCTGGTCTTGAATTCCTGACCTCATGATCTGCCTGCCTCCGCCTCCCAAGGTGCTGGGGTTACAGGTGTGAGCGAACACACTTGGCCTTTTTTCTTTTTTTTAATCTAAGCTTAGGTTGTTGAAAACACTTTTTTGAACTATTGTAGCATATTGTGTTTTTATTGAATGAGTAAATGAATAAATGAATGAATATGGCTCACCAAAAAAAAAAAAAAAATTGTATGGAAGATCCTAAAGCGAGGTCCTTGGATTCTAAATACCATTCTCTGCTAAAAGGAACCACAGTTTTCTGCAGAAATGGCTGATTCCAGGTCCAGGGCAGGGAAGAACTAGATTAGACTGGAACATCTTGGCATGCAAAGAAGCAAAGTGAAGAAAGCAAAGAAGTGCTTGAAAACTAATGGGGAGAGGTCAGGCCACAGGTTGAAGGGACTCCCATGGGCCAAATCCGGGACAATTGAAATATCAACAATGGCCAGCATGGTGGCTCGCATCTATAACCCCAATACTTTGGGATGCTGAGGTGGAAGGATTACTTGAGCCCAGGAGTTCAAGACCAGCATGGGCAACATAGGGAGACCCCATCTCTACAAAAATATTAGCTGGGTGTGGGGTGCACGCCTGTGGTCCCAGCTCAGTTGGGGTGGGAGGATTGCTTGGGCCCAGGAAGTTGAGGCTGCAGTGAGCCATTATCATACCACTGCACTGCAGCCTGGGCAACAGAGCAAGACCCTGCCCCCCTGCCAAAAAATATACATAATGAGGATAATGATTTTACATATTTAGTTTTTAAAAAACAATCTGTAAGTAGGTAGTAATAGTATTTTTTAAAAGGGGGAGTAGAGAGACAGAAAATAGCCAACTAACAATAGAAGGACTGATGATAGAATTAGAAAATCACCATTTTGCATCTAAATATAATTTAGACAAGGATCACCAATGCATTCTAAAATTGCTGAACGTTTGTTAGGGAATAGGAAATTTGCAAGGTCTCAAGGTTTCACACATTTATTGACAAAGAATACACTTTTATAATGGAGAGAACTAGAAGAAACCATTTTAACCAAGTGATCAAAGTTAGCATCACTGACATTGCCTGCCTCTTGAAGTGATGCAGTGATTCAGCATCACCTATATAGTATTCTTTCCAAAAGTGTTGAACTTGAATCTAATCACAAAGAAATAAATTCTTATGTTATGACTGGCTCATACTCTTCAAAATATCAACATATGAAGGACCAAAAAAGGGAAGAAAGAGAGCTGTTCTAGATAAAGTAGACTGAAGAGAATGATAATCCAATTCAATTGTGGGTTGGATCTTGGATCAGAAAGGAAATTAAAAATAGCTTTACAAAAACATTTTTTGAATTGTTAGAAAAATTTAAATATGGACCATATATAATATCATTGCACAATGTTAGATTTATTGGATGTGCTAGTGATTTTATTGCTATATAGGAGGCTACTTTTATTCTTAGGTCCAAGTTGGAATATCCTGGGATAAAGTGTCATGACGTCTATAATTCAACTTAAGTTAGTCAGAAAAAAAAAAAAAAAGAACAACTGGGGCAAAATGTGGGGTGTATGGATATTCATTGTGTTATCTTTTCAACTTGTCTGCCATTTTTTTTCTTTTGAGACAGTTTTGCTCCTCCCAAGATGGAGTGCAGTGGCACAATCCCAGCTCATTGCAACTTCTGCCTCCCAGTCTCAAACAATCCTCCCAACTGAGCCTCCTGAGTAGCTGGTACTGCAGGTGAGTGCCACCACTTTTTTTTCTAGAGACAGGGTTTCGTCATGTTGCCCAGGCTGGTCTTGAATTCCTGAGCTCAAGTGATCCACCTGCCTTGGTCTCCCAAAGTGCTGGGATTGTAGGCCTGAGTTGCCCCACCTGGCCATCATGTTTATTTTCATAAACATGCTGCAAAGTTTATAGGAGGTATTTACTGTAATACTGTTATATTGTTATGTCAACAATTGATACATGGATATGGATCCAAATGAATATGCAATTCCATATTCCATTGTCTGCAATATGAATATACATATCCATGGTCTGGATGGCTGCTGTTTTAATTCGGCTTCTGTTCCATCTTCTCCACCTGGGACCATCCTTATTTTCTTTTAGTGCTCAGCTCTCCTCCTTTTGGCTCATGAGGTCTGGATGGAGCATATGAACCACATCCACCTGTTCCCAGGGACTGGTGGGCACATGTCTTAAGTTAGTCCAACCAGAGCCAACAGACACCAAGCCAGGGGCTTTTTGCTGGATGTACTGGGAAAAGGCAGCATTCTTTTTCCCTGAGGCTGCCAATCTGACTGGATGTGAATTAAATGATGTGGTCATCTTTGAGAACTAGCTGCCTGTGAATTAAGCTGACACAACAAAGAGCTAAGAGGAGAAAGCTTACAGTGTTTGAGCCACTGAATGTGAACATACCCGAAATTAGGTGAAACTGGATTTCCCTGCCAGTGTCAGTTGTGTTATTTCCTGCTTAAAACCTGAGGAGTCCTGAGCACTCCAGGATGGAAATGCACAGAAAAGCTAGAGTAGTTTCCTCCCTCTGCATAACAAAGTACCACAATTTTGGCAGCTTTGCTTAAAACAACACACACTTATTGTCTCACTATTGCTGTGGGTGAGGCATCTGGGCATAGTTCAGCTAAGTCCCTTGTTCTTGGTTTCACAAGGCCACAATCAAGATGTCAGCCAGGGCTGTGGTCTGGTCTGGAGTCTCCGCTGGGGAAGCATGTGCTTCCACGTTCATTCAGCTTGCTGACAGAATTCCTTTCCCTGCACTTGTATTACTGAGGGCCTGGCTTTTTGCTGGCTGTCAGCTGGAGGCTGCCTAAGGCCCTAGACGCTGCCTGTAGTCTCTTGCCACATGGGCTCCCCTCAGGGTTGCTCACTTCATCAAGCCAAGAGGAGGATCCCGCCAGCTAAGATGGAATTCCCTATAAAATAATATAACCATGAGCCTGACAGCCTATCACTTTTCCGTAGAACGTAACCTAATCTCAGGAGTGACATTCCCTCACATTTGCCATATTCTATTGGTTAGAAGCAAGTCACAGGTCCCACCTGCACTCACAAGGAAAGAATTATATGAAGGCACGGCCAGGAGGCAGGAGATCACTGGAGGTCAGGTAAGGGTCTGTTTGCCACTGATGGGATGGGAAGAATCCATTTACCAACTGCCACACCTGCCCTTACCCAGTGCTAAACACTTACTTACTGAATACTTATGAGTACTAAGTAACCCTAAAGTACCGTGTGTATTTATTCCAGTTCTTCCTAATTTAACAGAAGTTATCACTGGAAAATGAAGAAGGTGCAGTGCTGAAAAGCACTAGAACTTTCTGCTCTGCATATGGCATTGTTTGGGATCTTTACGGTGAGCACGTATTCATGTGTTATGTAATTTTAAAATGCAATTGAAAATGAAACTCGTATATAGAGTATGGCCTCTACTAAAAGCTTCTCTCCTAATTCCACACTTTCCTACCTACATACGCATTCAAAATTGGAAAAAAAAAAAAAAAAAAAAGGCTGGAAGGAAACAGGCCAAGTGGGACAACGTATTAGTCTGGGGTGTTGGGTCTATGGGTGAATATTTTCTTCTTTTCTGTATTTCCCACAATTAAGGAATGTAATTCAAATAATCAGAAGAAAAAAAACTCCAAGTGATTTGAAATGGTTTTTAGGTCCAATTTTATGGCTGAGAATAAAGAAAACCCTCTTGTTTACCTTCTGCAGAAAGGCAGTTTCCTGCTTGGGTGGCTGATGAAGTGTCTGTTCCAAGAGCTCAAAGAAATAAATCAGATGTCAGTGGGAAACCCACACCTGCTTCCTCTCATACTGATAAAGAACAATTAACTCTCATCAGAATGTATCTGGCTTCGTCCCAGAACTAAGCATTATGTGAAAAAATATGGCAGGTTTTCTCCTGGCCTAAAAGCTACTGGAAGGTTCTAGTCAAGATGAAAAGTAGAAGATTCTGTGCCAGACAAATCTGATACACTGGCATATTCAGTAACCAAATAGGCCAAACCCGAGGCTATGTGAAAACAAACAAAACATATGCTTGATCTCATTTCTACTGCTAATTGGAGGACCTTGATGGGTCTTTGGATCTGTCTGTCTGTAAAATTATAGAACTGAATATGAGGAGCTTCTATCAGAGCTGACTAAAGACCACACTTGTAGTCAAATAAGCAAAACAAAACTACCGAAAGTAGGTTTTATTAGACTTGCTGCAGCAAGGGAGACTGTGTACCCCAGCACATCTCAGTAGCGGGAGATGATAGGGGCTTTTTTTTTTTTTTTTTAAGAGATAGGGTCTCCCTCTGTTGCCCAGGTTGGAGTGCAGTGGTGTGACCACAGGTCACTATAATCTCGAACTCCTGGGCTCTAGCAGTCCTACCACCTCAGCCTCCCAAGTAGCTAAGACTACAGGTATGCACCACCACACTTGGCTAATTTTTAAATTTTTTGTAGAGACATGGTCTCACCATATTGTGTAGGCTGGTCTTGAACTCCTGGACTCAAGTGATCCTCCCACCTCTGCCTCCCAAAGAGCTGGGATATAGGTGTTAGCTGCTGAGCCCTGCTGACAGGGGCTTCTTAAAGGGCTTTGGCTTGTGTTGGAACGTTGTGTGGGAGATAAAGTAATGGGGGCTAGTTCTGGGATGGATGTTGTCAAGAAGCAGGGGCAATTTGGTGACTGAGTACCTCACTCATTGTTATCTAGAAGAGTTAAAATCGGGACTTGAGTTGGTATTGGCAAAGCAGCAGCAGCTGTTCAGAAAGGAATATTGCTTGTTAGAAGAAGGGAGTGTTTAGTAATTTTTGTGCTCCAAGACTGGCCTTGTCAATGTCTTGTTCTGAGTATTGTTTATACTGTGTTGGAAATATGGTTGTCTAGCAGGGCCGTTTTTTCACTATCTCAGCTTCATTCGACTTTATAAACATCCACCCAACAAACTCAAATTTGAATGCACTTTACAACTTAGAAAATGCTCTTTTTACCTCTGGGGGAATTCTTTGTGATGGTAGCAATTTCTCCACTTTTAACAACAAGGAAATTGAAGGTCAGAGATGTTAAGTGGCTTCCCAGGACCACAGCTACTTAAGCCATCAAGTCAGAAAATAGTAGCATTCAGCTCTAAGTTAGTTATGGTTTTGAATATTGTTCATTCCACAAACCTGCACTGAGTACTTACTAAGTTCCTTGCACTATTCTGGGCTCTGAAGAGACAACTGTGGTAGTGCAGAAAGGTCAAGCTTGGAGTCCAGCTGGCAGGGTGGAAAGTGAAGACGCAACCCTGTGAAGCACAAGGACTGTGATGAGGGTGCTCTGGGAGCTCCTCGCCAGGGAGGGATGCCACGCCCATATTCTATGGCTGCTGTAACAAATTACCACAAGCTTAGAGGCTTAAAACAACACCAATTTATTCTCTTGCATTTCTAGAGATCAGAAGTCTGGAGCAGGTCTCACTGGGCTAAAATCAAAGTGTCAGCAGGACTGCATTTCTTTGTGAAGGCTTTAGGGGAGAATCTGTTTCCTCACCTTTTTCAGCTTCTAGAGGCCTCCTGCAGTCTGTGGCTCAGAGCCCCTTCCTTCCTCTACCTTCAAAGCCAAGAACAGCATTGCTGCAATCTCTGCTTCCGTTGTCTCATCTCTGATTCTTCTGCTTCCTTTTCCACCTTTTAAGGATCCCTGTGGGGTAATTCAGGATAATCTCCATATTTTGTGACCCTTAACCATATGTGCAACACCCACTTTGCCCTATAAGATGACATATTTATAGGTTTCAGTGATGAGGGCACAGCCGTCTTTGTGGGGAGCATTATTCTGCCTACTAACACCTAGGCTAGTATTTTTTTCTTTTTGCAGGGAAAGAAGGAGTTCTGATTTCACAAAGTTGCATCTATGCTGACATCAGGAGGGGACAAGAGCCAAGTAGGGTAGGTCTGGAGGCAGGGAGAAAGCTTGGCTAATGCACTGGTGGACACACTAGTCAGCTATTGCTAGCTATTCCTCCTAAATTTCAGGAACCCATAAAAGCAAAGATTTACTTTTCATTCAAGCCACATGTCCACTGTGGACATACATCATGTTTGGCTCTGCTCCATGACGCTTTGTTGCAGGGCCTAGGCTAAAGGACAGCCCCTATCTGGGACATGCTAAACTCATGGAGGAGGAAATGAGTTAGGTGTCAAAGCCACAGATGACTCTTAAAGCTTCTGATGAGGAAGGGAACATGTCTCTTCCACTAATATTTCACTACTAGTATCTGGCTGGTGAGTCAAAGCAAGTCAGGTCATGTGGCCAAGGCTGACATCAGTGGGACAGAAAGTCAAATCCTCCCACAGGAAGAGGCAGTGAATAATCAGAACAGTAACAGACTAGCACAGTGGTCAAGAGCTGTGGGTGGAATGAGATGTGGGGAGTGGCTTGAAACTCATGGGGCAGTGAAGGCCAGGTCATGCATGACTTTAAAACTGGTTTCTTCTTCACAATAGCCAAAATATAGAATCAACCTAAATGCCTATTATTTATGGATGAAAGGATAAAGAAAATGTGGCATATACATACAATGGAATATTACTCAGCCATAAAAAGAATGAAATTCTGTTATTTGTAGCAACATGGATGCAACTGGAGGTCATTATGTTAAGTGAGATAAACCAAGTACAGAAAGATAAATATTGCATGTACTGACTCATGTGGGAGGTAAAAACCTTGGATCTCTTGGCTGGGCGTGGTGGCTCATGCCTGTAATCCCAGCACTTTGGGAGGCCGAGGCCGGTGGATCATGAGGTCAAGAGATCAAGACCACCCAGGCCAACACAGTGAAACCCCATCTCTACTAAAATACAAAAATTAGCTGGGCATGATGGCACATGCCTGTAGTCCCAGCTATTCGGGAGCCTGAGGTAGGAGAATTGCTTGAAGCCAGGAGGCAGAGGTTGCAATGAGCCCAGATCGCACCACTGCACTCCAGCCTGGTGCCTGGCAAAAGAGCAAGACTGTCTCAAAAACAAAAACAAAGAAAAATAAAGATGGAGAGTGGACTGGTAGTTACCAGAGACCAGGAAAAGTGGTGGGGAGGAAGGAATAAAGAGAGGCCAATTAGTGGGTACACATACACAGTTGATGGAATAAGACCCACTGTTTGATAAATCCATAGGGCGACTATAGTTCACAGTAATCTATTTTACATTTTAAAATGGCTAGAAGAAAATATTTAGAATATTTCTAGCATAAAGACAAATAATTAAAGTGATGGATATCCCAATGACACTAATTTAATCTTTACAAATTATATAAATGTATTATCACATGTACCCCAAAAATACGTCTGTTCTGTGTCAATTTAAAAATAAAAAACCAGTTTCATTTGTTAGAATGTAAGCACCATGAGGGCAGGAAATAGGTCTCTGCCTTATCATTCTAGCCCAGTGTTTCTCAACATTTTTTTCCTTATTACTACCCCCATACAATCTTTTTTTTTATTTTTTTGAGACAGGGTGGTTTTGCTCTGTTGTCCAGGCTGGAGTGCAGTGGCATGATCATAGCTCACTACAGCCTCAAGTTCCGAGGCTCAAGTAATCCTCCCACCTCAGCCTACTGAGTAGCTGGGACTACAGATGCATGCCACCACCACCGGCTTACTTTCATATTTTCTGTAAAGATGAGGTTTCACCATGCTGCACAGGCTGGTTGTGAACTCCTGAGCTCAATCGATCTGCTGGTCCTGGCCTCCCAAAGCTGTGAGATTATAGGCATGAGCCACTGTGCCCCGCTCATGCACACAATCCTAATACCACAGATATACTGTTACATACTACATGCCTATCTGGGGTCTTTATATATAAAAACAGTAAGGTATCTTTGCCCTCCTAGGAAATTTAACCCCTTTGGGGGTGACACTACCTATGTTGAGAATACGTGTTCTAGTCCTGATTACATAAGTTGTAATTAATTCTTTGATTCGTGACTTGTGCCATATTTATGAATTAAAGCAAATTGCTAGTAGTTAAGTTTATTTGGCGGTGGTGCCTTTGGAAATGTTTAGCTCCTGAGGATGGATTATGAATGGTATAAGTGCCCATAAAAGAGGCCCCGGGGAGATCCCTCATCCCTTCTGCCATGTACGGTTATAGTAAGAAGACTGTCTGTGAGGAAGGGGACCCTCAGTAGACACCAAATCTGCTGATGCCTTCATCTTGGACTTCCCAGTCTCCAGAACTGTGAGAAGTAAACCTGTGTTGTTTATAAGTCACTCAGTCTATGTTATTTTGTTATAGCAGCCAAAACAGACTAACACAACTATGAACATCTATGGCCAGCAATATCTTCGGGTCATATTTTGCTGTTAATTCTTATGGCTTTTCCCATTTTGGGGGAAGCCCTGAGAAGCTGCTCAATCTAAATCCACACAATTGTCAACGTACCTGGCCAGTTACAATTTCTCTTCTTTGCTACGGTTTTAGAAACCAGATGAGCTGTATAGTAGATGCTGAGTGAAGGTCTAGGAAGCTGTAAAGGCTCATGCCTGAGCTTAATGCTTTGCCTGATTCAGTCAGTGAAGTTCAATGAACGTCAAGAGCAGACCAATTATGTGCCAGACACTGTTTTAGGCACTGGGGATACAACAGTGGCTAAAAAAGTAATGCCATTCCCCTCAAGGGATCAAAAGACATTTCAGCTGATGAGTTCTGGCAGCATGAAAGTGGTGATGCCAGGCAGTGAGTCATGCTAAGGTTGGTGAAAGGATGGAAGATATTTGCCTTCAGACATGAAGGGCTCTACTCTTGATTTCATTTTTTGGTTTGTCCCTGACTTGAACAAAATGAGTTGACTGCAAAGGTGGAGACCAAAAGTTTTTGGGGAATCTATAACTTCACTGATTTGGTGTTCTTAGTACGTAGCAAAGTACCTCCTCAGGTATACCCTGTTCTCACCTCCACAGAATGAATTATTACTCTTCAGCCTTTGCATGTGGAGCAACTTCAGTCTGTAGATGCCCAAACGTAGATTTTTTTTTTTAGATGGGTCTCGCCCTGTTGCCCAAGCTGGAGTGCAATGGTGTGATCTCGGCTCACTGCAACCTCTGCCTCCCAGGTTCAAATGATTCTCCTGCCTCAACCTCCCGAGTAGCTGGGATTACAGGTGCCCATCACCACGCCCAGCTGTTTTTTGTATTTTTAGTAGAGACAGGTTTTCACCATAGTGGCCAGGCTGGTCTTGAATGCCTGACCTCACGATCCGCCCACCTCAGCCTCCCAAAGTGCTGGGATTACAGGCGTGAGCCACAGCGTCCGAACCCAAACATAGCTTTTTAAAGGTTTTCTCTGTTTAAAGAAGGTAGTGGTTCAGGGGCAGAGGGGGTTACCAAACAGAAAGACAAAGCGATTGTTAATACAAAGTCCTAACGTTGGCCTACTAGTCCCTAAGGATTGGCTCCACTTGTCCCCTTGCAGCGACTCTGGCCTTCCTGCCAGTCTAGTTCTCAAACACACTAAGCACGCGCCCATTCAGAGGCTTTGTGCCTCGTGGAACCCACTCCCTAGAAAGCCCACCCTGTATTTCGCATGGCCCAGCACCTCACTCAGGCCCTGCCACTTCCACAGAGAGAAACTCGCTGGCTACTCCCCAACTTACTCTATACCTTCACTCCATTTTATTTTTCTTCACTCACTTAATACTGAGTGATGTGTTATGTGTATGTCTAGAGTCTGTCTTTCCCACTTCAGTGAAAGCTCTGCAGGGGCATGGACTTTGTTGACTACTCTATCCCCAGTTCCTAGAAGTGGCCAGTACAAAGGGTCCTCATAATGCAAATTACTTTGCAGCCTTAGAGTGGTTTAAAACAAAATTATTTCACTATCCACTTTTTTCCTTGAGACATCTTCTATAAATAAGCCTTCTATATGTAGCACGTTTGACGCTCAAGTGTGCTTACGAAAGAGTTTTACTTACTTTGAGGTGTTTTTATTGTGTCTGGAAAGCAGATCGCTGATTAGAAGTATGGAAGTTTAGGGTTGGGTGCAGTGGCTCACGCCTGTAATCCCAGCACTTTGGGAGGTGGGCGGATCACCTGAGGTCAGGAGTTTGAGACTAGCCTGGCCAACACGGTGAAACCCTGTCTCTACTAAAAAAATACAAAAATTAGCTGGGTGTGGTGGTGGACACCTATAATCCCAGGTATTTGGGAGGGTGAGGCAGGGAGAATTGCTTGAACCTGGGAGGCAGAGGTTGTAGTGAGCTGAGATCCCGCCACTGCACTCCAGCCTGGGTAACAGAATGAGACTCCTTCCTCCCTCCTCCCCACCCCCGCAAAAAAAGTATGGAAGTTCAGAATCGTTTCATTCATATTCTTCTCATTCAGGGAAGAAAAGGAATAAAGTATCAGTCTCCATGTGTGCAGAACAGCCACTAAGACACCTTTCTCAGGTATTTCTTTTTTCTGGCCAATTAGAGCCTAAAGTCCCTCAGGTCTTTAGGCTTTACCAGTTCTTTCCTTCTTCTTCCTACCAGACCAAGATGCCCACACTGGCCTTTCCCAACACTCGGCTGGCCTCTTGCAGCAGGCAGCAGGAGTCCAGCAAGACATATTGAAGTGGCTCCCACCTCCCTGCCCCACAGGGTGAGACGGCTCTTAGTCTTCTTCAGATAAAGCTGAACTGCCCCGCCCATTCTACTCCCTCATTTACAGAGCTAACAGGGAAAGCCTATTTCCACCATATCTTAATACAATCCATGCTATTTCTTTGAAGTTTCTGTTCCATAGCAATAAATATTGCATTTTCTTTTTATTTTTTAAAAAATATAGACAAGGTCTTACTCTGTTACCCAAGCTGGTTTAAAATTCCTGAGCTCAACTGATCCTCCCACCTCAGCCTTCCAAAGTGCTAGGATTATAGGTGTAAGCCAGCACGCCTGACCAAAAATGGTATTTTTCAGTAAGCACAAAGTCTAGACAAAGGGAAATTTTAAAATAATCTTATTTTCCAATTGACACCTATAAATAAAAAGCAGTACAAGAGCTCTGATAATATATGTGTAAATATATGCATGCATATTTACAATGTCTTTAAATAAATACATTGATTTGAGAAGGAAAAAACTCTGCTCTCATGCAACCCCTTTAATTAGGTCAAGAAAGTTTTGTGTCATCTGAGGATAAGTGAATGAATGGTAGCAGTTTAAAAAACAGCCTAGTTTGTCAGCAGTCAAGATTTCCTGAAACTGAAACCCAATTAAATATTTAAGTAACTGCAGAAAAACAATCCCGGAAGCCCATTGTCAAACTATTTTCAAAGCCAAGAATGTGTAAAGACTGAACAAAGGACCCAGAGACATCTCAACAAAAGCCAGGAGGACATCCACAGAGACGGGAAGTCTGGCAATACATGAGGATGGAGCATGTGCTGGTTTCTGTTTTAAGTTTGTAACCTGGTTTTAATCATTTTCCAGAAGTATTTCCAAATTAGAAGAGGTGGGGAACAGCTTTAAGATATATTAACAAGGCCAGGCGTGCTGACTCTCTTCTGTAATCCCAACACTTTTAGAGGCCGAGGTGGGCGGATCACCTGAGGCCAGGAGTTCGAGACGAGCCTGGCCAACATGGTGAAACCCCAGCTCTACTAGAAATACAAAAATTAGCTGGGTGTGGTGGCACGTGACTGTAATCCCAGCTACTGAGGAAGCTGAGACATGAGAATCGCTTGAACCCAGGAGGCGGAAGGTGCAGTGAGCTGAGATGGCGCCACTGCACTCCAGTCTGGATAACAGTGTGAGACTCTGTCTCAAAAATAAAATAAAATAAGATGTATTCACAAGACTATTACTTTATTCTGTTTGAGAGCAGCCATGACTTAACAGCTTAGATAGCGATGGGCTATCACAGCTGAGGAAGACTGTGCCGTAAGTCCTAGACAGACTTAGTCCTGTGCCTCTACCTCCAACTCCAACATCTGCTTTTATATTAAGGGGAGCTTTCTGCCTTTTTCATCCATGCCAAGTTGGAAAAAAAAGCCCCCACACACCTAAAATGAATTTAAAACTTCATTTTCTGATGAAAAATAAGAAACATACACATCTAATAATGTACCAGAACTTCTGAAGGATTTATAGGGCTTCTGTGAGAATTAAAGTCATGATGGAGACACATTTAAAGAACAGATACTTCAGTCAGGCTTTCAGTGAGGCACCATGCAGACTGCTTCCAAGATGCTCCCCCTGAAAGGAAGGACTACAACCTTGCACAGCCCAAGCTCCCCATATATTAATTATATATGAAGAGAGTAGCTGGGTGACAGAACAACCTAAGAATTCAGACATGTAGGGCCAGGCGCAGTGGCTTATGCTTGTAATCAACACACTTTAGGAGGCCGAGGTGGGAGGACTTCTTGAAGCCAGGAGTTTGAGACCAATCTGGGCAACATACTGAGACTCTGTCTCAAAAAAAAAAGAGAGAGAGAGAGAAGGAAAGAAAGAAAAGAAGAAAAACAAAGAGAGAAAGAGAAGAAAGAAAGAAAGAGAGAAAAAGAAAGAAAGATAGATTAGCCAGGCGTGGTGTGCATGCCTGTAGTCACAGCTCCTTGTGAGGCTGAGGTGGAAGGGCTGCCTAAGTCCAGGAGTTTGCGGCTGCAGTGAGCTATGATGGTACCCCTGCACTCTGGCCTGGGTGCCAAAGTAAGACCCCATCTCTAAAAATTAAAAAAAAAGAGAAAGTTTAAATCAAGTTGGAGGATGTATAGATATAAAATTTAACTCAACATGGATCGTAGACTTAAATGGAAAACCTAAAAGTATAAAATTTCTAGATGAAATGATAGGAGAAAATCTCTGTAACCTTGAGTTAGGCAAAGGTTTCTTTGATAGAAACACAAAGTATCAACAAGATAATTTAAAAACTGACAAACTGGGCACCTCAAAATTTAAAACTGCTCTTTGCTGAGTGTAATCCCAGCTACTTGGAAGGCTAAAGCAGGAGGATCACTTGAGTCCAAGAGTTCAAGGCTGCAGCTAGCTATGATTGTGCCACTGACCTTCAGCCTGGGTGACAGACTAAGACCCTGTCTCTTTAAAAAGAAAAAAAGGGATTCAGAGATGTAGATGAAAGGAAAGTCAACACAGACAATACATTGGACCAAAAGTAAAACGGACAATACATTTTCAAAGAAAATGTCTCATTTCGAAGAATATCTCTGCACAAGAGTACCTCATAAAAGCATAGGTTGCTAAGGCAGATTTGATTCCTAAATGCTACAAGCAGGAGTTATGGGTATCATGAGCTAATCCAATGTATAGGCTGGAGAAAAGGAAAAAGGGAGGAGGAAGGCAATGAGTGAGTGAATAAGAATCCCAGGAAGACAGCACAGGGGGATGGAAAGGGGAAGACTGGAGCATCCATTGGGAAGAACTGGCAAACACTAAGAATTACTCACAAGTGACTTCAGCTGCTTTCTGTCTGGCTCTACTCACTAAAGTCCATCTGGAAAAGTCTTGTTTAATGGGGATGAAAAACCATTATTTTAGAAAAGAAAAATGCACATTTTTCTTTTATTTATATACTTATAAAAAGATTTACACCAATCAGGCCTATAACAGGTAAAAAGTAAATCTTCTTTGCAAAGTTAAATATATGAAAATCCAAAAGCAGACTGAATTATCAAAAAAGAAAATGTTTTATTTTTGTCACTAAATACAATTAATTTCCCTGATTATAACCCATAATCAATGTCACCTAATATACAGATGGTCTGTACAGAGGTGAACAACCCAGCATCTTTCTCTACGTATATATTAGGACCACTGAACTCAGAAAAAGCAGAGCTGAGCTTGTTAAATTATTGTTTTAGAAACTCTTACCATTTAAATGAAATAGGAAGATTTAGGTAGCAGAACAGTTGTATAATAACTTAAAAAGTTAAAAGCTGTAGTGATAAAGTAATCCTGTGCACTGTTCTCAGAAATGTTAGGCACTTGGCCTTCTTGCAGATCCCAAGTCTAGAAAAAGACAACCAATCACTGCAACAACGGGGCTTGGTTCATTTGCCGTATGGTTGGTCGTGGTGCATTTCTGGTGTATAAGTCAATAGAACAATCATGACCCAGAGGTGAAGCAAAGCCTAGACAAAGAAAAAGTAATTTGTGGATTAGCCAATAAACCAATCTTTACCAATGGCCCACTGTACACTAAGGGCAGGCACTGTGTCTTATCTGCCTCTGTATCCCTTATGGGGCACATGAAGGAAGGAAAGAAAGAAACAACTAGATGAGCTTAGTGCAATGGAGGGTAATACAGAGTCGCTACTCCTACATAATTCAGTTGAGAGGAGTAAGCCCTCAACTTCAACAGATTCATAATATGCACGTGTAAGCAAAATAATCAATCAGGTGATTACAATGCAAAGTGATTAAAACTGTTAGATATACATGAGGTTGGTTAGAAAACATTTTTAGAACAGAGTTATGGTTAGTATTTTGAAAGGGAGTTTAACCAATGTTTGGTGAAGAAGAGATGGGAAAATATTCTAGACAAGAATAACGTGTCAGGTTTCAGAGGCTGACGCAGGGCCCAGAACACGATCCCCAGTAACAAATTTAATTCCCTCATGGTAGTACTGAAATGATATGAGATTCTATCACTAAGTGCCTCACCACTTTGTAGTGTGCCAGAAGTCACATCTCATGGGCACTATCTCATGACAGACAGTGCCCATGTTACTCGTAATCACTAACACCTAGCAAATCAGCCCCTCCAGGGCATATTCTGAATGCTTTCTGATGCCATTCAATATTTTTTTGTTGTTGTTCTCCCTACTCTTTCCTTCTTAAAAACTTGTTATTAAGCCAGGCACAGTGGCTCAGGCCTGTAATACCAGCACTTTGGGAGGCTGAGGTGGGCAGATCACTTGAGGTCAGGAGTTCGAGACCAGCTTGGCCAGCATAGTGAAAACCCTACTAAAAATACAAATCTCTACTAAAAATACAAAAATTCATTGGGCGCAGTGGTGCGTGCCTGTAGCCTCAGCTACTTGGGAGGCTGAGGCGGGAGAATTGCTTGAACCTGGGAGACGGAGATTATAGTGAGCCAAGATTGTGCCACTGCACTCCAGCCTGGGTGACAGAGTGAAACTCAGTCTCAGAAAGAAAAAAAAAAAAAGCACAAAATCTTGTTATTTGAAGTAATAACTCTTCCCTCTAGTGGATCATAGAGAAATTTCTTTTTAAAGAAAACAGCCCATCTTAATTCAACCCAACTACTTTTAGACATACCTACTCCAAATAGTTAGTAGCCTTCTTAGGCACACAGTACAAGCGAAATGGCATCCCAAACTACTGTAACCATTTTACTAGAGCTAAGAAATCAGGGAGAAAGTAAATCAACCTTGAGACTCTTTTAGAAAATAAAGCAAAACACATAAAAATAATTAAAGCAACTTTACAACATCAAGATAAAAAATTGTTTTGTATTGAAATTGCTTTTATCATTAGAAGGGCTTTAAAATGGAGGTAATTATTAGACTGCATTTAAGTTAATTTGATTTGTAGGAAAAGCGTTTGAGGAATTTATATTCTAGACATAATGAATTATCAATTTATAATCTACCAACTTAATTACTAAAAATGAGTTCTCTCTTTCAAAATTGACTGCCGGCTGGGTTCAGTAGTACACGCCTGTAATCCCAGTATCTTGGGAGGCTAAGGTAGGAGGATCACTTGAGCCCAGGAGTTTGAGACCAGCCTAGGCAACATGGTGAAAGCCCATCTCTACAAAAAATACAAATAGCTGGGCATGGTGGCATGTGCCTATAGTCCCAGCTACTTGGAAGGCAAAGGTGGAAGGATGGCTTGAGCCCAGAAGGCAGAGGTTGCAGTGAGCCAAGATCACACCACTGCACTCCAACCTGGGCAAAAGAGCCAGACCCTGTTTCAGAAAAAAAAAAATTTATTGCTAAAACGTCGATAAGATCAGCAGCCAAAAAAACCTAGTTAAAAATCAAGTGCAGCACTGTTTTTTCAAACAAGTTTACTTACCATATAGATAATTACAAAAACTCGTGCTATGGGGTATCTTCGGAGGAAAATTCCCAGACGAATACTGTGCAGACATAGGTGAAGGGAAGACAGGAGAAGAGAGTCACATTCAAAACAAATCTTCCTGTGGTAATATCTAATGATGCTGATAAATTTCACTCACTTAAACTATTTATGTGGTTACCACAGAAAAACGATTTTTATAGTAGACTGCTAAACGACTACTTGAAATAATAATATAGAAATGTCATAGAGGTAAACAAATGCTTTTATCATTATTTGGGGCTTGGCTGTTAAGCTTCAGCAGAGGTATTTCTCTTCATTCTATCACCACAATGTAGGAGGCAAACTTGATCCCTCTGTAAATCTTTTTTATTTTTTTAATTTTAATTTTTTATTTGAGATGGAAGTTTTGCTCTTGTTGCCCAGGCTGGAGTGCAATGGCGCAATCTCCACTGACTGCAACCTCTGCCTCCTGGGTTCAAGAGATTCTCCAGCCTCAGCCTCCCAAGTAGCTGGGATTACAGGCATGCCACCACCACACCCGGCTAATTGTTTTGTATTTTTAGTAGAGATGGGATTTCTCCATATTAGCCAGGCTGCTCTCAAACTCCTGACCTCAGGCAATCTGCTCGCCTCAGCCTCCCAAAATGCTGGGATTACAGGCATGAGCCAGTGGCCTAAATATTTTTTTTAACGAAATTAAAGAAGTTACGAAAGATAAGGTGGTTGTCAACTATGTGAATGTGGGAAAAAAAGATTCTGGTTGGTATTAACCTGCAAATAGCAAATCTGGAAGCTTTTGTATAGATACGTGCTTCTAAAAGGTACAAAGCTATAAAAACTCATGCATTTGAATAAATAGTGTGGAAACAATATGATGTCCAGACCTACTATGCCTCTGCAACATTTTTTTCCTATCAAGACAGATACCTGCAGAAGCAAATAAGCCTTTCTGCTTCTTTCATTGCCACTAGCACAATGTCTTACACGTAGGTTCTCTAACAACTATGTATGTTGAATAAATGAATAGTTGAACTAGATGTGCTTAATTTGGAGATAATGCCTATGGCATCCTAGTTTTGAGGCTTCAGTAACCTTGGTATATCATTCTTCTTACTTTAACCAATGGCTCAATTCTGACACAAAAGGTACAAAGATTATTATGTCACAATTCATTAAAACTTTTCATTATAAACACTACAAAGAAAAAGGGTATAGGTTATCTAGACAAGAACCTTACCAAGGCTATACATAACTATTAAAATATTTTCTTGATAAGGCAGATGTCTGCTAATATAAAAAATTTACATATACACATAATAAATTTTGTTATTTATGTAATATGCATATAAAATATACAATAAAATGAGTACTGTTTAGTTATATATAGTAGCATCTTTTATTCTAATCACATGAGTTCTGGGATAAACATTCAAATGGATACTTTTATCTGAAGTAGAAGCTTTCTTAACAAAATTTAATGAAGTTTCTAAAAACAGAATGTATTATAGAAAGAAGAGATACTGTCAGGGTTAATCATCAATACAATGTCAGCAATGGTAGATCTCCTGAAGTAATTTCATGACATTGAAAGACCATGAAAAGAGTAAGTCACTTTATGAAAGTGTAAGATAACTGTAAAATAAAGAAAAGTGTATATAAGTGTAAAGTATCATGGAAGAAGTAAGTCACTTTCAATACAGACTCTGTCTGATGGGACTCACTATGACTGAAACCCTGGCAAATGTGAAAACAGCTGATGGCCCATCACTCATCCCTCCTGGCGCTGCTTACCTAAACTGATCAATTGAGCTAGCAGCTTTGCGAACTTTTCCGTACATTCCTGCCAGATTAGTGTCTGTGTCATTAAAAAGAACAGGAACATTTCGCAGACGAGTGCCTGTTTAAATAAGAAAATAAATTAATGTCGTGACACAAAAATTAACTTTCTAAGACAATTATAATTGGAAATACATTGTATTACATGTGGAAGAAATTCTCAAGGCCAACTTTCTCAGCATCACCCCAAAGTAGATAAAACCATTAAAAAAAGGACAGGTAAATTTGATTACCTAAATGTTCAAATGTCCATATCCATAACAAGAAAAAATTTTAACCTAAGAAAATGATTTTAGCAATAATTAAGAAGTTTACAAATACTGCGCATTGACAAGAGTCGATATTAATGGGCTCTCTGTTCCTGTGTGAGGAAGAGTGAGGCAGGTGGCCTTTCTATGAAGCTGAGGACTCCCAAACTTGTATTCCAGCCCAGAGGCTTCATCCCCTGCCAGATTCATCCAACTGCCTATTCGCTTCCATCTGGATGTCTAATGGGCACCCCAAAGCCTATCTAACACTACAATTCTGAGTTCTTGCCTTCGCTGTCAACCTGTGTCAGCTGCCATTGCCTTGTCTCCAGGACGTCACAATTCCAATCTTTCCATCTGCTCAGGCCAAAATCCTTGACTCCTTTCTCGCAAACTCCATATTCAATCTGCCAGCATATTCTGTCAGCTCACCTTTAAAATAAATTCTCAGTCTACCCTCACAATCCCACTCAGTTCTAGACCACCATCTCTCACATGTTTAATGCAATGGTTACCCACCCACCTCTGGCCCCCTCTCACCCTGTCTCCCTGCTTCCACTTTTAGCCCTTTGCAGTCTATTCTTGATACAGCAGTTACAGGCAGCCTATTAAAATGCAAGTCAGATCAGTCCCCTGTCTCAAGATCCTTCAGTGGCTTCCTACCTCATTCAGAGTAAAAGTCCCCATACAGGCCTCAACAGCCTACTCCAAGCTCTCTGGATTCATCTTACACAAGTGTCTTTTTCACTTAGTCTACTCCACAGGCCCTGGCCTTCTTGCTGTTCCTGAAACATGCCAGGAACATGCCTGCCTCAGGGCCTTTGTGCCTGCTCTTCTTTCTGCCTGGAACACTTTTCTTCTATGCCTCCTCATTGTTCACTATCTAACCTTCTCTGGGACTTTTCAATATAGGTTATACTTTTCAATGAGGTCTTCCTTGACCACCCTATTTAAATTACAATGCCATCCCCATACCTGGCACCCAGTATGTCTTAAACATTTTTTTATTAAAAGAAATAATTTAAAGCCAAAGAACAGAAATTTGCTGAGTGACAATTTGTAGACTTTATGAAGTTCTAAGATTAAAAATCTGACCTGTTGATGTTTATACTATCTTACAATTATTTTTTATTATGTATGTTGGGAATCTATACATTTCTTTATTAAAATGATAGTGCACAGATACAATTATGTGAACTATGTATTAGCTCTAATACTCCTATTTGCTGGAAGATTATTAAAGCAAATATTGCTTCAAGTGTCCTGAAAGTTCCTCTGTACTGAACTTCTCACCTTGCCAGCATTATCTTAAGTATCTTACACATTTCAATATGATTATCAGTCCTCAGACTATTTTCCCCAAGTCTAATACCAGTGAGGAATACCATTATCCGGTTCACTAATGACAATACCAAATAGTACATGGCCCAGGACTCATATCAAAAAACTGAGTCCTTCATTGGATGAAGTTTCTTTCAAATAAAAATGATCTTTCTGTAATTTTTCAAAACTATGTTTGAATGAAATGTTCTTTTGAGATTCCTTTTTTTGGTTAGTTACCTTCACCATTGTCAATTCCAGACATATTAATCGAAGACCCATTACTACTATTTCCAGAGGCAGAGTTCATCTGCTGCTCAAGGCGCTCCAGTTGAAAGACTAGTGAGTTCTTTTCTGTGCTGAGGCTCTCCAGCATGGTCTGCTTCTGGATGAGAGTCTCTGTTAGCTGATGAAGTCGATTTTCTAACTCAGACTGACTGCTATTGCTTAAAGTTTTATTGGTAAGCTGAAAGAGAAAGTGTTCACAAAATTATTACATAAAACGAAAGTCATATAATACAGAAATCATACTACTATATTTTCATAGGTAAATTGTGGCATTAATTGATTTCTCAAAATATACTGACTCAATGTCTACAGAAGTGATTTTTAAAAACAGTGGGTTCACAAAATCAATTTGGTAGGTCAAAATCAGCATTGAAAAGATAGAATAGAATGGGACATATTCTGATATTTATATAACACATAGTATGTGAGGGTACAATTTTATGAAACTCCTGTTTTGGTTTTGTACATGTAAGTGCATGTGAGTATTGAGACATGATGTAAACTGTATTTCTCACTGAGGCATCATGGTGAAAATATTTCAAAGCATGCGTTTAGAGGACACAGTCCACACTTTTCAGCAGGGATTCAAAAGCCTCCATAATTCAACAGTTACACTGCAGTGCAAAGATCACAGCCTGAGGTTTTCATCTCTGCTCTGTAATTTTCAAGCTACTTGACATTTGACTTTGGATAAATTGCTACACCTCTCTGAATCTGTTTCCTCATCTGTAAGTGAAGGTAACAGCACCTGTTGCACATGGTATTAAGTGATATTAAATTGCTTGAACCCAGGAGGCAGATGTTGCAGTGAGCTGAGATCAGGCCACTATACTTCAGCCTGGGCAACAGAAGGAGACTCTGCCTCAAAAAATAAAAATAATTAATTAATTTAATTGAGATTTGAAAGTCAAAATTATACCTTGGGCTGTCAAATGGATATTGTATCAGCAGGTATGAAAACAATATTAATCTCCTTGTATAGCTCTATTAGAGCTCTTGGGTGACCAGGAGTATTGTCAATAAGTAGTAACATTTTAAAACGAATCTTTTATTCTGAGCAGCAGGTCTCAACAGTGAGCTTAAAACACTCAGTAAACCATGCTATGAACAGATGTGCTGTCATCCAGGCTTTGCTGTTCCCTTTACAAAACACAGGCAGCACAGATTTAGCATCATCCTTAAGGCTCTTAGGATTTTCAGAATTGTAAACAAGCACTGGCTTTAACTTAAAGTCACCAGCAGCATTAGCCCCTAACAAGAGAGTCAGTCTGTCTTTTGAAGCTTGAATCCAGGCACTGACTTCTCCTCACCAGGTATGAAAGTCCTAGATAACATTTTCTTCTAATAGAAGGCTGTTTCATCTACATAAAAACCTGTTGCTTAGTGCAGCCATTTTCTTTCTTTCTTTCTTTCTTTTTTTTTTTTTTTTTGATACCAAGTCTCACTCTGTCGCCAGGCTGGAATGCAGTGATCTCGGCTCACTGCAACCTCCGCTTCCCTGCTTCAAGCAGTTCTCCTGCCTCAGCCTCCCGAGTAGCTGGGATTACAGGTGCACGCCACCACACCCAGCTAATTTTTGTATTTTTAGTAGAGACAGAGTTTCACCATGTTGGCTAGGATGGTCTCAATCTCTGGACTTCGTAATCTGTCTGTGTTGTCCTCCCAAAGTGCTGGGATTACAGGTGTGGGCCACCACGCCTGGCTGGTGGGGCCATTTTCATCAATGATCTTAGCTAGATCTTCCAGATAACTTGCAGCAGTTTCTTCATTGCTGCTTCACTTTGCACTTTTACATTTGGGAGATGGCTTCTTTCCTTATACCTCATAAACCCAACCTCTGCTAGCTTCAAATTTCTCTTTTCCAGCTTCCTCAACTCTCTCAGCCTTCACAGAATTGAAGAGAGTTAGGGCCTTGATCCAGATTAGGCTTTGGCTTAAAGCAATGTTGTAGCTGGTTTGATCTTTCCATACCACAAAGTTTCTCCTTGTCAGCAATAAGGCTGTTTGGCTTTCTTATCATTCGTGTGTTCACTAGAGCAGCACTTTTAATTTCCTCCAAGAACTTTTCCTTTGCATTTAAAACTTGGCTGACTGGTGTAACAGGCCTAGTTTTCAGCCTATCTTGCCTTTTGACATGCCTTCCTCACTAAGCTTAATCATTTCTAGCTTTTGACTTAATGTGAGAGACATGTGACTCTTCCTTTTACTTGAACACTTAGAGGTCACTGTAGGTTTATTACTTGCCTAATTCAACATTGCTGTGTCTCAAAGAATAGGAAGCCTGAGGAGAGGGAGAGAGATGTGGGAATGGCCAGTTGATGGAGCTGTCAAAACACACACATTTATGGATTAAGTTCACTGTCTTACATGGGTGCAATTCGTGGTGCCCCAAAAGCAATTACAATAGTTACATAAAAAGTCACTGATCACAGATCACCACAACAGATATAATAAAAAATCTGAAATATTGTGAGAATTATCAAAATGTGACACAGACATGAAGTGAGCACATGCTGTTGGAAAAATGGTGTGGATAGACTTGATTGATGCAGGGTTGCCACAAACTTTCAATTTGTTAAAAATGCAATATCTGCAAACTGCAATAAAGAGAAGTGCAATAAAATAAGGTGTGCTTTTATCTTTTTTTTGGAAGGGTCTATTCAAGTCTTTACCTATTTAAAAGAAATGGCTATACATCTTATTATTAAGAGTTCTTGGCCGGGCGTGGTGGCTCACGCCTGTAATCTCAGCACTTTGGGAGGCTGAGGTGGGTGGATCATGAGGTCAAGAGATCAAGACCATCCTGGTCAACATGGTGAAACCCCATCTCTACTAAAAATACAAAAAATTAGCTGGGTATGGTGGTGCACGCCTGTGGTCCCAGCTACTCGGGAGGCTGAGGCAGGAGAATTGCTTGAACCCCGGAGGCAGAGGTTCCGGTGAGCCGAGATCGCACCATTGCACTCCAGCCTGGGTAACAGGAGTGAAACTCCGTCTCAAAAAAAAAAAAAATTTAAAAAGAGTTCTTATCCTGGTTATAAATCCTTTATCAGATATATAGAGAGAGAGAGACAAGTAAATATTATCTCCCAGTCTGTGGCTTACCTGTTTTCATTTTTGTAATGATATCTTTTGATGAGAAGAAAATTTTAATTTCGATGAATAGCAACTTATCATTTTCTTCTACAGTTAGTGCTTTTTGTGTCTTTTCTAAGAAATCTGTCGTCCTCAAAACTGCAAAAAGATTCTCCAATACTTTCTCATAGAAGCTTTATAGCTTAGGCTTAGCTTCATCCCAAATTAATTTTTGCTAACTTTACAAGTCTCATTAGGGGATAAGAATAAAGGTTCATTTTTTTCTCTGTATGTTTTCATCTACTCCCATGCAACAATTTTCTTTCTTTCTTTTTTTTTCTGAGACAGAGTTTGGCTCTGTGACCCAGGCTGTGATTCTCCTGCCTCAGCCTCACAAGTAGCTGGGATTACAGGTGCGCACCACCATGCCCAGCTCATTTTTTTGTATTTTCAATAGAAACAGGGTTTTGCTACGTTGGCCTGGCTGGTCTTGAATTCCTGGCCTCAAGTGATCTGCCCACCTTGGCCTTCCAAAGTGCTGGGATTACAGGTATGAAAAATAAAAAAAATACTCAAACTGGCAACCTATTTTTTTTAACCTACATGGAGAAAACCCAAAAGTAGTAAGATAAACATAATTATTTATTGTCCATCTGGAATCAATCTTAACTCTAATTGTGTGATTTCTTTTTTTGGCAATTTATTAAGATGCTGATCTCTTTTCAAATTGTACAAGTCAACTTAATTCTATGGGACAAAGGTTTTGCTCTCTTCTAATTTGATGAAAAACCTTGAAGAGAATTCCTCCTATGGTTAATTCTTTCTTTTTAAGAAACAATGTCTCTCTCTGTTGCCCAGGCTACAGTACAGTGGGGTGATCATAGCTCATTGCAGCCTTAACTCCTGGGCTCAAGTAATCCTCATGTCTTAGCCTCCAAAGTGGCTGGGACTTACAGGTACGTGCCACCATGCCCAGCTAATTAAAAAAAATTTTTTTAGAGATGAGGGTCTCGCTATGTTGCCCAGGCTGGTCTTGAATTCCTGATCACAAATGATTTCCCTCCCTGCCTCAGCCTCCCAAGTAGTTAGGACTACAGTCGAGAGCCACCCTATGGTTTTTTTTTTTTTTTTAAGACAGGGTCTTACTCTGTCACTCAAGCTGGAGTATAGTGGTGCACTCATGGCTCACTGCAGCCTTAACCTCCCAGGCTCAAGTGATCCTTCCCACATCAGCCTCTGAGTAGCTGGGACTGCAGGTGTGTGCCACCATGGCTGACTAATTTTTTGTAAGGTCTCACTATATTGCCCAGGCTGGTCTCAAACTTCTGAGTTCAAGAGGTCTTCCTGCCTCAATCTCCCAAAGTGCTGGGATTTCAAGCATGAACTACCTCACCTGGTCTAAGTTTTGATTAACAAAAATAGTACAATACTTCAGACACAGTAGGTACTCAATAAATAATTAGTAAGTATAGAAATGTTTAAGGATTAAACCAATTGGTGGTTTTTGCTCCTTCTTTTCTTTGAGTTTCTGCTAGCACATCATGTTACCATTTATAAGTATTTCACGAATAGGCAAGGGAAGGAGAAGGGAATGCTCAAATCAGTAAGCTGTTCTCAATTCTTATAAAAATTAAGACAAAATATTTCAAAACATTTAAAATTATGGACTACTGGTTTCCAAGTCTGGAAACTTAAAAAACCATTTTAAGTTTTTCGAAACTTATAAAAAAGCCAAAAAAACTTTTTGAAACTTATGAAAAGTTGACTTTTCATAAGTTTCAAAAAGTTTTTTTTGGCTTTTTTATAATTTTTTTGACTGAAAAGTCAAAAAAATTGACTTTTCATAGTTCAAACTAAGTCATTAACTAAAAAAAAGAATAAATCTTTATGTAAATTATTCAAATGATTAGTTGTCTATTAAGTCAATCATCTAAATATAAGGAAGGAACGGACAACTACAATTACAGGTAACGTGAATGCATGAATCTATCAGTTAATGATAAAGGCTTTGATAAATCTGGGTGGTAGGCACATGAGTGTCATTATTTTCTGTATGTTTTACACTTGCAAGGTTAAAAAAAGATCTGGGTGACTTTATGAAAGACTCATCAATCATTAACAGGAAGACCTGTCATTAGATTTTTCTTAGGAAAATGAAACCACAATTATAAAACTGGCAATCGGTGCAACCACACTGATGTCAAAAGGTCTGAAATTTCAGAGTAATTCTCATCTACTTGGTGACTTTGGCTACAAGATACTTCTATAAGAAGCAAATTATAGAACAGAGGAAATGTAGACTCAAATGGCATTAGATGAAATTTCTACACCAGGTTGAAAGTAACTTATGTCACCACTGTTACAACAGAATTCAGGTGAAAACATGGGAAAGGTCTTACTGCATCCTTTTTTTAAAAAAATGTAGCTTTTCAGTGGCATCTTCTCACAAGTTGTGAATAGTGATTCAGACCTGATTCCTGAGTTTTTGAATTTCTTCTTCTCGATCTTTAATTCTGCTTTGCAATGTATTCTTTGTTCGATAAAGATCTTCTTCTATATAGTGGAACTCCTACAAAGTAAGGCACAAATAAAACAAAAGCTAAATAAGTGTTCCCTATCCATCCTCAGCAACAAAAACCATGCCGGGCACATAGCAGACAATCAGTATGTGTTGAGTGTATAACTGAGTGTTTAACTGAGTGTATTATATAATGAGTATATAACTGAGTGAATAGATGAACAGACTTGGATGGGTCTGATGAAAAGTTAGCACTTTAGCATATATTGTAAACAAAGGCCCATAATAAATAATTATTAGCAGTGTAAATAATCAGAAAACAAAAAAAGTTTATCTTATAGTAATGAGGAAGAATGGTCATCTCTTCAAGAATCTTGGGTATATAACATTAATAATAATGACAACAAACTGGAAAAAATATAAAATATGTGATAAAGATTAATAACAATATAATGTTCATAAAATAGACTAAAACCACAAACCAGGAACATTTAAAAAATAGGCAAAGTACATGAGACAAAGAAAAACAATAATTCAGTAAGGTGGCAGAATATAAAATAATATATAAAATTTAATTTTTATATATTATTTTATAAATATATAAATTTTTGAAATGGAGTTTTGCACTGTCACCCAGGCAGTAGTGCAGTGGCATGATCTCGACTCACTGCAATGTCTGCCTCCTGGGTTTAAGCAATTCTCCTGCCTCAGCCTCCCGAGTAGCTGGGACTACAGGCATGCACCACCACACCCAACTAATTTTTTTTGTATTTTTAGTAGAGATGGGGTTTCACCATGTTGGCCAGGATGGTCTCCAACTCCTGACCTTGTGATCCGCCCGCCTCGGCCTCCCAAAGTGCTGGGATTACAGGCATGGGCCACTGTGCCCAGCCAAAAATCAATAGTTTTATATAAAGCAGTTAGAGATATGAGAAAAAGGCCCCAATAAATAATAGCAACAAAAACAAATAAATTTAACAGATGTGTAAAACACATATAAAGAATACTTTAAAACATTTCTAAAGGGTACAAAAAATACTGGAACATACAAAATGTCATACCATATTCTTAGGAATACAACATCATAAAGATGTCAATTCTCCTCTAATTAGCTCATAAGTTGGACATGATCTCAATAAAAACAAAAGCTGTTTTTTTTTTAATTACATAAGGTAATCCTACTATTCATATGGAAAACTGTAAGAAAGAAAAGCCAGGCTAGGCACGGTAGCTCATATCTGTAATTCTAGAACTTGGGGAGGCTGAAGTGGGTGAATTGCTTGAGCCCAGGAGTTCAAGACCAGCCACAGCAACATAGTGAGACCTCATCTCTACAAAATATAAAATAATTAGCCAGGCTTGGTGGTGTATGCCTGTAATCCCAGCTACTCAGGAGGTTGAGGTGGGAGGATTACCTGAGCCTAAGGAGGTCGAGGCAGCTGCAGAGAGCTGTGATTACACCACTGCATTCCAGCCTGGATGACAGAGTGAGACCCTGGCTCAAAAAAAAAGGAAAAAGAAGAAAATGCAGAAACTCTGAAAAGGAGAATGGGTCATAAAGACATTAAAACACATAAAATCTCAGAAATTAAAAGCAATGTAGTACTGACGAATAAACAGACAAACTGACTAATGGGAGAGAACAAAAGTCCAGAAACAGATTTAGATACCTTGAAAATTTTAGGACATGAGGTGGCATCTCAAATCAATAAAGAAAAGATAAACTATTTTTTAAAAATGATACTAGGACACTAAGTAGCCATATGGAAGAAAATTAAATTGGATCTGTAGCTCACCTTACACATCAGAGTAAACTCCTAATAAAGTAAAGATTTATATACAAAATGAATCCAAAAAAGTACTAGAAGAAAACTACAAGGGCAAATTTCTTTATAATTTCAGAAAGAACGCCATGACTGAAAATCCAGAAACCTTGGTAGAAAAGAATGATAAAGTTGACTACATAAAAATCAACTTCTGGCCAGGCGAGGTCACTCACTCATGTAATCCCAGCACTTTGGGAGGCCGAGACGGGCAGATCACCTGAGGTCAGGAGTTCAAGACTAGCCTGGCCAACATGGTGAAACCTGGTCTCTACTAAAAATACAAAAATTAGCTGGGCGTAGTGGTGAATGTCTGTAATCCCAGCTACTTGGGAGGCTGAGGCAGGAGAATCGCTTGAACTCAGGAGGTAAAGGTTGCAGTGAGCCAAGATTACACCACTGTACTCCAGCCTGGGCAACAGAGCGAGACTCCGTCTCAAAAAAATAAAAAATAAAATCAACTTCTGCATAGCAACAAAACAAAATGAAAACCCTTCAAACTAAAAGACAAATGACAAACTGGGAAAAATTATTTGTAATTTATATTACAGAAAAAAGGCTAATCTCCCCAAAAAGGTTAAAACTTCCAAACTCATTAACAACTGTACTAATGCATTGTTCGTTTGTACAATGGATCACCCAGAATCAGCTTAGAATCTAAGAGTAAAGCACATGCCAATCCAAAAATGTGTCCAAATCACTGAAATACAATGTAGAATAGAGAAGATGGAGTTATTAAGTACTTCCAAAAGCTTTATGCTTAACTGTGAAGACAGTAAAAGAGTAAAGCAGCAGTTCCAAAGCTGTCTGAAAAAGTAAAGGTGATATGGCAGCACACTGCTAGAGACTCCGTTAGATATTTAGCTCAAGTTGTTCATCTCACAAAGGGAAACAAATCAAGATAGGTGAAAAGAGAGATCATGAGAAAGGCAATTAGGGTAGGAGAATCACACTTTACAAGGTTTGTCTGATTTAAGCTCTAGGCTAGTACAAAACTGAAGGTTGATATTACTTAATTAATAAGCACTAAAGGACTCTTCAATTGCAAGATTAAATGCTTTCCATCTGGAACATCTGATTACTAAATAAATAGCCATAGCTACATTAAGCTCCATTTTCTTCTACTTAACTCCCTCATTTTAAAAAGGGCACTGGGAAGAGGTTCGGTAAAACCATCTGCCATAATAAAATGAAAATTATCTCATTAACCATTAAGAACATTAAATTGTTGCCTTTCAATATATAATAGTGCCTTGAATAAGTTAAAATGCAATTTCTGAAAGGACAGCTAACCTCATAACTAAATTATCTAAAACAGCCCATGACATACCCTGCAGGTGGCTACTTGGTGAGTTTTTCTCTGAGTACTCAGGAAACAGATTGGAAGTATAATTTTCATAATTAAAAAAAAATTTCTCTGAGAAGAGAACCAGTTTCAGAAGTAATAAATCCTAATGAAAAACATCTTTAAAGAATTTAAATACACAAAGATGGAAATGCTAACAGTAAATTATAAGAATAGTTTTCTCCTTTGTAAAATAAAAGAGAATAATAGTGATTTACTTGTGAGTATGAAATAATATGTACTAAATGCCTATAACAATGTTGTCAGTAAACTGGTGATGTTATTAACGTTAGATATAGAATCTCATTCTGAAAATGTGGCTATGTTTGTGTTAATATTGAAATTATTATATGAGTACATTAAAGTAAAATAATTTGGTTTGGGAGAATACAACTGCTAATTGAACAACGAAATCTAATTTTAAACATGATTTGTAAGAAGAGTCTGTAATAAGCCTTTTGTCTCAAGAAGAAAGAGCCGTTAACATGGCACTAATATTGTATCTGTATTTTTATTAATATTTACTGTCGTTCCTAGAAAGCAAAAATGCAATAAACTATGAAAACCAACTGATGAATATTTGTTTTTAAGTTTTCTATACTAGGAGATATAACAAAATACAGACAGGGTAATAGAAAGCATTCTGGGCTCAGAAACAGGAATCCTTGGTTCTATTCCATCTTTAATTAGTTGTACAATATTAGGCAAGTCAAATCACCATTCTGTGTCTCCAATTTTCATCTGTTAAAAAACAAGGCTACAGTAATCAAAACAGCAGGTACTGATACCAAAACAGAGATATGGACCAAAAGAACAGAACAGAGGCCTCAGAATTAACACCACCCATCTACAACCATCTGATCTTTGACAAACCTAACAAAAACAAACAATCGGGAAAGGATCCCCTATTTAATAAATGGTGTTAGGAAAACTGGCTAGCCATATGCAGAAAGCTGAAACTGGACCTCTTCCTTACACCTTATACAAAAATTAACTCCAGATGGATTAAAGATTTAAACATAAGACCTAACACTATAAAAACCCTAGAAGAAAACCTGGGCAATACCATTCAGGACACAGGCGTAGGCAAGGACTTCATGACTAAAACACCAAAAGCAATGGCAACGAAAACCAAAATAGACAAATGGGATCTAATTAAACTTAAGAGTTTTGGCACAGCAAAAGACACTATCATTAAAGTGAACCGGCAACCAACAGAATGGGAAAAAAATTTTGCAATCTACCCATCTGACAAAGGGCTAATATTCAGAATCTACAAAGAATTTAAACAAATTTACAAGAAAAAAACAACCCCATCAAAAAGTGGGCAAAGGATATGAATAGACACTTTTTAAAAGAAGACACACAGCCAGCAAACATATGAAAAAAAGCTCATCATCACTGGTCATTAGAGAAATGCAAATCAAAACCACACTGAGATACTATCTCATGCCAGTTAGAATGGCAATCATTAAAAAATCTGGAGACAAGAGATGCTAGAGAGGATGTGGAGAAATAGAAATGCTTTTACACTGTTGGTGGGAGTGTAAATTAGTTCAACTGTTGTGGAAGACAGTGTGGTAATTCCTGAAGGATTCAGAAATAGAAATATCATTTGACCCAGTAATCCCATTACTGCATATATACCCAAAGAATTATAAATCATTCTATTATAAAGACACATGCACATGCATGTTCATTGTGGCACTGTTTACAATAGCAAAGACTTGGAACCAACCCAAATGCCCATCAATGATAGACTGGAAAAAGAAAATATGGCACATATACACCATGGAATACTATGCAACCATAAAAAAGGATGAGTTCATGTCCTTTGCAGGGAAATGGATGAGGCTGGAAACCATTATTCTCAGCAAACTGACACAAGAACAGAAAACCAACACCACATGTTCTCACTCATAAGTGAGTGTTGAACAATGAGAACACATGGACACAGGGAGGGGAACACCACACACCAGGGCCTGTCAGGGGGTCGGGGGATTGGGGAGGGATAACATTAGGAGAAATATCTAATGTAGATTCTAATGTAGATGATGGGGGGATGGATGCAGCAAACCGCCATGGCATGTGTATACCTATGTAACAATCCTGCATGATCTGTACATGTACCCCAGAACTTAAAATAGAGTAAAAAAAAAAATAAAGTTTAAAAAAATAATAAAAAACAAAAATCAAGGAGGATGGGATGGGAAAGCAGGAGGAACCTGCGGGGTAACCCTGAGCCTATACTCTAAGATTTCACTAAGCTGTTTTCCTGGGAGGTCTCCTCATATGACCACTAGAGGACACAGTTTCAGTAGCCCTCAGTCTAAAATCCTGACCTGCTTCAGTCGCTCCAGTTCTGTCTCTAGTTCTTGTTTAGATGCTTTCTGCCCAGCTATTTGGTCATGCAGTTCTTGTAACTGTTCTCTTGCTGATTCTGCTTCATTAACTTGCTGTGCCTCCATATCCTAAAGAGAAAAAGCTTACATGTAAAAGCAATAATTAATATTCAGTTCAACATTTATTGAGCAATTATTATTTTTTTTTTAAAAAGTCGGAGTCTCACTGTCACCCAGGCTGGAATGCAGTGGCACAATCATGGTTCACGGCAGCCTCAAACTCCTGGGCTCAAGAGATCCTCCCACCTCAGCCTCCCGAGTAGTGAGACTATAAGCACATGTCACCAGGCCTGGCTTAATTTAATTTAATTTTTTTTTTAAGAGATGGGGTATTGCTTTATTGCCTAGGCTGGTCACAAACTCCTGGCCTCAAACAATCCTCCTACAGTGCTGGGATTACAGGTGTGAGCCACCACTATCTGCCTACCGTGCAATTACTATGTGCTGTGAACTGGGCTCAGGAAGCACTGAGGAATAAAGATGAGTAAGACATGCTTTTAGCCTATAGGGAGTATACAACCTGACACCTTCATTGTCTACTATGGCTAACAGTGAGTGGAATGAACTGGGGGCTACAGCTGCTGCAGTAAACAATAGCTACTGTAATTATTTACAATTCTTCCATTTTGTTAGACCTAATACTTATTATATATTACATAAATTTTTACAAGAGTAAGAAAATAGGTCAATGTCATTAATGATGCTGAGCTATTAAATAAAACAAATATTTTTCATAATCTCACCAAAAAGACATGGAACAGATAAGAGTAAGTTTAGCATCTACCCAATTTCTAGGTTCGCAGGACCAAATTCTTTGGAATTCAAATTCACAGATTAAAAAAAAAAACAAAACCCTACCTTAACGAATAACAATAAACCCAGAAATAACAGCAGCTATTATTTATTGAGGGTCTATTACATGTCAGAAACAATGCTACACTCTTTACATGTTTTCCTTTACTGTCAGTAGAACCTTTGTTTACCTACATTCTATAGATGAGAAAACTAAAGCTCCGCAAGATGAAGTGTCTTATGCAAAGAGCATCTGCTGAGTACCAAAGATGGAACCTATCCAGGTCTGTCTGCTATTCAAGTCTATGCTCTAGACAAGGTGTCCTATTCTCACAACTTCCATGCTTTCTTCTGTAGTTCACAAGTCTCACAATATGCCGAGTTAATGCATCCATGAACATTCTTTACAAAAAGTTTCTTTCTTTTAAGAAAAGGAGGATCATTATGCTGCACTTTATCTTCTCTCACCCTCAGAGATTCCTTCCTACGATATTTATGTCAAAGACCTCCAAGTTTAAGCAAAATAAATGACCCATTTTTACTTTTAGATTAAATACAGTAATTATACATAAACTATAAATTATAAAAGTAGAGACAAAACTATAATTAGAAGACCATCCCTGAGCCCATACTCATATCAGAAAACATCTCAGCTTCACATATAAGCTCAAATCTGGTTTGCTTTTAACCACTAGAATAAGATTTATAATTATGAAGATTCTGTTCTAACTCCAAACCAAGGCACACAGCAGGCACTTGGTAACTATTTTTTGAATGAATGAATCTGTTTCTTATCCCCATAATTTTATGGTCAACTTATGGATTAGAAACCTGGTCAGGCATGGTGGCTCATGCCTCTAATCCTAGTACTTGGGAGGCTGAGGCGGGTGGATCACTTCAGGTCAGGAGTTCAAGACCTGTCTGGCCAACATGGTGAAACCCTGTCTCTACTAAGAATACAAAAAGTAACCGGGCATGGTGGCACTTGCCTGTAATCCCAGCTACTCAGGAGGCTGAGGCAAGAGAATTGCTAGAACCTGGGAGGTGGAACAGAGGCTGCAGTCAGCCAAGATCATGCCACTGCACTCTAGCCTGGGCAACAGAGCAAGACTCCATCTCAAAAAGAAAAAAGAAAAACCTACTGCTTTAGCCCAGCATGGGCTGCAATAGCCCTACAATTCCAGCACTCTGGGAGGCTGAGGAGAGAGGATCACTTGAGGCCAGAAGTTTGGGACCAGCTTGGACAACATAGGGATACCCTGTCTCTAAAAATAAAAAAATTAGCTGGGCATGATGGAGTGTGCCTGTAGTCCCACATACTTGGGAGCCTGAGAAGGGAAGATTGCTTGAGCCCAGGAGTTTGAGGCTGCAGTAAGCTATGATCATACCACTCTAGGCTGGGAGACAGAGCAAGATCCTGTCTCCTTAAAATACAAAAACAAACAAACAAACAAAACCTATTGCGTTAGTAACGCTGCTTCTCTAAAATACAGAATCCATCGCCTCTCGAACTGGTAACATCTGAGGGTAAATGTTGTCTACTAAGCTGAACCATGATGAATCTTACCTGTAATTCGGATCTGAGCTGATGTATCTGACCCATCAGCTTCTGTATTTCCTCCCTCTGCATCTCTTTCTCATGCCTAAGTTCTTCCAGCTCCATGCTATTGGCAGTGCTGCTATCTAGGCCTTCAAAACCAGAGCCTTCCTTCAAGCTGTTAATCAATTTTTCCTTAGACTATTATAAAAAAAAAAGAAATATGCTTAAGCAAAGTAGAAATTAGTTTGTATACTGAATATCTACCATTCAGAAAATAACCTACTATAGAAACATTCCATTATCTCCATCAAAAAGTCCACAGGTTTTCTTAAATTCATAAGGATAAAAAAACGAAATAGAGCCTTGTTGTATGATGTCCTTGGATTTTAGCCCCCACAATCATGGTAAAGTTGAAAACTTGTTATAAATAAGATTTTTTTTTTTTCCGGTTGGTCGTGGTGACTTACGCCTGTCATCCCAGCACTTTGGGAGGCTGAGGTGGGCGGATCACCTAAGATCATGAGTTTGAGACCAGCCTACCCAAGACGGTGAATCCCCGTCTCTACTAAAATTACAAAAACTAGCTGGGCATGGTGGTGCATGCCTGTAATCCCAGAAATTTGGGAGGCTGAGGCAGGAGAATTGCCTGAACCTGGGAGACAGAGTTTGCAGTAAACTGAAATAGTGCCACTGCATTCCAGCCTGGGCAACAGAGCGAGACTCTGTCTCAAAAGAAAAAAAAATTTTTTTAATTTTTATTTATTTATTTGAGACAAGATCTTGCTATATTTCCCAGGCAGGTCTTGAACTCCTGGCCTCCAGCAATCCTCCTATCTCAGCCTCCCAAAGTGCTGGGATCATAGGAGTGAGCCACCACACCCGGCCAAACAAGATTTTTCTCACATTTTCTTCTCGTACTTTTTATTTTCCATCACATTCTACTCAACAAGTATTTATTTGGCATGGTGCTAGGTGTTCTGTGCAATAAAGATAATGTCTCTCTCTCAGACAGTACCCTCTGCCTTACAAATTAAAAGAGAAGTTACAAGTATCCAGCAGAAGGCAATAAACACAAGTGGAGAGAGGGATATGGTGGGATTACTTGCAGAGTTCTGAGAGGAAAAACCACTTCTGGATAAAAGGAGGCTTTAACTCTAAGCCTGGAAATATGGGTAGACCTTTTTTTAAGTGCAGAGAAAAACAGAGGGCAAAGCATAAAAATGCAAAAGCACAGAAAGTCTATAAGAAAATATTGTGAGATGCAGCTCAGATAGTATTTTAAGACCAATTTGGAGGGGCTCCAGATCCCAGGCTAACTGTGTTAATATTTGACAGGCTAAAACAAATTACAGGAAAGTAGATAGAGGAGTGACATAACCAGAGAAGCGTTTTAGAAGGCTAACCTTGCAGGGCTATGAAGAAGGTGCTCACAAACGATGGTCCATGGGCCTGTTTTTGTGCAGCCTGTAAGCTAAATGTTTTTTTTAACATTTTAAAAGGATCATAAAAAATAAAAACAAAGAATATGTGATGGAGACTACAGGTAGCCCACATAGCCTACAATATTTACTGTTTGACCCTATAAACGTTTTCTGACCCCTAGGATAAAAGAGGAGATGGAAGAAGAGATTTGACGTGCAAGGACCAGTTTATAAAGTCCTAATTCTAGACTAGGAACAATAAGGACCAACAGCTTTCACCTTAAATTCAAATATTATAAGGTCATTCTCCTCCATCAAAAATAATTTTTCCTTTTCTGGAGAGTAGGATTATGGGTTATTTCCATTTCCTTCTTCAAACTTTTTTTGTAGTCTTCAAATTTTCTATGATAAACATGATCATTTATAACACTTTAAGATTTTATTAAATAAAAAACTCAGAAACCTCCCAACCTCATTCCCCCACCTAGGTACTGTCCTCATGACCATGGTCAAACATGCTGCCTTCATGTCTCCAGCTCCCAGCCACCCTGGAACTCTCCGTTGAGAGGTCCCCTGTCCTAGTTGCCAAATCTGAGAACTCAGCTCGGTACTCGTCACATCAGAGCCGCCTGCCGTAGCTGGCAATCATGCCCCACTTGAAACTCTCCCCCTGCTTGGCTTTACTGGATGGCATCAGTCTCCTCCTGGTTCTCTCTAATCTCTGACCCCTCACCTTCTCAGTGCTTTTTCTGTTGCAGGTGATCTCCCTTTGCTCAACTTGTAACTGCTGATATATTTAAGACTGTTTTTAGACCTCAGCCTTTCTCCCACTTAGGCTACACATCGCTCTTGGCTAACCTTACCTACACTCCCAACTTACTTCTAATTACCTTTCTAACATTTTCACCTCAATGTCGCATCAATTTTGCATACTCATCATAATTTCTCATACTCTCTTTTAATCCTAACCTGCTCTTTCCTGTTTCTCCTTTTATTAACACAAGGAAACATCATTCATACACTCAAACCAAAAACCTGGAGTCATCCTAGATTCCATTTGCCTTTTTCCCATCCTTCCAATTAAATCTCCACATATCATATATATTCTACCTCCGACATATCTCTTAGCTGTCCCCTGCCTGTCATCCTCACTGCCACAAATTTTGATCAGGTCCTCATTATTTCTTATAATCACCTCTTCACCATCTACATGCCACTGATGTCACTATGCCACCCCTTATCACTTCCATGCATTCAGTAATTTACTGAGTACCAGGCACCGTGCTAGGGTACAACGATGAACAAGACAGAGGTCCAAATCTCCCCGAACCTTTTCATCAAGCTGCCACAGTTCCAACACTCAAACCTGATCATGGCTTCTGCCTGTCATTGAGCTTTATGAGTCTTTTGCCTCCCATCTCTGAATACTTATGCTGCAGCAATAGAGAACTAGCTGCAGTCCCTTAGAGACGCCATGTTCTCTCCAGCCCCCTTGCTCTGGCACAGGAAATCTCTTCCCTATCATGAGTCTTCCTATTCATCTTTCAAGTTTCTCTTTATACCACATCTCCTCAGTGCAGTGACAGCCCCAGGCAAGTTTTAAGAGATTCTTCTCTCCAGTTTCCATTGTACTGCACCAATAACTTTATCATATCAATTACCTCAGCTTCTTTCCATTAAAATCAATGTTTTCTTAAAGGAAGAGGACACATCTTTTGAGCTTTGTATCCTCAGTGCCTAGTGAGTAGTTAGGTGCTCAATAAGTAACTTTTCAACAAATTAACAAATTAGGGTGATATAAAAAAGTACTTAGGAAGAAGGGTTTGGGGAGGAGATGAATATGATAATCCATAGAAGTAGCATTAGAAAAAGGTATTCATAGCCATTAGGAGTTTGAGACTAAAGGAAAAAGGTAAAGTCAAAAATGAGGTTTCAAGCTTTACTGCCAGATGGCAGTAACACTGACCAAAACAGGAGAATGAGAGAGAAGCTGGTCTGGGAGCTGAATACCCCATGCCTCCACAGTAGGACATTGAAGTCAGGAGGTCAGGGTTGGAAACATGCTTGAAGTCATATGCAGGTGGCTACTGGAAGCAGAGTGAGCATATGGCAATGCAAGGTAAGAAAAGGCAATGAAAGAGGGTTCACAACAGAGCTTAGGAGGACTCTGACTCTTTGGAGATTGGGAAGAAGGCCTAAGGGAGACAGAAACAGCAGTAGAAGAGGACAAAAAGAGAGCCAAGAAGATGTGAACAGCATAGAAGGCAGGAGTTCCAAGAAAGTGGGAGAGTTAACGGGGCCAAATGTTGTACCAAAATAAAAGGTATGGAGACTAAAAAAAGAACAGAGAATATTTATTTTGGTCATTAAATACTTTTGAGAAGAAATGTCAGACATGTAGTAGGAAAAGAAGGAGATAAAGTTAACAAAGTCTACAGAAATGAAGATGGCATATATACAACAATTCTGCTAAGTCCATGCAAAGTGGGTGCAAAGCTAAAAGAGACTGTTTTTCTCTTAGGAGTCTGGGATCTAGTCTTCATTTTTCCACTAAGTAACCATGTGCTCTTGAATAAGCTGAGCCAGAAGGTGGCAGCAGCAGAGAGAGGCACACATAGGAAGCAAGGGAATAGATAAAGGGCTTACATGAGGTGGAAGGAGATGGAATCAGTGCACAGGCAGGGAAATGATCCTAGAAACAAAATGAAAGGACATGTTTTCCCTCTGAAATGAGGGGCAAAGGAAAGAGAACTTGAAAACGACATTAGATGACTGCAGGTCTTCTAAGTAGAGGGTAAGGTTGCCTTAGATCTGAAGGAGGGAAAGAAGAGCTGGATGAAGCAATTCTGAGAACTGGATGAGTCCTAAAGCAGTTGCTGCAAAAATTCAATAGGAGATTAACAAGGAAGAATAAACAGCTGCTCAACAACAAGCACTAATATCATCACAGTGAGTAAGGTGACAGGTTGAAGACCTGAACTAGACAGTGGGAGAAGGAATTTAAAAAAAAAAAAATTGGTAGGAACAAGAGACACTGTATCCTTTTAATCAAATTTCTCAAGTAGAGCAAGACACCTAAAGCTAGCCAACCAGCCAAACATGAACAAAGCATCTCACACAGTATCTACAGGTCTCAAAGCGTCTTTCAGTTAACTCGCTCATCTTAACATCCAAAAGTGTCCATTTCATGCTTACCTGGAGTATTCTAGTAGCTTTTTGCTTGTAGTCAATTAATTCCTGCTTAGAGGACTCCAAGTTCAACTTATATAGCTTGACTTGCTGCTGCAGTTCATCAACTCTCTTCTTCTCATCTAAATATTTTCTTTCTGCCAGAGTAATTGCTTCTGCTAAATTCTGACGTTCCACTTCCACTTTATTAAGGCGTGCAGCAAACTCACTCTGTGACAAATTTTTATGTCATAATTATTATATCATTGAGCTTTGAAACATATTTTACAACCATCCATTCAGATATCTTATGGGATTTATTAGCTAAGCCCAACAACATAACAGGGAGGGGAAAAAATTCTTAATTTGTTAGGAGCTAAAGAATAGGAAATCAAAGGTTGTGGCTCCCAAACATGGCAATGCATCAAAATCAACTAGGAAGTTTGTTAAAAATACAGCCATCCAAGGCCTTTCCCAAGCTTACTAAATTGGAATTTTCAAGATGGGCTTGGGAATCTGTTAAGAAATTTCCCAGGTGAATATGGTCACTTGGATACTAGGTCTGCTCTGATACTAGCTGATCAACTGCTTCCAATTTAATAAGTAGATAAATAAGTGTAAATTACACCACATTTTAAATAATCAGTATCAAAAAAAAATGTAAAATATCTCATTAATAACTTTTAATTTGACTATATGTTGAAATGATTACTACTTTGGATATACTGTGTTAGATAAAATATATCATTAAAATTAAGAAACACACACTACCTGATATTTACTTTCAGGACTGAACTACTTTCACCTGTTGAAAACCTAGCCCAGACCAGTGGTTTGCAACCCTGACTGCTCATTAAACACACCTGTGAATCTTGTAAAACCAAAGTGCCAATACCTAGGCCCTACCTCATACAATGGAATGTGACTATCTGCGTATGGAGACCAGGCGGTACCACACAGGTGATTCCCATGTGTAGACAGGCCTGGGACTGAACTAGACACAAAAATTCATCTGAAAGTAAAACTCTTTACATATTACATATAATTTTCTCTTGAAATAAATGAGCCAGATTAATCTGGAATCAGAAAAAGCTTAAATTAATAAAAACGATAAAATACGATCCCCCAAACATTAGCATTTAATCAAATAATGGCAATGATTGTTGCAAAAATTAAGTGAAAGATGTATACCTCCCATGCATATTAACTATATTAATTGTCTCTCAACACATAAAATTAAATAAACTTAGCAAGGATCAAGCTAAATTTTCAAATATCTGATTTTTGTCACAGAAACAGAATTTTCAGAAATGTATTACAGAATTGTATGAAAGAGTAAATGTGCTATGAAACAGCATAAAGTCATTTCTTCCTTGTCCAAATAACAATAGGAATCCATTATCACCCATTCTAACCTGCATCTGTTTATAACTCTCCTGCTCTCTCTTCAGAGTGGCATCAGCTTCATGCAGTCTCTCCTGAAGAGTTTGCAGAGCTTGATTCTGCAGGCTATTACCTTCACTTTGATCCTGTATTATTCTAAAGGAAAATGCATCATGTGAAAAAACTCATGTCTATAGTGTACAAGTGATAAGGCAGAATAATTTTTGGAGCATCACCTTGTTAGTCAAGCACAAAAAAGATGATGTGACTGAAACATTCTTAGGCAAGTCTTTCCTTTCTAATGAAATGTAATCTAATATTTTTAGGCATCCAAATATAAGTACACATTGTATAATAAAAAATGGCCAGGCACGGTGGCTCATGCCTATAATCCCAGCACTTTGGGAGGCCAAGACGGGCAGATCACCTGAAGTCAGGAGCTCAAGACCAGCCTGGCCAACATGGTGAAACCCCGTCTCTAAAACAAAAAAATTAAAAATAAAATAAATAAATAAAAATAAAATAAAATAAGATTTATGACAATATAAATTCAGAATTTGCTAACAATGCATCTCAAGGTTCAACAATGAATCCATTTTGATCATACACATTTCTAACACTACCAAAAGAAATAGTCCCTCTTGCAAATTTCCAAGAAAGCTAAGTTTCATAAGACGATAGATACACTACAATGTTTACCATTATTTGCACTGGAAAAAGAGAATCATTCTATCTCATTTTTTTCATTATTCATAGACTCACGTACCGTGATTTTTCACTCTGTAAGGCTTCTAATGCTTCTGTGCGAGTACTCAGCAGCTGGTCAGCTTCCTGGAGTCTCACTTTCAGTACAGCCAGCTGGGAATCCTTTGCAGCCACAGCTTCAGTCAGGTCATCGACTTGGGCTCGAAGTTCTCGAGTTATTCGATCACTCTTTGAATGGTCGGCATTCCACTTTTCAACTCTTGCTCTTGCTTTGTTTAATTCTATAAAAAATTTAAATTTCTCTATACAAGCAAAACCAAACACATTTTTCTCGGAGCACATATAGTTTCTACTATGAGTGCCATTAGTACTTTCCTTATTGCCAAAATTAGGAGCTTACACATATCTTCAATTTTCTTTGCCCCAGTGGGTCATCCATTTTTCAAGGCCAATATTCACACTTAGATTACAGTTAATAGATTATAAAGGGGCATCAAGCTGGCTGCTCTTCTACAATGCTGTTTGTATATCATAAAGCATCTGGGAGCCAAAACTAGTATTAATAGATAGCAGAGTATATTTTGGAAAGTTCTGTTAGTAATAGGGGAAGGAATGCAAATCCAAATCAAAGGGATACCCCAGTAAGAACAAAACAAACAAAACAAAACCTAAAGATAAACACAGAAAAGAATCTATTTCTTTCAATTATGTTACAAAAAGATGTTATTCTTTTGACCTAAGAAATCAATGCAAAAAGAGCAAAGTAGTACTCTATTTCAGAATCCAATGGCATTTCCACACCTTCACATACCATATGCAATTGCAGTTTAGTCACCAAAAACTTTTTTAAAATACTGAATCAAACTTTATAGGATCTCAAAGCTTTTTTTTTTTCAGTGAGACAGACCTTTTTTAACGAAAAAAGAGAGAGAGAGAGAGAGAGAGAGAGCCTCACTCTGTTGCCTAGGCTGGAGTGCAATAGCATGATCATGACCCATGACTCACTACAACTTCCAACTCCTGGGCTCAAGCAATCCGCCCACCGCAGTCTCCAAAGTAGCTCAGACTACAGGTGCATACCACCACCCAGCTAATTAAAAAAAAAAATTGTTTTTTGCGGCAAGGGGGTCTCACTCTGTTGCCCATGCTGTTAATGAACTCCTGACCTCAACCAACTTTCCAATCTCAGCCTTCCAAAGTGCTGGGATTACAGGCATGAGACACTGTGCCTGGTCAGACAGCTCTATTTCTATGTCTAAATTAGTCTGGGTAAAGCAAAACTTTTTCTAAAGTCAGCCTGACTAGTGAGTCTTAAACTATCTACCTATTCCTCTCTTCTGAGCTTCTATCCATAGCTTGGCAAAACTTTTCCCACCATCCCCCAACTCCTTTCTAATTAGCCCCAGAAACCAAGGCAGCAATTTCTTATTTTCTTCTCAGCCACAGTCACAATAACATTCACACTTTTCTCAGTCGCCACCTCAGTAATGAGATTATTTCCTTCTTAATTATCTATTTCTGAGGAACCTGAGGTTTTCTACTCCAGGGCCACCTCACTGCACATTTCTCAAGAGCACTGTACTGAATTCCATCTACATTTTATGCGCCCTAGAGCAGCAATACTGCAACCCTATTAGTGTCTACTATTTTGTTTAATGGAACAGTTTCCCTTGAAAGTTCAGAATAAATGAATGAACTAGACTACTACTACTGTTTGTTCCTCTCAGTTCTTAAATGTCATGGTTCTTAAAGAATAACCAAAGAATCCAATACTCCTACGTTTTGGGTTGGTGGGAGGATGACTGATCCCATTTCCAAATCTGGGCCCTGTATTTCTATGAAAATATCATTTTACAAGTCTCATCCAATTTCTCACAGTTTAAATGTAAATACTGCTAATAGTTTAAAGTTTTTTAAAAGTTAAATTCCTAATCCTGTACAATTTAAATAAGCTTCTACCTTCTTGCGTTTCTTTGGATCTTTGCAGTAACGAGGCCATTTCTTGATTCAAAGACTGAACTTCATTCCTCAGCAGCTGATTCTCCAGTCGAAGGTTAGATAGTTCATGTGATTTACCACCATCATCATTAGGTGCTGGGGTGTGCTCAGTGCAGGTAGCATTTGATGATGCATTTTCCTTTGAAGGTTCCTCTTGACCTTCATGACTAGAATCTGAGTTATTGGCAGCTTCTGTTAAAAAAGAACATGTTTTTGTTACATTGGCATGTTCACCACATATGCATTAATAACTTGCTTTCGTAGGATGCTCAAGTTGACTGCTATAGCTAAAATACCATAAAAAGTAAACAAATTCTCAGCTCAGTGTGGTGGCTCATGCCTGTCATCCCAGCACTTTGGGAAGCCGAGGCAGGCAGATCACCTGAGGTCAGGAGTTTGAGACCAGCCTAGCCAACATGGTGAAACCCCATCTCTACCAAAAATACAAAAATTAGCCAGGCATGGTGGCATGCACCTGTAGTGCCAGCTACTTAGGAGGCTGAGGCAGGAGAATTGCTTGAACCTGGGAGGCCAAAGTTGTTGCAGTGAGCCAAGATTGCGCCTCAGCACTCCAGCTTGGGTGACAGAGCAAGACGCGGTGCCAAAAAAAAGTAAATTCTTAATAGCTTCCCTCTGATGACATTTCATTCTCATAAATGGAGCATATGGACCTCTGAGGATCCTCAAGTCTGGATACACTGAATGAATGGCAACAGAGAGTACAACACAGTTCTGGGGAGAACACCAGAGATCACTTGAGTGGTTGGGTTCAGGTAAATAGTTTTGGATTTCCTTTTGTCTCCAAAATGTTTTTGGAAAAATAACCAGGACAAGTCTCAAACACTGAAAAATTGAGAAGGCACAACAGAACAGCTGTAGGTTTCAAGGCAAGAAGAGTAGTAACAGGTCACTGCAATTTTTTTTTGTTTTAACAAACTGGAATCTAAAATGTCTTACCCAAAGAGACAGAGGCTCATGAATTCAGATTAATCTTGTTTTTGTTACTAAATATAATGCAAGTATACTTTTAAATTACTCTAAATATTATGTGATGAAAATGAACTATCTAAATAACAAAACTGACTAAAACAACAAATACATGGGTAAAAGATACTTTCTAAGGTTATATAAACAAACATCAATAATCAAATGAAAAAGTTCTGAACATCTTTAGTTATCAAGGAAACGCAAATTAAAATCACAATGAGAACCAATAGACACCCCCTAGAATGGCTAAAATGAAAAACACCAAATCCTGGTGAGACTGCAGAGCAACTAGACCTCTCACTGTTGGTGGGACTATAACATGGTACAACCACTGTGGAAAAAGGTTTTATAATTTCTTAAGAAATTAAACATGCAGCTACCGTTTCACCCAGCAATTCCACTCCTAAGTATTTCTTCAAGAGAAATGAAAACATTTGCCACAAAAAAGCAAGTACAAAAATGTGTATAGCAGTTTTATTCACAATAACCCAAAACTGGAAACAAACTCAATGTCCATAAAAGAGAATGGATAAACTGTGGTACAGCCATATAATGCTATGTAACAAAATAAAACAGAATAAAAAAAAAGAACAGTAACATGGATGAATCTAACAGTTCAGTAAAAGAAGCCATATTAGAAAGTATACATACTATATAATTAATTTATATGAAGTTTTAGAACAAGCAAAACTAAGGAGAGAAAAATCAGAGCAATGAGTGCTTCTAGAGATGGGGTTGGGAGATTAACTGAAAAGGAACATGAGGAACTTTCTGGGGCAAAAGAAATCTATATCATGGTAAAGGTATGGGTTACACAGGCATAGCCATTCATCACATAAATAAGATTTTTGTGCATCTTAATATATGTACATTTTACCTAAAAGAAAAAATAACCACAAAAAGCTAATAATCAAGTGGGGTAGGGAATAGGGGGGGTACCTAACCCATGATTTTAAAATGGGACTGTTGGCCAGACACGGTGGCTCACGCCTGTAATCCCAACACTTTGGGAGGCCAAGGCAGGTGGATCATGAGGTCAGAAGTTCGAGACCAGTCTGGCCAACATAATGAAACCCCATCTCTACTAAAAATATGAAAAATTAGCCAGGTGCAGTGATGTACACCTGTAATCCCAGCTACTAGGGAGGCTGAGGCAGGAGAATCGTGTGATCCCGGGAGGCAGAGGTTATAGTGAGCCAAGATCATGCCACTGCACTTCAGCCTGGGTGACAGTGTGAGACTCCTGTCTCAAAATAAATAAATAAATAAATGAAAATAAAAATTAATTCAAAAAATCAATTGATTTGTATACTATATTAATATTAAAGAAGAAAAACTATATTATTATCTCCAGTGGTAGAGAAAAAAATTGCTAAAATTCAACATAATAAAAATTCAAACTAGATATTTATAGAAATTTCCTTAACCTAATAAAAAATATCTATGAAAAGCATAATGTAAAATCATACTTAATGAAACAAAGACAAAGAAAGAACAAGATACAAATTTGGTTGTTGAGTCCTAGCCAATGAAGAAAAAAATTTTTAAAAGATAGAAGGGCTAGGAAGATACAAACTATCCTCATACACAGATAACTGTGCTGTTGAAAACCTAAATTTATGTCCAGAAAAACATGAAGATTAAGAGCTATCTAGATTGCTGTGTATGTATACACAAAAAACAACAAGAAGTACAACAGCAACACAGCAAAAATTTTTAAGAAATACCACATATAATTGTTTCAAAAAATATAAACCACTTAGGAATAAAACTAACATAAAGTATATAAGATCTTGATGGAGAAGAAAATAAAATCTTAATGAAAGACATTACAAAATATGTTGAAATTATACCCCATTAGTGGATAAGAAAATTCAATATAGCAAAAGTGCCGATTCTCACCAAACTGTCTATATAGAAGCAATGAATTCCCAATAAAAAGACCAACAGAAATTTTGTGAAACTTGATAAGCAAATCCTAAAATGCATATGGGAGTGGAAAGTCCAAGAACAGACACAGCATTTCTGAAGAAAGACCACAAGGTGAAAGAAGCTGCCCTATCAGTTATCAAGACATATAAAACTACATTAATTAGAACAGGGCGGCACTGGCACAAGGATACACAAACAAACCAATGAAATAGAATTAGGGTCCAGAAACACACTAATGAATACTTGATATATAAGAGAGGTGGTACTGCAAATTGGTAAGGACAAGAGACTCTTTTCAATAAATGAAGCTAGAATAGCCAGTTTCCCTATGGCAAAAAAATGGAATGGAATGCCTGTCTCACACTATAGAAGACAATACAAAAAATATCTTCATGACCTCAGTGTAAGGAAAGATTTTCCAAGACACAACAAACACAAGCCATCGGTCATCTACATTAAGAACTTCTATTCATTGAGATACTACAGAGAGAGGGGAGGAACGGAAAACCAAAGTAAAACTGGAGGAGGAAAAGAAAGAATTGGAATTTAGAATATGTAAACAATGTCTATGAATCAAGAAAAAAGACAAATAATCTAACAGAAAAAAATTTATTAAAAAAGACTTGAGTAGATACTTCCCAGAAGATGAAACCTGAACAGTCAAATATCTGAAAAGATCTTCAACCATACGAGTAATAAAGGAAATAAAGAGTATCAACAACAAACCTGATCAGCAAAAAATAAAAAGTCAAATTGAAAATAAAAAATGTTGGTGAAAGGCCGGGCGCGGTGGCTCACGCCTGTAATCCCAGCACTTTGGGAGGCCAAGGTGGGTGGATCATGAGGTCAAGAGATCAAGACCATCCTGGTCAAGATGGTGAAACCCCGTCTCTACTAAAAAGACAAAAAATTAGCTGGGCATGGTGGCGCGTGCCTGTAATCCCAGCTACTCAGGAGGCTGAGGCAGGAGAATTGCCTGAACCCAGGAGGCGGAGGTTGCAGTGAGCCGACATCGCGCCATTGCACTCCAGCCTGGGTAACAAGAGTGAAACTCCGTCTCAAAAAAAAAAAAAATGTTGGTGAGAATGTGGAGCAAAAGAAGTTCTTAACCACAGCTGGTTAGAATATAAATTGGTACAACCTCTGCAGAAAGCCACTTCAGCATTACTAGTGTAGCTGAACACTGTCAAACCCTACAGCTCAGCAATTATATTTCTACACATTTCTAGGCATCTCAGGACATTGGTTCTCAACCTGGGGTGATTTTGCCCTGCAAGGGACATTTGGCAATTTGTGGAGACATTGTTGGTTGTCACAATTGAGGGTGCTCCTACCATCTAAAGGGTTAAGAGGCCAGAGATGCTGCTAAACATCCTACAAAGAACAGGAGAGCTTCCCACACTAATGAATTATTTGGCCCAAAACACCAATAATCTCAAGGTTGAGAGGTCCTAACCAAGAGAAACAATTTTTATAACTCCTGTGTATTATAACCTGTTCTAATTCATTTCCCTGACAACTAGGTTCCCTTTAGGTCCATTCTTTATAATTAAATTCAAGTTGTTTTCTTTGAAAGTACAAAAATAAGCCATGCCTACTCGACTTAAAGACCTCTACTAGCAACACACTGCCTATGGCAGTCACTTTCAACTATTGGCTAACAACCACCTACAGAACAACAAAATCAGATGCCCTGGCTCCATCCCCAGAAAATGTGATTCAGACTGAAAGACAGACTGAAGTGGGTGAAGTAGACATGTAAACAGGTAATTTACATGTGGTCTAGTAAACGCAGCAGTTGAAGTATGGTCGGACAGTTGTGGAAGCATGAAGAGGAGGTAACTAATTGCGTAAGGTATTCAGAAAAGATTCACAGAGGGTCTGTATTTTTAGCTGGGTCTTAAAGATGAACAGGAATTTGCCAGGTAAAAAAATAAGTTAGAAACAGCATTCCATGCAGAGAAAACAAACTCTTTAAGGAGTTAGGTGAGTAGAAAACGTTGTAAGAAAGTTTTGGAAACATGAGTGTGAACTGGACAATGATGAAGAAAATGCAGCTAGCAAACAAAGTTGGGACCTGTTTGTGAAGGCCCTTGTGTCGCATTGTATATGCAATTAAACCCATTACTCCTATAGATCACTGTTAAAGATTGATCCCTGAACAACTGGCTTTAGAATCACTTGTGTCGTTAATTTAAAAATGAATTGAGTGCCTTCCCAGACAACATACAAAAATTAGCAAACCATGGTGGTGCACTTATAGTCCCAGTTACTCAGGAGACTGAGGTAGAATAGCCTGAACCCAGGAGGTAGAGGTTTCAGTGAGCTGAGATTGTGCCAGGGTACTTCAGCCTGGGTAACAGTAAGACCACCTCAAAAAAAAAGAAAGAATCCCTGTGGTAGGGTCATGGTAGCTCATGTCTATAATCTCAATGCTGTGGAAGAATCATTTGAGCTCAAGACCTGCTAGAGCAATACAGTCAGACACTGTCTCTATTAAAAATAAGTTTTAAAAATTAGCTGGGCACAGTGGTGTGCACCTATAGTTCCAGCTACTTGGGAGGCTGAAGCAGGAGGATCACTTGAGCCCAGGTCAAGGCTACTGCGAGCTGTGATAGCTCCACGGCACTCCAGCCTGGGCAACAGAGCGAGATCCTATCTCAAACCAACGAAAGAAACCCTACAAGCACCTACTATCATGTTTCTTGCCTTTTTTAATTTTTATTTTTGGAGACAGGGTCTCATTCTGTCACCCAGGCTGGAGTGAAGTGGTATGATCTTGGCTCACTGCAACCTCGACCTCCTGGGCTCAAGCAATTCTCCCGCCTCAGCCTCCCAAGTAGCTGAGACTACAGGCATGCAGCACTGCGCCTGGCTAATTTTTTGTATTTTTTGTAGAGATGGGGTTTTGGCTATGTTGTCCAGGCTGGTCTCGAACTCCTGGGCACAAGTGATCTGCCTGCCTTGGGGTTCCAAAGTACCGGGATTAGAGGTGTGAGCCACGATGCTCGGCCTATTGGTATTTTAAAACACTTAGTAGGTACTTGAATTAGCCACATTTACCATGTTAATCTCATTTCACAGGTGAGAAGGTGTACCTGTAGAGGTAATCTCACAGGGAATTAAACAACTGAAAACAAGAATTCTAAGCTCTTGCTTCACTACTAGGTCAATGCCTTCCACTCTTCAACTTGGATCAAAGTTCAGTCTCTCAGCTTTATTTGTGGAGGATGTAGGGGGAAAACCACACACAAAAAAACACAACTCAGAAAATATGTGAAGTACAGTCTGCTGTCATTTTTATAATTCTAGTAACAAAAAGATATCAAGTGGGATCATCCCCAATCCAAACTTACGTGCTTTCTTTCAGATTACAAAATTTAATTTTTTTAATCTTAAAATGTCTTAGAGAATCAAATTTGAAATACTTTATTAGATGCTGAGTGGGTAAAGTTACCCTGCAGACAACATTCAAAAGTCCCTGCTACAACTGTCTACTGACTAACAGTACTCAATGATGTCTCCCTTGTTGACCCCACACATTTGCAGACTGTCTGCCCTTATACCAGTGGGGACAGATCCCATAACAGTGGATGAGAAACACCATCGGATCATATGATGACATATTCAATTTGCTTAACTCTAAAAGAAATAGAGGACTGATTAACTACCGTGGGTTTGGCTCCCAAAAGAATTTTCTTCAGTGGTTTTGATGGTGGTTACACTGGGGTTCACAGAACTGACACTTGATGTCCGAGAACTCTGAAAGACAGGTGTCTTGCCTTTTTCCTTTTTGATTTCCACCCTCCCGGTAGGCTCCTTCTGTGAACTATTAAGAAAATCAAACAGCAGCTCATCATCAGGTTCTGACTTTTTTCTTCGCACAAACTGGGATGAAGGCCTAGGAACGGATGCATTTTCAACAGGATGAGAGGCCTCCACTGGTGTCCGAGATCCTACTTTCACATTTGCAGTACCAGCTAAGATGGTGGCTTTTTGATTTCGAATGTTATCAGCTGCTGATGAAATGTAGGTAGCTTTAGGTCCAGTCTCGTATGTCAAATCTGTATTTTGCTGGTGAAGGTCAGTATAGCCAGAATTTTTGCTATGTATGATGTTGCTGGTATTGTCTTTCCTACTGAGAGCTGTTGCGGCGCCTTGATCGACTCGGTTTAAAAGATCTTCTGCCTTTCCAGCAAGATCAACAAACCAAGACATGATGGCAGCAGAATAATCCTATTGACAAACCTGTAAAAAGGACATAAAATGATCAGTGTGGCATAATGGCAGAGTATAATAAATGGTTAAGACCAGACTCTGGAGTCAGGTAGTCCTGGGTTGAAATCCTAACCCTTCTAATCCTACCTAAGTAACCTTAAGCAAACTACTTAAATGAGGCTGAGAAATCTTATCTAGAAAATGGGGGGGAGGGGGGGAAATGTACTTACCTTACAGATGGTTTTATGATGAAATAATATATAAAAAACACTTTGCAAAATGCTTGGCACATAATAAGCACTCATTTTAGTGGCTGCTATTACCATTATTACAACCAGTCCTTCTGTTTTTATTATTACTATTTCATGAAGGGCAATCTTAATGTAACAAAAGCATCTGTTATGGGCTGATTGCATCCCTCCAAATTCCTTTAAGGCCTAACCCCCAGACCTCAAAATGTGACTGTTTTTAAAGATGGGGTCTCCAAAGGGAAAACTGAAATGAATCATTAGGGTGGGCCCTAATCAAATATAACTGGCATGTTCTTCAAAGAGGAGGAAATTTCAACATAAACAGGCATACAGAAAAGACACAGGGAGAAGGCAGACATCTACAAGCAAAAGAAGTAGGCCTCAGGAGAAACCAACTCTGACAATACCTTGATCTTGGACTTCAAGCCTTCAGAAGTGAGGGAAAATAAATTTCTGTCGGCCCAGCCAGTCAGTCTGTGGTACTTGGTTAAAGCAAAATTAATACAGTATTCAAACAGCAAATAACCCATATGGCAAAATCCCAGTACAACCAAATAAAAATAAAATTCACTGAAGTTTGTTTTAAAGTGCTAAAACTTGAAAAAACTTTTCCATTAAATACAAAAGCTATTTTAATGTTAAACTGTGGTACTATTAAATATAATTTAGATGTGCATATAATTTGTCTAAGGCATGTCTTCAATAATTCAAATACTCAACATCTACCATGTGCACATTTAGTTCAGAATAAAAAACAACATTGCATAACCACTCATTCCACACATATATTTGAGTACTTACTGTGTGCCGCAATAAATCAATGTAATGATGAAGGTACAGATACAGAAGAGCTCTATAAAAAGTCCACAACCATTTCTAGAATATGCACACTGTTCCTTTTGCCAAGAACTCTTTCATGGTTAACTTTCTTGTTCTTGGTCTTCACACAAATGTCATCTGCATCAGAGTTCTCCTTTCCACCTAAGTTAGGTCAATCATTATCTGTACATACCCTATTCTTTTGCCTCACAGCCCTTCATATTTTATAATTACGTATTTTTTTTTAACATGTCTCTTGTTCCTGGGGCAAGGGGCGCAGTGGCTAGATAGAGACTATGTCTATTTTGCTCACCAATGAATTCCCACAGTCTAGCACACAGTAAGCACTCATACATACTGCTGAATGGAATTTTTATATGACAGAGGCTGTGCACAGGTACCCATGTATCTTTTATCATATATAATTTTCACAGCCACATTATGTGGTAAACAGCAACATCCTTTTTTCAAAACAAACGTGGAAAGGGTTTAGAAAGATCACAGAGTTTAGACAGCAGCTCAGATACTCAAGTCTAAGTCAGCCTAGAGCCAAACCCACGTTTTAACCCTTGCCTCCCTATACCATATCGCTCAAAATCTAAAAAAACCTCAAGAAACTTATCCTTTACACTCAAAAAACTCCTTCTTTACACATGTGACTATTACATGCCTATGTATTTCGGAGTTTATAAAAAATCAAATGAAAATGGAGATGAAATCTCTGTAACATAGAGAACACCATATAGGCCAGGCGCTGTGGCTCATGCCTGCAATCCCAACACATTGAGAGGCCAAGTGGGGAGGACCACTTGAGGCCAGGATTTTGAGACTAGCCTGAGCAAAGTAGCAAGACCCTGCCTCTACAAAAATAGTAATAAAAAATCAACACGCACTCATTAATTCTTTATATCTTGCCTCCCATTTTAAAATTAATTGGGCTTTAAAACACAGCATGCAATTGCTGTTAATGTTGCAATGAATGTTGATTACCTAATTAAATAAAGACTTAGATGGGCCCTGGGCACTTGCCCCACTGACAAAAACATCTCACAGGCACAAAGGACTTCAGAGACACAAAGCCATCAATTCCCCCGGCACTGCCCAGGGGCAGAGAGGGTGCGTGGGATGGGGATGGGTGTGCAGAGGGCGGTGGCAGGGCCTGCTTCAAAGGCCAGGCGTCAGCACAGAGGGAATGAGACCGGAGGTCAGTCGGTCAGGCTTAGTCGGTACAGCCCTGGGGTCTGTCAGTCTGTAGATCTCAGTTAGAGTAGACACCCCCACTACGCTCCCCACCTATCTCGTTCCGTGCGAGAACAGCCAGGCCAGGCAGGGGTCGGGTGGAAGGAAGACAGAGGAGGGCAGTAAACAACGTTGGCTGAAGCCCAAGGGGTCTCTCCAGCCACCCTCCTCAGCCCCTAACAGGGCGAAGACGAGCGCGACCCGAAAGAAGGCGGACAGACCAGGGTCTCCGCTGAAGGGACGGCAGACCCGCTCCTAGGATCGTTAACACCCCCGTCTCGTCCAGTGGGCCCTCACCTCCGCCTCACCTGAGGACTCCGGAGAAGCTGTACCCACGGCCTAATCGCCGTCCTGGGCCGCGCCCCCTCAGCAGCGGGCCCGGAGGGTGCCCAAACTGAGTAGACCTCCTACCCTACCCGCCAGGGCCCTGCTACCGCTTCCGGGAGACGTGGAACGGGCGCGAGGCCCCCAAAACAGAGTGGCTTTCGATCTGCCTGAATGGCAGGGAGCCGAGAACAGCCACCTGCAGGCAACTCAGGCGGTGGCGCCGGCAGCTACGGGGTCCTCGCGCATGGCCACGCCCCTTTTCCGCCCGTAGCGAAATCTGGCGCGGCGCTGGGCCTGCGTGCGTGTGACGCGACTCACCTTCCGCGTTGGGCGGCCCGCACGCGGCCGGCACAACATTGAAGGCCACACCCACAAAGGGCGGGGCCTCACTGCGGGCCATGTGGGTGACCGAAGGCGGTGCCCAGCCTGGAAGGAATGCAAGGCCTGAGTTGGAAGGGGCGTGAGACCCCGGTGAACTGGCTAGACTTCATGTTTCTCGCTTTCCTCACCATCTCCCCCTAATTTTACGGATGAGGATGCCAGAGGCCCACGGCAGAAGGTGGAAATAAGAAAACATGATCCTGATTTCGTTGCACTTTCTAGTGGCAGAGACAGATATTGCATAACAGTGAGTGGACAAGACAATTTCAGAGCGTTACAAGAGCTGTAACGACAAGAAACAGAGAAAAGTGACTGGAGGCAGGAGAGGTACTTTAAATCAGGTGGTCAGGGAAGTATCTCTGAGGAAATGATATTTGAGCTGAGACCCAAAAGGATGGAAAAGGTGGTACTATGGTTATGTTATGCATGCAGTTCATTGACAATCTGAAATAAGTCTAAAACCCACATTCAATAATTCAAATACTCAGCACCCACTACGTGCCCAGGACTGGGCTAATTTGGCCCTGATGACAAGTCTACAACACAGTTCCAAGTCTCAGTCTTTGAGTTGAGGAAAGTAAGGCTCAACAGTTTAATTTGTCTAAGATCATCGGTTCTCATAAGGAGTCCACATTACTCCAAAGCCTGTGCCCCTTAGACTCAAAGTTTCATTGTCTCCAAATTAAATATTGGGAATAATTACAACTCCTGCTTTTCTTCCTCTCAGGTCAGGTTTAGCTCAGTACAGTGAAGAGAAAAATTTTCAGCAGCACCAGGAGGTAATAATCATAATGGCATCTAACATTTATCAAACCTTTTATTAAGTGTAGAATACTGTGTTAAGCATTGCATGTGCCTCACCTCATTTAAATCTCACATCAGTAAGGAAGGTACTATTATTCTCTGGTAGGCGGTATTGTTGTTCCTATTAAGTTGCTCTTCCAGTTAAGGAGTATACATCATCATCTGTTGCCATGCAACTGCAGTGCATCCTGTAGGAGGAGCATTCTTTCCAGCCTCACTGATGTCAGGCTTGATCCTATGATCTTTTTTTGGCCAATGAAATTTAAGCAGAAGTGTCTCTCACCACATCCGAGCAGAAGTTTTAAGAGCTATTATGTATTTCAAGGAGAGAAATTTTTCCTTTCATGAGAATGGTCTGTCTCAGATGGGGCTGCTGTTTCAGCCTTGGTCCTGGAGGAAAAGGGATGTGAAGCAGCCCACATTTGAGCTGACATGGGTGAAATACAAACTTTTGTGGTTATAAGCCACTGAGATTAGGATTGTTTCTTACACAGTCCTACCTAATGAAATCAGACTAATATTAATATATTATCCCATTTTACAGATGAAGACACTGAGATTCAGTGAGGTTTAGTTACTTGCCCATGGTCACATAGAAGCAAAAATAGAACAAAAATAGAACAATTGGGATTCAGACTTGGGTGAGGTGAATCTAGAAACAATGTTTTAACTGTTGAGGGGGGATGAGAATGAAAGAAGTTAAGTAGTAACTAGTCTTCCACTGTATTGGGCTAAACCTGACCTGAGAGGAAGAAAAACAGGAGCTGTAATTACTCCAAATATTTAATTTAGAGACAATAAAACTGAGTCCAAGAGGCATAGGCTTTGGAGTAATGTGGACTCCTTATTAGGACTGATGATCTTAGACAAATTACTTAACCTGATTTTTTGGTTTTTTGTTTTGTGTTTTTGAAACAGTCTTGCTCTGTTGCCTGGCCTGGAGTGCAGTGGCACAATCTTGGCTCACTACAACCTCTGCCTTCCAGGTTCAAGTGTTTCTCCTGCCTCAGCCTCCCAAGTAGCTGGAACTACAGGCACCCACCACCACACCCAGCTAATTTTTTGTGTTTTTGATAGAGATGGGGTTTCACCATGTTGACCAAGCTGGTCTTGAACTCCTGACCTCAAGCGATCTGCCTGCCACAGCCTCCCAAAGTGCTGAGATTACAGGCTGTGCCCAGCCCTTAACCTGTTCAAGGCTTACTTTCCTCAACTTGAAGATGAAGGCTAGGGACTGTGTTGTAGGCTTGTTATTAGGGCCAAATTAGCCTGATCCTGTGCACACAGTGGGTCCTAAGTATTTGAATTATTGAATCTGGACTTTTGACTTATTTCAGATATTCCACAAAATGGCAATGGGCAGGTCCCCAAAAAGAGTGTTTCAAGAATTCCCACATATACCCCCTAAGAGGGTCAGCATATAGATCATACATTATTGGGGCCGGGGTGAATTAACCACAGAAACAGCACAACAGAGAGAGGCTACAACCTTGCAATTTTTCCTTTTCTTCCCACCTCCTCCCTGCCCTAATGCCACCAGAGGAGCTAACACATAGAGAAGAAAGGGGGAGAAGGAATCCTCTAGTGCTCTAGTGCAACCAAGCTAGTCTGCTCTAGAGATCAGGGAGAAGAACTTTGAGTAGAGCTCAAGGATGAAGTTTTAAACAAATGAGGCATATTGTGACTTCTGGAATGGCAGAGTCAGGAGTTCAACAAATTCTCTCCCCCCCCAAAAAATGATGAAATTGGACAAAATTGTGGAAAACAACCATTGCAAATTCCTGGAAATCTACCATTGATATAACACAAATTAAAAAGCATTTTTTCAAGAAAAACCGTTAAACCTTGGGTAACAACAGTGAGAGTCTGACACGTTATCATGGGGAAATTCCCAATCCCTCTCCTCCAGAAATTACACCATTTCCTATCAGTGCCCCCAGTGAGTTGAGGCTACCTGATAAGCTGATTAAACTAATATCTCAGAATGTTCTCCTCCTCCAGCAGTGGAAACATAAGCTCCTTTTTGGGAGTGACTCCCCTTCTGAGTCTCCCACTTAACTGGTATCACAACTATTATACTCTTTCTTTCAACCTATACTTCTTTATAACAATTATACGATTGTAATTATGTGAGGGAGGGCAGGGACAGTGTCTGTCTTGTCTGTGGCTGTTTCAACAGAACCCAGGAAAGGACATGGCACAAGAAGATACTCCTACATATTGAATAATGAATAATAATATTCAGTAAATTGAAATAGCATGGAAAAGAGGCAGAAGTCAGATGAACTGGCTCTTATTTGGCTGTTAATTACCCTCAAGTAACTTAATCTTTCTGACCTTCAATTTTATTATGAGGAAAAAAGACTGTACTCGACTGGAATATATCTAGGCTAGAAAGTAGGAAAACCTTGATTCTAATCATGATTCTCTAGTTTCTAGCTGTGTGAACTTGAACAAACCACTTATCTTCCCAGGCATCATTTATTAAATGAAGACGTTGAACTAGAATTAGGAATCATAAGTCTGCAGCCTCAATTAATTGCTTTTGTTTGTTTTGTTTTGTTTTGGTCACAGCACAATGTTTAATTTCACTGTTTCTCAGGCTGTAGTGCACTGGTACAATCTTGGCTCGCTACAGCCTCAACCTCCTGGGCTCAAGTGGTCCTCCCACCTTAACCCCCCAAGTAGCTGGGACTATAGGCACATGCTACCATGCCTGGCTAATTTTTATAGTTTTTTGTAGAGATGGGGTTTCACCATATTAACCAGGCTGGTCTTGAACTCCTGACCTCAAGCAATCCACCCACCTTGGCCTCTCAAAATGCTGGGACTATAGTTGTGTGCCACAGTGCCTAGCAAAAATCAAGAATTTCTGTTCATGAAAATTAAAAGAATGAAAGAAAAGCCACAGATTGGGAGAAGGCATTTATAGTACATATATCTGAGAAAGGACTTACATCTAGAATATAATGCACACCTACAAATAAAATTTTCTTTAAAAATCCACCTAATAAGAATGAAGTAATAAGTAAACATTTCTCAAGAGAAAATATCCAGTTGGCCAAAAGCACATGAAAAGATGTTCAACATTATTAGTCATCAGAGAAATGTGAATTAAAATTCTAATAAGATACATTTGCATACCCACCAGAATGACTAAAACATAAAAAGATGGAAAATTCCAGGTACTGATGAGGGCATAGGGCCACTGGAACAGGCATACATCTCTGAGAGGGGTGTAAGTAATAGGACCACTTTGGAAACTATTGGTTATATCTGCTAAAGTTAAACAGAGGCCTGCTGTATGACCTATCACAGATTTACCCCATGAGTCAGTAGTTCTTCTCGGGAGAAATGAATGCAAGTATCCACCCAAAGACATTTATTTACAAGGATGTTCAAAGCAGCTTTATTCGTAATGACACAAACTGGAAACAAACCAAATGGTAATAAACTGGTGAATGGATTACAAAATTGTGTTATAGCTGTACAACAATATACTTCATACTAATGCAAAACAAGAAACCACACCACCATAGATGAAATTCATAGGCATAATTTTGACTTAAATGAAGCCAGTCAAAAAAGACTATAATTCTATTTCTATGCAAGTCAAGAACAGGCAAAGTTAATCTATGATTATAAAAGTTATCATAGGGCCAGGCACGGTGGCTCATGCCTGTAATCCCAACACTTTGGGAGGTAGAGGCAGGAGGATCACTTGAGCTCAGGAGTTCGAGACCAGCCTGGGCAGTGTAGGAAGACCCCATCTCTACAAAAAAAAAAAAAAAAATTAAATTAACCAAGCATGCTGCTGTGTGCCTGTAGTCCCAGCTACTCAGGAGGTTGAAGTAGGAGGATTGCTTGAGCCCAGGAGTTTGACGTTACAGTGAGCCATGATTGTGACACTACATTCCAGCCTGGGTGATGGAGTGAGACCCTCTCTCAAAAAAAATTTAAAAAGAAAAGTAAAGAAGAAGTTATAGTATCAGTTATCTTTTGGGAGGGCAGATATTGACTGGGAGTGGTCAAGATGGAGGTGCTCATAGTGTTCTACATCTTGACATTGGTATTGATTATAGGCGTAGATACATGTGAAAAATCCATCAAACTCTATACTTAACAGTTGTTTACATATATCATGTTATACTTAAAACAATTTAAAAAAAAATACATATAAGAAGGCAGTTCCACTTTTAGGAAATTATCTTTCAGATATGCTTATGCAAAATGACATACACAAATGTATTAATTACAGTGTTGCTTATAACAGCAAATAACAAGTTAAATGTTCATTGATTTAAAACTCTTGATACATTCATCCAATGGAATATACTGTGGCTGTTTTTAAAAAGGAACAGAATCTCTTATGCAGGGACATAAGAAAAGCATATATTCTTAAGAATGTATGTTAAATTTCAAAAAAAAGGAAAATAATGGTGTATATAGTGTGATTTTCTAATTGTGCGACGGATTCTTTTTGCCCACTGCACAGATTTCCTGAGACAGCAGTATTGCAGTAGAGAAAGAGTTTAATTAACACAAGGCTAGCCAAGTGGAAGATGGGAGTTCATTATTCAAAATCAGTGTCCCTCATACCCACATAACATAAAAAGCAGCCTGGGGAAAAAAAATCAAACTGTAAGCACCAGTAAGGGAACTAGCCCAGGGTTTGTACCTGGAGACATGCCCGAGGCTGCACAGATAGGAGAACCTCCAGCCCATTCAGATACAAACTGGTACAAACCCCTGGCTCACTCAGAGAAGGGAACAAGGACTGACATAGAAATGCCTTTGTTCTTTTTATAATCAGTGGGCTCCTAGGAAAAAGTTTCGTCCCTTTTTTTTGGGCATGAACACAGTGGGCTCCGGTGGGTTCCGGTGGGCACATTCCTTTCATTTTTGGATTGTGAGCCTGGCCTCTATGAATCATCACTTCAGCCCCTGATTGGTCCCAGGCCAAGGTCCTAGGGCCAAGCTGAATCACTTTCTCCAACACAGCCCACAGACTAAGCACATTCCTTCCCTTCCCAGTCTATAAAAACCTTGGACCCCAGCCTCACGGTGGGCAATTCATTCGGGCATCCCTCTCTGCTGCTGGAGGGCTTTCATCTCTTGCTTAATAAACTTTCACTCCCACCCTACCCTTGTGTCAGCGCTCCTTAATCATCTTGGAAGTGAGATAAAGCACTCTGGTGATACCTCACAAGAGAGATTGCTACACTATGGTGCTTTGGCAAGACTACAACACCACCAACTGGTCCATCAGAATACAGGGTCTGAAAAATACCATCAACACCAATCCTAGGTTTTCACAATAGTGGTGGTGTTTATATGAGCAAATGGGGAGGTTATGAATCTTGTGACTTCCAGAACAATGGCTAGTTATAGTTTAATTACACTTATATTTTAGCAGATGTAGACCCCCTCCCATAATACTAATCTTATGGCCTTTCGTTAGTTTTTGTGGTTTTGGGGCTTTTTTGCTTTTTAAAAAAATTATTGTTGTTTTGTTTTGCTTTTTTGAGACAGGGTCTTGCTCTGTTGCTCAGGTGAGTGCAGTGGTGTGACCTCGGCTCACTGCAACCTCTGCCTTCTGGGTTTAAGCGATTCTCCTGCATCAGCCTCCTGAGTACCTGGGACTACAGGTGCCCACTGCCACACCTAGCTAATTATTGTATTTTTAGTAGAGATGGGGTCTTACCATGTTGTCCAGGGTGGTCTCGAACTCTTGCCTCAAGTGATATGTCCACTTCGGCCTCCCAAAGTGCCAGGATTATAGGTGTGAGCCACTGCACTTGGCCAGCCTTTTGTTATTTTTTAAAAGGTGGTTTTAGTCCTCAGACGAGGAGGGAGTAGTTTACAGAAGGGATACTATCATCCTTGCTTTAAGGTTAAACTATAAACTAAACTCCCAGAGTCAGCTTGGCCTATGCTCAAGAATGAACAAGGATGGCTTGGAAGTTAGAAGCAAGATGGAATCAGCTATGTCAGATTTCTCTTACTGTCATAATTTTGCAAAGGTGGTTTCACTACTGTTTGTGTAAACATACTTTTTATGGGTAGAGTTTGTGTCTTGAAGGACACCTTGTTTGCATCCAGAGAGGAGAACTTGGCTAGGTAACAGGGGTGAGAGGAGGGTTTTTTTAATGTATCATTTTTTGTATGTACCCTTTGAACTCTGTACCATGAGAATCTTCTTTTTGAAAGTAAATAACATTCAAAATTAATTTAAACTTTGAATATCCCAGGAGATAGAATGCACTCTCTATATCTTCACAGCCCTGACTCTCTGAATCCCTATACCCCACATTTAAAGTATCTGTCCGGCCCCTGCAGGCTTCGCCTAGGGACTTTGTGACTCTCACTAGAAGATTCCTATGTCTTTCAGCAACTTGGTGCTGTGATTCTACTTTGCACAGATCTGGAGAATGAAATTGAGCCTTTTCATGCATTTTTATCTTTCAGCAGCAGAGGGCACTTAGTACTTAAAAATATGTACCTTATGTTTGTATGTATGTTGTATATCTAGACTGACAAGTAACTTGAGTATTACTGTGTCCTTTCTTTTATAGAGCACAGAGTGTGGTATTTTCATGACTTGACCTTGGATGACCCAAGGGGATTTCATTTTCCCACACCTTTTTGGAAGTTCCCCAGATGTGACAGGACAGTTCTGGTGTTTTCCATGTTTTCTGGACTGCTAAACTGCTCCCAGGGATGAATCCCTTGACTCCTGAGCCCCTGATGAACCTCTTAGAACCCCCCTCTCCCTATCCTCAGCTGTCCATGCCTTTGTCAAGAGCCCTCCAACCCCTATATGACCCCATGTTGGCAGTGGGGCTAGGTGGAGAAAGGGCTTTATGTTGTCCTGGAAACAGCACAAACCTGGGAGTAAACAAACTATGTTGTGCCTTGCTATGGTGTCATGGACAACTCTCTCAGGGCTTCGGTTGGTGGTTTATAAGGTGTATGTGAGTGACTGCTTCTTATGCCAGAAAATTCTTTTTTTTTTTTTTTGAGATGGAATCTCACTCTGTCGCCCAGGCTGGAGTGCAGTGGCATGATCTCAGCTCACTTCAACCTCTGTCTCCCAGGTCCAAGCGATTTTCCTGCCTCAGCCTCCCAAGTAGCTGAGACTACAGGAGCCCACCACCACACCTGGCTAATTTTTGTATTTTTAGTAGACTGGGGTTTCACCATGTTGGCCAGGCTGGTCTCGAACTCCTGACATCAGGTGATCCATCCACCTCGGCCTCCCAAAGTGCTGGGATTACACGTGTGAGCCGCCACACCCAGCCAAAATTATTTCTTTAAAGTGCTAAATTGAGGGTGCTCTCACGGTGGGGGAATATAGATGGCTGGAGACAGAATCTAGAGCCTTCAAATAATGTGAAGATGTTTCCACCTTCAGGTTCCACTGGGCTGATTCCCACCTCCCGCTTTCAAGCTTGGCCCCTTTCAACTCTACCAAAAATTGCTCCCACCTGGCTCGCAGACATTCCCCTGGACCAACCCCCAGGCCATCGAGATGTCTCAGAGAGGCGGACAGACACCCAAAGACCTCAAGTGATGATGTGGGAACGGGATGTTTCCAGTGACAGACAGGAGCCAGGGCAGAGAGGCAGGTGCCAGGAGTTGGAGGGTCACAGGCCCTGAGCCAGCAGGCTGAGCTGATCTCTTGGCAGCTGCAAGAGCTGCAGCGGCTAGAGGAGAAGGTCCGGCTCCTGCGAGAGACCTCGCTGCAGCAGAAGATGAGGCTAGAGGCCCAGGCCACGGAGCTGGAGGCTCTGGCACGGGCGGAGAAGGCTGGCCGAGCTGAGGCTGAGGGCCTACGTGCTGCTTTGGCTGGGGCTAAGGTCGTCCGGAAGAACTTGGAAGAAGGGAGCCAGCGGGAGCTGGAAGAAGTTCAGAGGCTGCACCAAAAGCAGCTGTCCTCTTTGACACTGGCTCACCAAGAGGCTCTTTCCAGTGTGACCAGCAAGGCCGAGGGCTTGGAGAAGTCTCTGAGTAGTCTGGAAACCAGGAGGTCAGGGGAAGCCAAGGAGCTGGCCGAGGCTCAGAGGGAGGCTGAGCTGCTTCGGAAGCAACTGAGCAAGACCCAGGACGACTCGGAGGCTCAGGTGACCCTGGTTGAGAATCTAAGAAAATGTGTCGGGGAACAAGTCCCTCCTGAGGTTCACAGCCAGATATGGGAACCCGAGCGACAGAAGCTTCTGGAAACTGTGCAGCACTTGCAGGAGGACCTGGACGGCCTGCACGCCACTGCGGAGCTGCTGCAGGTGCGGGTGCAGAGCCTCACGCACATCCTCGCCCTGCAGGAGGAGGAACTGACCAGGAAGATTCAACCTTCAGATTCCCTGTAACCTGAGTTTACCAGGAAGTGCCAGTCCCTGCTGAACCACTGGCGGGAGAAGGTGTTTGCCCTCATGGTGCAGCTAAAGGCCCAAGAGCTGGAACACAGCAACTCTGTCAAGCAGCTGAAGAGACAGGTGGCCTCACTCCAGGAACAAGTGACAGCCCAGAGCCAGGAGCAGGCCATGCTGCAGCGATCCCTGCAGGACAAAGCTGCAGAGGCAGAGGTGGAGCAGATGGGTGCCAAGGCCTTGCAGTTGGAGCTGAGCCGTGCTCAGGAGGCCAGGCGCTGGTGACAGCAGCAGACAGCCTCAGCCGAGGAACAGCTGAGGCTTGTGGTCAATGCTGTCAGCAGCTCTCAGATCTGGCTCGAGAGCACCATGGCTAAGGTGGAGCAGGCTGCGGCCCGGCTTCCCAACCTCAGCAACCGACTCAGCTATGCTGTCCGAAAGGTCCACACCATTCGGGGCCTGATGGCTCAAAAACTTGCTGTTGCTCAGTTGCACCAGGAGAGCTGTCCCCTACCCCCACCCGTCACAGATGTGACCCTTGAGTTGCAGCAGCTTCGTGAAGAACGGAACCACCTGGATGCAGAACTGCAGCTGAGTGCCCGCCTCATCCAGCAGGAGGTAGGCCGGGCCCGGGAGCAAGGGGAGGCAGAGCGCCAGCAGCTGAGCAAGGTGGCCCAGCAGCTGGAGCAGGAGCTGCAGCAGACCCAGGAGTCCCTGGCTATCTTGGGGCTGCAGCTGGACGTGGCATGCCAGGGCCAGCAGGAGAGCACAAAGGAGGCTGCCAGTCTGCGGCAGGAGCTGACCCAGCAGCAGGAACTCTGCGGGCAAGCCCTGCAAGAGAAGGTGGCTGAAGTGGAAACTCGGCTTCGGGAGCAACTCTCAGACACAGAGAGGAGACTGAACGAGGCTCGGAGGGAGCATGCCAAGGCTGTGGTCTCCTTGAGCCAGATCCAGTGCAAAGCTGCCCAGGAGAAGGAGTGGAGCCAGGAGCTCAGGCGTCTGCAGGAGGAGGCCTGGAAGGAGGAGGGGCAGCGACTGGCCTGGCGCCTGCAGGAGCTAGAGAGGGATAAGAACTGCATGCTGCAGCGACTATTGGCAGTTCTTCCTTCCCTACTGGATAAGAAGAAATCTGTGGTGTCCAGCAGCAGGCCTCTAGGGTGTTCAGCATTTGTACCTATAGCAGCAGCAGTGCCCACCAGGGAGTCTATAAAAGGGTCCCTCTCTGTCCTACTCGATGACCTGCAGGGCCTGAGTGAGGCCATTTCCAAAGAGGAAGCTATTTGTCAAGGACACAACCTCGACAGATGTTCCAGCTCCAATCCCCAGATGAGCAGCTAAGCAGCTGAGAACTGGAGGGAAAGTCAGCCTGGGGGCTGGGGGAGGATCCTGGAGAAGTGGGTGGGGACAGACTCCCCCTTCCCCAGCTAGCGGGCCTGCCCTGGGGGATACAGCTGAGTCTGAATTCTGCGCTCAATAAAGATAACTACAGTAGGAAAAAAATAAAATAAAATAAAGAAAGTGCTAAATGGAACTAAATTTGGCCCGAGGATACCTCTATACTTAAGTTCTTACATGAGGAACTGCAACCTAACTTGGCACATAAACTAATTGAAAGCCTAACTTAGGAGTATACTTTTGTAACCAAAGTCTCAGCCAATCACAGCAGCAGAGCTTCAGTCACAGGTGCACAACTGATCAGACCATGTCCAAAGAAGGCCTCTCTCTCCAGCTCCATCTTAAACTGTTCTCCTCCTTACCCACATGCTCCAGCCATCCAGCCCTCAGGAACATTGGCCTTACTATTCTCACTGCCTGGAAATTTACTCTCTGCACCCCCTCACCTGCTTTTCCCTTCTACCCCACTGCTTATGGGTGATCCTTTCCCATCCTGAGGTCTGTGAAGCTCTCCCACTCTGGAAGCCTTCCCGGGCCACCTTCAGTAAACCTCCAACCCTGTTGTTCTCTGTACAGCACCTCATCTTCCTTTATAATAGTTATAACAACACAATTTTATTTTGCATAATTATAATTAATACAATTATAATTAAGCAAGCTTATAATTTGTACTATGTGTATACATTTTAATGGTGTATTTATTTAGTGTCCATTTTCCCTCCATGAGAGAATAGACCGCATCTGTCTTTGTCAGGGGCTATGTTCCTAGCACCTAGGACAGAGCCCACTGCATGATGGGTGCTTACATTAAGAAATGCATTGGACCAACCCTGAGGATTAGAGGTGCAAAATCAATTAGGTAAACCGTTAAGGATGGTCCTTGGAGAAACAGCCTGCTTGAAACATTGCAGCTACAGGCAAAACTAGAGCTGCCTGGGAAAAGCACAGGCTGCGCATGTGAAGATAAGCAGGCAGGGTGCAGCACAGAAGCCTTTTGTTCTTTGTGTGATTAGCAAGCTCCCAGGAAAAAGTTTTCTCCCTTTTTCAGGCATATACACGGTGGGCTCCATGGGAACTTGCACAGGGAGGAGGGGGGCTTACCTAAAACAAACCTACAGTTGTACAAACAAGAGAAGCAGCATTTCGTGCTTGTCTTTTTTTTTGAGACAGAGTTTCACTCTTGTTACCCAAGCTGGAGTGCAATGGTGCGATCTCGGCTCACCGCAACTTCCACCTCCTGGGTTCAGGCAATTCTCCTGCCTCAGCCTCCTGAGTAGCTGGGATTACAGGCACGTGCCACCATGCCCAGCTAAGTTTTTGTGTTTTTAGTAGAGATGGGGTTTCACCATGTTGACCAGGATGGTCTCGATCTCTTGACCTTGTGATCCACCCTCCTCAGCCTCCCAAAGTGTTGGGATTACAGGCATGAGCCACCGCGCCCAGCCCTTGTACTTGTCTTGAGACATACTCACAACTACATAGATAACGGGGAGTTGTGCAGACAGCCTTTCAAATAAGAGTAGTTACTCAAACAGCTATTGAAATGAGAGGTGTTTCTTTCTTTATATATATATATATATTTATTTATTTATTTATTGCACTTTAGGTTCTGTAGTTCGTGTGCAAAACATGCAGGATTGTTGCACAGGTAAATACATGGCAATGTGGTTTGCTGCCTCCATCCCCATGTTACCTATATGTGGCATTTCTCCCCCTATTATCCCTCCCCAACCTCCCTACCCGCTGCTGTCCCTCCCCCTATTCCCCCGCAACAGACCCCAGTGTGTGATGCTCCCCGAGGAGTTTCTTATAAAAGCTTTTGGATTCAACTGTAAAAACAGCAACCCACTCGGGCTCCCCTCTCCATTGCGGAGAGCTCTCTTTTCACTTATTAAACTTTCCCTCTAACCTCACCCATTGTGTCTGTACTCCTTAATTCTTTCGGTCATGAGACAATGAGCTTGGATAACACCTTAGACAACAAGACCAGTGACCCTGACCTGTTTTAGTGCTAGTCCATGAAATTGGTAGACACCTCAAAAAGAATCTATTGCATATGTGAGCATGTAGCACGAGGCCTGGCACACAACAGATGCTTAGTAAATCTGGGTATGATTTTTTTTGTCCCTCTGAGTTTCCCCTGCATATCCTTTTGCTTGTTCTTCTCTAGCCAAAGTCCATCCTGAATGAATGCTTGGGCTTTGCCATTGGCCTCCCTGGCCCCTCCCATCCACCAGCCCATCTCACACGGCCAATCTGCCTCTTTCCTCCAAAACTCATCTTGAGTAGCTCCCTGCTTCGCTTTCAAGGACCCCAGGAATATTCTGCTGAAATGCTGGAGGCATGCCCAGCAAGCAAGCATAATAAAGCCTGGTGGAGTTGCTCATCTCTGAAAGGGGGGGTCTTCATCACCCCTCAGTGGAGGTGTCATCTTTGCAGTTTATGAAACCTTGGTGGACAAGAGGGGTGGCCAAGCTGCAGGGCCAGACCAGCTTCCTTTCCTCAGAAGCCAGGATCCTAAAGGAGTTGAGAGTGTTGGGAAGGAGGAATGGAGAGTGGGAGCTCCCTGTTCCTAGAGGACAAAATGGGGAGAAAAGAGACATCTCAATCTTATGACAAGACTGGAAGATCTGCCTTGAAGGTGGCTCTCTTACGTGACTAGCAATTTGGTGCTGTTTGTTGGCGAATGGCCTCTGTTCCTTGCCACCTGGGTCTCTCTACAGGGACGTCTTAATTTCCTCACAGAATGGCACTAGGACACCCTGGCTTCTTCATGCTCAGGGTCACCCAAGTGCAGGGTCAGCACCTGAGAGTAAATGCCACCCTAAATTTTGCACCCTCGGTCCCTCACTTACCTTGTATCCCAACCCCAGTCTTATCTCCCACAGGGAGCAATCCAAGGGACCCATGAGGAAACCACAATATCTTTTATAATTCAGCCTTGGAAGTCAGAAACCAATGTTTCCACCATATCATACTAGTTTCACAGACCATCCCTAATTCAGTGGGGGAGGAGAATACAGGAGGGCATGTATACCAGGAGGTCAGGATCTGTAGGGGCCATCTTGGAGCCAAATATTATAGATAAGAAACAATGCCTGCGATTTGCTAGAAGATGATCTGAACTGGGAGAACTTGGCAAGGGGTACAAATCAGACAAGACTGATCATCACTGATCAACCTTGAGTCCGGCTGATCATTACATATGGTCCTTTACACTGTGCTGCCTATGCTACCACATATTTGAGATGTATTTATTTATTTATTTATTTTTGAGATGGAGTTTCGCTCTTGTTGCCCAGGCTGTAGTGCAATGGCGCGATCTTGGCTCACCACAACCTCCGTCTCTCAGATTCAAGCGATTCTTCTGCCTCAGCCTTCCGAGTAGCTGGAATTACAGGTACGCACCACCACGCCTGACTAATTTTTGTATTTTTAATAGAGACGAGGTTTCTCCATGTTGGTCAGGCTGGTCTTGAACTCTCGACTTCAGGTGATCCACCCACCTTGGCCTCCCAAAGTGCTGGGATTACAGGCGTGAGCCACCGTACCCGGCCATATTTGAGATTTTTTAATAATAAAAAGTTAAAAACAGAAAAGACAATGTATATAGGGTGGGAGTTCACCTGCTCAGCCAGAGTGGAGCAACTGCTATTCCCAAACCCAAGTTCACCTTTTTACCAGGCCTTATAGAGTATCTGATACACACTTGTCTAGTTGGTCAGAATTAGCTGGAAGTGAACACAATTATTAAAAAAGATAAGTTGCAGAAATATTTGTGTGATAATACATATCTTTAAGTAATAACATTTATTTAAAACTTTCAAATCTATAAAATAATACTATATAATTTTTATAGCTATGGAAATGCATATTAAGGATATAAAAATTTACAGGAATAATAAACATTAATTAATGATAGTAGTTACTTCTGGATGGAGAAAGCAGGGACAGAGGCCTTTAGAAATATGCTTATAATTTTTTAAGGGTCAGAAACAAATATGGCATAATGTCATCACTTGATAAAGTTGGTGGTAGGTAAATGGGTGTTAGTTATTTTACAGCTTTGTCTTTTTTTTCTGAGATGGAGTCTCACTCTGTTGCCCAGGCTGAAGTGCAGTGGCATGATCTCTGCTCACTGCAACCTCTGCCTCCTGGGTTCAAGCGATTCTCATGCCTCAGCCTCCTGAGTATCTGGGATTACAGGCACCCGCCACCACACCCAGCTAATTTTTTGTAGTTTTAGTAGACACAGCGTTTCACCATGTTGGCCAGGCAGGTCTTGAACTCCTGACCTCAAGTGATCCACCTGCCTCGTGTCCCAAAGTGCTGGGAGTACAGGCCTGAGCCACACCCAGCCCTATAGCTTTATCTTATGTTTGAAATATTTTATGATAACAAGGTAAATTATTTCTTAAAAAAAAGCCAGGACACCCATTGCCATGCAGCACTATACTAGAAATCTTAGCCAATACAATAAACAAACAAAAAAGAAATAAAATATTTTAAATGTGGGCAAATGGTCTGCACACTGCTGCAGTACTTGAAATAAGAGAGCTTTTAGGGGACTTGGGTAAAGATAATTTTTTTTTTTTTGTAACATGAGAGCATTTGTTTGGCAGTAAGAATAGAATGAAGACAGGAGCTCCTTCCCTAAAGGATATAAGGGAAGATAAGGGACTCTGGGAGTCTGTTGGCATAAAGCTTCCCCAAGAGGTTGGCTGTTGAATCCGTTCATCCACCCTACAGAACATTTTTGTTGATTCAGGTTGCTAGTCATTTACTGCTTCCTGTTTTGACTTTTTTAATTTCCTCAGTCAGCAATCTCACTCTTAACCAAATGACTTACTGTAGAGAGAGAAGAAAAAAGAGGAACCTGTTATCATGTTAACTATTTTTATTTTTGAATTAATATAAATTCTTGTGTAAGTGTTTTGCTGAATATGACAAATTAGTCTCACTCTTTATGCAAGTCAGCCCTGGTTTGGAAAGTCATGGGTTCCAGAAACCAGGCACAAACAATAGTGACTTTTACCAATGTCTTTTTATGCTTATTAGGGCCTGAAGATAGAAGGTAAGACAACAGATAATATTGATAGTGTTTCTTTGATTTACTGAACTCTAAATTCAAAAAAGAAGTTTTATTTGGGAGAGAAAATACAAGAAAATGAGCAAGTTCCTTGTCTCAACAAATAACTAGTAACTTTCAGGGCATGTCTGAAGGTCAGCGCAGATTCAGCCCAGAGTCTTAGACTCTTTTGCCCAAAGCAACATCTAGAGAGGCAGCTGGGCTGGAGACCAGAAGCCCTGCTTTGTGGCTGATTTGCTGTGCGATCTTAGGTGTCGTACCTCCTTCAGTGTCTCAATTTCGTCATTTGCAAAACCAGAGTCCTGGATATATCATCTCCAGGGTTTTTTCAGTTCCAAAATTCTACAGCCAAAAGTCAGAAAGGGACTTCATTTCTTCTAGAAAGTCACCAGAAGTTGGAGCAAAGAGCAAAGTTGGAGCAAAATGGCTCTTCTGACCAACTCTCACTTATTCATTGAATATTTGACCAATATGCACTAAGTGCTTACAGCAGGGGTCTCCCACCACCAGGCCACAGACTAGTACCAGTATCTGTATGGACCGGTACTGTGGCCTGTTAGTAACCCAGCCACACAGCAGGAGGTGACTGTGGGTGAGCAAGCAAAGCTTCCTCTGTATTTACAGCTGCTCTCCATCATTGGCATCACCACCTAAGCTCTGCCTTCTGTCAGATCACCAGGGGCATGACAGACTCACAGGAGTGCAAACCCTGTTGTGAACTGCACACTCAAGGGAGCCAGGTTGCATGCTCCTTGTGAGAACCCAATGCCTGACTGGGCGCAGTAGCTCATGCCTGTAATCCCAGCACTTTGGGAGGCTGAGGTGGGCAGATCACCTGAGGTCAGAAGTTTGAGACCAGCCTGTCCAACATGGTGAAACCCCATCTCTACTAAAAATGCAAAAAATTAGCTGGCCGTGGTGGCACGCACCTGTGGTTCTAGCTACTTGGGAGGCTGAGGCAGAGAATTGCTTGAACCCAGCAGGTGGAGGTTGTGGTGAGCCAAGATTGCGCCACTGCACTCCAGCGTGGATGATGGAGCGAGACTCCGTCTCAAAAAATAAAATAACAAAACAGAATCGAGTGCCTGATGATCTGTAACTGTTTCCCATCACCCCTAGATGGGTCTGTCTAGTTGCAGGGAAACAAGGTTAGGACTCCCACTGAGTCTACATTATGGTGAGTTGTATAATTAGTTCATTATATATTACAATGTAATAATAATAGAAATAAAGTGCACAATAAATATAATGTGCTTGAATCATCCTCCTCCCCACCACAGGTCTGTGAGAAAATTATGTTCCATGAAACCTGTCCCTGGTGCCAAAAAGATTGGGGACTGCTGGCTTACAGTATTTGAGGGACATGATAAAACACATGCCAGATTCTTGCTTGTGGGCTAAGCAGTGATTTCTGGGTAAGTTGTGGTTGAGGGAACCAAAATAATCTGTCAAGAGGATTTTGGCCGTGTGAGGTAGTGCACGCCTGTAATCCCAGCATTTTTACAGGCCAAGGCAAAGAATCACCTCACTTGACTGGCAGACCAGCCTGGGCGGCATAGTGAGAGCCTGTCTCTACAAAAAAAAAAAAAAAACTTAAGAAAAACAAATTAGCCAGATATGGTCTTGTGTGCCTATGATCCCAGCTATGCAGGAGGATCTCTTAAAGCCAGGAGTTTGAGACCAGCTTAGGCAACAGTCTCTATTAAAAAAAAGAAAGAGACCGAGCGCGGTGGCTCACGCCTATAATCCCAGCACTTTGGGAGGCCAAGGAGGGTGGATCACAAGGTCAAGAGATCGAGACCATCCTGGTCAACATGGTGAAACCCCATCTCTACTAAAAATACAAAAATTAGTTGGGCATGGTGGCACGTGCCTGTAGTCCCAGCTACTCGGGAGGCTGAGGCAGGACAATTGCTTGAACCCAGGAGGCAGAGGTTGCGGTGAGCCGAGATCACACCATTGCACTCCAGCCTGCGTAACAAGAGTGAAACTCTGTCTCAAAAAAAAAAAAAAAAAGAAAGAAAGAAAAAAGATTTTGACAGAGCTGAGTCTTCCTCAGCTAGGCGCCTGGGCAAAGTGCTCTCACAGATAATTTTCCAGGAAGGGGACTTTCTTGAAACCTTTAGCTTAAGCACTAGGGGAAATCTGGTTTTAAGGTATTAGAGATTTGAATGGAGTTGATGGAAGAAAACCTCTTTGGAAAGGTTGAAGCAGAGTTTTGGTTTCATCTTTGGGGAGGCTGTTGCTGTCCTTTCGCTCTTGGAAGACTGTGTGAATAATGATCACACACATGACTCTGTATAGGGCTGCCTGTATGCCAGATACTATTCTAAGTCCCACTCAGCACATACCAACTCATGAATCCTCACAAGGGTGTGAGGGAATTATTATTAGCCCCATTTTACATATGGGGAAACTGAGGTGCATAAAAGTTAAGTAACTTACTCAAGTACCTCCATACAGTAGGTACTGGAGCTGGAATTTGAATCTGTATACTGGCAGACTGTGCCCTTAATCTCAACCAATGATGCTTTCCTAAATGGGTCTGTTAGTGATGTAAAAATAAAGCTGAGATTGCTGCATGACCCAGGAATAGTTTCTTGTGACTGCTGAAACAAATTACCACTAATTGGGTGGATAATTTTTCTTTGCAGCACCAAGCATCTATTTCCAACATTAAAGATTCATGAAACTATATCGATGTGTAAAATCCAAGAGTTTGGGAAGTGCCAGACCAGCTGATCAGCAAAAGCTGGATGAGATCCTACAAATCCTTGAGTTCAACCTTTTCACCTTCAAGATGAGAAAGCGGCCGAGGCCGACCATACTGTTGCCACCTGTCCAAGGTTACCCAGCCAGTCTCTGAGGAGTTCATGTTGTTTCCACTGTCACTGTTGTCCCCAGTTGCCTTCTGAGCCCGGGAATCTAAGAAGTCTTTAGTAACCTGCCCATGAGCACACTATAGGGAATGACATTCTGGGCAGGTCAAAATGTTAAGAAACCCTTTGCCAAGACACAGATCTCAGGGAAATGCTTGACTCAGCTGAACTGAACTAATCGGGATAAATCACTTGGCATAGACCAGCCTATGCCATCACATGTCAGCCAAAGTCTGTGAAATGCACTTACCATGTGACTGAAAAGTGCTTACGGGTCCAAAGGAAAAGATGTTGACTATTTATTTATCTTGGTATCTAAGGGTACTTCCCCAGGGCTCAGCAGAGTGGAACACGTGACTTGTAACCTCTGGGGTTGCATCCTGGCACCACAATCTCAGTTTCACTCTTGCTGCTGGAAATACACCTCAAAGGCACTAGTGAAACTGCCCAGACTCTCAAGACTGAAGGCACTTGGGGAATACAAGGAAGAATCAGGTTTTGTGTCTTTATTTATTTATTTACACCCAATCTTCTTCCAGAAAGGATTGAAGGCAGCTTCAAGGATGCATACAATAAAAAGTATAAATTAAAAGAGAATGTGATACTAAAGTTATGTAGAAATGGAAGACATGTTCCTGACTTGAAGCCCAAGTTCTTATTAAAAATGTCTATAGAGAATATTCAACTAAAATTTTTATATCTGTTAGCTCTATAGTCCAAAGTTGTTTATATATATAACAACTCTTATTGAGGCCATGTGCTGTGGCTCATGCCTATAATCCCAGCACATTGAGAAGCCAAGTGGGCAGATTACTTGAAGTCAGGAGTTTGAGACCAGCCTGACCAACATGGTGAAACCTCATCTCTATTAAAAATACAAAAATTAGCCAGGCCTGGTGGCGGGCACCTGTAAGCCCAGCTACTTGGGAGGCTGAGGCAGGAGAATTGTTTGGACCCGAGAGGTGGAGTTTGCAGTGAGCCGAGATTGTGCCACTGCACTCCAGCCTGGGCAACAGAGCAACACTCCATCTCAAAAAAACAAAAACCAAAGAACAGATGTTCTTTATTAGATATAGTACATGCAGACAATGGAATATTATATTATTTAGTGCTAAAAAGACATGAGCTATCAAGCCAAGAACAGTCATGGGGAAACCTTAAATGCATATTACAAATGAAAGAAGCCAATCTGAAAGGCTACGTACTGCAAGACTCCAACTATATGACATTCTGGAAAAGGCAAAACTATGGAGACAGTCAAAAAAATCAGCAGTTGCCAGGAGTTTGAGAGAGGAAAAGGCAGACCACAGAGGACTTTTGGGCAGTGAAACTATTCTGTGTGATACTGCAATGGTGGATACATGTCATTAGACGTTTGTCAAAACCCATAAAACATACATCGCCAAGAGTGAACCTTTGTATATACTACTGACGTTGGATGATAATGAAGTGTCAGTGTGGGTTCATTGATTGCAGTAAATATACCACTCAGATGTGAGATGTTGACTGTAAACATGCTGGGGGCCAGGGGAGGAATATGGGAACTCTGTGTTAAACACAGAGTTTAAGAAAAATGGAACTTTCCACTCAGTTTTGCTGTGAACCTCAAACAGCTTTAGAAAATAAAGTCCATTACAAAATGAATACATAGCACAGTTAGTGCAACCAAAACACTCTCGCAGATCTGTGACTTTAGTATCATGCATCTGTTGTGATGGGGATGCTCTTGGTACCCTGCCCAGGCTCCCCGTACCGGGCCGTGCACTGTGTCTTCCCTGCTGCGGTGCCGGCTGCTATGAGCTCATTTCACACCCCTCTCAGGTTGATTCCCATTCTGCCCTTGGTTGTGGGAAGCTGTCCTTCAACCCTCCACAGGAGATGGTTGGGAAGTTACACCCGCCTTATAGGCCAATGACTGACTGATACGGGGGTTGTAACAGCTCAGCTTTCTTGCCTCTGGGTGGAAGGATCTGTCTGTATGGTACCAGCCATGATCGAGAGCTCCCCATAAGATCAGGCTGAGGCCCACCATCTCCTGAAGCTTCATCTTTGCAGAGCATCTTACTTTGCCCTCTTCTATTTCCCTCCCTTCCCTCTAGGTTTCTCCTGAGACCATGCTCTCTATAACTCACTGGCAACACATCTCAGGCTTTGCCTCCAGGGAAGCAGCCTCTGACAGTTCCAATGGCCTGTTGCTGTCTTCCTAGACAAATATATCCTGATTTGCCTCGCAAGATCTTCTATGGAAGTTCAGCTTAGCAAAGATATGCAATTCAGTGTCCACAGTGTTGCTTGACACAAACAAACAAAAAAAGTTAATTTTTTTTTCTCCATTTGTGCAGCTAAAAGCTGCACACACCTCATTTTGCTTGATCCTGACTCCACAGTCAAGTCTTTTCCTCCCAAGAACAAGTTTTTGTGTTGAGAGTGATTTAGGGAGGGAAGGTGGGAGTAGAAGAAGACAGAACAGAGGTGGTGACATACTATGTGGCTAGAAGTGAGTCTGAAAACTGTGGGTTTCCCTTGGGTGGGTCACAGATTTTGCAATAAGCCTTCTATTTATAACCACACACACACACACACACACACACACACACACACACACACACGATCATTTATAAATTCAGTGCCTCCCCTCTGGGAAATAATTGTATTAAGACCAGTCAGAAATGTCTTCCTCTTTTCTTTTTCTTTTTTCTTTTCTTTTTTCTTGAGACAGGGCCTTGCTCTGCTGTTTAGGCTGGAGCGCAGTGGCTCAGTCGTGGCTCACTGCAGCTTTGACCTCCTGGGCTCAAGTGATCCCCCGGCCTCAGCCTCCCGAGTAGCTGGGACCACAGGCATGTGCCACCACACCCTACTAATTTTTTTGTATTTTTATACAGACAGGGTCTCGCTGTGTTGCTCAGGTGGTCTCAAACTCCTGGCTCAAGCAATCCTCCTGCCTTGGCTTCTCAAAGTGCTGGGATTACAGCCATGAGGCACCATGCCCTGCCAGGAATTTCTTCCCCGGTCCTAAAAAACATACTCCACCATGTTTGATGGTGGTGCAACATGGTCGATAGGATCCTTAGGGAAGAAAAGCCTCAGCCCAGCTCAGTTCCTCTGCTCTCCAGGCTCACCTCCCTTATAGATGTTGAGCCACTTGTTTAATTTTTCTGAGGTCCTGTTTTCTCATCTGTAAAATAGGAATAATAATAGTCCCTGCTTCACAGATTTTTCATGAAGATTAACTGATAAAATAACACTTTGCTAGTAGGTTCTGAGCTAGTATTAAGAATGAAACAAGGGCCGGCGCAATGGCTCACGCCTGTAATCCCAGCACTTTGGGAGGCCGAGGCGGGCAGATTGCGAGGTCAGGAGTTCGAGAGCAGCCTGGCCAATATGATGAAACCCTGTCTCTACTAAAAATACAAAACTTAGCTGAGTTTGATGGCATGTGCCTGTAGTCCCAGCTACTCATGAGGCTGAGGCAGGAGAATCTCTTGAACCCGGGAGGTGGAGGTTGCCGTGAGCTGAGATTGTGCCACTGCACTCCAGCCTGGGCAACAGAAGGAGAACGAAACAAGAGCAAGAGCACTTATTATTCCTGTAATACCAAAGGGGGAAAGTAATTTTAATATTGGACTCATAGGGTCTTTGACTTCAGGTCTGTCTCCTACCTACCCTAAACCTCCTCCTATTCTATCATCATCTGATATTTGTTGAATACTCACAAGACTTCCTTAGAAGGCTGATATGCCTCTCCTTAGACCTACTTTGGGATGACCATTAATGCTGGTGACAGAGGCTTGTCCCCTCCCTTTCTTCCAAGAGTGAGCCACCAGCCTGCCTGCATGCTCTGAAACAGAGGAGCTAGAATTCAAACTTTACCCAGTTCTCTGGGTTTTTTTTCTCTCTAAAGGGTTAAATATACATGCAGCAAACCTCAGTGTGCAAAAGATTTTGTGTTTCACTATTTCCTTTAACTGCTATCTGTATCTGGAGCCCCCATGTTGTAGGGAGAAAGAGCAGGGCATGGGGAGGAGATGACTTGAAGCTGTCACTTAAAGACATCTCAGAGTCCACTGGTTTAAATCACTTTCCTTCAGATTCCCTTGGAAAAGTGGATTCGTCTTTCAGGCTGTCTTTCTGGTAGTCCCCTTACTTTCTTTAGTGATAGAACTCCTGAGCTTTTAGCCAGGCCCATGGCTGCCCAATTAAAGACTCCATTTCCCAGCCTCACTTGAAGCCAGGTACAGCCATGTGACTCAGTTCTGGCCAACAGGATAATATGTTGCTGCCTGGAAAGTGACATGGTGTGGAGCCATCTTAGACTAGGAATGGAAGAGCTCAGAGGAGAAGGAACCTGGGTCCCCAACACAAAGAGCTTCTCTGTTAGCTCTGAACTGCTAATACTTGGATACTTCACAAGAGAGAAACCTTCTATCTTGTTTATGTCACTGTCACTTTGGTCTCTGAGCTGACTCTGCATTCTGACTAATACACTTACTGTTCCTGCTTCTCTTTTCCAAGATGGCATCTGGAGACAGGGTGGGATTTTGTAGCCTCATGGCAGTGGAAGTTGACCCTTTCTTACATGCTGTCCTTCAAGGTTTACTGATCTCTGATGTCTTGAGACTTGCCTGCTAGTTCCTGGGCCCTGGTGCTTGCTTAGCTGGTCCCACTTAGGTTTTCAAGGTGCTAAACTGGGACTTGCTGCTGGCACTATGCTGCTGTGGCAGGTTTGTTCTGAACTTTTGGGCTTTGAAAGGGTCCAGAAACCCTCAGCTCCTTCTCCAAACTACTCTGGTGTGTGTAGATGTCTCTCGGCTGCCCTCCAGCACACCTGCACACCTGCCTAGGCACATTCCTCAGCCATTTCTTAACTACACCCTGAATGTGGGCCTGTGCTATGGGGGACTTGCAGATTCCTGGCCCGTGTGCTGAGAAGTGGAGAGAAAATCCTATGTACTAGGACTTCTCTAAGAACCTATCTGCAGCCTAGGAACCCCTCCTTTCACAGCTGAACCTTGGGGTAGAGAGGAGGAAAGAAGGACCTTGCAGTTTGACCTCCCCTTCCCACCCACTACCCCAACACAGAGAGATGAAGAAGCTTTCTCTTGCTGGATGCCAGCATCTCCAGATCATGTTCTCCTCTTTCCCTCCTCTGTGGCATTTTTTTTTTTTTTGAGACGGAGTCTAGCTGGAGTGCAGTGGCATGATCTCAGCTCACTGCAACCTCTGCCTCCTGTGTTCAAGCAATTCTCCTGCCTCAGTCTGCAGAGTAGTGGGGATTACAGGTGCATGCTGCTACACCCAGCTAATTTTTGTATTTTTAGTAGGGACAGGGTTTTGCCATGTTGGCCAGGCTGGTCTAGAACTCCTGACCTCAGGTGATCCGCCCGCCTCGGCCTCCCAAAGTGCTGGGATTATAGGCATAAGCCACCACACCTGGCCTCTCTGTGGCATTTTGGAGCGTAGGGCACCCCCTACACTCCACCTCCAGGACAAACTTCAAGGTTTAGCTCCGTGGTCCTCAGCTGGGAGTGATGTTGTCCCCCAGGGGTCACCTGGCAATGTCTGGAGACATTTTTGCCTGTCACATCAAAGGGTTTTGTTACTGGTGTCTAGTGGGTAGCGGTCATGAATGCTACTAAACATCCTCCAGTGCGCAAATAGGACAGTGTCCCACAGCCAAGAATTATGCTGTCTAAAATGTTAATCATGCTGAGGTTGGGTGACCTGGGCTTAGCCTTCATTGAGGAAGCACTCTCAGGCAGTATGATTTGCAAGGGAAGGATAAACAACTAGGTTTAATAATCTCCAATTACAACTCTGCAGATCAGTGTCAGACACAGTATTCAGCTCTAAGAGAGAACCAAGACTGGGGCTTTTCCAAGGTTATTCAACAAGTACACACTGAACACCTCCTGTGTGCCAGGCGCTGTTCTGGGCACCGAGGTAACAAAACAGACAAAGCTGTCATCCTTCTGGAGCTCATATTCTAATGGAGAACAAGCTAATAAATAAATAGTGGACCCTGTGCCATTGCCTGGCTCTGCCACTTAACAGCTATGTGACCTTGAGCATGTTACTTAATCTCTCCGGCTTCGGTTTCTTCATCGATAATATCAAGCTAATAATAGGATCTACCACATAGGACTGTTCCTCATAGGGTTATAATGTGAGTTGAAAGAATGAATATGTGCAAAGCCTTTAGACCTCAGCTGCTATCTGTTAAGAAAATAAAAATAACTACATAAATATCATGACATAAGAGAAGTAAATATAGACACAATGTCAGAAATTAACGAAAAATAAAACCAGGTAAGGGAATAGAGATGGGGGCTCTGGGGAATTTATTTTATAGAATATCCAGGGAAGCCTCTCTGAGAAAATAACATTTGAGCAGAGACTGAACAAAGTGAGGAAATACTTCATTCAATGTACAAAAAAATCAATTTTAGGTGGATTAAAGACCCCAAACAAGATGTCTGTTATAAACCTACCAGATTGGCAAAAGGTAAAAAGTCTGACAATAGCAGTTGTTGGTGAGGTTATGGAGCAAGTGCAATCTGCAGACATGTTGGTGGGAAGGTAAAATGGGACAACCCATTTGGAAACTGATTTTGCGTTACAAAGACAAGTCGAAAATGCACTCTTCTTGAGATGGGGCAATCGTATTTCTAGGCATTTACCCAAGAAAACTCATGCATATGTGCATCAGGACATATGAATAATCATATTCCTATCAGTATTACTCCAAACCTGGAAACAACCCAAATCTCCATCAATAATAGAAAGATAGGCCAGGTGAGGTAGTGCGTACCTGGAATCCCAGGATTTTGGGAGGCTGAGGAGGGCAGATCACCTAAGGTCAGGAGTTCGAGACCAGCCTGGCCAACATGGTGAAACCCCATTTCTACTAAAAATACAAAAAATTAGCCAGACGTGGGGGCGGGAGCCTATGATCCCAGCTACTTGGGAGGCTGAGGCAGGAGAATTGCTTGAACCTGGAGGCAAAGGTTGCAGTGAGCTGAGATTGCACCACTGTCCTCCAGCCTGAGCAGCAAGAGCGAAACTCTCTCTCTCTCTCTCTCTCTCTCTCTCTCGATATATATATATATAGTGGCTTAAACACAATATTGGTTAATTTCTTGTTCACATAACAGCCCTGGGTAGGTGAACATGTCCTCCAAATAATCATTCAGGGACTCAAGCTGAAGGACATTCTGCTAACTTAACACATGGCTTCCAGGGCCATTTTAGGAGAAAGAATGTAGAAGAACACAGTGAGAAGTATTTATTGGCTGGGCCTAAAAGTGGTTCCTTGTCTCATAGGAATTGAGATGCTTACATTTTATTGGTTGGAACTCAGTCACATGGCCACAGCCAACTTCAAGGGAGTCTGGGAAATGTGATCTAGTGATGTGCCCAGGAGGAAGAGGAGAATATAGATTATAATAAGCAGGTGGCAGTTTCTGTTCCAATGTCAAATACTGTGCAAAATATAAAGCGCTTATTATCAACCTCAAGATTGCTCCTAGAAGAGCACATCGCCAATCCAAATCTGAGTTTGTATTAGTCTGTTCTCACGCTGTTAATAAAGACATACTTGAGCCTGGGTAATTTATAATGGAAAGAAGTCTAATTGACACAGTTCAGTGTGGCTGGGGAGGCCTCAGAAAAGTTACAATTATGGTGGAAGGGGAAGTAAACATGTCCTTCATATGGCAGCATTGAGGAGAAGTATGAGTACCCGGCAAAGGGGGAAGCCCCTTATAAAACCATCAGATCAAGAATAGAATTTTTTAAAAAATCAGATCTCGTGAGAACTAACTCACTATCATGAGAACTGCCCCCATGATTTTCAATTATCTCTACCTGCTCCCTCCCACAACATGTAGGGATTATGGGAACTACAATTCAATATGAGACGGTGGGAACACAGCCAAACCATATCAGAGTTTTACTTTTCAAATGATTGGGGCACTTGTCTGAGACTGGGAGGACATGTGCCCAGTGTCTGGGGAAGGGAACTGGTGGGGCCCACGGATCAGGGTGGTCCAGAGCTCCCTGGGGCTTTGAGTGGTGGGATGCATGATGGGGAAGTGCAGCTCCAAAGGTTCTTTCAGTGACATGGCATGTGTATACCTATGTAACAATCCTGCACGATTTGCACATGTACCCCAGAACTTAAAGTATATTAAAAAAAAAAGACCCACCTATTATCTCAGTTCTGTGGGTGAGAAGTTCAGATGAATGCAACTGGGCTTTCTGATTATGATCTCACAGGCTGAAATCAACAGACTGGCCAGTGACAAAGATTCTAAAATTTTAGTCAGGCTTCTGAACCTTCTCTTAGGCCCATCTGTGCATTTCCTTGTAAAATCCAGTTTTAGTAAGAACTGCTAAGTCAGTTTGGCAAGAACCCCTCATTCTCCATATCTGATCACCCTCGATAGCTGAGTTATCTGATCGGGTTCTTCATCCTCCCCCATCTTCTAGGTTAGTCTAATAACCTAGACTATCTTCAGCAAAATTCCTGTTAGGTAGGTTTAGCCAGAATCCCCCTTACTCCTGACATTTCATCCTAGTAATTTTTTATCCACTCTCCCTGACTCTGCTTTTTGGTTATTGCTATCATTTGAATGTCCCCTCCAAAACTCATGTTGAAATTTAATTGCTATTTTGAGGATATTAAGAGGTTGGGATTTTTTGTTTGTTTGTTTTTTGTTTTTTTTTTTCGTTTTTGTGAGACGGAGTCTTGCTCTGTCTCCAGGCTGGAACGCAGTGGCACGATCTCAGCTCACTGCAACCTCTGCCTCCCGGGTTCAAGTGATTCTCCTGCTTAGCCTCTCAAGTAGTTGGGACCACAGGTGTGTGCCACCACGCTCAGCTACTCTGTATTTTTAGTAGAGATGGAGTTTCACCATGCTGGCCAGGATGGTCTCGATCTCTTCACCTTGTGGTCTGCCCACCTCGACCTCCCAAAGTGCTGGGATTACAGGCATGAGTCACTGCGCCCAGCCAAGAGGCTGGGAACTTTAAGAGGTGATTAGTCGTGAATGAATTAATGCTATTATTGCAGGAGTGAGAGAGTTCTTGTGGGTATGGGCTCCTGATAAAAGAATGAAGTTTGGTCCACTTCTTTCTATCTTTCATGCCCAATCACTATCATGTGATTGCCTTCGGCTATATTATGTTGCAGCAAGAAAGCCCTCACCAGTTGTGCCCTCAGTCTTGGACTTCCCAGACCTCAGTATCATGAGCTAAAGAAATTTCTTTTCTTTATGAATCACTCAGCCTGTGGTATTCTTTTTTTTTTTTTTTTTTTCTGAGATGGAGTCTTGCTCTGTTCCCCAGGCTGGAGTACAGTGGCATGATCTCAGCTCACTGCAACCTCTGCTTCCCAGCTTCAAGCAATTCTCCTACCTCAGCTTCCTGAGTATCTGGGATTACAGGTGTGCACCACCAGACCTGGCTAATTTTTGTATTTTTAGTAGAGACAGGGTTTCACCATGTTGGCCAGGCAGGTCTTGAACTCCCAACCTCATGATCCACCTGCCTTGGCCTCCCAAAGTGCTGGGATTATAGGCATGAGCCACCATGCCTGGCCAGGTATTCTGTTATAGCAGCAGAAAACAGACTAAGACAGCTGTAGATTCCCACTTGCTGTATTTGGAGTTGAGTCCAATCTCTTTTTCCTACTGCAAAATCCCATTGCAGCACTCCCTATATCTCGAGGGTCCTGAATAAAGTCTTCTTTACCATGCTTTAACAAGTGTCATTGAATAATTATTTCTTTGAAACCATTCTGGGCTCTTCTCTGGAGGTTCTGGGGAAGAATTCACTTTGAAATTCCTTCAAGTTATTGAATGAATTCCATTCCCTGCCATTGTAAAGCTGAAGGCCCCATTTCCTTACCAGCCGTCAACCAGGGGCTCTCTTAGCTCCTTAGGGCTGCCAGTATGCCCGTGACCCCTGTAACTTCAAACCACCAATGAACCTCTCTACCACCAGCAAGAGAAAACTCTCAGCTTTAAGGGTCTCATATGATCAGAGCAGGCCTGCCTACCCAGATAATCTCCCTTTTGCCAAAACATGACGTAATCACCAGAGTGATATGTCATCATATTCTGAGATTTCACTCATTCTCAAAGGGGAGGAGATTATGCATAGATGAGTGTTATTGGGGCCATATTTAGAATACTGCCTACCACGGTGTATTGATTGACTGGAAATCCTTAAAAAACAACTAGGAAGAAATGGTGTGTCTTTTGTATAGAGGAGCACAGCACACTTCCCTTGCCTTCATCATGGCATGGAACTGAATTGACGTATACTCATTGAGCACTGACTATATGCCATTTACTGTTTGGAGCATTGGAGGTATAAAAATAAGATAGTTTGGGCCCCTGCCCGCAAACAGTTTAAATTTTAGTGGTAAGCCAGGAAATTAACAAACAAGTGTACATTGTCAGGTAGGAAAGCAAGGTTGAAGACTGGAGTGTGATGGAGGTTTGTAGCTGTTTTAGGGCCACGGGCTCAGGACAGCCTGTCTAAGAAGGATGTGCCATTTGGGTAGAGGCCAGCTGTGCAACTGGCAGGGGAAGGGCATTCTAGGAACTGGAAATTGCAAATGCAAAGACAAGAAGTCTATAGTGGCTGGAGTGGAGTAAGTGAGGTGGCAGGAAATGAGGTCATGGGGCCAGGGAGAAATCAGGTGATATTGGCCAGCCAGGATCCTATTTTAGGAAGGATGGAATGAGTGAGCTGGAATTATGATGAAAACGTTTGGAAAGAGTGGGGATGGTTGCATAGCAACTTGGATGTAATTAATGCTACTGACCTATACACTTGAAAATCATTAAAATGACATATTTTATGTTATATATGCATTTGCTACAATTAAAAAATGTAAAAAAAAAAAATTTTTAAGAATAAATAGTGCTTGGTCAGAATTTCTTTTTTTTTTTGAGATGGAGTCTCATTCTGTTGCCCAGGCTGGAGTGCAGCGGCGCGATCTTAGCTCACTGCAACCTCCTTCTCCCAGGTTCAAGTGGTTCTCCTGCCTCAGCCTCCTGAGTAGCTGGGATTACAGGCATGTGCCACCACACCTGGCTAATTTTTGTACTTTTAGTTTTGCCAAGTTGGACAGGCTGGTCCCAAACTCCTGATCTCAGGTGGTCCGTCCGCCTCACCCTCCCAAAGTGCTGGGATTACAGGCATGAGCCATAGCGCCCAGCCCAGAATTTTTTATAAAGGGAATTGGGGACCAGAGGAAACAGCATAATTAAATACACAGGAGAAGTTTTTAAAAAAAATCCCCTGAAGGAGGCCCAAGGGAAACTTCTGGGGTGCTGCCCAGGCTCAATTTTTTACCTGAGTGTTGATTATCCGGATGTTTCACTTTCTGAAACTTTATTTATTGAGCCATGCATGTATAGTTTGAGCATTTTTTCCCACGTATTTTATACTTCAATTGAAATATTCACATTTGACTCCATCTACGGTGGGGAGAATTGACTGTGGCGACCCTGAGCATGCCGGCGAGTGCCTGATGCTTATCATATAATCTGTAAGTAGCTGACACATGGTGAGACCCCATTCTCAGGTTTGTTTGTTTTTTACATATACTCACTCATTTCATATTTGCAACAACCCTATGAAATAGAGCATAGTAAAGCCAGGCGCGGTGGCTCACACCTGTAATCCCAGCACTTTGGGAGGCCGAGGCGGGTGGATCACGAGGTCAAGAGATCAAGACCATCCTGGTCAACATGGTGAAACCCCATCTCTACTAAAAATACAAAAAACGAGCTGGGCATGGTGGCGTGTGCCTATAATCCCAGCTACTCAGGAGGCTGAGATAGGAGAATTGCCTGAACCCAGGAGGCGGAGGTTGTGGTGAGCCTAGATCGCGCCATTGCACTCCAGCCTGGGTAACAAGAGCAAAACTCCGTCTCAAAAAAAAAAAAAAGAAATAGAGCGTAGTAACTACCATTTCCTATTTTACAAATAAAGAACCTGAAGCATAGACAGGTATAATTGTCCAAGGTAGTGCAGTCAGCAAGTGCCAAAGTTAGAATATAAACCCGGGCAGTCTGGATCCAGAGCCCACACCTTAATTTTTTAAATTTTATTTTACTTTTTGGAGGCAAAGTCTTGCCCTGTCACCCAGGCTGGAGTGCAGTGGCATGATCTCAGCTCTCTGCAACCTCCACCTCCTGGGTTCAAATAATTCTCCTGCCTCAGCCTCTCGAGTAGCTGGGACTACAGGCACATACCACCACACCCAGCTAATTTTTTGTATTTTTAGTAGAGATGGGGTTTCGCTATGATGCCCAGGCTAGTCTCGAACCCCTGAGCTCAGGTGATCCGCCCACCTCTGTCTTCCAAAGTGCTGAGATTACAGGAGTGAGCCACTGTGTCCAGCCCCATTATTAGATTTTTTGAAAAGATTCTTATTCTGAAGTTACTCGTTGGTGCTGTTATCTCTGGTGATCAGTTATCTGCCACATTCTCGTGATATCACTTATTCATACCCGGCACCAGTCTCACTAACCTCTGGTTGTGTGGGATGGTAGCAAGAGTCCCAGCCATGACTTTTCCTGTGAGAATTCTGCTGGGGGCATTTAATGGAGAGGTCCTCATGCTTATCTGAACACAGGGAGCCTGCCACCTTCCTTCCACCTACCCCTTCTTGCCACCCAGGGCTATTTCAGTGCCTACCTCTGCTCCTGGCGTTTTCTGTGGGCTCAGCACTTTCTACATAATACTGTCATCTCATGAGCAGAAACAGGAGCACAGGCACTTCCCAAGGCCACAGATTCCTGCCTTGTTTTCCTCTGTGGAATTCTCAAGTTACAACCCAGCAGCCAAAGGGATCCTCTGAACCCAGGGAGTAGCTCATACATATCAGGCACTGACTTGGTGCTAAGCACTGTGTGAGCAAATTTAATTCACGGAGAGACCTTATGAAATAGTACTGTTTTTTCCATTTGACAAGTAGGAAAAAGTAGGAGCTGAGAAGCTAAGTAACTTGCTCAACTCACACAGCTTGTAAGTGGTAGAGTTGGGATTTGAATCCAGGTAGCTTGATGGCAGAGTCCAACATATGCACCTGACCCCTACTCCAGGCCTCTCTCATCTCAGCCTCCTCCTTGTAGCTGGCCTAAGCCTCTTTTGGGGCTACCCTGCACCATCACCATGGCAACCTCCAGCAACCCCTTCCATTAGCCCACAACTTGCAGCCACTCTGTCTTGTTCAGACTCTGAGCTCTCAGCCCACACTGTTGCTGAGGGAGACCAAGAGGACTATCTCTTGTCCCGTGTTTGCCTAAATATTTCAGGCATCAGGCTACTGCTTTTATTTATTTATCTAGAGACATGGTCTCATGGTTGCCCAGGCTGGAGTGCAGTGGTGCGATCATAGCTCACTGTAGCTTCTAACTCTCAGTCTCAAGTAATGTTCTTGCTTCACTCTCCCAAGTAGTTGGGACCACAAGTGTGCACCACCACGCCCGGCTAGTTAAAAAAAAAATTTTTTTTAGATGGATTCTAGTTCTGTTGCCCAGGCTAGAGATAGAATGCAATAGCGTAATCTCGGCTCACTGAAACCTCTGCCTCCTGGGTTCAAGCGATTCTCCTACCTCAGCCTCCTGAGTAGCTGGGATTACGGGCACCTGCCAATGTGCCTGGCTAATTTATATATATATTTTTAGTAGAGACAAGGTTTTACCATCTTGGTCAGGCTGGTCTCGAACTCCTAACCTCCTGATCCACCCGCCTCGGCCTCCCAAAGTGCTGGGATTACAGGCATGAGCCACTGTGCCCAGCAGTTTTTAAAATTTTTGTTAGAGACAAGGTCTCACTATATTGCCCAGACTGGTCTTGAACTCCCGGCCTCAAGCAATCCTCCTGTCTTGGCCTCCCAAAGTGTTAGGATTATAGGCATGAGCCACCGCACCCTGCTGTAGGCTACCATTTTTTTTTTTTTTAAATACGGGGTTTCACCATGTTGGTCAGGCTGGTCTTGAACTCCCAACCTCAGGTGATCCGCCCGCCGTGGCCTCCAAAGTGCTTGGATTACAGGCGTGAGCCACCATGCCCGGCCTGCAGGCTACCATTTTTATCCCATTTCAACCATTAGTGCCTTAATCAGGCAGAGGCCACAATTTATTCTTAGTGAATTAGGGAGTGGTTAAGGACACACTCTGCCTCACTTACTAGACAGTGAATTTCCTGTGTTTAAACTCTTGTAGTTAAAAAGGAAACAAACTCCTTTTTATCTCAATGCTCAGCTGCACCTGGCATATAGGGTGCACCTACTAACTGTGTTGTGGAACAAACAGATAAATGAACTCCGGATGTTTCCCACTGCAGAAGACTGTGAAAGCATAGCACTCATGAGAGTTGGCAAAGGACTTGGGCAGACCTGTGCTTGAAGCCCAAGGTCACTTCCAAGCTATGATGTTGGACCATGTACTTACCCCAGGTTTTGGCAACTTTCTTTGTGTGAAGAGTCGGACAGCAGACATTTTCAGCTTTGTGGGTCAAAAGGCCTCTTACATAACTATTGATAGTCAACTCTGCCTTATTTGTAAAAATAGCCAGAGATAATATCTAAATCAGTGGATGTGGCTGTGTTCTTATCAGCTTTTATTTACAAAAATAGGTGACAGGACTGGAGCAGTGTGCTGATCTATGACTTATGTAGAAAAGGACTGTAAAAGAAGACCACATGAGACAGCCCATGAAGGTAGCTTGAATGTCCTTGGGCAGGACTGCAAATTAATTTCATTCAACTCAATTGACTGAGCCTCACTACATGGCACTACTCAAGTGTATCGTATTTTATTTCTCTCTCCAATTCCTTGGGAGGTAACAACACCAAACGTTTGAGAAGTAGCACTGTGTAGGAAGTAAGAGGTTGGGATTCTGGAACCAGATGGCTTAGGTCACTTGCTTGCTGCCACTTAAGACATATGTGACCATGGGCCAGGTGCGGTGGCTCATGCTTGCAATCCCAGCACTTTGGGAGGCTGAGGCGGGTGGATCACCTGAGGTCGGGAGTTCAAGACCAGCCTGATCAACATGGAGAAACCTGGTCTCTACGAAAAATACAAAAATTAGCCGGGGATGGTGGCGCATGTCTGTAATCCCAGCTACTCAGGAGGCTGAGGCAGGAGAATTGCTTAAATCCAGGAGGCAGAGGTTGTGGTAAGCCAAGATCCCGCCATTGCACTCCAGCCTGGGAAACAAGAGTGAAAGTCTGTCTAAAAAAAACAAAAAAAACACGTATATGTATGTTATAAGTAGAATTTCGATGCTGCAAAAGAAATAGCACTCAAATATAAATTTCCTCAGCAAGGCAATTTCCTTCTATAGAAGGGTGTGGCTCACGGATGGAACAATGGCAAGCACACACCTGGACAAGGGGGGGAAGGGGTACTTACGGCTGACGGAGGAGGGGAAGGGGTACTTATGGCTGACGGAGGACAGGTCCTCCGTCAGCATGTCATTCCCCTGTAGGGTTGGGTTAGACCGTACAGTCTACAGGGGAATGCTGTGTCATTCCCCTGTAGGCTAAGGTTAGACCGCACAGTCTAGTCGAATTTCCATTGGCTGTTTTAAAGGGAGTAGGGTACCAGCGGGCGTGTTGGGTGGGTAGTTTGGTGGAAAGGACGGTTACGGGCAGGTCAGAGCAGGTAATCAGGGGTCAAAGCAGGTGACCAGAGCAGGTGACTGGAGCAGGTGACTGGGATGAATCATAACAGAGCAGGGGACTGCGGGAACAGATGTGAACTACTGATTAGAACTGGTGGAAAAGGTGGTTTACTGAAACTGCAAGGAAGTTAAACTTTAAAATAGACAAAGAATAAGAGAGATGAACACACTGACATTCTGCTTCTTTGAAGAGAAACTGGGGTTCACTATATCTAACATGTGACCTTTGCAAAATTACCTTAACTCCTTGACTTACCCTCCCTCAGTTGCCCTATCAGTAAAACGGGGGTGACAATAACTGTCTTTCTCTCTCAAAGGATTGTTATGGGGACTAAAGGGTCCAAATCATCTGAGGCTTTCTAAGGCTTCCAAAACCCAGACCACAAGCAAAGCGACAAAAACTCACTTCTGGGAGTAAGGCGGAGGTGTCAACCTAAAATAGAGTTTATTTAAGCATAAGGCGTGAGGATGGACCACCAGAAATACCAACTCCAAAGGAATGAATTTGGAATTCTAAAGTAGGGAAGTTAAGGTTTCATTTATACAGGCAGAGACAGGAGTTTTGAGCAGGATAACAGTATTCCTACAACGTTGGCACAGGGGTACAGGAATTTGATTGGTTATTGGCTTCTTTATGGGAAGGGCACATTGAACATTGTTTACAGAGGGTGTAATAATCATGGTTTTTTGTTTTTGTTTTTTTTTTGAGACGGAGTTTCACTCTTGTTACCCAGGCTGGAGTGCAATGGCGCCATCTGGGCTCACCGCAACCTCCGCCTCCTGGGTTCAGGCAATTCTCCTACCTCAGCCTCCTGAGTAGCTTGGATTACAGGCATGCGCCACCATGCCCGGCTAATTTTTTGTATTTTTAGTAGAGACGGGATTTCACCACGTTGACCAGGATGGTCTCGATCTCTTGACCTCGTGATCCACCCGCCTCGGCCTCCCAACGTGCTGGGATTACAGGCGTGAGCCACCGCGCCCGGCCCTAATCATGGGTTTTATGCCTCTGGTCTAAGCAAAGCAGGGTAACAAAGGGAAGAAGTTATAATCTATAACAAGGCTCATTACTTAACAAGGGAGGAGCATTTGTCCCTGAAGCGGTTTAATTCTCCCTAGACATCGTTCAATAAAAATAAGGAAGCGAAGCCGGGCGCGGTCGCTCACGCCTGTAATCCCAGCATTTTGGGAGGCCTAAGCGGGTGGATCACGAGGTCAAGAGATCGAGACCACCCTGGTCAACATGGTGAAACCCCGTCTCTACTAAAAATAAAAAAAATTAGCTGGGCACGGTGGCGTGTGCCTGTAATCCCAGCTACGCAGGAGGCTGAGGTAGGAGAATTGCCTCAACCCAGGAGGCGGAGGTTGCGGTGAGCCGAGATCGCGCCATTGCACTCCAGCCTGGGTAACAAGAGCGAAACTCCGTCTCAAAAAAAAAAAAAGGGGAAGCGAGTTAATCTATAAGGTGGGAATAGAAGTTGTAAGCATACGTGACTGAGATTACAGTCACATCTCTTTCAAGGCTAAAAGTGTTTTTTTTGGGGGGGTTCCAACAGCTTTTCAATTTTATTTTCACAGGGGCATCAGTATTTTTGAGGCGTCCCTAGATGGGTCCAATGTGCAGACAAGCTTGCAGACCAACGGATTAAAGTGCTCCAAGAGCTGGTAGGATCTTTTCGTAGTTGCCTCTGGGATCACTGCCCCCACCCGAGACCTCAAGCACCTCGGATTCCCGACCTCCGCTCATTGCGCAACCGCTGCCCCTCCACCCCGGCGCCCAGCCCAGAAGCCCCTGCCCGTGCACGCTGGGATTTGTAGTCCCTTTGACTCTCCAGCCTCATCCTCTTTTCCCTTTGGTTTAGGCAGACGCCACGCCCCGTAGCTCCACCAGTCACCGCGGCGCCGTGGCCGCCTAAACCAGGAGCGGCGGCGCCAGCAGCAATCACAGCAGAGCGGACGTCGGGGTGGCTGGTGTGAGGCTGCGCGCCGCCCCGAGTTCTCACGGTCCCGCGCCGCCACCACCGCGGGTCACTCGCCGCCGCCGCCGCCACCACTGCCACCACGATCGCCTGCCGCAGGTAACCGCGAGCCCCCGCACAGGACCGCGTCAGTCCCCACGCCTGAGGCCAGGGCCTCCCGACTGCTCTCTGAGGCTCTGGACCTCAGGGCTGGGATTTTCATTTTTCCCATCCTATTCTGAGTAATCAGTTTCTCACCCTGCGAGGGGGAATTTCGGGAAACGGTGAATCCTGAGGGAAGGGAAACCCTGCGGCCTTTCTGCCTGGTGGGGCCAATGGGGGTGGAGGGCTCTCTTTTCTCATGCATGTTGTGGCTGGAAGGGCGCAGTGCTCTGGAGGGGGAAACTGAGGCGCGGGAGGAGACGGAATTTGCTAAGATCCCATAGCCAAGGACCCCAACAGGGACTGGGGCTTGGCTCCAGACTTTGCGACCTAGGAACAGTTCAGACCTTTGATGCTTTTAATGTGAAGGATTGCACCCGTGGGAAAGGGCTATTAACGACGACAACGAAAACACCCAGGCTTGTGAAGACATCTATTTAGAGAAGTCAGGGAAGCTCTGGTTCTGGGAGGTTTGAGCTGGTGAGAGTTTCAGGACCACCCACATCAACCTTGGAAGTGAAAGTTAACCGGTTTCTTCTCCCGTCCCTATTAGATTTGAGGTTATACCTACGTGTAGTGTTCTATGCCAAGCATTGTAGTATCTGAGAGCTGGAAGAAGAAACTTTGTGTCACGTGCCTTGTTTTATAGATGAAAAGGAGTGCCCAGGGTAGTTGACTAGCCCTATGGTATGTGGTGAAGGGAGTAGCCCAGCTTTCTTTACTCTGGGACTGCATAGCAAACATTCATTGAGCCTTACTAAGCTTTTTGAGCAGAGACTATTTCATAAAGGGGGGAGACAATCTCTAGTGAACAGTTCCAGTGTTAAAGGGCTGGAGTGTACAGGGGCAGCATCTAACCCTGACTTGTGGGAGAGGTTGGGACTTCGCAGAGATGGGGAGATTTGAGTGGTAGTTTTGTTTGTTTTGTTTTTGAGAGGGAGTCTTGTGTCTCCCAGGCTGGAGTGCGGTGGTGCGATCTTCGCTTACTGCATCCTCCACCTTCTCAGTTCAAGTGATTCCCCTGTCTCAGCCTCCTGAGTTGTGGGATTACAGGCACCTGCCACCATGCCCGGGTAATTTTTGTATTTTTAGTAGAGACGAGGTTTCACTATGTTGGCCAGGATGGTCTCGATCTCTTGATCTCAGGTGATCCACCCGCCTCAGCCTCCCAAAGTGCTGGGATTACAGACGTGAGCCACCTCACCTGGCCTTGGAGTTTGAGGGATGGGCAGGACCTAGTGAGATGAAGGAAGAGAAGAGTGTTTCATCTGGGAAAACAGCATGATGAAGGCAGAGAAAGAGCAAGCAATGCTTTTGCACTGGAGTCGAGTCTGGTGCAGTAAAGGATTTCATGTGGGCAGTGGATTTTATGAGTGTAAGAATAGAGAGGTACATCTTGCAGGACCTCCTGTGCTGCTGTGAGAGATTTGGATGTTATGCTGAATGTCCAGGAAGCCACATTTACTGTAGATCTGTATCTTAGATTCTCTGTAGTGTGGAATAGTGTTGGAGAGAGGCCACAAAGGATAGGGAGGTCATTGCAATAATCCCCGGGAGAATTACAAGGGTTTTAAAGATAGTTGCAGTGGTTGGGGGTGTGGGGGGAGGAGAAAATAATTTAAGAGTTCTGAGGAGGTAGAATACACCATACCCAGCATTAGTCAGTAAAAAATATATTGAAGTAAACTCTATCTCTTGAGTTTTCCAACTGATGACTATCTTTTAAAGAAATGTCCAGTGTATTTCTTTTTAACTGCACAAGTTGCTTTGCAGACCATAATTGGAATCCCAGTTTATCATGAGGAAGTTGTCACATGTATTGAGGGTATTGAAATCTGAATGGTTAAATAATCATATAACACTCAAATTTTCTTGTAATACAAGAAATACACGTTAAAACCATCATTAGATAATTGTATGTCTATCAGATTAGGAATTGTAAAGTTTGACACTATCAGAAACTTATTTTGAAGAAAATGAGATTCTCATTTGCTACTGATTGCTAGTGTATCTAAACAGGATAGCCACTAGCAGAATGGGTATATCTTGAGATCAGTGGTTCTACTTCTAGAAAATACTAAGAAGCCAGAGACATTTGTATACAAAGGGAAGGATCATAGGATTGTTTGTGGCAACACTATCTATAATGGTTTAAAAAATTGGAACCAGCCTAAATGTCCATTAGTAGGAGAATGTTTGTAGAGTAGGTTTGTATCTTTTTATAGTAAATCGATTGGAACAGAATGCTAATTGAGGATAGTGGTTACTTTGCAGTGTGGGGAGGAAGGGTTGGGACAGAGGGAATAATTTCATCTGCAATGTAGAAAAAAGATGAGCAGGTTTATAAAATGATAACGGGGAATGGTCTGGATGGTAACTGGTGTTTTGTGTTACTCTTTGTACATTTCTGTAGTTTAATGTCTATGCTTCAATTTCTTGAAGTAAAAGTTCAAGTAAAAATTTAACTTGAGTTAACATGTAGCTATAAAAGTTAGGTTCAGTCATTTTGGAAAAAAGCTGCAAATTGCACTGGTACCACGTTTCAAAAATAGTAATTTGGGTGAAAGAAAACTCAAATTCCAAATAAGCATTAAAAACAAAACTGTGGAGAAGTTATTAATCATTGACCAACATTTTTAAATTTTTTAATCTCTTGTAGAGACTGGGTCTCACTATCTTGCCCAGAGCAGCCTCAAACTCCTGGGCCCATGTGACCCTCTGGCTTTGGCCTCAGAGTCCTGGGGTTATAGGCAGGAGCCACTGTGCCCACCATTGGCCAAAATTTACTTTCCTAGAAACCTAAGTTCTAACTATTAATAGATTAAAAATTTCTTTTGACTACTTCTTTTGAAATGCGTGTTACTTGCTTTTACTTTCCATAATACTAAAAGATAATTTCCTTTTTCTTTTTTTGTTTTTTTTTGAGATGGGGTCTCGCCCTGTTGCCAGGCTGGAGTGCAATGGCATGATCTTGGCTCACTGCAACCTCTGCCTTCTGGGTTCAATCGATTCTTCTGTCTCAGCCTCCCCAGTAGCTGGGACTACAGGAGCGTGCCACCATGCCCAGCTAAGTTTTGTATATTTAGTAGAGACTGGGTGTCACCATATTGGCCAGGCGGATCTCAAACTCCTGACCTCATGATCCACCCGCCTCGACCTCCCAAAGTGCTGGGATTACAGACATGAGCCATGATGCCCAGCCAAGGTAATTTTTTTAAAGAAAGATAAAGTCATTACTCTGTAAAATATAAAAATGAACGTGTGAAGGATTTTATTTAGCTCATCAATGAGGAAACTTTGTGAGGTGTTGGAGACTCTACAGTACAGCCGTTTCGTAGATTAGAAATACTGCAATGAACTTGCGAATGAAAGACAAAACTGGCCTCTACAGAGGTGAAGAGACTCAATTGAACCTTTATTTGGTAACCTGCATTTGCATGTCTAGACTAGAATTATTTGCATTGCTGTTACCCATAGTATGCAGAATTATAAAATAACCCCTGTGAATCAGAATTAGATAACCTTAAAGAGTGTGCTCTAATCTAGAAGCTAGTTTGCCACTGAATCACATTTTCTCTGTAGGAAAAAAACAATGGTGAACTAACCTGAATAAAATAGATTTTTCATTTGAGATAAGATCTAGCTGGAGATGATGATAATTTTTTTATTTTGAGACAGAGTCTTTCTCTGTTGGCCAGCCTGGAGCACTGTGGTTTGATCTCGGCCCACTGCAACCTTTACTTTGAGGACTCAAGCGATTCACCTGCCTCAGCCTCCCGAGTAGCTGGGATGACAAGTGCACGCCACCATGCCTGGCTAATTTTTGTATTTTTAGTTGAGTTGGGGTTTCACAATGTTGGCTAGGCTGGTCTTGAACTTCTGGCCTCAAGTGATCCACCCACCTTGGCCAAAGTGTTGGAATTACAGGTGCGAGCCACCACGCCCAGCCTGGATTTTGTTTTAATTCTATTCTTTAACCAGAAAATCCAAGGATTTAAAGGACTGAATGACCTTTTAATAAGTTCTACCATCTCATTTGACAGATGGAACGTTAAGGCCCAGAGAGAGGAACGGTCTCCCCTGAGTTGGTAGCTATGTCTTGTGTTAGAGAAAAATTGCATCAGATGCCTTTTTTTTTTTTTTTTGAGACAGGGGACAGAGGTCTCACTGTCTCACCCAGGCTGGATGGCTCACTACAGCCTTGACTTCCTGGGCTCAAGTGATCCTCCCTGCTCAGCACCCTGAGTAGCTGGGACCACAAGTATGTACCATCATGCTGGCTGTATTTGTAGAGACAGAGTCTCCCTATGTTGCCCAGGCTGGTCTGGATCTACTGGGTTTGAGTGATCCTCCCGCCTTGGCCTTCCAAAGTGTTGAGATTACAGGTGCGAGCCACCACACCCAGCCTGTATCCAGTGCTTTTTAAAATTTTTTCTGTTTGACACAGGGTCTCACTGTGTTGCCCATGTTGGTCTCAAACTTCCAGGCTCTAGTGATCCTTCTACCTCAGCCTCCTAAGTAGCTGGGACTGCATGCGTGTGCCAGTGTGCCACGCATGAGTACTTTATAAAAACGGCAAGACAGGCTGGGTGCAGTGGCTCACATCTGTAATACCAGTACTTTGGGAGGCTGAGACAGGTGGATCACTTGAGGCCAGGAGCTTGAGACCAGCCTGGCCAACACGGTGAAACCTAAAAATAAAAAAATTAGCTGGGCATGGTGGTGCATGCCTGTAATTCCAGCTACTCTGGAGGCTAACGCATGAGAACCGCTTGATTCTGGGAGGTGGAGGTTGCAGTGAGCTGAGATCACACCACTGTACTCCATTCTGGGTGACAGAGCGAGACTGTGTCTCAAACAAAACGAAACAAAACCAAAAAATCAAAACAAAACAAAAAACAGCAAGACATTTTCTTCTAACTATTGTGGTAAGAGAGAGAGACTTCAGTATGGAATGGAGCTCAGCTGTAGGATGGCAAGGTCAACTGGGGATTTATAGCCCACAGGCAAGGTGAGGGGGGTCAGTGGAATTCCCTCAGCTTAAAATATTCAGTATCCCAAGGTGCCATTTTTTGATGTAGTGGGTCCTGAACCCCATCAATAGAATATTACTAAGAGGAACTTGATTAGCTGTCAAGGGTGGAAGATTCTCTTCTGGATTCTTGCTAAAACTGGATGGTAGACCAAGGCCTTGTGGAAAAAGAGGGCTCAGAGGAGGGTGACTAAAGTCTGCTCAAGGAGACAGTTCTTGTCACCTGTCCTGATTTCTTCTGCATGTTGTCAACTGAAAAACCTTGCAGGATGATTTTATTTTTTATTCTTTTTTTTAGATGGAGTCTCACTGTGTTACCCAGGCTAGAGCGCTGTGGTTCGATCTTGGCTCACTGCAACCTCTGCCTCCTGGGTTCAAACGATTCTACTGCCTCAACCTCCTGAGTAGCTGGGCTTACAGGTGCCTGCTACCATGCCCAGCTAATTTTTGTATTTTTAGTAGGGACGGGATTCCACCATGTTGGGCAGGCTGATTTTGAACTCCTGGCCTCAAATGATCCACCCACCTCATACTCCCAAAGTGCTAGGATTACCGGTGTGAGCCACCATGCCCAGCCTTCAGGATGATTTTATTCTAAACCCCTAGAGAGCAGAGAGTACATAGGATCCAAACCTTTAGGTTTGGAAGGCTGTTTACAGATGTCGTTATCTATCTACCTGCTTTGCTTGGCTTTGATGATTTTCTGTGTAGAACCCAGACCCAGTAGTTGGCACTGAGGGGTCACTCCTGATGGTGGTTAAGGTGTAGGTTTTGGTATCAGACCTGGATTTGGACTTGACTCTTCTGCTGAAATGGCCCTGTGAACTTGACCTTATTACTTACATTGCTAATGATAATTTATCTGGAAAGGACACTGCATCACAAACTTCCCAAATGGATTAAACCTGACTTGATGGTGCATTTCTTGAAGCCAAGTGAAGTTATTTTTTGTGAGACAGGGTCTCACTCTGTTGCCCAGGCTGGAGTGCAGTGGCACGATCTTGGCTCACTGCAACCTCCGCCTCCTGGGTTCAAGCAGTTCTCCCACCTCAGCCTCCCAAGTAGCTGGGATTACAGGTGTGTGCCACCATGCTTGGCTAATTTTTGTATTTTTAGTAGAGATGGGGTTACATCATATTGGCCAGGTTGGTCTTGAACTCCTGGGCCCAAGTGATCTACCCACCTCGGTCTCCCAAAGGGCTGCTAATACAGCCATGAGCCACTGCACTTGGCCTTAAGTGAAGTCTTTCAAGTGAATTGCTGGCCTATTACAGCCCTGTAACCTGATCAGGGGCGAAGGCCGAGTGGGAACTGCAGAGGACTTGTCATTGGAGGCTGGTGAAATCTGTAAAGGCTCGTTCATTGACCTTGACTTTATGTAATTCAGATCCTCCTTTGAAGGCTCTTCTAAGGACAAGAGCTCTTTATGCAGCGAGCCCACTAGTGCCTTAAAATAGTAGGGGACGGAAGAGCACCGTGGGTGTCCTATTCCCGGAGGAAGCTGTGAGGGCCTGCTCTGTGCTCGGGCCCTAGGGTGCAGAGTGCAGTGCCCATGGTTCCGGGGCCTCCCAGACTTTCACATAAACAACTCTTTGTGTGACAAGTAGGTGATGTAGTGGAACAAGCAGTCTTTGCCGTCAGATCTGTGTGGTCCCACCAGTGCCACTGACCACCAAGTTTCTCTACTTCTCTGAGCCTCAGTTTCCTCACCTGTCTGAAGGGAGTGGTGATCCTTGCTTACAGGACGGCTGTTGTGAGGATGGTGTGAATAAAGTGTCTTGTACATCATGTGGTCTGTAGTAGATACCCACCTCTGTGCCACACCCCAACACGTCCCACTCTGGGAATTTTTTTTTTTTCGAGATGGAGTTTCTCTCTTGTTGCCCAGGCTGGAGTGCAATGGTGCGATCTCAGCTCACTGCAAACTCCTCCTCCTAGGTTCAAGCAATTCTCCTGCCTCAGCCTCCCAAGTAGCTGGGATTATAGGCATGCCCCACCATGGCCTGCTAATTTTGTATTTTTAGTAGAGACAGGGTTTCTCCATAATGGTCAGGCTGGTCTTGAACTCCTGACCTCAGGTATCCACCCACCTCGGCCTCCCAAAGTGCTGGGATAACAGGTGTGAGCCACTGTGCCCGACCGGAAGTCTTTCTCTCTCATCTCCCCCGGTTGGAGCAACGACCTTCTGTGTTGTCTTCTCCCTGCACGTGGTTAGCAGACAACACACATGCTCTAACAGCACCCCTGGGAGATCTTTTCACTCTTGGCACATCACGATCTGCCTTAGGTTCTTTTTAAAGGCTTCACAGTATCCCACCATGAGGCTGTACTGTAGCTGATCCAGGTAGACATTTATGTTGCTTCCAGTGCTTTGCCCTAATGGATGGACTGGTGCCCTCACCTCCATAATTTCTTCCCCTTTTACACCTCCCATTCCTACTGGGACTCCCACCCCATCCTGCCTTATTTTTCTCCATCACTCTCTTCATTATCTGACAACCTATGTGTTTAAATGGTCTGTCTCTTCTCTCTAGAATGCCACCTCCACGAAGAGTTTTGTCTGTTTGGTTCATTGTTCAGTGCCTGGGAGCAGCCAGTAGGTGCTCGGTCCACATTTGTTGGATGGATTAGGGGTGTGGGTGGATGAAGGAGAGAGTAGATAGGAGGAGGGCAGGTTAAAGGAGAGGAGGTAGATGATGGTGATGATGATGATGCCTCTGTGAGATGAGGCCTGTGTAATGGGGACCGTGGAGAGCCACAGCCAAAAACAGCAGAGTCACAAAGAGCTAGTAGTTTAGCAGGGATCATTCACTTTTTCACCGGTTTTCACTTTGATAAACCAGGAATCCTAGGGATGCTGCCAGATTATTTGTGACTTTGTTTTGATGCTTTGACTTTGTCAAAAATCATGCAATAAATGCCCACAGGAAATTAGCATGTAGGGTAGCTGCTTTGAGGCACGTTCATTGCCAAGGGTAATGGAATGATTATTTTACTCTCATTTCTCATCTTCACCCCAGGCCTTTACATGTTTCCCAAAATAGCGTTAGCGTATGTGGTTTTTTAAAGTAGCATTTTCTGTTTAGCCACATACTCTGAGGCTTTTAACATAGCATCATAGTTGGTGTTTTAAGTAAAATTTTGGTGCCACAAATGAAATAGCACTTGAAAATATGTCCTCTCTGGCCGGGCGCAGTGGCTCACGCCTGTAATCCTAGCACTTTGGGAGGCTGAGGTGGGTGGATCACCTGAGGTCAGGAGTTCAAGACCAGCCTGGCCATCATGGTGAAACCCCAATTAAAAAAAAAAGAAAAGAAAAAAAAAGAAAATATGTCCTCTCAGCAAGGCAGTTTCCTTCTTCTTCTTCTTCTTTTTTTTTCTTTTGAGACGGAGTCTCGCTCTGTGGCCAGGCTGGAGTGCGGTCTGCAGTGGCATGATCTGGGTTCACTGTAATCTCCACCTCCCGGGTTCAAGCGATCCTCCTGCTTCAGCCTCCCGAGTAGCTGAGACTACAGGTGCATTCCATCACGCCCAGCTTTTTTTTTTGGGGGGTAGAGATGGGGTTTCACCATGTTGGCCAGGATGGTCTCAATCTCCTGACCTTGTGATCCGCCCGCCTCGGCCTCCCAAAGTGCTGGGATTACAGGCGTGAGCCACTGCGCCCTGCGGCAGTTTACTTCTATAGAAGGGTGCAGGACTCACGGACTGAGCAATGATGGCCGCCGCACACTAGGACAAAGGGGAAGGGGTACTTATGCCTAATAGAGGTCATCCCTGTTGGTGTGTCCCCGATTGGCTAGGGTTAGACCGCACAAACTAGACTTATCCCGATTGGCTATTTTAAAAAGAGCAGGGGTCCGAGCTGGAGTGGCAGGGTGGGTGTTTTAGCAGGAAGGATGGTTACAGGCTTGTCAGAGCTGGTAGCCAGGGGTGATCAGGTGACCGGGATGAGTCAGGATGGAGCCAGGGGGAGGGGGAGCAGATGTGAACTACTATGAACCGGTGGAGAAGGTTGTTTACTGGAATTACAAGGAAGTTAAACTTTAAAATAGAGATTTAAAGAATAAGAGAGTGGAACATACTGACATACTGATTCTTTGAAGAGGACCTTGGGGTTCACTATAACATCGGGGAATTACGACTGTGTTTATAAGAAAAAAGAGTGATGGGGTGGGAGCATCGCCAGGTAGTGACTATGAAAATGTCATCTTCTGTATCAGTAGGGCACTTTTCCTCACTGAAGAGTAACTCGCTAGTGGATTAGAGGAATGCAAGATTAACTCGGTTTTGTAAAAATCACCAAGTGGTGCTTTTCTGGTGCCTGCTGTGTGTTTGCTGATTTACGTGGATAAGCAGGTGTTGTTTGTGCTGTTGTTCACAGTCAGGTCAACCATTTGTTTCTGGCATTTTATTTATTCATTTTTCCCGTAAATATGAGGGGGTAGAAGTCACACACCAATGCCCCCAGAGGAATGAGCCTCTTTGGGACTATGTCATATGAACGAAACTCAGAATAAACAGGTGTGTAAACTAGCGACTCCCTTTTATTGCTGATGAAAGATGACAGTAACAGCCAGGCTATTCCTGCCATGCGGTCTGGGAGTGTATTCTCACTCCCTCGGTTGGGGTCAGCAACCTATGGCCAAACAAACCACCTATTTTATAGATAAAGTTTTATTGGAACATAACCATGTTCATTTGTTTGTCTATCGTCTCTGACTGTAACCAGCTCATGGGTTAGTAATTCATCACTTGCAGAGTCCAATTAACAAGAGTGAGATCTGGTACAAAGAAAGTGATTTATTTCCAAAGAGCTTAGGGGAAGAAGCACAGGCATCCCACCTTTAAATGTCCTGCTTTGCTTTTGGAGCAGAAAGCAGACACTTTTAAAAAGTAGGGGAGGAAGTAAGCAAGGTGGGGATCCATATGTTAGCTTGGGGTCTTATCTACTGCGCTGTCTGTCAGTTGAGCTGGTGACTGCTGGCATCTTTGTGGGCAGAACTAGACCAAAAACTCCCCAGGTGGGAGGGCCCAGCAGGCGTGCTTTTTGACTATTAACTCTGGAGGCATCCCCCTGCCGGTGAGAGTTCTATATTGGGCATGCTTCAGTCTGTAAATCAACTGTGAACTCTCAAGGAGTTAGGTGAACTTTCCCTGTAGGGAGTGTCTGGTGAAGAAGGGGTGGGTAAAAGGCTGTATTTGTGTTTCTAACGGGCTGAGTAGGAAGTGGGGAACCAGGGGAATGATAAGAGGAGAGACAAAAATAATTAAACCGTCTCTTAGAAAAATGTGAGTACTTGGTTACATGGATACTTTCAGGATACAGTGGCAGACTTGCAAGTTGTGAGAGAGATGGCCTGGCTTGCGAAACCAAAAATATTTACTTTCTGGTTGTTTACAGGAAAAGTTAGCCGACCCCTACCCTAGGGGAAGGAGGCTGCTGGGTGAGCTCCGGGAAGGTGAGAGTTGTTGGTTGGAACACCTTGGTAGTCACCGTCACAGCTCTCTTGTGGGGTCACGGAAGAGCTTGGGGGACATGGCTGTTTTTGCTCCTTGACCCTCTCTTGCCTGTCCTCACTGTTGCTTCTTTACACCTTTGTATAATCGTACCTTGTATTGGTTCTTTACCTTCCAGCTGCCAAGGGTGCTTGAACCAGAGTGACTCCATCTTGAACAAAGGCTGGAGAAGATTTGGCTAAGACCTGCTGGGCTGCATTCCCAGGAGGTCAGGCATTCTTAGTCACGGGATATTTACCGTTAAGGGAACAGGTTAATATTTACCAAACAGACTCAGGAAAGGTCCTGGTGTCCCAATATCTTAAGGACAAACGCATTTTTAGCTTAATAATGAGCTTTCTTTCCTCTTTCTTTCTTTCTTTTTTTTTTTGAGATGGAGTTTCGCTCTTGTTACCCAGGCTGGAGTGCAATGGCGCAATCTTGGCTTACCGCAACCTCCGCCTCCTGGGTTCAAGCAATTCTCCTGCCTCAGCCTCCCGAGTAGCTGGGACTACAGGCAAACACCACCACGCCCAGCTAATTTTTGCATTTTTAGTAGAGACGGGGTTTCACCATATTGACCAGGATGGTCTCAATCTCTTGACCTCGTGATCCACCCGCCTCGGCCTCCCAAAGTGCTGCGATTACAGGTGTGAGCCACCAATTACAGGTGTGAGCCACCGCGCTGGCTCTTTCTTTCTTTATTTATTTCTTATCTTAAGAACAAAAGCATTTTTAGTTTAATAATAAGCTTTCTTTCCTCTATCTTTCTTTTTTATCTTAAGAACAAAAGCATTTTTAGTTTAATAATAAGCTTTCTTTCTTCTTTCTTTCTTTATCTTAAGAACAAGCATTTTTAGTTTAATAATAAGCTTGCTTTCTTCTTTCTTTCTTCTTTTCTTTTCTTTCCTCTGGCACGATCTTGGCTCACTGCAGCCTCTGCCTCCCAGGTTCAAGCAATTCTCATGCCTCAGCCTCCTGAGTACCTGGGATTACAGGCCTGTACCACTATGCCCAGCTAAATTTTGTATTTTTAGTAGAGTTTGGGTTTCATCATGTTGTCCAAAGTCAAACTCCTGACCTCAAGTGATCTGCCTTCCTCTGCCTCCCAAAGTGCTGAGATTACAGGTGTGAGCCACCGCGCCTGGGCGTAAGTTTCACCTTAAAGATAATAACATAGATTCTTGTGAAAGGCAGCAGTTCTACAAAGATTAACCATCCTCTTTCACAAGCCCTTGCAGTAGGCACATCTCCCTGTGATTTTGTTTTGCTTTGTTGCCTTATGTCTAAACATGCATTGCACCTGAGGTGGACACAGTTCTGCTCTTGCTTCTGGGGACACCCTATTCTGTCTATGGAGTAACCTGTTCTTTCATTCCTTCACTTTCTTAGTAAGCTTGCTTGCACATTATTCTGTGGACTTGCCCCAAATTCTTTCTTGCATGAGATCTAAGATCCCTCTGTTGAGGTCTGGACCAGGACCCCTTTTTGGAAACACAACCCCACAGTCAGCCCTTGTCAGGTTGAGTGGACGTGTGGGGAGCCTCCTCAGGTCACATTAACAGACCCGTGGTTCTAGCCCTGGGGGCCCTCAGCACTCCACTCTCCTATCTGTTATGTGCCATACTAGCCCCAACTCCAAGAAAAAAAACACGTGAAAAAACAAATCTGTGGGCATCTAACTGTGGTTACCAGTTGACAGTCCGTGAGCCTTGCAGTGGAGTTAAAGAAACCTGAAGTTTCAGGCTTTCAGATTAAGAATTAAGTTCTTGTTAGGAGACAGCCCTTGGGGATGGAGCAGTGCAGTCTGCTGAGCAGGGTGCTAGGTCGGGGACTGGTGGACAAGAGCCTGGGGGTTTTCATACAGTTCTGCCACATCAAAGGTAATCTGAGGCTAGCAGCATAGTGTCACCTGACACTTATTAGAAATACAGTCTCATGACCGGGCACTGTGGCTCATGCCTGTAATCCAGCACTTTGGGAGGCCGAGGCAGGTGGATCACGAGGTCAGGAGTTTGAGACCAGCCTGGGCAATATGGTGGAACCCCTCTCTACTAAAAATACAAAAATTAGCCAGGCATGGTGGTGGGCACTTGTAATCCCAACTACTCAGGAGGCTGAGGCAGGAGAATCACTTGAACTTGGGAGGCAGGGGTTGCGGTGAGTGGAGATTGCCCCGCTGCACTCCAGCCTGGCAACAGAGCAACATTCTGTCCCCGCCCCCCCAAAAAAAGAAATGCAGTCTCAGGCCCTGCCCCAGGCCTACTGAATCAGAATCTGCTTCCTAGATCCCCAGGTGACCTAGGTGAATGTTCAAGTTGGAGAATTACTGGCCTAAGACACTTTTCAAGAGACTCAGGGCATCCTATTTACTTATTGGAGAAATTCCATTGCTTTGAAGGCTAGACTCAGAATGTCCAGGATGGCTTCTTCAGCTTACAGGTGGATCGCCCCTCTTCTGGGTGCCTCCTCCATGAGGACTCAAGGCTTTGTCCCTGTCCCTGTTGAGTTCCCAGCACCCAGCACCTTGTCTGGCAAAGTAGATGTTGTGGAGACTCTGGCTGAGCGGCGAGTGAATGAATGAATGAGCACCATTAGCCCTGCTGGTGGCATTGGGACAGAAGTCAGCCTCACACAGCTTCTGCTCTGAGTCCCCACATCTCAGTAACTATATTTTTCTTATCGCAGAGCCACAGGCTTGGTGCTGTTTTCCGTTTGTACTTTAACAGTGTATTTAAGGTTTTGGCATTGAAGTATAAAATAGGGCATGTACTTCAATAATAATAAAGTCTTTTTTTTTTTTTTGAGATGGAGTCTCGCTCTGTTGCCCAGACTGGAATGTAGTGGCACGATCTCGGCTCACTGCAACACTGCAACCTCTGCCTCCCGAACTCAAGTGATTTTCCTGCCTCAGCCTCCCGAGTAGCCAGGATTACAGGCTCCTGCTGCCATGCCTGGCTAATTTTTGTATTTTTAATAGAGAAAGGGTTTCGCGATGTTGGCCAGGCTGGTCTCAAACTCCTGACCTCAAGTGATCTGTCCGCCTCAGCTTCCCAAAGTGCTGGGATTACAGGTGTGAGCCACCATGGCCAGGCTCGATAATAATGAAGTCTGGAGATGCAGAGCCATGTAGCAGAAAGAGTGCTGGACCAACCATTCGGAAGGCATGGTCCCAGCTCTGGCCAAAGCTGACAGTCCATGGATATTAGGCAGGTCATTGCTCTCAGACCTCAACCTCTCCTGTCTGTAAAACAAGGATGAAAATGTTTACCCTGCATGTTGCACAGAGCATATGTCCATGTGTGATACAAAGACAACAGGAATTAATTTTTGACTATAACTTATCTACATAGTTCACCTTATAAGCTTAAATTGCCCATCAATGTTTTTATTAAACTGTACTGAATTTTTAGAAACTTAATTGTTAAGTATCACACATTAATTGTGTTAAAAAGAGACAAAAATGAGGAAGAAAATCACCCTTGATCCTGCCTACCACCCAGCAATAACTGCTGTTAAAATTTTATGTCTGTCTTCCATATTTTTCTGTACAGTTTATTCTGTTTATTTACTTTTATTTTTAAAATTTATATATATATAATTTTTTTTTTTTTTTTTTTTTTTAAGACAGAGTCTCACTCTGTTGCCCAGGCTGGAGTGCAGTGGCATGATCTCAGCCCACTGCAACCTCTGCCTCCTAGGTTAAGGTGATTATCCTACCTCAGCCACCCTAGTAGCTGGGAATATAGATGTGTGCCACCACGCCCAGCTAATTTAAAATTTTTAGTTGAGATGGTTTTGCTGTGTTGGCCAGTCTGATCTTAAACTCCTGACCTCAGGTAATCCTCCTGCCTTGGCCTCCCAAAGTGCTGGGATTACAGACGTGAGCCACCGTGCGTGGCCTGCAGTTTATTTCACATGTATATTCTCTTCTTATAAATAGTTCATAGTATGTGGTAGATATTTTTCCAACAGTGAATTTTGTCAATGAATTTTATCTGCTGTATTTTGAGTTGTGTCAAAAACTTTTAAAAAACTTTATCCAGAGACCTTTCTGGATATTCTTTGGTTTTCTATGCATGACTTGGACTTGTAGTGAAGATCCACAGGTATGGACAGCCCCTTCTCCACGTGGAGGATCCAGCAATAGAGCTCAAAATAGAATTCCTCTGTATCTTCATTGTTATCCTTAGCATACTGTGTCTGGTGGTTAAATGGCCTTATCTTTTTGACCCATTTACTGTGATCTTTTCCTAGAGGCTGACAATGTTTATCTGTTCTTGTTTCTTTTTACTTGACTCTGCCTTTCCCTTCTCAGGTTTCTGCAGTTGAACTCCACGGTGCAGAATGGTTTGGAAAGTAGCTGTATTCCTCAGCGTGGCCCTGGGCATTGGTGCTCTTCCCATAGATGATCCTGAAGATGGAGGCAAGCACTGGGTGGTGATTGTGGCTGGTTCAAATGGCTGGTATAATTATAGGCACCAGGTAAGAAAATGACTAATCTCTTTCTTTATGACACTGGCATTCTGAAAACAACTCCAGACATTGTTAATATTAAATAGAAAAGACTTGAAAAGCCATTGATGGACCTGTTAGGCTGGCTATAACATAGGTGTGTTGGTGAGGATGTAGAGAAATTAGCACCCTTGTATATTGCTAGGAGGATTATAAGGTGGTATAGCCATTTTGGAAAACAGTTTGGCAATTCCTCAGAAGTTTCTATTGCATCTTAGCCTGATGCAAGCTTTCTGAACCTTGGCACTGTTGATAATTGGAAACCAGGTCATTCTTGGTTGTTGGGGGCTGTCTTGTGCATTTGAGGTTTAGCAATATCCATGACACCCACGCATTGGGTGATAGCGGCATCTCCTGCTCCACTGTAATAACCCAGAATGTCTCCAGACATTTCCCAGTGTTCCCAGGCAGCCAGATCACTCAGGTTGAGACTCAGTTAGTTCAACATCTTCCTTTTAGAGATAGGGAAACTGAGGCCTAGAGAGTAGAGATGGCTTGCTCAAGGCCACATGGCAAGTAGGGACCAGACAGGACTCAGCTCAGGGCTCTGATGAAAGGATCCCCAGGCCTCTCTGCCCTGCTGTGTTGTTCACAGTAGCCAAAAGGTAGAAGCAGCCCAGATGTCCATCAGAGGCTGAATGGATTACACAATGTGGTCTATTTGTAGAAGAAGATATTATTTGACCATAAGAAAGAAGTACTCACACATGCTTCAACATGGGTGAACCTTACAAACATGCTAAGAAGCTGGTCACAAAGACTGCATATTTTATGATTCCATTTAAACAAAAGTCCAAATTTGGGAAATCTATAGAGATAGAAAGTAGGTTAGTAGTTGCCAAGGGCTGAGTGAAGGAGAGACTGGGGAGTGACTGCTGATGGATATGGAGTCTCTTTTTGCAGGAATGAGAATGCTCTAGAAGTAGTGGTGATGAATATACAACTTGGTGAACATACTGTAAACCATTGAATTGTCTGTTTTAGAAGACTGGTCTTTTTTTTTTTTTTTTTTAAACGAAGTTTAGCTCTTGTTGCCCAGGCTGGAGTGTAATGGTGGGATCTCAGCTCACCACAACCTCCACCTCCCGTGTTCGAGAGATTCTCCAGTCTCAGCCTCCCAAGTAGCTGGGAGTACAGGCATGCACCACCATGCCCAGCTAATTTTGTATTTTTAGTAGAGATAGGGTTTCTCTATGTTGGTCAGGCTGGTCTCGAACTCCTGACCTCAGGTGACCTGCCTGCCTTGGCCTCCCAAAGTGCTGGGATCACAGGCATGAGCTACTGCGCCTGGCCCAGAAGACTGGCTTTTATGGTGTGTGAACTGTATCTCAATAAAGCTGTTACTTTTAAAAAAAGTTATTTAATCTTGTCAGTCTCTGAAATGAATGCTTAGACTTGCAAATGCTGGGCTCTCTTTTAAGAGCACTTTATACAAAGTCCTTTGACACCTGAAGTGGGGTGATATGCAGTTGGTCCAGTTCCTACTCCTTCTTTATGAACGACTAGACTGAGGCATAGGCAAGGTCAGCAGTTTGCCCGTGCAGTACAGCTCACAAGTGGTAGGGCCAGTTTTCAAACCCAGGCCAACTGGCTCTGGAGCAGCCGTGTCTGGTAGGAGAGCCATGGTAAATTTTCTAGTAGTCACATTTAGCCACATTTAGAAAGTGAAATTAACTTTAATATTTTAATAATTTCTTTCTCTTTTTTGAGATGGAGTCTCACTCTGTCACCCAGGCCTGGCATGATCTGGGCTCACTGCAACTTCCTCCTCCTTGGTTCAAGTGATTCTCCTGCCTCAGCTCCCGAGTAGCTGTGATTACAGGCACCCACCACCACATCCAGCTAATTTTTGTATTTTTAGCAGAGATGACGTTTCACCATGTTGGCCAAGCTGGTCTCGAACTTCTGACCTCAGGTGATCTGCCCGCCTTGGCTTCCCAAAGTGCTGGAATTACAGGTGTGAGCCACCATGCCTGGCCTTAATAACTTCTTTAAACCAGTATTTCCAAACCACTATTATTTTCAACATGTAATCAATATAAAAAATCAATAATGAGATACCAGCCAGCGTGCTTGTAGTCCTAGCTACTTTGGAGGCTGAAGTGGGAGGATTGTTGGAGCCCAGGAGTTTAAGGCTGCTGGGAGCTATTATCGCACCTGTGCACAGCCAGTGCACTCCAGCTTGGATAGCAGAGCGAGACCTTGTTTAAAAAAAAAAAAAGATATTAATGAGATACCATACATTTTTTTTGTACTAAGTCATTGAAATCCAATGTGTATTTACAGTCACTGAATGAATGGATGAATGAATGAATAACTCATTTCTCCAATCACTTTTGCATGTTAGCCATATAGGAAATTTGGCTTGATTAAAAAGTGGTTATCATGGCAAAATGATCACTCCTCCTTGTAATACTCAACCACAGACCTGACTCACGTAAGGAGGAGCAGCCTGTGCACGCAGATGTTCAGCTCTGTTTTCTTCTCCCCCTCTAACCACAAGTTTGGAAAGATTAGTTGTTAAATACAGATCAGAGTTAACAGGATGACCCATCAGCCACCCGGATTTTTTTACAAGCAACTTTTAAAACAATGTATTTGTTAAACGTTATTGAGTGCGGGTTATCCAGTTACGCTGCTCCCAGAAACCTCTGTTTCTTTAGTGTTGCTAGTTTCCCTGAGTAAAATACTACATATCAAAATAGAATGAAGGGAATCAAGGCCAAAGAAGTGGCCCAGACTGAAATACTCCTCCCGGAGTAGGAGAGGATGATGGCATCAAGGCTGGTGGAGGTGAGATTTGTGCTGATTCAGCCTCACCTCAGCCTGCCTCCCTGAGAGGCTGCTTCTGTCCTCAGCCAGCTGCCATTCGCCTTCTTGGCTTTGGAGGCTCATCATCAAAAGAGCATTTGAAAGAACGGTCTCCATAGAACATAGGCAGATTTTTTTTTTTTTTTTGAGATGGAGGTTTTCTCTGCCATTCAGGCTAGAGTGCAGTGATGCCATCTCGGCTCACTGCAGCCTCTGCCTCCTGGGTTCAAGTGATTCTCCTGCCCCAGCCTCCCGAGTAGCTGGGACTATAGGTTTGTGTCACTATGCCCAGCTAATTTTTTGTATTTTTAGTAGAGACGGGATTTCACCATGTTAGCCAGAATGGTCTTGATCTCCTGACCTCATGATCTGCCCCCTTCGGCCTCGCAAAGTGCTGGGATTACAGGTGTGAGCCACCGTGCCTGGCCCCCCCGGCAGATTTTTAAACTTAACATTTTCCTAGAGGTTTATATTTTCCTTGGATTAACACATTCATTTACCACAAGCCTCTGTTTAGGGAAGAGTGGCTCACCAGGTACAAATTAAACATTGTCAAGTGCTTTCCTATGCATTATGCTTGTTAATTAAGCCTTGTTTTGTCTTGACGAAATTGATTTCTCAGTCTTCCATTTTGGGCTGGGATTAAGTGTGATTTGGGGGGTGGGGGTCGGAGGTGATGTGGGCAGGACATTCTGCATCCTGTGTCCTGAGCATGGGGTGAGCAAGGAGGGCCCCTTTGGAAGTCATGGAATCAGAGTCATGGATCGTCTGGGACGATCAGGGAGAGCTGGAAGAGTGGGATGGGGGGCAGGGGGAGGGTTGCCTGGGTGATGAGGAGAAGGGAGCAGCCAAGCATGAGTGCCAGAGAGGTGACAGAGGCAGACCTGGAGGAGGGGCTGGCAAGATGGCCCAGGATAGGCAGAGGGGTGCAGGTACCTGGGAAGTGTGATACAATCCCAGAATAAGCCAAAAAAAAAAAACAAAGCTGGGCAGATGGAAGTGGCCCAGGAGCAGACGTGACTGGAAATGGTACCTGGCTCATTGCTGCTGAGCACATGTGAGTCAGGTGCTGTTCAGGGTGCTGGTGATGCAAGTCTCATCCCCTGCTCTGCAGTGCTGACATTCTGGTGGAAGAAGGGTGCTCTTGACTAAGTGCTTCCTATGTGCAGGGCTCAGGTCCAAGCACTGGGTGTGTGTTATCTCAATCCTCAGACAACCCAAGAGGATAGGTCCTATTCGATCTCCATTGTTAGATTTGGAGGTGGGGCTGAGGCACAGAAAGGCTGGATAACTTATCTAAGGTCACACAGCTAGTAAGGAGTGGAGGTGAGATTTGAACGCAGGCAGTCCGTGCTCTGCAGCCCATGCTCATAATCACTACTCTAGTCATGTGGCTTGGGTATCTAGGCATTATTTTATCTTTTAAAATAGTTTCCTTTTTTGTGTTAAAAATTTAACACATATTTAAAGTTTATCATAGAAAACTTACACAGCCAAAGGAAGCAAGTCATTTGTAATCAGTCATGCGCCGTATGACAGGTTCGTCCACTGACAGCCCGCACACACGACAGTGATCCCACAGATTATAGCAGCATATTTTTACGGTACTTTTACTATGTCTAGATACACAAATACTTGCTGCTGTGTTCCAGTTGTCTACAGTATTCATGACGATAACATGCAGTAGAGGTTTATAGCCTAGGATGACCACCTGAGCGTCACAGCGAGCATTACCACCTGAGCCCCGCCTCCTGTCAATCATCGGTGGCTTTAGATTCTAACAGGAGCGTGAACCCTATTGTGAACTGCATATATGAGGAATCTAGGTTGCGCACTCCTTGTGAGAATCTAACTAATGCCTAATTATCTACGGTGGAACCGTTTCACCCTGAAACCATCACCCCTCACCCCCATGTATGGAAAAGTTGTCTTCCACGAAACCAGTTCCTGGTGCCAAAAAGGTTGGGGACTGCTGGGCGAAGCCATCTAGGGTTGTGTAAATACACTGTATGATGTTCAGAGAACGGCAGCCTCATCTCGTGAACCATTTCTCAGAATGCATCCTTGTCTTTGAGCAGTCACGCCTGCTACTCAGAATCAATGTTGCTGGCATTGCATTCTGAAAATGGCAAACACAGCAGAATTTTTCTGGGCAGTAAAACAGACTTGGCAGATTGGTCCATTTAGTTTAACATTTTTCACTTGAGGCCCATGGTTTCCAAGGGGCATAGAGGAGGATTGTGGAGAATGGGGAGTCAGGGCCCTCCAGTCAGGAGCCCCCCAGCCTTTTAGGGCAGGTGCACAAATAACTGAACTGGAGGCTGAGAATGAGCAGTTCCTACAGGAGCTCCAGGTGCTGGGTTTGGGTCCAGGAGTAGGTGAGCTCCATCAGGAGAGGGATGGGAATGCAGCTTTGTGGAGGAGAGGCTTGAGGTGGGTTTGAAAGGTGATGATGTCTCTGCAGAAGCTCTTTCTGTGTGGAGGGAAGAGCATCAGCTGGGAATATAAAAATCACAGTGAGGGGCGTGGCCAGCACATCGGATGCCTTCAAGTGCACATACCAGAGCCCTCCCTGGTGGTTTGAATCTCAGGGAGTATGGAGACTCTGGATGTGGCTTATTAAGCGGTTTAGCCTTGTTATCTCAAACCCAGGTCCTTTTCATCTTTTTTTTTTTTTAAGGCAGAATCTCACTCTGTTACCCAGGCTGGAGTGCGGTGGTGTGATCTCGGCTCATTGCAACCTCCGCCTCCCAGGTTCAATCAATTTTCATGCGTCTGCCCCTCGAGTAGCTGGGATTACAGGAGCTCACCACCATGCCCAGCTAATTTTTGTATTTTTAGTAGAGACAGGGTTTTGCCATGTTGCCCAGGCTGGTCTTGAACTCCTGGCCTGAAGCAATCCACTCACCTTGAAGAGGGAGACCCAGGCATCTCAGATCAACTTCTCCTTTTCATTCCTAAGACTGTAAACTTTTCCTTTTCATATGCAATTCCTAAGACTGTAAACCGAAACCCTTTTCATATGTAATTCCTGAGACTGTAAACCCTTTTCATATGTTAAGTTATAAACCTAAGATTCTTCCAAGAGTAACATCTAAAGTATAAGCCTATATAAAGATGAACCTTCCTTTGTTAGGGGAGCTTGGCTGTTAGGCAACAATGCCACCTTGCTCCTGGCTGAATAAACTCCTTCCTCCTGTATTCGGTGTCCGAGAGATCCGTTTCCCTCGGTCGCTCCGCTACAACCTCGGCTCCCAAAGTGCTGGGATTACAGGCATGAGCCACCTCGCCTGGCCCCTTTTCATTTTTCTACTCTGTCATCATGGTTTTGATGAACTGTGCTCAAATACACTCTCCTCATAGTCACAAAATGGCTGCAGCAGCTCCAGGTGTCACATTCAAACAAAACCTTGAAGAAGAAAAAGAGGCCATCTGTGTGTCTTATCTGTTTGGCTTGCTCTTTATCAGAATGCGCATCTTTTCCTGGAGCTGTGGGTGGACTTTGTCCCATGTCTGCCTGGCCAGAATTGTATCACATGCTCATGTTCAAGTCAGTCAGTCCCTGGTGAGGGGAAAGGGATTTCCACTTCTCACTCAGGGACACACCTGACCACTTGGAGCTGGGTAGGTCATCTGAGCAAAGGCAGGGCCTGGGTGGAAAGGAAAGTGGCCACAGGGCATGCAAAGACAGCACATGGCCCAGGTAGAGAGGGAGGAGAAAGCAAGGGAGAAAGAGATCAGCAAGCTAGGGTGAGGGCATGGTGAGGCGTGTTAGGAGGAGAAGGACCAGTCAGGAACTCCCCTTTTCTTTCCCTTTCACGGAACCTCTCCCTTAGAACTAGATAAAAGGTTGGACAGGCCCTTTGTCACATGACAAGAACAGGGAGCTCCTCACTCTGTGTGCTCCCGGCAAGTCCCTTTTCCATCCCCACACTCAGAGCCTCCCATTGCTGTCTAGCTCAAGACTAGAGCCTGCAATCTTTTTTTCCTATAAAGGGCCAGATAGTAAATATTTGAGGTTTTGTGGGCCAAGGGGCAAAATCGAGACAGGTGGGGCTGAAGGCAAGGCTGCCTGGCCAGACTGCAGCAATGGAGGCAAGAGGGAGTGGCCAGGGGGTGCAGGCAGGAGGTGGTGGTGTCTCACAGTCCACTCTTCCGACAAGCTCTTTATTTATTTATTAAAAAAAATTTTTTTTTTTTGAGACGGAGTCTCACTCTTGTTGCCCAGCCTGGAGTGCAGTGATATGATCTCGACTCACTGTAATCTCCACCTCCTGGGTTCAAGTGATTCTCCTGCCTCAGCCTCCTGAATAGCTGGGCTTACAGGTGCCCACCACCATGCCCGGCTGATTTTTTTATTTTTAGTAGAGACAGGATTTCACCATGTTGGCCAGGCTGGTCTTGAACTCCTGACCTCAGGATCCACCCGCCTTGGCCTTCCAAAGTGCTGGGATTACAGGTGTGAGCCACCATGCCTGGACAAACAAGCTCTTAATTTATGGTGTTTTGAGGTTAATCCCTGTCATTGCACAGTGTCACTTTTATATTTAAAAAGAAATCTGTGGCTAAGCATGGTAGCTCGTGCCCGTAATCCCATTACTTTGGGAGGCCAAGGTGGGTGGATCACCTGAGGTCAGGAGTTTGAGATCAGCCTGGCCAACATGGAGAAACCCCATCTCTACTAAAAATACAAAAACTAGCTGGGCATGGTGGTGGGTGCCTGTAATCCCAGCTACTCAGGAGGCCGAGGCGGGAGAATTGCTTGAACCTGGGAGGTGGAGGTTGCAGTGAGCCGAGTTTGTGCTACTGCACTCCAGCCTGGGCGACAGAACAAGACTCTTGTCTCCAAAAAGAAAAAAAAGAAAGAAAGAAATCTGCTTTTATTGTTATTTCTTTTAGCAACAAGGTCTTACTCTGTCACTCAGGCTGGAACACAGTGGTGTGATCATAGCTCAGTGCAGCTTTGAACTCCTGGGCTCAAGGGATCCTCCTGCCTCAACCTCTGAGTAGCTGGGACTATAGGCACGCCACCATGCCCAGCTAGTTAAAAATTTTTTTTTATAGAGATGAAGTCTTACTGTTTCCCAGGCTGGTCTTGAACTCCTGGGCTCAAGTGATCCTCTTTCCTCAGCCTCCCAAAGTGCTGAATTACAGACCCCTGTCTGGCCTGAAATCTGCTTTTAAAGAGGGCATGGTGGGAAGGGATTAGGCGGGAGGACAGAGGGGACTGTGCAGGGGAATCCCGAGCATATGGGATGTGGGCTTGGGCTGATTTGTGCCGCAGGGCCATGATTGTAAGTGCCAGAGGCATCACAGGGGCTTGGAGAGAGTGTGGCTCTAGATGTGCACAGACCTGGGTGTAATTCCTGCCCTCCAATTACTTGCTGTATAAGTTTGAACAAATTACATTGTCAGATTCTTTCTCTGGGGTTGGCGGTGGGCTCAGCAAGGCACCCTGCAAAACCCCAGCCTAGTTGCTCAGCTGTGTGTCAGGAAGTGATCGTATATGTATACTTGGCAGCTGAGCAGAGCTGGCTAGAGAGCGGACCCTTCATGGCAACCGTGACACACATGGGGCATGCTGATTGTATTTAGACCTTGTTTGGCTTGTCTTTATTTAGCTGACAGCTGGCTAAGCTGGAGACAGCGCAAGCAGACAGCGTGGGGACAGTGGCCCTATTGGTAAATCACAGGAGTCGTTAGGAAGACCAGTGGAACTCCCAGCACAAGCCATGAAACCAGCCAAGTCACAGTCTCTGTTCATCATTCCAGAGGGCTCTGTGTGCGTTTCCTAGAAGTCTTGCTCAATACCCTCCTCTTGACTATTACCTCATATGGCTTTTCTGGGCTTAAGTGGGGAAAATACAGTATAGGTCACATGAGTTTAAGGGAAGTCATACAAGTAATCAGTAACACCATTTTCAAATTGTTTGAGTTGATTGAATCCCACTTATATCTCTTTTGAGTGCCAGTAAATATTTGACTTAAACGAAGAACCCCACTGAGTTAACAAAGGTAGAGGCAACCAAGTACGTCCAAGGCCCAGAAGAGAGTCACAGCCTGATGGGGGGTCAATCAGTGTGGAAGAAGGGGCACAAGGCATGGTTGGGGTCAGCCATGGTCCTTTCTGAGCTTGCCCCCGTCTGTAAGATGAGGATGAAAGCACCTACCTCTCAAGGATGCTGGGGGTCCCTGATAGTACAGGAGTAACAACACAAGGCACTCTGAACCCGCCCCTGCAGAAAATATGTAACTTTATTGAGGCCTAGTTTAAGACCTATTATCTTAATTCACCCATTTTAATTATTTAACTCAATGTTTTAGTAAATTTACCAAGTTTTGCAAACATCACTATAAATCAGTTTGAGGATATTTCCATCATCCCAGTAAGATCCTTTGGGCAGGCTGGGCATGGGGGGCTCACACCTTTAATCCCAGCAATTTGGGAGGCTGAGGCAGGTGGATCACTTGAGGCCAGGAGTTCGAGACCAGCCTGGCTAACATGGCAAAACCCTGTTTCTACTAAAATACAAAAATTAGCTGGATGTGATGGCACACGCCTGTAATCCCAGCTACTTAGAAGACTGAGGCTCGAGAATCACTTGAGTGAGCCCTGGAGGCAGAAGCTGCAGTGAGCCATGATCATGCCACTGCACTCCAGCCTGGGCAATAGAGCAAGATTCTGACTCAAAAAAAAAAAAATATTTTGGGCATATTTGCAGATCCCACCTCTAGCCCCAGGCAGCTCCTAATCATGTACTTTCTATCTCTATAGGTTTGTTTATTCTGGACACTTCCTATCAATGGAGCTAAACGGTGTGTGGTCTTTTGTGTCTGGCTTCTCTTAGCGTCATGTTTTTGCAGTTTGTTCACGTCGTAACATGCATCAGTGCTTCACTTCTTTTTATTCCCAAATGCGGGTTTATAATTTTCTGAAAGTTAACCACTGAAGCCCATTTCTCCTTTGAGTCATCTTGTAATTTCCAGCTTTCTCCCTGCTAAAGAAATGAAGATATTTAGTGTTGGGGGTCTCTGGCCCCTCAACTTCCTGTGGAACCCAGCAGTTCTGTTGACCCCCGCTATCCTAGATGAATTAAGACAGTTAAATACTGTGTGGAACTTTTATTAGATAACACTTAAAGGAATTCAGTACATTAAAAAAAAAAAAAAAGGATAGATCACATTTTGCCTGCTCATTTATCAGTTGATGGACATCTGGGTTGGTTCCCATTTTTGTCTATTATGGACAGTGCTGCTGAGAACATTTGTGTGCAAATCTTTGTATGAATAAATTTTTTTGTTTCTCTTGGGTGGGTACTTAAGAGTTGAAATTGTTGGGTCACATGGTAAATTGATGTTTGACTCTTTGAGAAACTATAAAGCTCGTTTCCAAAATGGCGGCCCCACTTTATGCTGCCATAGCAGTGTATGTTGGGAGGCTCTTGGTTCCTCAGTCCTCGGCAACACTTGTTATTGTCTGTCTGGCTGTGAAGTGGCTGAAGTCTCAGTGTGGTTTGATTTGTATTTCCTAATGACTTGTGATGTTGAACATCTTTTCATGTGCTGATTAACCATTTGTGTATCTCCTTAAGTGAAATGTTTATTGAACTGTTTTGCATATTTTTGGCTCAGTCATTTTGTCTTATTAAGGTACGGGAGTTCTTTGCATGTTTGAATATAAGCCCTTTATCAGACATGTGTTTTGCAAATATTTCCTTGTAGTCTGTTGCTTGTCTTTTCATTTTCTCAATAATGTCTTTGGAAGTGCTAAAGGTTTTAATTTTGCTGAGTTCAATTTATCAAGGCTTTTTTTTTTTTTTGAGACACAGTCTTGCTCTGTTGCCCAGGCTGGAGTGCAGTGGCGTAATCTCAGCTCACTGCAACCTCTGCCTCCCGGGTTCAAGTGATTTCTCCTGCCTTAGCCTCCTGAGTAGCTCGGATTACAGGCATGCACCACCACACCTGGCTAATTTCTTTGTATTTTTAGTAGACATGGAGTTTTACCATGTTGGCCAGGCTGATCTCGAACTCCTCACCTCAAGTGATCTCAAAGTGCTAGGATCCTTGGCCTCCCAAAGTGCTGGAATTACAGGTGTAAGCCACAGCGCCTGGCCTGATTTGATTTTTTTAAAACTAAATAGCAGCCAGATAATGTCTATATACCATGTGTACAATAAAATGAATACCTGTGTACCTTGCACCTTGCTAAAAAAAATAAGATTATATTAGTACCTTGTCCCTGTCGGATGGACTCCCCCTCTCTTCCCTTCAGAGACTAAGCTTCTGAATTTTTTGTCATTCATTCATTTGCTTTATAGTTTTGCTATATATCTATTTAACTGTAAACAGCATAATGTTTACATGAGCCTGTTTTGATCTTTATATAAATGTAATCATAGTGAAGGTACTTTTCTATGACTTGTTCTTTTTTTCATTATGTTCCCAAGAGTCACCTGTTTTGAAACCTGGGTTGTACTTGTTTGTGTATTTTTTAAAGTTTCTATAGATTCAGGGGGTACATGGATATACTGCGCAGTGGTCGAGTTTGTGCTTTTTGTGTACCCATCACCTGAGTAGTGGGTTGTATTCCACTTATGTGAGCATATGACAGTTTATTTTTTCAGCTCGTAATGGTCATTGGAGTTATTTCTTGGCTTTTGCTGTTCAAGTGATGCTGTGAACACTTTCTGGTTTTCCATGGGATAGAGTTTTGCTAGGTTGTATGAATAGGAGTAGAATTGCTGGGTTGGAGGGTGTGTGGTTCAACCCCACTGATAACGTCAAGCTGTTTTCCAGAGTGGAGTGCCAATTACACTATACTTCCACCATAGCTGTATTAGTTTACTAGCACTGCTTAAACAGATTGCCACAAAGTTCATGGCTTGAAACTACAAATTTATTATCTTACAGTTCTGGAGGCAAGAAATGTGAAATGGCTCTCACTGGGTTAAATCACGGTGTTGCCTGGCCTGTGTTCCTTGCTGGCTCAAATAATAATTTGGATGGATGAGGGATCTCCTTGGAGGCTCCGCTTTCTCGTCTTTTCCAGCTTTTAGGGGCTGCCCGCATTTGTTGGCTCATGGCCCCTTCTTCCATCCTCAGTGCCAGCAAGGGTCAGTTGAATCTTTCTTACATTGCATCACTCAGACCCTGACTCCTGCCTCTGTCTCCACATACAAAAACTTTTGTGATTACATTGGGCCCACTGAAGGCCGGGCACAGTGGCTTGCACCTGTAATCCTAGCACTCTCTGTCAAGGTGGGAGGGTTACTTGAGCTCAGGAATTTGAGACCAGCCTAAGCAACATAGCGAGATCCTGCTCTACAAAACATTTTAGAAATTAGCCAGGTACAGTGGTGTGTGCCTGTAGTCCCAGCTACCTGGGAGGCCGAGGTGGGAGGATCACTTGAGCCCAGGAGGTCGAGGCTGCAGTGAGCCAAGATTGCACCTGTGCACTCCAGCCTGGGAGACAGCAAGACCCTGTCTCAAAACAAGCAAACAAACAAAAAAACAAAAAACAAAAATTACATTGGGCCACTGGAATAATCCAGGAAAACCTCCCTATTTTGAGGCCAGCTGATTGGCAACCTTAAATCCATCTGCTGTCTTAATAACCCTTTACTCCGTAATGTAACATAGTCACAGGTTCCAGGGATTAGGATGTGGATATCCTTGGGGGGCTGTTCTGCCTACTGCAATTAGTGTTTGAAGGTCATTATTCCACAGAAATGGGGACTTAAACATTTAACAATCTTTGTGTGTGTGTATGTATACAATATTTAGTAACTATTTAAATATGATCTATGTTTGCTCTGGACCTTTATTTTGATGATTTCTCTCTTGTCCATGTATGAAGCAGGATCAAGTTCTGGGGACAGAATGCCTGGGATCTTCCTTTTTTTGGGGTGTAGGGGGACGGAGTTTCGCTCTTGTTGCTTTCGCTCTTGTGTGGAGTGCAGTGGTGTGATCTCGGCTCACTGCAACCTCTGCTTCCCGGGATCAAGCAATTCTCCTGCCTCAGCCTCCCAAGTAGCTAGGATTACAGGCATGCGCCACTACACCCGGCTAATTTTGTATTTTTAGTAGAGATGGAGTTTCACCATGCTAGTCAGGCTGGTCTTGAACTCCAGACCTGAGGTGATCCACCTGCCTTGGCCTCACAAACTGCTGGGATTACAGGTGTGAGCCACTGCACCCGGCCAGAAGGCCTGTGATCTTTCACTTGAGCACTGTGGCTTGGGCAGGTCACCTCACCTCCGGAGGCTGCTTTTTCCTTGTCCATAATAAAATGGGGATCATTACCTTTATCACGAAGGATTGCTTTGAGAATTAAATAAGATAATACCTATGAAGTCTTAGCACAGTGCTGGACAAATAGAAGCAAGTCAGTAAAAATGAATTAGTTTTTCTATTTGTTCAGTCATCCATTAATTTAATCGCTCCTGAGTGCCAGGCCCTGGACTCACCCATTCAGCATTCAGCAGCTGTATACCAAGCACCCATCTTTGTCATAAAATAAGTCCATTTGCTTGGGACATCCACAGGCAACGTGCCGGTCTGAATGTTTGATGAGCTTTAGTTTTATCGCTGTGCTCAGTGTTGTTTTGAGTGTAGACCCAGTTCAGGCTGTCTTCCTTGGGGAGGCAAATTGCTGGGTATGCGCCTTTCTTTACGCTTACCTATGTCTTTGTTCTAAGAACAACAGGATTAAATGTAAGCAGACAGGCAACATTTTTCCTTTCTGTCTTCAGATGATGTCCATGGCATGAAGTGGTAGTATGTTTCATCTGAGATAAGGAAGCAAGACTGTCTTCCCCTTGCATGGACAGGGAGTTGCATTGGGAACATTTTTTTTCTTATTCCTAATATTGTCTTCCTTTGTATTCTTGTTATTTTTAAAAACTTAAGAGCAATTTCTCAATTCCTCAGTTGGACCTTTGAGTTTTCAGTCAGTTCTCTAAACAGTGACTTTGGCAGACAGAGTACTTAGATCAGAAGAATCCTGTGGGAAACAGAACTAGCTCTGTTGGTTTCTCATTCTAATTCTGAGGAGCTAAAATCATGCTTTCCAGAGACTGTTGTATAGTCTGAACAATAAAAATAAGTTACTTAGGACTTGCAGAGCCCCTTCTTACCTGTAGACTTGGTGGTGGTGATGGTGGTGTGGTGGGGGTGTTGTGGTGGTGGTGTGGTGGTGGTGTGGTAGTAGTGGTGGTGGTGTGGTATGTGGTGGTGTGGTATTGGTGTTCGTTGTGTTGGTGGTGGTGGTGGTATTGGTGGTGGAGGTGATGGTTGTGGTGTTGGTGATAGTCATGTTGGTGTTGGTGGTGATGGTTGTGGTGTTGGTATTGGAGGAGGTGGTGGTTGTGGTGGTGGTGGTGACGTTGCTGGTGGTGATAGTTGTGGTGCTGGTGGTCGTGGTGGTGGCGGTGGAGATGAAGGTTGTGCTGGTGGTGGTGGCGGTGGCGGTGGTGGTGTTGCTGGTGGTGATAGTTGTGGTGCTGGTGGTGGGGGTGGTGGCGGTGGTGGTGGAGGTGATGGTTGTGCTGGTGGTGGTGCTGGTGGTGGAGGTGATGGTTGTGGCGTTGGTGGAGGTGACGCTGGCGGTGGTGGTGTTGCTGGTGGTGACGCTGGCGGTGGTGGTGTTGCTGGTGGTGACGCTGGCGGTGGTGGTAATGGTGATGGTTGTGGTGCTGCTGGTCGTGCTGGTGCTGGTGGTGGTGGTGGTGGTGGGGTGTGTGTGCATGTGTGCTCACCTGTGCATGTGTATGTAGCCCACATGTGCACTAGTTTTCTGGTGAATAATAATTTGGATGGATGAGAGGTCATTGAGATAAAAATGTCAATGTGTGTATTTTAAAATAATAATTTAAATGCCTGACCAACAGGGGATGATTCACAGCAAATCTTCTGTGAGACAGAACACATCACTCCTTAGAACTCCAAAATTGGCCTTCCCGGCAAAATCTAAAAGTTAACCAAATCATTTCTCCCAGGCAGATGCGTGCCATGCCTACCAGATCATTCACCGGAATGGGATTCCCGACGAGCAGATCGTTGTGATGATGTATGATGACATTGCTTACGCTGAAGAGTAAGTGGGGAACACTTGGAACTTGGTGGCGAAGGACTTCAGGGTGTTTAAAAAAAGGTCACATAGATTGACAGGAATCCTAGTGGCCTAATGTTAGGCCAGACAAAAGACCATAGGGATACCTCATGTTAAGCATTTTTTTTTTTATTATTTGAGACAGATTCTCGCTCTGTCTCCCTTGCTGGAGTTCAGTGGTGCGATCTCACCTCACTGCAACCTCTGCCGCTGGGTTCAAGTGATCCTCCCACCTCAGCCTCCTGAATAGCTAGGACTGCAGGCGTGCACCACCAGGCCCAGCTAATTTTTGTATTTTAGTGAAGACAGGGTTTCACCATATTGGCCAGGCTGGTCTTGAACTCCTGACCTCAAGTGATCTGCCTGCTTTGTCCTCCCAAAATGCTGGGATTACAGATGTGACCCACTGCGCCTGGCCCTCATGTTGATATCTGACCATAACTTGGGTGTGCCCTGGAAATGGCAAAGACAGGAAGTGGGTGCTGATGGGTGCTTTGAAAGGGTTTGAAGCCAAGTTCCCCCTCATCTTGGAGGACTCATTGGGTTCTAGGGTGCTCGTTCCTAACCTCCAAGCATGCTGCAGCACAGGAGACCTCATGTGGAATGTTTTCGTTTGTAGGTTAGATCCTCCCACTACCTTCTTAATATTCTTATTTTATTACTTGCTAAGTGTAGCTTCACAAATAGTTCCCTCATGCCACTTATCTGATCAGAGGCAGCAAGTATGGGCATAAATTCATCGAATTCTAACCTCCTAGCTCCTTGGTTACCTCGCTGCAGCCGCGGTGAAGGACGCTACCCTTACTGTGGTCACATTCTCAGCTCATACGTCACCCATTCTGAGGCTTTAATGCATAAGCTCTTGTATCAAAGTCTTGTCCTCCGTCCTGTCTCTTTCTGAAAGGAATTTCGCTCTGAGAAAGCTTTTGATGAGGTCTCGCCCCCATGATGCTATCTGGTTTCCAGCAGGCAGCCAGGCGCACCTCAGCTTTGGTCCCTGCCCGAAGCTTTTCGAGCTCAGCTCCTCACTGCCCCTGCCAGGAGCTCTTGGGCTGTGGGACTGCTGAGATGCCCAAGCTGCTCAAACCACTTACATGTTGGCCACTATGCAGGCCATAAGTTGTATCTGCAGCAAACCTAGATGTTTCCTGTTTTTTCACATAACATGCATGTTTTTGAAGAGAGAGGTTTTGGAGGCATGCCACATTTGTGTTTCAATTGTGTCCTTCCATTTTCAGCAATCCCACTCCAGGAATTGTGATCAACAGGCCCAATGGAACCGATGTCTATAAGGGGGTCCCGAAGGACTACACCGGAGAGGTGAGTGGCTTCCGGGGCTAGAGCCGGCCGGCTTGGTTTTCATTTTAGTGATGATTTTTCCTTCTTCTGGTTCTGGAATCAGAACCTCCTGAGACTGGTTTCTGGCCAGAGTTTCACATTTGTATTAGGATTTTTGCCTGAGGAGTAAATTATGAGTTTTGAAAGAAAGGAGAGGAAAAGAAAATGTTTAGAATAAGTTGCAATCTACTGATAGTTCCCAGTCTTCTCATTCTTTAGGCCTGACCATGTAGTTTCTTCCATATTAACCTTTCTTGAGCTACCACCATTAATCTGATTATAGATTATCTGTGCTCGTTTATAAAAATCAGTTTTCTCAGTACCAGTCTTGGTGCAAAGTATCTCAGGATTTTTGCTGAGATAGTTTTTCATTTATTATTATTATTAAATAGTTTATTATATAGTATATTATAGATATAATAGTATATTACTTCCGAAACGTTTTTTCTTCCTCCTAGTTGAGACTGTCTAAATTGACACACTTTTAAAATCACTGTAATGACTTCATTCTCCTGCTTTTCATAGTCTGTTTTAAATGTCGGATCTTTCAGGAATTAGTTATCCTTTTGATAAAGAAACGTGTATCTGATGTTTAACAATTCTTTCAGTTTCATTTCATTTTATTTTTCTTTTAAAGTCAAATATAATTAAATTTAACATATCATACAGGTAAAAAAGATGATCCTATTTAATGAAATTGTTTCTATATAGTTTTTGTTTGTTTTTTTGAGACAGAGTCTTGCTCTGTCGCCCAGGCTGGAGTGCAGTGGCGCCATCTTGGCTCAGGGCAACCTCCGCCTCCTGGGTTCAAACGATTCTTCTGCCTTAGCCTCCGAAGCAGCTGGGGTTACAGCCGTGTGACCCTGGCTAATTTTTTGTATTTTTAGTAGAGACGGGGTTTCACCATGTTGGCCAGGCTGGTCTCCAACTCCTGACCTCAAGTGATCCTCCCACCTTGGCTTCCCAAAGTGCTGGGATTATAGATGTGAGCCACCACACCCAGCTGAAAGTTTCTGCTCTTAAGCCGTGAGCCTTGGAATGTGTGGGCTGGTGGCGAGGGTCGGCTGCACACTCAGCCAGCTCTCTGGGTTGGAGTGACGGCTGCATCTGATCATGGCTCCTAATTCCTTGTAGGATGTCACCCCACAAAATTTCCTTGCCGTGTTGAGAGGCGATGCAGAAGCAGTGAAGGGCGTAGGATCCGGGAAAGTCCTGAAGAGGTAAGGTCTGTTTACGGATACTACACTTCTCCCAATGGCGTGGGACCCAGTATAGAGAATTTAAACAGGTGGTGTTCTGTGCTCCTAGCCTGTTTACCTGTGAGAAGGTACTGAGTAGAGAGTTTGGTTCTGAGTTAGGACAGGTGCTTAGGGCTGTTGTTTCAGTGATTTCTTGGCAGGCCATTTCTGCACAGAATTCACCTTGTGATCCAGGACCCCTTATTATTAATAAAATGTTCCTATCACTTAAACCCCTCGTTCCTTGTTGTCTGTGGACCTTAGTGCAGGTATGTCCCACTACCAGTGGAGCCCCTGAGGCAGGTGAATCCCTGTGGTCAGATTGCAGGACCATCAGCCCTGTGCTCTGATCACAGATCAGCCCAGCAGGAGAGGCACATTTGTAAGTGCAGAGCTGACCTTCCTATTGGGGAGAATGAACCCCAGGGCTTACCCCGCTGGCTGTGGGCTAGAGATGTCTTGTTTTTAGTAATTCTTTATGTGGAATTTTTATGTGATGCCGGAAACTCTAGTGGCATATTTCCTTTAAGCTGGTAGGGAAACCTGGGCACAAGTAAGTTCGTGTGAATTAGTGCAGAGGCTGGGCACGGTGGCTTGCTCCTGTAATCCCAGCACTTTGGGAGGCCAAGGCAGGTGGATCACTTGAGGTCAGGAGTTGGAGACCAGCCTGGCCAATATGGTGAAACCCTGTCTCTTCTAAAATTACAAAAATTAGCCAGGCATGGTGGTGCGTGCCTGTAGTCCCAGCTACTCTGGTGACTGAGGCAGGAGAATTGCTTAAATCTGGGACATGGAGGTTGCAGTGAGCCAAGATTGTGCCACTGCACTCCAGCCTGAGCGACAGAGTGCGACTCTGTCTCAAAAACAACAAAACCTTTTGGGAGGCTGAGGCAGGTAGATCATGAGGTCAGGAGTTCAAGACCAGCCTGGCCAACATGGTGAAACACTGTCTCTACTAAAGATACAAAAAATTAGCCGGGTGTGGTGGTGCACACCTGTAATCCCAGCTACTAAGGAGGCTGAGGCAGGAGAATTGCTTGAACCTGGGAGGTGGAGGTTGCAGTGAGCAGAGATTGCACCACTGCACTCCCGCCTACGCGACAAAGCGAGACTCTGTCTCACAATAAACAATAACAACAACAACAACAAAAATTAGTGCAGAAATGGACATCTGTGTAGGATGAAGCAAATTGACTTCAGGTAGATTAGTACATCCCTGCCACCTCGAAGCAGTGCTGTCTGGTGGAAGCCCTGGTGATGGAGGCAGGTGGGCATCCACATGGTGTGGGCCAGAAGGGGAGGCTGCAGACCCATATTGAGCTCATTTTGGGGAGATCTGGTTGGAGACTGTGGCTGTTTGGGATGAGGCCCAATTGCCAAAGGACCCCACTCTCTACCTCATACCAGGACTGTCTGATTGTTGCCCAGGAAAGGCTTCTCCTCCTTTCGAGCCACACTTCAGAATTTGGAGGCTCTAGCATAGACACCGTGGTTCAGAATCTCACCGAGGGAAGCGGAGGGTACAGGCCAGACACCAGGCTCTCGTGCTCATCTGCAAACCTGGTTGGGCAACTCTACTCCCCAAACTTCTTCTTATTTTTTTGATTAGGACAGCTTTTCAGAGAAATAGAAGTAAAAATAGAAAAAGGAAATGATTGACCTCTGATTCTATCTTGGCAGTGGCCCCCAGGATCATGTGTTCGTTTACTTCACTGACCATGGATCTACTGGAATACTGGTTTTTCCCAATGAAGATGTGAGTTTTCTTAACATTTTAAGGACAAACTAGCAGAACAGAAAAGCAAGCCTAGGGGTCGAGATTAAATCCATAGCATGTATTTGCCAATGTCCTGCCAGGGTTGGTTTGTGTGTATGGCGGTGGGTGTGGGGGATAGGTTTAGCAGCTTGAAATCTATCCAGGGACATCTCTTCCAGATGGTTTGCCCCGCATTTCTGTTCGTATCGCAGCGTCGGTAGCTGTCTCAGGACTTGGGTGTATCGCACTAGACCTGAGAATAGAGCCAAAGCTCTGGACGTGGTAGTGGGTGAAGAAGTACATCCTCTTCCCCTTTTTAAGTGTGTGCGTAAGACACTTGAGGTGACATTCTGGGATTGTGTTCTTCACCGTGATTGCTTCTAGAGATTGGTAGAAAAGAATTTATGAAGCGTTATCAGAACTTTAGTAGTGGGCCATCCAGCAAATAGTTTCTCTTGATGTGTTGGTCTGAATCAATATTCTTACCTTTCAGCTTCAGGTAAAGGACCTGAATGAGACCATCCATTACATGTACAAACACAAAATGTACCGAAAGGTAATTCTGCCCTTGGGGGAGGGGTGTGAGGAAAGCTGTGGGTGCAGAGTCCACTCTCGTGACTGTCTTCCAACTGCGGGTGCTGTGTTTTCTAGAAAGGGGATCCTTCCAGTCACTGGTTTCCCAGGATGAGCCTTTTGACTTTAGCTATTAGATCGGAATCACTGGAGAGATTGTTAAAACAGAGTGTTGGCCTCGCCCCCAGAGTTTGGCCCGGTAGGTCTAGGGAGGGGCCTGAGAATTTGCCTTCCTGAGTTTCCATGTGATCCTGCTGCTGCTGCCCACACTCTGCAGACTATTCCTAGGACTGTCCTCACTTTTGGGCAGTTGGGGAGGAAAATACCACTATCTTATTCTCACTCTGAGCCTTTCTCACCCCATACCACCCTTTACGGAAACTGTGTAGGGCCAGAGTTTTGGCCGGGTGTGGTGTCTCACGCCTATAGTTCTGGCACTTTTGGAGGCTGAGGCGGGAAGATCACTTGAGGCCAGGAGTTCAAGACCAGCCTGGGCAACATAGTGAGACTATGTTTCAACCAAAAAAAAACCCAAAAAACCCTACATAGGTTAGGTGATATGCGACAGTGTTGCAGAAAGATGGCCTGCCACGCTGTTTTGGTCTTTGAAACTCCTCCCTGCATTAGATAGTGAAACTGTTTTCCTTAGCATCACATGGCTCCATTTCCTTTGCATCATTTCACCTAATAGATGATTTTATTCCATTAGCAATGAATAAATTTGTGTGGCAGCAGCTTCCATAGCTTCTGGCAGCAGCCTCTTTACAGCAGTAATATCTCCCAGAAGCAAGCCTGGGGGACTGTTAGGAATGGGTAGAGAGAGTGGGCAGAGCTCCAGTAGCAGGGCTGGAGGCCTATACCTGGCTGGGATGAGCTCACCTGCCCCGTCTGCCTCACAGATGGTGTTCTACATTGAAGCCTGTGAGTCTGGGTCCATGATGAACCACCTGCCTGATGACATCAATGGTAGGTGATTGGGGTGCTGGCCTCGCGCTGGGCCGGTGAGCAGGTTGCTGAGATACTGCCGACATGGAACTGAGCATTCTCCACAAGCAGGGGCCGCTGAGGGCAGCCTGGGCCATAGAAGTGGGGAGATACTTGCAGGTAGCTCTGGGCTTCCTCTGCTCCTGAAGGATTGGTAGTCAGGAAATAAAGAATCTGTATGTGAGCCTCATAGTTCTCTTCCAGTAAAACTACTGAAGCTAAAACCACATGGGCTTTGGACCAGCCTCTATTCTTTACAATGTGTTGGTTGCTCTCTGATCTCAAGCAGGTGACTGGTCCTCTTTGACCTTCAGTTATCCCCATCTGTAAAATGCGGGTAAAGAAAGTGTGTGTCTGTTAGGAGACTTATATTTTAAACACTAGCATTTGCCCAGCACAATTCTGAGCCCATGACAGAGAGTAAGTGGTAGCTTTTGTGAACGTTACGTTAATCTAGATGTTTCTTCAATAAATGTCAGATCTCTCTGGAAACCAAATTAAGCCCATATTCTTCAAGTTTCCTGTGTTGCGGAAATGTCAGCGTTCTTCCAGAATAGCATGTGATGTCCTAAGCATGCCTGTTTGCCAATTGCTGCAAAAAGCATCTATCAGCTGGCTCCTTTCTCTTCCACATTTAATTTTAGATGAGTTATTGTAACCGAATGCACGGGGCTGGGTACAGTTACCCTCCTGTACTGATCGCAGGTAGCATGCTTCAGTTTCACCAGGGGAGAAAGAAGGATTCAAGCTTCAAGAGTAATCCAAGGGGGGAATACAATGCGACTAAAAGATCATCTTTAATTCCTCATAGTTTATGCAACTACTGCTGCCAACCCCAGAGAGTCGTCCTACGCCTGTTACTACGATGAGAAGAGGTCCACGTACCTCGGGGACTGGTACAGCGTCAACTGGATGGAGGACTCCGACGTGGTGAGCCCTGCGGGGGCTGGTTGTCCAGCTGGGTTTTAACCGTCAGACTTTGATTGTCTGAGGCCTTCAATGGTTTCATTTTTGCAGGAAGATCTGACGAAAGAGACCCTGCACAAGCAGTACCACCTGGTAAAATCGCACACCAACACCAGCCACGTCATGCAGTACGGAAACAAAGTGAGTCGGGGAGCCCCGCGTGCTTGTCCTCTGTTCTTGCGTCCTAGGTGGACTTGCCTGGAATATTGATCTCTTGCTAAAGAGAGACAGGATCTGGGTGAGGAATGGTTGAGGCAAGGATGCCTCTGCCTCCCATAGCCACTCCATCCTGGGGACCTGTGGGCTTTGGAATCCGACCTTGCCAGCTGCAGACTTACAGAGTTGTGAGGCAAGCTGTTTCCCTTCTCTGAATTTGTTTCCTCATTGGTCAGGACCCACGTGTACAAGGTAGCTAGGAGCATGCAAGAGGGCTGTGTGTTACAGATGCAAAGCACAGGCCTAGGATGCAGTAAGAGGTTACTGACTCGAAAGCTGCCGCTTTACGGTCTGTGGATTGTCCCACAGCACTCTGCACCTTGGATTCTCGGGGGTCCTGCCCCTTTGCAAGCTGCAGGTTGTTACCTTTACCCGTTCGCCATAGATTGGAGGCATTTCATCCTCCTCCAGAAGGGACCTATGTGGTTAAATGGTGTTGCAACGGGTGACTGCTAAAAGCCTGGGCCCTAAGTGAAGCTGCTAGGGCTAGCTGTGGGCATGTGCAGATACCGCAACAAATGCGCAGGGCTTCCCAGTTGTTCATATGCCCAAACACCATTCCCCAAGCAGCTCACCCCCATGGAGAGCTCGCCAGCTGAGATCTGTTCCTTGGGCTCAGGCATTGGCCTTCTAGAAGAACCTGGAGTCAGTAAAGCCAGCCATCCTGAGCCCTTCATCAGAGTGTGGGCTAGGGGACACGAGACCTGCACCCAGGGCACCGTGACCTGGTCGGGCTTTGGCATGGGCATTGGAGAGAGTTGGCATGGAGGGAAGGCCAGGGAAAGGTGACTCGGAGAAGGCAGGGTCCGTGGTGGCATAGCCCTGGCCACGTGGGAGGCTCTGCCGTGTGCTTTCCATTCTCTTCATAGTATCCTCAGCATTGGCCATTGCTGACCTTGGCTGAGGAGGTGTGGTGGATCTTCAGACTCTGTGTTGTTACATATATTTGTGTGTGGGTTATTGTTTATTTTAGAACGGTCTTTAGATTATTGTTGCTTGCTTTAGGAACAGAACGCTTGCAGCATTTCCCCTTCTGATTGGAAGCCAGTCTGTAGTGATTGCTGCAGCCAAATAGAGCCTGGCAGCTGTGCCTATTTGCTAGATCTTGATGCCAGGCATTAGCCTGGCCTCTCTGTGGCCTTAGCTCTGCCCTTCCCAGTGGACCCAGACTTCAGCTCTAACCTGGGCAGATGCTTTGTACCTTCCCACTCCTGGTCCTTAGGGACTTGCAGGTGATGCAGGTGGGTGAGCACATATAGGTCGCCCGCCTGGACAGGTGGCATCCTTTGCAGGTGACATTCTTTGCCTGGAATCCTTTGCAGCAGAACTGCTGTTCTTTCACATATGAAAGGCACTACTGATCCACAGTCAGGCAGAGCTTGGACCAGAGCTGTCTGATGAAGGAATAGCAGTTATGCTGCAAAGGATGCCAGGCATTTTGAGTCACTCATTGGTAGATTTCAAGGGCTAACATGCACTGCTGGCATACTGCTGGGGTGACCACGCCTTTTCAGGCTGTGATTGTGGAGTGGTCCTGAAAGCATGAGGAGTGAATGGAGAGGCTGGACTTGGGGTATGTTGGGCACATCTGCTCTTCCCACTCAAACCAGCTCTCTCTCTCTCCCCTCTCGCTTGCTCTCTCTCTCCCCAGACGATCTCCACCATGAAAGTGATGCAGTTTCAGGGTATGAAACACAAAGCCAGTTCTCCTATCTCCCTGCCTCCAGTCACACACCTTGACCTCACCCCCAGCCCTGACGTGCCCCTTATGATCATGAAAAGGAAGCTGATGAGCACCAATGATCTGGAGGTGTCCAGGCAGCTCACGGAGGAGATCCAGCGGCATCTGGATGTAAGTAGTGGTGAAGGGAGCCGTGCCCAGGTGCTGTCCCCAGCCTAGGCAGGCAGCATGCGTGAGCACGGCCCTGCCTCCTGACAGTTCTCCCTGCCATGCCTTTGTGGGAACAGAAGTGTGTGGGAATGGAAGCTAGCCTTTGTCCTGTATGTAATGGAAGCGGGTCGGTGGAGTCGTGGTTGCCTCCCATCTTCATGAGTAAACTAACCTTGACCTCTTGGGAGTAGGGAGCAGTGGAATGGGGATACTCCCCTGTATCCTGCCAAGAAACCATGCACATGTGTGTTTCCCTTATTTATACCTTGTTGCTTAGAGGACATTTTTATTTTATTACTTATTGAGTTATTAGCTAATCATATTTATTTTAAAAATCCAGAGCCAGGTACAGTGGCATGTGTCTCTAGTCCCAGCTGGTTAGGGGGCTGAGGCAGGAGGATTCTTTGAGTCCAAGATTCTGAGGTCAGCTTTGGCAACCTAGCAAAACCCCTTCTCTTAAAAAAAAAAAAAAAATCCACAAAAATTTCTGCTGTTCTCAGAAAAACATAGTCATGCCTAAAATTCTTTTTAAAATGCTTATGCCGTCCTTTACAATCACTGAGTCTGTTTTCAAAAGTAGCTCATCAGTGTGTTTGGAGCTGGCAGAATTGCTATGTAAATCACAGCTGTGCGCTTGCTGGAATGCTGGGCAGAGGGTTGCCTGTCCCGTCCCACAAAGCCGACTCTGTGCTAACCCTTGTCCCCATTGTCAGCACCGCACAGTGATGGATGTGCTGAAATACGGCCTGAGGTTTCTAGGCAAGATTTTTTTTTTCCTTTTCTTGAGATGGAATCTTGCTTTGTCGTCCTGGCTAGAGTGCAGTGGCGCCATCTTGGCTCACTGTAACTGCCGCCTCCCATGTTCAAGCAATTCTTCTGCCTCAGCCTCCCAAGTAGCTTGGGACTATAGGTGTGCACCACCACGCCTGGCTAATTTTTGTATTTTCAGTAGAGATGGGGTTTCGACATGTTGGTCAAGCTGGTCTTGAACTCCTGACCTCAGGTGATCCACCCATCTAGGCAAGATTTTTTAAAAAAATCAGTAAGGTTTGTTTTAAATGCATATATCTAGTTATCCCCAAAATTAGTACCCTGTGCGTGACAACCTTATTAACCAGGACATATTCTTAGTTGGTGTTGGACACAGTAGATAGCACAGCAGTGTTAAACTGTTTAGTCTTGAGTGTCTTTATTTATTTATTAATTTTTTTATAGAGCTAGGGTCTTGCTATGTTGCCCAGGCTAGTCTCAAGCTCCTGAGCTCAAGTGATCCTCCCACCTGGGCCCCCCAAAGTGCTGGGATTATGGAGTAGGCCACTGCACCAGCCAGACCTCTTTTACCTCTTTAAATTATTGATCCCAAAGAGCTTTTGTTCACGGTGGGTTATGTCTATTGATATTTATTGCAATAAATTAAGATGAGATAAAAGGACATTTTTGATAGTTCACAGAAACTGAACCAGAGTTGGTTTGTTATTTTTTGGTTTTTTTTTTGAGATGGAGTTTTACTCTTGTTGCCCAGGCTGGAGTGCAATGGCAGGACCTAAGCTCACTGCAAACTCCACCTCCTGGGTTCAGGTGATTCTCCTGCCTCAACCTCTCGAGTAGCTGGAATTAGAGGTGCCCGTCACCACACCCAGCTAATTTTTGTATTTTGAGTAGAGACAGGGTTTCACCATGTTGGCCAGGCTGGTCTTGAACTCCTGACCTTAGGTGATCCTCCTGCCTCAGCCTCAATCCCAAAGTGTTGGGATTACAGGCGTGAGCCACTGCACTCAGCCCAGAGTTTTCTTGTGTTTGCTTAAACACTGTGTAAATCATATAGGACTTCTTCGGTATCTGCTGCAAATTTGAAAACTATTTCCAAGACTATGTGACTATTGTACAATTATACCTTTATGTAAAGTAAAACATTATTATGAAAAAAATTAAAACTAAGATTTAAAAATATTTAACTCATTTACAAATAACAATATTAAACACGTTTTGCTTTAATATATTTTCTAAGACAAATAATTATTTTCCAAAACAAAAACCACTTTGGTGAGAAGCGTGGCATTGCTTTACATCTGTGCAGATCTCTTGTGTCCAGCATACGAGAAGACAGCCGCACCCTTGTACTGGCTTCTGCCTTCACTGTTGGGCTTTGTTCTTTAGGCTGAAGTATAAGAAGAAAATCCAGCCTTGCAAAGATACAGAGCTGAGGAAGGGAAGACCATCTGGAGCCTGAGAGCTCTTGGGAGTCTGTGGTTCTGGACCACGCCTAGAGAACTGCTGGTCTAACACACAGTGGGCGGAGGGTCTTTGTGGAATGCAGACATGAAGCAAATAAACCCTGGCTGGAGAGCGGGTAGGACAGAGCTTGCTTGTAGAGTGAGGGATTTATTTATTTATTTATTTAGAGACCGAGTCTAACTGTCACCCAGGCTGGAGTGCAGTGGCGTGATTTGAGCTCACTGCAACCTCTGCCTCCCAGGTTCAAGGATTCTCCTGCCTCAACCTCTCAAATAGCTGGGATTACAGGCACCTGCCACCACATCCAGCTAATTTTTGTATTTTTAGTAGAGATGGAGTTTCACCGTGTTGGCCGTGGCGGGTCTTGAACTCCTGACCTCAGGTGATATGCCCGCCTCGGCCTCCCAAAGTGCTGGGATGGCAGGCGTGAGCCACCGTGCCTGGCCGAGGGTTTTATTATTATTATTATTATTATTATTATTATTTTGACATTTAATAGAGGCAGGGTCTCGCTATGTTGCCCAGGCTGGTCTGGAACTCCTGGCCTCAAGTGAACCTCCTGCCTTAGCCTCCCAAAGTGCTGGGAGTACAGGTGTGAGCCACTGTGCCTGGCCAGAGTGAGGGTAGTGCAGAAGTGCTTTCCTCTTCATGATGCTGTTTTTCATCATCTGGAAAGAAAACAAAGCCCCTCTGTGCCCCACTGTGTGACGGTTGGATCGTTTCCTGAATGGGCAGAGGTGCCCGTGAACACACAGCACCCTCACGGCACAGTCGTCTGCTTTGGGGCACAGGTTCTGCAGCCTCCTCTCTCCACAGCAAAGGTTGTTTTAGATACAAATGTTTGCCAGAAGATCCCCGAGAGGCAGGTCTTTAGGGCTGTGGCAGGAGTGGGCACACACCTCTTTCACCTTTCTCGGCGCGCATTGTCGTTCTCCGCTCTAACCCGCGGGAGGCTGAGGGCTGCGCGGAGAGAGGCCTTCGCTCACACTTCTCCCCGTCCTGGGGCCCTGAGAGACTGAGTTCAGGGAGGCTCATTCTGACAGGCCATGTTTCTCCCCAGGCCAGGCACCTCATTGAGAAGTCAGTGCGAAAGATCGTCTCCTTGCTGGCAGCGTCCGAGGCGGAGGTGGAGCAGCTCCTGACTGAGAGAGCCCCGCTCACGGGGCACAGCTGCTACCCGGAGGCCCTGCTGCACTTCCGGGCACACTGCTTCAACTGGCACTCCCCCATGGTGAGCAGCCAGCGGGCTCTCCTGCACCTGCAATCCAAAAGCTGAATTTTACTGCCCCCTGGCGGCCGCAGTGGATCTACTGCCTTACAGAAGGTTCCATCCAGGCTGAGGAACATGGGCTCACTTCAGAGAGGAAGAAGACTGTCTAAATTCACTGACCTCACATCTTGGCCCCAGATCACTCCTCTTGTCCCAGTGGGTGGGAGAGTTTGCCAGAGCCATAGTTGACAGTTCTCACGTGTAGTGTGAAGAACAGTTACTTCTCTTCACATTTCTGCTGTCCCTGCCAAACCCCACCCTCACCTCTACCCCTCACACCAGCCACACACATCTTCTCCCTCTGAGTCTGTTCTGACCTCTTCCAAGACAGTTGAAGTCAGGTGTGGCCCATGGAGGGGAGGTACTGAGTTTCTGCAGATGTAGAATTGGAAGGTACCTGAAGAGGTCAGTAGCACTTGGTGCTTTGATCCTTCTAGAGAAAGGTTGGCAAACTGGCCTACAGGCCTGTTTCTCTCCCATAACCTGTTTTTGTAAATACAGTTGTATTGGGGCTGGGCGTGGTGGCTCATGCCCGCAATCCTCTTGTTGCCCTTGTTCGCTCTTGTTACCCAGGCTGGAGTGCAATGGCGTGATCTCGGCTCACTGCAACCTCTGCCTCCCGGGTTCAAGCGATTCTCCTGCCTCAGCCTCCCGAGTAGCTGGGATTACAGGCACCCACCACCACACCCTGCTAATTTTTGTATTTTTAGTAGAGACAGGGTTTCCCATATTGGCCAGGCTGGTCTCGAACTTCTGACCTCAGGTGATCCACCTGCCTTGGCCTCCCAAAGTGCTGGGATTACAAGCGTGAGCCACTGCGCCCAGCCCAGTCTTGGTCTTTTGACCTTTGGAGTCATGCACAGTGAATCTCTTCCTTTGTTCTCATAGAGTTCTTGGGTTCCCCTGAAGTTTTTTTAAAGTTAAACATCCCCACAGCTTCACTGTTCCCTGGTGTGAGTCACTGTGGCCTTCAGGCACTATCCATCTCCCTCGCTGGTGTGTGCCTCCCAGAATGAGGTTCCCAGAACCAAAAGGCAGACTTCCAGGGGAGATGCCAGGCCAGGGCGGGGAGCAGAGCCATCGGGAGTTCCCTGTCAGGAGTCCTGCCCTCAGATTGGGAGCACGAAGCCCCACCAGCCTCTGCACTGCGTGCGAACCCTGATGTGTGTGATCTTTCCTGGGGGATGGTCCATAAATACCACCAGATTATCTAAAGGTTGGGAAAGGATCCACGACCCAGTGGCAAGAGCCACTGGCCAAGATGCTTTCCCTCTGTAATTGCAAAAGCGGATTGTGTGGTGAGATGAGGATGTTTGATTCCGTCTTGTTGGTTTTCTTCCAGTACGAGTATGCGTTGAGACATCTGTACGTGCTGGTCAACCTTTGCGAGAAACCGTATCCGCTTCACAGGTAACGCAGCAATGGCACTTGAAAAGTTGGTGTCATTCTGAAAGCAGAAGGGGCTGCCATCCTCTTCTGCGACTGGGCAGTTTCACTTCTGCCGGGAGCTCCCTGCAGCTTTCCTCTAGAGCCATTTGTCAGGGGGGTCCAGAGGCCACGCTCTTAGTGGCAGTGGCTGGGCAGGTCTGTGTGGCTTTGTGTTTGCATTTCTTCAGAGTCGACATAGTTCACCAAGTTTCTTCCTGCCTCTCACAGGATAAAATTGTCCATGGACCACGTGTGCCTTGGTCACTCCTGAAGAGCCACTTCCTGGAAGCTTTTCCAAGTGTGAGTGCTCCCCCAAATGTGTGCTGATCAGACCTGGAGAGGTGGAGTGGGAAGTCCCCGCTGCTCCGGGCCCTCCTGGGGACCCCCTACTCCAGCGCTCGCTCCAGGGCCTTCTTCACAAGATGACTTGCTCCCCATTACCTACTTCCCCAGTCTTCTCTGAAAAACTACAAATTTGGGCGGGGAAAGCTGTGTATTGAGAAGGGTCATATTTGCCTTTTAGGAGGTTTTTTTTGTTTTGTTCGTTAGTTTTAAGGAGCAGGAAGTTCATGGGGGCTTCTGTAGCCCCTCTCAAAAGGAGTCTTTATTCTGAGAAATCTGAAGTCGAAACCTCTAAATCTTCAGAATGATTTTATTGAAGAGGGTCGCAAGCCCCAAATGGAAAACTATTTTTAGAAAATAATTATGATTTTTGATTGCTTTTGTACTTAATTCTGCAAGTGTTCAAGTCTTAAAAAATAAAGATTTATAACAGAACCCAAATACTCACTTCCGACCCTGACTTTGTGGCTGATGCTCCCGTCCCTGCTAGCAGGGCCCTCCTCCATCATCGTCTTTTCCAGCCTCGTCGCCCCCAGTCTCTCCTCCCACTGCCCTGCTGTTTTCCACTCCTCTGCATTCCTTGGGCTCTGCAGCATCCACAGAGAAAAGGGCTCTGTGCTTTGCTACTTGCTGTTCCTCCTGCCCTGGAATGCCTTTACCATCTCCTCCACGGACCCTCGAGGTGCAGTTTAAAGTACCCTTCTTTCCTCCAACCTTCCTCACCTCTTCCCCACTCATCAAAAATTGTTTTTGGCCAGGTGCGGTGGCTCACACCTGTAATCCCAGCACTTTGGGAGGCCAAGGCAGGTGGATCACCTGAGGTCAGGAGTTCGAGACCAGCCTAGGCAACATGGTGAAACCCTGTCTCTACTAAACATACAAAAATTAGCCGGATGTGGTGGCACGCCTGTAATCCCAGCTACTCGGGAGGCTGAGGCAGGAGAATCACTTGAACCCGGGAGAGGGAGGTTGCAGTGAGCCGAGATCGCGCCACTGCACTCCAGCCTGAGTGACAGAATGAGACTGTCTCAAAAATAGTTGTTTTTATTTAGGATCTTTAAAGTGAAGAGTACGTCTTCCATGGTTAGAAGAGATACACAATAGAAATAAAGATTTTATTACTTACAGGATCTGGGGTGTACGCAGCACATCTGGAGGCCACACGCACACACATATGTAACATTCCGGTTGCAGCTGACCTCAGGTAACTGGAGCATCAGAGAGTAAAACTGAATAGATATAGAGGACTAGGATATCCATGCAATGGAGTGTTGTGTAGCAGTGACGAGGACGGAAGTGCATGGGTGTGACAGAACATTAAGCCCACCTGAAAGAAGCAGCCAGCCCCAGGCAAATCCTTAGAAATAGAAAGTCCCTGGAATCCTTAGTTCCAGGAATGAGGGAGAAGGGAAATGAGTAGTAGGTGCTAATGGGTACGAGGTTTCTTTTTGAGGTGATGAAAATGTTATAAAACTGATGGTGGGGCCGAGCACGGTGGCTCACACCTGTAATCCCAGCACTTTGGGGGACCAAGGTGGGCAGAACACTTGAGGTCAGGAGTTCGAAACCAGCCTGGCCAACACGGTGAAACCTCATCTATACTAAAAATACAAAAATTAGCCAGAAATTGCTTGGACTTGGGAGGTGGAGGTTGCAGTGAGCTGAAATTGTGCCACTGCACTCCAGGCTGGGCAACAGAGCGTCTAAAACAAGAAAAGCTGGGCGTGTTGGCTCACGCTTGTAATCCCAGCACTTTGGGAGGCCAAGGCGGGCAGATCACCTGAGGTCAGGAGTTTGTGACCAGCCTGACCAATGCAGAGAAACCCTGTCTCTACCAAAAATACAAAATTAGACAGGCATGGTGGCGCATGCCTGAAATCCTAGCTACTCAGGAGGCTGAGGCAGAAAAATCACTTGAACCCTGGAGGCAGAGGTTGTGGTGAGCCAAGATTGTGCCATTGCACTCCAGCCTGGACAACAAGAGCGAAACTCCATCTCAAAAAAAAAAAAAAAAAAAAAAAAACCAAAAACCTGATGGTGGTGATGGTCAGGCAGCTCTGGCCACACTAAATATTATCATATTGTACACTTTTTTTTTTTGAGACGGCATCTCATTCTGTGGCCCAGGCTGGAGTGTACTGGCGCGATCATGGCTCACTGAAGCCTTGAACTCCTAGCCTCAAATGAGCCTCCCACCTTGGCCTCCCAAAGTGCTGGGATCACAGGAGTGATTATACACTTTGAATGGAAGAATTAAGTGGTATAAAGCTGTTTTTAAAAAGCCATGTTAGCTAGATGGCTGTTTCGGTAGATAGGGACAAAACAAAGAAAAAACACCACTAACAAAGGCTGACACTTTGCCCACCTGTCTTTAGGTATACCTATCTTGTTTAGCAATGGCTGACTCCTTAGTTTTTGGAGTTATGGCCTGGAAGTTGAGATACTGGCATAGAGGGTTATGTCTGTGACAAATTCAAGGGTGAAACTCTTGTTTCTAATGGGCCCATTTCTTATCAGTACAGATTATCTTTTCTCAATGAGGTCCTCATATGGCTGATCAAATGACTTTGGGATAAAGAACTGTTAATGCCCTCCACATCTGGGGAGCTGTAAGGTTTTAGGTGATGAGTACAAGAAACACTGAATTTGCTGTTGCCAGTGCTCAGCAGGGGCCAACTGGAGAGCAACTGAAACCTAGAGTTTTAAAGGGAGAATTTTTTTTTAAAGATAATTTAATTTCATTTTTAAATTGACAAAAATTCTGTGTATTTATTATGCACAGCATTTTATTTTTAATTTGAATAGGTTTTTGGGGAACAGGTGGTGTTTGGTGACCACAGCAGCGTATACCCTACCCAATCAATGTTAGTCTTTTATCCCTCACTGCCCTCCCACCCTTTCCTTTGAGTCCCCAAAGTCCAGTGTATCTTTCTTTTTTTTTTTAGATGGAGTTTCACTCTTGTTGCCCAGGCTGGAGTGCAATGGCGCTATCTCGGCTCACTGCAACCTCTGCCTCCCAGGTTCAAGCAATTCTCCTGCCTCAGCCTCCTGAGTAGCTGGGATTACAAGCAGGTGCCACAACGCCTGGCTAATTTTGTATTTTTAGTAGAGACAGGGTTTCTCCATGTTTGTCAGGCTGGTCTTAAACTCCTGACCTCAGGTGATCTGCCTGCCTCGGCCTCCCAAAGTGTTGGGATTACGGGCGTGAGCCACCACACCTGGCTCAGTGTATCATTCTTATGTGTTTGCATCCTCATAGTTTAGCTCCCACTTATAAGTGAGAACATATGATGTTTGGTTTTCTATTCCTCAGTTACTTCACTTAGAATAATGGTCTCCAGTTCCATCCTGGTTGGTACGAATGCCATGATTTTGTTTCTTTTAATGGTGAAGTAGTATTCCATGGTATATATACATTTTCTTTATCCACTTGTTGATTGATGGGCATTTGGGCTAGTTCCATACTTTTCTTTTTCTTTTTGAGACACGGTCTCATTCTGTCCCCCAGGCTGGAGTGCAATGGTGCGATCTCAGCTCACTGCAACCTTTGCCTCCCAGGTTCAAGCGATTCTCTTGCCTCAGCTTTCCAAGTAGCTGGGATTATAGGTGTGCACCGCCACTCCCAGCTAATTTTTATATTTTTAGTAGAGACGGAGTTTCACCATGTTGGCCAGCCTGGTCTTGAACTCCTGGCCTCAAGCAATCCACCTGCCTCAGCCTCCCGAAGTGCCGGGATTACAGGCATGAGCCATCGCGCGTGGCCCCATATTTTTTCAATTGCGAGTTGTGGTGCTATAAACATGCATGTGCACGTATCTTTTTCATATAATGACTTTTTTTTTTGGTAGATACTCAGGGGTGGGATTGCTGGATCAAATGGTAGATCACTTTTAGTTCTTTAAGCAGTCTCCACACTGTTCTCCGTGGTGGTTGTATTAGTTTACATTCTCACCAGCAGTGTAGAAGGGTTCCCTTTTCAGCACATCCACACCAACATCCATTATTTTTTTATTTTTTTATTATGGCCACTCTTACAGGAGTAAGGTGGTATCACATTGTGGTTTTGATTTGCATTTCCTAAAGGGAGAATCTTAAAAGGCCTTAAGATACAGGTGGTAAAAAATGTGTTCCTCTATCTTCTAGAACTGTTAACTACCATAATCACCCTGCTTCTCTCTTTTTGTGCCCCCCTCCCTGTAGAATGAGAGCGTACTTATTTAATAAATACACAAACTTGAATGTTCATGGTTCTAAAAGTTGAAAGCAGTTATGTTGCATTTCTCAAATAAATGACGGTTTCTTAAGTCACGATGCCTTGACCTTTTCCATCCTCATATGGTTCATAGGCCCCCAGTAGAAATGGGCCCTCCAGCCCTTGTATTAAGCCATTTTCTATAAGATTTCTGGCTGGGTGTGCTGGCTCATGCCTGTAATCCCAGCACTTTGGGAGGCCGAGGTGGGCAGATCACCTGAGGTCAGGAGTTCAAGATCAGCCTGGCCAACATGGGGAAACTCTGTCTCTACTAAAAATACAAAAATTAGCTGGATGTGGTGGTGCACATCTGTGGTCCCAGCTACTTGGGAGGCTGAGGCATGAGAATCACTTAAACCTGGGAGGCAGATGTAGCAGGGAGCCAAGATTGTGCCACTGCACTCCAGCCTGGGTGACAGAGCCAGACTCTGTCTCACAAACAAATAAAAACGATTTCTTTATTGGTCTGCTCAGGCTGTTACAACAAAATTCCTTTATGCCAGGTAGCCCATAAACAACGTAATTTTACATTTCACAGTTCTGGAGGCTGGGAAGTCCAAAATTAAGCCACCGTTCTGTATGGATTCGTGGATATTTTACCCTTTGGGTTGTAATCTAATACTTTAGTGCTCAAATTATTCCATCTTTGGCTAATGGGAGCTCTTTCAATTGGCTGCTGTGTCTATTTGACATTTCCCTTGCACCCCCCTTCAAGACAGGTATTCTTGTTCTTGTTTGAGGACTTCCTTAACTGTCTGCACTACAGGATGCTTCAGGCTTATCATACATTTCCTGCCCCAGTCATAGCATCAGCCATTTCTCCAAGGAGCCCTAGTTCCTTTTATTGAAACATTTATGTTATAAACCAGGACCTAGGTACTAGATGTCTTTGTTGGTCCTGGGTTATTGTTGCTTCTAGGCCCTCTCAGCTGACAGAGCAAGGAGATACGTATGTGTTTACTAACCCATGTATATACAGACACATACCTATAAATATTTCTATTTGTAACCATACGTGAGTTCATACTGTCTCCAACTCTAATTCATTACTTCATGGTCATTCTAGCCTCCTGCTCTTTCATATCTGTAAACTCCCACTCCATCAGCCATAAATGTGACACCAGCCATCCACCATCTATTTAACTGTTCGATTCTAGCATACGTGCGAGGCAACATCAGAACCGTTCCCCACTGGGGAGCAACTTTATCAGTTAGAGTACAATGCTTCTACGCAGTTCTGTTTGCCTCTACTCTCACAGCCTCATTCCCAAAATTACTTGGGCAATCTCTTTTCCCCATTCCCTTCAGTGGGGATGTCTCATACATTTATAATATAGGTAGATGATTTTGTTATAGTCTGCGTTCCATCTTGGGATCCCCTAACTTCCTAAGTGATATTTTGAAAATCTACATACATCAAGATTCACTCTTTGAACTATAAAGTTCTATCTATTTTGGCAAATGCATAATGTCAAATATCCATTATGTTGTCACAGTTTCACTGCCCTAAAAGTCTCCTGTGTTTCAGTCAACCATTGTGTGGACTTAGGTTTTCAATTTAGTTGTCTGGATCGTATGGTTAGACTGTTGAGTGCTGTGAGAAATCACCAAAGTGCCTTCCAAAGCAGATACACTGCTCTGTATTCCCAGCAGCAATGAATGAGAGTTCCTCATGCCTGCTCCTCACCAGCACTTGTCAGATTTTTGGATTTTGGCCATTCTAACGGGTGTGTAGTAATAGTTCATTTTAATATGCAATTCCTTAGTGACAAGTCACACTGATATCTTTTCATATATTTATCTGCTCTCTGTGCATTTCCTTTGGTGATCTTTTGTCAGTTTTTTTTTCTGGTGTCTAATTCCAGATTAATTTGCCCATTTTTTAGTTGGCTTGTTTGTTTTCTTACCGTTGAGGTTTAAGAGTTCTTTGTATTCTTTGGATGCAAATCCTTTCTCAGATATGTGTTTTGCAAATATGTTCTTTCAATTTGTGACTTGTCCCTTGGTTTCCTTAACTATATCTTTTTTAGATCAGAAGTTTTAAATTTTAATAAAGCCCGAAAGATCAGAAGTTTTTAATTTTAGTAAAGCCCAATTTACCTTTTCTTCCATGGATGTTTTTGGTATTTTGGATCCCTCCCTCCCTCCCTCCTCCTCCGTCCCTCCCTCCCTCCTCCCTCACTCCCTCCTCCTCCCTTCTCCTTCCCTCCCTCCTCCTCTCTCCCTCCTTTCCTCCTTTCCTCCCTCTCTCCCTCTTTCCTTCCCTCCTTCCTTCCTTTTTTTTTTTTGAGACAGGGTCTTCCTCTGTTGCCCAGGCTAGAGTGCAGTGGCATGATCTTGGCTTACTGCAGCCTCTGCCTCCTGGGTTCAAGTGATTCTCCTGCCTTAGCCTCCCTGAGTAGCTGTGATTACAGATGTGTGCCATCACATCCAGCTAATTTTTGTATTTTTAGTAGAGACGGGTTTTCACCATGTTGGCCAGGCTGGTCTTGAACTCCTGACTTCAGGTGATCCGCCTACCTCGGCCTCCCAAAGTGCTGGGATTACAGGCATGAACCACCACACCCAGCCCCTTCCTTCCTTTCCTTCTCTTCTCTCTCTCTCTTTCCTTTCTTTCCTTCCCTCCTTCTCTCCCTCCCTCCTTCCCTCCCTCTCTCCCTCCCTCCTTCCCTCCTTCCTTCCTTCCTTTCTTTTTTCTTTCTCTCTCTCTCTTTCCCCTTGCTCCCCCTCTTCCCTCCCTCCCTTCCTTCCTTGCCTTTCTTTTTCTCTCTTCTCTTCTCTCTTTCTTCTTTTCTTCTGTGTTTATTAAAGAGGATCTCATTCTGTCACTCAGGCATAGGTTGCAGTGGGACCATCACAGCTCACTGCAACCTCGAAATCCTGGGCTCAAGGGATCCTCCTGCCTCAGCCTTTCTAGTAGTTAGGGTTACAGACAGACACCATCACACCTGGCTTTCATGTCTTCTTCTTCTTCTTTTTTTTTTTTTTGAGACGGAGTTTCGCTCTTGTTACCCAGGCTGGAGTGCAATGGCGCGATCTCGGCTCACCGCAACCTCCGCCTCCTGGGTTCAGGCAATTCTCCTGCCTCAGCCTCCCGAGTAACTGGGACTACAGGCGTGCACCACCATGCCCAGCTAATTTTTTTTTTGTATTTTTTAGTAGAGACGGGGTTTCACCTTGTTGACCAGGATGTTCTCAATCTCTTGACCTCGCCATCCACCCGCCTCGGCCTCCCAAAATGCTGGGATTATAGGCGTGAGCCACCGCGCCCAGCCTTTTTTTTTTTTTTTTTGAGACAGAGTCTTACTCTGTAACCCAGGTTGGAGTATAGTGGTGCAATCTCAGCTCACTGCAACCTTCATCTCCCGGTCTCAAATGATTTTACTGCCTTAGCCTCCTGAGGAGCTGGGATTACAGGCATGCACCACCATGCCCGGCTAATTTTTGTATTTTTAGTAGCAACGGGGTTTGGCCACGTTGGCCAGGCTGGTCTCAAACTCTTGACCTCAGGTGATTTGCCCACCCACCTCAGCCTCCCAAAGTGCAGCAATAACAGGTGTGAGCCATGGTGCCTGACCCCATTTCTTTTTTACTGAAAAATATTTTTATCAGCCATCTTAGGGACTCACATCTGTGATCCCAGCTACACACTTCCTATTAGGCGGGAGTATTACTTGAGGCTAGGAGTTCAAGACCTGTTTGGGCAACATAGTAAGACCTGTCAAAGAAAGGAAAAAAAGAAGAGAGAGAAGAAAGAGAGAGAGAGAAAGGAAGGGAGGGAGGGAGGGGCCAGGTGTGGTGACTCACACCTGTAATTCCATCACTTTGGGAAGCTGAGGCAGGCGGATCACAAGGTCAGGAGTTCGAGACCAGCCTGGCCAACGTGGCAAAATGGTTATTTGTCATAGAAAATATATTAACGCAAAATGTGTTTATTATTGGTAAGTGAGTTAAATATTTTTATTTATTTATTTTTGAGATGGAGTTTCACTCTTGTTACCCAGGCTGGAGTGCAATGGCATGATCTCGGCTCACCGCAACCTCCGCCTCCTGGGTTCAGGCAATTCTCCTGCCTCAGCCTCCTGAGTAGCTGGGATTACAGGCACGCGCCACCATGCTCAGCTAATTTTTGTATTTTTAGTAGAGACAGGGTTTCACCATGTTGACCAGGATGGTCTCAATCTCTTGACCTCATGATCTGCCCGCCTCAGCCTCCCAAAGTGCTGGGATTACAGGCGTGAGCCACCGCGCCCGGCCCGAGTTAAATATTTTTAAATCTAAATTTTTTTCATCATAATCTTTTACTTTACAAAAAAGTATAATTATGCCATAGCTAAATAGTCTTGGAAATAGTTTTCAAATTTGCAGCAGATACCAAAGAAGTCCTATATGATTTACACAGTGTTTAAGCAAACACAAGAAAACTCTGGGCTGAGTGCAGTGGCTCACGCCTGTAATCCCAGCACTTTGGGAGGCTGAGGCAGGCAGATCACGAGGTCATGAGTTTGAGACCAGCCTGGCCAATGTGGCAAAACCCCGTTGCTACTAAAAATACAAAAATTAGCTGGGTATGGTGGTGGGCTCCTGTAATCCCAGCTACTCAGGAGGCTGAGGCAGGAGAATCGTTTGAACCCGGGAGGCGGCGGTTTTAGTGAGCTGAGATCCGTGCCCTTGCACTTCAGCCTGGGCAACAAGAACAAAACTCTGTCTCAAAAAAAAAAGAAAGAAAGAGGGAGAGAGAGGACCACTTGAGCCCAGGAGTTGGAGGCTGCAGTGGGCAACAGAACAAGATCCTGTCTCTAAAAAAATAACAAAAAAAAGAAAAGAAAAAAATTCTCTTTTCATTTCCTTTTCCAATAATGCATTTTTAGTTATGTTTCTATGGTCTTGTTTTCCTTCTCAGTTTTTATTTCTGAAATGATTCTTTTCGTTCTAATTTTTTTTCTCAGTTCTACTATCTAAATTCTAAGTTTTCCTATTCCAATTTAGGTTATCATTTCATGTCTTCAACATTTTTTATTTAATTAATTAATTTATTTTTGAGATGGGGTCTCGTTATGTTGCCCAGGCTGGTCTTGAACTTCGGGCTCAAGCGATCCTCCTGCCTCAACTTCCCAAGTAGCTGGGATTACAGACATGTACTACTGCACCCCACATTTTGTAATTTTTTTTCATGTTTCTTAGCTATTTTTGACATAGTAGATTGCATTTTTTTTTTTTTTTTTTTTTTAGACGGAGTTTCGCTCGTTACCCAGGCTGGAGTGCAATGGCGCGATCTCGGCTCACCGCAACCTCCGCCTCCTGGGTTCAGGCAATTCTCCTGCCTGAGCCTCCTGAGTAGCTGGGATTACAGGCACGCGCCACCATGCCCAGCTAATTTTTTTGTATTAGTAGAGACGGGGTTTCACCACGTTGACCAGGATGGTCTCGATCTGTTGACCTCGTGATCCACCCGCCTCGGCCTCCCAAAGTGCTGGGATGCATTTTTTTTTTTTAAAGACGAGTCTTGCTCTGTCACCAGGCTGGAATGCAGTGGCACAATCTTGGCTCACTGCAACCTCTGTCTCCCAGGTTTAAGAGATTCTCCTGCTTCAGCCTCCCAAGTAGCTGGGATTACAGACGTGCGTGTACCACTGCACCCCGCATTTTGTATCTTTTTTTTGTTTCATGTTTCTTAGCTCTTTTTGACATAGCAGATTGAATTTTTTTTTTTTTAAGATGAGTCTTGCTGTGTCGCCAGGCTGGAATGCAGTGGTGCAATGGCTCACCGCAACCTCTACCTCCCAGGTTCAAGCAATTATCCTGCCTCAGCCTCCTGAGTAGCTGGGATTACAGGCACGCGCCACCATGCTCAGCTAATTTTTGTATTTTTAGTAGAGACAGGGTTTCACCATGTTGACCAGGATGGTCTCAATCTCTTGACCTCATGATCTGCCCGCCTCAGCCTCCCAAAGTGCTGGGATTACAGGCGTGAGCCACCACGCCCAGCTGCAGATTGCATTTTTTAGCTGTTTAAGGGCCACATCTTTGTAGTGTGTTTTCATTGTCCCCAGGAGAACTGGTCACTGCCTTTCACCCAGGACAAGTCATTAAGTCAGCTGAGGTGGCTGCAGCCTCTCATGGGAGATGGTCATTAGGAGGACTGAAGTGGGGCCTGGGTGCTTGCCTGAGACAGGCGAGGACTTCACGGGGGCAGGAGCACCCTCCCCTCTGCAGAATAGTTGACCCTTAACAGGAACAGAGGCCAGGCCTGTTGACCCCACATCTACTTGGTGTCCCACGTGCCCCTCACACTCCACACACCCAACGCTGATGCACTCTGTTTGCCCTCAAGGCTGCATTCCCTGCTCACTCATCATTCCCCGCTGGCTTAGCTGATGGCACCACCCCTCATCACAGCATCCAACCCGGAAATCTGGAAGGTTTTCCTAAGATCCTTTCTCTCCTTCACACATTCCAGTCAGCCACCACCTCCTGCTGATTTTCCATGTTCAACATTTCCCAAACTTAACTCTGTCCCCCACCCGCACTCCTTTCCCCGTTCAGACCTCCCCTCCCGGCCAGAGTGCCAGGGCAGGATTCAGGAGAGCCTCCCCTGCCTCAGCCCAGCCCCTCCAATCCCGTTCCATGTGGATGGACCATTTCCAGACTCCATCTGCTGCCTGTCAAGACCATTCAGGGCCTGGTACTGCTAACTCAGGCCCCTCTTCCACTTCTTGTCTCAGGCTTTATGTTCAAGCCATCTTGAAATGGCTGGTTCCCCTGCAAACTGCATAGTCTTACTAAGTTTTCCATGATTTTTCACTGTCTTCCATCTTCATTGTCAAGAACTCTCAGGAGTCTGGGGTTTTACTCACTCGTGGGCTAGCAAGGCCACCTGTGCAGTCTCACAGGTGCTGCAGATACCAGACTCCTGTGTCAAGGACAAAGGACCCTATGACTCGGGGCGCAGCAGGGTGCACAAGCTTCATGTTTGCTTTGACGATTCCTACCTGTCAGGTCCCCTGAGTGTCCTTCAGAGGTGGGCCCGTGGGGACGCTGCACACACAGTGGGTGTGCTGCAGCCACCCCAGCTGACTTAATGACTTGTCCTGGGTGAAATGCAGTGAGCAGTTCTCAGGAATCTCAAGCTTGGGAAACTCAATCATTTAGAGGAGGCACTCCTGCCCACATTTTGCCCTGGAGGGAGACACTGTTCTCCAAAGTGAGAGGTATGATTTTATCATCCCGGTCAGGAGAAAAAAAATCTGCTCTCTTCCCAGGAGGGAGAAACTATCTGGATTTTCCAAGATACTCAAGTACTTTTTTTTTTTTTTTGAGACGGAGTCTCCCACTGTCACCTGTGCTGGAGTGCAATGGCCTGATCTTGGCTCACTGCAACCTTTGCCTCCTGGGTTCAGGCAATTCTCCTGCCTTAGCCTCCCAAGTAGCCGAAATTACAGGTGCCCGCCACCATGCCTGGCTAATTTTTTGTGTTTTTAGTAGAGACAGGTTTCACTATGTGGGCCAGGCTGGTCTCAAACTCCTGATCTTGTGATCCACCCACCTCAGACTCCCAAAGTGCTGGGATTACAGTTGTGGCCACTGTGGCCAGCCGATAATCAAGTACTCTTAAAAAGATAGTCTGGAATAGAAGCTGTCAATGACTTTTCACTATACATGCAGAAATGCAAGCAACCCATGGAGAATTGTCTTGAAATAGCCTAGAAGGGGTTCTTCTGTTCCCTTCTGCTCTGGCCAGTCTCTTATCCTTCAAGACCTAGTGCAGGCACCCCTGTCTCCAGGAAGCCCTCTTTCCTTGCTCCAGGCTGGTTACATGCCTCCATTCTGCAGGAGCCGTAAAGTGTGGTGCCTTCTGCTGCTCACATTGAAGTGCAACTAGCCCCATGGCTCAGCAAGCCCCAGATTTGAGTCCGGTACTCACTCTAGACCATAAAATTCCTTCATACAGATTTGGAAAAGATGTCCCTTCTTCTGAGTGGACATGGGCCCAAGACAGGGTATTGGCCCTGATTGATAAGTGGCACACAGACTGGATTTCAGCTCTGCTTGTCCCCTCAGCCATGCAGCTTTGGCAGCGAACGCCTTCTGTGCTTGTATGTGCTAGCCTTGAGTTGATTTACCTTTTCTTTTTCTTTTCTTTTTTTTTTTTTTGAGACGGAGTTTCGCTCTTGTTGCTCAGGCTGGAGTGCAATGGCGTGATCTCAGCTCACCACAACCTCTGCCTCCTGGGTTCAAGCAATTCTCCTGCCTCAGCCTCCCGAGTAGCTGGGACTACAGGCATGCGCCACCATGCCCAGCTAATTTTTGTATTTTTAGTAGAGACGGGGTTTCACCATGTTGACCAGGATGGTCTCGATCTCGTGACCTCGTGATCCACCCGCCTCGGCCTCCCAAAGTGCTGGGATTAAAGGCGTGAGCCACCGCACCCAGCCTGATTTACCTTTTCAAGAAGATCCGAGACTTCCCCTGCCTGCCCCCACCCAGGAACTTGGAGAATCCCTGCAACGAGCCTGGGAAGTCAGTATATAATATGCATTTTCATTTTAAGAATGGGGAAACTGAGGCTCAAAGTTGTTAAGGACGTGCACAGGGCTTGCAGCTGGCCCGGAGCCCAGGTCTTCCGGCTTCAGTTCAGTTCTTCCCACTGAGCCGCTGAGTAGATTTTCTGACCCGGAAGCCAAACATTTCAGGATTTCCTGCTGGTTTAGGGCTGCGTGGGCTGCAAGGGGCGGTTTCTGGACAGCTTTCCTGGAAGCCAGCGTGTCCCAGCAAACTGGTAGGAGAAAAGCCGCCACTGGGAGATGGCACTTTTCTCTCCAAAGCCCTGCTCCACGGGACCTTCCTGTGAAGGCAGGGCCTGCTCCAGCCACAGCTGCTTCCCCTCCTCCACCCGGTGATCCCACTGAGCAGGAGGCATCTGAATCCTGGATCCTGGCCAGCTGAGCAGGTACCTGGCAACTGCACCAGCAAATGTGTGCCTAGCCTTGCAGACATGGCCTTGGGCCTGCTGAGAGGGGAGGGTAGGCTCATCTGTGAGTGTACGTGGGGTGGGGGAAGGGGTGTCTACACTGCACCCAGGGGACACCCCCCACTCCGCTTCTCTGGCTGCTCCCTGCCCCCGGGCTTCTGTTCTCTATTCACCTCACCTGTGGGTCTGTTCCTGCCAGAAGACACTTGCTCATTTCTGGGGTGAAGGCAATACACCCCATTAAGGGCCATCCTGGCCAGGCCTCCTCAGTGTCAGTTTGGGACATCTCATGGCAGGCAGGACACTGTGCCCAGCCGTCATGGAAGGGCCATGGGGATGGGGAGGCACAGGGCCAGGCACGCCTGGTCTCTCTGGGGAAACCCTGGTGGCTTCTCCCAGGACTACTGGCCTGGTCCCATCCACAGGCTATGCAGGCTAAAAGCGCAGGAAGGAGGGAGCCAGAGGCCATGGGGAGAGGGACAAATGCTAGGGAGCAGACACAGACAGACCCTGCCGTGCATCAGGCCAGTGGCCCGGTCACCCTTGGACACACACACGCCCAGCACTGGACTCCTCAGCCCTTGCTCGGGGTAGTGGAGATGCCAGGACTCATCAGTTGCATCCTGGGCCCGTGAGCCAGGTCAGAACAGCCACTGCCTCAGGCAGGGTCCCCAGGCACTGGGGATCGACAGCCAAGGCTTATCCGACTTTGGTTTTTTAAGATCTGTCACTTGGGGTGCTGCATGGGGGCAGGAGAGAGAGTCGTGGGTTTAGGGTCAGTCAGCCCTGAGTTCAAACTCATTTTGTTGGCATGAACTGGGTGGGACAAGTTACCCTCTGTTATGGACAAAATTGTGTCCCTCCAAAAATGTATATGTTGAAGGCCTAACCCCCAGCACCCTAGGGCGTGCATTTGTGTGTGTGGTGTGTGTGTGTGCGCGCGCGCGTGCCCAGCCCTCCACCCTGAGGATAATGCTGGAGTCCACCTGTCAGGAGAGGCCGGGGACTCTCATGAGCCCCCAGTGGGGTTACCTGGAATATTTGTCACTGCCCATTCTGTGAAAACTCATTTCCTCACAGTTCTGAAGGCTGGAAGTTCGAGATCAAGGTGTTGGTAGGGTCACTTTTTCCTGAGATGTCTCTCCTGGGCTGGCAGAGGGCCACTTTCTCTCAGGGTCCTCACACAGCCTCCTCCTGTTCACAGGTCCCTGGTGTCTCTCTTCTTAAAAGGACATCAGTTGTATTGGATTAGGGCCCACCTGAATGACCTTATTTTATTTATTTATTTATTATTTATTTATTTGAGACGGAGTCTTGCTCGTCTCCTGCAGGAGTGCAATGGAGTGATCTCGGCTCACTGCAACCTCCGCCTCCTGGGTTCAGGTGATTCTCCTGCCTCAGATTCCTGAGTAGCTGGGAATTAGAGGCTCCCACCACCACGCCCGGCTAATTTTTGTGTTTTTGGTAGAGACAGGCCATGTTAGTAGAGAAAACCATGTTGGCCAGGCTGGTCTCAAACTCTGACCTCAAGTGGTCCATTGCCTCGGCCTCCCAAAGTGCTGGGATTACGGACATCAGCCACCATGCCCAGCCTAACTTTAATCATCTCTTCAAAAGCTCTATCTTCAAATGCAATCACGTTCCCATTTTCCCAGTCACAGCTCACTGGGGGCAGTGGGAATATTTGTACTCCTGAAGCTCACATTATGTTTTCTCCTGGCCCTGCGTCAGGCCCCCCAGCTTTCCTGGTCACAGCTCCCTGGGGGCAGACACATCCAGATGACAAGTGCTGCAGATAACCCCTCTCCTGCTCTCTGGGGGCTCACGAGGGCTCACGGCTTCTCCTGACAGGTGGATTCCAGCATTGGCCTCAGGATGGAGGGCGGGCCTGGCACACATACGCAAATACACACACATACACACACATGCATGCACACATACACACGTCCTTACAGCGGCTCTCTCAATGCAGCCCACTGGCAAGCTCCATCTCCTTCCTGGAAACCAGGCATCAGAACCCAGAGCAAGGCTGGTGCCTCATGCACCCTCTGAACCCCAGCTCCACCCCAAGCCTGGGCCACACCTGGGCAACAGGGTGGTTGGGGAAACAATCCCTCAACCTTTCCCACCAGGCTTATAAGCCTGAAGATGGGTTTTGAAGAATGTATGGGCATCTGCCAGCATGTGCGGGACTGCACGGGCCTGGTGGGAGGCAGGGTGCTGCTGGCCTGAGAGCCGGGGCAGGAGGCTGTGTTACCCAGCCCAGCCCAGCCCAGCCCAGGGCTGACGGGAGCTTGGAAGCAGAGGAAGAGGCTGGTGTCTGCATTGGCAGGGACTGGGGTGGGGGTGTTGGGGGCAATCTGAGATCACGACTGGGCATCCTCACCATCTGGGTATTTGCCTCTTATTCACATCGGTGACGCTGACCTTCGGGACCAGGCTGCATCTAAGAGCACCCACTGCCGCTTACACCATGCTGGCCTGGTCCCAGAGTCTAACAGGTGTTTGTTGACTGGCTGAGGGAGCTGGTGGGTGTCCAGGAATTGAACTCAGCCCAGTCCAGTTGCCGTTCCCTGGATGCCCCGCTCAGGGCCATTCATGCTGGGTTCCGAATGAGCTTTGTGCTGCTTTCCAGGGCCTAGAGGAGCACTGACACGTGGGAGGCGCCCACGAGCACCTATTTCCAATCATCACTGAGGACGCAGACACAAATGGTGCAAATCTGGTGGAGAAAACAGAGGCCTCAGCTGGGTGCAGTGGCTTATGCCTGTAGTCCCAACATTTTGGGAGGCCAAGGTGGGCGGATCACTTGAGGTCAGGAGTTTGAGACCAGCCTGGCCAACATGGTGAAACCCCATCTCTACTAAAAATACAAAAATTAGCCGGGCGTGGTGGCGCGCCTGTAATCCCAGCTACTCGAGAAACTAAGGCATTAGAATTGCTTGAACCTCGGAGGCAGAGGTTGCACAGTGAGCCGAGATTGAGGCACTGCACTTCAGCCTGGGCAAAAGAGCAAGACTGTCTCAAATTTAAAAAAAGAAAAAATCAGAGGCATCAGTTGATAGTTAACATTTGATGGTCTGTCAGACAGTCCCTGGCCCAACCTGGGGAATTAGGAAAGGCTTCCTACTAGCCTGGGCAACACAGTGAAACCCCGTCTCTTACACAAAATACCAAAAAATTAACCAGGTGTGGTGGCACGTGGCTATAGTCCCAGCTACTTGGGAGGCTGAGGTGGGAGGACCTCCTGAGCCTGGGTGGTTGAGGCTGCAGTGAGCCCTGATCGCACCACTGTACTCCCGCCAGGGCAGAATGAGAGGAGACCCAGTCTCAAAACAAAACAAAAAACCAAAAAAAAAAAAAAAAAAAAAAAAAAGGCCGCCTGGAGGAGGACATAGGAGATAGAAGTTGACGAGGCAAAGACTACAGGGAATGGAATCCCTGGGAGAGGTGACAGACGGTTCTGATCCTGAGCTGGGGATGATGGGAACCAAGGATGGTGGGAGGCAGACCACCGGGCTTAAGGGCAGACAGGGGCCAGGGTCCCGAGGGCTGAGGGTGCTCAGAGTATGCCACAGGCTCTGGCAGAGGACAGGATCCCCATGGCAAAGAGCGGTCTTCTGAAGCCACCTGGGAAGCGGGTGAGGCTGTGAATGGGGGGCTGGCTGTGCAGAGCTCCAGCGCCTTCAGGAAAGGAGATGCCATTTTCAAAAGGGCTTTTATTAAATTCTCCCCACACGATGGCTCCTGCAGTCGGCCACGGCTCTGGGGCGTGCTGCAGGGAAAGGCCCTGTCAGTTTTCCCTGAGGCGGGGCTGGGCTTGTCCGTGGGTTCCCGGAGCTGGTCTTGCTTGGCGCTCCGGCGTGTGTCTGGCGGCTTCCGACGGGGCGCAGAGCGACGGGGTCTGGGGGCGCTGGGAGCTAAGGGCAGGCTCTGGGGCAGCGGTGAGGGTCTCAACACCACCCTGCGGTACTCCTGAGATGCTGGGTCCACCCTGAGGGCAAGGGGAGCAGATGTGGCCGGCGCCCCTTCCTCGGCCAGTCCTGGGAAACTAAGCTCGAGCCCTTCCTTGCAAAGACCGAGGATGGGGTGGGCGTGGGGGGACTCAGGGGAAATGGCCGGAGGGGCTGCGTGTGAAGAGGGCGGGTTTGTTGGCGGCAGCGACCCAGGGCGCCTCTCTCCTCTCTGAGCCTCGGTTTCCCTTTACGTCTAATGAAGAACATGGCCTCTCAGTGCTATGACCTGCCCTCAGGAATGGCCTTGTCCGCGCGTCCTGATATTTTCACAACTGTCCTGCGACGTTGGCCTGGGCACGTCGTGGAAAGCCCAGTGTCCCTGTGCTGCGTGGGCGTCGCTGTCGGGGGTGCGCGGCCAGAGGCGGGGTCAGAGGTGCGCCTGGGGGTGACTGGGGAGCGCCCCGCAGCCCCCCGGCCCCGCCAGCGTCGCCCTCACAGGAAGTTGGGCTCCCGCACCACCAGGCAGGGCGGGCTTCCGCCACCGCCGCCGCCGCCGTCCAGGGGGCGGTAGACGAAGTGGAAGTCGCGCTTGGGCTCGCAGCGCAGCAGGTAGCCCTTGATACGGTGCGGCAGCGCGTCATCCGCCAGCTGAAAGCAGCGCCCGTCCACCAGCACGAACAGCCGGTGCGCCTGCGGCCGCGCCACTGCAAACTTCTCCGCGCACTGTGCGCACAGCGCCTGGGCCGGGGTGTCCGCCCGCGACGCCAGCGTTCGCGCCTGCTGCTCGGGCTCCAGGTACGACACGCAGATGAAGTCCTGCGGAGACACGCGGGGCCTGCGGTCACGGCGGGGCCCTGTCTCCCCAGGCGGCCTTGGCCGGGCCCCCTGCCCTCTCTCGGCCCAGGCCCCTCCCTGGATGGACAGCGGGTGGCGGGCGCCCAGCGGGCGGGGAGTCCGGCACCTGCGCCATACCTGGCTGTGCCGTGAGCCTGCGGGGGACCCGTCCCCCTTCCCTGCCTCGCCTCCCAGCTGGGCCGACAGTTCTGGGGGATGAATTAAGGGGCGTCTTGGAGACCCTGCAACGAGGAGCGCCCCCTGGCTGCCGGTCCACAGGCTCCTCACCATTCATTCATTCATTCATTCATTCCCTCCCTCCCTCCAGGTAATTCCCCGGCAACCCAGGCGCAATGCTGGGCACGGAGGGCAGCACGGATAAGGGAGGTGCGAGCCGGCCCGGGCATCCCACAGTGCGGAGGGGCGGCACAGTCCAGCCCCTTAAGGCTGCAAGGGCGCCGGGGCTCTGAGGAGCTGCGCGGGGCAGGGCTTGGTAAAGCGGGAGCGGACCGGGTGAAGCAGGCTGGGCGCAATCGGGTGGGTAGGGCCCAGCCTGAGCCGGGCGGGCAGGGGGCAGGACGAGGCGACGCCTGCGGCTGGGGCTGGGCAGTCGCAGCACCCGCAGGGCGCTCGCCCGCCGTCCTCCACCCTTAGGGCCCCCGCCCCACACCTGCGGGCTTTGAATCCGCTCCCACTGCCTGTGCGGCCTTGGTTCCTCGAGCCTTGGCTGTGGAGTGGGGACAGCGACCGCCTCTCAGGAGTGGTTGAGCAGACGCGGGAAGCTCCGGCGTGGAGCAGCCTCGCCCTCCCCGGGGCTCTGGGCTGCAGAAAGTGACGCTGCGTGCGGGGCTGCCCCCTTGTGGCTTGCTTGGGAACAGCAGGCCTGCGCCGGGAGCGGCTGAAGATCCCGGCTTGGTGGAGAACCTGATGGCCACTGCTGGCGAGGGCTTAGAGGAGGGGCAGGGATCCTGTCAAGAGCTTCATGGGCACCACCCATGTCTTTCAGGAGGGGAAAAGCCCGGCCCACTCCCTCTTAGTGGCTGCCTTAGGGCTCCCTGTCCTCCATTAGGCCTCCTAGGGTGCTATCCACCTGCTGGTGACTGTCCGGCTCTGGGCTTTCCTCCCCAGGGAAGGATGCCCACCCCTCAAGGCATGGGGTGCAGAGGAGGCACTGGGAGGGTGCAGAGGGTGGTGCCTTTCCCAGATCCCAGATGTGGTGCTGAGGGGGACCCCTCCCAAGCTTCCATCTCCCCAACAGTGGGTGGTCAATTTCACCCATGCTCTGCCTGGCTCAGCATCAGGAACCCCTAGGGTGGAGGCAGGAAGTACAGGCCCAGGCCAGGCTTGGACCAAGAGTGTCCATGTCCCCACAGTCCATGGCGGGCCAGTGTGTTGGGAGGGGATGGGAAAAAAGGTGGGCTGGAGCTGGTGGCTCACACTGGCCAGGGAGAGCCGACTGCACACACTTCGTTCCAGTTCCACATTCAGTGATGCCAAGTTGAAATTGGCCATGGAGTATTCACACCATGGAAATGGAACAGACGCTAAAATTAGAGCTTTTGTTTTTTCCCCAGAGAGTCAGTTATTAAATTGATTAGCCATAGTCAGCCTGTGTGGACAGGAAAACTGAGTCCCAGAGTGGGGCAGGGATTGCTGAGGGTCACACAGCAAGCTCGTACAGGGCCAGGTCCAGAACTCAAGCCTCCTGCCTCCCAGGCCTGTGCTCTGCTTACTACAGATGCACCATCTTGAAAGCCAGGAGTGGGGCTCAGGACTGGTGTGCTCTGGGTGTCAGGGGAGTAAGTCTGCATAGCTGCTTGCAGCTCTGGATGTGCCCAGCTCACTGGTCCAACTCCTTCCTTTTTTCATTTTCATACACCCAGTCCCACTCTGTCCCAGGCCCTGGGCTTGGGGTCCCTGAGCCATGTGAACCATGGGCTGTGCCCTCCCAGAGGTGACAGCTTCATATTCAGAGGATGATAGGATGTGATATGTGCTGTAAAGGGGGAGGCTGCCGGAAGCCCAGAGGAGGGCACCCCACCAAGCCTGTGGGAAGTGTGTGTGTGTGTGTGTGTGTGTGTGTGTGTGTGTGTGTGTATCAGGGAAGGCTTCTCAGAGGAGGGGCCGTTGGGGAAACTGAGTTGTCTTAAAGGATGGGCAGTGACGGCCAGTGAAGAAGGGGAGATTGGCCAGTGAGGGCAGAGGCTGAGAAGCCAGTGAACTGGGCTGGGCATGTTTGGGGACCTGGGGGCACCCGGATTTGACACAGCCTGGGGCTGGGTGGGGCAATGAAGTTGGGGAGGGGCAGGACTGGTTTGAATACTGAGTCCGTATAGAGAGAGGTGTGGGGAGGGGTGGGCCGCTGGGCTGCTGGGGAGTACAGAGACCCTTGGCAGCTGCTGCATTTGTCCAGGGACTAAGGGATAGGGCTGTAGATCAGCCTGTGGGCTCCTTAAAGGCAAGGACCGGGACGAAAAGTCCCCATCTCCAGCCCTGGCAGGGTGCCGGGCTGTAAGAGGTGCTAAGGAATGATGGGTACACGTGTCTCATTCCTCCTGCAGCCTTCCTGCCTGCCCAGCGAGAACACCAATGCCTGCTGATACGTTTCTAGGCGCACCCAAATCCTGGACACACAGTGGCAGCAGGGGTTGGGGGCCCTTCCTTTGGTGTGGGGAGCCTAACTGCTCCCTAAGGCAGGGCTGGGTGGCTGGAGCAGCCAGGCGATGTCACGGCTCCTGAGCCAGTGGGCAGCAGGGATGGTGTCTGGGACAAGGTCCCACCGGGCCCCTCCCACTCTCGGTCCCAGCTGTCACCTGCACGGAGGAGCGGGAGGCCCGGGCCTTGTTGAGTGTGCGCCGGCGCTCCCAGCGGTGGATGGAGTCCTGCACCTCCATGCTCAGCTGCCGGGTCACCGTGATCTTGTCGTAGTTCTTGATGTGCTCCAGGGCCCCGTAGGTGGTGGTCAGGTAGTAGGAACCTGCGTGGACAAGGGTGTGGAACCCGAGCTAGGACCGCCTCCGCTCACCAGAGACAAGGAGCTTGGCCTGCCCCACCCACCTCCTCCAAGCCCCGCCCACCACGGCTGCCGGCGGCACACCTGCAATGCGTCACCTGCTTCAACAGCTGAGCTCCACCCACGCCACCATCCAGTCTCCGCAAGTTTCCTAGACTCCTGTCCTGAGCTGCCTGGGCCCTGCTCAAAACTTTTCATTGGCTCCCCTTGGGGATGGAACTCTTGCTTATTTTAAAAATGATTTTCAAAACATTTACAAATTGAAAGGATACACAAGAAACAAATGGGAATACCTTCAGTGTGGGGAAAGGGGTGGGCGGGAGACAGAGTGGGCAGGAGACGTCTCACTGTGTGTCACATATAGATGGGCTCTCAGTTACAACGATTTGTTCCACTTAACGCTTTTTGACTTCATGATGGTGTGAAAGCGATATGCATCCAGTAGAAACCATACTTCCAGGACCCACACAACCATCCTGTTTTTTACTTTGAGTACAGTATTCAATAAATTACATAAGATATTCCACACTTATAAAATAGGCTTTGCATGATTTTTTCTTTTTTTTTTTTTGAGACTAGATCTGGCTCTGTTGCTCTGTTTCCTGGACTGGAGTGCAGTGATGAGATCTCGGCTCACTGCAACCTCTGCCTCCCAGGTTCAAGTGATTCTCCTGCCTCAGCATCCTGAGTGCCTGGGATTACAGGCACATGCCACCATGCCCAGCTAATTTTTGTATTTTTAGTAGAGACAGAGTTTCATCACGATGGCCAGGCTGGTCTTGAATGCCTGACCTCAGGTGATCTGCCTGCCTCGGCCTCCCAAATTGCTGGGATTACAGGCATGAGCCACCGTGCTCCACCTGTGTGAATGATTTCTGACACACACACAATAGGCTTTTTGATGATTTTCCCAACTGTAGGCGAATGTAACTGTTCTGAGAACGTTTAAGGTAGGCTAGGCTAGGCTAGGCTAAGCTATGATGCTCAGTAGGTTAGGTAATTCAGGGCATTTCAACTTAAGATATTTTCAATTTATGATGGCTTTATTAGGATACAAACTCATTATAAATTAAGGAACTTTGACATGCTTTAGAATTTTGAGCCATGAGAATGTATTATCTATTCTAAAAATTTTTAAAAAGATGGAGAGGAAATTTTAATTATGGTTATACTATTACATACAATTTTTAAAGATTTTAAATAAGCATAAAATTTGAATATTCATTTATCCATTTCTTAAGTTAATTCACATATAGCTCACTGCAGCCTCCAAACTCCTGGGCTCAAGTGATTGCAGGCTAATTTTTAAATTTTCTGTAGAGAAGGGGTCTTGCTATGTTGCCCAGGCTGGTTTTGAATTTCTGGCCTCAGGTGATCCTCCTGCCTTGGCCTCACACATATTCTTAATGCATAGTGTTTCCCAAAGTAATTTAAGCTTTGAGATTCTTCAGACTGCAAAATTTTCATAAAGTTTTAAGATAAAAGGCACTATTTTACACGATGCTTACAAGTTCATTCTCTTGAGCTTGTTTGGGACTTTGGTTAAAGGTTTGAGAAATACTAACTTTGTTAAGCCCCCTTATTTTAGAGAGAGAAAACCGAGTCCCAGAGAGGGAAGGTGACTTGGCCAAGGTCATAGAAAGATCAAGGGCCCTGAGGAGGGGGAGGGGACCCTGGACAGCCTGCTCTCTCTGGTCTCCAGTGCCGCCCACCCTCCATGGTGCTTCCTTGGGCTTTCCCACCACTGGACAGCCCTTTCTGCCCAGCCTTTCCAAGGCCAGGATGATGATTTTCTTCTTTTAGATGGAGTTTTGCTCTTGTTGCCCAGCCTGGAGTGCAATGGCATGATCCTGCCTCACTGCAACCTCCGCCTCCCTGGTTCAAGCGATTCTCCTGCCTCAGCCTCCTGAGTAGCTCGGATTACAGGCGTGTACCACCACGCTTGGCTAACTTTTTGTATTTTTAGTACAAATGGGGTTTCACCGTGTTGGCCAGGTTGGTTTTGAACTCCTAATCTCAAGCGATCCACCCGCCTTGGTCTCCCAAAGTGCTGGGATTACAGGTGTGAGCCACTGTGCCCGGCTAGGATGATGATTTTTTGATGTGAGGCAGATTCTGCTAGTGCCCCACTCAAATCATGTCCACTCCTTCTACCTAACTGAACGGTGCTTTTATCTGGGGAAGGAACATCAACTGAAATGCTCACTTCCCAGACTCCCTTGCAGCTTATAGAGGCAGGAGACTCTGCTGTGGCCCCTTAGACGTAAGTGGAAGACTGGGTGGGGCTTCCAGGAAAGGCTTTGAAAGAGGCAGGCTTAGTGGATGTATCCCTTTGGGTTTTTGCCCGTCCCCCTTCCTTCTGCCTGGAACCCAGAGGCATTACTGGGGTCACTGCAGCTGTCTTCTGATCAGAGGTGACAGCCACAAAGCCAAAGCCCACAAGCTAAGGAAAAATGGAAAGAGCTGAGCCCATGGTTCCCTGGATACAAACGGCCATCCTTACCAGGTGCTTAGCCTGGACTTCTTGATGCAAGAGACAACTTCCTTGCTCTGATTTAAACCACTATTAGTTACTTTTGTGAGTTACATGGAGCCCAAAGCATTCCTAACTGTTGTACTGGGTGAAGCTGGCCCACACATCTCTACCAATTCTACAGCCAATATGGGACAAATTCACACCCTGGTCCAGTAGGTGGCATGGCGGGGGTGGGGGTGGGGGTAAGATAAAAGGGTTTATGGCCACAGGATCACCCACCCTTTCATAGCAGTGTACGCAAGAGATGGCCGGGTGTGGTGGCTCACGCCTGTAATCTCAGCACTTTGGGAGGCTGAGGTGGGCAGATCACTGCCTACACAATGAAACCCCATCTCTACCAAAAATACAAAAGTTAGCTGGGTAAGATAGTGTGCACCTGTAATCTCAGCTACTCTGGAGGCTGAGACAGGATAATTGCTTGAACCTGGGAGGTGGAGGTTGCAGTGAGCCGAGATTGCACTACTGCACTTCAGCCTGGAGTGAGATTCCATCTCAAAATAAATAAATAAATACATAAATAAGATAATGAAAAATAAATAAGAGATATTTTTGGAAAAAACGAAATGTAAAGCTACCATGGAGCTTGGCTTGGTGTCCCTAATGAGAGAAGAACCACTGAACCACTTATGTAACTCCCTTTTGAATTGTTTAAAGCCCCACCAGGCCAGAAAGCCGGCTCTGGCGCCCCCGCTCTTGCTGCCCCGACTCTACATCCTCTACCTGGCATCTCTCGGTCGCCCTGTTTCCTGTCTGGCTTATGTCTCCCTGGCTGGCAATGGAAGAGGTGAGTGCAGTGTGCTGTCTGTCAACCTTCAGTTTTGGAGTCAGAGAGCAGGGTCTAGGTCCTCCCTGTAGCAGCTAGCCCTGTAATCTTGGGTGAGCTAATGTCCTCTCTGTGCCTCAGTTTCCTCATCTGCAAATGCCATAAAGCTGGAGAAGGGAAGGAGTTTGTGTAGTCGAGGGCTTTGGAGTATGTGAATAATGCATGGTGGCTGTGAGGCCTCAGGGAGGTGCTCTGGGGGCGTCTCACAGCCCTGCAGCTGCACTCCTGCCTGCTCCAGCCCAGCTTCTTCCTGGGGCCTCCCTCTCTGCCAACTTCCCTCTTGGACTTGCGGCCATGAAATGCCTGCCAGGACCACTAGGTGGCAGGCGGCCCCACCGTGAGTTTTGGAGCAGGGTGTTCTCGCTGGAGTGAATGGAAAAACCCACTGCCCCTAGAAAGATACCAGCTAGGCACGGCCAGCTGTCAGGCAGACTAAGCGGGGGGCACTGGGAACACAAGAGAGAGGCTAGGAAGGGGGTGGGGGCCCCAGCAAGCTGGCACTCAGGCCCTCCCTCGCACAAGTCCCTGATCTCTCCTGCCGCACATGCCTACTGCAAGGAAAGTGGGACCCCGTGGCTCATCCTGTGCTAAATTGCAGCATGTGGAACAGGCTGAGAGAATCTGAAGTTCCCCAGCTGCACAGAATCCGACTGGAAGGCTTTCTGTTGAACAGAGAATGGCTTGCTCGCCTGAACTATGAAACACAGAAAGGCAGGGCCCAGCTCCACCCCTCATCCTGCCTCGTGTGCTAAGGTCTGAATGTGTAGGTCCCCCTACCCCCAATCCTATTTTGACATCCTAACCTCCAATGTGATGGTGTTAGGAGGTGGGGCCTTTGGGAGGTCATTAGGTCATGAGGGTGGAGCCCTCATAAATGGGATTAGTGCCCTTATAAAAGAAGTACCAGCCAGGCGAGGTGGCTTGCATCTGTAATCCAAGCACTTTGGGAGGCTGAGGCAGGCATATCACTTGAGGTCAGGAGTTCAAGACCAGCCTGGCCAACATGGTGAAACCCCATCTCTACTAAAAATACAAAAATTAGCCAGGTGTGGTGGCACAGGCCTCTAATCCCAGCTACTTGGGAGGCCAAGAATTGCTTGAACCTAGGAGGTGGAGGTTGCAGTGAGCCAAGATCACATCATTGCACTCTAGCCCGGGTGACAGACCGGGACGCTATCTCAAAAAAAAATAAAAAATAAAAAATAAAGTACCAGAGAGCTTCGTTGTCCCTTCCACCATGTGAAGATACAACAAGAACCCACCATCTATGAACCAGAATGTGGGATTCTCACCAGACACTGAGTCTGCTGGTGCCCTGATCTTGGACTTCCCAGCCTCCAGAACTGTGAGAAATAATTCCTATGATTCTAAAATCATCCAGTTTATAGTACTTTGTTAAGTATCCCAAACAAACTAACACCCAGCCACCTCTGTAGAGTACCAGAGCGCCCAGACAGTGTGAAAACTGCCAGTCTAGCCCAGTGTCTTCACTTTTCCCAGACAGAGAGGGCAGGTGCCTTGCCCAGGGTCTGCAGCCAGTCAGAGGCAGAACGGGGGTCCCAAATCCAGCCTCCAAACTGCTCTTTTCACTCCACTTTGTGTTAGTTCTCTTAGGTTCTAGCAACTTAAGTTCCCAGGATTCTGGGGATTCTGGGAACCCCCACCTCCCACCCTAAGCATCTCTGAGCAGTGTGACACCTCAGTCCCCCTCCTCACCTGTATTGCAGAGGTTGAGGTGATCAGATACCTCTGCACCACCACCCCACTAAGCCAGAAGGGCTAAGCCGGGAAACTCAGAGACACCACCTCACCCCTGCCTCTCTGCCCTGGGACCCAGATGCATGAAGATGAAGGTTCCAAGCTGTTGAAAGGTGGAAGCCCCTGTGCTAGCTGGAGAGCCTTAAGATCATCTTGGTGCCAGAGGCAAACACCTGTGAGACAGGCTGTCCTAGGTGCTGTGACCTCCCATACCCTGGCTATTGAAGTAGGGCAGAGAGAGGTGCAGGGAGGAACCTGTGCCACTCACCCCACCTGCTGGTGTGCACAGTGGTGCACAGTGGTGTGGGTTTGTCCTCCGGCCCTTGGAGCTGCTATGGGCAAGGTCTGATACTGCTGTGGTCAGACAGGGCTGCTAGGAGGGACAGTGTGCCCTCTGCCCTCCCTATGGTGCTAGAGGTGGGGTGGGGGGCTCTGCCTCGTCTGACAGAAGGGCTGGATGCAGGGCATTCAGGCAGCCTTGGTCAGGATCTAGGAACTGTTTAAGACCTTTATGAACTTTTTTTTATACTTTGGCTTGTCCCCTAAATACTTAAAGTAGCCCAGAATTGACAAGGTCTCCGGCCTCAAGAACTTCTATCTTTCTCACCCAAATCCCCTAGGCTGGGAACAGGAAGAAGGATCCCAGGAGGCCATGGCAGGATTGGGTGGGGGGGGCAGGGGGGTGGCAAATCCATAGGAGAGGGCTGCTGGCCCAAGGATGTCCCTGCCCTTTTCCTGCTCAGCCACTATGCCTGTGGTTGTTCTGTGTGCATGCTGAGAGCTTCCCTTCCTTGGGGAAACAAGGAAGAAGGCACATGAAGGCCTGAGGAGGTAGAAGTCCCAAAATGTGGGTTGCAGAATAACGCATTCATTCATTCATTCATTCACACAAGGCTATCAGCCTTGTCTTGTCTTACACCACAGCCCACGTGTCTGGCATGGATGAATGGGTGGGTGGATGAGTGGAGGGATAGATGGGTAAGTGGATGGGTAGATGAATAGATGGTGGACAAGAGGGTGGGTGATTGGGTAGGTGGGTGGATGGGTAGATGAATATGTGGATGGGTGGGTGAGTGAATATGTGGAAGGGTGGGTGGATAGGTATATGGGTGGATGTGTGAATGTGGATGTGTGGGTGGGTGAATATGTGGATGGGCAGGTGGTGGATAGATAAGTAGATGGATGGATGGTTAGGTGGACGAGTGGATGCATGGATGGATGGGTGAGTGGATGGGTGGGTGGATGGATGTATGGGTAGGTGAGTGGATGGGTAGATGGTTATGTGGATGGCTGGGTAAATATGTGATTAAGTGGGTGGATGGGTGGATAAGTGGGTGGATTAGTGGGTGGGTGGATGGATAAATGGATGGATGGGTAAGTGGATGGGTGAATGGATGGATGGGTAGGTGGATGGATGGATGGGTAAATAGGTAGATGGATATGTGGATGGGTGGATGAATATGTGGATGGTTGAGTGAATATGTAGATGAGTGGGTGGGTGAATATGTGGATGGGTAGGTGGGTGGATGAGTGGATGAATGGACAGTGGACGAATGGGTGGGTGAGTGGGTAGGTAAGTGGATGGGTAGATGAATATGTGGATGGGTGTATGAATATGTGGATGGGTGATGAATATGTAGATGGGTGGGTGAATATCTGGATGGGTAGATAGGTAGATATGTGGATGGGTGGATGAATAAGTGGGTGGATGGGTGAATATGTAGATGGGCAGGTGGGTGGATAGATGAGTGGATGGATGGATGGATGGATGGATGGGTAGGTGGTTAGGTGGATGAGTGGATGCATGGATGGATGGGTGGGTGGATAAGTAGATGGTTATGTGGATGGCTGGGTATGAATATGTGGATGGGTGGGTGGATGGGTGGATAAGTGGGTAGATGGGTGGGTGGGTGGATGGATGGGTAAGTGGATGGGTGAATGGATGGATGGGTGGGTGGGTGGGTGGATGGATGGATGGGTAGGTGGTTAGGTGGATGAGTGGATGCATGGATGGATGGGTGGGTGGATAAGTAGATGGTTATGTGGATGGCTGGGTGAATATGTGGATGGGTGGGTGGATGGGTAGATGAGTGGGTGGGTGGATGGATGGATGGATGGATGGGTAGGTGGTTAGGTGGATGAGTGGATGCATGGATGGGTGGGTGGGTGGATAGGTAGATGGTTATGTGGATGGCTGGGTGAGTATGTGGATGGGTGGGTGGATGGGTAGAGGGGTGGGTGGATGGGTATAGGAGTGGGTGGATGAGTGGATGGATAGATGGATAGATGGGTAGGTGGATGGGTGAATAGATGAATAAATGATGGATGGCTGGGTGGATGTATGAATGGTGGATGGGTAGATGGATATGTGGATGAATATGTGGATGGATGAGTGAATATGTGGATGGGTGGGTAGGTGAGTGGATGAGTGGATAGCTGGATGGATGGATGATGGGTGGGTGGATGAACGGACAGATGGATAGGTGAGGGGATGGGTAGATGGCTGGGTGGTTGGATGGATGAGTGGATGCATGGATGGATGGGAAGGTGAACGGGTGGGTGGATAGATGGCTATATGGATAGATAGATGAATAGATGGATGAGTATATGGCTGCACTGGGCAGCAGATAATCATTGCTGAAGAAACCTTGGCTTCTCTTGAATACCTGGACCTCCTGGAAGACTACTTGTTCCAATTACAGGACATTTTTAACTAAAGAGAAAAAAACGGTAGATACAGAGGTCCCAGTGACACAAGCCAAAGTTATATATGACAGCAAATGTCATGGCTTTAACACGCTCCCCTGAGCTGTCAACAACTCACAGAACTATCTTATCAAACTATCACCCCAGAGACTGGAACATGCAAAAAAATTCGAACAGATGCAAAGAGAGTCTGCTCATCTCAAGAACCACAAAGCCCAAGGGGGACCCTCAGGGCCTGGGAGGATGGTTCCATCCTTTGAGGCTAATGTCTCAGACGAGAAGTCAGGGCTCCGTCAGAGCTGGTATCTGGGTGGCTGCCCCTCAGGAAATTCTTGGTAGACAGGCTGCTGAGGCTAAGTGGGTGGGAGGATGTGGTGGGAAGGAGGAAAGGGGAAGGGAAACTGACCGTGGGGTGGACCAAACCACACCTCTGCCTTCATCCTATTGGGGAGTGCAGGGCTTCTTACCCATATCACTAACCTCCCGCTGATGAGAGGTCCTGACCCAGGGCTATGAGCAAGGAGCCTGGGACCACCCCTATCTAAGAACTAATCATCACTCTCTGTCAGACTTACTGTGAGCACTACATGCCACTTCACCCCATCTTTTACATTACCAGCTCCTGCTGTTCCCGCTAAAAACCTTTTCCCTTTTTTTTATCAGCTGGCTCCTATTTATCCTTCATTGCTCAGCTCAGAAGTCACCTCCTCCAAGAAGCCTTCCCTGACCACACAGCCTGGGTAACATGCTCCCATGCCTTCTGGGCTTCCAACTATTCCAGCACTTGTTACATGGAGGTGGCACAGTCTCTGGACTGGCTCATCTTTTCTCCTAATCCGTGAGCTCCTGCCAGATAGGACCTGTGTAGGATTCACATTCACATTCACAGCTCCAGAGCTCAGTGAGTCTGGTATCCTGGAGGTGCTACTGGGCCACCTGGAGTGCCTGTGGTGTGGCTGAGTTGGGGGTGTGCAATGCACCTGATGGGTGGGGGGTGGTGACTCACCCTCCCCCAGCTGCAGGGCGGGGTCCATGAGTTCCATCATGTACTCCACATTGAGAAGCATCTCCGTGAGGTTGCTGCGGGCCAGCACATACATGAGCACAGGCAGGAAGTCATCCGCCCCATAGGGCTTCCCTGGGAAGAAGAAGGAGGCAGAGGGAGATGAGTTCCAGGCTCTCCTTGTGAGATGCTCTCTGCCCAGGGTAGGGGACAGTTTGCTGAGTATGGGTGGCGATCCCTGGAAGAGGAATGTTCCTTCTCTCATGACTCACTCTCAGGACAGAGAAGACCCAGGTAGCAGCCTCCTCGGAAGGCCTGAGAAACAGTCCAGGTTTACGAAGAAGGAACTGAGAAAGTGCCCTCAGCTGGGATGAGCAAGACCCTGACCCCTTCCCCTTTCCTAATCCTCCCTCCCCATGACTGCCCCTTGCTGCTTGCTTGACAGTCAGATTCACGTCACACTTATTTGCGGACCCACCCAGAAGCATTCAGGGGTTCTGGGAAGGTTCTCTGTCCCCATTAAGCATACATCCCCTCCCACGTGCAAAACAGAAACCTCTTCCCTCACCCAGATACTCCGAGACCTGAAATGTCACCATTCAGTCTTCTTCTTATTTTTGGGTTAAACAGTGCCCTACCCTAAGGCCTTCTTTTAAAATGTAAAGACCCCCGGAAGTATCAACTCATTACTACTGCCTTTGAGGGTGTTCACAGGGCTCAGAGCATCCAGACAGCAACAGACGCCTAGCATGGCAGGTGGAGGGCGCTCTATAAAGGAACAATGGCAGAAAAGAGGGTGGAAGTTGGGTCCGAAAGATGCCTTCCCAGTGTGCTCTCGGCTGGCTCTGAAGATAGCCCATTTGGCAACGAAAAGCCCAAGGCTAGAACTGTGGGTGGAGAATTCTGAGCAGAATAGAATCTTCCTGCAGGCCCTTAGCTGGCCTTCTGGCCAGCCTCTGCAAGTGCACTGGAGAAATGAAGCTTGGGCGAGCAGTTCTGCACGGTGGGAATGGCAGCGCCTGGTCCCCAGCCCACCTTCTCACTTCCTCTAAGCAAAGGGAGTCCAGGCTCAGGCAAAGGTCTCCAGACTCAGCTGGGGGTTACCAGTTCTGGATGTGGCCCCAGAATAACCCATGCTAGCGCTGCTACCTTTGTGTTTTGGGTGAGATGAATCATGCATCCAAGCACAGGCCAAGCAATTTATAGCTCCTGCAAAAAGTGTATTTCTTGACATGTTCGCAAAGATTTAAGGGACCATCAGGAAATATACCTGATAAAATAGCAACATCTAAATAAAAATCTGAAAACCATCAGGACAAATATAAATTACCAGAGGGATGATACTATAGGAAACATAAAATTACAAATAAACAGTCAGCTGGGGGCAGTGGCTCACGCCTATAATCCCAGCACTTTGGAAGGCCAAGGCAGGCAGATCACAAGGTCAGGAGTTCGAGACCAGCCTGGCTGATATAGTGAAACTCCGTCTCTACTAAAAATACAAAAATTAGCCAGGTGTGGTGGCAAGCGCCTGTAGTCCCAGCTACTCAGGAGGCTAAGGCAGGAGAATCACTTGAACCCGGGAGGCGGAGGTTGCAGTGAGCCGAGATCGTTCCACTGCACTCTAGCTTGGGTGACAGAGTGAAACTCCTTCTCAAAAAAGAAAAAGAAAAACAAAAAAACGACAACAAATAAGCAAGAACCTACACAACTACCCTTTTACAGCAGCAAATTTGGCTTTGAATTTCCTGCTGGCCAAAGCAAAGAGGAGAGCACAATCAGTTACATTCTCACTGTCCATGAAGAAAAAATATACCTACTTCTTGGGGGAACCAAATTATTTTTCTAACTCTTAGCTTTAAAGTAAATTTTTCACAGATGGCTTCATTTGGGGACATGGAGAGGCCTGAGTGGCAAGTTCCTACAGCACATGGGGGTGTTTCACTCAGCGACGGTCCTCCCATTGCCTCAGCGTAGCTCATGGCAAGCACTTCCAGGGGAGGAAGCAAATTTCTTTTTTTTTTTTTGAGACAGAGTCACGCTCTGTTGCCCAGGCTGGAGTGCAGTGGCGTGATCTCGGTTCACTGCAACCTCCGCCTCCAGGGTTCAAGCGATTCTCCTGCCTCAGTCTGCCAAGTAGCTGGGACTACAGGCGTGTGCCACCACTCCTCGCTAATTTTTGTATTTTTAGTAGAGACGATGTTTCATCATGTTGGCCAGGCCCACCTCAGCCTCCTAAAGTGCTGGGATTACGGGTGTGAGCCACAGTGCCCCACCTTTGAAACAGGGTTTCACTGTGTCACCCAGGCTGGAGTGTGGTGGCTTGATCTCAGCTCACCTGCAACTTCCACTTCCTGGGCTCAAGCAATCTTCCCACCTCAGCCTCCTGAGTAGCTGGGACTACAGGCACACACCACCACACTCGGCTCACTTTTGTATGTATAAATATTTTTTTGTAGAGATGGGGTTTCGCCATGTTGCCTGGGTTGCCAAATTTCATAGTGAACTCTGCACATTCACATCTGTCCTGGTAACAGTGAGGCTGCCCCCTCCCTGAATAGAAGACTTCAGAGACCTAAATTGACCCTCCTGGGCAACTATAGGCTATGCCACTGAAAGGCACGGTGTGAAGGCAGGGTCTCCAATCCTAAACCTGGGTTCAAATCCCAGCTCCACTACTCACCAGCTGTGGACTGTAGCAAGCTGCTTCCTTCCTCTCTCCTCGGCAGGGAGGTTGGAGAACGAGGTGCCTGAGGATGTTCGAGGATTAACTGAAATGGGGCAGGTGGTCAAAGCCATAGCGAGGCCTGAGGCCAAAGGAAAACTGTGTGCCCCAGACGTGTTTATCGAAACAGCCTCTCATATTTTGAACCAGGTGGAAAAAGTTAATGAATGCGCTACACTCAAGAAACAATGACTATATCTAAAATCTGGCTGCCAATCTGTTTGCTATCTATTGTCAGCTGTCACAAATGTATGTGGGCTGGGAACTGCAGGCTGATTGGAAAAGACCACTCCTGTGGCACAGTAGCACAGGATCATAAAACTTAAGACAGCCTGACTTCATTGAAAATCTGAAGGCCAGGCACGGTGGCTCATGCCTGTAATCCCAGAACTCTGGGAGGCTGAGGCGGGTGGATCATGAGGCCAAGAGATCGAGATCATCCTGATCAACATGGTGAAACCCTGTCTCTACTAAAAATACAAAAATTAGCCGGGCGTGGTGGTGCACGCCTGTAGTCCCAGCTACTCGGGAGGCTGAGTCAGGAGAGTTGCTTGAACCCAGGAGGTAGAGGTTGTGGTGAGCCAAGATTGTGCCTGTGAACTCCAGCCTGGGTGACAGAGTGAGACTTTGTCTCAAAAAAAAAACAAACAAACAAACAAACAAAAAAACAGCCAAAAATGTGAAGGCCAGGCATGGTGGCTCATGCCTGTAATCCCAGCACTCTGAGAGGCCGAGGCGAGTAGATCACCTGAGGTCAGGAGTTCAAGACCAACCCTGCCAATGTGGGGAAACCCCGTCTCTATTAAAAATACAAAAATTGGTTTGTACCTGTAATTCCAGCTACTCAGGAGGTTGAGGCACGAGAATCACTCAAACCTGGGAGGTGGAGGTTGCAGTGATCTGAGATTGCACCACTGCACTCCAGCCTGGGCAACAAAGTGAGACTCCATCTCAAAAAAAAAAAGTGAATATTTTATTCATCATGACTTTTGCATTAATTTTTATTTAAAAAAATACTGTGTTAAAATAGTACTTATCTTGTCACATGAGCCCAAAGTTCCACTCTTAGTTATATATACACCTGAGGGAAACAAAAAGATATTTCCACACAAAGACCTGCACACAAATGTTCATGGCAGTATTGGTCACAATAGCCGAGAAGTGGAGACAGTTCCATGTGTCCATTACTTGTGGATACACAGGCAAAATGTGGTGCATGCAGACCATGGAATAGCCTTTGGGAATGAAAAGGAGCAAACTACTCATACATCCTGTGATACTGATATTTATCCATTTTTTTTGAGACCAGGTTATGAGACTGGCTATTTTTTTTTTTTTTTTTGGTAGAGTCAGGGTTTTGCCATGTGGCCCAGGCTGTTCTCAAAGTCCTAGGCTCAATGATCTGCCCGCCTCAGCCTCCCAAAGTGCTGGATGACAGGTGGGAGCCACCGTGCCTGGCTGCTGTGATACTGCTAGACCGTGAAGATATTGTGCTAAGTGAAAGAAGCCAGCCACGGAAGACGACATAGTGTACATATGGTATGATTCCATTTGTATGCAACGTCCAGAGTAAGCAAACCCACAGAGACAGAACCACATGAGTGGTTGCCCGGAGCTAGGCAGAAAAGAGAATGGGGAGTGATTGCTAATGGGTACAAAGTTTCTTTTTGGGGTGATAAAAATGTTTTGGAATTGGAGTAGTTTTAGTCACATAACCTTGCAAATATACCGAAAACCACTAAATTGTTTTAAAAATTATGTGTGTGTGTGTGTGTGTATAAATATACACACACATACACATACACACACACATAATTTATCTTTGTGGTTGAGTTTCTGGGGCATTCCCCTGCATTCTGCCCCTAAGATGAGTGTCTCCCTCACCTCCCCCAAACCCTGGCCTTGTTCTTGGGGCCGAGGCTGGCGAAACCAGCACTCGGTCAAGGATCACCAGCATGAGTGCTGGGCCTGCAGACAGGGAGACAGAGGATGTGAGTCAGAGGTGGTTCCCGTCCACAGGACCCTCCCAGGCTGAAGTCCAAGGCCCTGCCAGAGACTGTGATTTCGGGGTCACATTCAGCCGACCCAGGGGGCCTTGTGTTTCTTGCCTGCACAGTCTGCTCTAGCCTGGTGTGACTAGCGGTTGCTTCCCTTCCTCCTGCGTTGTCCAGTGTCTATTTTTTCTTTTTTGTAGATGGAGTCTCACTTTGTCTCCCAGGCTAGAATGCAGTGGTGCGATCTCGGCTCACTGCAACATTTGCCTCCCAGGTTCGAGGGATTCTCCTGCCTCAGCCTGCTGAGTGGCTGGGATTACAGACGCTGGCCACCACACCCAGCTAATTTTTATATTTCTTTTTTTTAGCAGATTCGGGCTTTTGTGATGTTGACCAGGCTGGTCTTGAACTCCTGACCTCAAGTGATCCATCCGCCTCAGCCTCCCAAAGTGCTGGGATTACAGGTGTGAGCCACTGTATGCCCAGACCAAGTCTCTATTTTCAAATTCTATTCTAAAACTCCTTTTAGCCGGGACAAGACTTTTAGCCAATAAAGACTCCATTTCCCATCTTCCCTTGCAGGCTGGGCGGCCTGGTCTCTAGTCCTGGCTCCAGCAGTATACCACTGGCACCCTGGAGGCCTCTGGTCATTTTTGTCCAGTGAATGCGGCTTTGCTCATGGCCTGTACTTGTTTAATTTTTTAGACAATGCTGTGCTTAATGACCTGACTTTCTGGCCACACTCAGTTTCTACATCTGCAAAATGGGCCAGCAACACTGGCACTGATGACATCATGTGATGCAGAGGACACCCCAAATGTCCACAGGGCCACGGGTGAGAAACCCTGCTTGAGGGAATAATGACTTTCAGCCAAAGGATGGCCCAACTAGGGCCCTAGGTCTGGGGACTCCAGGGCGGGCCATGTGGGTATGAGGGGGACAGGAAGGGAGGGAGCCCAGGACTGCGGCTTTGTATCCCCTGGCTATGGAAGGTCCTTTGCCTGCTCTTCTCCCCATATTTTCCTTGAAGAATCTTGGCTGACAATCCCATGTTCCCATTAATTCGACTGTCTTCCTTCAAGATCTACCTCCTCTAAGAAGCCCTCCTGGGCTGCCCCAGGGTTCCTGGTACTTACTCCACTTTCCATCTTCCAACTTGAGATGACATGCTGCCTCCATCACCATCCCACATAACATCTCGCTGGGCTGCACCACAGCCCATTCCCTGACCTCTGAGTGCACGTTCCCTTCTCCAGGACTTTGCACACATAGTTTCCCCCTGCCTGGGATGGCAGGGATGGAGGCTGTGTGAGCCAAGGTGAGTCACTAACCCTCTCTGAGCCTCTCTGGCACCACTGCCTTTCCAGCCCTCAGCATAGGCTTGGGACGTAGGCTGTTGCCAGTGGACTGAACTGTGCCCCATGTGTGTTCTTACTGGGTACCACTCTGTCCTGCTAGGGGAAGGTCATGGTCATAGGCACTGGATGTGCTGTGGGCCTTAGACAGTGGTGTGCTGGGAAATGCTTAACAACTGGCTTTCTGCAGGAAAAAAAATCAACCTTGATTTGTAGCATCTGCCAATTTCCATGATCTAAATATTTCCACAACTTCCAACTTCAAGCTGCCAACATGAACACAGCTGGGCAGAGATGCACACAATGAGCTCCCATGAGCTGCTGCGAGCCGACTCGAGCACACCATCGGCCTTAGTTCATCACGTCCAACCACACTGTGAGGACACTGAGGCTCAGGGCCCTACAGCTGATCAGCAGCGGAGCTGGGACTAGAATCTGGGTCTCTGGCTGTTGACATTCGTGAGAAAATATCCATACAGCCATGATAGCTCCTCACGGACCAACACAAGCTTCAAGCATCGTTTAAACGCACAGGGCCTCAGCCCATCATTTTGGCAGTCAGGACTGCACTCTCCTTCCTGAGAAGCCTGGAACCCCACGCTCAGGGCTCAGCCCTGACCACATCAGGGCCTCAGGAAGCACCACTGGGATGCTGGCTGCAAAATATTTCTCCTGTGAGCTGAACATCTGTCTTGGGTGGACCAGAAATCACATCCATTTGGCTGTGCATCCCAAAGCCCTGCTGGCTGCAGCCTCTACTTCCTAGTGATTTCTGCTTTCTTTTTTGCCAAGTCACATCTGGTTGCCATCTGTAGTTACGGGGGTAGCCGATCACAATTCAAAACCCTGGGTGGGGCTTTATGCATGTTTCTTTGGCTGGGAGATTTTGGAGAAGGAAAGCTCTCTTTAAGATCAAAATGAGCTGAAGGGTGGTCAGCTGGGTCACACAGACAGTGAGGATTAGAAAGGCCCTAACTCTAGCCTGGGCAACATAGTGAGACTTTGTCTCTACTGGAAAAAAAAAAAATCAGCTGAGTGTGGTAGAATGCACCCATAGTCCCTGCTACTCTGGAGGCTGAGGTAGGAGGACTGCTTGAGCTCGGGAGGTGGAGGCCACAGTGAATTATGATTGTGCCACTGTACTCCAGCCAGGGTGACAGAGTGAAGAAGCATTGTCTAAAAGAGGGGCTAGCAAATTTTCTTCTGTAAAAGGCCAGAAAGTAAATATGTTTAGTTTCATGGGCCACACGGTCTCTATCCTAAATATTCAACTCAGTCCTTAGAACATAACAGCCCCAGATGCTGAGTATAGGTCTGGGTTGTGTTCCAATAAAACTTGTTTTGCAAAATCAGATGGTGCGCCAGAGATGGCTGGGAAGGTCACAGTTTGCAGACCCTGATGGAGAGGAAACAATTGAGCATCTTATCAAAACTACTCCCGCTGCCCCACCCGGGCCCCCATTTGTTGACTGGGCTCTTACTGAAAGCCAGTGGCTGGTGCTGCAACCCTGGGGCAGCATGAGGCTCATCACACTGCCCTGCCCTGGCCCTCGCTCTTCATCACAATTCCCACTTAAAGTCACTTTCTTCCTCCTGGAAGTCTTTGAAGACTTCCTCGACTAGGCCCAATGTCTTTGTAATGGTTCTCCCCAGGTCTGGCATTGCAGAATGGGAAAATCAATATCACAAGTTAACTCAGAGAGGCCTTCCCTGACCACCCAGCCCCAGGACAGCAAATTCTTCCAACACTCCCCAGACCCCCCGACCCTGCTTTATCCACCCCAGTGGCACGTTTCACCTTGGGGGATATATTTTGCATTTCTGTTTACTTGTTATTTTTTTATCTCTCCCATCGAATATAAGTTTTACTCGGGCAGGGACCTTATCTTGCTCAGTCTTCATATGTGACACCTCAGTGGGGCCTGGCCTATAGCAGGTGTTTAATGAACGTATTTGCTAAACGCATGAATGAATATCATTTATCGCACTGCAAGATGCTTGCTTGTTTAACGCTTGTTTTTCGCTTGAATTGTGAGCATCCTAAAAACATGGACTGGGTCTTCCTAGGTTTTGCTCGTTGTCAAAAAAAGTTTGCTGAACCACCAAATGAATGAATTTACTTGATAAAAACGTACGATACCAAGAATTAGAGACCATTTAGAACAGCGGACTTCAAATCTGTGTTTGCAGAGGAAGCCTTTGGTAATGGGAACCTTATACAGAGTTGAGCTTCTCTGGTTGACTCAAGGTGGAGCAACGGGGCTGGCCTGCTCATGTCCTTTCAACCATGACCCTCTACTGTCCCCAAAGTGGCCCCCAGCTATGTCTGTGGCCCCTAGAGAGTTTCCTGGAAATAGGAAACTACACTGATCTAGTCAGAACTCTCAGCTGCACAGATGACAGAACTGAAGCCTGGGCAGGAGAAATGGTTGGCTGGAGGTCACTTGTAAAGTCTGTGGCCGTCATGAGATTAGAAGCCAGCCTCCTCTCTCCCACTGAGCTCCTTGAAGCCACCCTGTTTGGTTGCTGGCACTTTGCACAGAGGTTGGTTAAGTCTCAGTTCTGCTCTGAGCAACAGTGTATCCCTGAGGAAATCACTCCAGTTCCCTGGGTTCCTCTTCAGAGAGTTCACCCTACAAGCCAGTCAGCTACGCAGGCTGTGGGCTCTGAGGCCTGAAGCCATGAAGTCCCACTCTGGCTTGAGAAGGCATGAGATTGCAGGCACTGCAAAACACAGCCATGACTTGTGTCTGTCTATTCTGAGGTCATCTCTGACCTCAGGATGCCCTGGGGAGGCAGGCTGGAGAGGCCGGGGGGGTCCTGGGTTTCAGCAAAGGACCCGGGTTCAAGTCTCAGGTCAACCACTCACCTACTCAGGTATGACCCTAAGCATGCTACTTAACCTCATTGAGCCTTAGTTTTCTCAGCTGTAAAATGGGGACAATCACAGTGTCCACATCCCCTGGAGTGTCTGTGTGGATGACAAGACAGACGGAAGGTGATTAGCATGGAGTAGTAAATGCTAGACACAATTATTATGGAAGACAGGAGGGGAATGTGTCCTATAAGCCTTAGAACATGACATCTTAGGGGGCCTGCACTCCATTTGTGTTATGGGGTGAAAAAGCTCTCTTTCAGATGTCCATGACCTCCCTTCCTATAACTGGATGTCAATCCCTAGGGAGACCTAGGAAGCCTTCCTATGCATGGATCCCTGAATGACCATATGGAGCATGGCCCTCCATCCTCAACCCTCTCCATGCAACTGGACTTACATGAGTGAGAAATACACTTCTGTTGAGTTAGAAATAGGAGGGTTTATCTGTTATAGCAGCAAATGTTTCCTTAACCAATTATCTAGCTACCTGTCTATCTGTAGTTATCACAAAAAGACTACAAAGATATTCACCAACACACTATTGATCAATTTGCAACAATAAACATGAGTGACTTTGATCATCAAAAATCAGTTCAGTTTTTTTTTTTTCTTTTGAGACGACTCTCGTTCTGTTGCCCAGGCTAGAGTGCAGCGGCTCAATCTTGGCTCACTGCAACCCCCACCTCCTGGTTCAAGCGATTCTCCTGCCTCAGCCTCCCGAGTAGCTGGGACTACAGGCGCTCACCACCAGGCCCAGCTAATTTTTGTATTTTTAGTACAGACAGGGTTTCACCATGTTAGCCAGGATGATCTCGATCTCCTGACCTTGTGATCCGCCCGCCTCAGCCTCCCAAAGTGCTGGGATTAATTTTTTAAACACAGATTTAAAAAAAACCAACAGCTTGACCTACCTCCCTGTCCTCTCAACCCCCAGTCAATATCACAAGGCCCATTATTCCATGCCCCTGGGGTCCCCATCAAAAGCCCTCCTCCCATCCAATCCTCTGCCGCTGCCCCTGCCTGAACCAGCTGTGGACTCTTGACTGTACGGTCCCTGCCAGGGAAGTGGATGGCAAGGGACCTGGGACTCTATCATCACCCAGTTGGCCCCCACATCCCACCACCTGGTCATTAGTGTATTCTATCCCCGGAGCCAGGCCCTATTTCCAGAAGCTCATGTGGGTGGTGTCAGGCTGTTTACACAGACTACTCAAGCAGCTGAAAAGGCAGCCTCTGACTATCAGTACCCTCTGGGATGCCTCCTGCTTGGGATTCACATTAGAAGGTTCCCGAACTGCACCCCTACCCTCTTTTTCCCCCTCCCATCTTAAGGAGGGTTCTCTGGGATTGAATCTATTTCTCCCCAGCAGCAGGACCAGCTCTGAATGACTGGTCTCAGACATCAAAGAGGTGGGAATGACTTCTTTGTCAAAGTAGTAGAAGGGATGAATCTAGCAGCTAGAAGTTGTAGCTGCTCTCACCAAGCCTCACGAAGTCCATGAAGAATCCAGTCTGCTCCTGACTCCAGGAGGGAGGGCCAGTTTATCCAAAGCCATTTGCTTCTGTGAACTCCCCAATTTGCCTAACCCAGGACCCTAAAGTTGTGATAGGAGAAAACACACTTGACCAGGATTCTGAAACTTGGGGTCGATTCCCAGGCGGGCCACTGGCATGGTGATGGAAGCACAGGCTTTAGAGTGAGGGAATTCTAGGTTTAATCCTGGCCTTATCTTTCTGGAGAAGGCAGCATGGCCAGTTAACTCAGGTCTTGTGTCTCCATGTTTACCCCTCTCCTCACTGTTCCAACAGGTCTTGCCAGTGGTCCGCCCTATTTTATTCCCGTTTCAGGTGGGCCATGCAGGTACCACATCAAGCTACTGTTGCCTGCATCGCTGCAATGAGGCAGGTGGGTGAGGCATCTTCCCTGGAGGTGAGGGGGCTGGGAAGACTAGAGGCAGGGCGGAAGTCAGGAGTGGTGGCCAGGGAGGGCTGTTTTCTGCTTAAAGCAGTCAGTGGTGGAGGAAGTAGGTCAGAGGTGGAGGTAGGCAGGACTTGGGCTGGCGTCTGCCTCTCTGTGGGGTCACTCACAGCTCCCAGGGCTCAACGAAGGGGCTGCTGGGCTGCAGACCACACCTTGGGCAGCAAGGCCATAGACTACACAGCTGCCCGATCAACTGCCAGTGGGGAGGCCTGAGTTGAATGCCTGAGACCTCATTCTAAAATTGCTGAATGTCAAAGTCAGAACTGAAGTCAGTTGGGATCTGGCTGAGAATGCCTCACCTCAATCTAATCATCAGGAAACATCTGACAAACACCAAATGAGGAACTTTCATTAAGAAAAGGTGGGGGCAGAGAAAAAGAAAACAGTATCCCTCAATTATCGTTAAAAAAACATCAATTATCGTTAAAGACAAAGGCTGTGGAAATACAGTCACGGCGTAAGGAAGTTTTGGTCAACGATGGACCACATATATGACGGCGGTTCCATAAGATCATAATGCGGATTTTTCCTGTACCTTTTCTACATTTAGATATGTTCAGATACACAAATACTGACCACTGAGCTACACCTGCCTGCAGTTTTCAGTACAGTCACATGCTGTACAGGGTGGTAGCCTGGGGCCAATGGGCGAGACCACATAGCCCAGGGGATAGTAGGCTGTGCCATCTAGGTTTGAGTGCGTAGCTCTCAGATGTTTGCTCAACAATCAAACTGCCAAATGACACATTCCTCAGGCTGTATTTCCATCGTTCCGCAACAGATCTGAGATATTCCAAATTAAAGGAGGTTAAAGACACATGACAAGCACATGCAACATCTAGCCCTTGCCTAGATCCTGAGCGTGAGGGGGAAATTCTAAAGAGGACCTTGTTAAGTCACGTGACAACCTGGACGTTTAGATAAAAAACATTGTATTAATGTAAATTTATGCAATGGACAACTCTACTGTGGTTATGTAAGAGTTATGTAATCTTACATACATACATGCCACAAAATACCTAGGACAGTGTTTAGGGGTAAAGGACCCAGATGTATGGAACTTACCCTTACACAATTCAGAAAAAAAATTATGTATGCAGAGACAGCAAGAAAATGATGAAGCGGAGGAGGAAGGACATCAACAATTCACAGTCTGTAGGTGTTCCTGTTTCTATGTACTATTTCTATTCTTAGAGTTTTTGAAGTTTGAAATTATTTTCAAATGAAACGTTAAAAAAATAGAACTCTTGAAACAAAATCCCATGAAGATCCCCATGTGTAAAGCAGGTACAAGCAGCGTTGTCTGGGGCAGAGCTGGCTTGGGACCCAGCTTGTCTTTCCAACCTTTGGTGGCCCCTGGGGTGCCTTGTGGAACCCATCTTGGAAACCACTGAGTTCAACTTCTCTATTTTTGGGAACGTGGCTGGGCGGCAGCTGTTCCTGCATCCCAACATCTAAACACTCATTCATAAATTCTGATCCTCACAATAGCCCAGAGAGAGGCATTCCTAAGCCCCATTTTAAGAGTGGGAAAACTGAGGCTCAGAAAGTATTTCCTTGAGCACCTAGGCTGTCCCAGCCCCTGCATAGCAACATGACAAGCATTTCACCCTCATTTTACACACAGGAAAAGGTCCGGGGAGATTAATGGCCAAGGCTACAGCACGGAAGCTAGGGTTCAAACCGAGGACTGTGGATGAACCCCAAATCCTCTGCTCTTTGGATTTAGAGTTGGCAAATCCCAAATCCATTTGAGAAATTCCACCCAGGTGAAGATGCTAAGCCTCCGAATGGAGCAGCCCTCGCCAGCAGGGAGGGGCAGAGATGAAACTGGGAGTCATGGTGCTCCCAGTCCAGTGCTCACCCAGTGGTAGGAGGGAAATACTCTTTCTGTTCCTTGATAAGAAACCCATTGGTTTCTGGGGGAGACCCTGGGCTGACCTTCATGGCTCAGAGTCTGGGCCTGGCTTCTGGATCCACAGAGATTCCAGCCTCCTCCCTTCTCACCTGGTGAGGATGGAAAGCGACAAGCACCTGCTTCTACTCCACTCGTCCACAGGCTGCACCGGCCATGCCCCCTCCAGCAGCTCCTTTCTTTCTCCTCCCCCTCCTCAAAATTAGCCATTCCTTACTCGAGTCCCTGGCTCTCTGGTAAGTTAATAGTAAGCGAATTCATTGTTAGCAAAAATCACGGTGTTTGATTCTCAACACAAAGACAGATTCGGTCATTCCACAATATATACATACTTGAAAGCATCATGTTGTAACAGTAAATACATACAATTTGATCTGTCAATTTAAAAAAGTCAGGCTGGGTGTGGTGGCTCAAACCTGTAATCTCAGCACTTTGGGAGGCTGAGGCAAGCAAATTGCTTGAGCTCAGGAGTTCGAGACCAGCCTGGGCAACATGGCGAAACCCCATCTCTACAAAAAATACAAAAATTAGCCAGGTGTGGTGGCACATGCCTGTAGTCCCAGCTACTCAGGAAGCTAAGGTAGGATGATGGCTTGAGCCTGGGGGTCGTGTCACTGTCCTTAAGCCTGAGTGACAGAATGAGACTCTGTCTAAAAAAAAAAAAAAACAAACATGGTGTTTTAATGTTGCTGCTCCCTCATGGGGTTTTAAAAAGAATTCCAGGAAGCCAGGAGTTTCTGGATAAACTGGGACTCCTCAAGAATGGAACTGCCCTTTCCAGCCCTAAGCTGTCTTCCTGATCATGTCTCAGGGTCTATAAAATCCTTGGCCCTGACTTTTACCACCAAGCCCAGCAAGTCCCAGGGGAAACAATTTCCCTAATTAGAAACTCAGCATTGAAACCAATCAATAGCTATTGTGACTAAGTGCCAGCAGCTGGGCAACATGCAAACTTCAGACTCGCCTAAACCTCAAGACAGGCCTGCAAGGCGGTTGTGGCAGTGCCTGTTGAACACGAGGAAACTGAGGCTGAGCACCTAAGTCATCTGAACACAGCCACAAGCCGAGAAGCGGCAGAACCGGCAAGGAAGCCTGGACCTTGCTCTTCCATGTCCCCGCAGGGTCCCAGGGCCAGCCTGCCTGCTCTCCCAGAGGCTGTTCCCAGCAGAGGGTCCCCCGGGGCTCTGTCTCCTTTCTGCCTTGATTCAATCTGAGGGCTGCTCCCCTGCATGCCTCGTAGGACACGTCTCAGCCTGCTTCCCTCCCCGGCCCCTGCTGCTGCAGAGAGATCCAGGACTGCCTCTCTCTGAGAAGGCTCGAGAAGGCCCCGCTGGTTCTCGGACACCCTTTGCCAGGCCACAAGAGGGTCTTAACCATCCATCTCACGTTGCCTGGCAGGGCATAGTTGACTCTTTCCCTGGGTCCCAGCCCTCTGGGGCTGACCAGGTCAAATTCTCCAAGAGCTCTGGGCTCTGCAGGCTGCCTGCTGCCCCCCACCTACTTCTTTGGGGATTTTCCTGGAGGTTACTCAGTTGAGGAGTTCACATCCTGGCCCCGTTCTCCGAGCTCCAGGCTGCACAAGACACCCAACCTCTGAGCGTAACGTCCACTCTGTGAAAACAAACACATCACTACATTCTGGTCCTACTACAACTCTCTCTCTTCCCATCACATCTCCAACATCAGGCTGAATGAAGTGTTAATATGGAGTTCGCCTCGGTATGGTGTCTGCTTTCAGGGCGCACAATTCTAACACATGGTCGCGGGACACAAATCAGTTTGGCAGAAAAATGGAGTCCAACCTAGAATTGTGGCCCGTACCAGATCGAAGAGGAAAGGTTTCTCGGGTGAGGGGGTCTGGCACCATACTCCCATCACACCCCACAATTGCTTTCTGTTGGTTGATGGCCAAACCGGCCTGCCCTTCTCCAGGGGAGATGAAGAGACTTGTCTCCTAACACAGCCACGTGTGTTGAGCCTGCCGGGTGCTGTGCACGGAGGCCATCATTTTACATGCATTGTTTCTAATACTCACAGGTGACTGAGTATGGCTTCCGAACCATTAGGGGTCTTAGGGACCCTCTCTGTAAAGCAGCTTCCTCAGGTGAGGAAATTGGGCTCTAAGGAGTTAAGTAAATCATTTGAGTTGAAACAGGTAGTAAGTGACGGACCAGGAATTTGAACCCACGTCTGCGAGTCTACAGAGGTGGCTATCCATCCACTCTCTGTTACCATGGCAGCCGTGTCCAGGTACACGGTTTGCTCACTGCACAAGGGCATCAGCTGAAGGGATGAATCCTGCCAGCATGCTCTTCATTGAGCTGTGCCCCAGCTCACAGTGATGCCTGTTCTTGTTTGCCTGGGGGACTGCAGTCAAAAGTCAAATGATTACAAATGGACCCAGGGATTCCCCTCCCCACATTCACACCCTTTACAATGTGCCTTTGTATTCTTTGCATCAAGAGGGGAAATGTTCCTCACTCCTGGAGTCTGGGATGGTCTTGAGCCTAAACAAGTCAATGAAATGTGTGAGAGTGATGTCACACAAGTTCAGGGCTGGGCCTCAATGGGCCTTGCAGGCTTTGTTTGTTCTCTTGGGCCCAGCTACCGCCATGGGCACAGCTACCGCCATGGGCACATGCCTGTGCTAATCTGCTGGAGGATGAGAAACTCGTGGCTCAATCATCCCCATCCCAGAACAGCCAACAGCTAATCAACCACCCAGCATGTAGGCAAGGCCATCCTAGACCAGCCAAAAGCTAACCACCCACCCAGCACGTGAGCAAGGTCATCCCAGACCAGCCAACAGCCAACCACCCACCCAGCACATGAGCAAGGCCATCCCAGACCAGCCAATAGCCAACCACCCACCCAGCACGTGAGCAAGGCCATCCCAGACCAGCCAACAGCCAACCACCCACCCGGCACGTGAGCAAGGCCATCCCAGACCAGCCAATAGCCAACCACCCACCCAGCATGTGAGCAAGGCCATCCCAGACTAGCTGGCCTCCAACTGACCCACCTCTGACCACAGACCCATAAGTAAGCCCCAAGCTCAGACACGGCTGACCAAGATCAGATAGTGGTTCATGCCCTGTGGACTTAGGAGTCAAATCAATGTTAGTTATTTAGCACACCTGTTAGGGGTTGAATTGTGTCCCCTCAAAATTTATATGTTGAAGTCTTAACCCTCAGTACCTAAGACTGTGACCTTATTTGGAAATAGAGTCGTTGTGGCTGTAATGAGCTGAGATGAAGTCATACTGGAGAAGGGTGAGCCCCTAATCCACTGTGACTGGCATTCTTACAGAAAGAGGAAATTGGAACACAGACGCACACACATGAAGCACACCACGTGAAGATCAGAGTTCTGCGGCCACAAGCCAAGGAGCTACCAGAAGCTCGGAAGGAACAGAACCTTCCCTAGCATCTTCAGAAGGAGCCCAGCCTTGCCTGCACCTTGATCTTGAACCTTCCAGCCTCCAAAACTGAGACAATACACTTCTACTGGTTAAGCCACTCAGCTTGTGTTATTGTTTCAGAAGCCCTAGGAAACTAACAAACACCATGCTTTTCCTAATTCACACAAAGTTAAGGTATGGGCTGGCTTCCTCACTTGCCTCTAGGGCAGCTGCCAATCATGGCTCTCCTCCCAGTCCCCAGGTAACTCTAAGAGGGCCCAGGAATTGCACCCCCACCCACCCCTAGTTCCTCCCCAAGGTTGATCTGAATCTGGGAAGTCTGCGGCCTTCCAAGAGCTCTGGAGTCCCTGTCAGGGAGGGGTCATGGACCCATACAAAGAGAGCTCCTCGCCCAGACCCCTCCGGGCTGCCCACTGACCTGGGTTGCCAAGGGCCATGGAGTCGTAGATGAGCTTGCAGGTCTTGAGCAGGATGGAGATCTTCTTCTCGGGTGAGTAGGCCTTGTGCATGCTGGCGAACTTCTGCAGGATCTTCTCCATGACAGGCACCTCCGGCACGCTGGTGGTCACACCTAGGTCGGTGGTGGTGGTGGCCAGGATCACGAGCTGGTTCTCCTTGAGCTGCTGCAGCGAACCGTCCTTGCTGTGGATCTCATGCAGGCATGAGTTGATGGCTTCCTTCAGGGGCTTCAGGACACATTTGTACAAGGCAGACTCTACAATCGCTTCTGCAGGTGGATAAGAGAGCAAGGGTGAGGAAATCAGAAGCAGGGATCCTGCCACCTGGTTCTGCTGCCCAACAGCACAGCATCCCCATCCCCTGGCCCCTGGAAGGACACTCACAGCCCCAGCAGTTACACCCTGTGGTTCTGACACAGGAGAGAGCGTAGTATATTCAACAGAAAGCCACACTGAGAGGCACTGGCACAGGAGCCCCTAGGGACTAATGCTAACTGGTCATTGTATCCTGATGCTTTTCACAGGGCCTGGCAGAGAGCAAACTCTCACAGGGATGCCTATGAGTACATAACTTCAGAGGGTGCTATTTATATTGGAGTTGCGCAGCATACAACCCGGGCAGCTGTAAGCTCATGGCCTGAATGCCCAGTAAATGGTGGAATCATTCTTGATATCTCCCTTCCAATTCCCAAACCCACTTGACGCTAGTCTCAAAAATACAGTATATCCATAACCTAATTTTTTTTTTTTGAGATGGAGTCTCCCTCTGTCACCAGGCTAGAGTGCAGTGGTGCAATCTTGGCTCACTGCGACCTCCACCTCCTGGGTTCAAGCGATTCTCCTGCCTCAGCCTCCGCAGTAGCTGGGACTACAGGTGCGTACCACCAAGCAGAGCTAATTTTTATATTTTTAGTAGAGATGGGGTTTCCCCATGTTGGCCAGGATGATCTCGATTTCTTGACCTTGTGATCCACCCGCCTCGGCCTCCCAAAGTGCCAGGATTACAGGCATGAGCTACCGCGCCCGGCCGGGAACATGACTTTTTATCACTTTCATGAGTACTACCTTGACCTGGGTTGGTCAGGCTACCGCCATCATCTCTTGCCTGGGTTATGTCAGTCGGCTTTTGCCCTGGCCCTTACAGTCCCTTCTCAACACAGCAGCTGGTGTTGTCTTGTTATGACATCTTTGATCATGACATTCTTCTGTTTGGAAACCTCCAATGGCCCCCATCTCCCATGCAAGCAGATCAAAGCCAAAGCCTTGCCATGGCCTACGAGGCCCTGCTGTGATCGAGCCCTGTGGCCACTCACTCATTGCTTTGCTTGCTCCCCACGCTCAGGCTGTTCCACCAACTGCCAAGCCTGCTCCTGCCCCAGGGCCTTTGCTCCTGCAGTTCGCTTTGCGTGGCACAGTGGCCTTGCAGCTGTCCACATGGCTGGTTCCTTCACTATTTGAATGTCATCCTATCTGACAGGCAGTCAGATCCGCTCTTGGAGCAGGAGTTGGTGCTCTGATCTTGTAGCTGCTCTGAGGCGTATGTGCTCTGATCCCCACTCTGAAGATGGACCAACTTAGGGTCTCATGGGGTGGGTTGGGGGTTGAATGAGGACTTGAACTCATGTCTGCCTGACACCAAGGGACGCCCAGCTGCTTTGGGTGACTGTAGGAACATATTCTCAGGAAGTTGTTTTGGCTCTGCTCTGTCTCCAGGGGATGGGTCTTGGCTATGGGCCCAGTAAGGGGAGGTCCCAAGTCCTGTTCCTGGAGGGAGACACCTGGGCTGCCCCAGACCTGGGAGAGGGAGGGACTCATGTTCCCCCGGGGCTGGGTCTCAACAGAGACCACTGATTCCCCATGGCTAACCCATGGCCATCCTGGTCCCTTGCTGCTGCCTCCCTCTTCCCCTTCAGCAGAACACAGGGCTGCCCTCACCTCCCTCAGCCCGCTCCTGTCCCTCCTTCCACGCCCACCTCCCGATCTCATTATCCTTGGAGCCTCCACAGGTAGAGATGGGAGCAGATGGAGTTGACCTGGGAGCAGGGGCTTGTACTTCCCCACTGTCCTAGGCTTCTGCATGACCTTGGCCAAGTCCCTTCCCCTCCCAGGGCCTGTTTCCTGAACTGCAAAACGAGAGGGCTGTGCCCATGCCCTCCTGGTCCCTTCACATCTAAGAGCTGCAGGTTCTCTTCCTGGCACCTCCTCTCCCTCAGACTCACACGCTAGGACTGTTTTGCTCCAGCTGTTCCCTGTGACATGTCTCCCTAATAAAACCAGAAGCACCCTAAGCATGGAGTTCTGTCAGCCTTTTTTTTTCTCTCTCTCTCTTTTTTTTTTTTTTGAGATAGAGTCTTGTTCTGTTGCCCAGGCTGGAGTGCAATGGCACGATCTTGGTTCGCTGCAACCTCCACCTCCCCGGTTCAAGTGATTCTTGTGCCTCAGTTTCCTGAGTAGCTGGGATTACAGGCGCCCACCACCACGCCCAGCTCATTTTTGTATTTTTTGTAGAGATGGGGTTTTGCCATGTTGGCCAGGCTGGTCTCGAACTCCTGACCTCAAGTGATCCGCCCTCCTTGGCATCCCAAAGTGTTGGGATTACAGGCGTGAGCCACCGTGCCCAGCCCTGTCTGGCCTTTTATGTGGTTTAAGTTCCTCCACCATCTGACTGGTCACATGGGCAGAGCTCAGAAGGAAGAGACAGAGGCAGAGCACTCGGCTCATGGAAAGGGCTGGGCTGCGTGGGTCTGAAGCCCAGCGCTGCTACCAGCTCTGTCCTCATGGCTAGGTCACCGAACCTCTCTGAGCTGTGGCTTCTTGGGCACAATAGTAGCCAAGCCCATCAGGTCTGGTTTGCAGTCATAAGGCTGGCATGTGCAGTGTCTGGAATGACACTGTTGCTGTGGAGCTGACCTTGTTCCCACCCTCTGGAGGGCCCTTCTCCCCATCTCTGCAGCTCCAGCCCTCCCTGTCCTTGGTGGCTCAGCTCAGCTGCCACCTCCCGCTGCCTGGAAACCTCTCTGCCCCACACATTTGTGCCACAACAGGCACTGGTGACACTCTGCCACATCACCTGCCAGGACAGACTCCAAGTCTAGCACCTCTTGGCATCTGATGCCCAAGGTAGAGTTGACCTTAACAGGACCCTTGGTGTATCTCCGTCCTGCCAGCCGGCTGCCCTGAGGCTGGAGTCACTCCTGCTGTTTCCAGCAGATGTCCAGCTTGGCTCTACCTCCTTTGCTCTGCTGAAGGCCACGGGGTACTAGCCTTGCCCTGCCCCAGCCTCCTGAGCAGTTCCCATTTCATTCCCTCTGCTCTGCCCTCCACACACACCCTGCGGGGGCTCCATCACCTCCGGGCCAAATCCTCAGGCTGACTTTCACTGCCTGTGTGAATGGCCCATGACCCTCCAGCCTCATTCCCCACCTCTCTGCCTTTGTCCATGTTGTCATCCCTTTCCACGGCTCAGCACCCCTGACTCCTCCCTTGGGCCTCAGCTCTTACACTCCCCCAACACTGGAAGGCAGGGCTGACCACAGCCTCCTCTGGGCCACTTTGAGTTTTCCATGTCCTTCCATGTCCTCCCATGCCCTTCCATGCCCTCCTGGTCTACATGGTGCCTGGGGCTCAGTCCTCAGACCCAGATGATCTCATCCGGTCTCATTGGCTCCTTTTGTGCTGACACTTCCCAGGCAGCTCTCTTTAGCCCTAGAACTGCAGACTCAGCCCTCTATGGCCCGCTCAACCTCCCCACCTGGTGTCTAATAAGCATCTCCACTGTCACATGTCCCAAACCAAGCTCCTCAACTTGTCCCCAGTGCCTGCCCCAGAATGGACGCTGTCCTCCCAGGGACAACATTGCCTGGACACATCCTACCTCCCCTCTCCCACTCCCACATCCAGAATCCAGCCAGTCCTGCGGCTCCAGCGTCACAACGGGCCCAGAACCCAACCACGTCTCCCCATCTGTGCTGCCTCCGGCCTGGTCCCAGCCACCTTCACTGCTCACTTCGGCTGTGACAGCAGTGGCCTCACACTGAGTCTGAGTCTCTCTGCTCCCACTTGGCACGACGGCCAGAGTGATGCTGTTCACATGTAAGTGAGATCACTCACCCTTGGACGTGCACCCTGCATGACCCCATCTCACGTACAGAAAAGCCAGGTCTACAGAGAGGCTCACAAGGTCCTAGGGGTCCTGCCCCCTAACAGCCTCCTGACCTCACTCCCATCCACATGCCCTCACTTATTATACATCATAGTTCTGCCTGCCTGCCTGCCTGCCTTCCTTCTTTCCTCCCGCCCTCCCTTCCTCCTTCTCTCTCTCCTTGCCTTCCTCCTTCCTGCCCTCCCTCCTTCCTTCCCTCTTTCTCTCCTTTCTCTTTCTTTCTTTCAATGGAGTCTTGCTCTGTTGCCCAGGCTGGAGTGCAGTGGCACAATCTCGGCTCACTGCAACCTCTGCCTCCAGGGTTCAAGCTATTCTCCTGTCTCAGCCACCTGAGTAGCTGGGACTACAGGTGCACGCCACCATGCCCAGCTGATTTTTGTATTTGTGTTTTTTTAATTTAATTTTTATTTTTTTGAGACAAAGTCTCGTTCTGTCGCCCAGGCTGGAGTGCAGCAGCACAATCTGGGCTCACTGGAACCTCCGCCTCCCAGGTTCCAGCGATTCTCCTGCCTCAGCCTCCTAAGTAGCTGGGATTACAGGTGTGTGCCACCACACCCAGCTAATTTTTGTATTTTTAGTAGATACGGGGTTTCACCATGTTGGCCAGGCTGGTTTCAAACTCCTGACCTCAGGTGATTTGCCTGCCTCGGCCTCTCAAAGTGCTAGGATTACAGGCGTGAGCCACTGCACCCGGCCCTACTCATCCTTCTTGCTGATTGCCTGTCACCACTGCTAGACTGTAAGCTCCCCGCAGGCAGGAACCTTTGAGTGAGCTGCTCACCTCTGTCTCTAGATCTGAGCCAGCACCTGATGCAGTCGGGTACCCAATAACTCTTTGTCGACTATCTGCTTACAGGGGCCTGGGCAGACAGACACACACACAGCGCTGGCCTCAGGTCTCAATCCCACCACCCTTCACCACGCCTGAAATGCCACCATTAATCCCGTGGCCTGGCAAACCTATCAGTTTTCAGGAGTCTGCAAGCAAAATCCAGAAGCCCTGGAAAGGAACACCCAAAGCTCCTTTTCTAAGAAACATTCACTATGAATCTGTTGTGCTCAGAGCCCCACATGTCCCTTACTGTGCCCAGCACAGACTTTCATGACTGGGTGGGGAAGGAGAGGCTTAGGGATGCCAGGGGATTATTTACCAACTAGCTCAGAAGCAGCTAAGTGTTTAGCAACCACCTTGGCCAAGCAGTGCGAGCTGACAAAATTTATTATTTTTTTTCTTTTTGAGACAGAGTTTCGCTTTGTCACCCAGGCTGGAGTGCAGTGGTGGGATGCTGGTTCTTTGCAGCCTCGGCCTCCTGGGCTCAAGCAATCCTCCTGCCTTGGCCTCCCAGAGTGCTGTGACTATAGGCTTGGGCCACTGCGCCTAGTCTGAATATTTTTTAATATATGTAGGTGTGTGGTTGATCACAACTACTTCTCACGGGGAACCACAACCATAAAAAGCTTTGATAATTATTGGACTCGAGGCTGGTGAGGGTGGGGAAGGCTGGGGACTACTTTAGAAGGGGTGGTCAGAGGAGTGAGCTGTTTTGGGCTGGTTCCCTGAAAGCAGAGCCTGAAAGTGGGATCTGGGTGAGTGTGATTTCACGGCGGAGATACTCAGAAGACTGGGCGTGAGAGCAGTGGGGAGCCGCAGAGCAAGCTTGAGCAAGGATGAACTGTCAGCCTCAGCCGGATCTCACCGGGCCCTGGAGCATAAACTGCATCACGCAGTGGTGGAGGCAAAGGGGCCAGTCTCTGTTCCCCCACGGCAGGGAGTAATGGGAAGTGGGCCCCTGGTGGTGGAAGACAGGGTGCAGATAATATAGGTCCTATTCGGCCAAGGTCAATTCTCTAGGAAAGCGGGGAGCCGTGCACCATTACCAGCCTACCTTGCAGCAGCCGGAGAAAGGTGCTGGTGCCCAGGAAAGGGGATGGGGGGTGGGCACCAGCAGCCTCTGCTGCATAGGCCTCTCTTGTCCTAAGGGTTCCTGAGTCTATGAGCCCCACCGCCCTCTCCTCCCTGCCACCTCCTCCCAGGGCACTGACCGAGCTCCTCCTCGGAGTGCAGGGCGGGGTCCACCAGGACCTTGAGCTCGGTGCTCTGCAGCAGGTAGCTCTTGAGCTGGGTCATCATGGTGCGGATCTCCTGCAGCATCTCCGTGCTGGAGGCCTGGCGCGCCATCATCTCCAGGCTGTACACCTTGTAGTCCTGCACCAGGCTGCCAAAGTAAGAGGCCTTGTCCTGCGCCAGCTCTACCACCTTCTTGTACAGCTTGCGGTTGTTGGAGAGGAAAGCGTGGAACATGCTGCTGAAACTGGCGAAGCTCAGCCGGTGCCGCGCCCTTCCCAGGATCATGGAGGGCTTCTTCTTCACGCTGGGGCTGCTGAACTGCTCCAGCTCCTCCTCCGTGCTGCTGGTCGAGTAGGAGTCCTGGTCAGCGGCCGTGGCAGGCAACCCCAAGCTGTCTGAGAGGGAGGCCAGGGAGCCCTTGAACTCTGGAGAGCTCTGGGCATGGGTGGCAGCCGGGGCATGGGGGTACTGAGTCCCAGCCTGGGGGGCAGGGCTTTGGCCATCTCTGGGTGGACCTGGCATGGATGTCTCCAAGGCCATCTCCTGTTTACGGAGCTCAGCGCTCTCTAAGGGAGCTGGGAGGGCTGAGGCCAGTTGTCGAGAGATACGTTTTTTCCTGGGCGGTGGGACTGGGGGTTGTTTGGCCTTCCTGGGTAGCTCCGGCATGCTGTCCGGATTGCTGGCTTTCATCTCTGTTTCCTGGCCTTGCTCTGTGCTCCCCTTGGTGGTGTCCTCAGGGCTGTCTGAGGTCCCTTGGGGAGGCAGGCTGAGCTGGTCCCCCTCTGCCGCCATCCCTGCACTTTGATCTTCTAAGGACACCCTCTCGGAAATGCGTCGTCTGGGAGGGGCAGTGGGAAGGTTCTTCTTCGCTGGCAGTGGTGGGGCGAGGGCTTGCTGCAAGGGGCTGGAGGCTGCCCCTGGCTTCATCGCTTCCTCCCTGACTGGGCCCAGGCCTGCGGTGGGGCGTGGGAGTCTCTCGCAGGCTGTCATGGGCGACTGGCTTGGATGATCTGGGGGACCTGGGGCATGGGGTGTGACGTGCGGGGCAGGCACGGGGGGAGAGCTGGGCAAAGGACAGGCAGGGGTGGGGGCAGGAGCAGGAAGCAGAGGGGGCTGGGCTGGGCTGGAGGGCTGCAGGGGCAGCGCTGGGGGAGGGGGCGGTGGGCGGCGTGGGGCCCACCTGGAGGTGGGCGAGGTAGCATCAGAGGTGGGTGCCAAGGGGTGCGCAGGGCAGTTTCCAAGAGGTGGCTGGTCAGTGGCCAGGGCGCCGCTGTAGTCCTCGATGAAAACAGGATTCACAAACCATAGGCGGTCATTTCCTACCGCCAGCTCGATTTCACAGGCACAGTTTGCGTCATGGGCTATGGGCCTAAGACTGGAGACTGGGGGCGATCCGGGGGTGCGGTCTGTTGGGGGCTCCCCTGGCTTCCCTTTTTCTCGTAGAGGATTCAGCGAGGAGTCCCAGAAGCCTGTGGAAGCAAGAAAGGGGCAGGTGGTCAGTCCGGACCAGGCACCAGGGTTGCTGTGGTGGGCGGGGTCTGTGGGCGGGGTCTGCGGGTGGGGTGGGGTGGGGTAGGGCCGTGGGAGGGCTGTTCAAGGTATTTGCTTCACTACTCCGAGGGTTGTTTTCCCCTCTTGGACGCTTTTAAACCTCTCCCACCACTTCCTGCCTCGAGAGGGGAAGCCCCGCTGGGTCCTCCCCAGCAGTGTGGGGCGGGGCGGGGCGGGGGTGGTGTGACAGGCTCAGCTTCAGTTCTCTTCCTTGGTCTGAGAGCCCACCTCAGAGGGCACTGATGACACAGGGTGGGGGTGACAACACTGCTCTGGAGCCGTGGGGAAGGCATGCTGAGGACACAGGGGACAGAGGGCCTGGAGTTCCTCAGCCAACCAGCTGGGTGCTCTGGGGCAGGTGGCCTGATCCTCCCAGGCCTCAGTCTAGCCATCCCTAAAATGGGGTCACAACAGTACACACATCCCAGGCGTGCGAGAAGGAAGGAACTTTAGTCCTTTTTTGGCCTCCATGGTCATTACATGCGGGAAGAACGAGCCTATGGATTATGGCCGGTGAGATCAGACCCAGCTGTCCAAGTAGGGAGCACCCACCCACCACAAAGTGATTCTGACTCCAGCCAACCTCTAGATTAAAAGAAGAAGCTGGTCCTCTGCCCCAGTCACGGGAAGCCAAGGCTCCTGCACCACAGAGCTGCATTGCAGTGCATGCCTCTCTACCGACCCAGTCCCCTGGGGCTCAGCCATGGCTGTGGCCACCAAAGCAGGCTAGGGACAGGTATTCTTGATCGGTGGGGACCACACCCTGCCAAGCATCTGATGGAGGCTCAGGACCCTCCAAAAAGGGCACAGGGATGCGACATCTCGGGAACAATTGCCATCGGCTCACATCCCGCCCTGCGCTCACGCGAGCTTCCTCCTGAAAGGAACGTGGGTCCCAGGTCTTATTCAGCCTGCTCAGCTGGGAGCTGGACAGGGGATTACCCAGGCAGGCGCAGTGTTCCTTGTGAATTGGTGGGCCAGCCTTTCACCCAGGGCTCTTTACTCCTGGGAGGAATTCACCCTTAAGAAAACTATGAAAAATAACATGGAGGATAATCAGAGGAGCAAACATTCATGGCGTTCTTGCCATGGGTGAGCCTGCGGGCTACTTGCTTTACCTGGGTTATCTCACCCGCCCGATCACAGGCCTTACCTCCAGTTCACAGATGAGGGTAAGAGGCTCAGAAACATGAAAGCACTCGCCCCCGGTCACTGGGTTGGGGAGTGAGGCGCAGGGATCTGGCCAGGTCGGGCTGGTTCTACGCCTGTGCCCTGTGCATTGAGCCTGTGTGTTAGGTAGCCTTCCTTCACAGGAACTTGCACCACTTCCCATGTCGGTTGCTCTCCCGGCATCGGTGAGGAGCAGGGAGGCTTGCAGCCCAGAACTGAGGATGTGGCAACAACACAACAGGCTCTTGATGTTGCAAGGAGACCTCACAAGATGGCCTGGAGCAGCTGAGCACATGCTTGCTCTAAGAGGCGGGCACTATCAAGGATATAGGCATTTGCCATCTTGCTGGCCAGGGGTCGCCAATGCCATCAGGGCAAGCAAGTGCCTTCCCAGGACAAAGGGACTGAAGAAACAGAACAGAAGTGAGCTGCGGCCCACCAGCTGTGTGCATCTCTCTGAGGTGCAACCCCCAGCCCTGTCCTGGGCAGATACCCTCTGCCTGGCCACCTGAATATCATAGCCAGTGGAGAGATGCCAGCTGTCATCCCATTAACAAGCATGACAACCTTTCCTGTGACTCTTTCCAATGTGCAAAGCTCTGTGCCCATCACCGTCACCAAGGTCACAGTATCCAGGCCTCTCCCAGGGCCTGGACGAGCTGCTCTTCATGACTTTCTCGGGCAGCTCCTGGCTCCTCCATGAATGCCTCACTCTCCCAGGCACCTTGCCTTGAGTACATACACGTTTTAGCCTCTGGAGTGTTTGAAGCACTGTACCTATGTCTACACAGGCCCAACAAAGTTGGCCCCTTGGGAGTTTTCCTGGCAAGGAGAAGCAGGCAGCTGGGCTGACCTCACGGTAACTCAGCAGCAGCCCACATGTGAGCTGAGACCCCTGGTGCCCACCTCCAGACTCTTCCTGTGGGCAAAGGTGGTGTCATGGGGTAGATAACATACAGAACTGCCCATTGGTGCCGGGATACCCCACGACTGCTCCCCCAGATCACGGCTATAGTGGTCCCCTCTGCTTCATTTTCCTCCTGTGGTCCTAGGCTGGGTGTACAGCAGGCCCTGGATGGCTCTCTGTTGAGAATCACTTTCGGCCCTTTAGCCTGGCATTCAAGGCTGCAGGACCTGGTCCCTGCACATCTCTTCTGGCACCGTCTGCCGAGTCTTCACCCCGCGCTATCTGCTGTTCACTTCTTCCTCAACGTGCCACACGTGGCCCCACCACTGGGTCTTGGCCAATGCTATTACCTCTGTATGGAATTATTTTCCCTCCCTCTCCACCTGGCAAATGCTTACTCATCTTTCGAGGCTCAGGCCGAATTCAACCTGTCTGGCGGTGCCTCCCTGATGTGCTCGGGCCTCGCCCACCCCGTCTGTGTTCCTGTAGCTCTGATGTGCCTGTGATGGCAGTGACCATCAGTGGGACTCGAATTCTCCGGTTTTACCTGACTTTCCCACCAGACTCAGAGCTTCCAGAAGGCAGTCAAATGCTTCAGCTATCTGAGTATTCCCAGCCCCTAAGCCTGCTTGGCCCAGAGCAGGGGCCCCGGGTCAGCCCCTTGGCACCCATGAGTAGATGCAGAGTGGAGAGTCAGGCCTCTGAGGAAGGGGACACAGGCAAGCTTAGTTTTAAAGGCAAGATGGGGACAACCTGAACCATGGGAGGATGTGTAAAGACAAGACAGTGAGAGGAGGGAGGCAGGAAGGAGGGCAGAGGAGCCCCGTAGGCGGATGGAGCACCAGCTGGGCAGCCTGCCACGGGACAGGATGGGTCCATGAGGAACAGAACACAAGGGCACATCTCCCATTGCTCAGGTGTGGATTTTGGCAGGAACAGAGCAGACATAGGTTCAGGGAAATAGGCCCCAGGCCTGGGTAACTGAGAACAGCTTCCCTGCCTTAAGACAGGCCTGGGATTTGCACCCTGGAAGGACAAAGGTCTCAAAGCCAATGCCACTCCGAGGAGTGGGGGAAGCCAGGAGCTAAAGGGCTGCGTCTAGGGTCTTGGGGCCTGTTTGGGAACCACAGTGGCATTGCAGGGCTTTATGCTCCAGAAAAAGGGAAGTGGGTAACTTTCTCTGCAGTCTGCCGAACGCCAAGGCCAGAGGAGAAGCGGAACCCTGTGTCTTGCAATCCTGGTGGTTTGGTTGGCAAAGCTGTGGGGTCCGATGCCCAAAGGCACCATACCAAGCCTTGGCTCTGCTGCAGGAGTTCTCCTAAAGAAGGGCCCAGCCTTGCCCTGGCCTCAGACTGAGGCCACGATTTTGCCGGCCCTGAGACCTCTTGAGCGTTGGCTGGGGACACCTCTTGCCAGATGTCCACTCTTCCAATCGTTAGAGAACCTGGGTCACATCACAGCTAGGCCGTAGGTCCTAAGGGCAAACTGAGGCTCTATCCCTGGGGAGCTTGGGGCTAGTGGCAGGACAGGAAGGAGATGAGTAAAGGCAGCAAAGTGTTCCAGATGCTATGGACACACTAAAAAATCCAGCGAGGTCAGTGAATAAATATTCATGTGGCATCCCAAAGACAGGCTGTTGCACAGTCATTCGAAGCCAAGTTTTCAATGAAGTTTTAATAAGTAGGAAAATGCTCATCATCTGATGTAAAGGAAAAGGCAAGTTACAAGCAAACTTGGAAGAGCCACAGAACATATGCCTTTCCTCAACATATTTTTAAAGTCTGAAACACACATACACTGGAAACATGCTTGAAAACCACGGCAAGTGGCTTTCCCCTATTCTCCAAATTCCTTTTAGACTTTTACTTAACTGCTGAATATAGTTTCATGCTGAATTGCTGCTCCTTATGTTAGTTTTCTGGCCTTGACTCACCGGAAGCTCTTAAAGTACAAGATTACACCTTATACAGCCTGCACATCTAAACGCTGGCTTTTCCAAGTCCAAACTGGACTTTATGACGTCGGCTAATGAATGTACACTGTGAGCCACTGCGTGGTGCTGAACCTGCGGGTCAATAGCTGGGTTTCAGCTACATCATCCCTATCTCAACAGCTCCTTGGGAGTTTTCTGAGCAAGGAGAAGCAGGGAGCCAGGCTGACCCCATAGTAACTGCATATCAGCCCCACATATGAGCTGAGACCCCTGGTGCCCACCTCCAGACCTCCTGTGGGCGAAGGTGGCGTCATGAGGTAGATTACAGAATTGCCCATTGGTGCTGGGACACCCCATGACTGCTCACCCAGATCACAGCTGTGCAGGCCTGGTGCAACTCTCTGGATATTTGTTACATTCTTCTCATAGAAAAATGAGTAGCATGCCAAAACAATAAAATTGATGACACTAATGATAAGAAATACATACGCCTCATGAACTTTCTGTAACTACAAGATCATCCAGTGGACTGAAAACCAGTAAATCTTTAGCCTTAACTAGACACTCCTTGGCTCTGGGCTCTAGGGAAAAAACTGAAAGTCACAAATACATTCAAACAAAACCAGAAGGCAAGAAATCAAAACTGTATTTTCAGTTGCGTATAGGTGTATTAAGGAGAAGAAACTGGAAGGAAACACATTCCAGACTTGCAGTAGTGGTGAGACTATGCATGGTTTTCATCCTCAGCCTTTTCTGGTCCTGTCAGTTAAAAACAAGTACACATAACATGCTTGACTTTTATCATAAGAAAAATAGATGTAGGCTGGGCGCGGTGGCTCATGCCTGCGATCCCAGCACTTTGGGAGACCGAGGTCAGTGGATCACAAGGTCAAGAAATCGAGACCAGCCTGGTCAACATGGTGAAGCCCCATCTCTACTAACAATACAAAAATTAGCTGGGCATGGTGGCGCGCGCTTGTAGTCCCAGCTACTCAGAAGGCTGAGGCAGAGTCAGGAGAATCGCTTGAACCCGAGAGGTGGACACAGCGAGACTCTGTCCAAAAAAAAAAAAAAAAAAGAAAAGAAAAGAAAAGAAAAAGAAGAAGATGTAATAAGAAAAAGCAGCACGTGGCAGGGGCCATATGGAGGGCATGGTGCAGAGGGTGAGGACCACCGCCCTGCCTATCCCAATGCCAAATCCAGGCTTCCTTGGCAAAAGGGCGCCATGCTGGAGGCACAGCAAGTGGAGGGGAAAGGGCCGAGGGGCGGGAAGCGGTGAGGAAGGCTGGCTGAGAATCCGGGCGCAGCGCAGGCAGAACATGGAGTTCACACTCAGCAAGCCCTGAGTGTGAATTCAGCTTTTGTTTACCTTCCAGTGAGGAAAGCCCTTTAGTCGACCTCTCTTTCTCTCTCTGGTTAACAGTTTTAGTGAGATACCACTCACCTACCACACAGTTCACTCATTTGAAAAACACGCCCGTGGTTTTCAGTATATTCACTGAGTTGTGCGACTCTCGCCACAATCGATTTTAGAGCATTTTTATCACCCCCTAAAAGAAACCCCATGCATGTGAAGCACCCCCCTCCATCCCCCTTCCCATCCAGCCCCTGGAAATCGCTAATCTGCTTTCTGTCTCTATGGATTTGCCTACTCTAGACATTTTCTTCAAATGGAACTGTAACATATGTGGTCTTTTGTGTCGGCTTCCTTCACTTAGCATGTTTTCCAGGTTATTCCACGCTGCATCATGTGTCAGGACCTTCACTTCATTCCTTGTTAGAGCTGAAGAAACCCTTTAGACTCCTTAACTTTCCATTTCCTTATCTGTAAAATGGGCTTGTGAATAAATGAGATAATGCATGTGTGGGCATGGGGCAATGAATTTGCCCCCCGCATTGTCCTTTTGGTCTTCCCTGAAATGCTGACTACACAAGGTAACCCCTGACTCACAGGGCCTCATCGCTAGGCTGGCCAGGGATCATGTGGATTCTCCTTGGAGAATCTGAATGAAGAACAGTGTTCAGGTGGGGCTGTGAGCTGAGTCAGAGCTCGGCTGGTCAGGGGAACCGAAGAGCAGGAACCTGAGTCAGCAAGGAAGCCCTGTGCAGGGAGCAAGGGTCCTGGTGTGTGCACAGAGCAGCTGCAGTCACCTACAAAGCCTGGCTAACCCTCCATCTTCATTTCTCAGAGGGTCCCTGGTGTACTTTCTCTAAGTCTCTTTTTTATGCTAGTTTGAGTGGGTTTCACTTCTTCGCCACCAAAGTCCCTTCCTAGAACAAATGTGTGACATGCCAGGCACAATGCCTGGCGTGTCACAGCCCTTGATAAATGCCACTCTTTGCATATTTATTATCACTATTTTACATGAAGGTTGGCAGGGCCCGAGCCTGCCCATGTCAGGGCCAAAGTCTCTGGCCTTGATAGGATGTGCTCCTTCTGCTCTGGGACTCCAGTCATTCAGGAGATGACTAAAAAGTGAAATTTTGCTTGGCTGGAAAAATGACTGTGGTGAGCCTGGCTTTATGTCTCTGGGGACACCAGGTCTGCACAGAACCCTTCAGCTCCTAAGCTGCAACATACTCAGCTTACACTTAAATCCTGTTCTCAAGGAGGTAGGTGCCGACAGATGAAAGCGAACTGCTGTTGGCTTCCCAAATGGAAACCTCCCTTCTCCACTTCCTCCTTGTGCTGAGATCAAATTCTCCCAGGAGAGAAGGCCTTGTCTATTCCAGAAAGGAATGCAGTTCTCCCAGGATGAACATCTCCCTTCAAAAAAAAGCACGTTCCTAGGTCTTAGGAGAAGCTGCATTCTTGCAGGTGAGAGGAACCAGCAGGGAGTCCTCGGCAGTCAGTCCTAGGGAAGCCTGACTAAGCCCCATAGTGGGGTCAAGAGGTACAGCAATGTAACATAGACCGAGGCCATGCATCTCACTCGCTCTGCCAATGTGGCCTGCGAACTGGCCTCTGACTGCTCGTTGCAAAAACAACAGAGAAGGTGAGGAGGCACAGCTGAGGAGCAGTGGAAAGGCTGTGCTCAGAGGCAGAAAGCCCTCGGTGCAAGTCCTGTCTGGGGCACTTTACAGGTGTGAGCCACTGCACCTGGCCCTGAGGATTCCTTACAGGCAAAAGGAGAGCATGTTTCACGCAGTTGCTCAGGAACCGCTAAGGACAGAAAGCCTTTAGTGCAATTCTTATCTGGGGCACTTTGCACAAGGTTCCCAGCTGGGCTAAAACTTGTGTTCTTTTTTTTTTTTTTTTTGAGGCACAGTCTCAGTTTGTCGCCGAGGCTGGAGTACAGTGGGGTAATTTCATCTCGTTGCAACCTCCGCCTCCCAGGTTCAAGCAATTCTCCTGCCTCAGCCTCTGGAGAAGCTAGGAGTATAGGCATATGCTACCATGCCCGGCTAATTTTTGTATTTTTAGTAGAGACGGGGTTTCACCATACTAGCCAGGCTGGTCTCGAACTCCCGACTTCAGGTGATCCACCCGCCTCGGCCTCCCAAAGTGCTGGGATTATAGGCATGTGCCACCGTGCCCGGCCAGTGTTCTATCTTTAAAATGCACAAAAATGACATAAGACAATGCCAAGCGCTCTGCAACAGTCGGTGTCATACAACCCCTAGGGGAAGTCATTTGCACCTCACAAAAGTGCAAATTACAAACTGTCACCTGTCCCACATCCGAGGTCCTGGGAGGGTAAGAGCCCAAAAACCAAAATTCTGGGAAGCAGAGTTTAATAGCAAGTTTATTCCAATAGCAACTGAAAACTGGCCCTTGGTTTTACAACTGGGCAAATGAGACCTAGAAGAGTTTGGAGAAGGAGTTAAGGGGCACCATGAAACGGTGGCAGGTGTGGGAGCTAAGTGGCCTGGGTTCATCCCAGCCCTGCCATGTGCCATGTGACACTGGACATGACTTAACCTCTTGTGCCTCAGTTTCCTCTGCCATAGAAGGGGAATTATAATAATAGTACTTGCTTTATAGGATTGTTTGAAGCTGCGATGAGCCAATGCAGCTAAAGAGGTTAGAATGCAGTCCGTGCTTACGGAACACTAACATCCAAGGACCGGAACCCTCCTACCTCCTGGCCGCTGACCACGGCTGCCTTGTGGTGTCTCTTGCATTGCTGCCCCTGATGGACCCCTCTGAGTGGTGAACAGTGGCCTGGCTTGGGAACCAAGGGGTGTAGTCTTTCATCCCAGGTCTGCCCCTCACTTCCTCTGTGACCTGGTTCTGCCCTCTGGGTCACCATTTCTTCCATTCCACCAATACTGGTGAACAGGGCACCCATGTTCTGGGCACTGGGCTCAGCCCCATGGAGCACAGTGTCCTATGTATGGCTGAGTTTTGCTAAAGACTTGCTGATGAACTGCTTTGCTCTTAAACGTGACCTGGCGGCCCCAGGTTATGAGGCTCTGGGGCCTGCAGCGGCTCCTGAGCAGCTGTGTGAAATATACTCTCTCTTTCCCTGGAAAATTCTCAGGGCTGGGCATGGTGGCTCATGCCTATAATTCTAGCACTTTGGGAGGCCAAGGTGGGAGGATCGCTTGAGGTCAGGGGTTTGAGACCAGCCTGGACAACACAGAGAGACTGTGTCTTTATAAAATGTAAGAAATTAGCCAGGCATGGTGGCGTGTGCCTATAGTCCCAGTTACTCAGGAGGCAGAGGTGGGAGGGTCACCTGAGCCTGGGAAGCTGGGGCTGGGGTGAGCCGTGATCATGCCACTGTACTCCAAGCTGGGCAATAACCTGTTTCAAAAAAAAGAAAAGAAAAGAAAAAGAAAAATTCTCTGCTCCCAACACACGCTGAGAGAGGCAGGTGGCCCGGTCTCTCGGCAGTTCCAGACATGGCATGCTTGGACTTCTTGAGGGCCAGTGAGGTGAGGCCCTAGTTCTAGGGGGACACGTGCAGATGGCATCTTTGCAGGACGCTCAGCATAGCCTATACATGGAGGAGCCCACTAAAGTGAGTCCTTCTTAGAATTCTGTGAAAGGGCTGGGGTCAGACACACTGGGCCCTGCCTCCCTTTCTTTTCTTCTTCCCTCTTCACCTCTCAGGAGCTCAGAAGGGTGGGGCAGGGTGTACTTAGGGTCAGTTGTCTGGGTATGGGACAAGCCCCGGCGAGGGCCACACTCAAGTTCATGGTCACATATTGGTGCTGCTTTTTCATTTGATGAGGGGCAAGGGCTGTAGTGGCTGCCGGCCCCAGCTCTTTGGCCCCCACTCAGAAGGGCCCTGGGGTTGAGCTTCGCTTTCTCCCAGGACCACACCAATCTCTCTGGTCCTGACCAGGCCCTGCTCCCTCAGACCAAACATGGCTGTGCCTCAGGGTGTCCTGGGCAGCTGATAGACGCAGTGTTTTGGAAACTAAACAATCTCCCTACCACGTGGCTTGGGAGCCTGAGGCAGGGCTGTGGGTGTCCCATGAGAGCTGTGACTCAGGCTATCCTTCTGCACAGGCAGCCCCTGGGGTGGTCCTAGGGCCTCAGGTCCTAAGGCCCCACCAGCTCCCCCAGCTCCTTGGAGAGGACTCACCCAGACCCAGGTTGGCGATGGTCTCAAGGTCCGTGTAGCTGCTGGCCTCAAGGATGGCCTGGGGCAGCCGCAGCGTGAAGGGCAGTAAGTCTCTGTGAAGACACGAGGGGCGGAGGTCAAGTCTGGGGCCACTGCGTCCATTCCCAGCCTCCACAAAGGAAGAGCCTGGCATCCCCGCTGGCTGCCGGGGTCTTCATACAGCCTAGAAGCTTCCCTGGAGCTGAGGGGCAGACACTGAGGCAGAGGGAGCAGCCAGTCAACTCTAGGTCCCAAGCCAGCACCAGGGACCCGGAGAGGTGGAGACCCTCCTCAGGAGTGGGGAGCAGGGTCACTGCTTCTCCTTGGTTATCCTGGCCTGCTGAGCCCGGGCCAGCTCCTCTAAAGGCATTCTTAGGGTAGAGTGAGTGGCCCACTCCTTCCCGCCTTCTGACCCTTGCTGCTGCACACTGAGATGTGCAGTGAGTGCATAGTCAGCATCACCCAGCAAATGCAGTCAGGCATCACCCAGCAAATGCAGTCAGGCATCACCCAGCAAATGCACAGTCAGGCATCGCCCAGCAAACGCATAGTCAGGCATAGCCCAGCAAACACACAGTCAGTCATCTCCCAGCAAACTCACAGTCAGGCAGCCCCCAACAAACACACAGTCAGGCATCTCCCAGCAAACGTACAGTCAGGCAGCCCCCGACAAACACACAGTCAAGCAACTCCCAGCAAATAAATGCACAGTCAGGCAGCTCCATCTGATGGCTTTGGTCACAATGGGGAACTGCTCAGGGTTCCCTCCAGAGATCTTGCAGAAGGAGTTCAGACCAACGGGGAAGCTGGGCCTGGAGAGGAAAAGGGATCGCCAGACCACTTGGTAGCTGACGGCACTGTGAACTGAGTCTAGAGCTTCTGAATTCCGGCCCAGCGCTGTTTCACAGGGTCAGGAAGGGGTGTGTGGCACTGCTGGGGCCCCAGGATGGGTAGTCCTGATTCTATGTTTCATCCTTGTGTTTAAGGCCTGGGGCCCCCCTTTCCAGCCATGTGTCCCGCTCTTTCCTCATTATCCCACCTACCCTGTTCTCTGAGCCCATTTTCTCCTCTGTGAAGATAGGAATGGATGAGAGCGCAGCCAGCAGTGGTTATCAAGACCTGGCAGCCACCACTGCTTTCTTCCCGACCTGTTCCACCCTCCCTCACTCTCACTTTGTCCACGTTCTCCCCAAATCTTGATGCCAGTCACTGAAGTCCCATCGTCCATCATCTGCTGAGCCTCCCACCATGGCTTCAGCCAGAGCCACCTCCTCCCTGGGGTCTTCGTGGCTTTACTGTCTGCACCTCATCTTCCTGGTGACATGAGGCTGTGAGCCCTGGGAGCTCCTGGAATGGGTGGGTGCTGCCTTCTGGGTCTCCAAAGCCCCGCCATGCTTAGCACTCACCACGAGGCTCCAAGGCTATTTGCTGAATGGACCCAAACTCAGGAGCTGAACTGGAGGCATAGCAACAGAGAGACCACCTGGGATGGGCGGGCCCTGGCTGGGGCATCTGTGCCCAGCAAAGTTAGCTTCTGTGGCCTGCCAGGTGCCCCCATGGTCTCTTGGGAAGCACTTTGATGGAGCTGGGATACCTGTGTTTACGGAAGAGTAGGATGGGACAGGCTGTGGCACAGGTTCTGGGTCCTTTTTTGAGGTCCTGGGGGTGGCCTTGTGCTTCTCCACTGTCAAATGGGCTGTGGGCCAGCCAGCTGCTGTTGGCATCTTCTGTCATTGTGTGATTCTGCTGGAACCTGAGGTCTTCTGATAGCCAGACTGGATGGGCCCTCCGTGCTCCACTCCCCTCTCAGGCCCTGCACTGCCACCACTAACCCCAGCTCTAATTTTGAAGGGGGCAACATTCATCCCAAGTTGCCTCAGTTTACTTCAGTTACCTGGTGGCTTGTCGGCGGGGTTTCCGATGGTCCCTCTATCTCTGTGTGTATCACGGTGGCCAGCAGAGGCCCTCAGTCCATCTGTGCCCACCCCTTCCCATCTCTGAGCTTATGCATAGAGGGAACAGCCCCTCATCCTCACCATCTATGTCCACTTACATTCTATACACCCTTCAAAGCCACACCATGGACCTCTTCTTCCTTCATGACCTGGGGTTCAAGGGTCTCATGCATCTCTGCTTCTCCATATCCCACCCAATTCACCACTTCACCCAGGGGAAGCTTCTTCCCGTCCAAAGGAAAGCACACAGAGGATATGGGTGTTTGTTGAGCATCTACTATGTGTCAGGCAGGGGCTAGGTGTTTTGGAGGCTTTCAATGATATTCTTACTATATCGCAGGCGCCCTGAGGGCAGGCATTAGTACCTCTGTTTTACAGCGGACACAGAGGCTCAGAGAGGTGAAGGGATTCACCCAAGACCCCCCAGCCAGTAGTAAGTTTCCGACAGAAACACTCAAACATTTAAAAACTATACTAAAATTTGATTCTCTACAGGGCAAAACTCTCAATCAGTATCACAAACCACTTACTACATTTTTTTTTAAGGAAAAGGAACTATCACTTGTTAAGCTTTATCAATCACTCACCAAGAGTTTTCTCTGCTATCCCACTTAACCCTTGAAGCAATCCTGAGATGGAAGTGCTATCATCTCCATTTGTTAATGTTGGATTTTTTTTTTAATTAGAAAAGAATCACATATTTGCTGTAGCCAAAGTCATACAGTACAAAAGTGCTTAAAATGTGCAGGACCTCCCTTCTCCAGAGGGTCCTGCTGTCTACCCCAGGGTCCCTCCCTGCGGGGGAGTGAGCAAAGCTGCATCTGTACTGACAGCTGCTCCCACCAATCACATGCGGGGAATGAGCAACGCTGCATCTGTACTGACAGCCGCTCCCACCAATCGCATGCGGGGAGTGAGCAAAGCTGCATCTGTACTGACAGCCGCTCCCACCAATCGCATGCAGGGAGTGAGTAAAGCTGCATCTATACTGACAGCCGCTCCCACCAATCGCATGTGGGGGAGTGAGCAAAGCTGCATCTGTACTGACAGCCGCTCCCATCGCTCGCATCGCCGCCTGGGCTCCACCTCCTGTCACATGAGCGGCAGCAGTGAGAACGAACCCTATTGTGAATTGTGTGAGTGAGGGATCTAGGTTTTGTGCTCCTTCTGAGAGTCTAATGCCTGATGATCTGTCACTGTCTCCCATCACCCCCAGATGGGACTGTCTAGTTGCCAGAAAACAAGCTCAGGGTTCCCACTGGTTCTACATTATGGTGAGCTGCATAATTATTTCATTATATATTACAATGCACTAGTAACAGAAATGAGGTGCACAATAAATGCAATGTGCTTGAAGCATCCCGAAACCATCCCCACCCCACCCCTAGTTCGTGGAAAAATTGTCTTCCATGAAAGTGGTCTCTGGTGCCAAGGTTGGGGACTGCTGGTCTATGCTCTGGAGAGTGAGCTTCCTGGCCCATCTTTAATGCACACACACCATTTAAAAAATATATATATATATATAAATTTTTTTTGTAGAGACAGGGTCACACTATATTGTCCAGGCTGGTCTTGAACTCCTGGCCTTAAGTGATCCTCCTGCCTCGGCTTCCCAAAGTGCTGGGATTACAGGCATGAGCCACCCCGCCCAGCCCACATCATGTATTTTAAAAGTGAAAATGGCACTATGTTCCATCTATTGCTCTGCAGCGTGCTTCCTTCACGGAACAGTGAAGTTATCTATATAGTGAGCAAGTCCACACATGAATATTGGCTACTTTTTCTATGCTGCAGAGCAACCCATGGGATGACCATCATTTATTTTATTTTAGTTTTCTGAGATGGAGTCTCACTCTGTTGCCCAGGCTGGAGTGCAATGGTGTGATCGCCACTCACTGCAACCTTTGCCTCCCAGGTTCAAGCAATTCTCCTGCCTCAGCCTCCCAAGTAGCTGGGATTACAGGCATGTGCCACCACGCCTGGCTAATTTTTGTATTTTTAGTAGAGATGGGTTTTAGTATTTTAGTAGAGATGGGTTGGCCAGGCCGGTCTTAAACTCCTGACCACAGGTGATCCAGCCACTGTGGTCTCCCGAAGGCCTGGGATTACACGTGTGAACCACGGAGCCCAACCACTATTTTTCTTCTTTTGATGATCATCCAAGCTTGCTTTCTCTCTCTCTTTCTCTCCCTCCCTCCCTCTCTCTTCCTGTCTTCCCTCCCTCGGCCTCTTTCTCTCTTTCTTTCATTAATGCTAACCATTACAGAGCTTACTAAGCGTCCAGGAGCGGTTTTAAGCACTTTACATATACTGGCTTTTTAAATCCTCTTATCAACTTCACGAAGCAGGTGCTTTCCTTATGCTCATCTTGCAGCTGTGAAGACTGGGGCACAGAGAGACTCAATGGCTTGTCCCATCCCACAGCTTGTAAGGGACAATGCCTGCATCTGAATGCAGGGTTCGGGCTTGTAACCCCTAGACTACTTGTTTTTAGCAAAAAGTTATTTCCTAATTGTCACTGGATCCAATCGTGCTGAAAAGAATGACTTCAGCGCATCATCTTTCTGCCCTCAAGCTAAAATTTCTTTTTTCTTTTTTTGAGATGGACTCTCACTCTTGCCCAGGCTGAAGTGCAGTGGCATGATCTTTGCTCACTGCAACCTCTACCTCCTGGGTTCAAGTGATTCTCCTGCCTCAGTCTCCCGAGTAGCTGGGACTACAGGCAGGCACCACTACACCCAGCTAATTTTTATATTTTTAAGTAGAGATGGGTTTTCTCCATTTGGTCAGGCTGGTCTCAAACTCCTAACCTCAAGTGATCTGCCTGTCTCAGCCTCCCAAAGTGCTGTGATGACAGGTGCGGGTCACCATGCCTGGCCTCAAGCTCTTATTTCTATTGAATAAATTCCTGGATGTAAGTCTGCTGGGCCACAAGGTAGATATATTTGGAGAAATGACAGAATTTACCAAACTGATCTCCCTTCCTCAAGCTTGCTCCCGTTTACACTCCCACAATGTCTCTGATGGGCTCAGAAGTGAATGGTCCCAAGCTAATGGAACAGCCGATGCCTGCTCCTCCTAATTCTATAATAAAAGACTGTCACTAAACACCCGAGTCCTCCAACCTTAGCTTCAGTGTGTCCTCGTGGTGCCCTCTTGCTCCATGACAAAGGTGGAACCCGGGCAAATTGCCCAGTTTGGGGTTCTGGAGGGCAAGTCAGTTTCGTGCCTTGGTAAACATTAGCAGGCGTGAGGATGAGGAAGGCAGGAGTCTCAAACTGGTGCTGCCACGCACAGCTTATTCATCCCCAACTGCTGAGTCCTTAGGTCTTGGAAAATACCAAGAAAAACCTCAGATAGGGTGCTGGGGTGGTGGGGCCGCCGCCTGAACACTCACTGACAGCAAAAAACCAAAAGGGAACTAGGCACTTGTGAGGGACTCCACTGGGGCTGCCATACCCATGCATACTCTGCAGGCTGCCTGGATCAGAATCCTCTAGGGGATCTGCTAGAAATGCAGATTGCTAGGTTCTCAACCAAGGGTGCCTAGCATCAGGTCTGGGGGTAGGCTGAGAATCCGCTTTTTTTTTTTTTCCCCGAGATAGAGTCTTGTTCTGGCACCCGGACTGGAGGGCAGTCGTGCGATCTCGGCTCACTGCAACCTCCGCCTCCTGGGTTCAAGCAATTCTCCTGCCTCAACCTCACAAGTAGCTGGGATTACAGGTGCCTGCAACACCCCCCTGCAATGTTTGTATTTTTAGTAGAGACTGGGGTTTCACCATGTTGGCCAGGCTGGTCTTGAACTCTTGACCTTCAGTGATTCGTCCTCCTCAGCCTCCCAAAGTGCTGGGATTACAGGCATGTGCCACCATGCCCAGCTAAGAATCCACATTTTTAAACAGCTTCTGGGGGGATCCTGATGCATGCCACCAAGGTCAGGGTTATTAAAAAAATATTAAAATTAAGCAAACTTCCTGACGTGTGTGTGTGTGTTTATAAACTAAAAAATCCACTAAAAAGCATTCACAACAATAGGAATTTTGAAAATGGGATTTTCAGAATAAATATTCTGACATTTCTCCCACACTCTCTCCCTGGGAGGGTCAGCTTGTGTACTTCCCAGGGAGCCAGTGCCCCTTTCTGGAGGTCTCGGTTCTAGCTGGTGCTCTCCAAATGTTTGTAACCAGACAGAAATACCTTTGACATCATGACACGGCATATGTGTACGTGCACACACACACCACTGAAACAAAAGTTTAGCAAACCGAGACTTATTCCAACTACATGAGATTCTGATAGTTTCTAGTCCAGTTTACTTTTTCATTTAAAAACAAAAAAAAGCCAGTCACGATCCACTAAACTGATTTTATAACCCTCTCTGAAATGTTTTCCAACACCAGCAACCAATTCACCAATTCTCCAATTCTCCAGATGCCAACTGGGTGTACAAAAATTCAGCTCAATGCTGATGCTAATTACCTGGATAGAAAGTTAGACTCTACAGACTTAGGGCTTCAGTCCCCCAAGACTGCCCCGTCTTCAGAGGCAGGAGCAAGTCTCAGGCCACCAGTGCTTCTGACCGGCCAGCTACAGATCAGAGGTTCCCAGGCACAGCAATGAGGTTTCTTCTAGGGCCAGGATGCCCAGCCAGCCATCCCCTCCTCTTGCCATCCCCTCCTCTTGCCATCCCCTCCTCCAGGACAGGAGGGTGGCGGCTTAGTCACAATGCTGGGCACGTCCTAGGGTGGGGCAGGCCTGAGAGGCTCCTCTCTTCCTTCCTCATTCTGGGTAATGGCGCCCACATCTTGAGGCCAATGACTCCAGTGCCCAGGGCTGTGCTGCAGATCAGGCCCCATGATCCTTGCAAGGTGCTGAGCAGAGCACCTGGCACCAAGTAAATACTCAAGAAACCATCGAGCGTGTTCGTTCTCCTGTCGTCACAGATGGAAACCCCAGCATCTCCCATCTCCCCCTGCTGCCTCCCTTAGTGGCTGCGCTCATGCCTCTGGTTCCCCTAGCTATTGTCTGGGGAATAGGGCCAGCATGGCTGCAGCAGCCCCTTGCTGGTCTCTGCTCTCCCCTTCCTCCAATCCCACCACCTGCCATGGCTGGGTCGCTTGCTGAAGAGCAGTATGATTTCAGCAACAGGCTCACAGCACCTGCAGTAGGAAGTCCCTGCAACCTCCAGTCAAGGTGTTCGAGGCTTTCCAAGCATCTCATCTCCTATCCATTACGCGGTTCTGCCATGAAGCCACTCCTGAGGCTGCTCATAGCTTTCCCACTGCGAGGCCTTTGCCCATGCTGTCTTCTCTGCCTTAAATTCCCTTCCCGCCCTTCTTTGGCTGGCTCCCAACATCACTTTTCCATAAAGAGGACCTCAGGTCTCCCACATGTGGAGGGAGGCGCTGGCGCGGGGCAGCACAGGCATCCTCCTAGCCACAGGCCTGGCAGTCAGCCTCCTGGGCAGAAGCAGCTGGGGCTTGCAGCTCAGACACACTTGGGTTCAAATCAGCTCAGAATTTGGCTGTGACACTGGGGTAGGTCACATCCCCAGCCTCAGTTTCTCTCTTTTTTGTTTCTTCTCACTCCACAGTCCAGGCTGGAGTGCAGTGGCGCGATCTCAGCTCACTGCAACTTCCGCCTCCAAGGTCCTGGTTCAAGCAATTCTCCTGCCTCAGCCTCTCAAGTACCTGGGATTACAGGCACGTGCCACCATGCCTAGCTAATTTTTGTATTTTTAGCAGAGATGGGGTTTCACCATGTTGGCCAGGCTGGTCTTGAACTCCTGATCTTGTGATCTGCCTGCCTCGGCCTCCCAAAGTGCTGGGATTACAGGCGTGAGCCACTGTGCCTGGCTGCCTCAGTTTATCTACAACAGCAATAAGAACATGCTTGATGGTTTTTGAGCCCTTACTTCATCCCCGGCACTCTGCTAAACCCCTTCCAGGGATCACTGGGTCTGATCCTCAGCACAGCGTTGGGGGCTGGCAACACTGAAGTGGGTCTGCAGATGGTAATCCCTTCCCTAAAGGTGTTATTGCTGTAGGGGTTAGAGGCAGCTCTGGGCAGTCACAGCATAAAGCCTCACCCAGCACAGATGCCCCATCAGCAGGAGCCGGTCACCAAGCCACTGCTGACACCCCACCCACCCTGATGGCTTTACCAGCTCTACACACCCACCCACTAGCCTCAGTGGGGTTTGCCCTAAGTGCTGGCCCTTGGGACCATCAGGGCTTGTTCTGGTGCTGGAGCCTCACACATGCCTAGGAGTGGCCCCAGATTCACTTTATGCTCCAGAGCTGCCCACAGGACCAGGCCGAGGTTGGGCTCACCCTGTAGTCGCACCCTCACTGGACTTCTCCCACTCCCCATCCTGCTCCCCTACTCCCTCCTGCTTTTTCCTCGAGGGCAAGTCCTGAATCATCCCTTGCATATGAATCCTGTCCCAAAGTCTGCCCCTAGAGACCCCTAGCTAAGCAATTGGTATCATTCACCTGGAAGCAGTTCTCAAACCCTGGTCTGAGACAGGCTCATTATAAATGCAGATTCCTACTTTTAGGAGGCTGAGGGGTGGATCTTTTGAGGTCAGGAGTTCAAGACCAGCCTGACCAACATGGTGAAACCCTGTCTCTTCTAAAAATACAAATAAATAAATAAATAAATAAATAAATAAATAAATAAATAAATAAATTAGCTGGAGGTGGTGGTGTGTGCCTATAGTCCTAGCTACTCGGGAGACTGAGGCAGGAGAATCGCCTGAATTTGGGAGGCGGAGGTTGCAGTGAGCCAAGATCATGCCACTGCACTCCAGCGTGGGCAACAGAGTGAGACTCCAACTCAAAAAAATATATAGATTCCTGTGTCCCACCCCAGAGCTACTGAGTCAGGATCTCCCAGGTAGACCCCACGAGTCTGTATTTTTAACCAGCTCTTTGGTGACTGTGGGAGCCAGCCCCATCTGGAAACCCTCTCTAGAGTCCTCATGCCAGTCCACATAGGCTTTGCATTAGGTTTGGGGTGAGCATCTCAAAGCAGAGCCTGTCCCCTTTTTTACTTCTGGGGGACAGAGGCTGCTGACAGAGCACAGCTGTGCTTCCTGAGTGCTGGATTGGGAGGGATGGGGGCATCCTGCTCTGGAGAATTTTCACCGTGCAGCTTGGCATTCTGGGGCCTGCCATGGTGTCCCGGGGAATGAGCTTCAGGAACAGGCTCCCAGCCCAGCCACAGGCCCCCAGCGCTCGCTGACCAGAGGCTCTGGGAAGGGAAAGGGGCCTGGGTGGGCTTGCTCAGGGCCAGGCCAGTGGTTGGGCATAGTCTAACTAAACACCAGGACTGACAAGCATCCACTGAAACACCCCTCTGTGTCATGTTCTGGAGGTGACACAAGGCACATGACATGCCTCTGGGATGTCACCCACTGCGCCTCCAGGAGTTTGGCTCTGGAGGAGTCTGTAGGGCAGGACTTAGAATTGCACAACCACAGAGCTCTAGAACTTGAGTGTTCCATCTTGGCTAACATCCCCTTGATGAGGGAGGCAACCGGGGCCAGGAGGGGTCAGGTGACTTACACAGGGTCAGAGGCTACTAGGTGATGGCTCTCCAACTCCCAGCCCGGGGCTCTCCCTCCCACAGTATCTCACTTCTGAGCTGCTCACAAACTCAGGCCTTGGAGCTGACACCCCCCAAAATATGGTAATGCCAGGCTCTGTGCCCTGTGGCCTCCTTGAGAGTACCCTGGGAGTTTGAGGGTAGACCCAGGGGCACCTGCTTTTCTGGAACATGGAGAAAAGCTTGAGAGGTGACAGCAGTAAGCTTGGTGACTGTGGCTCCAGAGCTCCCTGGACACAGACGAAGTCTCTGCTCCAGAAAACCCCTATGGCCCAGTTCATGGAAGTAGAACAAGGGCACTGACTGGGTGTGGGGCAGGGTGCTGTTTCTTTTTGAAACAGCGTCCTGCTTTGTCGCTCAGGCTGGAGTGCAGTGGCACAATCTCGACTCTCTACAACCTCTGCTTCCTGGGTTCAAGCCATTCTCTTGCCTTAGCCTCCTGAGTAGCTGGGATTACAGGCATGTGCCACCACACCTGGCTAATTTTTTTATTTTTAGTAGAGATGGTGTTTCACCATGTTGGCTAGGCTGGTCTTGAGAACTCCTGACTTCAAATGATCCTCCCTCCTTGGCCTCCCAAAGTGCTGGGATTACAGGTGTGAGCCTCTGCACTGGGTCAGTGCTGTCTCTTTACCTGTGTTACCTTATTCCCTCCTCCAGCACCAATATTAAGATATTATAATTCCAATTTGACAGAAGAGGAGGTTGAGGCTCAGAGAGATTGGATAACAAGCTCAAGTTCTGGGCTTTGCCATTATATCATCATTCATTCATTCACAGCACATAGCATGTGCCAAACACTGCTAGGCTTCTTCCACTATGGTTAAGAACTTGGAACCGGCCTCTCTGAGAGCCGAATGTGTCATAACGTGCCAAGGGCCAGGAGGCTTCTGATGTTTGCCTTGTGGGCCTACAGGGACCTGCCAGGTCATCAGAATTATTGCAGGATGCACACAGTGAGGCCTCTGTAGCACAGAGTGTGCACTTTGGAGATGTATCTGCTTTGAAACCCTGCCCTGCCGCCATTTACTTCTCTCAGTCTCAGTTTCCTCATCCATAACATGGGAATAATGAGAGCATTTACCTCCTGAAACTGTTTGCAAGATTTCAAAAGAGAATGGCCATAAAAGCCCTTAGCACAGCACCAGGTACCTGGTGTGCCCTTAGAGGCAGCAGCTGTTAGCAGCAACTATTACTGAGACAGGAAAATAGGGTCTGGAGGCAGGGGACGTAAGGCCAGTTCGCACCTCAGCTATGACAGGAAATATCCTCTCCACAGGGTTCATCCTCTTCATTTACATAAGGTGTACCCCAAGTAACCAGCGGAATCCTCTAGAGGGTATTTGAACTCCCCCAAATTCTGTAACAGTGCCCTTGAGCCCCTATGCCTGGGCCTACTCCCACACTATGGATGTACTTTCATTTTAAATAAAACCCTTCATTTCTTCCTTTTTTTGTGTGTTTTGTCCAATACTTTGTTCAAGATGCCAAAAACTTGGACACCCTCCACCGGTGACATATGTTGGCAAGCCAGCCAGGGGGAAGAGGTAAGCCCAAAGTTTGGGATTTCTTTTTCTCCTTCCTCCTTTTCCTCTCTGCTCCATACAGGAGAATCAATCTCTCTCTCTCTCTCTCTCTCTCTCTCTTTTTTCCTTTCCAACTTGGGACCCTTGGTGGGCAGTGCCTAAACACAGAAGCAACTGCAGGTTTCTGGCGTGGCCAGTGAAACTGAGGGGTTTCCAGTGGAGAAGCCTAACTGCCACCGCCCAGTTCACTTAAGGGACTGGTCTTTTTCATTTTTCTCCCCCTCTCTCTTTTTCAGCCTTTCAGTGGCTGTTTCCCACTAGCTCCTTAGTAATTGAGGGTAATTCACTGGGGTCCCTCACCAGTATTGCCCGAAGGCCCAGGAATGAATAGAATAATTGCCCTGTCCAGAATGGGGAAGGATTCTTTTTTTTTTTTTTTTTAAATCTTTTCTGGGTGTGGTCCCTGATCCCTGATCCCTACCGGTGGCAGCTCAGAGCAAATTTGCATATTTCAGGACTTAAACCATCTTTTCTTATGCTAAATTCTTCCCTTCTCCTGTTCAACTGGCTAGTGGCAAAAGAAACCTACCCAGTTTCCAGTTCCTATCATTAAAGTTCATGGAACGGGAAGCCTGGGAAAGCGTGTCCTTATCAAATTAGAAGGATGCTAAAAGTCGGGGGTTACATCCAGGTACCAAAGGAAAGCTCATAGCAGGCTCTCGAAGTGGCACCAGTACCCACCTAAGGTCAGAGACATCTGACCCTTTAAGAGTAGACCCCACAGGAGGATGCCCTGGGGAATCCTATAGACCTCAGCTTCCCCAAAGGGATGTTCTTAGCAGAGGTTCTGAGGTCTAGTACTAAGCTCTCCTTAGAATTTTCTCTTGCAGTTGCAATGCTACTTGGCCCCCAAATTGTTTAGAATCTGAAGTTTACTGTCTACTGGCAAAGTGGGATAGCATTGCATGGATCCCATTTGTGCTGCTTTTGTTAAGAACAAATAGGTCCTCTTCAAAGGGTTTTGGTTCTTGGTTCTTTGTTCCATTCTAAGAGGTCATCTTATCCATTCATCTATTAGCCCTCCCTATCTCTGCTGTGCCTAAACACACCCAAGATGTACTGTCCTGTCCTCTTCCTTTGAAGATGTCAACAGTAGCCAATCGGAATTAGCCTAGATTGTGCGGTCCGACCCCAGGCCACGGGGGAGGACCCAGGAACAGCCGTGTGTCGGGGATAAAAACCCCCGCTCCTCTCGTGGTTTTGGCGGCTGTTCTCTGTTTTGGCACGCCCTCCTCTGTTTTGGTATGCTCTTCTTTGGTTTGTCGCACTCTCCTTTGCCTCTGCTTCGCATGCAGGAAGCGCCCTTCTACAGAAGTAAATTGCCTCGCTGGGAAAACTTTCGCCTGAGTGCTGATTTCACTTTGTGGCCCTGACAGTTTGTTTCTAACAATCTGGGGGCTTGCCTGGGATTCCCATTCTCCTCTGGGGAAGGGGTCTCTGGTCATCTCCTGGCGTAGACGTGTCCCACTGCCTCGTTGTGGTGGCCTCAGGGGGTAGAGATCAAGACCCCACTTGCCGTGACGAATAAACCTGGACTCTTAGCAACGTGAGAAGTAAAGCCTTGCCTACGAACACCGCGGTGACCAGAAAACTCTGTGCACAGACCAAGGTAAGAAGAAACACGGGGGTGGCAAAGTATTTCCTTGGCTGACCTGCCCCCTCCCCAGGTGGAAGGTGTGTGTGAATGATCACCAGCACTGTTGCTCGCAGTGCTGCTTGTGTGATTGCCGATAGGCACTACTGCTGTGTGGAGTGAGTGGGTCCTATCTGCGGTTCCATGGTCACCTCATATGCCATCCATGGGGCTATACTGGCATGCCAACGCTAAGAAGGACTTAATTTCCCATGAGGGAAGCAGCCAGATAGGACGAAGCGAACGGAAATGAGGGCAAGGAACCTCCAGTTGGGTGGAGGGAGGCTGAGTCTCTAGAGAAAAGGGAAGGCAAGAGATCTCTCGTGAGAGAGGCTGAGCCACACATACACTCCAGGGAGCATCCAAAAACTCCAAGATGGGAAACACTCCCAGTAAAGCAGGGAAGTATGGGGATAGTCGGATCCCCTCTGATAGTCCTTTAGGTCTCATGCTAAAATGTTGGAAAGAAAATGAGAGGACTCCCAGCACTTTGGGAGGCGAAGGCGGGTGGATCACGAGGTCAAGAGATCGAGACCATCCTGGTCAACATGGTGAAACCCCGTCTCTACTAAAAATACAAAAAGTTAGCTGGGCATGGTGGCGCGGGCCTGTAATCCCAGCTACTCAGGAGGCTGAGATAGGAGAATTGCCTGAACCCAGGAGGTAGAGGTTGCGGTGAGCCGAGATCGTGCCATTGCACTCCAGCCTGGGTAACAAGAGCGAAACTCCGTCTCAAAAAAAAAAAGAAAGAAAGAAAATGAGAGGACTATGTGCAAGAAAAAGCAACAGATGATAAAATACTGTTGTTGCATTTGGACAAAGGAACCCATCCTCAAACCTGACGTCTTCTGGCCAAAATTTGGATCAGATGAGGATTGGGTCTGTCAACTTTTAATTTAGTATGTGAATGTCAAAAGTTTGGTCTCGCAGGAAGAAACAGACTATGCTCTCTGCTGGAGAAAAGGACCTGTTCCCCTCTTTCCCCTAAAGAATGCAGGCGAAGGATTAGATGTCACACTCCCCAAAGTAGGCATAGTAAAACCAACCCCTAGGCAGAAGGATCCCATGCCTGGGACCCTCTAAACCACCTTCCTCCTTTTAATTCCCCCCACAATTGACCTGCCCCCACCCCAGGCAGCTGCTAACACCCTGGACCCAGTCCTAGATCCTTCTCCTACTCCCATTATTCCTCCCCCTTATAACCTGACTCTTGGGAATTACTGCCACCCCATGAGTCTGCTCCTTGTCAGCCTAAGTATCCTTCCCTCAAGGGACTACATGGGGAAGTAGAGCAATGTAAAAAAGACTTTCAAAATCTTCCTTTCCCCTCTGCCTCTAAGGAATCAGCTCCAACTCTCTTCTCTTTGAGAGAGGTGCCCCAGGGAGAAGGAGCTGCTGGCTTTGTACAATGCTCCTTTGACTAGTTCAGAGGTTTGAGATATAAAGAAAGAGCTTAAGCCACTGCTAGATGACCCATAAGGGGTAGCAGACCAAACTCATCAATTCCTAGGCCCCCAGTTATATATGCTTGGGCTGAATTAATGTCCATCCTGGGTATCCTCTTCTCAGGGGAATAAAGGGGAATAATTTGCAGGACCGCTATGACAATTTGGGAATGTGAATACCCTCCTGGCCAAAATGTTCCTACAGCAGACCAGCATTCCTGGCCCTAGATCCTCAATGGGATAATAACAACGCAGTCCACCAGGAAAAGTGAAAGATCTTAGGGAAATGATAATTAAAGGAATTCGGGAATCAGTGCCCTGCACTCAGAATCTTTCCCGAGCATTTGACATGCAACAGGAAAAAGATGATGGCCCCATGCAATTTCTAGAAAGACTAAAGGAACAAATGAGGAAATATGCAGATTTAGATCCAGAAGACCTTCTCGAGCAAGGAATGCTAAAGCTACATTTTGTCACAAATAGCTGGCCAGACATTACAAAGAGTTGCAGAAACTAGAAAACTAGAAAAACCGGTCCATAGAGGAACTCCTAGGGGAAGCCCAAAAAGTTTATGTGAGGAGAGATGAAGAGAAGCAAAAACAAAAAATGAAACTTACGCTATCCACCTTCCAACAGATGGCTTCAAGCCCATACGTTTCTAAACAGAGAGTCCGGAGGGCCAGGAATTATAAAGGGTCCAAACCTCTGTTTGGAGGACCCAGGTCTCCAACCAGGGGACTCAGACCCTCAGCTACCAGGCCCTCTAAAGCATATGGGGGAGCAAGGTCAAAGAATCTTAGAACTGAGGGAGAGGAAGGATGGGGTAAGGGCTTCAAATGTGGAAGAGCAGGCTACTTCAACAGAGAATGCCTTGAGTGAGGAAAGCAAAAAGAAACTGCTCCGCTCATGGCATTCGTGGAGGAACAGAGAGTCAGGGGCTCCGTCTTTTCTCTAAAGACCCACCAAGAGCCCTTGATAGACTTAGAGGTGGGACCCAGACGTAAGCTTACCACATTTTTAATAGATTCTAGGGCTGCTCACTCCTCTGTTTGCTATCCGCCCTCTAGTATAAACTCATTAGAGGAACTTCTTGCCTCGGGTGAAAGGGGAAGGATTTAAAGCCAAAGTTGTAGAAGAAATAGAAGTTAAATACAAAAATCGATCAGTTAGTATTAAATCCCTGCTAATCCCTGAAGCAGGACAAACCTGCTAGGAAGAGACCTGATGTTAAAACTAGGAATAGGCCTGCATGCCTGGCCTGAAGGATGTTTCACTTCATTGAACCTGCTCACCACCCCTGGAGAAAGTTACATTCACCCCAGTGTGTGGTCAAAAGAAGGGAACCAAGGGAAACTATGAATCCCCTCAATTCATATAAAGTTGAAAACCGCTAGGGAAATAGTAAAGAGAGGGAAATGTCCAATTCTTCTAGAAGGCAGGATAGGCTTCAAAACTGTAATTGAAGGTCTTATTCAGGATAAGTTATTGAGCCCTGTATGTCTCCATATAATATCCCTGTATTACCTCTAAAGAAATCAGATGGGTCAGATGGGCTAGTACAAGACCTCCGAGCCATTAACCAAATAGTCCAAGCTACTCACCCTGCTGTCCCCAATCCTTACACTATCCTCAGCAAGATTCCACATGACCATCAGTGGTTTTACAGTAATAGATTTAAAGGATGCCCAAAGACAGCTGAGACATACATGCTTTTGAATGGGAAGATCCTCATTCAGGGTGAAAGCAACAATACTGCTGGATGGTCTTGCCCCGAGGATTTACAAACTCTCCTAACCTGTTTGGCCAAATTCTTGAACAAGTCTTAGGGCAGATATCTGTCCCAGAGTAAAAAAACTAATAAGCAGACCCTAAGAAAACAACCGTTTAGGGGCAGAAGCCCAAGATTAAGGCCATTTCAAAGCATTCAAGTTGACTATGCTGAAATGCCCGCACTAGGTCACCTTAAATAGCTATTAGTAATGGTAGGCCACCTCACTCATTGGGTTGAAACCATTCCCCTCCTCAGCTCAACACCTAATACTGTGGTCAAATTATTACTAGAGAACATAATTCCTCCATTCAGGCTAGTAGAAGACACTGAGTCAGACAATGGGACCCATTTTTTTTTTACTGCAAATAACATTAAAGGGCTTACTCAAGCTTTAGGAATCAAATGGGAGTATTATAACCCGGCATCAGTCCTCATCAGGAAGAATAGAAAGGATGAATCAGACTTTAAAGAATCCTCTAACTAAGGTAATTTTAAAAACTTGATTACCCTGGACTAAGTGTCCCCATCACTCTACTCAGGATCCGAACTGCCACTCGAACTATGGGTTACCATATTTAAGTTTCACTAGTGATATTCCCACTTTTGAGACTAAAGATCAATTCTTTAGGAACTATATTCTTGGTCTGTCTTGTACTTTCCCTTCCCTTAGGATTAAAGGTCTCTTGATGCAAACCCCACCTCTTGAGTTTCCAGTCCATCAGCACCAGCCTGGAGACTACGTCCTCATTAAGAGTTGGAAAGAAGAGAAACTTGAACCGTCCTGGGAGGGACCATATCTAGTGCTCCTAACAACTGAAACTGCAGTCCGAACTGCTGAGAAAGGATGGACCCACCACACCGAAGTCAAGAAAGCACCGGACCCTCCGGGGTCATGGGCCATAGTCCCAGGAGAAAGTCCTACCAAACTAAAGCTAAGAAAAGTTTAACTCTCTTTTCTCTATTCTATTACTCCTTCTTCTTTCCTTGTTCTGTTACTAGCTACTTCGTTATTAATGTAACTAGATCAGACTCACCCCAGATCATTACCTTTGATGCTTGTTTAGTTTTGCCTTGTGGGGATCTCCAAAGCCAGAGACAGCTTGCAGCAGCAGAGAAATATATCTGCCCCGCCAGAGCAGATACTTCTAGGTTCATAAGGTACCCATTATGTCATACTTGGGAATATGTTGTTTGGACCACTCAAAGTCAAGCCTGGGTCCCCTCAAAGGATTTCTCGCTAGCAGTTCTAAAGCCCTATATCCATTTTACTAAAGGAAGTGCCCCTCCCAATTGTCAATATAACGAATGTAACCCGGTGCAAATTTCCATCACCATCCCAACTCTCCAGGATTCCTCCCCAACCCTAAACCGTTTATATGCTATGGGAGCAGATGTAACAGGAAAAGACCCCATAGGAGTCTTCCAGTTGGACTTCATTGCACCCCCACCTGCCATGTCCCCACCTCCAACCTCCTCTCAATCTGCTAACCAGACTGTCATCTCATTTCCACCTAATGACAGAACCAAAGTGGCTATTGTAGAGGTTAAAAATTTACAACAAACATTGGCAATTGAGACAGGATATCAGGATGTAAACGCCTGGATGGAATGGATTGAATATTCCGTTCGCACTCTAAACAAAAGCGACTGTTACGTTTGTGCGCGCGGTAGGCCAGAGGCCCAAATTGTCCCCTTTCCACTTGGATGGTCTTCTGACCAAGTGGGCATGAGCTGTATGGTAGCTCTTTTCCAAGACCCCACAGCCTGGGGTAATGAATTCTGTCGCGCTCTCTCTCTGCTGTTCCCTGAAGTTCAACACTCTGCGGGTCAGCTGCCGAGGGCCATCCAGCATCCATCTCCAGACACCAATTTTACTTCATGTCTCTCACGACAGGGAGAAAATTTGGCATTCTTTGGAGACCTAAAGGGATGCAGTGAGGTGAAGCCTTTCCAAGAGCTTACCAATCAGTCTGCCCTTGTTCATCCCCGAGCTGATGTATGGTGGTATTGCGGTGGACACCTACTGGACACTCTGCCAAGTAACTGGAGTGGCACTTGTGCTCTAATTCAGTTGGTCATCCCTTTCACCCTGGCATTTCATGAAACAGAAAAAGAGAAACTACAACGCCGTAAAACGAGAGAGGCCCCTCTTGGATCTTTTGACTCTCAGGTCTATATAGATGCAATTGGAGTCCCACGGGGGGTGCCTGATAGATTCAAAGCCCGAAACCCAATAGCTGCAGGATTTGAATCCTTATTTCCATGGATAGCTATTAATAAAAATGTAGACTGGATAAATTACATCTATTATAACCAACAGCGATTTATTAATTACACTACGGATGCTATCAAAGGAATAGCTGAACAATTAGGGCCTACTAGCCAGATGGCGTGGGAAAACAGAATGGCCCTAGATATGATATTAGCAGAAAAAGGTGGAGTTTGTGTTATGATAGGAACCCAATGCTGCACCTTCATTCCCAACAACACAGCTCCTGATGGAACAATTACAAAAGCTTTACAAGCTCTTACCTCCTTATCAAATGAATTAGCCACAAATTCTGGGATAAATGACCCTATCACAGGATGGTTAGGGAACTTGTTTGGTAAATGGAAAGGATTCTTTGTCTCTATTCTTAGCTCTTTTGCAGCAGCAATGGTTGTGTTTATTCTTGTTGGATGCTGCATTATTCCCTGCATTCGTGGACTAATCCAAAGACTTGTAGAAACAGCTGTTAGCAAAACCTTCCCTAGTTCTTCCAAATCCTATACTGATAAGTTCTTCCGCATGAAAGAACTACAAAGACGAGTCATGTTAGATAAGTTTAAAGAAGAAAACGTATAAATTCAAGAGGGGGAAATTGTTGTTAAGAACAAATAGTTCCTCTTCAAAGGGTTTCGGTTCCTGGTTCTTTGTTCTATTCTAAAAGATAATCTTACCCATTCATCTATTAGCCCTCCCTATCTCTGCTGTGCCTAAATATGACCCAGATGTACCGTATTCGTCTTCCCCATCAATCACCCACCCTTACCTCCTTTGATGATGTCAACAGTAGCCAATCGGAATTAGCCTAGATTGTGCGGTCCAACCCCAGCCCACGGGGGAGGACACAGGTACAGGGTCTGCGTCAGGGATAAAAACTCCTCTCCTTTGTTTTGGCAGCTCTCCCTTGCCTCTGCTTCGCATGCAGAAGCGTCCTTCTATAGAAGTAAATTGCCTTGCTGAGAAAACTTTTGCCTGCGTGCTGGTTTCACTTTACGGCACCGACAATTTGTTTCTAACACTGCTGTTCTAAGCAGGGGGCCTGGTTAATGTGTGATTCCCTCCTTTTGTTTGGCCCCAGTCCTCTCTGGAGTCTGGGGATTTTTGCCCTTTAAAAATCAAACTGCCATGAAGACTGCTTTCCCCAAAATTTTGGTTCACAGCCTTCATTGGATTATCTATTGGGGCAAAGTAAAACCAGCGAGCTTGTATTGCTATCTCATGGCTAAAGTTCCAAGCTATTGCATCTGCGTTTATGTGTGTGTATACATGTCTAGTTGTGTGTATGTGTGTATACACTTATTGTTACATGTCGTGTCAACCAAAATTGACTTGTAGGTAGAAGAGTGCTAATAAGTAAGTCTGAGCAATTTTCAAGTTCACGTGTCTTAAGAATAACTTTACTAAACAAGTTAGCTTAAAAATTATTGGTGGAATAAAAACAAATGCCTTCAGAATTATCAGCAAACATTTTGTCTGAATTTTATGTTTGCCTTTGCTAGATATTTTTAAACGTCAGTGTTAATTCAAGCTGGGAGCTGCTTCGAACAAGCCTGCTTCCCATTCTATTCAAAGTCTCACTGAGTTAAGTGCATACCTGATTGCCCCATTTGGAAAGGGTAATGGGAAACTCACAAGAATGCAACCATTTGTCTCCCACCTACCTGTGATCTGAAAGCCCCCAAGTCCCCTCCCTGCCTTAAGTTTTCCCGCCTTTCCTGACCCAACCAGTGTTCATTTTACGTATGTTGATTGATGTCTCCTGTCTCCCTTGTTAAAAATAAAAAATAAATACGGTGAATGGGATAAATATTTTAGGGAAACTTTTTGTGTAAATCAAAATCTTAAAGTTATTTTTGATGCTCATTTACTATCTGAGTCATTTCCAGTTAAAAAAGGTCGTGATATGGGGAAATATGTTTCTAAAATTGTGGAATTGCTCTTGTCTATAAATGCCCATGTCTAATAGTTCAGGATTTCTTGCTTTTTAGGGTTTCAGTAAGATTTTAGGTTACTAAGGATAAAAATTCTAGTTAACATGTAATTTCATATACAGAACGTGCCAGAAAGGGTTATGTTATTAGCGAAAAAAAGAATAATTTTGTCTATTTCAGAAATTAGGATCTAAAAGTTAGTTCAAATTACAGATCCAAAAAGGTTATTTAAGAAACAATATAGCAAGGAACCATTAAATAGGGGAGAAAGATGTGGACAAAGTTTAAATAATAAAACATTCTTTAAAACCTGATACAGAATTGGAGACATTTGGTTAATTAACATTTTTATAGTTAAAGCTGTTAGTCTTGATTAAAGTAATGAGGACTAAGCTCTGATTTTTGAAATAGTGTCCAAATGCCTACCTAAGGGGACTGAGGAGTCATGCCCTACAAACCATTCTCATCAGATGGGTTTCATTTAACCCTATATAGTGTGACTTATTTTCCAACCTGACTCTGGCATAACGTTACGAGACAAAGAAGAAAATAAAAATATTTTTCCCCCAAAACACGTTTTTTGGTCACATTTTGAAATGGCCCTGAAAGCTGTCCTTTGTGGTGGAAAATTCCCATCTGTAAAGAATCCCTATTAACACGGCTAGACCTTTTCCTTCCAGGCCTATCCTGTCCAATTCCGAATAGCCACTTCTTTGGCTTTTAAAAATTGTTTAACTTGCCTGCTTTCCAGCTAGGTAAAGGCCTGCGGACAGGTGGAGTTGGCTCTAGCTAAGCCGGGAATAGTCAAACCTTGTCAGAACACAACTTAACGGGTTTTATGTTAAGATTCGCCGTTATAACATGCAATTAAGACTACTAGAAACAGCTTTATATGCAAAGTGTGTAAGAACGGTAGAATGTGGTTTTTTTTTTTTGTAAAACGTTATAAAAAGTTCTTACTGCTTGAAAATTTCTGAGTCATTTTGGCAAAATAAATAATTTATAGTATTCTGGAATTCCAAAATCAAACTTCAGTTTCAAAATTGTCTTTCCTAAGGCCTGGCTTTTTGGATGGATCAGCGGGCCCCTGAAAACATCCAGAAAGGAGGTAAACAGGATCATTTGACATGTTTAGGTACATGGGATTGCCAAAATGATGTTCAATTCTTTTAGGTTATATTTTTGTGAATAACAGTAATATATGTTCCAAAATTATATGGGATTTCTAACATTTTAATGTCTAAGTATATGCTATCAATTATAATTATGGTTATTATGTTAAGTTACTATAAACCACAAAAATAACCAAATTTTCTTGTCAGTGCTGTGTACCTAGTTAAGAAAAGCAACTGGTATCCAAAGGATGTAAGTCTAATGTTAATAAAGCATGGCCTCGTGGAGAACCAGCATGGCCATCTTGTCCTTCCTGAGTCCTTGCAGCTGTTACTATTAAAAGTTCTGCATTCCATGACTCACCATGGAAAAGAAAAAATGATGCAAATCGAATACATTGGTGTAGTGACTTATAAATTACTATAATAGTTTATAATCAATGCTTGATCGCATCTTCCTGGGAAACCAATTAAAGCTTCAGGTACCTCTGGTCACCTGATAAGCCATTTAAACATTTTATAAAGGGATTTCATTCCATTGTTATTTTCAGTGCACGTGTTCTGGTTGTATAAAAGCTCTCCCATGCAAGAGGGTTGATGTTATAACAGTAGCTTATTATGCTACAGTGTATTGTCACCAGGTAAAAAAGCTTTTTATAGTTTACATCAGAGAAAGACTGTCCTTGCCATCCACACTGCAACAAAACTTTGGGACCTTAAACTTTGGGTTCACAACCTCACAACTGAGAAAGGTCCCTCCATGCTCTTGGAGCTGTGCAGCCCCTACACGCTTTTGGAGCTGTGCAGCCATGGGAACCCTTGGGGTAAGGCTAACAGGGAGGTTTCTCCCCAGAAGATGATGGCATCCTTGAAGTGAACAGCTCTTCCCAAGTTCACAGGCTAAGGCTTCTACTATCATGAAACTCTTATCTTTGAATATTTTCCCTTGCTTATGCCTCAATGAACAAACGACGTGGAAAAGGGGTCTGTTATGTGCACTTACGGGGTGTGCACTTTTATTTGTGAAGGAGTTTGCAGCCAGCCTTATACATGGATAACCTTATACTTTGATGGATAAAGGATAAAGGCCCAATGTAGGTTTTAAAAAAAACCTTTAATGATACCTCATTATGGTTGCCTCATAATCAGTCAGAAACAAAACATTGGCTCATTCTTCTTAGCCCACGTCATGGGTTAAAGAGAACACTGCCAGGAGGCCTTCACTCTTCTAGAAGGGCATCATTTGTTTGGCCCTTTTCCCATGGTTTAAAGTGAAAGAAACAATGATTAGAAATGTATTCCTCATGATAGGCTCTAGGGCAGATTCTACTGTAAAGGCTACAGTTACACAACCAGGCTTCAAATTCTCTTGTGAAAGTTATGATAGACTTGGCTGAACAAAGAAGTACCTGTGCAGCTGCTGGCACCTGTGGCCTATGGAGGAATACATCAAATGAAGATTACAGAAATTCAGTGGTAGGGGATTAACAGAGAAACTGCTTAGTTAAGTCATTCTTTGATCTATTTGATTTTAGGAGGTTTGGCTTATGGCGACCTTGGGTAAGGAGCATACTCCAATTTCTCGCTATTATCCTCCCAATAGTCATAATAATGGGTCTCCCTGGTGAGCTGGATTCTCTCAAAGGTTTTGAATGCTTGCATGCAGCCATCTCTAGAATGTCACATGGTCTCTCTTCAACTGGAATAACAGGAGCTGAAAGAAGTGTGCGACCAGGAAGACACCGTATCCTGTGAATGACGTGCTGAGACCGGAAACCCAAAATGATGGTAACTGAGAGTGGTGCTAAGGCCCTACATTTTGGTCACACTCTCACCTAAGTGAGAACTTAACCAAAAAGGGGGAATTTTTTTAAACAAAATTCTAGGAGGCCATTATTTTGGACTAAGCTCATGTACTAGGCCCCAACAAATCAAACCAAACCAAACCAAAATGGAATCACTTGTGCTAAGACTTTAAGGAAACACATAGATTCTAGAACAGACCAGGTTTTACTTTTTTCTCCTGCAAATCTCTATAACAAACATTCCTGACAGCATAGGTAGCCGCCCCCCCGAAGTTTCCATTAAATCTTTTAACCAAATTCATTTCCTCTCACCTAGAGACATAAAGATTCAGATGATCATGCAACAAAGCCTCCAGTCAGTGCCAGGTGAAGACACCACCCCGGCCATCAAGAAGCTACCCTGCCTTCACTAGACAGAGCAGGTGAGAGTTCCTTGATCCCCAGTAGGTAGGGACTATGCCCCAAGCCAGCATGAAGCAGTTGCAGAAAAGAAAGGGACCATTGGTCCCTCTGCCTCCCATAAAGATTTATGGGGATCACATCTCTCAGGGAAGAGATGAGGCAGGAAAATAGGGTCTGGCGGCAGGGAACATAAGGTCGATTCATACTTCAGCTATAACAGGAAATAATCTCTCCATAAGGCGTAGGCCAAGGAAATGTCTTTGTAACTTTACTTCATCCTCTTCATTTATATAAGGTGTACCCCAAGTAACCAATGGAATCCTCTAGAGGGTATTTAAACACCCCAAAATTCTGTAAGAGGGCCCTTAAGCCCCTATGCTTGGACCCACTCCCACACTGTGGAGTCTACTTTCGTTTTCAATAAATCCCTTTGTTCCTTTCTTGCTTTGTGTGTTTTGTTCAATTCTTTGTTCAAGACGCCAAGAACCTGGACGCCCTCCACCGGTGACATTATCAGCCTCACCTTTCCTGCCCATCTGGACTCAGGAGGGTTCTGGCAGCTGGGGAGGGGTGGTCTAGGCTGAGCATGGTTTTCATCAGAGGCAGCAGGGAGTTGTGGGCCTGGAGCCCACTGCTGGACCCCAACACACCCCACCCAGTCTCTCACCAGCCCTCGTTAAGGTCCTGTAGCTTAAGTCATTGGCTTACGGTACCAAAATGTATTTTTAAACTCTTACTGACCCAAAACCAGTTCTGAATAAACAGGCAATTCTCAGGGTGGTTAGCAGACACCCACTTCACCCAGCAGCTGCTCAGTAATCACAGGCTACCTCCCATGAAGGGGGATCAGCTCCTGTTACTACCCCTACAGGAAGATCCTTCTAGAACCCCTGCAACGGGGGTCTGGTCCACGCAGGACTCCAGGCTGTCCTTGAAGCTGATAACACAGGAAGCTGGGAGACAGGTAGCGAGCCACAGGTGCAGGTGTGGAGGGAGGGGCTCTTATCGGCTAGTGTGAGAAAGCCTCAGAGCCTCACGTCCTCTTGTGGTTCCAGAGGGGCCTGTGCCCTCTCTCTGCACCCTCTGGGCCGCACCCCTCCCTCTGGGGCTTCCCTGTGAAGTCCCCTGCACCCACCCAGGGTTGCATAGGATGTCTGCTGCAACCAGACGACCTCCTGCAGGGCTGGGTCTACTCACCTACTGACACAGTAGAACGCAATCAGTCTGAAGATGTCCTCAAACACAAGAACGGAGCCTTCCAGGTACAATACTGGGGAGAGACAAGAAGAGCCTCGGGTGAGGTGAGTATTCTGCCAATGAAAAGGGGGGAACAAGGGGGCACATCTGCCGTGCTCATTCTGGGTCCCATGCCGGGCTGTATGTGGCCGCATACACATCAGCTGCCAGCTGGACCTCAGGTAAGTGAGAAATGGACTTTCGTCATATCAATACACTGAGATTTTAGGGGATTATCTATTTGTATTAGTCTGTTTTCAGGCTGCTGATAAAGGCATACCCGAGACTGGGTAATTTATAAAGAAAAAGAGGTTTAATGGACTCACAGTTCCATGTGGCTGGGGAGGCCTACAATCATGGTGGAAGGCGAAAGTCACACAGCAGAGAGAGAATGAGAGCCAAGCGAAAGGAAAAACCCCTTATAAAACCATCAGATCTCGTGAGACTTATTCACTACCATGAGAATAGTATGCGGGAAACTGTACCCATGAGTCAATGATGATATCCCACTGGGTCCCTCCCACAACACATAGGAATTATGGGAGCTATAATTCAAGATGAGATTTGGGTGGGGTCACAGTGAAATCACATCACTCTTAGAATAGCTGGTGTTAATATACACTCATCATTTTTGGCAAAATAACGCAGAAGGTTCTAGACTACAAAGCGGAATTAAACATTTTTAGTAGATCACAGTCATCCCAAGCAACAGTCTTAGAACTTGGCAATTCCGAGGCCCAGGAGAGGCCAGCAGAAGGGGTGTTGCCCAGTTCCACCTCAGCCTACAGGAGGCACATAGGTCTGGGACACAGCAGTGGAGCCACTGGCCTTTCATCCAGATCTCCAGGGCCTCTTAGAACCTAACCTGATTGGCTGCACAGCTCACTCAAGGGTAAGGGCTACCCTAATGTTTATAGCTCTGGCAAGGAAGAGGGATCAAAGCTTTTGTTCAAAATCCATGCCAGGGTAGACGAGGCTACTTGGAGGGGCAGGGTGCCAGGATGGACCGTCAGTGCCCGAAGCTGGGGCCAGACTGACCTGTGGAGAACACAGCACCATGCTGTGCTGTGCTTGGGAGAGCCAGGGCGAGGGGCTCAGAGGGCTCAGCAGGTTGTTGGAGGTCCCACTGTTCATTGGTGCCTGGCAGGCACCTGCTCCCACAACTCCTGACTCATCCTGGCACTCCCCACACCGAACGGTCATGCTCCCTGCAGGTGGGAGCCCCACATGAGTACTCTCTGGCTCCGGAGGGGCCAAGAAACATGTGGATGTCCCACTGTGGTCCCAGTCTCCCAAGGTTCTAGTTTCCATGTGATAGAGAGGGAAGGCAGGACCCGGCTTCCAGGTCCGGCTCTGAGCTTGGAATGCACAATGAGGCCTCAAGTGCACCCTTTCCCCCTCAGTGCCTCTGTCCTTCTACCTGTAAAGGGAAAGGAGCCCTTCCCTAAAGCCACACACACATAGGGGACATCAGTTTGTGGTCCTATTTTCAAAGCCTACGACAGTACCCTACAGCATTAGAGATCTCTGAGATGCTTACAGGGATACATGAACCAACGTGTTGTGTACGATTAGCTTCATTTTTATATTTGCCTTCTTTCTGCATATCAAACACTGTTCTCAAAAGTTCACATAATTTAAAAAAATTATATTTGTCTATTTATGGCAAGGAAATCATGGTTCCCCATTGGGATAGATACAAAATTTTAAAAGAGAATATAAAGAAAAGAAAAATATTAACTAGATGATGGTACAGGAGGTATTTGGAGGATGCCTACAAATGACTTAAGTCTGAGAGACCCCGGCCAGTGGCATTGGAATTCACAGGTAGGTGTGGCCCCGGGCGCCCCAGAGCCACCTAGTGTCCGCATCTGGTGCATTACCGACTCCTTCCACAAGGGGCAGCACAGGCGCGGTCAAGGGAGGCTCAGGCCAAAAGACTTTCAGCAGCAGGGAGGGGAGACGGAGGCTCCATCAGTAAATGGGAATGGAAGGAGGGGCCTTCCTCAGGAATGCCTGGAGTGGGTTAGTGGTAACGTACACAGAAAGCCCAGCCTACACACCGGGCGTACTCAACAGCCAGCGGCCTTCCTTCCCATGGAGGCACGCCCTCATCTTTGTAGAACACAGATAAACTTTGAAAACAAACTCAGTGACGCCCCCTTCCATGCCCCCTGGCACTTTACGCAAGCCCTGGACTCCTTTCCTGAGACAGCGTCCCCACAAGGCTTGTCATCTCGTCGGCTTGCTGGGTCAGCGGCTAGTGCAGGGACTAGGCTCTTTCACTTTGGCAGCCAGGGCAGCACAGTGCTAGACGCAGAGGCCCACTGACTGTTTCACTATTAAAACCCCAGATTTGTAAAATCATAAGCAAGCCTTAAGGATCATGCTTGTTTCTTTGCAATAAACCTCTCCCCTGATCCCAGCCCCTGCCCCTTCTGCCACCTTTCCATTCCTGACCATGCAAACAGCATCCCCTCACACCGAGGCCAAACAGGGCGAGGCCCTGCATGCTTGGGCAGGCTTTGGTCCATCTTTAGTCTCCCTTAGCGCCCAGCACAGGGCATGGGAGATTGATGAATAAACTTCTTTTCTTATAATTGCCCAGTCTCAGGGATTTCTTTATAGCAATGTGAGAACAGACAAATACAACAGAGGTAGTAAAGTACCCACCTGTTGAGGACTGACTTGTGTTCCTGCAAAAGATATGTGGATGTGATACATGTGAATACATGTGAATCTCTAAAACATGTGAATGTGACCTTATTTGGAAACAGTGTATTTGTAGATGTAATGAAGATGATGTCATACTGCATTAGGGAGGGACCTAAATCCAATGGCTGGTGTCCTCACAAGAAGGCCATGTGATGGGCCAGGCATGATGGCTCATGCCTGTAATCCCAGCATTTTGGGAGGCCGAGGCGGGTGGATCACCTGAGGTCAGGAGTTTGAGATCTGCCTGGCCAACATGGTGAAACTCTTTCTATACTAAAAATACAAAAATTAGCCAGGCATGGTAGCGGGAGCCTTGGGAGGCTGAGGTATAGGAATCGCTTGAACCCGAGAGGCAGAGGTGAGATTGCACCACCTCACTCCAGCGTGGAGGATAGAGCGAGACTCTGCCTCCAAAAAAAAGAAGGCCATGTGAGTTGTTTCTTATGGCTGCCACTGCAAATTACACAAACTGGGAGCCTGAGAATAACATAATACCTTACCCAGTCTCAGGTATTTCTATGAGGGGAAGGGGAATGCAATGGAAGCTGGAGATGGAGATTGCAGTGATGCAGGCAATGCCAGCCAAGGGATGCCAAAGACTGGCAGCAACCAGAATCCAGGAGGGAGACATGGAACAGATGCTCCCAGAGTCTCCAGAAGGAACCAAGCCTGTCTACACCTTGATTTCCGACTTCTGGCCTCCAGAACTGTAAGAGAATGAGTTTACATTGTTCTAAGGCTCCCAGTTTGTGTAATTTGCAGTGGCAGCCATAAGAAGCAACTACACTACTTCATAAACATCACTGTGAGCATGAAATAAACTACGCCATGGGAGTGGCTTGGAACGGTGCATGCGTGTTCAGTCAATGGGGATATTAGTAAACTGTCATTTTACACATGCAAGGCAATGTGGTGTGAGGCAGGGGTGCAGGGAAAGGGTTTTGCAGACCCACTGGGTCTCATTTCCTATTGCTCTTCAACAGAAACCCTGTCTGTTGGCTGGGCGTTTTGCCCCCCTCCCCTCTTCCTACAGTCCTCACTCCCACCTCCTTGCCTTTGCTCATGCTGTTTGTCTTGCACAGAGAATCCCTGCACCTCCAGAGCCCAGTTCGAGATACACCTTCTACCCCAAAGCCTTTGTTTCCCAGGGATTCCACCCTCTCCCATTGGAAAGTCACGCACAGGGTGCACTGCCCAAAATGTACATCAGGGAAATGCCGCCCGTGTGTTTCACTGTGAGTGAGAGGCAGGGGCTCTTGGACTACAGCTGGGGCAGGAATAGGTCTCAATTTTCCCTGTCCCCTGCACTGAGCCCAACACCATGCCTGCCACACAGTGAGGACCTGTAAAGGAGAGTCAGGTGAAAGGGGCCTTCAGGTGTCGAGATCCACAGTGGGCCAAATAAACAGAGACAGAAAGGAGGAGTGGTTGCTTAGGTCTAGGGGCAGCAGGGGAATGCTAGCTAAAGGGTATGGGCTTCTTTCTTTCTCTCTTTCTTTTTTTTTTTCTTTCTTTCTATTGTAAACTATAAATAACACACAATTTAGCATTTTAACCATTTTAAGTATACAGTTCAGTGGCATTAAGTACATTCACACTGTTATGCAACACAAGGTTTCTTTTCTTTTTTGAGGTGATAAAATGTTCTTTTTTTTTTTTTGAGATGGAGTCTCACTCTGTCACCCAGGCTGGAGTGCAGTGGTGCAATCTCAGCTCACTGCAATCTCTGCCTCCCGGGTTCAAGCGATTCTCCCACCTCAGTCTCCTGAGTAGCTGGGATTACAGGCCTGCGCCACCACGCCCAGCTAATTTTTGTATTTTTAGTAGAGATGGGGTTTCACCATGTTGGTCAGGCTGATCTGGAATTCCTGACCTCGTGGTCTGCCCACCTTGGCCTCCCAAAGTGCTGGGATTACAGCCATGAGCCACTGCACCCGGCCGAAATGTTCTTAATTGACTGTGATGGTGGTTGCACAACTCTGTGATATACTAAAAGCCATTGAATTGTATACTTTAAATTGCTGAACTGTAGGATATTTAGTACTTTTTAAAAAAATTTTCTTTTCTGCCAGCACCTTGGTCTTGGAGGATATTGAACACATTAAACACATCTGAATAAAGCTGTTATCTACTTAAAAGATATTGATACATTAAACAAACACATCTGAATAAAGCTGATATTAAAACCAGAAATACAGACACACATGCAGAGTGGACTGAATTTCACTTCCTGCATTCTGTTTTCCTGCAATTTTTATAATGAGCATATACGACTTCTGTAAGCAAAGACACAGTCAAGATTTTTCTCTAAAGCCCATTGGTTTCCAGTGTTCTCTCAGTTCACGCCGCTTTCAGTAGCAGCTCAAAGCCCTACTTGACACAGATGACAAGCCCTCTGTTCCACATCACCTGTGAACCTGCCAAGACAGCTCCGATAGAGCCTCAGGCTGTCCAGCACCCGCTTCTGCCCTGGGCAGGGATCCTGCCAGCCTGCTCCTCTCAACAAAATTGCCAGCTCCAGCAGTTCCGGAGACTCATCACACTGAGTACATTCTCCCACGTCCCTCAGCAAAAGCCTCGGGGGAAACATACCAGATCCTGTCCAAAACATCTCAAGAGGTGAGGTGAGGTGTGAGAACAGGCACCAGGCAGCTGAACGCAGTGCAGTCCGAGGTGACAGCAGGTGACAACAATCTGACTCTGCCCTGGCTCAGAAAAAAGGAAACCTTTCACCAGTGACTCACCCTCAAGGCTGGGTCAGGGCAGGTAGAGATGCTGGGTACACACATGCCAGCCCAGCACTTGGCACTCAGTCTCAACATCAAAGTGGAACATCCACGAAGAACTGAAAGCGATTAGGTTTTTTTGTTTTTTTTTTTTAAAGAGGTTAAATTCTTCATGAATGGAAAACTATATACCACATGTTCTCATAAGTGGGAGCTAAGCTATGAGGATGCAAAGGCATAAGAGTGATGGAATGGACTTTGGGGACTTGGGTGGGAAAGCTGGGTGTGGGGTGAGGGATAAAAGACTACATGTTGAGTATAGTGAACACTGCTCAGGTGACTGGTGCACCAAAATCTCGGAAACCGCCACTAAATAACTCACCAATTTAACCAAAACTCCCTTGTACCCCCAAAACTATTGAAATAAATAATTTTTTAAAATGTACATTTTTTGTATAATTTAATAAACAACTTTAAAATGCTAAGAAAGAGCAGTTGGGCATGGTGGCTTATGCCTGTAATCCCAGCACTTTGGGAGGCCGAGGGAGGCGGATCACTTGAGGTCAGGAGTTTGAGACCAGCCTGGCCAACATGGTGAAACCCCATCTCTACTAAAAATATAAAAATTAGCCAGATGTGGTGGCTGGCACCTGTCATCCCAGCTACTCGAGAGGCTGAGGCGGGAGGACACTTGGATCCGGAGGCGGAGGTGGTAGTGAGCCAAGATCGAGCCACTGCACTCCAGCCTGAGACTCTGTCTCAAAAAAGAAAAAAATGCTAAAAAACAGAGAGAAATTCAGTTTCATCATTTAGTAATGCAAATGAACTGTCAAGAGAAGACTGCGTGTGCATTTTCTGTTTTGCACAGAACCCCAGCATATACCATGGTGGTTGGTACATTGCCAGTTCTCAAATATTTGTTTAATTGCATTAATAAAATAAACAACTGTATTTATAAAATACTTTATTTTGGAATGTTTATAGATTCACAAGAATTTGCAAATAAATGAATAGGGAAGTCCTGTGTACCCTTCATCCAGTTCCCCCTAGTGGTAACAGTGGTCATAATTAGAATGTCAAAACCAGAAATTGACCTCAATGCAATCCCTAGACCCTATTCAAATGTCAGCAGTTTTATATGGACTCATTTAAGTGGCTTTGTATAGTATTAGGTAATTTTATCACACAGGTATCTTCATGCAATCACCACAATCAAGATATTTAGCTCATCCAACACCATAGAGCTCCCTTGTGCTATCCTTTCATAGCCACATCTACCCCTCCCCATCACTAGCCCTGTCAACCACTAATCTATTCCTGTCTGTATGATCATATTATTTCACAAATATCATGTAAGTTGAATCACAAAGTATATATCCTTCGGAGACTGGCTTTTTTCAGTGTAACTTCCTTGAGGTTCATTCAAGTTGTTCAGTGAATCAATAGTTAATTGCCTTTTATTGCTGAGTAATATTCTGTAGAACAGATGTACCATGGGTTTGTTTAGCCATTCATCCACTGAAGGACATTTGGATGGTTTCCAGTTTTTAGTTACTATGCACGAACTTGCTGTAAACATTTGCATACAAGTTTCCATGTGAAACATGTGTTTTCATTTCTCTGGGATATATGCCCAAGAGTGAAATTGCTGAGTCATGTGGTAAGGCTATCTGTAGTTTCCCATCCTTTTTTGGAGATGGGGTCTCACTCTGTTGCCCAGGCTGGAATGTAGTGGTGCCATCATAGCTCACTACAACCTCAACCTCCCGGGCTCGTGATCCTCAGCCTCCTGAGTACCTGGGACCACAGGCATGCACCGCCACACTCAGCTAATTTTAAATTTTTTGTAGAGACAGGGAACTCCTAGCCTTAAGCAATCCTCCCACCTGGGCCTCCTAAAACACTGGAATTACTGGCATGAGCTACCATGTCCAGGCTCTAGTTTTCAAAGGAACTGCCAAACTGCTTTCCAGAGAGGCCACACCATATGACATTCCCAGTAACAATGCAGGGGTGATGCAGTTTCTTTCCATCCTCACCAGCCTTTAGTGCTATCCCCACTTTTTATTTTAACCATTCCAATAGGTGAAGTGATATCCTGTTGTGGTTTTAATTTGCATTTCTCAAATAATTAATGACGTTGAACATCCTATCATGATTGTTTGCCATCTGTATATCCTGTTTGGTGAAATGTCTGTTCATGTCTTTTGCCCATTTTGTAATTGAATATTTTTCTTTATGGCTGAATAATAATATTCTACTGTATGGATATATCACATTGTATTTTTCAACTCAGCAGTTGATGAACATTTGAGTAGTTTCCACATTTTGGCTACTATAAGTAATGCTGCTGTGAATATCTCTGTACAAGTTTTTGTGTGGATATGTTTTCATTTCTCTTTGGCATATACCTAGAAGTGGAATTGCTCAGTCATATGGTAATTCTGTATGTTTAAGAAACTGTCAAACTGTTTTCCAAAGTGACAGAACCATTTTAAATTCCCACCAGCAATGTATGATGATTCCAATTTCTCCAAGCCCTTGTCAACACTTGTTATTGTCCATCTTTTTTACGACAGTCACCCTAGTGGGTATGAAGTATATCTCACGGTGGTTTTTTAATTTGCATGTCTGATGATTAGTGCTGTTGAGCATCTTTTCATGTGTTTATTGGTCATTTCTGTATATTCTTGGCAAAAAAATGTCTATTCAGATCCTTTGTCTATTTTTGATTGGGTTACTTATCTTTATTTATTTATTTATTTTTTGAGACAGGGTCTTGCTCTGTCACCCAGACTAGAGTGCAGTGGTGTGATCATGGCTCACTGTAGTCTGAACAACCTGGGTTCAAGCAATCCTCTCAGCTAAGCCTCCCAAGTAGCTGGGACTATAGGCAGGCACCACCATGCCCAGCTATTTTGTTGTTGTTGCTGTTATAGATATTGGGTCTCAGTACGTTGGCCAGGCTGGTCTTGAACTCTTGGGCTCAAGCGATCTTTCCACCTTGGCTTCCCGAAGTGTTGTGATTACAGGTATGAGTAACTGCACCCAGCCAAGAGTTCTTTATATATTCTAGATGCACATCTTTTGTCAGATATGTGATTTGCAAATGTTTTCTCCCATTCTGTAGTTTTTCCTTTTTTTTTTTTTTTTGAGACTGGGTCTGGGGTTTGCTCTGCTACCCAAGCCAGTCCTGAACTCTAGGGCTCCAGGGATGCTCTGACCGCAGCCTCCTAAGTAGCTGACATTACAGGTGCGTGCCACTGCACCTGGCCTTGTCTTTTCACCCTCTTAACAGGGTCTTTCCAATATTTATTTTAAGAATAAAAAAAATGCTGTCCAAGCTTGTCTGGAAAATAGGCACACAATGGGTGTTGTATAAATAATTCAATAGGGCCATTCTCAATCTGCTTTAATTAACAGTCAACTCTTCTATTGCTATCATTAATGAATTGTGGGCCTTTAACCAGTTACTATTCTTATCTAGGCCAAAGTTTTCTCTGTAATTTTATTGACACTATTATTTCGCTTTGTAGATGCTTTCTTCACAGAGAGTGCAAAGGTAAATTTCAGATATGCCCAGTTTTAATTACTACAAGTTTCCAGCTATTGAGGCTAATGTATTCAACAAATGGAAACTTGTCCTTCATCACACTGACCCTTCATCACACTGACTCTAAGGAAAGAATGCCTATTGACACATGCCTTCATACAGTCTCATTTATCTTTGTTAACAAATGAAAGATGAGCGTTTGTTAATATAAGCCTGACCCTGGGCTTTGAGAAGGAACAGATCATGATATGAAAATATGGAACAAGGATGAACCTTGCCAAGGATTATTATTTTTGAAGTGTACACATACTTGTGAAACACAAACCCAATCTTCATATTAGCAGACAGCTTTGTTACCTCCAGAGATCCCACTTCTAACACATTTCAATCGACAAAAGGAGTTGTTGTTAATAAATTTTCCAATTCTGATCCCCATTTGAAGGACTTGGTCAGAGTTTCTCTTTGGCTAGGACATTTTTCTTCATGTATTTACTCATCACCAAGGACTTATTGTGCTCTTAGTCTGCAGAAATAAAGGGTAAATGGGGCCAGGCAATGGCTCAAGTCTATAATTCTAGTACTTTGGGAGGACAAGGTGGGTGGATTCTTTGAGCTCAGGAGTTCAAGACCAGCCTGGGCAATATGGTGAAACCCCATCTCTGCCAAAAATAAGAAAATTAGCTAGCATAGTGGTGCATGTCTGTGGTTCCAGCTACTTTGGGAGGCTAAGACAGGAGGATCGCTTGAGCCTAGGAGGCAGAGGTTGCAATGAGCTGAGATCACTCCAGCCTGGGTGACAGAGGGAGACTCCATCTCAAAAAATTAAGGAAAAAAAAAAAAAAAAGCAAAATGGATAAGGAAATTGAGAGGAAGCCTCACAGTGAGAAGCGTAACAGGGAACCTTCCAGTGGTATGAGCCCTGGGACCTATCTGTAATTCTTTTTTGGTGGGGAGGGGCAGGCAGAGATTCAGAAACAATCAGCTTCTTCTCTTTTGATGACTGAACATTTGGTTTCATAGGGCAAGAGAGATGTTGATTGATTTTATCTAAGGGGAAAACCTTGCATGCAGCAAGGCCTCAGTATGCCTGCTTATGGGATGAGCACTGGATGGATTACAATGGATGGTTTAGGATTGCCCCAGGAGGAAACTGTCACCGGGGGAGGAAAGGAAGGCTTGGACACCACTCCCACAGGAGAAGGGAGTTTCTGACCTTTCCGAGGGCTCAATGCTTGGAGAAAAAAATGCCCTCACACCTGCCTAGGAAGGGACCTTCACGTGGACCCTGGAAGTGGCTTTAGCCCCAGGTCCTTACATAACACTACTGAGCCAATCTACTCTGAATCCTCCTATCACCCAGATGGGTTGGAGGATTCAATCCTAATGGATTCTGATCCCCTTTCCTAAAAGGGGCACCAGATCACTGAGCGGGGTCCCTGACAGGAAAGGCCAGGCGTGCAACCCCTGAGGATGAAAAGTCAAAGTGACCAGCGGCTGGGGATTGGTTCTCAGCCTGGGAGCAGGAGGGAGGCCCCATGGGCTGCAGGGGTTGGGAATGCAGGCCCTTCAGGTCCATGCCACTCTTCCACGGACCCCCACCCACCTTGGCCAGCTGGTGGGCCATCCTGCAGGCCCCTGCAAGGGGCAGGCTCCTTCCTCATTTTGAAGGACACAGTTGCATTTTGGCCAGGGTCCACAGCTGCCCAGCAACAGCGCAGTTGCCATGGGAACCACCACTTGGCCAGTTTGTGGCTGAGGTGGAGAAAGGAATGTTTGCTACCATCACAGGGCTTACTATCCAAAGGCACGATTTTCTGAAACAGATGGAAATTGCTTTCTCTGTTCCCAGGGGTGGAAGTGGGATGGACAGCAATTTCTCTGGAGTCCTGGGGACCCGCTGGTTCCAGGCCCAGCCCTGGCACCCACTGGCTTTGAGATGATATTGAAGAACGACCCTCTCCCTCCTGAGGGAAGGGCGCTGCTAGACCAGGGCTGCCAGCACTGCTGGTCCCAGCAGAAAGCAGAAGCTGCCAAAAATGAGAAGAGCAGACAACCCCATGCCAGCCTGAGTAGCTCCTCTGTTCTCTGAGATTCACTACCATGTAAGGACAGGAACACGGCATGAGTAAGCTCTTGTTTTTGCTCCAGGCAGAGCCTGAACCTGGATAGCACTGAGCAGGCGCAGGCCCCTGGGTCCACCAACCACGTACCATGAGACTTGCTTTCTGTAAGCGCCAGGTGAGGAGAAGAGTAACTGAGCCCCTCCTACACCCTGTGGGCTGCTGTGCAAAGGCGGGAGGCTTACCCAACAGAGACTCTGAATGCAAGACAGCAGTCGCTCCACAAAAGACAGCACAGAGATCTCCAAGACATGGGCAGGGGGTGGAAGGGTGGGGAGGGCTAAGGGTGAGTTAGGGTTCCGGGAGCTGGAAGAAGATGCTGATTGGGAAAATGTGCTGAGAAAAGCATCCTTTCTCTCTCACTGGCTGTTACTGATGATCTGGGGTGGCACCTTTGCCTCTGGAGCTGGCTCTGGAGCTTGTGTGTTTCCAGCTGAGCCTCCCTCTGTAAAGCCCTAACACCTGTCTGGTCAGCAGCTCTGAGCATAAGATCATCCCTCTCTAACCCCAGTCTCCACCCACCAGGGCCCTGAGGTGAGTACACTGCAGGCTTGCAGTGCAGAGAAGGGCACAGTGAGTTTGCCCGAGTTGGCCTTTGGCTAGAGGCCAATGGGAAAGGGATGGGGAGCCCCCAGCAGCCATGGTCAAGCAAAGCCACTTCCAAATGACCCAGATTACAGCCCTGGACAGGGAACCACTGAAAGCCAGAATGGAATGGTTCTAAGAGATGGCTCTGCACCCTCCCCATGGCACAGATGGGGAAACTGAGGTCCAGAGGTGGTGCATCATCAGCTTGAGAGAGGGGATCAGCCTGGGTGCTTTCCAGAGTTGGATTCTAATGCTCTCTGGAATTCAGATTCTGATTCAATGGCAACTGCCATTGTTTGCCTCTTTCTGCCAAATTCCCAGCACTGGGCTTTGCACAAGCCTCCTGAGGAGTCATGGAGGGTGACAGTTTTCAAAGTTTGAATAATAATAATAATGTTATCTGCTATTTAATAAGTGCTCACTGTGCCAGGGTCTGTATTTCTAATCATCACGACAACTCCATTATCTACCTTGAATAGGTGAGAAGACTGAGGCTGCAGCCTCCCAAGGCAGCTGGGATACAGGAAGGCTAAGTGACTGGCCCAAGGCTGTGGCCAACTTGTGACCAGGGCCTGCCAGCTAGTATAGCAGGTGCCTTTTGTTGAGAGGAGGTGCAGGGTGGAAGGAGGGTGTCCTGGTGCCCCCTACAGGGATGCAATCAGCGTGTCCCCGCCTCATTGTTGGCAGTGCTGCCTCCCCTGTGGGCCACCATCTCCCCTGTCATTGGGCAGACCCCAGGTGACCCTCTGGTGAGGCCTTCTTAGGCAGAACTGCCAGCCTCTCCCACTGGCCTGGGCACTGGGCACACAGCTGACTTTACAGCTGGTCACAGCACATCATGATTTATTTACAGGCCCAGCTCTGGCCCAGGATGAAGCTTCCAGAGAGCAGAGCACAGACCTCATTTCTTTCTACCATCCTGGGTCCCTGACCTCGCCTGGACCATGTCACATGCTTCATGGGGCTCGTCGTGGCTGCAAGCATCATGTCCCACTGAGGCGACTCCCCACTACATTGTTCACGCTGTAATAAAAGATTTCTTTTTTTGGAAACTGCTTTGCCATATTGAGCAAGTGCGTATATGAGGCTTTTTAAAACTCTGAGAAAAGGAATACAGTACAAGTGTACAAACTGTCACAATGCAGCCAGGACTTTGTCTGGGAGCTATTTATAGGTTCAGATGCCAAAACAGAAGGGGAGACATTGGACAGATTTGCGAATTGCCAAGTGTCAGGGAAGGCTAAATAAAGAGAAACGAGGCCAGGGAGATTTCTGGGAGAAGGGGAGGTGGAGGGAGTGGGGGGAGATGCTGAGCAAAGGTGCCACCCTGGAAAGAGGTACATATCAGGGAAGGCAATCCCACCTGCTCCCTGCTCATGCCACAGGGCCGGGGAGATGTCTTTGGCTGCACCCATCAAGAAAAAACACTTTGTTCTCTCTTGGAGCAGAGGGGACAGGAGGGAAGGGAGGTGGATACCACCTTAATAGTGACAACAGCCCTGAGTGCCAGAGAAGGACCCTCCAAGAATGTCCAGAAAATACCAGCTTCAACATCAGGATCTTACAAAGTTCCCCACCTCCCCCCGCAAGTTTGGGAACTTTGACCTGAGGTCTAGAAGAAAGTGACTGCCACTGGGAGACCCAGAGAAGCTCAGTAGCTCACTGAAGGTCACAGAGCTAGGAAGCAACGAGGCTAGGACGTGGCCTTGGGCAGGTCTGACTTTGCAGTCTGTGCCCTCACCCACCACGTGCGGCTGGTGCAGCTCTAGACCCATGAGAAACAGAATGTGAGCCATGTGTGCAATATCAATTTTCTCATAGCCACGTTAGAAATAGTAAACAGAAACAGGTAAAATTAATCCCAGTAATATACGTTATTTAACCCAATATATCTAAAATATTGTCATTTTAAGGTACTATAAATATATTAAAAATTACTAATAGGACATTTTACATTTTTTTTATATTAAGTGCTCGAAGTCCAATGTGTATATTACACTCACAGCTCAGCGCAATATACTTGAGCTACATCTCAGGTGCTCACAAGCCACATGTGGGCCCTGGCTACCATATTGGATGGCACAGCCCTAGAGTCGTGGTTCTCAACCAGGAGTAAACTGATCCTCCAGAGGGACATCTGGTGATATGCAAAGATACTTTTGGTTTTCACAACTTGGAGGGTGATGATACTGGCATCTAGTGGACAGATACCAGGGGTGCTACTAACATTCTGCAATGCCCAAGACAGTCCACACAACAAAGAATGATCCAGCTCCAAATGCCAACAGTGCCATGTTTCAGACACCCTCCTCTAGAGAGAGAACCAGTCTGTGCTCCTTGACTGAACAGGCAGGAGCCCAGGAGTGCCATGGATGCTAGCACCTAGCATGCTGCCCGGCACATAGTGGGTGCCAGAAATCAGGGCTTGGAACTGAATTCAATGCAAGACAGAAAGGCCCATGACCCAGTCTCAGAGGAATCATGCTCTGTTCTCTTCACCTGCAGGGCAGAGATACCAAGGACCAGGGAAATGAGTCATGAAATCAAGAACAAGGGATCAGTTTCAGTGCAACTGATACTTCACTTGCTTCCAGATGCTACTGAACCAAGCTTGTAAATATCCAGCCTGCTGGGATCAGGGTGCAGCTTTCTTCCCCTTAGGCATCCTGGGGCAGCCCCAGCCCTCAGGACAGGGAGGCCTGCAGCTGCAGGGAGCGGAGTTAAGGAGGGTGTGTGTTAGGGCACTTGATTGTGGCTGGAATTGAAACTGCATCCTCCAGCTCAGCCCATTACTGAGAAAGCTGACACTGACCTGCATCTTCCTCACCTTTGTCTATTTCCTCACTGGTTCTGAGTGCAGGTAGTGAAGCAAGGGGTGTTATTTAGAGTACTGCCCCTATCCCTAAGTCCACTGCAGGCATAGAGCTCTCTGAATCACTATAAACATCCCAGGTCAGGGATGGGGACATCACTGTGGCTGCAAAGAGAAGCCTCTCAGTTGGGATGGGATTGTTCCTTGTAAATGCCCGGGGTCAGGGCTCAAAGTTCCTAGGCAGTTATATCCAGAGAGTCACAAATTTCTCTAGCTGGTCATCTAACTCAAATCCCGTTTTAGCTACAAGATGGGAGGTTGTATAGCCCCGTAGGAACAGAGCAGACTTGTCTCTAAGCACAGAGGTGAAAACAGGTCTCTTCAGTCCAAAGGACAAGAACACGATGGAAGGATGTGGTGCAGTTTAGCATCTCACCCCTTGAGCCGCCCTTGTGCTGGTGACGATCAAATCTCTACCTTGCACTCCTTCTTCCTTCCGGAGACCCAGACCCAGGGGTCTATTTGATCTTCCTTGTCAAGTATTTGCTGAGCACCCATTCTGTCACATGCACTGGGGGGTGTTCTCTTTCTCCCAAGCACCGACGCTCACTGCGTCCCTTGCTGTTACCCTCTAACTGCTCTTCCCTGGACCTGGGATGATGCTGTCCCACAGTCCCTGACACCAGATTTTACTGTAGTAAAATCCTAATGTCATTTTAATATAATCATCCCCAAGGCACCACTGGCTCCTTTTCCTTCATTGGCCATTTCTGCCAACCAGGCCCAAGAATCTTCCTCCTAAATATCTCTGGGGCGTGTCCCCTCCCCTCCATGCTTGCCATAACTGCCTGGTCTGGCCCCACCATGCTGTCACCAGACGGCTGCCATGGAGTTTCCTCTGGTCTTCATCTTTGGCAGCCTCCCCAGTACTCCAGCCTTCACACTCCCAAGGGCGGGGGGCTTCTGTTATCAGGCACATCAGATTGTGCCCCCACACTTAATGTCCTTCACTGGCGTTCACCAGAGCCATTTAGACAGAGGCTGAGTGTCAAGGCCTGGACGCACACTGCCCTGTGAGTGGCTGCAGCTGATGCTCTTTTCTCTGCTTTCCCTCGCTTCTGCACCCTGTATTCCAGCCACACTGGACTCTCTGTGGATGTACCCCACCATTCTGCCACTCTGTGCCCTTGCGTGGGCTACCTTGCCATCTCATGTGCTCTTCCAAACAGGACAATTCTATTTATCCTTTAGGACCCAACTCAAATGTCCTCACCCCTCAGACTTGTTCCCCTGGGGCCTCACTCACCGGTCAGTGTTGGGGGGTGGGGGTCCTTCCTCTGACTGCAGTAAAATCCTAACATCGTTTTAATATGATCATCTCTGTATCCCTAGGGCCTAGTGTCCTTAAACTAAATAACTGAATGTCTTCTATAATTCTCTATTTCTGTAGCATGGGTGATTCTTGCATCCCAAAGTGAACAGAAGTCTATTCACTCAAAAACTCTAGTGTCCTTAAACTAAATAACTGAATGTCTTCTATAATTCTCTATTTCTGTAGCATGGGTGATTCTTGCATCCCAAAGTGAATAGAAGTCTCCCTGCAAGCAGAGCCACGTTTTCAACTCAAAAGCAGTACCACACAGTGTTTACAACTCATGTTGGGAACCAGGTTTCTGGGGTTTACATCCTGTCCCCGCCACTTACTAATTAATGTGTGATCTTAAGTAAGCCACTTCAACTCACTGTGCCTCAGTTTCTTTATTTGTAAAAGGAGGGTGATCATGATTCCAGTTATCTATTGCTTTGTAACAAATCACTTGCAAAATTTAGTGGCTGAATAACAACCATCTTGTTGTAGCTCATAATGTGTAGGTCAGGAATTTGGCAGGGCTCAGCTGGGTGATTCTCCTGCTCTTTGCGGCACTGACTAGGGCACTTAGTGGTATTCAGCTTGGAGGGTCCAAGACACTTTTGCTTATTCCTGGTGCCTTGGCAGGAACAGCTAGAAGGTTGGATTCACTCAGGCCTGTCTTCCTTTTGGGTCTCTCTCCCTCCTTATATAGTGTCCAGGCCTCTCAACATGGTCTCTCCAGTATGGTGGTCTCAATCATTAGATTTCTTACACGGCAACTCAGAGCTCCCAGAGTCCAGGCAGAAGCTGTCAGTTCTCTTAAAAGCAACATCTGTGACTGGGGTAGTGTCACTTCTGCTTTATTTTATTGATTGGTCAAAGAAGTAACAGGCTAGCCCAGATCCAAGGAGAGGAGCAATAGACTTTACCCTTTGATGGGAGAAATGTCAAAAGAATGCATGATCATCTTTAATCTGCCATGCTGTACTTTTATATCCTAGGGCTAATATGCAGATTAAATTAATTCATATAGAAGGCTTAACAAGTGACTGCCATTATGATTCTACTTCCTTAGTCTCTCTCACGGTACCTAGTGAAGACCTTAGCACCCAGCAAAGTCTCAATAAATATTGTGTGTCATAACTCAGTAGGAGAAGAGGCACACAGAGAACATTCTAGGTTGGGCTACATAGAGGGGGTTTCATGTACCAATCTGGAGCCACATTCTGCAAACTAGGGATCCAGCTGGAGTCCTAAGACTGTAATATCAGAACAGAGTTCTGAGGGATCCCAGGAGAGAGAAGGGAACTAACACAAACCCAGCAGAGTCTACCCAACTCCAAGGATCTCCCAAAACTCTATTTTGAGGGACCATATTATACAGATGAGGAAACTGAGATTGAATAGGCTCAGGAATTTGCCCAAGTTCAACCAGGTAGTAAGTGAGAAGCCAGGTTTCAAATCTAGGTCTGCCTGCCTGTTGGCTTCCACCACAGCCACTGCCACTGGCGTTCCTCAAAGAAAACCATGGAAAATGCTTGACCATATCTTCTCAATGAATGACAGGGCTTTGGTTCTCAGGACCCTGAAGCTGATAAGCCCCTCAGGTGTTCACAAGGAAATACTTGATAATTTCAAAGGTCATCCCATGATCAGCTAATAGTCTCACATTATCCATCTGATTTCTCTGGGAATCTATGCTACACTTGTCCTGTCATGCCCTGACTGAAATTTATTTCCTACTTCTGCAAAGACACAGCTAAAACAAACAGTTTTTCATGTAAGAATTATAAAAAAGTATATGTAAACACACTTCATCCTATCTATCCACAAACACGTCATGCTTTAGTTTGCAAAATGCTCACATATGTGACACCTTCCCATGGTTCTATGAGATGGGTATTACCATCCGCATTTTCTAGATGAGGAAACTGAGCAGTAGTGAGCTGGTAAGTGCTTAAATCCAGCTTTCCAGGAGGGAAAAACCCCTGATTTACAGCATTTGCCAGTTTCCATAAGACATTTACTACCAAGTTAGGAAGATATTCACACAATTGGCTCTCACCAGTTGAGATGAGTCGGCTCCAGCAGGCCACCAAAAACAGCTCAGGCACAAACCCACCTCCACCCAGTTGTTATGAGGCAGAGCCAGGCCTGGAAGTTGAGCAACTCCTCCTCACCATGACTGTCTTTGTTGAAGCCATCTAGCCCCAGCCTGCCCGCTTTCTGCCCAATTCTGGTACTTCGCAATGAAGATAAAGCACTTTAGTATACTCTTAGCTTAAGCTTCAGACTCCAAGGGTAATTCCAATGTTCTTTGTTAAATAAATCCCCTGCTAAAAGAGGAAATAAGACACAACCATACAAAGAGTATCAGTGATTTGATTATTAGCTCTTCTACTTCCTCTCTGGAGTCCTCCACCTTCCTCTGTCTTGGAGAGTCATTTGGATGAGGAATATGGGAGATAAGACAGGAAACAACCTGGCTCAGGTGAAAGAGTTTGCATGTGGCATCTACAGACCCAGGTTTAATCCCAGTTACATGCTGGGGCACACTTCAGCTGCAGACTGGAGATCCTACCACCTGTTTCATAGTGTTGTGAAGACAGAGGGGCTGATGTCTATGAATACCCACATGGTACCTGGTAGACAGCAACTCCCCAATACTTAGGGCTGAAGGCTGAAGAAAAGTAAGATTTCCCAGCCTAGTTATTGGGGAACTGGGTCTCACCTGGGGGATCCTACTTTTGTAGGTACAAAGGGCAGCCTTGCACTGGGAGCTACATTAAAGGAACATCCCAGCAGGGGAACTTCCTCTGGGGCAAGTTCCCTAAAAGTTTCCAATGTGAAAACTAAGGCTGAGACAATACAACATGAAACAGGATCAGGACTGCTGACAAAAGCAGTGCAAACTACTCTAATCCTGGGCAGATAAGGGGAGATGGACATAAAGAGACACAGAAAACATCAGTTTATTTCTGTGGAACCTTCCAGAAGGTCTCATGTCTGACTGCTTGCTTAAATAGTTTAGGCAGAAAGAAGTTGGTGAGACAGGCATAAGAATGTGGCTTCCTCTGGGTCAGCTGGGCTGCCCAAACACTGAGCAACATGTATTTTCCTTTATAATCCAGGTGCTTGGGACATCTGGGGTCAGACAAAAGAAGAATGGCGCCTTCTGCCTGTGTGGGGCTTTCTCTTTCCAAGGCACTTTGTATCCAACTCTTGCCAGGTGAGGCCAGGGGTCCTTTCTCCCAGGAGGCTCAGAGATGTTGAGTGACTTGCTTCAGACCACCCAGCAAGTTACTGGGGAAGCCTGATTAGAATCTAGTTCGCTGACACACACCCATGGCTTTGCACAAACTCACCTTGGCTCGAACACTGCTCACACTTCCTAGAGATGAGGCCACCCAGGAACTCCCAGAGCAAAGCAAATCTGGGAAGTGGGTCCAGAGGTGCTCAGAGGTAATAATCAACTTTCTCTTTTGGGAAAACCCCCTCAAAGCCATGTTCCCCTAGAAACATCTCTTTAGAAGTCCTCCATATGATGTGATCTGCTCAGGGCAAGCAGAGCATCCATACAGGACGCTGTGAGAATAACAAAGCACTTGCCAAGCTCTTGGTGGTGTTTCTTCCACTCTTGCCCCAATCCACTTAGCTATCCAAGTGATCCTTTGGGAGCAGAAGCTGGTCCACCTTCATCCCTTTGCCTATAATGCCATCCCTGCAACCCTCTCTTTTTTCCTTCTCCTTTGGCTCATATTGATCACAAGAGCCCTGATCACACTGTGTTGCAATTGAAAACTCTCTTTGGCTAGATTTGAGATCCTTGAGGAGAGAGACACCATCTTATCATGATCTAGTGTTCAACAGATGCTAGTTACCTATATGCATGAATATGTTATCAATGAATGCAGCAGTATTCAGCTCATTCTTGGATTTCTGTCAGATTTTAGGTATGTTCACATATATTTTCTTATCTGCTCCTTATAACAACTTCCCTGGAAGTATCATTAACCCCATGATGTGGTTGGTGAAAATGAGGATCAGAAGTCAAATAAGTTGCTTTAGTTCAGAGCTAGTTGAGTGGGAGAAGTGAATATAAAACCAGGTTTTCTTCTTTTGTGTATATGCATTCAATGCTAAACATTCCCTCTAAGCACTGTTTTCACTGCATCCTACAAAGTTCAGTAAGTTGTGTTTTCATTTTCATTTACGTCAAAGTATTTTAAAATTTCTTTTGAGATTCCTTCTTTGATTGTGTGTCGCTTAGAAGTGTGTGGTTTAATTTCCAAGCACTTTGGGATTCTTCCAGCTATCTTTATGTTATTGGTTCCTAGTTCAATTCCCTTGTTGTTTGAGAAAAGACACTGTATGATGCAATTCTTTTAAATTTGCTAGGGTGTGTATTACGGCCCAGAATGTGCTCTATCTTGGTGAATGTTCCAGGTGAGTTTGAGAAGAATGTGCATTCTGCTATTGTTGGATAGATGCCCACCATATCCAGTTGATCGATGGTGGTGCTGAATTCAACTATGTACTTACTGATTTTCCACCTGCTTTATCTGCCCACGTCTGATGGGCAGGGGTGCTGACGTCTCCAACTATGATGGTAGATTAATCTGCTTCTCCCTGTAGTTCTATCAGCTTTTGCCTTAAGTATTTTGATGTTCTGTTGTTAGGCACACACACACAAAGGACTATTAGATCTTCATGAAGTACTGTTCCATTTATCATGATGTAAAGTGTTTACCCCTGAACATTTTCCTTGGTCTGAAGTCTACCCTGTCTGAAATTAATAAAGCTACCTCTGCTTTTTTTTTTTAAATTAGTGTTAGCACGGTATACCTTTCTTCATCCATTTACTGCTAATCTATATGTGTCTTTATATTTAAAGTGGGTTTCTTGTAGACAGCATATAGTGAGTCTTATTTCTTGATCTACTCTGACGACCTCTCTCTCCTAATTGGTGAATTTGGACCATTACAATTCAAAGTGATGCTGACACTGCTGGACTGCCATCTACCGTATTTGTTACTGTTTTCCATTTGTTCAAAGTGATGCTGACACTGCTGGATTGCCATCTACCGTATTTGTTACTGTTTCTTTTGTCCCACTTTTGTCTTCCACTCTTTCTCGGCCTTTTGTAGTTTTAACTGGCATTTTATATGATTCTATTTTGTCCTTTATTAGTTATACTTCTTTTAAAATTTTTTTTAATGGTTGTCCTAGAGTTTGCAATATACATTTACGACGAATCCAAGTCCATTTTCAAATAACACTATGCTGCTTCACAGGCTGTGAGGACTGTTGGCCCTCCATATCTGCAGTTTTCAGACATGTAGATTCAACCAACTACGGATTGAAAATATTTGAGAAAGAGGCCAGGTGCAGTGGCTCATGCCTGTAATCCCAGCACTTTGGGAGGCCAAGGCGAGTGGGTCACGAGGTCAGGAGTTTGAGACCAGCCTGGCCAACATGGTGAAACACCATCTCTACTAAAAATACAAAAATTAGCCAGGTGTGGTGGTGGATGCTTGTAATCCCAGCTACCCTGGAGGCTGAGGCAGGAGAATCACTTGAAACTGGGAGGTGGAGGTTGCAGTGAAGAGGTTACACCATTGTACTTCACCCTAGGCAACAGCAAGATGGATGGAAGGAAGGAAGAAAGGAAGGAAGGAAGGAATGAAAGAAGAAGGAAGGAAGGAAGGAAGGATATATTATTCAGGAAAAAAAATTACAGATTTTGGCTGGCACGGTGGCTCATGCCTGTAATCCCAGCACTTTCAGAGACTGAGGCAGATGGATCATCTGAGGTCAGGAGTTTGAGACCAGCCTGGCCAACATGGCAAAACCCCATCTCTACTAAAAACACAAAAAATTAGCTGAGCGTGGTGGTGCAGGCCTGTCATCCCAGCTCCTCAGGAGGCTGAGGCAGGAGAATCTCTTGAATCCAGCAGAGGTTGCAGTGAGCCAAGATCACACCACTGCACTCCAGTCTAGGTGACACAGTGAGACTCTGTCTCAAAATAATAATAGTAGTAATTTTAAAAGCAATACAGTATAACAACTGTTTATATAGCACTTACATTGTATTGAGTATTACATGCAATCTGGAGGTGATTTAAAGTATACAGGATGGTGTGCATAGGTTATATGCTAACACTGCACCGTTTTTACAGAGGCTCAAGTACCTATTGATTTTGGAATTGTGAAGGTGGTCCTGGAATAATCAGTCCCCCATGGATACCAAGGAACAAGTGTACGTTCTTTTTTTTGAGACAGAGTCTCATTCTGTTGCCCAGGCTGGAGTGCAATGGCACAATCTCAGCTCATTGCAACCTCTACCTCCTTGGTTCAAGCAATTCTCTTGCCTCAGTCTCCAGAGTAGCTGGGATTACAGGCGTGTGCCACCATGCCCAGCTAATTTTTTGTATTTTTAGTAGAGATAGCATTTTGCCATGTTGGTCAGGCTGGTCTTGAACTCCTGACCTCAGGTGATCCACCTGCCTCGGGTTCCCAAAGTGCTGGGATTACAGGTGTGAGCCACTGGACCCAGCCAACTATAACTTCTAATAACAAAACAATGTCAATTTTTTCCTCCCACTCCTTGTGTCATTGCTGGGCCATCATTTTGCTTACACACACAGACACACACACACACACACACACACACACAAAGTAATAGAATACACTATTGCCATTATTTCCAACCATTATCTGTTAGATCGATTAAGAATAAGAAAAGTAAAAAATTTTCCTTTGCCTTCCCTAATCCTTCTCTGATGCTCTTCTTTTATATGGACCTGAGTTTCTGACCTTTATCATTTTCTTTCCCTCTAAATAAATTTTAACATTCAAAAGGCAGGTCTACTAGCAACAAATCCTGTCACTTTTTGTTTATTTGAGAAAGTCTTTGTTTTTCCTTCTCTTTTGAAGGACCATTTCACAGGGTACAGAAATCTTTTTTTTTTTTCTTCAACACTAAATATTTCATTCCACTATCTTCTTGCTTGCGTGATTTCTGAGAAGTCAGATGTAATTCTTATCTTTGTTCCTCTATAAGCAAGGTGTTTTCCCCGCTCTGGCTTTTTTTTTTTCAAGACTTTTTCTTTGATTTTCTGTAGTTTGAAAATGGTACACCTAGGTTAGTTGTTTTGGCATCGATCTCGCTCAGTGTTCACTGACCTTCTTAGCCTGTGGTTAGGTGTCTGATGTTAATTTGAGGAAGTTCTCGGTCGTTACTCTTTCAAATATTTTTTCTGTGCCTTTCTTTTTTCTCCTTCTGGAATTCCCATTATATACCTGTTACACCTTTTGCAGTCGTCCCACAGTTCTTGAATACTCTGTTCTATGTTTTTGTTCAGTTTTTTTTTTCTCTTTGCTTTTTCGGTTTTGGTGGTTTCTACCAAGATATTATCATGCTCAGAGACACTTTTCTCAGCCATGTCCAGTCTATTCACAGGCCTGTCTAAGGCATTCTGCATTTCTGTTACAGTGTTTTTGGTCTCTAGTATTTCTTTTTGGTTCTTTCTGGGAACTTCTGTTTCTCTGCTTAGATTCCCCATTTGTTCTTGCGTGCTGTCATCTACCTTAGCCATTAGAGCCCTCAGCACCTTAATCATAGTTCTTTAAATTCTCAGTCTGACCATCCCAACCTCTCTACCATATGTGAGTCGGTTCTCACGCTTGCCCAACCTCTTCAAACAGTGTGTAATGCCTTTTAATATGTCTTGTAAGTTTCTCTTGATGGCCAACTGTAATGTACTAGATAAAAAAATTGCTATAAACAGGGCTTTAGTGATATGCTGAGAAGGTGCTGGGGAGGGGGAGAGTTGTACAGTCCTATGGATAAGTCTCAGTCTCACTGAGTCTGTGCCTCTGGACTGTTAACTTCAAAAGTTAAAGGTTTGAAGCTGCAGTTCTCTGCATTCACCTATCAGTCTCTCCAGTAGTTTCTGTCTCAGTTTTCTCCCCCTCTAAGTCGGGCAGGATGGCTAAAATGGGATGAAGTTGTGTATTTCCCTTTCCCAGGCAGGTTAGGCTCTTGTATCAGGCCATTACTGCGCTGCTATAAAGAAATACCTGCGACTTGGTAACCTGTAATGAAAAGAGGTTTAACTGGCTCACGGTTCTGCAGGCTTTACAGGAAGCATGGTGCTGGTATCAGCTCGGCTTCTGGTGAAACCTTGGGGCGCTTTCAATTATAGCGGAAGGTGAAGTGGGAGCAGGCACTTCACATGAAAAGCAGGAGCAAGTTAGGCAGAGCGGGAGGATGCCGTACACTTTTAAACAACCAGCTCTCACCAGAACTCGTTACTGGGAAGACAGCACTAAGCCATGAGGGATCCACCCGTGACCCAAATACCTCCTACCAGGCCCTACCTGCAGCACTGGGGATTACAATTCAACATGACACAGATCCAAATTATATCAGCTCTGGTTACAAAGTTTCTCCTGAAAGCATACCTTATTGAGAAGAAGGAGGGCTCTGGCATATGTCAAAGCTGTTCCTCCTCCCTTCCCCCTGCAGGAAGAATGAGGAGATCTTTGATATTCACTGCAGGAACCTGGTCAAGCTACTGGTGGTAAAACTCACAAAAGTGTTGAGGCCCCTTGAGGACTGGGTTCGCCGGAGTTTTCACTCAGGCTTGTCCACAGTGAACCTCCACTAGTTCATCAGTTACACACTGGGTTTCCCTCTCTCAGCACTGGTTCCCATGGGAGTCTGTGCTTGTGAGTTGCTGCTCCGGCAAGCTGCAGTTCCCTGCATTTGCCTGTTAGTCTCTCCAATTTTGGGAACAGTGACTTGGCCTGTGACCCCGCCTTTATGACGGATCCAAGAAGAGTTGTTGATTTTTCAGTTTGGTCAGGTTTTTACTTGTTAAGACCAAGGGGTGACTTCAAGTTTCTAACATGCTAGATCGGACAGAACACAGGTTTCCTAACCCTAAATACCCATGTCACATGGGAAGGGGGGCAATCGGGAATGGAGGAGAGAAAACTAACATTTTATGAGCACCTCCTGTGTGCCAGGCACTACTACACAAAGTTTCAGTTAATCACCACTATGATCATGAGCCCATTTCACAGTTGAGAAAGCCAAGGCTTAGTGAGGTAGAGGCTTGATTAGCATTGCCAAGATCTCACCACTGATGAAAGCTAAGGGGTGGGATTTTAATTTGGATCCATTGGGTTCCAAAGCCCACCCTCTCAGTCCATCCAGATCAGGTCGTCTCCTTGCACAAGTGTGAGCTGTTATTAGCCAATTGACCAATGACCCAGTATTTGCTGAACACCTGCAGCATGCCCTACCCTCTGGGGGACAATGGATCACAGATGTTGTATGAGACACAAAGCTTTGGCCCAGATGGGGAAAGAAGATGTTACAATATGAAACAGACAGTGGAGGATGGGGAACACCTGATGAGCTGAGAGGAGCGGGGAGACCAACCCAAGCAGAGGAAACGGCACAAGCAAAGGCTCAGACGTGGGAGTGAACATGATACATGCAAAAAAGAGGGCAGAAATGAAGCAGCGTGGCTCTGGAGGGGGCTATAGGGACTGTTACTCTTCCAGGGGGCTTTGCACTGTGATAACCTGGAGAAATTGCTCTGAACGGGCAAGAACAGGCAAGAAACCATGAAATTTCACTGTGCACCTAAGTAGCCTTGCAGGGAAGTCAGAGGGTCAGGGTGAGTGTGGGCGTGGGGAGGATGCTATCAGTCAGAAAGAGGTTTACATAGAACAGGCTCCCCCTCCTCTGCTATTTCAGGATGGCCAGGACAAACTAACTCCCACACTTCATGGGCTAATGCCTGACGTTCCACGATAACATCAATACAAGAGCGTTTATTCCTTCACACTGCCCCGGCAGAGAGCACTACTTTACGGTGGTATTAGCCTCACACGTGCTAGTACTAGTTTGGTTACTGAGTAGAGAATTTCCAGAGAGGTTTTCAGGGAGGATGGGAGAGGGAGGCAGATACAACCTGAAAGGAAGGTGAGTGCCCAGATGCAAATGTTGCCTCCTTTCATGCTGCTATGGTCTGAATATTGGTGTCCCCCTAAATTCCTGTGATGAAACCTAACTCCTGATGCATGAGTATTAAGGGGTAGGGCCTTTAGGATATTAAGTCATGAGGGTGAGGTCATAAGGGATCCACCCTCATGAATGGAATTAGTGCCCTTATAAAAGTGTGCTGTGGCTTGAATGGGTCCCCTCCAAAATTCATGTGTTCAAACTTAATGGCCAACGTGATGGTATGAGAAGTTGGGGCCTTTAAGAAGTGATTAGACCATGTGGGCTCCTCCCACGTCGATGGGATTAAGAATAAAAGAGCTTTCACGCAGCGTTCAGCTCTCTGGCCCTTCTGCCTTTGACCAAATGAGGACACAGCATCCCTCCCTTCCAGAGAATGCAGCTTCATGGCGCCATCTTGGATCAGAGAGCAGCCCTCACCAGATAAGAGAAACTGCTGGTGCCTTGATCTTGGACTTCCCAGTCTCCTGAACTGTGAGGAATAAATTTCCATTCTTTATAAATTACCCAGTCTCGGTATTTTGTTAAAGCAGCACAAATAGACTAAGACATGCTGAGTCAAGATTACCCACACCCGGTGCTCTCCTGTGACAGAAGCCCAGAAGGCACTGTGGCCTGGGCCCTGACCCCTCCTGTAGTCACTTCCAAAAGAGCAGTGTCTGTGCAGAAGTTCCTGGCCCCTCACAACAGTTGAATTGGGCTACTTTCCCAGCTTAGATGTGTTTTCTGCAGCTGCAAGGCCCCTGAAGGTGGCAGTCCCTGTACGCACAGGCTGACTAACCCATTTCCCTCGTCTCTTCCTTTTCTCTTGCCTCTGAGGCCATGTGTTCTAGATCTTTCTCCATCTCTGTCAAAACTTCTTCTTGTGTCCAATTCTCTCAGTATAAAACAAACTCCTTCACTGTTTCTGTGTTCCTGTTTCCTGGAGAGGCCCTGCTGTGCCACAGACCCTCACAGGCCCCGACCCACTGAGAGGGCTTCCCTTCTAGTGGGTAATGGCTGCTCCTGGGCCTGCCCCTTATCTTAGCTCCCCAGTCCCAGTTCGTAGGCAGCCATGAAGGCCATTACCTGAGACGGGTGTCTCAAGCTCCTCCCTCCCCTTCCTCTGTCCTGGCAGAGTTACTGTCCTGTTCAGCTCCCACACAGTCAAGCTCTATTCTGTATCACCAATGTCAGAGGGCTACTTCCTGCTCAAAACCTTTGCGTGGCTTCCGACAACAAGCCAAATCTCCAACACCCTGGGGTGGTTGTGAAGGTCTTTCATGACCTGGCCGAATCCCACCCTCTAGCCTCAACTTTGACTCTACTTCCAATCACCTGTCCCCCAAAAGAGTTCTGCCCTTTCCTGATTCTCTTTCCCGCATCTGAGCCCTGATGCAGGCTGTGGTCTCAGCTTAACACATCTGTTCCCCAATTTCTCTTTTTCACAAATATTTTCCATCTTCCATGGCCCAAAGGAGGCCTGGGTGGATTTCCCTGAGAGTCACTGGTTTTGATGACCCAGAGTACATGCTTACATTCTAACATTTAGGACAGTTTGCCTATATTTCTGGTTAAGTATGCATGAGTCCATCTCTCCCACTGGTTCAATGCCGAGAACTATGTCTTCAAGCCTGTCATACTGTCTTCCTTCAAAAGCCATTCAACATGTATTTAATTGGTTGCAAAGTCTTTGAAATGTCAATAACAGAGAGAAAGCTCATAATAAAATGTCTAAGTGAAAAAAAAGAGAAGCTAAGAATGCACCACTATGATTCAAGATCTTTTTTTTTTTTTTAAAGAAATTCACCACCAAAGTTTTACAATAAAGTTCTTGGAGTTAAATTATCTCATGATGTATTTTTTCCTGGCCCAACTCCAGTGTTGGAGGCTGAAAAGGGGAATGCTGAAAACAGAAAGAAATAAACTGTGGCTATTTTAGCCAAAACCGCTATGAGTAATAACCAATGTGAGATAAGAAGAACAAATCAACATCTTACAGGAGTTCTCCAAGAGCAAAGTGTTTCAGGAAATGATGGGTTTTGTGGTATGTACTGCATGCTGCTCAAACTCCACAGCTAATTATAACTGCTAGTATTTATGGTGTACTTACTACATGCAGACTTTTTCCCATAAATGTCCCCATTTCATCCAAGAGACAAAGTTGTGGAGTGCGTTCCATGTGCCAGGCAACATGGTCCCAAGCCGCTATATATACGCATTGATTGATTTGCTCATCAATCCTCCCAATAGCTGTGTTGCAGATGTTCCCATGTTGCAGATGGGGAAAGTGAAGCAGAGAAATTAAGTAACAAGTCCGATGTCACAAGGTGACAGAGACAGAATTAAAACCCACAACTGCCAGCCTTTCTAAATCTCATGCTCTCAAAAGAGGTTTGCGTTAACAAGAGTACACGACTCACCACGATGCAATCAGTACTGCCTTGCTGCTGAAAATTCAAAAACAAAAAACACAAAAATTAGCCAGGCCTGGTGGCATGTACCTGTAGTCCCAACTACTCAAGAGGCTAAGGTGGGAGGATCACTTGAGCCCAGGACATCAAGGCTATAGTAAGCTGTGATCACACTGCTGCACTCCAGAGCCTGGGTAACAGAGTGAGACCATGATTTAAAAAAAACAAAAAACAAAAAACACGGACTAGCTTGGGCAGGACTGCTGAACAAATCTTCCACTCTAAGGCATGTGATCTTAGGCTAAGTAGTTGAAGTTGACACATTTGTCCCTGGGAAAGAAGCCCATCTCATAGCCAAACTCAGTGAACCCTTGTGCTAATTGGCATTGTTGGTTATCACCACTGGACTGTGGGGACCTTTGAAACTCAGGAAAGGAGGCATTCTAGATGAGTCCTCCTAGGCAGTGGAGATCTGTGTACATGGGTGTCAGCATCACCCAGAATGCCTCTGAGTTCTGCTCTTAGGTTTGACCCTTTCACCAGCTGACCCATTATCCTAGAAAGAGATTTGACCTGGATTTAAATCAAAATGTAAATCCAGCACTTCAGGAGGCCAGTTTGAGACCAGCCTGAACAACAAAGAGAGACCCCATCTCTACAAAAATAAAAAAAAATACCCAGACACAGTGGCACCCTTGTTGTCCCAGCTACTTGAAAGGCTAAGGCAGGAGGATCGCTTGAGCCCAGGGGGCTGCAGCTGCAGTGAGCTATGATTGTGCCATTGCACTGCAGCCTGGGCAACAGAACAAGACTCTGTTTCAATCAGTCAATCAAGCAAGCAAGCCAGCCAGCCAGCCAGCCAGGGGAACAGGCAGGGAATGAAGCAGGGCTACCTGGGAAACACGGGGTAAATGGCTCAGATTGTGAGTGCTGGGCAGCTCACTTCCTGTATGGGCATCTGTCACCGTCTCATGGTTCCTATTCTAGACATGCGGCCAACTGGCCTTCTTTTTAAAGCAACCAGCAGAAAAATGCCATCACTTGAATCTGTCACTGTCACCATCTTCAAAGCTCATGAATGAAAAAGTAGCTGGTATCTTCCCGGCTAGGTGGCTCATTTCAGCCATAAAGGGGCAGGCTGCAGCTCATCAGGCCTCCTTCCTTCCGGGGCTTGGCCCTTCATCCCATACATCCCCTGCCCCCATGCCTCTTCTGCTGGTCCCCTCTCTCTCCACATACATTGGGCCTCTGATGGGTCCCAGTGAGGCCAAGTGGAGACTCAGACATCTCAAAGTCTTCTTGTCACCTTCATGCAGCAGAGAGGAGAACTGGGGATGCAGGAGAGGGTTAGGCTTGTTCAAAATAGTGGCTACCTGGCCTTGTGGGTCACATGCTTGCAGGAGGATTAGACCTCCCATCCTATTGGAGGCTGGCCTGGCCATGTGACCTGTTTCAGCCAATGAGATGTGAAGAGAAGTGACACCTGCCTTCTCTGAGTGGAACCTTTGAGAACCCTCACGGAATTCTGCTTTCGCTTCCCGCCTAAATGCCCCACATGGGTGCTGCTCCTTCAGCCTGCACTGCAGTACACACAAGAAGTTGCAAAGAGCCTCAGAGGGAGTGAGAAATACAATTGTCCCTTGGTATCTGTGGGGGGTTGGTTTCAAGACCCCCCTCAGAAATCAAAATCTGAGGCTATGAAATGGCATAGTATCTGCCTATAACGTAGGCATGTCCTCCTGTATACTTTAAATCAGGAGTCCCCAACTCCCGGACCAGGGAACTGGACCATGGCCTGTTAGGAACCGGGGCGCACAGCAGGGGTGAGCAGTGGGAAGGTGAGCTTCACCACTGGATCTCTGCCTCCTGTCAGATCAGTGGCAGCATTTGATTCTCATAGCAGCAGGAACCCTTCTGTGAACTGCGCATGTGGGGGATCTAGGTTGCAGGCTTCTTATGAGAATCTAATACCTGATGATCTGAGGTGGAACAGTTTCATCCAGAAACCATCCCCCATCCCATCCGGGGAAAAATGTGGTGCATATACACCATGGAATACTATGCAGCCATAAAAAGGAATGAGATCATGTTCTTTGCAGGGACATGGATGAAGCTGGTGCCAAAAAGGTTGGGAGCTCTGCTTTAAATAATCTCTGGGTTATTTATAACACCTAATACAATGTAACTGCTATATAAACAGTTGTTATGCTATTTTCAATTTATATTATTTTGTATTGTTGTGTTGTTATTTTTTATTGTTTTTTTTTCTTTGAATACTTTTGATCTATGTTTGGTTAAATCCATGGATGTGGAGACCACAGGTATGGAGGACCAACTGCACACTCATTTTACTTTGTGTACACACACGTGTGTGCGCAAGCTACTGGGTAGGGTTGTGTGTTACCACAGCAAGACTAGTCCAAGCTGACTGCTTCAGGGAGTTTCAAGGAAACACTTAACAAGAAACCAGAGGACAATCCAGGCACATGGAAACAGAAGTGGTCAGAGTGAGTGTTTCTTCTTCACACAGAGCAGGGTCAGAGATGAGGCTGGCTACCCCTTCGGGGCATCCCCGTGTCTCCTTCCCTTGCCTCAGCTTTGTGTGTGGAGCCCCAACAAAAGGCCCCAGTTTCAGGCCTGGACTTTTCCCTTGCCCACTTCCCCCTCAGATTACCTTCCCTGCAGTCACCGTGGCCACAGTATCTAAAAATCCTAAGCAGTGTAGACATACGAACCCCTCCCAGTGCCCTGTGATGGGGGCACCATGATTATCCCCATCTTACACGCAAGGAAACTGAGGCCTGGAGAGGTAATGTAACTTACACAAGGTCACACAGTCAGGAGAAAACAGAGCTGGGATTCAAAAGGCTGTGTAGCTTCGACGGTCTGTCTCAATTGCTACGTCAAGGAGGAGGGCATCGAACAGGAAGAGAGCAAAGAGGCAGGAGCGGCAGATCCACTCAGCAAAAAAAACAAGGTACCTGCTGCTTTCTAAATGTTGTCTGGGTGCACCCTAGTGGCTGACCTCAGGGGAGCGAGGTTTGGGGAGCAATGGAATAATACAAGGAAACAACAGGCCAGGTGTGGTGGCTCATCCTTGTGATCCCAACACTTTGGGAGGCCGAGGCGGGCAGATCAACTGAGGTCAGGGCTTTGAGACCAGCCTGGCCAACATGGTGAAACCTGGTTTCTACTAAAAAACAAAATTTAGCTGGACACAGTGGTGCACACCTATAGTCCCAGCTACTCAAGAGGCTGAAGCTGGAGAATTGCTTGAACCCAGGAGGTGGAGGTTGCAGTGAGCCAAGATCACATCCATCACACCAATCACACCACTGCTCTCTAGCCAAGGTGATAGAGCAAGAGTCCATCTCAAGAAAGAAAAGGAAAGAAAAGAAACAGCAAAATCACACACACACAAACTTATGGATGACATCTATGTATTTATAGTAAATGTACAAGAACAATGATGGAAAGTTACATGAAAGATTTTGGTTTTCATCATATTTTCAGCAAACTGAGCACTGAATTTTTAAAAGTTTAAAAATGGAAAGTGAGATTTGGCTGCATGGCCCTGGGAGGAAGAAAGAACCCATAGAAGTAGGCCGGGTGTCTCTGTCTCTGAGTGCCCCGATTTGTCCCTTA